>NC_140085.1:66529054-67729054 GCF_964237585.1 Gallinula chloropus
CCTTGGTAGGTGAAACCCACCTCAAGCAATTTAAGATAAAGTGTGATTCGATTCTGTTGCTGCTACTGTCAAATCAAATCTTACTATGACACAGACTACACATAACAAACATTACAGTGAGCAAGTCATATTTTTACTAGCTCTGTGGCATACCTTAGCACATACTTAAAACATTCTGATTTGAATCTATTCAGAGCAAAATCTATTTCACATTTGCGGGAAATAAATAGGAGAGGATATAACTTGAAACACTTTCTTTAAGCTCACTTGTTTTGTCTTCTCCTAATTTTCATGGTCTTTTAGCTTTTAGGAACTGAAGATAAGAAAAATCTGATTTCTAAATGACAAATGAAAATGTACCAGTGGAAAAACCATGGAAGTCAAACTGAAACCACGGATTGCTATTTTTACCTCCTTTTTCACATGTATTTAGTTTTCTGGTAAACCCATATAGTATTTTCAACAACAACAAAAGAAGTCTTAAAATTTAGATTAAATAGTGAGGCGGGTGGGATAAGGCCAAAGTGTGTTTGCTGTGTTAAAGGACAGTCTAAACAAAATAGCACACTAGTATAGGTCAAGAAAGGCACGAACCACCTGGCAGTAGTGTGGGATTCCAGGAAAGTAGTTTTTAATGTTAAAAAAAAAAGATTTACCATTTGAATATAAGTCCAGGAGTTGGTCATAGAGGCAAAATATATGGCCAAAGAGAAAAGGAGAATCAAGAGAGTGATCTTGAGAGAAGTAGATGGAAACAAGAAATGAAACTGGAAATCTGTCGTGATTGTGTATGCAAAGAATTTGTATTTATCTGGCAGCAGGTAGGACTCACTGTATCTTATTGCATCTCACCATGTTTTTGAAACACTTCTCAACTGGAAATCGGACGCTGTCTGCCACCAGCTCCTTGGCAGGGTGCAAGGTATATACTAGCAACTGAAGGGCTGGAGCCATTTTCTCATTGACCACAAGTGGGATGGTGAAAGTGCCATTTCGGCCTGTTAGAAGTGAGAAGGGAACCAATAAGCAGAGAAGTGCAAAGATCTGCTGTGGTAGTAGGCATCCTGAACTGGCTATAGTAACAGGCGGTGGAGAAATCTGTACTTCAGCAATAAACTGAAAAACCCTGAATTTGCCAGGATGTGTCATGACTCAGTTTATATCCAGATCATATCAGATTTATTGTGGGTTTGAAAATATGGCCAGATTTGAACAGGCCTCTAAGCCAAATACCCTGTATTGCCTACATTAGACTTCAGGAAGATCTTCACAGGACACTGTTTCTTGAGTCATATCAACATAACTAGTTGCTGGACTAAATCTAATTGTAATGTGATCCTAGTGGTAGTGCTAGTATCATGCACACATGATACACACATGATACACACATGATACACACACATGATACACACACATGATACACACACAGCAGCCCTTTCAATAACTGCTGTATATATCCATGGTCTTGCCTTGGGTCTCTGTCTTTTAATGCAAAAACATGGATTGGCAACTTAACTTACCAGCTTGGATATTAACTTTAATTTCCCCTGTAAGGACAATCTTGCCTTTTGCCATGCCCTGTGCAGAAAAGAGTGATACATTGATGGGTTGGTGGAGGTTGGAGAGAGAAAGCGGCAATCAGGTTCAATGTAGATTGACAGGACAATCAGGTCACATACATATTCAGATGGCTTCAAATGCTTGAATGTCAGACTTAGGGCATGCTGGATGCTGCTACCACCGCTGCTCCTGCTATTGCTGGGGACCTTGTCACTGGTCAGGAAGCAGAAGGAAAAGGAAGGGATGGGGTAGGTAGCAAGGAATACCATGAGGAGTTTCTTGGAGAGGATAAACAGGAACCCTGGCCTGAGACATTATGAAAGGAGTTCCTTATTATGAACCAGAGTTACATGGCCAAAGGTGGAGCTCATTTTGTTCTGAGTGGGTAGTTTTGCCAAACCACCTCATTGCCATTTCTGTTCTTGGGATTTTGGCTGTTGTGTTGGCTGCTAATCCAGAAGCTGTAAGATCAATCACTGTTTTAATTGCTGTGGATGGACTGCCAGACAGCCCCCTCATCAAGCTCTTTCAGCAAATCAAGCAACAACCTCACACTCACCACATAGTAGAAGTTTATGGTGTTGATGCTGTTGTATCCTTCTGTGTTTAAGACATAATGCACAGTGATCATCCTCTTCTCCCCACATCTCAGATCTTTCCATAAAGGCTCAATCCTTACAAAACTGCTAGTCCAGGAATAGAAGCGCTGGACGGAGAGAGATGCATCAGGGTAGGAAGGCTCTATCCAACCTTCAAAGTGGCACTGGTCACTGGATTTATAGGTTGCCTGATCAGGAGAGGGAGTTGGGAAGAAAAGGAAAATAAACATATGTCACTAGGGAAATCATTATCACACACTAACATAACAATTATTAGTTCACACAATGAATATATTTAAGTGTTGCATCTAAAGCCAAACTGATAAGGCAAAAGGACCACAATGGTCTTGCAGCAAGCCATTAAATTGCAACAGCTCAGGTGTTTTCCTCACTTCTTTTATAGTAATTTTTGAGAGCAAGCACATTTTTATTACCAGAATTCAAACCTTATCCCATCTTTTTTTGGGTTCAGTTTGAGAGCAGCTGTCTCTGACTCTATTCAGACTTGTTTTGACTCACTTTCAGGTTGATCTCAGGATCAAACATTTCAGATGTGTCAATGCTAAATTCTGCCACGCCATTATCATCAGTGGTGAAGTTGTCTGTGTTCTTGTTATTGACAAATAGCTGAACCACCTCATTGGAAATAGGAGAGTTGTCTTTGTCTACCAGCTTGATCTGCAGGAGAGAATGCAAGATGTTCAGCATGTTACCTTTCTGTACATAGATACTAACATTTTGTGCTCCTTTGCTCTCCACAGAGCAGAACTGATTTTTCTTCGCCCTTCAAAGCAATATGTGAGACCTGAAATGCCTCTCCTTACCTACTGTCAGCTGTCTCAGCTATCTTACAAGATTGGGAGCAGGAGCTTCCTCAGCATCTGCTACATCATTGATAACACCCTTTCATGAAGTAAGAAATTCTTATGTTTCATTTCTTTCCTGGCCAGTCCCTTATGACTACAGATTTCCAGTTTAAAGATTTACTTCCTTTCCACCATTTTTTCCTTAGTGTTGAGAGTCTGCTGCTCATAATTTCAGTGTCTGAAGGCTTTCCTCAACATGTTTGCTTTGAACGCTTTTCTGGTTGTCTCTGCTGTTTATATATTAAAAACCCCCAAATAAAAGTAACAGCAATTTACCTAAATAATCACTAGGTAAATTCTAGGTTGCTAGAGCTGAACATTCATTTTGAGCTTTTCATTTTTGGGTGCTTTTGGGTTTTTTTTTTTTTTTTTTTCCTTTTAATCTGGTAGAAATAATAATATATTAAATACAAGCTTAAGAGACTGACTATCCTCACTGTTCAGAAACAGCATGGAGACATGACCCCTGAAACAAAAATAACAATAGAGAAAGAAAAGTATTGAATCTAATCAGTGGTACTGAATTCAGCAAAAGTGAAGGCATACAACAGGACCAGCAACAGATGTTGCCTAGTCCATGTGATGGCACTTGGAAAGGGACTGGGATTTGCTGCATTTTGAGAGAGTATCAGTGGCTTCCAGACAATAGTTCCCCTGATGTGTCCCTCAAGGGTTTGGGATTATTTTTACACAGAAGCAAAGAAACTGCCTGAAGCCACCGTCAGCAACTTTGTCTCTGAGAAGATGCAACATCCCAGCCTCCTATCACATGTCTTCCAGCATGTTTAACCTCTAATATGTGTGAGAATGTGTGCACTTGACAAATTTACTGTGGCACATCACCCGAGGGAGCCCGTTGACCCTCATCCTCCAGTAAAAAAGAGGTGGTAAGGTTCACAGCAATGTGAAGAATGGAGTGGCAGTGGGGATCGAGGCATTTGCTTATATTAAGTTTAAAATGCAAGCTAGAAAAACACTAGCTAATGGATTGCTTTGATTCAAAGTGTATCTGGCAGAATCAAACTCAGAATGAACTAATACTCTTCAGTATTCAGAATTCCCAGTATGCCCAGTATTCAGGGGACTGTATGTAAAGAAAGTAGCTTGGGGAGAATAATCCCTGCCCCACACAGTTCCCCAAATATTCCCATCACTGTAGTCATGACATTGCCTGTCAGTCATCTTCAGTACAAGCTCTCTTTGCCCTTGCCTACCTGTCCGAAGTAAGGAATTCCTCTTCTGTAGTGGCGATCCACATTCTCAAACTGTATACTGGTCATCACCCGAGTTATGGAAATAGACTGAGTAGCTGTAAACTGTAGGCCTGTAAGACATGTCCACAGTCAAGAGAAGATAGACTTTGTCTTGCATACAGGTGCATCAGAGTTAGCGTTTGCCTGGAGATTGCCACTGTGCTTGTACAAATGGATCTTCTTCAGGAAGACATCCTTGTACTCAGCCAACAGAGTCTGAGTATCTCCTGCTTTCTTACTTGACCACACCACTGTTGCTGTTTCTGACACTCTAGAAGGGATTACCTGTTCCTTTCTCTGTGACCGTGGCTTTCACATCAAGACTCCTCATGTAACCAATGCGATTTAGCTCAAATATGTCAGAGCTGAAAACCTGGGAGAGGCAGCCCTCTGTCTCCAACTGGAAAGGGAAGAAAACAAATCCTGTTACCAAGGATCACAGCATTCAAACGATGCTGGCAATACACGGGACCCTTCTTTAGAGAGTAAAGTCTTTTCCCACTGCTTTTAACATGATTTATGCAGAACTGATAGAGCCATCACTGTCTACACTTTTCAGACGAGAAACTGAGTCATGAAAAAGGAACATGCCAGTCTTCTTCAGGCTGTAGGAACCAAAAAGAGAAATGAGGTACCCTGAGTTCCTAATGATAGGATCTAAGAAGCAAACAGAGGAGTAGAGTGAAGTGAAGAATAGAGGAGAAAGAGACAAGTGTGGTGAGCAAAGGGAGACAATCAAGAATACAGGAGAGAAGACAAGCACAAAGAGGAATAATAATTGCGTATCATACATCTTTGGTAAATGATTGACAAACTGGGCTTTTCTTGCACCTCCCATATGAATCAAAATCCCTACACACGCTGATCTGGACTTTCCCTTCAACAGGCTGGCCATAGGTGTACCTAGGGAAAGAGAAAATAGGTCCATGAGCTGATGCTGGAAGAATTGACTTAAGCTAACAACATGCAGGAATAGAACCGGGACAAGTGAGCTGGGAAGCCAGAGAATGGAACAGTTTCACAGTCTTCTTCCTAACTCTCCTGGTGTTACAATAAAATAATACAACTCAGAACTAGAAATATTACTGAGTTCTATTTCAACCGTAAACCCATGAGCAAAAAGCAGGCCTTAAATATAAAAATAAGTACCTCTATAAGGATGATGGACAAACAGGGCTACCGACCAAATTATGACTGTTGTCTTCACTCTTCAGCTTAGACCGGGGTTCTAGACTCACTGAAATCAAAGCAAAGCTCCTCATATCTGCAAGAAGTTCAGGATTCCAACCCTGGGTTCTAAATTACAAGGTCTTGGTATTAAAGTAAGCAAGGTCCTTCTGAAGGACTAAGTTTGGAGGGGGAGTTCTAGCTGAAACCCTGAGATCCTGCTAGAATTTAACAGTGTATGAAGGTCTCCCTCTGGAGGGGACTACTGGGAGTGGACACGTCCTACTTTAGCAGGGGACCTCACAAAAGATTTATTCAACCCATCAAACACCAGCTGGAAGAGAATACTCGTAAAATAAAATGACACGAGCAGAGAAGTAAATGAAAGCTCCAGCCAACAAATCAACCCTGACCAACCCCTTCTGAGGCTCTATCTATATTTGTCTCTTCTCTAAGCCCTGTGTCTCCCTAGTCCTTGGGAAGTTCTCACTCATCTGCACACTTCTAACTGCTCTGCACCTGTTACTTACACTCCACAGACTTTCACTTTGAACTCTGAATCCAGGACTGTAAGTCTCTCTGGTGCAGTGATGGTGACATCAAATTTTGGCAACACTAGGATAAAGAATGAAAACAAAAAAAAAGACAACAGTTGCAGGCCCTCATTAGATTAAAGAGAAAATGAGGTTATGTCATCAGTGTTAGTCACAGATGGAATGGGACCTTAAAACTGGTGTGCCAAAATGGCTGAGAACTGGCCTGACCTGTAGAGGCTCAATAAATATTTCTACAGAGAACTGAAGACAAACCAGGACTTCTGAGCTGAATCCTGTGATGACTAGATGCCTTGCAGAGCTTTGGCCAAGGAAGTGCTTGGACATGGTTTGGAGAAGGTTAGTTTTCACATTGAAATTTGCAGTCAACTAATCGATTTGTTATACAAATTATTTTCCTGGCTGAATCTGTGCAAAAGAATTAATTTCTCCTCTTTGGCTTTTTACTTCCCCTCCCCCCACCCCGTCCAGTTCTTAATGATGACAAATGAAGCCACATTTGCCAGGAAGCTGTTTGAAGTTCTAGCAAACAAAAGGGCTGTTTCCTAATAACATTTTCTACTCTGAATGAAAACATCAGGTAGCATTTACCATATTCCTTCACAAGGAATGAATGATTTGTTTTATCTCCTGACTTCTTTGCTACTGTA
Organism: Gallinula chloropus; assembly: GCF_964237585.1. Taxonomy (NCBI): domain Eukaryota; kingdom Metazoa; phylum Chordata; class Aves; order Gruiformes; family Rallidae; genus Gallinula; species Gallinula chloropus. Next base: position 66,535,704 of record NC_140085.1, read on the forward strand.
ATTTTGTAGTTCCCCAGGATGGGCTCTTCAGTTAGTGGGAATTCAATCTGGATAATGTTCATCTCCGACGTCACATTTTGCCACTGAAAGATCCTGTTGCCCTGTGGGTCCTGATGAAAAAAGAATATGGACTCACAGTTTGTTTGCCTTGGAAACCTTTTGCTACTTCCACACAAACCCAGAAACAAAGAAGAAAATAGGGCAAGTGTCTTTCATTCACTGAGAAACGTGCTTCATGTGAGAACACTGAGATAAATTATGCCTTCATACTCTGATTATTAATGTCTCTAGATTCTCAGCTGTTGATATCAGACTTAGGCATGCTCTGCCAGCCTAGGTATCAGGGAAAGTTGCACAATACTGCTTTTCCCTGTCCTTTAGTTGGTGTTGCTCTAGTTTTCTGTCAAGAGGGGAAAGGAAATCTTCTCCATGCTTCCCTCAGCCTAGTTTATCCCACACAAACTTCACCCTTTAGCAAATCCAGTGTTTTTCAGCTGCCAGAGGAAGAAAGGATTTCTTCTGCATTCACTCTGAGTATGTTTTATGCTAGTTAAACTGTAGAAAGCTCACCCCATTTCATTGAACTTCTTAAAGCACTGACTGCGGAAGAACACAGGTAGAGCTCAAAATATATGTTTCACTCCAAACAAACTAAAACCACCTGACTTAATGGTATAACATGAAAACTTGCAAGAATACTCTCTAGAGGTGGACTACAGTTGTTATTTCAAAACCCATTATAAAGTGCTAACATAGCCAGTAATTGTATCCACAACCTATACTTGTCCATAGTTTTCAGCAGCACTTGAGTTATGAAAAGCTACTCTTGATAATAAGCTTAGCGAACTGGAAGACTTGGAAGAAAGTCAAAGGCAGGCATAAGAACTTTTGACTACTGAGATGAATACAGGTATGCTTTCCATGCTGGCAAAGCTTGAACAGCATGCTGGGATTTTATGAAGTTTCTGTTAATTTCTGCCAGCGTACTCAGGAGTATGATTTGGCTGTGTGTTGACACATACAAACTGATGTAAGCACATATGTCCTAGATTTTATTTTTATATGTGTAGAACAATACAGAGAGAAAAAAAGCTCTTACCTGAACTGAAATCAAGGGGTACTGAAAGAGGAAAAAAAAAATGAAGTGGGTGAAGAGATTAGGTGGCTGAACAAACACAAATCAGTTTTCCCTGGGACTGTGAGAAATGTTTAACCAATTATCAGTATACAGTAGTCAGAGATGTTCATATCTTAATCAGCTTAATAGCAATTTTGCTTAAATAAGAAGATAGCATAAAGGGAAGAGATCAAATGAGGCTGCTGGGGCAGTTTCTGATCATACTGGATTCAGTACAATGACAGAGCAGTTTAGTGAATTGCAAAGGTGCATCTAAACTGTGATTTGAACTTCTTTGATCTTATATCCTCACTCTGCTTATTAGCACCAGCACTTTTGGTAACACTTGTTGTCTTCTGCACTAAAACCACGTGAGAAGATGCCAGTAAATACACTTCCATCTCTTGGCTTACATACTATGAGCACGAAGAAAGCTTGCTGGTAATGAAAAGTGTGCCTCTGATGAGATAAACAATTGTAATAGCAACTTTCTTTTTCATTTCCCCATTTCTAAAATAGTCCGAGCACCAGGTGGACAACTTAGCAGTTTTTGCAAGCAACAACTGCTGAGCAGTAATAGGAGGAGACTGAACCATGGGCTTTCTGGTCAGAGCTAAAAAAATGTCTGTGGCAACAATGTGGAGGGGATTTTGAGCCTCTTTCTCAGCAATAGGAGGAGGTGTTGTGCCAGGAATCCAACCTGCTACACACTTGTGTTCTTTCCTATGACTCTAACGTAAGGGTGGGTTTATCGTGTGCTAAGGAAGTCATGTTCATTCTTTGGCATTTAGCCTCTGCAATATCTCATTTGATGCACAGCATCTGTTTGTTTAAAATTCAAGAAGAGGTTGTCTCCAGAAATTTTAAATACAGGGGAATATTACTGGTCACTCACCATCTCCTGAACAGGCTTAAAATTGAAATCCAGGGCAACAACACGAAACATGACTGGAAAGACAAGAAACAGAGAGTTAGCACTGCAGTTTATTGGGCTGAGCATGATTTTTTGCAATCATTAGCACTCCCACTTTCACTGGGTCTTCTAACAACCCCCCTTGCACAGGATGCAGGTAAGAAAATGCATCTGAAGGTAAATGACTTTGCTGAGATGACTTTTCCCCAGCACTGAGTTCTCACAGTCTTTCATGAAAGTTTGCTTAACCTCAGAGAAAGGGGTTGACCGGATGAGTAAGAACTGCTGCACAGGTCAGGGAGTCTCAAGTGACAGCCATGACTCTTTCAGTGGCATTCTGTATGATGAAGGCAATTTTTGTTCCTCTTCATTTCCTCATCTCTAAAACAGGGTTTGTTGTTTTGAACATGTACAAGTTACAAATAGCACTGGAACCAGTGTCACTTTTCCCTAATGCAGTGTAAATCCTCATAGTTCAGTTTGTTCTCATCTTGCACAGGGGTTTTGCCCTTTTTTTAAAAAATTTTTTTACATGAGAAAAACGGAAAGGAAAATAATGAATTTCCACACAAGGAAAAACAAAAAAACATGTTAAAAACGTGCTCACAAAGCATTAGCTTTTCATCATTTAATTTAGCCTACTGCTTCCCCCACCTCAAAACCAAGTCATTTGACAAATAATCAATTTGGCACCAGATTCTGATTGATAGGCTATGCATCTGTGTAGATAGAACTCATCCCTGACTAAAGTACAGCCGATCCAGTTAAATGGCTATATTATTCAGTTGACCTCTGGAAAGTAGTATTCTTGTAGTGTTTCCTACAGTGTTCTAGCTGTGTGCTAGAAGCCTTAAAGCCTAGAAGTTAATTAAGGAACAGATGTAGATAAATGGTTAATGGCATACACGGAGCTCTGTTTGATGGCCAGATGAGAAGTATGGGTAAGGTGTAAGTGCAGGAAAAACAAAACCATGAAAATGTAAAGTCTAAAACTATCAGAACCCAGAGGGTAAATAGCATTATTCTGTCTTAAAAAAAAAATCTTAGTTTAAAAACTTTTAAAAGTGTGGTGCTGATCAGCATCACAGACAGAAGACTGTGGGAGCACTTTTTTATGCCAGGTATGTAGGCAGTGATCTAATAATGTCTTTCCAGTATCTTCACCTCTCACCAGTAATGAAACAGCAGCAGGAAAAGCTCTCCTTTTCTGTCAGCTGGGAGGAAGGGGCTAAGAAAATAATAGACCATGGGATGATAGCCTCTTGCCATCCTGAAGATGACTCTCTGAGCTCCACAGCAGATACTTGTAAAGGTTTTAACATAAACTCTGGAGTAGCTGCCTAGTCTGTAGCTCAGCCTGAAAGACCTGGCAGAGAAATCCTACCTAGAAGAAATTGCCCCCTAAGGAACATGTTATGAACTAAACAGATATTCACCACTCTGTCCTGGTTTGTAGATGGGTTTGTCTGTCTGCACAAAGACAATGCTGTCCGTGTTCCAGATCATCACTGACCGCCGCTCTTCTAGGTTGACTGTGGTGCCCTTGGCAGAGAAGGAAATGAAAGCCAGTGGGGCAGAATTGACTGGACGTATCTGTAAGGAAACAGAAAAAACAAAGGGAGGTTGCCAGTCTTGAAGTCATTTGCTCCAGAACCTGTTGAACAGCTACACCTGTGGCCTGTGCTCCTGCAGAGAGACATGTGTCTCACTTCCACCACCTTCAATCACCTTTCTTGGACTTTTCTTATTTCTTATGTTTATTAAAAATGCCTCCTTGTCTGTTACCATATATCTCCCCCCTGCTTCCTTTTTCCTTCAACAAATCTTATTTCTTCCACTGCTTGTTCCTCTCCTTTCAGCTATAATTTTCTTATCCTTCCTTAAATTTCTTTTCCAAAAATTAAAATGAATTTACCGTGAAGTTGAAGCATTGTAGGCCACTGCTTGCTGTCATCGTTTTCTCAAAAATAGTGGTGTTAACAGAACCATATTCTAGGATGACTCTGATGGATATTGTCTCATTGAGATTAAGGAATTGCAGGCAAACCTGACCTGGAGAGTTGGTTTGGAGAACAGCAGGCACCATCAGGACATATTGCCTGTGGGATTCAAACATCAAGGTGATTATATCATAAAGAAAGAAGAAATAGCATCAACAGGATGAAACAAAGACAAGGTATTGTTATTCAGTACTTAAGAGTTGACACAGGACACTCTGCCAATGCATCTCGCTCCTGCCCTCGAACTCTCAACCAGCCCAGCCCTGGGTTCCCCGCATATCTCTGCTAGCACCCCCAACTCTTGCCCTTTTGCTCTTTGTCTGGCCACTGAAGCTACCTACTATTAGCAAAGCACACTGCTGCTACTGCTGCTATCGGCTTTTCCGAACTCATGTGTCGACTTTGGAAGTTCTGCAACAGGCAGAAGATCTCCTCTGTATTAAATGAGAGCCATTCACTTCTCATCCACATCCCAGTTTAACTTAGCTCTCCAGATAGAACAGATGTGTCATGCCAGTATTTAATATTTAAAGTAAAAGTAGTGGCACTAATTAGCACTGTCTTTAAAGCCTTATGGTGAATATTATTAATAAAATAATATGGTTGTTCTTACGGCTCAGGTTCCTTTGCAGCTGCTACATGCAGGAGAAGAATAGTCAAAAGAAACTTCAGCCACATTTTTCTCACTGGGAGACAGAAAAAAGAGATAAGCTCTCTTCCCAAGAAACAATTCATTGCCTGCTAGTTCAACAGCTCTGCACCATACCTCACCAACACTCCAGAGGAAAAGAGTCAGCCCTTCAACTCCTCCCTGGCTCCTTCCTTAGATGTTAGTGCCTTTATAATTGCTGCAAGGGGTGGAGATCCCAGTCTATCCTTCTGCTTGCAAGAACCTCCCTAAACCAACCCATCGTCTTCAGACTGTAACACTTCATGGCAGTTTTCTGAATGTCTGCACAAAAATAGTGGTCTTTTCACAGCAAAGGGCTTTGCTTTTTACACTGGGGCTTGGCACAGCACAGAAAAGCACAAAATGACCTAAACCAGAATAAGCATGTCAAACGAGATTTAACATTTGAGGTGCTTCCTCATCATTCTTGGTGTTTACCATCTAGATTCACAGTTAGTAGACTAACTTTCTATATTTTGACCCCTGATTCTGGTTGAAATAATAATGAATTATCATCTCTTTTCCTGTGCTTCATAGATATTTTGAATATGGATGAAACAGAATAATGGAGAAGCCAGAAACAGAAAGAGATCTAAAAAGTCCTCATTATTTCTACCTTAGCCACTGAGCACTTTACAGATGTTGTTGAAGTTCAACTAATTTTAGCTTGAAATTAGTCAGTGGATGGGTCCATGTAAATTTTGTAGTTTTCAAAACCTGTGTGGAAGCACTGGTATTTTTTTTAGACAGAAAACAAAAATCTGGTTTAATCCAAAAATCTTAATTTAGAATAAAGAATTACCTCATCCTTTTGTTCTCCTGTGCTCTCAAGACAAAGCACTCTGTGCTATACTCCTTCTAAGAAAAGCAATGCTGGAAATTAGTTGTTTGATAATTGTAATTATTTTTCTTTCCATTCCTATTGGTACTGAGTCTGGCTGGGATGAAGTTACAAAGTCAATTTTCCTCATAATAACCTATATGGTGCTGTGCTCTGCATTTGTGGCTAGAAGAGTGTTCATAACTCACCAGTGTTTTGGCTGTTGCTGAACAGTGATTGCACAGTGTCAAGGCTTTCTATCTTCTCCACCTCCTGTGCAAGAGCCAGTAGGCTGGGGGTGGGAAAGAGATTGGGAGGGGACATAGTCGTGCAGCTGACCCCAACTGACCAAAGGGCTATTCCATACCAGATGACATCACACTCAGCAATAAAAGGTAAGAGAAAGAAGGAGGGGGCACAACATTTGCAGCTATGGTGTTTGTTTTCCAAAGCAACCACTCCAACTGGAGTCAACCCACCACTGTATGTTTTAAACATGGTTAAATTTTTTTAGACTCAAAGCCAGAAAGATACAGCTTCAAAGGGAGGATACCTACATTTCTCTACTCTCCTGACAGATTGTGTGACTGTCTCTTCTTGTTTCTTGCTGCTGGGGAATGGTGGCACCTGCCCCATAGAGCAGCTATGAAACTTTCCTCACGTCTTCAACTTTTTGCAGAAGTGTCAAACCGTATGGAACAGGGCAGCAAAAACAGGTGGTGCCCCCGAGGACTCCGTGTGGCATGCCCTGGTTTCTTAGACCACAAACAACAGCCTGATGCTCTGCTCTGAAAGCCCAGCTCTCTGTCCTTTATGTTAAAAAGATCTCTGCCATATATACAGATTAGCTTCTGGCTTTGGTTAGGAAGTTTGCATTCATATTCCCAAGAACAGTCAGTACTCATAACATCTTTTGTGCATACAGGCCTTATGAATGGTAAACAAATGCAAGGCAAAAAAAGATCTATGCATCATATATTGAAATAAGTAACTGTACTAGTTCAAGATCTCCACTGACCAGAAAGGAGAAGGTGCATCTGGCAATGAAATAGGTAAACAAAAAAAATGCAGCTATCTGGAATAGAGAAGTTACTGGACTAATACGCTTGCAATCCAGCAAATACCCTGGATGAAAAAAGTCACTAGACCTTATCACAATAAAGGAAACTAGAGGTCAGCCCAGCTTCTTGACCATAACATATAATCATTTGTCTTTCACAGGAAAATCAAACAACGTTCCACTTTGATACAACAAAAGGCTTGGGTTTTGGACAGGTATTCAGAAAACCATCAACATTTGTTTTTTCTGTTTTTTTTTTTTTCTCTTTTGTTTTATTTTCCACAGCATATCCTTGCTCTTCAAATCCTACCCATTAAATTTAATGCATCTGTACATGTGCAAGAAGCTTGTGGATATTGCTCTGTAGGGAAATTAAGATGATTGTTCATCTCCAGATCAAAAGACTGCATTTGGGTTTTTTGTATATATATGGGAATATATATATATGGGAATTAATTCAGATGGCTGGTGTTTAAGTTAACCTAAACCTTCTCATCACAAATGCTCACAAGGAAGGCATAAAAGATGCTCTTCCTAGTCCTCTATCACTGAGATGTCTTGGAGATAGGTCTCAAGGCTGCTGTGCTTTGTAACAAGACCATGATTCCTTCCCAGAAGATTTTGGAAAAAAATTTTTGATTTTTCTGGGCATATACGAAGGACTGTGAAGCAATGTTGGAGAAATATCTGTGTACAGTTGGATTACCTTGCATTCTTCACTCAAAATGAGTTGTTAGCCTACCTTGGAATGTCATTTAAGTCATAACTTCAGACTTTAGCTACTCTTGTTTAGTAGCAGCACCACATCCATCTGGATCTGTGCAGAGGGGGAGTGATGAGAGGGGAGCCTTGGCAATCATAGAGAAAGCTGATGAAGAAATCACCCACCAGATGGACACAGTGTTATGCCACCTACACAATATTGCTTGCAGGCATAGTTAGACTGTAGCCTGTATGGTTGTGGCTTGGTTTAGTTGAGGCCCTGGATATGTTCTATCAGTCCAAGTTTATCTTTACAAATAAAAACTGTCTTATTATGACAGACTACAGTAATACTACTCAAGTGCAAAACTTTTTTCGTAGAGATCTGGTTGCAGTGATTTCCATGTCAAAGAATGACCTGAACTCAAAATTCATGATTATTGCAGAGCCCTGTTTCTTTCCTGTGGGAATCATAAAACGGCTCTAAGAAAATTCCAGTGGCCTTGGGAGCTCCGTGTTTTTTTCCTGTTTTTGCAGTATTTCTAGGTGCTCACATTTAGTTTCATGAGGGTGCTCCTTCTCACTCTTGAAGTTCATTGTCATCACTCAACCATTCTTTGTGCTTGACTAGCAGCAGTGGAGGAGGGCAGAGGGAGTTTGCAGAGCCGCTATGGACTAGCTAGCTGAGCACTGCAGTAGGTAGTGTCATGACCTTTGGCAAAGCCCATTTGAGGACTTCCCTGAGTGCCTCGCTAGCAGCACCCCAGCTGGCAGGCTGAAGCCAACTTGGATATGCCTGAAAAAGCTGCAGCCATATTTTGTGCTGACACCTTTCTTGCAAATGTGTTAATTGCCACATTTGAAGGAGGATCAACGCAGAGAAAATTGGTCATTACAGCTATGAAAATTAATTGAAAAGCACTGAAGCGAAATGTGACTTTGACTATGGCTGCTCCCTGTAAAAGCTTCTTTAAGCAGATTAGATTGTAACGATTTGTTTAGGCATAGTAAAGGTCGAAATGGTTGGTTTGGCCCAGGTGGTTGGGGAACAATGCTGAAACACCCTAACTACAGTTAAAGTCCTGCTTGGTCAATAGGGTCTCCAGTCAGGCATGCAAGATTTCTTTCATTGTTCTAAGACATGTGGGCCCTGGCAAAGATCTGTAGCAGCTCTGTAAGCTAAGAGGATAGCGGGCTCATTAAAGAAAATAAGTGTATCCCTAGAAGAATAGTCAGAGCTTGCTGTGATTTTGAGGAGTGATGGAATTTCTTTCAACAATGTAGGGGGAGGACTGCCACAATTTATTTGATTGGTCTATGATGCTTTCAGTCCTGGAGAAGGCAGCAGCATAAAACATGGTACATGAAGGCCAGCTGGTTGCAGGGATTCTGTGACACTAGTGACTCATGAGAGGGATAGGTCATCCAGAATCTATTTTCAAGACTGGGACCTTTATCCTCCTATACGAGGAGGCTGAGGTCTGAGCAGAAATAGCTGTGTGCAAAGACTGGTTTTCTTGTGCAGCTTTGGTGGAAAATGTGCCAAGGATGAATGAAGCTGGAACCTGACTACTGCCACTGCACCTGCATAAGCCTGGGAGTGAATACTGGCCTAGTAATGAAATTATCATCCATAGTTGTACACAGCTGACCTGGAAAAGCTTGCACTAAGCTATAAATGTGGCAGCGCAGTTAGGCTACCAAGTTAGACTGCGCTGCTTTTGGAAGTGCTTTGCTGGTTTGCTGCTCTCCCTTTACAGACAGGGTGAAGGGTTATTCAGCCCTCTTTTCTACATGGTGTTGACAGGCAGCAGCAAGGGTTTCATTCAAATGTAAAGAGGTCACTAATAAAATACCTGAATAAGTCCCACAAAAAAACCCCACCCAAAACTGGTAGTTAGTAAGTTCATTCTTCACACTTGCAAAAATGAATCAACTTTTTATTAAAGGGACAAAAAGAAATATTTAACAAGAGTTAAGGCCATTTGCCAGGTAATTTAAAAAAATATAGCTACTTAAGGCTTCTCCTCCAGTAAGTCAACTAGGATGGCTGCACAGCCCCTCCCTAAACCTCACATCTTAGCAGTCAGCTTGTAGCTCATACTGAGAAATTGTCTCATCTAGCAAAAGCTGACACAAGCTGCACATGATGCTCCCATCTATTTGCTCCCTTGGCTACCAGCAAGTTACTTGAGGCAAAACCAGCTCTTTCTAGCATGCTGAAGACTAACAAACCTATTCTCTGACCTTTCAGCCTCCGAGGAAAATCCTAACCCTTTGCTTCTACTTCACAGCTACACACAACTCTTCTCTCTTCTGAGCTGTAACTTCTGTATTCTGCAGGTAGTAGAAATATTTGTGTCAAATATGGGTGAAAACTTGTGCCAGTCACAGGTAGAAAGAAGTAGCTGTCTGACACGTTTATGTTCAAATGGCTTTTGTCTGCTTTATGGAAAGCCTGCTTTTTAATTTCATTCTGAAGAAGTGCTTCACAAATATAGTGAAACAACAGATCTGCAAATGCTTGAGTCTAAACATTAGTCCCTCTTACTCTCATCTCCTTCCCTCTACTAGTTTACAGTGGCATAGCCCTCCTAGGCTGATCTTCTAATATGCTGTGATGCTAATATGTGCTGCTTTGGACTTGATTACATGAGTGCAGCTTTATGGTATGGACTTGGGCCAAATGAAACTTCTCAGACATGTTTTTTTGGGGAAATGCTGTATGGTTGTTCCAGCTTCTCTGAGAAGAGAAGTGTGGGTCCTGGTGTAGTCACTTCAAGGTTGTAAAATTGTTCTTTCAGAACCAAGAGTTCATAGAAGGTGAAGCTGAGAAATGAGGCTTACATCTTTAAGAGCAGGTGCTGCGTCTCCTTTCAAGTCTGTCTTCTGTGTAAGCATGACAGTGCTAGAGCTCAAATGGGAAAAAGAGCATGGACTTAGGAGTCTCTGGCTGGTAACAACAAATGCTCAAGGCTACGTTACCTTTTTTCTGTGTACAATTGCTTCACTTTGAGCTTTCTGCCAGTGACCAACATCTAGCTTCTAAACCCACTTTGTGTTGCTGTTGCAAAGGCTTTTTCTTTCCACCATGACATATCAGAAACTGAACTTGTTCCAGACACATTATCAGAGGCATGCAAATGCTATTCAGAGCTTGCAGCTTTTTCTCCCTTTATCTCTTATTATTATCTACTTGGCAGCACAACAATACTCTTGTGTTACCAGGTATATTAATTGCACTACTTTAAGGATGCCCCCCGTGCCCTCCCCCAGTGAGCCTTTTTGTGCCCTTAACCTCTGACCTTATGCCTGAAAAGTTTTTTTGATTCATTCCCCACACATAAAGGCTATTTCTGCTTCATCTCCTGTGATAATATATTCCACAGCTGTATACTGGAATACTGAGCACTGTACAGAACAAGCCAGAGGATGTGTCCTTGATAAAGAGCTGTCATTCCTTATTGTCTTCTATTATCTTTCTAAACAGTTGAGGCTTCTGAATAGACTCGGGGCAAACAAGCTGTCCTCAGGGAAACAGGGAGTCTGAGAAAGTCCACACTGCATAGTTTTCCCTCTTAAAGAACTAGGTGGTTTTTAAGGTCACTACTTCATAAATGACCAGTGCTAGGAAAAACTGTCTTCTGGAGAGCACTGAGTGGAGATGAGGGATTGACTGGAGTGTCACATCCATATGTAACCTCACCCTTAGTTGCTAGCCTGGGAAGAAAACAAGTGCTTTGCTATTACATGAAGCAGTGGCTGAGTCCTGGCTGTTTACACCTCTGAGGAACATCTCCAGAGACTCTTCTGTTTGGTTCCCATAGACTGCAGGAATGGATCCCTTAGGAACTGATGGAAGAAGTGGAAACTGGTGAGCTTTTCTGACACTGAAAGTTAAAGGCAAGATTGACCCATAGTAGGTTTAAGGTTCTGGAGCACCTTTCTAACCGAAGCAGAGTAAGAAAAGATGACTTACCTGACTTCCTTTTAAGACAGAGTGTGTCTGTTGGAAACAAAACTTGATGGCATGTTTGGCTGTGACAGCAGAGCCATGGGTCTTACCAGTCCTGTGTAGGGGCTCACTAAACTCTGAATCAAGTCAAAATCCAGGGAGGTGGAGAGGAGGATTTGCGCTTGCCAGACTCTAGAAATGGATAGGCACAACAGCACCAAAGCTGCCCAGGTCCATACCATAAAGCTGCGTTCACGTAGCAAAGAAGCACGTAAAGACATTACTCCTCCACAGCTCCCTTCTCACAGTGCAGCTGGTTGTTCAAAGAGGTGGTTCAGATCTGTTATGTCAACAGTGGCTGCAACTCCATTAAAGGGCTTTAGGGGTACAGTTATGTCTGTAAAGCCCTAGTAGGCTCTGTAGCCTGATAGCTGAGATCCCAAAGGGAAGCAAACCTCCTGGGTGTCCCCTCTCAAATCAGTCCAGATAAGAGGGGTAATCAGCCAGGGAATGCTACTTCACCTTAAAATAGTGGAGGAAAGGAGAGGGGAGTAAGAGGGACTAATGGAGTCTTGAACAGCTGGAGGTCAGTTGTTTTACAATTGCACCACCAAAGCCCATGAAAGGCCACTCTCTAGACACATGCTGCACAGACACAGCTTGGGTGATTTGTGCTCCACCTGCTGCACCCCAGGACAGCATTCTGAGTTCAGAATACCCTAGCATTGCTTCACTAACAGAACATTAAGGATAAAAAGATAAAGACACAGTGAACCTTCTTGCTTTGTCTGACAAAGTTAAAACGCAGGTGTGGTGGGTCAGCCCCAAGCAGTGGCTAGCACCACATGCCACTTGCTTGCTTGCTCCCTCCCTGAGGGGCAGGGATAAGGACAGGTTACTGACAAAAGCACCATGAAAAGGGAACAGTAACAGTCTGCAGCAAATTTCACTTACACCCAGCAATAATATAGAGTACGTTAGTGACCCAATGATAACAGAGTGCTGCACAACCAGGCAAAGGCCAACCTGACACCCCAGCCCTCTTGGACTGCCCTGGAGGCACCCAGGAGCCCCTCTCCCCAACCAGCCCCTTTTATGGGGGAGTGATGTCTCGTGGTGTGGAAAACAGCCTGGGCTGACTCAGCTCCCCTGTGCTGACTCAGCGCACCTGTCTGACTGCTTGGGGAGGTTACTCTGTCCTGGTCAGAGCCAGGACAACACAATTCCCTATAAGTGCTTTTGTTACAGACCCCACCATGCAAAGCCTCAGACTCAGCATAATGCTTTTTGATTCTTCTGGCTCCACTTTGCTCTCGCTTTCAGTCATTCTTTTCTATTGCAATATACACCAACAGGCTTATAGTTCTTTAAGCTATTTTGTGATTCCTCCATTGACACTGGCAGGGCTTTATATTCTTGTAAGAGATAGAAAAAGATATGAGTAACACCATCATACCAGAAGACGCCTACAAACTGTTTAAAAATAATTTGACAAGCCTGTTAGTCGTAACTTGTATCCTAGATAGACCACAAATCAGAAAGCATATTTTCAGAAATGTATGTAACATCAGAACAGAGTGACAAGCTTGTTGCTGAAATGTCTGAAAGGTCTGAAATTTTTCTGAATACCTTTGGAACATCATTCCATCACTTCATGTAAGGGCTGGCCTCTTCTGATAATCAAAGGTACGAGTCATGTACCTCCCAGAAGCAAGCAAGAACCTACCCCAGATAATTTTATTTAGTTTCAGTGCTCTATGTTTTCTTCCTAAGTTTCACCTAGTCCTCCTGGGCCACATAAACATGAAATCTAGGGGCATGTATACTTTTACTATTCTCAGTGTTTACAGGATCACGTCTCAGATCATGCTACTCCGTGTCATCACTGCTTGTTTGAGGTAAAGGCAGTGGGAGCGTAACTCAAACAATGCTAAGTCACTGAATTCCCTCCAAGCATTCACATTCAACTGAACTAAGTGTCAACAAGAATGAAAAAAATAATGAAACAACAATGAAAAAAGTCATGATAGATGATTCCAGCAAGCAATAAAGGTTAAAGGCAGAAAAAATGCAACTTAATAGTTGGCGGCAAGTTGCAGAAATCAAGAAGAGTGAAGCAGAAGAAGTAATGCTGCTCTGGGACAGGCTATGGAACCAGAGATCTACTCACCATGAGGTCAGCAGAGTCTCCAGCACCGATTGAGACCTTCCACAAGGTGCTGAAGGTTTCATACTGCTGGTCATTGACATAAAGGCATTTCTTGAAGTCTCACCTGTCTTGTTTTTATAGGGAAACATGCACAGAAGACTAGTGCCTGTGTTCAAACTAAAGAACTGAGTGTAAGCATATTCAGAACCTAAAAAGAAAATATTTGGTGGTTTTGGAGTCGGGAGGAGACCCTTACCATTTTGTCTGTTTGATTCACATGATCCTAAAAACTCAGTATTTGAAGTTCCTGTCAACCATTTAATCTTTTCATCTTGAATTTTATGGCTCAGGTTCTCATGTGTTTATTGCAGTCTTAAAGAGATTATTGCACCTTCCCAGTGTTTGAGGTGAAAAAGAAGGGTCACTGCAGAAGGACACACACTGCAAAGCATGCAGAAGCAAGACTTTTTATCATCTGGCTGAGATCGGACCCAAAACCTGCACCCTCTGCTTGTGGAAACGGACATCATTAACATGGCTTCCATTGACTTGTCTGAAACATCAAGAGTGAGAACCCTCCCGCACTCCCAAGTTGATCTCTCAGGCTTATGTGACTTTTCTAGAGATTTCTTTTGCACCTGCTTTGTGTCTGCTGTCTATGCTTTGCTTCACCACTTCGGAAAGTAAGTAGAAATTGATGAAAGTAAGAATTTCATCAATTTGTTCCATGGGAAGGGTTTCCTCTTTGGTAAGGCAACACTAAGGGTTGGGTGGCTCAGCTGTGTGGAGAAGACATGGAACATGTAAGGAAAATAATTGTACTGGACAACTGACTGAACCATAGAAAGGTGACTTGCTTATTACTGCATGGAATGGGTTTGTGCTGTAGTCTGCTGTGCTGTATCTGGGGGTTTTTTTTTGCATCATTTGAAAGTCATTACTCATAAATCACTTCTAAGTAAAATTTCTTAGGTAGCAACATCTAAGGGGGAAGAATGTGAAACAAGATAACATGGAAGTAGCCAAATTTCTCAAATTTACAAAATGAGTTGAAGAAATATCTACAGATATATCCCAGTGAAGTCAGGCCAAACAGCTCCAAAGCTCTATTTTTACCTCTGGCAAGTAAATAGTATAAAAACTCAGTGCAATAAGACTGTGGGATAGCGTTTAACTTGTCTGACTTTCATTGAGGTTAAGCAAACTCCTGAGCTCCTGTGTCAGCAACTTCACACGATGCAAGCTCCATGAGAAAAAATTTGGGTCAGTAGTTGTGTTGGGTGTAAAAGAGTTATGGAGGTAAAAAAAGGCAATAAAATGCAGATTTTACCAGATATCTCTGGCTTTGTCCCAGACACTCCTTCTCAGCTCAATGTTTGGAAATCTGTAGCAAAATTTAAATGCTGTGTTTTCAAAAGAATCTACATTTCATATCAGTTTCCATCTGACCAGGCTTGCAGTTGGCCATTCACTGGAATGGCATTAAACAAAGGCTTTTGTTTCGCAGCTGAGTGTACACAGCTGAAGAAGGTGGTTTGAACTAGCCTGACTGGCCCCTCTTGAAGCTCACACAATCTTTTCTGCTGATTGGGATGGGGAGCAAGGGGGAGTTTGGGGTCATGGAAAAGCAGCTTTGCACCTTAATGTCTTCAGAATCGTAACTGGTTCATCAGTGTGAGTCTGTCCATAGCAAAAGACACCCACAGGTCTCATGCAAACATGAAAACATTGCTTTCAGAGTGACTTTTTGGGACATGCAATGGACTCAGGGAATAGTGCTTCTGATGGGAACAGACGTGCTGGGAATAGGACCTACGGGTTTTGAGTAGAACTGGAAAAGGTGAAAGCTGCTCACCTCACAACACCCTTTTCTCAAAATATCATTATTTTTTTCAAAGGGTAGAAAATCTCATCAATCACACTGCATGGAATTCCATCTAAATTGTCAGGGAAGAAACTACTCCTGTGCCTCAGGCACTACATCAGTTATTTTTTTAAAAGTACGGGAAAGTTAGAGAAAGACAGAAAGAAGAAAGAATTCTGTGTCTGGGATGATAGGTTGCATTTTTACAGCTAGTGACTAAAATGTCCTTCATTTCTTTCTCTTCCACCCCTTGGGAACCTTTCTCAGTGAAATGAAGGACCTAGCCATGATTCCTTCTGGCTGCAAGAACTAACAGTTACTAAATTGTTTGTAATGACAGCAGTAAGTGTGTTGTGGACCTGATGGACAGGTCTGCCTGCAGGTCTGGATGTCTTCTGCTGCCTGATTTATGCATCTTGATACACTGCTCATGGTTGCACCTTGTCTTATGACGCTTGCATCCTTCAGGCTAGTTCTGAGGTCCTGGGAAGTCAGCAGAAATTCTTACTTTGCGACTGTCTACTACTTTGAGTTGTAGGCTTCTATGGGTGATTCTGCTTACAAGAGGTTTCAGTTACTGTCTTTCATGTGTACCTTCTTTTTCTTTTACTTCTGCAACCTTATGAGATTATATTGAGTCTGTGAATCTCTGTCACGGCTGCCCCTTAGCACCAAGGTTCCTGAACTCCTCAGTGCAGAAGGAATAGTTTCATTTGAGTTTCTCTGGGCAAGCCCGACTCCTTACTGAACAGTACTCTCAGGGTGTAGAAAGAGCTGCTCCTCTCCTACCACCTCCTGTGCTATTGTGTGGAATGCCTGGAAGCAGGCACATACTGCTGTTGAGTAAAGTGTTTGTGGGAATCAAAGTCTGCTTTGAGAAACCCATTTTTAGTCTCTTGAGAAACCCAAGCTAGTCTCTTCCAAGACTGTAACTAGGACTATGTCTAACACCCCAACTGAAAGAAACAGGAGCTCAGTGATATGATTCAATCGGCAAATGTCTGCCCAGATTGTTATGGATACGCGATAAATTTCTGCATCTTTCCACCAGTGTGACCTGGTCAGGATGAAGGTCATATCCAGAGATAGGCAGTCTGTGAGGGCCAGTAGCAGCCACAGTCTGTGTGTAGCTGTCACCTCTTCACTAAACGCAGAAAGCACAACAGGAAATTTCTTGCACGTTGTCACCCCATCACAGGCTCCTTGTGGCTCTCTTCCCTTTTCACTCCCTCCAAAACCCATCAGTTTTTCTACTCTCCACGGGCTCTATTGGGTCCGCCATTCCTCCCTCACCCCTTTTCATAGAGTTTCTACATTTCAGCTCTCTAGTATCTCCCACCATGAAGCTTTGGGTAGAAAGCTTCCATCACAGAGGCCAGGAACCCAATCATGCCTGTGGCATAAGATATGCCATGATGTCTTTGGCATTGACTGACCTGTCCAAGGTATGAATTTTTTAGCTTATGAAATGCCTTAGAGCACCTAGTTCTAGATACAACAAGGAGTGGAGACTGTGACAAATTGCATTGCCAGTCCCAGGGCTTTGTTTCAAAGAAAACACATCAATCTGAAGAAAAACTTTATTTCCAAGTAAAGGCAAAAAATGCATTAAAGATCAGGCACAAATCTTTCAAGGTGGCAAATGCTGGCAGTGTTAACATAGGAGACTTGGCCAGAAGCCTTCCAAAGAGCTAGCTGTTCCATACTACAGTGTTTTATGTAGCTGCCATGCTCCTGTTGTGCCACCCTGACACCTCGTGTCGGAAACGAGACATGCAAGAACCAGTCCCCATGAGAAATAGTTGCAGTAACCAGCTTTGCTGCGTGTGACTTTTATCATTGAGTGGTCTTGTTCAATCAGAATTACACGGCCATTTGTGCAGCTCAAGCTGACTCACTCTCTAGTACCTTGCATATGTTAGAACCCAAAAGTTTTAGAAAAGGACGAGTAAAATTATTTTACTATGACAATGCAGAATAATAAAATATTGCAAATGTTCCAAAAGCTTCTTTCCCCATTCATATCAAGAGGAGTACATGTAAAGTACATAGAAATCTCAAAAAAAAAAGTACAGCTCTAGGCAGAGAAGAAATTCAGAAGCAGCTACTGGACAGCCCAAGAGCCTATCTCAGCTACCAGGGGGTTCCACAAGGCATATGTGCATGTGTGTATGTCTGTAAATATATATATATTTATCTTTCCCTCAAATGAGCTTTCAGTCTGAGCAGCCAGAAAGGGGAACAGGACAAGGCCACACATTCTGTGTGCTGTCTTTTCTGAATCTGCTGATCTTTATGACCAGCCACGTATATACAAACGACCTGAAAACAGATAAGTTGGGTGGACAGAGCATGGGAAAATTATCTGCTGGTTAATTCATGACAGTATCATGTGGGAGACAGACAGAAAATTTGCCATCACTGCCTTTACCCCATTTTCAGTCATTAGTCTCCTGAACTGCATTAGTTTTAGTTCCAGGATAGAAAAGAAAACAGAAACTATGAATTAGTTGATAGTTTGCTTCACAGAATTGTAGGGGTTGGAAGGGACCTCAAGAGATCAACAAGTCCAACCCCCTTCTTTCTAGGACATCTGTACTGACTTGTTCTTTGCTTGCTTTTTCTTCAGGGTGGAGAAGGTGAATACTGGCTCACAGCCTACTTGTGGCAGCATTGCTGGAGGCTGGACACCCTGCTGCACTAGGCCCAGTCAGCCATTTGTCAAACACTGCACAAGTCACAGTCCTCACACCCATGTGCTTTAACAAAGTGGTAACTAGTGATTGTAGGACAGTAGGATTAGTTGAGGGAATCAGTTTCCAGCATTCTGCAGTTGCCATAAGTATTTGTTACAGATCAGTTATGTATCCATTTCCTATGGATTAGTTTGAAAAGTACCTGAGGAACCCAGTTGTGTTATACAATGGCAGCCTGTGTAGGTGCACAATTGGCCCACTCCTCACAGTATCCAGTTTGGAATGTTCTCTGAATTTGTCCAGTCTGAAGTCCAAGTTATCCAAATCTTCAGTCCATTTCCCTATGTCACTGCTAACTATGGAGGGAAACAATGAGGTTGGAATTCTTGCTAGGGAAGGGAGAGTGAGTCAAGCTCTGTCCTCTTTAAAACACTGTCTGCATATACTTGAGACCTGAGGGGCTTTTCCTGATTTTTTGTTCCTTGCAAAATGAGGTAAGATTTGAAATCAGAATTAAAACCCATCTCCCTGTGTGCATGGTAACAAGAAATCAAGTTAAATCACTCCAGAGTTATCCTCCCCAAGCAGTCATAAAGGGAGGTAAGTCAGCACAGGGAAGCTCATTCAGCCTGGGCTGTTTTCCACACCACCTGATATCACTCCCCCCATAAAGGTCAGGGAGGGGCGCTCATGCATCCCTTGAGGGCAGTCTGATTGCTGCTGGGGTGTTGTGTTCATCCTCCAGTTGGCATTGTGCTCTGTGTTATCTCTGGGTGTGAGATTTGCCACGTGCTGTTTTTGTTCCCCTTTCATGGTGCTTTTGTCAGTAACCTGTCCTTATCCAAGAAAAGTCCTCTTGGCTGTGTTTTGGCACATTATAAAGAGATTGAAGGTCCTTTGGGGGAGATTTCAAACAGTTTTGCAGTTTGACCAATGCGCTTCTTGTGGGGAAAAGGGAATGCCCAAAAAGACCAAAACCTGAAGTGGCTGCTGAAGCAGAATGATGGGGACCTGGGGAATCCACCGCGGCAGATCCACTGGTTAAACTAAAGCTGGGGAAGCTGAGGTGGTTTGGCCCTGGCTAGAGGCCACATGCCCACCAAAGCCACTCTATCACTCCCCTTTTTAGCTAAAAAGAGGAGAAAATCTATATTGGGAGGCTTAGGAGTTAAGGACAGGGAGAGATCACTCTGAAATTAGTGTCATGGGCAAAACAGACTCAGCATAGAATAAAGAAAACTAATTTATTACAACTACACTACACACCCAGTGAAACCAGAGTTGGGTAATGAGAAGTGTGGCCAGGTCTTAAAGCACCTCTCCCCATCCCTCCCTTCTTAGCAGACTTCATTCATGATGTTACTCCCTTCTTCCCCACACAACATGGCACGGGGAGTGGGGTTTCAGTCAGTTCCTGACGAGCTACTTTCCTTCTCCAGTTCTTAAACCACCTCTACTTCCCCCCACCCCTCCCCTCTTAGCAGACTTTAGTTGTAATTTCTCTCCCTTCTGCCCCCCTCCTGCCCCGCCCCCTGCTCTACCCCCTCCCAACATGCTGAGAGGAGGGGCAGGGAGTGGGGAGTGGGTTTTGTTTTTCAGTCAATTCCGCCCGAGTTGTCTTCCTTCTTAGCTGAGGGGGGCATTCCACACCCACTTCCCCTGCTTCACTGTGGGGTCCTACCCAATCTTGGGGGTCCTGACTTCTCACGGTTGCCCATAAAAGGGGGTACATGTACCTGTTAGTATTAACAGAGACTTTTGGGTGGCCTGAAACATTCCCTCGTTGAACAAAAAAGGCTCAAAGTAACAAAAATTCTGTTGAGGAAAATTATCCCCCAATGACCTCCTGAAATAATCTCCTCAGAGGATCACACTTTGGGTCCCAAACTCCAGTGGGATGGATATTCATCTCCAGCTTTATTTTTGTTCATGTAGTCAAACTACAGTTCCTGATAGGAGGAACCAAGGTGCTCTTTCCTGTTTTGCCATGGACTCCATTGTGTTATCCATGAACCCGTTTAGTATGGGGGTACCTCAGATTTCATGGCCACATAATGGAAATGACAATACTTTCTTACTTTGCTGGACCTGGAATCACAGAATAATTGAATAAATCTAGGTTGGGAGGAACCTCTGGAGTTCTCTAGCCCAATCTCCTTGAAGTAGGACTAACTTCAAAGTCAGATAATTTTGCTCAATAGAACTTGTCAAGCTCAGATATGATAACCTGCAGCAATGGAGATTCTCCTCCTGGAGAACCTCTCCAAGTTCTCTGCTTGGTACCATGGGACATATCCCTGGAGAGAAGAGGGGCCTAAGGCAGCTGGCTAGGGATCACCTTCTCCAAGTTTAGGAGCAATGCATTCCAACAAACTGGAAGTCAGGCAAAACCACCAGGAGGACCGCATGGATGAACAAAGAGCTCTGAGACAAACTCAGACACAAAAGAGGAAGCCTACAGAGATTGGGAACAAGGGCAGGTAGCCTGGAAGGAATACACAGAAATTTTCTGAGCAGTCGTGGATTAGGTTAGGAAATCTAAAGCCCTGATAGAGTTAAATCTGGCCAGGGACATCAAGAGCAACAGGAAAAGCTTCTGTAGGTATGTTGGTGATGAAAGGAAGGCTAGGAAAAATGTGTGCCCTCCCTGGAGGGAAACAGGAGACCTGGTTGCCTGGGATATGAGGAAGGCTGAGAAACTCAATGAGTTTTTTGCTTCAGTCTTCACCAGCAAGGGCTCTTGTCACCCTGCCCAGGACACAGAAGGCAAAAGCAGGGACTGGGAGAATGAAGAGCCACCCACTGTAGGAGAAGATCAGGTTCAAGACCATCTAAGGAACCTGAAGGTATACAAGTCCCTGGGACCTGATGAGATGCCATCTGTGTGTCCTGAGGGAACTGGTGGATAAAGCTGCTAAGCCTTTGCCTGTCATGTTTGAGAAGTTGTGGCAGCTGGGTTCCCACTGGTAACTATGTTCAGGCACATGAAAAATAAGGAGATTGGTGATGCCAACATGGCTTCCCAAAGGACCAGTCATGCCTGACAAATCGTGTGGCCTTCTGTGATGGTGTTAGATCATTGGTGGATAAGGGAAGTGCAGCTGATGCCATCTACCTGGACTTGTGCAGAGCATCTGACACTGTCCCACATGACATCCTTGTGTCTAAATTGGAGGGATATATTTGACAAATGGACCACTAGGTAGATAAGAAATTGACTGGATGCTCACACTGGGTGCTACTGTGAGGGCCAGTAGTAGCCACAGTCTGTGTGTGGCTGTCACCTCTTCACTAAACGCAGAAAGCACAACAGGAAATTTCTTGCACGTTGTCACCCCATCACAGGCTCCTTGTGGCTCTCTTCCCTTTTCACTCCCTCCAAATATTACCATTTTTTCTCCCTCCATGGGCTCTCTTGGGTCTGCTGTTCCTCCCTAACCCCTTTTCATAGAGTTTCTGCATTTCAGCTCTCTAGTATCTTCCACCATGAAGCTTTGGGTAGAAAGCTTCCATCACACAGGCCAGGAACCCAATCCTGCCTGTGGCATAAGATGTCACTGTTGCCAGGATGTCTTTGGCATTGACTGACCTCTCCAAGGTATGAATTTTTTAGCTTATGAAATGCCATAGAGCACCTAGTTCTAGATACAACAAGGAGTGGAGACTGTGACAAATTGCATTGCCAGTCCCAAGTCTTTGTTTCAAAGAAAAATAAAACATGTCAATCTGATGAAAAACTTTCTTTCAAAGTAGAGGCAAAAAATGCATAAAAGTTGTCTTCCTGTTACTAGATTTCTAACATCTCTAAATTATTCTGTTCAGTCATTGGAAAAGGTAAGGATAAATGCCCTGTCTTCAGAACCTTCCTTCAGCATAAAGACCAAACCAAAATCTACAACGCAGCAGCAGACTATTTTCTTAATCTTGGATTTATTAAGAGGAATCTATAGCCAAGAATCTGTGTTTCAGAAGTTTGCCTTTACACAAAGCTCTGGTTGGAATGTATGTCATGAGTTTCAGAGAAGATGGGTGGTCAGGGTTAACAACTGCACAGTATCTCCCTTGTGGAAAAGCGCTTTATTTGTAGTTTCTGATCCACACTGACCCCAAGCCCTTTTGAAATGTGGGCCAGAGTGGGTCATTCTGATCTGCTGCAATTTGGAACGTGCTTATTCCTCATTCTTCTACATGCTTTTCTTTGCCTTCCCAGAAACAACCAAGTCTCTTATCCTCTTCTTCTTCTACAAGTGCTTGCCTGGTGTGTTCTGAACCAGTACCTCTTCTGATTTCAGTGCAGAGGCGGGGAGCAGGGTGTTTTGTATTCTGCAAGGGCATATTCCTCTGGAAAGAAGAAAGGAAGATGACATGAGATTGAGAAATCATTCTGACCCCAGTGCATATGCACCTGTGATCAACGTATTATGAACCAGAAAGTAGTTGTTAGATTTTGTGGTACTCTCCCAGTTGTTGAGACACCTAGTTGCAGGGGTGCACAGTCGGAGCCCAATGCTCTCCTCTGGCCCTACACTTCTTTCTGTATATAGATTGTAAGAAAGAAACACTTGATGTATAATTTCTGTTGAAATCAAGCAAGAAATTAAAAGATGGAGGGCAGAAAATGTCTATAGTTTGCAAATGCTTTGAAGTTGTCCTAACCAGGACAGGGTTAACCTCCCCAAGCAGTCACACAGGTGAGCTGAGTCAGCACAGGTGAGCTGAGTCAGCCCTTGCTGTTTCCACATCAAGTGGCATCACTTCTTCATAAAAGGGGCTGGTTGGGGAAGGGCACTCCCAGCTGCCTTCAGGGCAGTCTAAGTGCTGCTGGGGTTTTGGGTTGGTCAGCTGGTTAGTGGAGCGCTCTGTGTTATTATTGGGTCACTAAGGTACTCTGTGTTATCTCAAGGGCTGGTTTTGTTCTACTTTCACAGTGCTTTTGTCAGTAATCTGTCCCTATCCCAGCCCAGGGAGGCTCTGTCTGTTTCTCCTCGGGGAGTAAGAGAGCTGCGTGTGGTGCTCAGCCCCTGCTTGGGGTTGACTCACCACAGAAGCCTGGTCCTCAAACCAGCAGATCTACCAGCTCGCTCCCAATGTCTCTGAAGAAACGAAGGCAGCAAGTGCAGGAGAGTCAAGAGAAGCTTGCACAGAGAGAGCAAAGGAAAATCCACTACCCACACCTTGTGAATGCTGAGATCAATGCTTAGATTTTGCAGGCTTTGCTCCAGTCTTCTGAGGTCACCTACCTGCTTCATAGTAATCATATATGTGTACTGGCACTGGCTTGATCTCTGAGACAGGCAGGCTTTGCTCCACAGAGAAGGAGAAGCTGATTTCCTTTGAGGAGACCTGAAAGTGACAAGGCAAGAAAATGCATCAGGCTTTTTCCTCTCATATCTGTCCCTGAGGCATTTCTGGGTCGGACTGGGGGACAAAGTGCCATTCTATGATTCTCTCCAGATTGTAAACTTGATGTCAGATCAAGTAATTTTTTGAAGGATACTGGCAAATGTGTTTTGTTGCTGAAATTGTATGTTGTTTTCTTCATATTTCCATAGCCAATTACACAAACTGTAGTTACTGCCTCTTTCAGCATATCAGTATTCATCCTCTTACAGAAATTTCTATCAGGGTAACTCTTCACATCTCAACATCTCTGTTTCTCTGCAAATTCAGAGTACTGACTCCACTCCTCTTTCTTCAGTCGCTGTAGACCAGCTAATATGTGTTTGTGTTTGAGAGGTAGATACTCTTCCAATTGTTTTTTGTGTCATTTCTCCTTCCCTTCTTGGTATTGTACAATCCCTGCTGTTTTGATTGTTACCTTTCTGTGCTCTCCTTTCTGTTTTGATACAGACTGGAAAGCAACTTAGCTGTGGGTGTGATGTGCTATTGAAAAGTGAGAGTGAACATGTATCTCTTCATTGTAGCCTAGAAATACTGTGTGTATTTTCAATGCTGTATTGAATTAAATCCCTTTCTGTCTTGAAGCTCTGTGTTTCTAACCTGCTGCTAAAAGAATAGTCTCATTATCTTTTGTAATCTTTCAATAGAATGAAACCAAAAGAAAACCTCCCAAACTTACCTTCTCAAGGTAGAAGAAGATGTGGTTGTTCTTGATGTCTACGCGCTGCACAACGGAGTTCTGGTACTGAAACTTTAAAGAGGCAAATAATAGCAATGTTAACAGTGGAGCCTTGGCCAGAAGCCTTCCAAAGAGCTAGCTGTTCCATAGTACAGTATGTTTTACGTGGCTGCTTTGCTCCTGTTGTGCCACCCTGACACCTCGTGTCAAAAACAGGACATGAAAGATGGTAAATTTTTGTCATGTGATGAGTGCAAACCATTCCCCATGAGAAATAGTTGCAGTAACCAGCTTTACTGCATGTGAATTCTATCATTGAGTGCTCTCATTTACATGACCATTTCTGCAGCTCAATCTGACTGAATTTCTAGTGCCTTGCATATGTTAAAACCTGAAAGTTTTAGAATAGGACATGAGCATAATTATTTTACTTTAACTATGCAGAACAGTAAAATATTGCAAATGTTCCAAAAGCAAATTTCCCCATTCAGATAGAGGAGTACATATACAGTATGTAGAAAGAGTGGGATGCTAAACAATGTAACATCTAAATGGAAAATGCTTCAAAAAAAAAAAAATTAATGAATTTCATAGACAAAGACATTCAGGAGCAGTTACTGGGCACCCTGAATGCCTGATCTCAGCTACCAGGGGTTCCATGCTGTGTATTTGCATGTGTGTATGTCTGTGTAAATACATATATTTATCTTTTCCACAGATGAGCTTTCTGTCTGAGCAACCAGAAAGGGGAACAGGACAAGGCCACTTGTGCTCTGTCTGTGTGCTGTCTTTTCCGAACCTGCTGATCTTTATGACCAGCCACATATATGTTTATAAGCCTATATGTGTGTATATGTATTCTGTGCCTGTCTGCCCATTGGAAATATGGGCTGGACCTAGGGCTGTGAAGGTGCAGCAGCCTTGCCTCTGTTGGGCTGCTGGGTTTGGGAACTCCTAACAGATATGACTTTAACAGATCAACAGCTGCAAGCATGGCACAGAGTATGGGGACAGAAGGCTATACCCAGGGACTTTGTAGAATTCCCATGAAGCTCTGATTGATTCATCAGAGACCCTATTTATCAACTCCCTATCTTTTCAGGGTCTACTGTTCATCCTTTACCTTCTGCAGGGAAGACCTTACAGGAACAAAACCTGAGAGCATCTTCACGTCAATAATAGCCATGTTGGAGGTTTTGCGGTTTCCTGTGTAACTAAAATGAGAAAAGATCTGTTAGTCTGGTCTGCAAAGGGAGAGCAGGCCAGTGAATGGCATTTTCAGATCACAGATTCACAGAATTGTAGGGGTTGGAAGGGACCTAAAGAGATCATAGAGTCCAGCCCCCCTGCCAAAGCAGCTCCCCAGCTCATATTGCACAAATCGGTGTCCAGACGGGTCTTGAATCTCTCCAGAGATGGAGACTCCACCACCCCCCTGGGCAGCCTGTCCCAGGGCTCTGTCACCCTCACTGTGAAAAAGTTCTTTTGCATGTTGGTGCAGAACTTCCTGTGCTCCAACTTGCAGCCATTGCCCCTTGTCCTGTCCCCACAGACCACTGAAAAGGGGCTGGCTGATTCCCCCTGCATCCCATACTTAAGATATTTATAAACATTAATAAGGTCCCCCCTTAGTCTTCTTTTCTCAAGGCTGAACAGCCCCAGTTCTTTCAGCCTTTCCTCGTAGGGGAGATGCTCCAGGCCCTTAATCATCGTTGTAGCCTCCTCTGGACTCTTTCCAGGACATCCCTGTCTTTTTTATACTAGGGAGCCCAGAACTGGACACAATATTCCAGGTGGGGCCTGACCAGGGAAGAGTAGAGCTCCAAATTATCCTGTTTGTCTTGCTGCAGCTGCACAGCAGGGGTTAGCTGCTTGTACTTAAATCCTTCCTTGGATGCTTCACCAAACTGAATACAAGGAAGGAGGTCAGTTAGAACAAGTTACCTGGCAGAGATGACAAGGTCAAACTTTGGTGGGAAGTTGCTTGTGCAAGATGCATTGGCTGGTTGTACAGAGAGAGAAAATCCTGCGACTTTTTTTGGCAAATGGATGTTGTATCTCAGAGTGGTCTAAAAGAGATGGGAAGTGTGAGGTGGTCATGGACATACAGGTTTTTGTGGCTTTGGCATGATGTAGGGAGGGGAAATAGGGAGGAAGGACACCCTGCATAGTTCTCAGAAAGGCAGTGCTGAGTTTCCAGCTTGCTTACCTGCAGGTAGACACAGCCAGTGCCGTTCACTTCCACGCTGTAATTCCCTGGGATAGTGGGTAAGGAAGCCTGCTGCAGTAAGAAGCGGTTCTTGTCATCCACCTGGAAAGTCTTACTGGGAGGCTTGTTGAAGTTGACTTTGACTGTGTTGAGACTGTTTTTAGAGAAGGTGAGGTATCCATACTGGGCTAAAGCTTGGAGAGCAACAACTGTGTCCTGAAAAGAACAACAAGATCCCTAATTAGATACATACCCAGCTGCATACCTATTTCCCATGTGCTTTGTTGGTGCTCATAAATAGAGGGGAACTTTGCAAAGAGCTAAGGAGACAAGATACAAGTTCTGGTGCAATAGATTTGAATTATTCCCCCCAAAACCCAGGATAACATGTCAGCAGTGACTCTTATCTACTGTTGACTTGGAGGAGGTAAATCCCCATTTCCTAAAACTGAAATACGTCTGAAGCTGCCTATGAAGAGCGTGATGTCCCTTGACAAGGAGACTTATGCAAGCATCATTTATAAAATATGATTCAGATGAATATGCAAGCAAGAAGATATGCCATGCTGTCGAGAGCCAGCTTGCAGGCTGGACTGCTCCCAGAAGCTTTCTTCTTACAATTCCCAGTGGTTACCTGGCTGGAGGAGAACCCACCGTATGGGTTCTGTTGTTTGACAAGCCAGTGCACAATGCGAGAAACATAAGATAAGTCTTCTGGAGTGAGCTTGACTTTGTTGAGTAAGGCAAGGAGTGCATAGCTGGTCATTTCAATCTCAGCAGAAGGAGCACGGGAATAGAAGGCAGGGTAATATTCTGCTGGTGGCTTGTTTTCTCTCTGCCAATAAAGTGAACCACCTGGAAACAGAGAAGTGGGGTGTAAAGAGAATGGGAAAATTATCTGCTGCTTAATTCACTAAAGTGTCAGGTGGGAGACAGGCATAATAGAATCACAGAATCACAAGGATGTAAAAGACCTTTGAGATCATCAAGTCCAATCATTCCCATCTTATGTTAAACCATATCCCTAAGTACCTGATATACCCATTTTTAAAGACATCCAGGGAAGGTGACTCAACCACCTCCCTGGTATTTAATATTTGCCCTCTCTGCTTTTACTCCAGAGGTTTTTTTCAGTCATTAGGGTCCTGAAGTGGATTAGTGTTAGTTCCAGGATGGGAAATGGGAAGGGATGGGAAGGAACCAATAAAACGGGGTTGTATAAGTCAAAGAGGGCTTGAAGTAAGGGTAGTGCAGCAGAAGGATGCTAAGGCAGTCATGAACACATGTCAGTCAAGGGAATTGTGTTGGTTCAGAATGTAGAAGAGAAGGCTAATGAGGAAACTAGGTACAATCTTCTATTACCTTGGACTGACACTTCCAGACATCCCTCCCCACCTATGTGATTTCATAATTCTAGGAAAATCAGGCCACAGTTCCATCTTAATTGAAGCCAAAAGAGACAGTTAGAGTTCACAGAGATAAATTCAGTAGCATAGCAAGCATAAAATGGGAAGGAAACAGCATGAATGAGAAAACTGTACATCAGGATAGCTTACATCATATCACAGGCCGTTCCAACAGCTCTATTGCCTGTATCATGGCCACACTGCACTTACCATCTCTGGAAGCTGCCTTGTCCAGCTTCTCAAGGAAGAACTGACGTCTTTCCACTTTATCAGCTAAGCCATATGCATAGGCAAAGAGGGCCTGGTTATACAGGTTGTGGACCCCATTGCTAAATGCAGTCTCCAAACAGTTCATGCCAGTCTGAACAACAGGATGCTACCAATACAAAACACAGTAGGGTTGTCAGGTACTTGGATTTGTGCCTCAGCAACTCTTCAAATACTTTCATCACTGCTTAAGCTGCCATCACTGCTCCTTCTTGCTAGAAATAGACTCGATCCATGGCATGTTTAAGGGCCTACAGTGTGTACCCTGTAAAACATGCCTTTCCAGTGGTGCTGCCTCCTTTCTGCGTTTACTTAGAGGCAGCGTGGCTGGAGTAACAGAACACTCATTCTTTTTCTGACTTGCAAGATGACCTTATACAGGTGAATCATTTGTCCCTTGGTTGCTTTAGTTCTAAAACGTGGATCACTTTTAAAACACTATATAAAGTATATTGAGACATCATGATGAAGCAGGCTCTCTCAGATGGATGTTACTACATCTAGCTATGGAGATAACTCTTCAGCCCTTTTCGCCTTACAGTCTATCTCTGAGAGCTATACTTGGGCTTAGACAGTGTCAGCACACTAGTGACCATGTCTTGTCTATGTACCTTCACTTACAGGTGTGGCACGAGGTTTTGGAGCTTCTCATGAAGATATTGGGAAATAAATTAATCTTGCTGAAAAACTACTTGATTCTGCACAAAGTTTCACCCTGCTAGGCTCAGGTATTGAAATGATGCCCCATACCACAGCATCTGAGGGGCATGCAAAACTCAGCATATCTAGAACATTTCTGAGATTTGGAACAATTTGCATCTTCCTCATTTTACAAAGAACAAAAAATCAGGAAAAGCCCCTGGGGTCTCAAGGATATGCAGGCAGTGTTTTACAGAGAACAGAGCTTGACTCATTCTCCCTTCCCTAGCAAGAATTCCAACCTCATTGTTTCCTTCCATTGTTAACAGTGACATAGGGAAATGGAAACACATCTTAGACAGAAATGCACAGAGAGAGTTTGCAGGACTGAAGATTTGGATAGCTTGGACTTTGGACTGGACAAATCCTGAGAACATTCCAAACTGGATTCTGTGAGGAGTGGGCCAATTCAGTCTGGATTTTGCACTTACATAGGCTGCCATTATTTAGCACAACTGGATTCCTCAGGTACTTTTCAAACTAATCCATAGGAAACAGATACATAACTGATGTGTAACACTCAAATGCTTATGGCAACTGCAGAATGCTGGAAACTGATTTCCTGAACTGACCCTGCTGTCCTACAATCACTAGTTACAACATTGTTAAAGCATAGGGGTGTGAGGACTGTGGCTTGTGCACAGTTGACAAATAACTGATTGGACAAATGCAGCATAGCACCATCAAACACCTACCAGAGCAGAGTGTCCAGCCTCCAGCAACGCTGCCACAACATAGGCTGTGAGTGAGTATTCACCTTCTTCTCCACCCTGAAGGAAGAACAAGCAAAGAACAAGTCAGTATGGATGTCCTAGAAAGAAACAAAATAGGAACTAATTAATAGTTCAAATCCCAGTTAGATTTGAGATCAGAAGTAAAGTCTATTTCCTTGTGTGCATAGCAACAAGAAAGATCAAGTTAACTCAGGAGAAAACTCAAAGTATTTAATGCATTTTCTTGGCTTTTGCATACACACAATAAAGCCCATTGTAGCCTGTGGCTGAACACATAATGCAGTGGTGGAAAATAATATGTGAGATTTCTGACTTAGTAACTTATACTTGTTTCTACCTTGTGGTCAATAGCATGCAGAGGACTCACTCCCTGCTTGTATATAAGACTCAGAAGAGAACAGTACTCGGAAAGGTAAGGGTGTGATAATAAACTGGTGTCTAGCACAAATTTTCCAAATCAATCCAAATAGCAGGACTGGAAGGTTGGGAATATGTTGTCTCAGTTACCTTCAGAGCACTGTTGAAATGTGACCCAGCATTTTCAAAGCAGCCATCTGATTTCTGCTTGCTTTCCAGCCAGATCAAAGTTTGAGTCTGGACATTGTCGTCAATGTAGATGTAGCGTCTGGCCTGTGCAAATGACTTGTACACAAAGGCAGTGAGCCTGTGGGTGGACCAGAAACAGAAAGCAGGTAAGATGTGAACTAGGCAAAGAAGGTTTACCAACCACTGGATATGCACAGAAAACAGCATCAAATGAACTCCATAATGCCTGAGGTAAAACCAGCCCCCAATCATCATCATTTTTTTTTTTAACTCTCTGCAGTTTATAAATCTCTCCTTTAATAAGCAATCCAAACTAATTGAACTATGTTCACTTAGACTATTAAAAACCAGAATCACTTAATACTTTCATCATTTTTCAAAGCCTAAAGATCCTACATTGGGAAATAAAAAGTGTCATCACTTACCATACATTGCCTTCTGGATCTCGTCTCCCAAAGGAGCTGTAGGACCCATCCTGGTGTTTGTATGACAGCTGTTTTTGGTATCCTGAAAACATAGTAAATATGGTATATTTTCTAATCACAGAAAAGGACTAGTTCTGCTGTTTATTCAACTGAAGCAGTAAGACCATTGGAATTAATATTAAGTAGGGTATATTTGTTGAGTAATGTCAGCCACTTGGAAGTTTAGCTGCCTTTACTACTGGTGGAGCAAAACATAGTGCTGGAATCCAGAGATCAGTGCTTAGCATGTAGAGCTTTAGCGTTCAATGCACACAATCACAATATTAGATGGAAGAATCCGAAAGCCTCTCACCTGTGGATAAATATCCAGTACCCCTAATTCTAATCTCTTCAGTCAGCTGCCCAGTTTTATTCAGATAATCCAGGGCATAGATATTGGGTGTGAACAAGGCCATGTTCTGTTCTCCACAGCCATAAGGCATATGGAGAAGGTTCTCCATGTTCCTCAGGGCTGTACCCAAAATGTCTCCTGGAGAATGAAAGACAGGAGGAGTCAGTTCAGTTCAAACATGTTTTTTATCACGCAGCATTATATATCGCTTTATATTACTGTATTATGAAGCCAAGGATAACGACCAATATAGAGTAGTCACAGCAACCAAACACAGATCTTAGAAGAAAGGATTTAATGCCCTTTCTTATTTTTTTTAATTTTTTTTTTTTATTCTAGACACCTGGGAGAAACTGAAAATTTTAGGGAAAAACCAAGCACAGATACTGATTGGCATAGGTCCTAAGAAATAGGTAAGAAAAGGGTTAGGCATCCCTGACCTTTACAATCTGGTTCGTGTTTTGTGTGTGCATGTGAGATTGAGTTATGGGGTGTGGTGCTGATGAGCTACAGAGGCTGTATTGCACAGTATCAGCATCACTTGCACTGATCTAGCCATGCAAAACAATTGTGTCTAGAAAGCAATCTGAGTTCGAGACCTCAGGAAATTTTGCCTGAAGAGAGCTGTCAGTCTTAATAAGGACTTTAGGATTAGTAGAGTTTATTGGGACCTTGATTGAAAGCCTTTTTCTATGGGAACTTACAAACTGATAAATGTTTTTCATTGTGCAAAACATAAATTTGATATTGTGCAGTTGGCAAAGTTCTGAAGTGTTCTTTCCAGGAGTTAAAAATATTTCTTTTCAAAGGAGTCTGCTGAATCTCAC
Organism: Gallinula chloropus; assembly: GCF_964237585.1. Classification (NCBI taxonomy): domain Eukaryota; kingdom Metazoa; phylum Chordata; class Aves; order Gruiformes; family Rallidae; genus Gallinula; species Gallinula chloropus. The sequence goes on from NC_140085.1 coordinate 66,567,233, forward strand.
ATTTCAGCTGAATCGACTGTTTAACTATACAGAACAGGATATGATAATTTGGTATACTCTGAATTGCAATATACATTGAAATAAATTGTCAGTTCCTGATATACTATGAGATAATTCTGAGCAACTTTTGTCCTTCATTGTCATTTTGCAAACTAGGAAACATTTTCTCTAAAATCAAGACAAAGTATCTCCTCAACTTTATATTCATTTTGCATACGTGGTGGAATTGGGTGTAGCACAAGAGAGATATGATTTGTTTTCAAACAAACTGCTAAACTTACCTATGACAGAAAAATAAGCTCTGGCTGATCCCTTCACTGTATTTTTTGGCAGGCTGAGAGAGACTGGTTCAGAAATTGTTGTGCCTGATAAAATAAAGAACAACAACAAGAATTACTGAAATAATATTTTTCCAGAATGCTCCACTTTGTAAGCATTACCACAGGGGCTGTTATGATCTGCAGTATGGCTAAAGAAATTGCTGCAGAGAATTTATTGGAAAATCCTGAATTGTAGCCAGCACCTTGACCCTGAGACCCTCTTTTCTTCTCCATAAGGGTCTCTGGTTTGGTAGGACAAAACCTACAAGAGAGTGAAGCAGGTTCCCTAACTCCCTTGAATGAATGAATGAATGAATGAATGAATGAATGAATGAATGAATGAACAAACGAACTTGCCTTACCTTTGGCACAGATGAGGGAGCTCTGAGTCAATTCTTTTTTAATGCCTTCAGGCTGATTGATTGTAGGGAAATTGTCATGAGGAGGAAGAAAAGAGTAGATCACCATGAAACCATGAACAAGTTAATGGTGTAAAACAGTGTGTGCATTTAGCCATCCAGACAGTGCAACTCTTGTATCCAGTCCTGCCCTATACCCACTAGAATCCCTCTTAGCCCATGGCTCCCTCTCTCTTTTACCCAACACCCTGGGCAGAGCACCTTCCTTCTTAGAAAGCAGTTATAAAATGGATATTTCCAGCTTCTGAGAGGTACTCTGTCTGACTAATCCTATGTGCTGGTGCTTTATGATGCTGAAGAAGAATTCTTGTCCATTTAGATCTAGTCTCCACCCAACTACTCAGTATTTGAGTCACAGGCTAAAGGCACTTAAAGGTAAGGTATGGAACCTCCCCCTCTTCTGGCTATATCTCTACTGACATCCATGGAGTGTCAGGGCATGTATGCTCATGGTCCCAGGAAGAAGACTGTGACAGGAGGGCAGCAGATGCTATCGATCACTGTGATTTACATTCTCTTTTGCACATGGAGAAGCCTACTGTACACAGCTCCATCTGTGTCAGCTGTCTTGCCTCCTCACACTTCTAACCCACAGCTGTAAGAACTGCAGATTCCACAAAGCAGAAAGCATGTGCAGATTTCCTACTGTACCTCAACAAGTAGAGTTTGAATCAGGGTGTCCCTGTGAATCATCTCCTCTTCTGAGGACGTGATGTTTCCAGTACCTCCTGTATTTACTTTGGCCTCAGCAGTAATCTTGAATTTCACTTCACCTGGAGAGCCACCCAGCAGCCCAAGAAAAGAAAGTTATCTTCAATGTCTACAGTTCCCCCAGTTTTCACTGCCTCTCCTAAGCTGATGGACTGCTGGGAAATATATTCTCTCTGAAAGCAGCAGAGTAGAAACACATGAAGGATCCATGCCTGTCTGCTAGTGTCAAGGAGTGGTAGCCTGGGGCCCTAGCATGAGGAATGAAATAGGGGTGATCCTGGCCAAACAAATGTCAGTGATTTCCACCTCTTCTTAGCCTTGTGCTGAGTTTTGACTGGCCTAAGGAGAAAGAAGTTACAGCTCTGCTGCCTCTATTCTTCAGATGAAATTTGTTAATTGAGGGACAACATGGAGGAGGAGCCTCAGCACTGCTGCAGCACTGAGGAGCAACCCTGAAATGAGCAGATTGGAAGGCATTATTCACCCCACCCCTGCAAACTGGAAATCCACTGTTTATTCACTGCATCTAAGGGAACTTTAGCAGAGTTTTAATATTAAATTGGTGGAGCAACTAATGGAACGGTCCAGAAATCTCTGCCTGTGAATTACTAATGTTGCATTAAAAGGTGGGAGTGACAGAGGCAGAAAGGTCAAACAGGGATATATCAAGGTGATGAAAAGACAAACTCACCAAGCTTTTTGGGGCTGACAGCCCAAATATAGGTTTTTCTTTCATTGGCACACACCCTTGCTGTGTTTCCCTCTGATGAAAGGATTTCTGCCTTGTAGTCACTTGACTTTGCCAGTTTGACACTGATCTGAGACAAAGAAAGAAGGAGCAAGGTTACAAACGAAATAGGCTGGAGAAGCCATTTGTCATCTGAATCTGTGGGAAGTTACCAGGACTGAAAGATGGGGCATTTCTCTGAGGAACTGGCAAACTTGTCTCTTTTCTGCCCCTTGTCTGTGTCTGTTTTTGACAGAAGTATGCCATGGTGTCTGTGCTCATTAGTCGTCTTCTTATGAGTTACTGTTACATACAACATACTCATTATAGATTGTGTTTTGCACAGCACAGTACCCATGCCCTCTGTTCGAGTTCCCCCTTCCCGAGCCAAACAAATAACCTGGCTGTACCTGGATGCATTTGTTGAGGTAGTTGAAGACGTTGGCTATTAAATTAAACTTTTCCCCTCGAATGACGGAGTACGGCAAGGTGAGATCCACAAAGAATGGTTGGAATGCTCTCATTGAAACAGGGGAGGAGATGCCAAACCCAGCATCATCCTGTACGCAGAAAGCACTGGCTTTCCACTCTGTGATGGTGTCAGGAATGGTGTAAAAGGCATTTGCCTGTCCCTTGGAACTAAGGAAAATAAGAAAAACATAATGAGAAAAGATCTTTGGCATTTTCCAGCCAAATTATGGAATAAATTCCTTACTTTGAGTTAGCACTTCTGTTTTCATCTCACTTTCTGCAACATACCTCTCCATATTCAAAATAATATTATAAAACTGGAATTAAAGACAAAGGTGCTAGTGAACTACATGTTAAAAAGCACTGGGAAGAATATCCAGTTTTTGAAATTTAGAAGTAACATTTATTTAAATACCGCAATTCCCAAGCATACAGATTAGAAGAGACAAATTTGGGTTAATACTCTACAAAAGCCCCTGGATGTATCATTCAAATGGAGATATTCTTATTGCAGATGCTACGATAGTTTGGGAAGAAAAATTAAATAGTCTTGAGTTTGCTGCTGCTGAATTAAAAATGTGATAAAAAGAAGTAAGTTTTGCTTTGGCTGTCTCCTGGCTCATATAGCAATAATATGACCTTTGAGCCCTAATCCTTTGATCCCATGAGAAGGATGGTGGCAGAGGAAAGAGCAGTTTGAGCAGTTTTGACACTGTGTACAAGATTAGAGGTTCAGTGTTCATTAAGCAAGATGGAAAAAGGAGAACTGCATCTACAAAGCAGACATATATTATGTGGTTTCTTCCCAAAATTCATTTTGGCAACATACACCAACTCAAAAATCCACATGGGAGATAAGAAGACAAAATAAAAATACTCACTCTGTATAAATCAGATCCCAAATCCAGGTCTCAGGGAAGAATTTCCGAACAGTGTTAAGAGCACCCCCACCAATAATCCTTGACTCATCTAGAAGATTGGGTATGGTGGAAGTATAACATTAGCAAGGTCAAACCAGAAGAACCTAAACTGCTGTGAGATAGGCTCAACACCATAAATGAACATTAAGTATTCCATTTGAGCATTTTCCCATTCTGAAACAGGGCATGGGAAGAAACACTTTCTTTTTTGCCATGGAAAAATTTTGAAGAAATTAGCTATTTCACTTAGTTTTCAGATTGAAAGGTCTAATCATTCACTTAGAAAGGCATATTCCCTAACGTCTGTCACTACCTCTGATTTGCAAATGGACAACATTAGCCAATATTGTCACCAAAGCTTATAATGCTTTACAAACCTCCCTGAGAAATCAAGCATTTTCACCCTGCTCTGTAGTTAAAACTGGAGCTGAATATCCAGCCCACTGGAAAACTGCAGAGTTAAATCTGGCCGGGGACATCAAGGGCAACAGGAAAAGTTTCTGTAGGTATATTGGTGATGAAAGGAAGGCTAGGGAAAATGTGTGCCCTCCCTGGAGGGAAACAGGAGACCTGGTTGCCTGGGATATGGGGAAGGCTGAGGAACTCAATGAGGTTTTTGCTTCAGTCTTCACCAGCAAGGGCTCTTGTCACCCTGCCCAGGACACAGAAGGCAAAGGCAGGGACTAGGAGAATGAAGAGCCACCCACTGTAGGAGAAGATCAGGTTCAAGACCATCTAAGGAACCTGAAGGTACACAAGTCCCTGGGACCTGATGAGATGCCATCTGTGTGTCCTGAGGGAACTGGTGGATAAAGCTGCTAAGCCTTTGCCTGTCATGTTTGAGGAGTTGTGGCAGCTGGGTTCCCACTGGTAACTGTGTTCAGGCACATGAAAAATAAGGAGATTGGTGATGGCAACATGGCTTCCCAAAGGACCAGTCATGCCTGACAAGTTGTGTGGCCTTCTGTGATGGTGTTAGATCATTGGTGGATAAGGGAAGTGCAGCTGATGCTATCTACCTGGACTTGTGCAGAGCATCTGACACTGTCCCACATGACATCCTTGTGTCTAAATTGGAGGGATAGATTTGACAAATGGACCACTAGGTGACCAAGAGATTGGCTGGATGCTCACACTCAAATAGTTGCAGTCAATTGCTTGATGCCCAGGTGGAGACCAGTGATGAGTGATGTATTTCGTGGGTTGTTATTGGGGCAAGGATATTTATCATCTATCTTTGTTGGTGACATGGACAGTGGGATTGAGTGCACCCTCAGCAATTTTGCTGATGGCACCAAGCTGTGTGATGTGGGTTGACATGCTGGAGAGAAGGGATACCATCCAAAGAGACTTCTGCAGGCTTGAGATATGAGCCCATCCAAACCACATGAAGTTCAACAAGGATAAATGTAAGGTCCTGCACATGGGTCGGGACAATCCCAAAGACAGCTACAGGCTGTGTGGAGAATTAGTTGAGAGCAGCCATGAGGAGAAAGGGCTTGGAGGTGCTGGTTGATGAGAAGCAAAACATGACCCAGCAATGCACGCTTGAAGCACAGAAAAACAACTGTATCCTGCATTGCATCAGAAGAAGCGTGACCAGCAGGTCAAGGGAGGTGGTTCTTCCCCTCTACTCCACACTCCTGACATCCCACCTGGAGAATTATGTCCAGTTCTGGGGTCCCCAGTACAAGACAGGTATGCAGCTTTTGGAGTGCATCCAGAAGACAGCTACAAAGATGTTCAAAGGGCTGGAGCACCTCTCCTATGAAGGCAGGCTGAGAGAGTTGGGCTTGTTCAGCCTGGAGAAGAGAAGGCTCTGGGGAAACATTATAGCAGCCTTCCTGTAGCTCAAGAGGACCTACAGGAAATCTGGAGAGGGACTTTTTAATAGGGCGTGAAGTGACAAGGGGTAATGGGCTTAAGCTGAGGGAGGGTAATTGTAGCTTAGATACAGGAAAGAATTCTTCACTGTGAGGATGGTGAGGCACTGGAAGAGGTTTCCCAGAGGATTTGTGGAGGTGTGTGAGGCCAGGTTGGATGGGGCTTTGGGCAACTTGCGCTAGTGGAAGGTGTCCCTGCCCATGGCAGGGGAGTTGGAACTAGATGATCCTTAAGGTCCCTTCCAACTCAAACCATTCTATGATTATCATGACTCTTGCTGATCTATAAAGTGTTTTGAAGATTATGTACTAATTATGCTAAGTACTGTGTGAATTCTTAACATAGGGAATTGCCATTGTTGCTCTGAGTTGGCATTTCCTTTTATATATTTAATTAAACTGTGATTTCTTGAAAGGCTCTGACCTGAAAAACTAGTACCACTTTATGAAAGAAGTACCATCCCAGTATTCCCTGCCTTTTCAATGTGCAAATCAACTGGGACACACAGTCATATACCTCCCAGAATACCCTCAACTTTCTGGCTGTTAGTTTACACAGGCAGCAGTTGTGAAGACCAGGCAGACTAGGACTGGAGATCCAATATGAACCTTCTCTTACCTTTGCCAAAGCCACTGACATGGGCGATACCAGGACCAGAGTAGATAGGGAAATCATCCAGATCTGATCTGTCTTCATTGCACAGAACTGGCTTCCGTAGCACAGAGTTGGTGAAAACCTTCAGGCCCATATCCTGAACATGAAAGAATCAATCAGATCACTCAGGGGATGCACGAGCTACCAGTGCATGCCACTTCTCTCACCTGGGTTATCAGAGCTCATCTTTCTCCTCCCTCCTCACGTCCCACCCTTTCAACCATGAATGTCACAACTCTGTATCCAACTTCTGTGCCTTTCTTATGGACCAGTGACACATGGTGTTCTGGGAAAGCAGTAATGATGGGACTTATGTTTGGTCTTAGACAATGGGACCAGTGGGAGTGGAGGCGAGTGTATCAGGAATCAATCAGTGTCCTGCATTACAGACTCAGATCTTTACTAGGCATGCCTGATCTCAGGAGCCAGGCCATGGTCCTGCTTAGGAGATGTCTGCTGAAGCATGGGCAATATCACAGTAAATATATCTAACAGTGATTCTCAGTCTTCCTGAATAAGAGATGGGGATTAGAAACCAGAAACTGGGGGATTAGAGACTTTAGGCAGATTCAGCCATCAGCTACCTTATTTTAGCAGTAAGAACCACGACCTGTGAAAGTTTAAGGATAACGTGCATGAATTATTCTGACATACCTCCCACACAGAACACATACCCTGAAAACCCTGTAGACATCACCATCCCGACTGACATTCACAGGTTCATAGTACAAGCCATTAAAAAAGGTGGTTTTGACTGGGGTACATTCCTCTGGCTTGTCATCCTCCAGGTTGATTCCGTTGTAGTAGTAGCCATATAAATCATTCACACGAAGTTGGTAGTACACCTGGGAGGTGAGAATGACTAGTGTAAACACAAGGAAGGTCCCAGGCAGGTGCAAAATCATATATGTTCAAAGCTTATGGTGCCACCTGAGCTATCTCTTAGACTGCAGTGGGTTTGCCTAGTGCTGTCTTATGTGAAGATGAATCAGCAATTCAGCTGGTGACACACAAGAGAGACTGGACTCTACACCCCTCCTTCTGAGCTGCAGCAGCTTTGAGGGGTGAACTTGAGCAAAAAGCACAGAAGCATACTCCAGAGTAATGCAGAGAGGAGGCTGGAGTCCAACAAGACACTAGCTGACATCTACAGATACTGTTCTGAGCACAAGGCCTATTTGAGTCATAAAATGCAATTTTGACATAATCACTCCCCAGGGAGGAACAATCCTTAATTTACATTAGGTATATTCTTAGGACATGTCTTGCACTGCTGTGCTTTCCAAAAAGTAAATGTTCCACTATCAGTTTCTGGCTTTGAAGCATACAACTTCCACAGACCTTTCTTTAATCACTGAGATGAAAAATGAAGACAGAAGCAGAGACATCACAGATGGGAACTGAAAGGTCATTAGGGATGTCACTGGCCCAAAAGGAGGGACTGGGAATGTGACTTACACTCTCAGCAGTTAAGTCTCTCTCAGGGTGAAGAAGGAGGACACTCTGATCTACAGCTCGCAGGGCACAGTAGGAGTTGGCAGCAGCTTCAAGGTGGAGATTGACTTTAGAGCCTGGGAGGCCCTCCTTCTCGGAGAACTCAAGCTGGAGCTGGAAATTATTAAATCCAAGACAACCATATAAAAATTAGGAGAATCAACTTGGCACAAAGATCTAAACCTCACCTTTCACCAGCACTCACTCTGTTCTCTGTGAGGCAAAGCTCCCACCCCTAGATGGCCCTTCTGAAACCACAATCTCTATAAAAATCCACAATCTCTATAACCCCCTAGTCACCTCCCTCTCCACACTCCACCGAGAACTTCGTTTGACTCTGAGCATACGTGTCAATTCAGGGGACAGGTCCTCATATTGTAAGGCACATTTGTACCTTTTCCATTCCTAAAGGCCAACCTGAATACAAAGTCTTGATGAAGTCATTTGCTAACTGTTGCCTCAGGAAAGACCCAGCTGATATAACTTTTAACAAGAAATCCAAGTGTTTCACCTTGTTTTTGAAGCATACATCGCTGCGTATCCAAGTGCTGTCAGCCACTATCTCCCCATGAGGATGAACTGTATAGATCAACAGCCTGGTGCTGGGAGCAAGTGTCTCTGTGATAGCCAGTGTGATGGAGAATGTACCTCCTGGAGCTGTGGAAGCAACATGTGAGGGGGAAAAAGCCAAAAAAAGGAGATTAGACAAACCTCAGCTTTGCTAGAATGACCACATATTTATCTATAACCTGCCAGCACTTTTAAAAAGCCAGGAAGTTGGATGTTGGAACGTTCATTTCTCAGAGGCTGAAGGACAAGTTACTATCAGCAAGACATCAGACAAAAACTAGAAGATGCTAAGCCCAGGGTGCTTTGCAGAGAGGAGTATGAGCTGAGTAGAAGTTTGTCAGGGAGCTCTGTGCCTGATTGCTATGAAAAGAGCACAATATTGCCTTTTCATCTCAAACTGAGAACCTCCTACACCAGAGGAGATAGGCCAACCTCCTTAGCTAAAGGAGAGCTCTCTTAACACTAGGAAATATGAAGTTCTTATCTACATGGATGACAACTACTAGAGCAGGAAATGAATCTTTCACATAAGTTTTGGCGAGTCCCACACTATCACACACCTTAGTGTAAGGCCCAATAATATGGAAAAAAACACATGCCTTCAAGCTGATTTAATGAAGGGGAAATTGTGATATAGTGACCTTTTGATGAACGGGGTGCCTTTCTCTAAACCGTATACTCTGCAGCCACAGTGCATGAATAGTCAGAGAAAGACCAAATATGGCAAATACAAAACAAGTCCTATATGAAGAATGAGGCTCATTTAAGCCACTGATTGAAGACTGGAAATAGACCAGGTTCTACAACAAAAATTTTTTAACAATGAATCAACACAGTTCAATTTGCTGAATATTGTCATTTGTGGGTATTTGGAGACTTCTGAAGTAGTAATTAATTCCAAGGACTTAACTGCTAAATATCCCTGTCAAATGAGACACCTATTATTTCAAACTTCAAAAAGATTTGGTCTTCTATTTGTTGAAAACTTGGATGTCATAGAACAACTGTGAAACTGCAAATACTCCTTGGCAAGAAATAAAAACAAAGAAGGTTACATTCACTGGTGTTTGATCACCACAAAGTTTTCATCTTTCAACTAGCAAGATGAATTTGATTGTGATATGGGGGACTGGCTAGATGCTGCAGGAAATGCAAATGATACTGTGAGTGGTGACAGGTCATGGGGTTTAAGAACTAGTACCCGCTTTTACTGCAGTACTCTGCTTTCATCCCTTCACAAAACTTACAAATCATGTGGTTCTCAGAACAGTGCTCTGAACCATCAGTAGCAATGTGGCCTAGAACTTACCACCAAAGATGCTGACTTGCTGCTGACCACTGAGAACAATTTTTCCTTTTGTCATCATCTGGGCATAGAAGAAAAAAATTTATGAGACAGGATCAAAAGCAACTCATCCCTTCCCCCATGATATTACGGATTTTGAATAGCATTCTAAGAGGCCTCAAAGGGCATCGAGTCAAGCTGTGATCTGTAAATACTGTATGCCCAGGAGATCTCTTCCTTATATGGTGTTCAAGGTGAATGAAAAGAGGTATTTTGATAAGCTATGGTCACACTTACCACATAATAGAAGTTTGTGTGGCTGACATTCCTGTAGCCCTCTCTGTTCAGGACATAGTGAACATTGATCGTCCGCTGCTGGCCACAGCTGAGCTGCTCATTCACTGGCTCGATTTTCACAAAGCTACTGGTCCGTGAGTAGAAACGTCGGACATAGAATAAGGCCTGGGGCTCATTATCGTTCCTCCACATGAAAAAGTCTTCACAGTCATCTGGCGCCTTCCTGGCCTACAAAGCAAGAAAGTCATACATGGGGATTAAAGAAAGTGGAAAATTTAAAAAAGGGCAGGGAGATGAGAAGCAAAGGCATCTTCCCTCTAAAATATTCTGCTGGATTTCGTGGGGCTGTTTAAGCCAAGAGCAAGAGCTGATGTGAAAAATTTGTGTTTCACCAGTGAAGAGGGCCTACTGGATACCTTAATGTACCCAGGCACTCATGGCACATTGTGGTAGGGAAGTTATTTCAGATACCTGCAGGCTTGGGACAGGTTGTATAAACTGCTATGCCTTATTGTGAGAATAAGAAAGGGCTTCTGAACAGAGAAAGTTGGGAGATGCTGAAGATCACTGCAGCCCAAACACTCCTGGGCTCCATAGGTACTGGTGTTTTCTCATACTGTTTTCACACAGGCAGCAAGTGGTGGACTGACTCCCTGCTTTCCTCATCTGAAACAATCCTGCCATTACTCACTGACTGCTTCTAATTCCTCTCTCCAATTAAGATTTTTTTCAGGAACTAGACTGAAGATTGTATTTACTTACTGTCAACTTAAAATTGGGATCAAAGAAGTTGGACGTGTCAATGGAAAAAGCAGCAATGCCATCCTTGTTAGTGGTATAGTTGGCCAGGTATTTGTCATTGAGCTCCAGATGGACAGTCCTATCAGCAATGGGCTCACCATCCACATTCGTTACAGTGATCTAAACACAAAAGATATCCAAGAGATTCAGAAAAAAAAAAAAAAACAACCCAAACAAAATGAAAGAATGGGAAATGCTCTGCTCACCAGAGAATGCTCACTTAATTAAGCCCTGAGGACAATTGCAGGGAATAGAAATCAAGATTGAAATATATGTAAGAAGCAAATGCTCCTCAATATTTTGAAGAATCACGAGTTCCATGACAGGCAAAGGCAGGAAATTCCCATCAGTACAAGGACAAAGTATACATCACAGAGTGAGAAGGAATTGTTTATAAACTTGCTCTCATATAAAAGATTCTTTTAATGAAAAGTCCTGTTTCTTCTCAGTGGACCATCACAGAAGTTAGAAACTACTGAGTGAAGGATGATGGTTTAAGTTCTTCCCTCATGCTCTTCCTTCCTCACCAAACAGAATAAGAGGGACTCCAGAGCACATCCTCTTTGTAGCATGCTGATTAACAAACCTAAAGCAGTCAGATGACTTAACGGCCACAGGTAACCTGTGGAGCTCTGTAGCACCTCCCAGCTCCTGGCCATCTGTGCATACCCTCTGTCCACATTGCGTATCAGGACAATGCTGTAGGGCTTATCCTCCTTTCCATGCCTGGGTTTATCCTGCATGTGCAGGTTGCTAGGAATGTGGAGTGTGCTCCAACATCTCTACTGCTTTAGGTAAAAACATCCCTGGGACTGTGTGATGCAACACAGTAAAATTTACCTTTGGTTTAGGCATAGCTGTGCTGAAGTAGTTTCTTGCAAACTGTTCTTCCCCACTCATGACCTTTCACTTTCTCACCTTTTAGGCTTTCTCTAACTATGGCAGAAGAGAGATGCTAACACTTCAGGTATGATACAGTTTTCTTATTTTTCTGTAGGAGCATATAACATAATGAGAGAACTATGCAGCAGTTATGCAACATTATCATAAGAAATTGTCAACACAGACTTAGGGAACAGCCAGAAATGGGGCAACACAGAGATCACTGTGTTGGACCTCAGGTAATTTTGATTTCTCAGGTACCCACCTCACCATAGTAAGGAATTCCCCTCTTATAATAGAGATCCATATTATTGAACATAATTCTGTCATTTTCTTGGTTGACTGCAACATAGTCATAGCTTTTCATCTGGATACCTGTGAGACACACACAGTATAAAGGGGAGGAAACAGAAATCAGACATGGACAGAAAACTCTTTCTTTTGAAAAACTGTATGGAGCAGTGGTGCTCTGGAGGGAGAGCTACATTAAGACAATGGTGATTGTTGGTTATTTGCTGCACAGGACAATTCTCTCGGAAAGTACCACCTATTAACTGTAATCAGCTACTCCCAGCCTCCACTTGGTGTTACCTGTCCCATTTTCAGTGACGATGCTTTCTACATTGAGGCTGGTATACATCCTGGCGTAGCTGCGGTACAGCTGGAATTCTTTGATGGAGACGACGGCGTTGAGGCAGCCATCCTTTCCCAGCTAAAAAAGGAGCACAGAAAGGGAAGCCCATTTCTCACAAAGCTCGGAAAATTGCTTCTGAATCTGTATTAATGGATCTCATGAGCTTTATGCCTCTGCTCACATCTTCAGATACTACTTTCTATTCACTCTGCTCATATCTATCTGACTATTACTCCTGGTTCCTTTCCCAGCTCATTGTTTCAATATCATCTACCCTTGCACCTTGAAACCTCTCTCCTCTCCCTAGCCCTCTGTGCTTATGTCTCTTCTCAATAACATCTTGCATGATGTCTGAGCAATATGACCAGAGCACTTTGAGTCTGATCTAGTGGAGAAACTATTCACTAGTTAACATTAACTATCTTCAGAGACTCCAAGTACAGATCTGCTGATTACACGTGGTAAGTGCACTTGGTAAGTGCACAGGTCCAGTGTATAGGAATAATCACAAAAGTATGGTTTCATAAGCTTCCCTTCCTCCTCCTGACTCTTTCTGAAGAAAAAAAAACCCAAAGTCTTCTAATATAGTAATTGGTAAAAACTACCTTCATGGTTTTCCAACACTGCCTGTGAAATGGTGAGAAAAAACCCCATGCCCCTGGGATTGTCTCTTTGGTGTTCCCCAGGAAATGAATGAGGCCACCAAATGCTGTCCTACATGTTGGGTACTAAAGCTGACAGGAAAGAAGGGCTTTGCCTTGTGTCATACCTGTCCAGTGACAGCTTTGCAGTTTTGTTTTCGCTTTTCCTCACATCGTGGACTATAAAAGCGCTGCTGACACACATTGACCTGGGCATTCCCTTGCACCGGCTGGCCATAAGTGTACCTAGGAGAGGAAGAGGCACAAGAACTCAATCATGTGGACTTAGCATGAAACCTGCAGTGCAGACTCTAAACCCTTCAGTGTGCCTAGAGCACACACAGAAGAGCAGCTGGGAATTAGGACTAGTTAGTCCTAACAGAATTCCCTTCAACTATTTATAGGCTGTTTCTGTCATCTTGTTAACAAAACCTGCTTTATCATTGTCTTGGTGTAGTCATTCTTTGAAGTCTGAATCTGGGAAGTGGTGCTGGTCTAAGGGTCAGGAATTCATTCCTTGCTGCTTGCTTTTTCTCCCTAGTGCCTTGTCCAAAGCAGGACATAATGCAGAAAGATCCATATTCACCCCTTTGGCTCATGCAAACCAGCCCTTTGGCAGCATCACAGCCAGCAGCAGCCTTAACCACAGACTCTCCTTCTGTACTATTTCTCTCCTTTTCTGTAATAATGAAACAACAACAGCTAGCACGTATGTACTGCTCCGTATCTTCAAATGGTTGCACACACAGCAACTCTCCCAGTTCTAATTCTGCTAGGCCATAGCTAAAGGAATTGCTCTAACCCATACTCTGATTTAGCAGCAGGGTCTCTGCTTCTCAGCACAGTACACCATCCTCTTCTCGTGTTTCATGTGCACAAAGGTGTCGTTGGCGACTCTTGATACTTACCAAGCACAAACATTCACCCTGACTTCTTCATCAAAGAAAGAGATCCTCTTTTGCAGACTGGATTTCACCTCAAACTTCGGCAGCACTGGGAATGCAATGTGAATATGACTAATCAGCAGTTGCATGCCACAGCAGGAGTGTATGTAAGCCAGTATAAAGAGAGTTGACAAAAGCATTTTCACCAACCAGGGGGAGGAAATGGTTCAGAGAAAAGTCTAACTAGGAACTGGTCGTAGGATATTATTGGAGAAAAAAATAACATTTAGTGGTAAGATGAGTAACTTGTTTAGAACGTAATATTAATCATGTTAATAATGATGACAGCCACAGAAAGAATTGAGATAAATCATTTTAATTTGCTAAGAGAAAGGTGGGAATAATGCTGATATTTCAAACTAGTTAAACCCTGGAGAACAGAAGTTATTGTGCAACTCAGCCCCACTGAAGGAGAAAGGCAACAGATTAATAAGAGAAATTGCAAAATCAAATAGGTCACTGTCACTCCCTCTTTTCAGCTTATCCTCTGTCCCTGGTCACCATAAATAAAGACAACATAGCTGGAAAAGACCTTTTTCTTACACATCTGTACAGAGGAGACTGGAAGGTATGAAAGAGCTCTGGAGGGTAAGTAAAAAAGATGCTTTATTGCCCTTAAAAAAAAAAAAACAAAACATAAAGCCAACTCTGGGAGTTGTCCAAGCCTTTTCTAGGAACTACCAAGGAAAACCTGACACTAAAAGATAAGAAAATTTGCTAAATCACTATGAATTTAGCAACTGCCTTGTTATGGCCTATTACAGAGAGTAAGATGATCACATGAGGCTTTTGGCAACTCCATTACCCACTGTTTTCCATCTTGAGCTTCCACTGGCTATTCAGCTTCCCCAGATAACAATCTGGTACCTGTTATTTAATCTGTCTGATACATAATATCTTCACATTTCTACCATATATTTTAGCCTAGTGCTCTTCATACAGTGATTATCTCCACCAAAGGGCATGCCTGACTCATTCATTTTGCCTCTGGAGAGTGTACAGCTTGAGTGATAGCATGTGGATTCTGATGTCATGTGGTGACTGTGCCAAGTCCAGAAAAGAATTAGACTCTTAATTTAATTCCTGAAAATGCCACCTTTCTCGTAATTTCTTTTTTATCGTGCCTTCACTTTCTCCAACCATCTTTCTCCACATCTTTCTTTCTCAGGTATGAATTCAAAGCACTTAAACTCTGCACTAGCAGCTCCTACCTGACATAGAGCCAGCCTCATTGCTAGCGCAGCACAGTTCACAGCCACTGCTTACCATATTCCTCCACTGTGAAGAACTGGTGCTGCTTTTCCCCTGACTTCTTCTCCACAGTGATGTGGTAGGTTCCCAGAATAGGCTCCGGAATTAGTGGAAAGGAGAGCTGGACAATTCCATGTTTAGGTGTTACCTCCAACCACTGGAAGATCTTGTTTTGCTCTGGATCCTAGAGAGTGGAAGAAAGACATGTTCCAAAACCTTTATAAGCCCGTTTCTTGTCTTCTTGCCTTCTTTTAAGGTTTGCATCCCAGCGTATTGGCTGACTGCATCACAGTGTCGAGTTCAGGCTGATGACATATGCTGTGACTTCCCACTAGTTTTCCAGATCTGTTTCTGCACTAAACAAGGCTAAGTTTATGTTTAACTTGATATTAGGTACACTACCAGATGATCTCAGATCATCCAAGCAGATGGATGGGGCTCATGTTGCTTATTTAGAGATTTTCTAACATAAGTCTTTCTGACTCAACTCCTTCTGTAAAAGAGGAATATTATACTGGCCTTCTTTAGAAAGTGCTTTGAGATCTAGTGATGAGAAATGTGGTAGAAGACTGATTTATTATAGGCCCACCACCAACAGAACATGACATTTCAGAAAACTACTATTCTTATGCCTTCATGAGAATAAGGCTATTTCATGGGTCCACTTACTGTAGTCATAGCAAAGTAGGACTACACTGATCACTCTTGCTTGATTCCTAACAAAAGACACAGATGGGAAGTGGTGAACAAATCCCGTGGTTTGCTTTGCTTGCACACATGAGCTCAGAAGCTGGGTAGTGTGGGGGGTCTTGCATGGCACCTGCGGGTCTCACACAGAATGAACTTCAGGTAGAGAGAAGCGATGACTTTCAGCACTACTTATGTGTGTGTATTGTTAATAATAGATTATTAATATTATCTAGATAATCTTCAAGGTCCCTTGCAACCCAAAGCATTCTAGGGTTCTATGCTTCCTTTATTTTGTGTGTCCTGTTAAACTCCTATAAAAGTCTACACCATCCTTGACTAGCATCTCCAGTTCTGCTGATTTATTCTCCTCTAGTGTTTGATGATTGGTACTGCAACTGGTCAACCTCAAGTCCGTCAGCTTTAGACAATGTGCTTTCGGTGAATCCCTCAGGTATTGGCACTGTGGGGAATGATGAATCATACACAACCCCTCCAAAGCAACTTGAGCTTTAATGACTTGGTGCATCTCTTACCTCAATGATGATTCGAGGGTACTGGAATAGGAAAAAAAGAGAGAGAGAAAAAAACAAGATCAAAACATCAAGAAATTAACTGTGGAGCTTGAAAAATACAAATACTACTACATAAAAAAGACTGTGAACAGCTTTCTCTGGATACAGAAGACTGGGACGAGGAAACAATTTTAAACCAATGTCTGTAAATAAGGTTTAGGGGATAAACTGTTTGTGAATTTGTCTCTCTCTACATATATGGGTCAGGTGAGGTGAAGTGATTCTAAAATCTGAGCGTTGTGAGAGATTTCTGGGAGTGCTTTTAGACTCTTTGCCCTCTGTAAAGGCAGGCAAGGGAAAGACTGTGAACTTTAGGAGTAACAGCAGTTCTCCAAAAACATCAAGAGGCCTATTCCAGTCCCTTTTTATTAAATTCCTAAGTGAACATCCCAGCAAACGGGTACCCTGAGAGTAATCTTGAAAAATCTTGACTATTACTCATACTTACTGTCTCCTGAACAGGTCTGAACTGGCTGTCCAAACTGACCACTCGAAACATTACTGAAAAAAATATAGGAGAAAAAAAAAATGGATCAGTCACTTTAACATTGGTAAGTCACTTTCAACATACAACTGAAACAAAGTTTGCTCGGGCTTTTAGGGAGAACAAAGAGTCTCTGGCTATCTAGGAAATATTTTATTATTTTAGCTAGTGAAAAAGAAAACCAAAACAAACTTATCAGGTGAAATATCTTCAATTCTGAGACACCAGCAGTAAAGTAACATCTAAAGGAAATACACATATTCTGTACTGCCTGCAGTGTTTCTTGAAAGACTCAGCTCTTTGGAGTGTTTCCTGGAAAATCGGTTTATAAAAAACAATTCAATGAAAAAATCCAAGAAAAGGAATAATTTGTCTATATCTAAGTGTAAACCTTGTGCATCACTGAATTATAATGATGCTGAAGAGATAACTAACTATACCACAGCTAGTACTATGATTTAAATATTGTGATGGAATCGGTACTGTGGATAAGATCAGCAGTTAAGTAGGAAGAGCTGTTGACAGGAACTGACATGCTTATTTTATATTTATATAAATTTTATTAATTCCAAGTTTAACCTATTATTTTCTCTATTTTTAAGGACACTTCACGTGACTGCAGTAAACCTGGCACAACTCGAGAGCCTGTAAATGGAATTAACTCAATAAAAACACGTGAACTCCACTAATTTGTTGCAATTTTGTGAATCAGTTCTACTTTTCACTGACTTCTGATGAGCTCGACCTCAGATGTCAATTATATACCATCTGAAGGATTGCTCATGGCTGTCACAGTCCACAGCCTTTTCTTCCTCTTGAAGAAGTCCTTGTCATTCTAGACCCACCCTTGCACTCAGTTTCTTAGTTGACTAGTTGACTCATACTCCCCAGCCACCTTTTTGCCCTTGTTTGTAGATGGGTTTGTCTGTCTGGATGAAGACAGTATTATCCACATTCTCAATCGCCACTGATCTTCTTTCAGATAATTTGACTGTGGTGCCTTTGGCAGAGAAGGAAATGAATGCCAGGGGGTCAGAAGTAGCAGGAGGAACCTGGAGAGGAAAAAAAAGCCACAAATGAAAAGTGGTAAGTATCTTGAGATCCCCTGATACCCATGGTTCTTGAATAAGATCCTGACTGTCCAGTGAGTCATAAAAAGTTTGTGCAAAGTCATGAGAAGATCCCTTTGACCATGAGATAGTACCTGGGAATTTATACTGTGGAATTCCCTTAATATGTCACCAGGTACTAAGGTTTTAAGCTGTGCCCTGTCCTATGCATTTCCTCATCTCATGTAGTTACCTGCCCATATGCCAGTTTCCCCAGCCATACAGCACAATTCTGAAGTGTCTTCTCCTGCTGCATTCTAGAAAACCTAACCTTATGACTTGTTTGTCATAGGTATCCAGATCTTGCAGAGTCACATGAAGGGGAATTAACATGTCCCAGCTGGGTTCTCCAGCTTGACTACTATGACAGTTCCATAGGGTGCATATAACAGTGTTGGCAATCAAAAGCTTTTTTCTATTCACTCTGTGGAAATGGAATATCTTTCTCCAGGCCCCTGTATCTGTTTTTATTCTGTCAATATTGTCAGCCTTTCCAGCCATTCATCTTTTTTCATCCTATTTCCTGCCTGCACTCTTCATCTTCAGAACCTCACTCAACAGAGAGAGTTGAACTCAGAAGCATTTCCAGCTTCCACACCTTCTTCAGCAGTCTCAAAAGAGAAAATACCTTGAACTGGCAGCACCTGAAGAAGTCATTCGTTGTCACAGAGTCCTCCAATATAGTCTTCTTGATACTGCCGTATTCCAGGACAACGTTCAGGGCCAGAGGCTCATTGAGGTTGTGGAACTGTACACAAGCAGTCTGTGGAGAGTCGCTCCTCACTACTGTCGGGACCAGCAGCACATACTGACTATAAGAAGGCAAGACAAGATCAGAGTTCAGCCATGAAGGAAAATCAGAGCAAACGGGAGAAGAAAATACCACAGAAATGCTGTTATGTGGAAAGGAAGACACGGTCCAAAGCTTGCTCAAACCAGTGGAAGAATTTCCATTTCTTTCAATGAATTTTGAATAACTTGCTAAGAAAGTACAGATGACTACTTTTTGTCCCTCACAGTTCTTTCTGAGCTGAAAGCCTGGTATCATTCTATGTAATCTCTTAACCATGAATCTTTCTTACACAGCTCCAATTACTAACGTGTCTAAACATCTGACAAGCATAGCTGCATTTACCCTCCCATGACCTATATCTCGACTTAAACCTCTGGAACCTCCCATAAGGAGGAGTGTTATTTAGGCCCTTTTTGAAATCAGTGACAAAAATACTAGTTAATTGTTGCAACAATTTTTTTATTTCCTTTTCTTTCTGGATTTCTCTCCCTCCAGATAAGAACTGCCATACTATAAGTCAGCCAGCATAATGCACAAGAAATTATCCCACTTTTCCATTTTGCAGAACATTCCAGGGAATGCTTCATTCTGTTTCCAGGCCTCTGTTTCCATGCCTGCAAGCCTGCTTTGCTTCCTTCTTCCATTGGGCTTTTTTAGTTACGCTTTCTACAATTAGAGCAGCCTTCCTTCCCTATATTCTTCCTCTAAAAAACATTCCTTGATATTTGCTATATTAAGCTGG
This sequence comes from Gallinula chloropus, assembly GCF_964237585.1. Taxonomy (NCBI): domain Eukaryota; kingdom Metazoa; phylum Chordata; class Aves; order Gruiformes; family Rallidae; genus Gallinula; species Gallinula chloropus. The sequence continues at coordinate 66,586,528 of NC_140085.1, forward strand.
CCTCCCATTCTATGCTGCCCAATCTCAGTGTTATCAAAAGTATTGCGTGACAGAATTGATGAATTGCCTCTGCAGCACATGAATTGCACAATCTTTTCTTGGTAGTCTGATTATTTTCCTTATTTTGTCCCACAGCTTTGTTTGGTCATATTGTCTTCACTGTTATTTCCACTTGCCCAGTTCAGTCTGCACAATATTTAAAGACCAAAAGTAAAATGTTTAAAACCCACACTGCATCTGAGAAAACTAAACCCTCTGACTTGCCATTAGAACTTTCGAGAAGGGGATTTAAGCTCTAATGCTGATGTATTTTTGTAAATTGTGGCTGAAATCGTCTATTTAGATAAAGCCATGGACACTGACAGTGCTGTATAAGCTGTGACAGCACAACAGGTATAATACTAATACCAATACTAATAAAATATGAATACCAATAATAATTAGGATTCCCATTCAGCATAGGCCCTAGTAGCAGCCATTATCTCATCTGTAGCACCTTCCCATACACCTTGCTCTCTCTGTACTGCTGTTGCATACCATTCTGAACATTAGTAATACTTGCTAGTCCAGTCTTGAATCTCCTCCCCACCTTATCCATGCACTTCAGAATTCATCTGCTCCAGTTCTAGGTTTCTGTCATTCAAATTAGATTTCATAGCAACTTTACAATGGAGAGCATAATTCCAAATCATCTTTCAATGTTATCTACTTCCATTTCAGACACATTGCAGAACCTAGCTCTCAAAAATCCAGATTATATAGCAAAGTCCCAGAAAAAAATTAGCTTGTGGAAAATACAGTAAAATATTTTATCACAACAACACAGAATGTATGATCTCTTACGGTTTAGAAGAAGCTGTGGCAATCCAGTTTAAGGACAGAATACTCAGAAGAATCCTTGACCACATCTCTGTCTTTGAAGAATAGAGACTGATCTCTAGTGAACAGCTTGTCTTCCGGCTTTTAAACTGGCCCAGGATGATGCTCCTCCTCCACAACATCAATCATAGTATAACAAAAGCTATCTGCATAAAATTTGCATAGGTTCATCTTCCTCTCTCTCCGGTCTGTTCTCACACTCATTGAACTCTCAAACAATAGCTTAGGAAAGTTCTCATGTTTCACATACCTGATGACATACAGCAAGCCAAACCGGTTTCTTCCCATCCGAATGTTTTATTGAAGCTTACCTCTCTGATTAACCTGTCATTGGCTGAAGGTTCCTTAATATTTCAACCTGTTAGTATTTGTGGCTGCAGAAGTATTTCCTTCATCTGTGAAGATGTCTTGTAGATATATCTCACAAAACCGAAGTAATCACAGCACGGTGCTGTTGTATGCCGGCACAGGGCCCTGGGCAGTAATAATACACCATCAGATTGTATCTACATTCAGTGTGGCACAGAATGAAACTCCTAATTGTAATTCAGATTTTTCACTGCACACAGTAACATTCAGGAAGGAATGGTGGTCACTAGTTGTTTACCATTTTTGCCTGTGGTCAGGACAAGCATATCGCCAGGGGAAGGAACCTTACAGCGTTACTTCATTTGTTCATTTATCTGTCTGCTATCCCTACTCTCCCCATCAAATAATGTATAAGCCTACTGGTGAAATTTAAGTAAATCTGACTGAGAAGTTTCAGAATAATCAAGATATAGAATCATAAAATAATTTAGATAGAAAGGGACCTCCTGACACTCGGTGGTCCAATCTCTCCTTTTAAGCAGGGCTAGCTTCAAAGCTTGTCCAGCCACATCCTGAATAGATGGAGAGTCCACACCATCTCTGGACATCTGCTTCCATGCTTAACCAGCCATGTTTTGATTTTTTTTTTCTTAAATCGGAATTTCCTATACTATAACTCATGTGCATTCCTTCTTGTCCTTTTCCACTGTGCATCCCTGAGAAGAATCTGCTTTTGTCTTCTCTGTAATCCCACTTTACATAGCAGAAGACTGCAAATAATGTTCTCTCTAAGTTTTTTTTCCACTAGGCTGAATAAACGAGGCAGTTTCCTTCTGTAGGTTTGTTCCTGTCACTGTCCATCCCAGTGACCTTCCACTGGACTTCCTCCAATCTGTCAACACCTATTATTTACTGAGGAGACAAATCTGGACACAGCACTTCATCTGTGGTTTCACAACTGCTGAATAGAGGGAAAGAATCAATTTCCTTGATGTGTTAGCTGCGCTGTTGGTAGTACAGCCTGAATACAGGATCCCAGCCCAGGAGTTGGCAGGGCTTGTGGATAGAGCTTTAAACTAGATCTGAAGGGGAAAGGGGGTAAAACCAAGCTATCTAGACGTGATCTCAGAGACAGTGTGACAGAGTCAGGGGTGAGACCAAAAGTCCAGCATCCACACAGCTGGTGATAAAATACAGGATGGCGTGCTGCATTAAGAGGTGCTGTGTGTCAGGAAGTTCTTTAAGTCCTGCTCCACCTGGATCCATATAAGTCCATGGGTCCCAGTGGAATTCATCCCAGATTACTCAGGGAGCTGCCTGATGCCATTGCAAGACCTCTCTCTATTTTTCAACAGTCTTGGGAATCTGGAGAGGTCCCAGTTGACTGGAAGCTGGCAAACATCACAATTTTCAAGAAGGGCAAGAAAGAAGACCCTGGTAATTACAGGAGTGTCAGTCTTACCTCAGTGCCTGGTAAAATTATGGAGAAAATCATACTAGAAATTACTGAAAAACACCTAAAGGACAATGCAGTCATTGGTCACAGCCTAACAGCTTCAGAAGAGGAAGGTCCTGTCTATCCAATATGATCTCCTTTTATGACAAGGTCACCCAGCTGGTTGACAAAAGGAAACCAGTTGATGTTATTTTTTTGGATTTCAGTAAGGCTTTTGATACTCTGTCTCACAGTATCTTGCTGGACAGAATGTCCAGCACACAACTAGACAAAGCCACAATGTGTTGGGTGAGCAATTGGCTGACAGGTCAGGCCCAGAGGGTGGTAGTAAATGGGGTTACATCTGGCTGGTGGCCAGTCACTAGTGGGGTTCCCCAGGGCTCCATTTCAGGTCCAGTTCTTTTTAATGTTTTCATAAACATCCTGGAAACAGGACTAGAGGGTGTTTTAAGTAAATTTGCAGATGAAACCAAATTGGGGGGATCTGCAGACTCAGTTGAAGTTTAACCTTCAAGTTAAAGGCAAGTGCTGGATTCTGCACCCAGGCAGGGGCAACCCTGGCTGCACATACAGACCGGGGGATCAGTCTCTGAAGGCCAGACATGTTGAGAGGGATTTGGGGGTCTTGGTCGACAGCAAGTTAAACATGAGCCAGCAGTGTGCCCATGCAGCCAGGAGGGCCAACCGTAAACTGGGGTGCATCAAGCATGGCATTGCCAGCCGGTCCAGGGAGGGGATTGTCCTGCTCTACACTGCACTGGTGCTGCCTCACCTTGAGTACTGGTGCCCAGAACTGCACCACAGTACAAGAGGGACACAAAACTATTGGAGAGTGTCCGGAGGAGGGCAACAAGGATGGTGAAGGGTCTGGAGGGGAAGTCTTAGGAGGAGAGGCTGAAGTCCCTTGGTTTGTTCAGCCTGAAGAAAAAGAGACCAAAGGGAGACCTCACCACAGTCTATGGCTTCCTGATGAGTGGGAGGCACTGATCTCCTCTCTTTGGTGATCAGTGACAGAATGTGAGAGAATGGGTATGAAGCTACAATAGGAGAGGTTTAGATTGGACATTAGGAAGAGGCTCTTTCCTGAGAGGGTGGTCTGACACTGGAACAGGCTCCCCAGGGAAGGAGTCACAGCACCAAGCCTGGCTGAATCCTAGAAGCATCTGGATGATGCTCTGAATTGGCTGGCCCTGTGTGGAGCCAGGAGTTGGACTTGATGATCCTTATGGGTCCCTTCCAACTCAGGATATTCTATGATTCTATGAACTAAATAATAGTTTATAAAGTATACTATTATAAATAATAGTAAATAAAATATAGATGTGGGAGGCCGCATTCACACTTCTACATAGCAAAAGAAGAAAAAACCCCAACCCACAAACAAACATAATAAGGTATCCAATCAGCATGTGTGTAACTGCAACCTAGGGGAACTAACAGGCAATTTCCCTTCCTCTTCCTTGGCCAAACAGGTGATGATTGGAAGGAGGAAGCTGACTATCTGTAGGAGTAATTAGGGACATGAATAGGAGCTAGAGGTAGTGACAATGCAAAATGGGCCTGAAGTTGTTTCAGTGGTAAGGAGTAGGAGAAGGACTATTGCAATGATCTGTTACAAATGGATGTGGGACTGTTTGAAAGCCAGATTCTACCAACCTCAATTCATCACGATATAATACATGCTTCCCTATGATTCAGCCATACAAGGATTACTCTTTCCATAAGCATAGGTGATAACCTTAAATTACCCATACCTAACCATCTTACTTACCCATCTTTCCCAGAAGTGACCAAGTTAGGACACAAAGAAAACTGCCCTGGGGGCTATTGGAGCCTGTTCCCACTGAGTTACTAGCTAGATAGATTACACAAAGCTTCCCAGAATGGCCTGACATTAAAGCGACAATGCTGCGTGACAAGTGGGTGGTGAGCAAACAGGGCGGTCACATTTTGAAGAAAGCTGCTGCATTAGCTGTAATAAGGGCAGAAGGCACCTAAGGCTGTGTCGTAGGCATGCTTGAATTTGCAGCTTTGAAATGCCTCAGACCCCAGGTCTCACTTCAAACAAGTAATAAGGAATAGGCAAAAAAAGAATTAAGGAGGGTCCTGGTGCGAATTGCTCCAGCAGCTCATCACAGAAATCAGAAATCACAGAATTATCAAGGTTGGAAAAGACCTAAAAGATCATCCAGTCCAACCATTCACCTATTACTACTAGCTCCCACTAAACCATGTCCCTCAATACAACGTCCAGTCTTTCCTTGAACACCCCCAGGGTCGGTGACTCCACCACCTCCCTGGGCAGTGCATTCCAGTGCCTGACCACCCTTTCAGAGAAGTAGTGCTTCCTAATGTTCAGCCTGAACCTCCCCTGCCGCAGCTTGATACCATTCCCTCTAGTTCTGTCGCTGTCTACACGGGAGAAGAGGCCGACCCCTAGCTCACTACAACCCCCCTTAAGGAAGCTATCGAGAGCCATAAGGTCTCCTCTGAGCCTCCTCTTCTCCAGGCTGAACAATCCCAGCTCCCTCAGCCGCTCCTCGTAAGGCCTGTGTTCCAGACCCCTCACCAGCTTAGTAGCCCTCCTCTGAACGCGTTCCAGGGCCTCAATGTCTTTCCTGTAGTGAGGGGCCCAAGACTGAACACAGTACTCGAGATGCGGCCTCACAAGTGCTGAGTACAGGGGGACAACCACCTCCCTGTTCCTACTAGTAACATCCTTTACTTAAGTGCAGCAAAGCTTTAGTGTAAACGTAAGAGGTCTTCCTTGTTGATATGCCAACATGGAAAGGAAAAAGATAAAGCATTTAGAACCCTGCAATATTAGAACAAATTATATTCAGAACAATTAAAGGACATGTGTTTCTTTGGAAACAAGCTACTGAACTCATTAATTTAGTGAAATTACTGATCCCAGAGGACCTCTTTGTGTTTTAGCAATGTTGCAATAAAAAAGCAAACGCAGATATTCATGCACATCACTAGTATGTCAGGGATAATTCTTAAGAAGACCACAGTGCAGTGGGGAAATCATTCCAGTTGCCTCTGGTAGGAGGGAAAAAGAAGTTTTGTGTTGTGTAATTAAGAATCTAGAAGTGGGAGAAGAGTCATTTGGAAGCATGAAGATGAAGATTTAGCATGGGGGAGACAATGAGCCTCACACTACACAGCTGTTACTAGACAGGTGTGAAGAAGATACCTTGGTACTGCATGTCATATAAATAAGTCTTTTGGCCTTAGACTGACACTGCTTTGTATTGGCATAAGGAAAGACGTAACTTGAGAGCGTAGTTTGGCTAGAAAATTGATGAAATAAGGAACAGTGCCAAATTCACTTCAAGACCAAACCAATGTAAATACAGACTTAAGTATGATATGTATACTTAGTTTTCAAAGTAGAGTCATGTTGCATGCAACTTGGACAGCAGAGAAGCAAGATGTCTTCAACTTACTCAATCCCAACTGTAGAAATTTATTGCATTTCTTCTCTCTTATGAAGAAATTTTATATACACCAACATTTGTTTTCCATTCTTTCTCTAGATGAGTCAGAGGGATGATTGTTGCTGTTGCATTGGAAGCATGCTTTTCACAAGTTAATTTTCTTTCAAATGAAGCTGAATTTGCCAATCTACCTTATCACATCAAATGCACACACCCTCTGCTTCTCTTTTACACTTGGCACACCTATATATGGCAGAGCAATGTAAGGTTTTCCAACCAACATTAATCCCATTCCCTTTTTGGGAGAAGTCCAGTGTTTTGCAGACATGCTGCAATCACAACAGAGAATTCTATGAGGTTGTGACAAGCCCTCCCCTCAGCTAGCTTCTGTAGAGCATCTCAGATGTCCTTATGTTGTCCCAAAATATCCTAGTATAGCTAGACACTAGATGTAGTCACAAATTAGAGAATAAAACCCCCAAAGAACGTTGATTTGCCATGCAAAACTTTGCATAGTCTGAAAGCGGAGTTGAGACATGCAAATTCTTAGTCTAAGAGATCTAACAGATCTAAGTCATGCCTGTTATCTTGTGTGACAGACAAGTAGCAGGAAGTTCACTTGGAAATATGAGCAGCTTTCTGCAGCGAAGCCTTGGATTTTCCAGAATGAGTAACACATAATTACTATTTTCTGTTCTATGGCTCCATTTCACATTTGCATAACACTTAAGGACTGAGAGTACTTTCTACATCATGACTTCTCCTGACATGAAGTGCAAACAACCCACCCACACTACAATCCCCGTTTTATCGTCTGGTTTCTTTCTCTAAAATGGGTAGATATGGAGCAAGAGCCTCAGCTTCCATTCCACTTATACCAATACCCTCAGCAGTCCCTGTTTGCTAGCCTGTGATCTTCTCTCAAAATTCTCTTGCAATCTGAGAAATGTTTCCCCACAGCATATTTACCAAACCCACTCTGATAAAACATTTTGTTTTAAAAAGCCAACAAGCCTCTGAATAATTTGGCATATGCCTCAGAGTTTGGATACTTTGGAGGAATTTGCCTACACAGCCTTCCACTGCTCCAAAGAGTATTGCCATCTGCGAGCCTGGAAGTTTGCAAGTGAACTCACTTCTCAGAATGTCTGCTGGTGACAGGCAGCTGGCAGTGTGGCTGGTGGAGTATGCTGTATCACTTCATGTTGGATGGGTGGAACATTTTTCTGACATGGCTCATTTTCTGTAATAATAAAGACCAGGTAACATTAAGCATTGTAACACAGCTACATCGATAAAACACCGCACTGTTCAGTCCCTGCAAGATCTTTTTATAGACAGACTGAGAGTAAACTAACCAGTATGCTGTCAACATCTCCTTTCCGGAACATATTTTAGCCCTGCCTATGAAAAATGAAGTATAGCAACTTCATATGGCATGAAACACTTGAAATGCAATCCATTTTCTTGATCTAGAATGTGTAACATATATAGACACCCTTGAAAAACCCTACTGTGTCTAAATGATGAAAATAGGTCATAAACATAGCAAGGCAGGCCAGAAAAAGATTCTGAAGAGACTTGCAAAGGCAATCAAAACTAATAATTAGTCTTTCTTCAAAAACAACAAGGATAGAAAGCCTGACAGGGAATCCACAGGAACACCTAATAGGAAGGATAGAAGATAAGGTCAATAAGAGTACAGGAGCAATAGGAACAAAACCTATTTCTCACTGTTTTAGTTAACTTAATAATTATAAAATATTACTGAATTTTAATGAACCATTTGACATCAAAATTTAATTTCTAAAAAAAATATAATACCCAACAGTCTATGGACAATGTAATTCTGATGTAGTAATTGTATTGCTGCCATTCTGAATTAGCTCAAAATTTTGAAAAATAACATATCAGTTTAATTGAAGATTTGGTTGTACAGACCTTTCCCTTAAGGGGCCATGAACATGTTGATCACAAGGGATGAAAACATGTTTCAGGGAGCCTTTTAAAGTGTAAAAATATGTTTTCCTTTGGTAGAAAAGTTTCCTTGTCATCATTATTTTCCTTGTTTCCTTACTCATATTGTTCTGCTACTTTAGGTGGAGATTAACAAACTGATGCACAGGGTTTTAAAAAAGGGAAAGGGTAATTGAACTAAAATAAAGAATCTGATTCGAGAGCTTCTTTTTTGAAATGTCAGCATCTGAAATTTTTTATTGTATTACAAAGCAAATGAATAATTTCCTTTCAGATTCACTCCCTATGGCTAATGGCATTAATTTGGGTTTCATATCTAGGGGGGTTTATTTCAAAGAGAACAACAGACCAGCCCCCACACTAGCCTACTCAGTATTCTCCCAAGGGATCACCTTGTTTTCAGCCTTTTGGAAACACCCAAACTCTGTAAGTCAAAGTTGTATTTCACAATTGCAGGAAGCCAGGCTTCAGACCTTAAAAATAATCACTGATTCTCCTGTTCTGGGATGATGTTTCCCAATAGAGATATGCTCCATTCCACAAGGTATGCTCAAGTTGAGGTTGCAGTTGGTCCATAAGCCAGGAAAGACTCCCACTGCCAACTCAGCTGGAATTGAGTTGGAACAGATGCCTAAGAGCATCAGCTCCCCAGTTGCATGTTGCAATGAACCACTACCAAACAATTCACAAAGACAAGTGGACTACCATGTGCAGGCAATCAGGCATCTTGATCATTAAACTTCTAATTGAAAACTCTACAAAGACTAGATGATCTCATGCATAAGCCGAGAACTAGTTAATACAGTCTTACAGGCCACCAGTGACTCAGGAGAAGCAGTATTTTAAAGACATAAGAGTTTCCATATAAAGTGATGTCATCCCTCTTTGTATTTTAAGACCTAGTTTTCCCAGTCTTTTGAGCAATGCATGAGTAATGGCTCCAACACATACCTTGCAGATCCAAGACTTCCATTTAGTAAAAGACATTTGTTAGATGTGCTATTTCATCTAACAAAGGCCAATGGGCTTCTGAAAACTTGTTCCTGGTGATAATGGAACAACTGCAATAGCCACAGTGCACCTGCTGTGATCCTCACTGTAATTTCGCAAGGGGCAGCGCTCGTTGAGCTCACCTGTAAGTAACAGGAAGCTGGAGAAACCTCCAAGAATGGCTCTTCAGGCAGCAAAACCAAGGCTTTTGCATTCTTCTCTATTCTGCCCGACGAGCCAGCCATTCTTGCAGGGACCAGGAACCAAAGACTCTGCAGCTCAAGTAATTTTGTGTGTACAAACCGCTTTTATTGAGTGGGTTCACCCCACAGCTCATGCCTTTGAAGAATTTGCATTTTTCAGGAGGAAAATTCTTAGATGATACAAAATCCTAAGAGGGTTTTACAACCTTTCCACCACTGCGTTCCCTCATGCAACACCACTACCACAGGTACAGCTCACATGGTCAGTCTCTGTCCTGTCAGCTAACACCTCTCCTTCTGGGTATTATCTACACTATCAGATCACTTGGCTCCCATGAACTGGTTCCTAGTTTGTCCACCCTGCATGTGTGTCAGGTCACCACAGTGAACTGTTTTGGGATAAACTAACCCATTCCTTTCAGGAAGAAACCTAGGTACAGTTCTGGAAATAATTTCATGGCAGAAAGAGTAGTCATGATGGGTTGGAAGAGAATATGGTAGATCCCCTTATTGTTTTGTCAGTAGGCTTTGCACTTGCAATCACCCTGTCCTGGTTTTGACTAGGATAGAGTTAATTTTCTTTCTAGCAGCCAGTGGAATGCCCTGCTTGGGAGTTAGGCTGAGAGCAGTGCTGATACCACACAGATGTTTTTAGCTGGTGCCAAGCAGTCAGGGACTTTTCAGTTGTTTATATTTCCCTGCTCATGAGAAGGTGGGAGGCACAATCACGACAGGTGATCTAAACTGGCCAAAGAGGGTATTCCATACCAATTATGTAATGCTCAGCATAAAGGGGGGCTGGTGAGGAGAGGACTGCACAGCTTCAGGACACACAATTTTTTGGGGACAGTCCAGCTATGGGGCAGCTCAGAGCTGTACAGCCTGTGTTGTGCAGCTTGGTGAGAAACTGCACTGTGTATCACCAGTTTCACGTATTTTTTCTATAAAAGTCCTATTATTATTATTTGTGTCTCTGCAATCACAAATTCACAGAATTCTAGGGGTTTGAAGGGACCTCCGAGATCATTGTTTACAAACCTTCTGCCAAAGCAGGTTCCCTAGAACAGGTCTCTTTCCAAGAGATCCCTGTCTTTTTTTACCCTGTCCTAGTAGCTGTCCTTATCCCAACCCATGAGGTTTGCCTTTGGGTGGTTTTTTTCCTTTCCTTTTTCCCTTCCCCTTTCTCCCCATCATATCCCCTTCCCTCCACGACCTCTCCCTCCCCCACCTCTTTTCCCTGCCCAGAGCAAGTGGCTGTGTGGTGCTCAGCTTCTGTCTGGGGTCAGAACCATGACACACCCCCCAGATGTCTCCATTGTACATCTCAGGACATGTGACACTTAACCTTGGGAACTGGATCAAAGCCCTAATATTGCTTCTGGATTCACAGAGAAGACCTGAACCTAATACTGTGCAATTCAACCACTCCAATCTGTTCTAGAGCCCTAAATTGCTGAACACAGGGTATTTGGCATCACGTGGGCTGATCAGAGCTCACTTGCTAAAGAGGATGAATTTACCAATGGAGATACTGTCTCTGTTGCTTCCTTTTGACTGTCCTTTGGCTACAGCAGGAAACAAGGGAGCGTGATGTATGATACTGAGGAAGGTTAGTTTTCTAGTTTTCTCTGCAGCAGTGAGGGAATCTATTTACATCCCTCAGTGAAGTCACTCTTCCCTGATGCTAACCTGAAAACCTGCATTTCATATTGAGTAATTTGAGGTCTGCATGTCAGCATGTGGAGTAGTGACCAATCGCAACTAACCAACAATGACCTCAGTGGGCAATGCTTCAATAAGACATGCAAGATCCAAGTGTAATATAGGTCTTCTTAATTTTATTGTCTAAAAGAAAAAATTCAACCTATAAACTGGGAAAGTGAAACACAGTGCAGTCAAGACTTTGAATCTTGATCAAAATGTGTCAAATGTATACTGTAAAGCAGATTCCTACTTCCATCCTTTAACTACCAGAATGTTTTTTCTCAACCAGCCTGTAGCTGGGACCTGATGTTGGAGAAGCACTGGGCTGCACTACAGCTGATTCACAACAGCGGCAAGAACTTGATGAGTAGCTTCCTTCACTAGGCAACAACTGCAACACAGTGCTGAAACTCATCTGGTGTTGGAAGCTGGATGTCTTTATTCTTAAAAGAACAAGAAGCTACTTTCTGCTGTTGAGATCTGGAACCAAAGGCCAGACCTGTTGGAGAGGAGCTCTGCAGAGAAGGACCTGGGGGTCCTGGTGGATGACAGGTTGGCCATGAGCCAGCAGTGTGCCCTGGTGGCTAAAAGGGCCAAAGAGATCCTGGGGTGCAACAAAATGAGCATGGCCAGCAGGTCAAAGGAAGTGATCCTCCCCCTCTACTCTGCCCCATCTGGAGCGTTGTGTCCAGTTCTGGGCTCTCTGGTATAAAAAAGACAGGGATGTCCTGGAGAGAGTCCAGAGGAGGCTACAAAGATGATTAAAGGATACGCTGAAAGAACTGGGGATGTTCAGCCTTGAGAAAAGAAGACTGAGAGGGGATCTGATTAATGTCTATAAATATCTTAAGAGTGGGACACAAGGGGAAATGGCCAGCCTCTTTTCAGTAGTTTGTGGAGTCAGTACAAGGGGCAATGGCTTCAAGTTGGAGCACAGGAAGTTCTGCACCAACATGCAGAAGAACTTTTTCACCGTGAGGGTGACAAGAGCCCTGGGACAGGCTGCCCAGGGAGGTGGTGGAGTCTCCTTCTCTAGAGATCTTCAAGACCTGTCTGGACACCTATCTATGTGATCTGTCCTAAGGAACCTGCTTTGGCAGGGGGGGTTGGACCTGATGATCTCTGAAGGTCCCTTCCAACCACTACAATTCTGTGATTCTGTGACAACTGAACAGAGGGAAGCCTTACACCGAAAGACTTGTCTCTAGAGGCAGCTTACCACTAAGTAGGACATTTTTTTTTTAGCTGAGAAATACCTCAGAAAGACATTTGCAGCAATAGCTAAAATAAGAGAGTATGTCTAGGTGTGGCCCAAGACCGCATTTTATGTAGAAGTGCTTTTAGTTGGGCAAAGAAGACCCAAATCCTTCACTTTGTTAGGTTAGTAATCCCTCTATTTGTCAGTGTGCCTGAACTTGATGGGGAGAAACCACCTCCCTGGCGAAGCAGTGAATACAGTTTGACCTGTGCTGAAAGCCAATACTTTAGACCCCTGACCACTGGAGGAAAATCTGGAAAACCCTAAAACTGGGCTGTATCAATGTTCTAGTCTACAACCAGTCTGCCTGAGGACTGTTACCACTGTGACAAAGGAGACTACTGAATTAAGAATCCTTCTGGAAAGGTCTCACAGTTTTGTGTGTCTGGGTTCTGATGGAGAAGGAGGGCTGCAGAGATGGCTTCTGCAAGAAGCAGCTAGAAGCTTTCTGCAGGCCCCAGAGAGCAAACAGCAGACAGCTCAAGGCTGGAGTCATTGCTGACCAAGGCTGAGCCCATCAGTGATGGTCACAGCGCCTCTGGGAATCACATTTAGGAGGGGAAAAAAACATGCAAGCAGCCGCTTTTTGCCACCAGAGAAGGGAGTGAGAAGATGTAAGAAACTGTGCAGACACCAAGGCCGGTGAAGGCAGGGAGAAGGCACCCCAGGTGCTGGAGAGAAAGATGCCCCTGCAGCCCATGGAGAAAATCATGGTGGAATGGGTGTCCCCCACAACCCATGGAAAAGCCGAGAGCCCACCTGCAGCCCATGGAGAGGCCCCACGCTGGAGCAGGTGGAGACATAAAGAAGACGCTGTGACCCACACTGGAGCAATCCCCTGCCAGCACTTGCAGGCCATGGAGAGAGACAGAGACACAGAGATGAGCGAGAGACAGATCCACGCTGGAGCAGGTTTGCTGGAGGGTACTTGTGACCCTGTGGAGGAGCAGGCTGGAGCAGTCTGGGCCTGAGAGACTGAGAGACATTTGATGATTTCTGACTGCACCCCATAGCAGTGACCCACACTGGGGCAGCTGGTGAAGAACTGAAGCCCCATGGAAAAGGAGTCACATTGGAGAAGTTTGTGAAGGACTGTCTCCTGTGGGTGGGACCCCACGGTGCAGCAGGACAAGGGTGTGAAGAATGCCACCCCCCCAGTCCTTGCCCCTTCCCGTGCCACAGTGAGCAGGGGGAAAGAAGGGAGCAAAATCTTGACTGAATAAAAGTGTGCTAAGAAGGGAGGTGCAGGGGGAGGTGTTTTAAGATCTGGTCACACTTCTCATTATCCAACTCTGGTGTCACTGGGTGTGCAGTGTAATAAATTGGATAGTTTTCTTTCCTTTGTTCCATGCTGAGTCTGTTGTGCCCATGATACTGATTGTGGAATGATCTCTCCTGACCTTATCTCGACTCCTGAGCCTCTCAATATATATTTTCTTCCCTGTCCAGCTGAAAAGGGGAATGATAGAGTGACTTTTGTGGGCATTTGGCCTCCAGTCAGGGCCAAACCACTACAAAAGGGTCAGACAATAAAACTGAAGGAATAAACTTTGTCACTACAGTGACACCAACCACTATGTGGTTTCCCCATGCTGCTGTACTGTAAACACCAGATGTATATTCATGATAATCCTGCATTACACTATTGTGTGGCAGCTTTCTGGCTCTTGTTCAGGCTGCATAGTAGTAAATAAAAATAGCAGTTCCTGAGGGAACACAAGAACGAGTCCTGCCACATAACTCAGGACTCTCCTGCACAGAGAGGAAAGAGGCCCTCCAACCACAGTCCAAAGCAGGACTGGTATGGAGATGATGTTGCAGCCATAGGATCTTCCCCTGGGTCTCTTGGACAGCCTTGCCAAACCACCCTTACAGGATGTGCAGGAATAGCAGCATTATAAACAATGATTAGTTTTCATAATCTGGGGGCGATTACACAGTAATTAAGGAGTAATCACGCACAACTTTTCTAATGACGTCCATGGCCATCCTGGTACTGCCAGGAATCGGGAGTGGTGACCATGGGTGTGGCGTGAGGTGCACAGAACCAGCAGTCAGGAAGCAAAGGGAAACTAAATGCAAAGCTGTCACTGGATAGATGTTCCTGCATCATCAAATAGAGCAAGACAAATACTGACAAATCCTGAAGGCAATGGCTGATAAGGAGACAGACTACGCTGAGGAGAGAGGAGACTGACTGACGTCACATTGGTGGGGATGAAGGTTAGGCACATCCCCTGTCAGCAGACTGGAGTGGGCAGTGAGCAACAGATCTCTCAGGAAGACTAGAAGCCACCTGAAGGCATCCTCAGCAAGACCTTGATCAACCTTCCCACACTGTGCCTATGGAGAGGCCGGCTTTCCAGGCAGCAGGCAAAGCTCTCTGCCCAGAACAGGGGATGAGCACATGTTTTATCATAGCAGTACATGAAGTCAGTAGTGCCTGTAATTTATCGACTTCTCTCGTCCTGACTGCCCCCAAAGGGAGCTGTTGGGGTGACTGCTTCTGCAGGGAATTACCCAGTGGGACCACCAGAAATTTAAGAACACTGTATCTTGCCAAGTGACTTGGGGTGGCCAGGTCACTGAAGAGAGAACCAAGGAGACGGTTTGTAAGGTGGACACCAGCTGATGGAGTAGAAGTTTAATGCACTCTCCTGCTGTGAGGAGATCAAAAATCACTCTTGTGCCAGCACCCAGAGGTGCTGCTTGCAAAGTTACAATAACCCTTTCATCAGGAGGCAAGCAGTGTGTCATGCCATAATTCAAATGTTCTGTGAAAACACAGTGTGAGAGGCTGAGGAGTAAGTGAAGATTTGGGTTATTTTATGCAAGAAAATGGGTTAGGGAGCATTTCAGTAGAAAAGGGTAGATAGGAGAAATAAGCACACCAAAATTTAGGGGGAATTGGCCAGCCCCTTTTCAGTAGTGTGACAGGAGAAGGGGCAATGGCTGCAAGTTGGAGCACAGGAAGTTCCGCACCAACATACAAAAGAACTTTTTCACAGTGAGGGTGACAGAGCCCTGGGACAGGCTGCCCGGGGGGGTGGTGGAGTCTCCTTCTCTGGAGACATTCAAGACCCATCTGGACGCCGATCTGTGCAATATGAGCTGGGGAGCTGCTTTGGCAGGGGGGTTGGACACGATGATCTCTCGAGGTCCCTTCCAACCCCTACAATTCTGTGATTCTGTGATTCTGTGATTCTGTGATTCTGTGATTCTGTGATTTGCAAAGCTGTGAGTGTGGTAGGAAGAATCACCCCTCAGGTAATTTACTTGTTTTTCTCCTTATTTGATGCACTTTCCCTTAAATGTCTCTGGCAGCATCTTCAGGCTCTCACAAGACATCCTAGATACCAGCTACTGTCAGGCAAACTTCATAGCCCCGTGCTAAATTCTGCTGGCAAGTTAAAAGCATGTCTTTATCAGTAAAACCAAAACTGATGTGTAAGCTTGTCTCTACTGCAGTCTACTGAAATGAATAATCTTCATTGAGTCAGGTAATTAATGTTTACGCATGTTAATTTCTTCCTTGCTCTGTACTGTTGGGCCTGCTTAAAAGGACATTGCATCCTTTTAGGACAGGACAGTTCCTCCTGCTTTCACTTTTCACAAGTGGGGGTTGCTCCCAGTAAATGAGTTTTTTCAGGTTGATGCTGACTTGGAAATTACGTGATGTATCCCACAGTGTTCCTCTATGCTGCTGAATTGCTGTGGGATGCACTTATCCATTGGAGGAGTGAGCAGTGAATTAACTTTATTACTGGGTGCTTTCATAATATGCTTTTGGCCCCATGAAAGGGCAAATGTAATAACGAAGCCAATTAGTTTCTCTAAAGATTTACAGCACAGCCATTCTTACCTTCAGCTTTTTGAGGGAAGATGGAAAATTCTCCTTCCAACTCAGCAGCTCTCTGTAGTCACTAAAATGTACTCCTGACTTCTGTGTTTCAGCCAGCTTGGATTCTGATGTGCTTTCTTAAGGCTGATTCAAGGTGTATTTTGGGTAAAAGCTGCATCTCTAATCTGTTTCACATGCAGCAAAAAGATGCTGCAAAGATGTTTCTGAGGGACACAGCGATACCAAGTTGTATTCTGGAGTTTGATCTCTTCATTCTGCTGGAGAAGGAGAACTTGCATGTCAATTAGCTGAGCTCTGATGTCTACATACCAAGTCCCTGTATCTCGTTTCAACACCCGTGTCCTTGTTTCAGCTCTTCAGTTGCAGCTTTAGACAAGCTAGGCTTGAATAGGACCACATAAAAGATGCCTTTTCAGCTGGCATCTCTCTAAAATGGAATTGAAAAGTAGGAGAAACAGGGGAAACTGTTTATGCTGAGTTTGTATTCAGAAAGTAAATTGTTTCAGACAGTTCTGAATGCACTGTATTACTCCCAGACTGTAGCATTTTCCTCTGAGATACAAAAGCAGATGTTAGCAGGGCAATCTCCAAGTCGCACAGGGGTGGCCCAGTTCTGAGCCCAGTGCTTTTTAGTATGCTGGGGAGTTGCCTGTTAGGTGTTTCCTTAGCAAAATAAGACGACCAATTCTCAGCATTAGAACTTTACAGATGGAAAAACACACTTTTTATCTAATAATGTTCGAGTGGTAAAATTCACTGTGGTGCACTGTGCTGGGTGTTTTCATGCAGAGCATTGGTATGTGATGAGGGCTCTTCAACATTACAGGAATAAAAAATTTCTTCCACCATTTCAATTTAACTATGTCTCTACTTGTTTTCTTATGCTGTAGGAGTTAGTGGGCTCCTCTCTGCATTGTTAGTTTTCTCTGGGATAAAAGGTTGGATGTGGGGGAAAAAAGAAAGCAAGCAACGCTTTTTTGTGCATTTGGTGTTTCTGCAGCTACACAAGGATCTGTGAACTGGAGAGTAACTGCAACAGGGGTATGGGCCTCATGCTGGGAGCTTTGATCTAGCTGGAAAGGAGGTACACTTTTCAAACACGCAGGTCATTGATTTGGTGTTGGGTTTGCAATTCTCTCTCCTGTTTTATATTTTTATTAAAGCAACCAGTTTTACAGAACTGTTAATGTTCCATAAATGAGAGATTTGCTCTGTTTGCTGTCTAACTATGCTGGTTGTAGATTTCAACACCTGTGGCACTGACAGGTTTGGATTTTCCACTGTTGGCACACTTGGTTGCCTGCCTTAAAATGTGCAAGAGCAATCTTCCGAATTGCCTCTGTCGCTGTCTTAAAGTACTAGCACCCAACAAGGAAGGCTGTTCCACTGTTCTGCTGCTTACCCTGCGGGAAGATCCAGAAACCCAAATTATTCTTACTGCCCAGAGCTTTTAGTCTGGGCTGCACTTGTATTTAGACGGCAGGAGAAGTGAATATGTGATTATGCAGTATGCCTGGGTGCTCTGAATGAGCATGACTTGCAGGGCATAGGATGTTGGTTTTGGTTTTTTTGTTTCTTTCAGTTGGTTTTTAGTTTTGCAGGGCTGATGACCATAGGCTGTTCTTCTGAAGGCATTCTGGAGTAAACCTTACCTCATTCAGGCAGAAATTAAAGTGCAGTGGCTGTATATAGCATTTCAGGCTGATAACTCTGTAAGCACATCCTAACTTTTTGTGCAAACACTGTTCTGAAAAAATCTAGCTTTAATTAAAATATTCTATTCATGCATATAAGCGTAGGAAGGAGCAGACATACAAGCTCAAAATCTTTCTTTTTCCCTAGAGCTACTCTCTACTATACAAGATTAATTAGAAGACCAGGGTTTTTTTACAAAATTTCAGTGTAAGACATTTCACATGTCCGCTTAGCCAATAGCACAAATTGCCATCAGTTTCTCACACAATGGCAAAACAGAATTGTAGAGTCATTTTGGTTGGAAAAGACCTTTAAGATCAAGTCCAACTGTTAACCTATCTCTGTCAAGTGCAACCACTAAACCATGCCCCTGAGTGTAACATCTACATATCTTTTAAATACCTCCAGGGGTGGTGAGTCATTCACTTATCTGGGCAGCCTGTTCCAATGATTGATATTCCTTTCAGTGAATAATTCTTTCCTAATACCCAATCTAAAAGTCCCCTTGTTACCTGGGACAAGGGAGAATAGACTGACATCGACCTGTCTACAACCTCCTTTCAGGTGGTTGTAGACAGTGATAAGGTCTCCTTTCAGCCTCTAAATCTAACTGGACAAGGAAGAACATAACAAGGTTGGAGAGGTGAGGGACTATTTGTCTGTTACAACTAGAAACATCAGCTAAACCCCATCTTTTTCTTGTGCTCAACCTTCAGGATGATCTGCCTCTTCCTATTCCAGAGCCAAGTCCCTGTCAGAACAATAAGGGGAATTGCAGAAGCAGCATGTGCCACGTACGTTTTGAGATCAGACTACTGGAGCTGTGGTTTTGATACTAAGTAAATAAAGAAGTTCATTAATACTGGTGGGGTTTCTTTTGTCTATTATTACTGATCTTCTCCCTTCCTCCACTACCCCAAAGACAGAAGGAAATTATTTTCCAACTTTTCCAAGCTCTGGGTATTCTGATTGAAAATCAGACCATTAATTTAAAGAGAAAAATAAGCATATATGTGGAAATAATCTAGCAAAAAAACAAGCATCTCTTCCAGTTTTTAGATTCTGGCAGACTTTTAACAACAAAATTTGTGAGTGATATGGATTTCTTTGTAATTGAAGTCAGTCTCAGTCATTTCAGCCCAGCTTTCTGAATGTAACTGTGAAAGTTGTGGCATGTACTTCCCCTATCTGAAGCAACTGTTCTCAGGAAATATTAAGGCAGAGCTGTACTTGTCCTGCCCTAGATTCTTCCAAGGCCTTTATTGGCAGACAAACCCTGAGCGCTGCCAATGATGTAGGTTGGGTTTCAGTCTGGGCTGAACTGGAAGGAGTACAGGTATCAGGGACACTTGAGTGCTGAAGACAAGTCAAACAGACCTATCTTAGCCCTAATATTACCGGGGGCTGAGGACCAAGTTATCTTGCTCCTGAATTTTGGAGGCTGATTCTGGGCTTTAATGTTGCTCTCTTTATTTTGCTGAGACACACACATTTTTGCCAGCTAGTTCAGCTGAAAAAAGCCAAATCTTTGCTAGTAGGTGTGGTGGGTTGACCCAGGTTGGAGGCCAGGTGCCCACCAAAAGCCACTCTATCACTACCTCTCCTCAACTGGACAGGGCAGAGAAAGTGTAACAAAAGGTTTTTGGGTTGAGATAAGGACAAGGAGAGATCATTCATCAATTACCATCACAGGAAAAACAGATTCAACATTAAAAAAAAAACCCACCCTAATTTATTACCAAGAAAAACAGAGTAATGAGGAATAAACCCAAATCTTAAGACATCTTCTCCCCACCCCTCCTCTCTTCCCAGTAGTAACTTCATTCCCAAATTCTCTACTTCCTCCCCACCAGGTGTGCAGGGGGATGGGAAATTGGGGTTGTGGCCAGTTCATCACACATTGTCTCTGCCACTTCTTCCTCCTCAGGGGAACTCCTCACACTCTTCCACAGCTCCAACGTTGGTCCCTCCCACAGGAGACAGTCGTCCACAAAATTCTTCAGCATGAGTTCTTCCCATGGGGGCTTCAGTTCTTCACAGATTGCTCCAGTGCGGGTCCCTTCCATGGGGTACAGACCTTCAGGAACAGACTGCTCCAGTGTGGGTCCTCCACAGGGCCACAGCTCCTGCCAGCAGCCTGCTCCAGCACAGGTTGCCTGTGGGTCACAGCCTCCTTTGGGCACCTACCTACTCTGGAACAAGGTCCTCTTCAGGCTGCAGGTGGATGTCTGCTCCACCATCATTGTCCATGGGCTGCATGGGGACACAGCCTGTCTCATCATGGGCTTCAACATGGGCTGCAGGGGGATCTCTGCTCTGGTGCCTGGAGCACCTCCTCTCTCTCCTGCTTCACTTCTGGGTGTCTCACATCTTCTCATTCCTCTCTCTGGTTGCAAAATCTACTTTTCTTAAGTGTGTTATGACAGATGTGGTACCACCCTCACTGATGGGCTTGGCCTTCGCAAGTGGTGGATCTATCATGATATTGGCTCTATCAGACACGGGAGAAGATTAGAAGATTCTCACATAAGCCACCCCTGTAGGGTCCCTGGACATCTAAAACTTGCCACACAAACCTGATACAGCATGAATGTGCATACATGTGTGTGAGAGTACCTGTTTTGTACCAACAAGGATTTGCTGGGATCATGGTTTTTAAAAAAAGCAGTAAAGGTTAAATGCTAACAGTTTTTAACCTTTTTTTTTCAGAGGTGGAAAACGTTCATTTGAACTTGATGCAAAAATCCCTTTCTATTGCAAGTATTCAACTCTCACTGTGCCTGTGCAAGAACATAGGCATGTGCTCTCTAATGGTCTTTTTGGCCTTAACGGAGACACTGAAAAACCAAAAGATTAATGAACTTTCTTACTTCAGTGCCCAAATCCATGTGCTTTCTGGGATCAGCAATAGCGTTGTGCCATCTGCAATTCAGAATTTTCTGTAAGAGCATTCCACATACACACAACACTCAGTACTGAAGCAGAAGGCAAACACAGACAGCAGGTAGATCTGGAAGGGAAGGAAAAGATGTCAGCCCAACGGGAATAATGCTTTCTTATTTATTGAGTATTCTTACTGGTTTTTTTGAAAACCTGAATAAACACTTCCAAGTGTGCATCCATGTGTGCTCAGCGGTTTCTTTTCTAATGCCACGTTGTTCTTCTACGGATACTTGTTCCATCTATGTTTGGACAGCTAAATATTTGTTGTGCCCCGGGCTTACATTTCTCTTCTATCACACTATTGTAGCCTTCAAGAATCAAAGTGTTTCCAGTGAAGTGAAGCCAAGGGTAGCAAGTTACACGGAGTTCCTGTGAGCACTGTGGCCGGAACTGTCCCCATGTGCCAGCATGTGTGTTTGCATATGCCCTGCCGTTAGCCAAACAGACCCACCTGGGGTAGAATGAAGTCTTGTTCTACTTCTGGGCTGGGTCAGTTCACCTGGACAGCACCCAGTTTGTTTTGTAGCTTTGTAAATGTTTGTGGTGGCACACAAAGGGCAGCGGCGACTGCTTCCAGTGGCTTAAACTGGTCATGGAATGGCAGCCTTCAGGGGTGAGTCCCCAGTGGAAATTTGGTTGTTGAGATTAAGCACATTTTTATATGTGTGTCCACTTTCCAACTCTTGACTCCTGGGTTATGCAGTGGGAAGATTTTTCCAGAACAGATGACTTAATAGGTCTTGTTTTGAAGAAGTCTGTTGAACGTAACACCCAGATCCAGGTGACTTGATATTTTGGTCCACAGAACTACAAGATGGACATCAACCTGTTGGAGCATGTCCAGAGGAGGGCCATAAAAATGATCAGAGGGCTGGATCACCTCTCCTATGAAGAAAGGCTGAAAGAGTTGGGCTTGTTCATCTTGGAGAAGAGAAGGCTCTGGGGGGACCTTCTAGTGGACTTCCAGTACCTGAAAGGTGCCTATGAGGAAGCTGGGAAAGAATATAAGGGCATGTAGCAATAGCACGAGGGGTAGTGGGTTTAAACTTGAAAAAGGGAGATTTTGGTTTGATATTGGGAAAAAGTTCTTCAATATGAGGGTGGTACATCACTGGAACAGGTTGTGCAGAGAGGCAGTGAAGGCCCCATCCCTGGAGATATTCAAGGTCAGGCTTGATGGGGCTAGTTGATATCTAGTGAAGATATCCCTGCTTTTTGCAGGGGGGTAGGACTAGATGACCTTTTAAGGTCCCTTCCAACCCTACACATTCTATGATGCTATGATTAGACACATCAGCTGCACAACTCTATGTAGGATGAAGGCAACACACAGTCTGAAGTCATGTTTTCTCTCAGACAAAAGAAATTATAGAAAGTGACAATGAAATACAGAGTATTATCTTGTGACCTTCCCTTTCTTCCCCCATAGCTGCAATAGACATGGGAATTTATTTTCTTACAGTTTTCAATACTTTGCTGCGCTTTTAAGGGTGGGTCTTACACTGTTGTCACATAGAAGACAATCGGATAGTCAAGCAAACCTGCTTTCTGTTATTTACATTTGTGTTTCCATGACTTTGTATCTTTCTGATCCTTTCTGGTATATGGAGTTTTGGGCACTGAGGCACAGTGTCATGAGGAGAAAGTAGGTAAAAAGAAGGAAGCCAAGACGGAAGGAATAAGCTATTGTCAGTTCTCTTCCAGAAAATAATCAATTTTATTTCATAAACATTCATAATGAGGAATAGCTTTTTAAAAATTAAAATCTTTGTAGTGATGTAGGATAAAGTGGAAAAAGAAAACAGGAGAAAATGATGGGATAGGAGTTGTGCTTCAAATTTTTATGCTAGTTTTCTAGACACGGGAAAAAAATACTAAGTTCCCTATACCGGTTTTTGTAGAAAAGTTCAATGTGAAGCCTTCTGGAAAGGGAAGGTGATTTTTATTTTGAACAAAACTGCTTTTATTCATGCTCCTTCTGCCATGGATTTGACTTACTCATTCTGTCATATTCACAAATGCCAAGACATGTGTGTCCAAATAATATGTGAAAGAATAGCAGTAACACAGGGCAGAGGTGTCAGTGGCTGCTGAGTCCTCATCATGTCTCTAGAGGTTCTTCTTGATTAGCATAATTATGTATAATTATTAACTGAACTTTTTTTCTGCCTTTTGTATCTTACAAGAGTAGACATTTACTTAGGTCTTTTCCCTGACTTTCTCTTGCCCTTTCCTAAAATTGCTATTCTACTTGTTCTTTCTTTTTTTACTTGAGTGTTTTATGGCTTCAAGATTGCTTTTTCTGCTCTTTGTCACCTTATCTTTATGGCTTCAAATTGCTGCTGTTCCTGTTCTCTGGTTATTTGAATGACAAAGTTCTGCACTAATTAAAGCATCCTGTGTCTTTATCTCCTGTTCTGCTCTATTTTCAGATGACTCTTCATACATGTTTCCCTTCAAAGGTCTATTCCAACCCAAATGGATTCTGTGATTCCCCGATTCCATGACCAGAAGGTGGCAGCAGATCGCTCCATTTCCTTTACGAGACTGCCAAGCTTTACCAATGCCTGTGCTACAGGCAGTTATAGGCAGGACGCAGGGATAAATGAAATGTTAATCTTAAAGATTCAATTCCCATTTCATCTTTCATTCACTCTTTGTCTTATCTAAGCAAGGATTTTTCCCTGATTATGGAGTAATGTACATTGTTTTAAATGGTCAGCACATGAGATTTCATGCTGCAGTCAGTTTATGATTGGTAACATTCCAGTAAAAACTTCAGTATCCTAAACTTACTATATTATTATACTATACTGTAACCTAGTTTTAAAATAAAGATGAATTACTAAGCATAGGATGCCCTTTTAAATACAAAACCCTTCTGGTTTAATTGCTATGCCACAGAAAGTGCAGCAAACACTGTATTACAAGTGTGCTGCACATTTCCTGGTTGAACATCTACATATGAGCTTTCTCTAGTTGGCATCCACAGGAATGAAAAGCTGTCCCTGTGTGCCTTATGTATTTTTCTGTGGCAAATACTGCATTAAACTGCAGGGCATTGTAACAGAAGCCTTGAGTTTGGAAACATGAAGGGAAACATGTATGAAGGGAAACGAAATCAAATGGAACTGATTCACTTTAAAAATTAGCTCAAGTTAACTCTTTTGATGCCGAGAGAGTAAAGGATTATTTGTGGAGCTGAGTACAATTCTTGGTTATACGCATTCCTATGAAATAAGATCACTGTTATAGGTATGCCTCTTAAACTCTAACAAGTTCAGGCAGAAATGCAAGCAAGAAAAAACAGGACACATTTAAAACTAGTGTAACTTTTCTGATGGCAAAAAAGCTAACAAAGGCCCCTTGGGCACACAAAAAAAGCATCTCCTGTTCTATCTAATTATCAAGAACAAATCATAAACGTTTTATAGATGCTATACTACCTTTGTCCTTGGTATCTTCGGGCTCTGTGATATTACCCAGCTCATAGCCGTTTTCAAATTTCAGGTTGGCATATGTTACTTCTTCTGTCATCACAGCTGGTAAAAAGAAAGGCGTCAGAAGAGAAAGGGAAAGAAAGACCTAGCGCTTGCAGCTAGCAAGCCGGGAAGGAAATCTGCCCCTTTGCAGGGTTTCCTTATACTGGCAGACAGAATGAAGCAGCAGACATCAAGATACGTCTGGGCTTCCTCAATCACAGTGGTGCAACGACCACGTTCCCCTCTCAAACGCTGCTATATTATTCTCTTTCTTCCTCTTTACCTCACTTCTACCCTCCTTGACTAGCAGATATTATTACAGAGGAAGACACAGCCACTTCTGCAGAACTCTTATCTCTTCATTAGAGCTTTTCTTCTTCTGGAAACACAACCTTGTACTCCCGATTTCATCATGTTCAGGCTGGACACACAAAATCAAAACTAGCCTGTTTTACAGCCTTGACGCTGTCCTTTAGTTTGGGCAGCTGGGAGAGAGCAAATTAGAAGGACCAAAGTCACAAAACTTAGGGGTGGGCATGTTGACAAAGGACATATCTCAGAAGACACTTTCTTCCACTCAGTGTTCCGGCGTTAATGTTTTATTTCGGGTTCCGGAGTCACTTCTGTTATCCTTCATCTCTTCTCCAGGTCTCGCGGTGTGAGGAAAAGCACAGACCAACACCCAGGTACTGACACTGCCCTGCCACTGTTTTCCCCCCTTCTCCCGTGAGTCTATCTGCATTCCTCAGGAGAACGACAATTCTTTGTTATCCTGGTATCCCATAACTGAGACCATGACACAGCATCTTCTGGAACAAGAGGGAAATATTCAGCTGATGCCAAAAGCTCAGAGATTCTACCTGGAGTACAAAGGCAAGTGGACACACCCCTTAATCTAAATGGGAGCAGAAGAAGAGATTATTGGAGGAGTGTGAAGTGCATTGTCATGATGTTTTTTAGTACTTCCCACAGTTGCAAAACCTTACATGTGTATGACAAAAGCAGAATGTCTGGAGTTTCTGGTACCATTTTTGCAATTTAGCAGAAATGATGAATGGAACAGAAATAGATTGCCACCTGAGTGATTAGCCTGAGGCTTACATACACTATCCTACCCTGTGCTAGGAGTGGCAAGTCTTCTAAAAATGAGCAGCAGTACACACTGATCTTCCCTTGTACTCCTGGATCTGCACAACCAAGACTTAGGCTTTCATTTCCTGCATTAATGAGAAAAATTACCACACAATATTCCTTCTATCAATGCTAAAATCAAAATGACTAAACTATCAAAAGAAATTTAGATCATTAGGATACTGGATCCACTATCTAGATGTCGAGACAAGGAAAAATTAAGAAAATCCATACATAAAATCAAGAAAGAGAAGGGTCTAACAGAAAACCTGCAGAATCATCTTGCTGTAGCATGACTACTTGTCAGCTGAGAAAGTCTGTCTCTTCTCCATTTCTTAACTGACCCTTATGCAGGGAGAGAAAACTTCTGGCTGGTTGAAGCTGCTGTGGTTTACGAGTTTGCCAGTTTGCAGCACTGAAGGAAACTGGAGAAAGATTTCATGACTAAATCCACGACATAGACTGTTTCTGCTTTGCTATAAGCAAACGCAGCTATGGTGTTTCCTCCTGAGAACCTTAAGGATTGGAAAAATTAAAATGGGGTGAAATTCAGTTATGCAAATGGAAAGACCACATAGATGGGAATCAGCAGACAGAGATTTATGAATTAGAAAGGATGGAAACAGAGAAGGACCCAAGTACAGTAATATTTCCTGTCAGTTTGCGTAGGAACTAGGAATATGCTGTGTTGTTGATACCTCATCCCAGTTGCGTGAGAAGCAGCATCTAGTGCAGAGGCAGGGAAATATAAGTGCTGGTACATAAAGCAGTAGTGACACTGCATCCAGAATACTCTCTGACATTGTTCTGATTGCCAAACATTAAGAAGGATGCGGTCTCTTTGGAAGAGGTGAAGAGAAGGGCTGTGTGTCACAACATTCAGATAGAGTTTCTGTCAGAGCTCAGGAAACTCAATGATCTTGTATTGCTTACCCTTGCTAGTTAAAGACAATAAGATTATTGTGGGAGAGTGTTGAAGAATGTCTTGCCAAGAGTAAAGGATTATAGCCTTGTTTATGAATACTTAAAAGCTGTAGATTAGAAGAAAAATGCCTTATACAGGTTAAGTGAACTTCTGTAATTGCTTTCAGATGGGAGTATCCATTAGAATTCAACCTTCCATGTAAGCTAATCCTACACTTTTATCTTCTCATTTGGAAAAATAGGCCTTCCCTAAAACACATGCAGGTTGATGATAGTCATACATAAGGTTCATGAATTGCTATTGTACTCGTAAATACTGACCCCAAGTCAGAGAGCATGAGAAGGATCCATTCAAGTGTAAGGAACTTAAACCCCTAAGCCACAAAATTACTATTACAAAAGTAAAAACAAGTCAACAAGGGAATCAAACAAATCCTCAAACCTAAAAATGCTGTAACAGAATGTGCTGTACCCCCAAATTTCAGAGTCACGTGTCTAGGCATGCAATAGCCCACAGAACTGAGGCAACGTGTGCCATCTTAAGGGCTAGGGAAGTGGACTAAATGTACCAGACCTGCTGGAATATGTGCAGGCCAGCAAGCTACAGTGAAGATGATGAGGTAGCTGACAGTGAATAAGCAGTTCTCCTAAAACTCAATGGAACAGAGAAATTCATTGGCATGAAATAGGCAGCCACAGTCTCAGAAGACAAATAGATACAATGACTGCTTGGATCAGCAAATTCATCTGCTGGAAATGACTGTGTAAGCTGGTCACAGGATGTATATGGTCTGTTTGCATCCTGTGAGCATGATAAACTTTGGGAAATGTGTTTTTCACAGACAAGCTGGTGCTCAGGCTATGCTTCATCTGGAATCGCATTGTGGTTAAAGCATTTCTGGCCAGAGAAGACAAACAGAGAACTTGAGGGCAGAAAGGGCTGTGCCGGTGATGGGAATGTGACGTCTGTCTCGCAGGAGAAAGGCTGAAAATCTTGTCTCATTTAGTTTGGCAGGATGCCATCTAGAAAGGGAAAAGGCCTCTTAGAGGTAAAGAGGAGATAGGCATTGTGAGTTAAGAGTCTTTCAGAGCTGTGGCCTGACATCTGCAAAGGCAGGGACTGCCGATGGAGATGATGCCCTTGGCTCTTCTGCTTCCCACTGTCCATAGGGCACCACAGTGCAGCATGGACAGATTATTAGAGTAAATAGAAGAGCCATTATTCCTGGCTTATTCTATTCCATGGTAAAGAACCTGTAGTAGAAAGGGCATTTCAGTGCTTCCAGCTAAGGCTGGCCCTGTATTTCTGAACAATGCTGAAGAGCAAGAAATGCTTCCTGCTGCTCTTCAGGTCAAGCAGACAGTTCAGCTAGCGTCCAGCACTGGTGTAGTCTAAAATAAACCTGTCGCAAATTACCAAAGAACATTATGACTTTCCAAGGTTCTAAAAGCTTGGAGCCACAGCTCTAATGAGGCCTCAGCCTGAGAAACCAACACTTATAATCAAAGCTGGCTCAATGGTTAGAAAGAGTGTGGACTTCCCACTCTAATGCAGTTGGTGAACTAGTTGAGTGGACATTTCCTCTTGTACATCTTCTCCATTAGATGCTGCTGGCCGATTGCTTAGTTCTTTTTTCCTCCTTCCCCCAGCTTTTTTTGGGGGTATTAATGGGTTTGCCTCTTTGTAGTCTGGAATTCTGCTTCCCTTTGACATCTCAAGACTTGTTATTACGCCAAACAAGTTACCACACCTCCCAGTGCACAGGTAATTACAGTGTGTCATGTGTTGTTGGAAACTTATGATATTCAGTTCAAGGAACAAAATAACAACGGGAGAGGTTTTGATGGATGTTCAGAGCAACAGGATAGGACAAATTTCTGGTTCTCTGAGCACTGAGTTGCTTAAGTGAAGAAATTGGTTGAGGATGTTAGACTTCTCAGAGGAACAATGAGTTCCTGCAGGACCCAGCAGTTCTTTGCAAATTCATTTCCTCTGCTGTAAGGTCCTTTCCCTCACATTTGAAATGAAAAACATTTTAAAGTTTTACAGCCAAAGGTCACAGCCAGCATGATTTAGAACACCTTCTGTTAATAAACAGTTACTACTGGAAGAGCCAAGTGGTTATTACTAGAAGCAGATGGCTATTCACAGGACACATCCTCTTGCTCCCCTCATGCAGTTCGCACGCTCTCTCACAGCTACCCAGTTGGAGTGGCAGCAGCAGTGAGGCAAAGTGCAGCATGGTTTCCCAATGCAAGTGATGCAATAAAAAGATGAGCTGCCTCCTGTGCTTGGGTAATGACAGCTGTGGCTTCCCATTGATTCCAATGCACCCCCGTCAGAAGGGACATCCAGTTC
Source organism: Gallinula chloropus (assembly GCF_964237585.1). Classification (NCBI taxonomy): domain Eukaryota; kingdom Metazoa; phylum Chordata; class Aves; order Gruiformes; family Rallidae; genus Gallinula; species Gallinula chloropus. The sequence continues at coordinate 66,615,143 of NC_140085.1, forward strand.
CGTATCTAAAGACAGACTCAATCACAAAAGAAGCCTCCATGGTGCACGAGCTGCTTACATCTCTTTTACGAGGCTGGGGCAGAAGTAAGCAATTCATAAGTAGGTATGAGAGAGGCGACTGAGCTTGCCTCTAGAAAGAAAAATGAGAAAATCAATCACACCAGAAACAAAAGTCAGGAAAGAGAAAAACCAGAAAGAACTGCCAGTGCAAGCTAAAGGAGGAATGATTACAGACCACTGTCTTGAAAAATGCCTGAGCAGGAGACAGCACATGAAACCACATTTGCAGGCCATTTGGGAGGGAAGGAAGTGAAGGCCAAAATGGGCTGTTCCTCCCGAACCAGGCTGGCCATCTGAGCGAGCCATTCATTCAGGCTCCAGACTGATTATAGCATCTCTGGTAGGACACTTCTGTGGATATAGGCCCTAAACGGCAGGACCCAAGAGCCAAGACACAAGAGAGGAGAGGCGATGCGGAAGGGACAGCTGGTACAGGGCTGGGGAGGAGAGTGCGGAGGAGAGTGCTTGGCCTCCTAGCAAATTCCCCCATGCCAAGCGCTGGGAAAGCTGCTGCCGTGGAAGACAGGAGCAGAGCTGGGGAGCAGAGCAGCGTCCTGAGCTCAGCCACAATTGGCCGGCAAGGATGATGTCACAAGCGGGGAGGTGAGGTGACAGAGGAAGCCCATTACCATTGGTCCCCCCAGCCTAGGAGAGCCATTGCTGCTGCTGCCCAGGCACACACGGCACAAGAAGGCTCAGTGCGGAGACACCTGCCGGAGCAAGCGGCCGCGAGCAGCATGTCTGGAGACGAGGAGGTCTGCGTGGTGCCGGAGCAGGAGCGGGAGCCCGAAGCCACAGGTTCTGGGCAACCCTCCGAAGTCAGCAAAGCAAAGGCCAAAAAGAGCCGCACCTCCCGCACCTCCCGGGCCGGGCTGCTCTTCTCCATCAGCCGTGTGGACAGGCAGCTGCGCAGGGGACACTTCGCCGAGCGCGTTGGAGCCAAGGCCCCCATCTTCCTGGCCGCGGTGCTGCAGTGGGTGACCCAAGAGACCCTGGACGCGGCCGGCAAGATTGCCAAGAAGAGCAAGCGGCACTGCATTTCCCCAGCGCACCTGCAGTCGGCCATGCAAAGGAGCTCGGTGCTCAGGCACCTCCTGGGAGGCCACGTGCCGAGGTGCGTCAGCAACGATGGCACCCAACGCCAGCGCGCGGCCTCACGCTCCAAAAAGAAGATGACCAAGAGTAAGAAGAGATGCCCCACGCAAAGACGTCCACCTGCCCGCTCGGCTGCTGCTACCTACTGAGCCAAAAGAAGCAGCTCTTGCCCCACACCGGCAAGGCACGGCAAGGGTTGTCTGGGCTGCGTGGCTCTTGACAATCCCAGCTCCACGGTGGGAGTTGACATTAAAAGTTGTGGCCGTGCCATGTGGGACTGTTGTGCTGTGTGTTGGGGAGAAATTCAGTTATGCAAATGGAAAAGCCACATAGATGGGAATCAGCTGACAGATATTTATGAATTAGAAAAAGAGAAGGACCTGAGTACAATAATATTTCCTGTCAGTTTGTGTAGGAACTAGGAATATGCTGTGCTGATGATACCTCATCCCAGTTGCATGAGAAGAAGCATCTAGTGCGGCTTCCCATTGGTTCCAATGCGCCCCCATCAAAAGGGACATTTCGTCCCTTATTTAAAGACAGACTCAATCAGAAAAGAAGCCTCCATGGTGCACGAGCTGCTTACATCTCTTTTACAAGGCTGGGGCAGATGTAAGAAATTCACAAGCAGGTACGAGCACCAGCTAGAGGGGGGACTGAGCTTGCCTCTAGAAAGAAAAATGTTTGATCAAATCAATCACACCAGAAACAAAAGTCAGGAAAGAGAAAAACCAGAAAGAACTGCCAGGGCAAGCTAAAGGAGGAATGATTAGAGACCACCGTCTTGAAAAATGCCTGAGCAGGAGACAGCACATGAAACCACATTTGCAGGCCATTTGGGAGGGAAGGAAGCGAGGGTCAAAATAGGCTGTTCCTCCAGGACCAGGCTGGCCATCTGTGTGAGCAACAAAGGCAGGCAGCTGTGCGAAGGGAAACAGGCAGCGTGCGTGGGGCTGGAGCCCCTGTACGCCCGGTTCCTGTGCGCCAGAGCTTGACAGACGACTGTAGGCAAGGCCGAGGATATTGCCGAGCACAGGGAAACAGCCACTTCTCCATGGCGTGTTCTCCAGACCGCTGACAGATACTCTGAACGTAGGGACCTCCTGGGGCACAACCCCATCTGCAAGGCAGAGGCACACTGAAGAAAGAAGTCCATTGCCTCACCTCTCAAGAAGAGGACTATTAAAGAAGCCCAGCTACAGCCCATGAAAAGCAGCTTCCATGGGCCTCCTTGGTCAGGCAGGAGGAGGGAAGGCAGGATGGGACATGTGGATGGGAAAGATCCTCCTATACCAAAGATCAGTGTCCTCCTCTTGAGGCAGTCAAGCTTGGAAGCACCCCCTGGGCCCTGGCTAGAATGTGCTGTACGGAATCAATGACATCTTATTGCTGTGGCCGGGACAGGAGTTCTTTGGCGCTGCGTGTTGGACTTTCATGTCTGGGCAAGGACAGAGAGCTGGACATGGGGATAAAGCTCTGCAGAGGGAGGCTGTAGGGCTGCCCACGATGAGAAGGAGGGCAGGAACCTGCCAGGAGGGCAACTGGCCCTGACAGGCAGCACGTGGTTTGTACATGGTCTGGAAGCAGCTGAGAGGGGAGGAGGGGATCTGACCCAGAGAGGGCAGGTGCAGGTTGGGAGGGGTGGTGGGGGCAATGGTTTCTGGAAGAGCAAAGGGCTCTTCGTGTCCTTCTTTCACAGTCCCAAAGGGGCACGTGACACCATAACTGAAAGAAAATTACTTTTGCTAATGTTACATGGAAGCTGGCTGGCCCTGGTAGCCATTACCATACAGGTACTGGAATAAGGGCAAGGCAAGTGGGAGCAACTTCGAAAGAGTTAGCTCAAAGCAGGCTCTCAAGAAACTTTTGAGGCTCCTTGAACAAAGGAGAAGTAGTAAGAAGTAGTTCTGGGATACCTGAAGAACACAGAGAGCACCATGGGAGGCACTGTTTCAGAGCTGTGAGGAGAAGCCAACTTCAGGCCCAGGGAAGTACAGGGAGAAAGGGAGAGAAGAATTGTCCTGTCTCTACTATACAGACATTTGTGGAGAGAGCAGACAGGAAAATACCAAAGCCAGCAGAATTTGCCAATGGCCTGATGAAACATGACTCCCAGCGGACTCCCTGCTCTCCTCTCTCACATGCCTAAAGCAAACACTGGGTATTTTTTCCAGCTAAAGGGCAAGGCTGGTATGGAGGAGGGAACAATGGATGCTGTCAAGGAAACATTCAGGCTCCGGACTGATTGTAACATCTCTGGTAGGATACTTCTGGGCTGATAGGCCCTGAATGGCAGGACCCAAGGAGCCCCTTGTCTGGGCAGCCTGTGTCTCGTGGCATGGGGAAGGCAAGGAGAAGGAGGTCTTCTCCCAGGAGTGCAGTGTGGGTTTGCACAGAGAGGCGAGGCGATGCGGAAGGAAGATCTGGTACAGGGCTGGGGAGTAGAATGCAGAGGAGAGTGCTTGGCCTTCTAGCAAGTCCCCCATGCCAAGTGCTGGGACAGCTGCTGCCATGGAAGACAGGAGCAGAGCTGGGGAGCAGAGCAGCGTCCTGAGCTCAGCCACAATTGGCCGGCAAGGATGATGTCACAAGCGGGGAGGTGAGGTGACAGAGGAAGCCCATTACCATTGGTCCCCCCAGCCTAGGAGAGTCATTGCTGCTGCTGCCCAGGCACACACGGCACAAGAAGGCTCAGTGCGGAGACACCTGCCGGAGCAAGCGGCCGCGAGCAGCATGTCTGGAGACGAGGAGGTCTGCGTGGTGCTGGAGCAGGAGCGGGAGCCCGAAGCCACAGGTTCTGGGCAACTCTCCGAAGCCAGCGAAGCAAAGGCCAAAAAGAGCCGCACCTCCCGCACCTCCCGGGCCGGGCTGCTCTTCTCCATCAGCCGTGTGGACAGGCAGCTGCGCAGGGGACACTTCACCGAGCGCGTTGGAGCCAAGGCCCCCATCTTCCTGGCCGCGGTGCTGCAGTGGGTGACCCAAGAGACCCTGGACGCGGCCGGCAAGATTGCCAAGAAGAGCAAGCGGCACTGCATTTCCCCAGCGCACCTGCAGTCGGCCATGCAAAAGAGCTCGGTGCTCAGGCACCTCCTGGGAGGCAATGTGCCGAGGTGCGTCAGCAGCGACGGCACCCAACGCCAGCGTGCGGCCTCACGCTCCAAAAAGAAGATGACCAAGAGTAAGAAGAGATGCCCCACGCAAAGACGTCCACCTGCCCGCTCGGCTGCTGCTACCTACTGAGCAAAAAGGAGCAGCTCTTGCCCCACACCGGCAAGGCACGGCAAGGGTTGTCTGGGCTGCGTGGCTCTTGACAATCCCAGCTCCACGGTGGGAGTTGACATTAAAAGTTGTGGCCGTGCCATGTGGGACTGTTGTGCTGTGTGTTGGACAAGCGTCTCCTGTCTGGACAAGGGCAGGCAGCTGCCCGTGGGGATAAAGCTCTGCAGAGGGAGGGTATAGGGCTCCTTCTCCTGCTGATATGGTCCTGACAGGCAGCACTTGCTTCCAGGCCAGGTTTGTACTTGGTCTGAAAGCAGCTAAGAGGGGAAGAGGGGATCTACACCTCAGAGTGTGAGCACAGGTTGCAAGGTATGGTGAGGACAAAGGTTTCTGGAAGAGCACGGGTTCCTGGATGTTCCCCTTGTGCCATCACACAGGGGAATTGTGGGAGAACCGACAAGTGCCTCATAGTCCAGATGGGCTTACCCTCCTTGGTCAGTGAGGGCAGAAAGGCACTTGGGCTCACTGCAGTCACTGCCCAGAGTCCCACAGCTGCTTGCCATGCAGAGCCTGAGGGCCAGTCTCTTCCACACCTGTCTCCCCATGGCTCTCAGAGAGACCCCAGCTTCTGGATCCAGGCTGAGCTCACCCGCCTTTCTTCCAGGTAGAGCATGAAGCATGAAGCGCTTTAGCTCAAGGGATGGTTGAAACACCCTTCTTTCCCTCTTGTCTATTAACACACAGCAGAAGTGGTTTCCAGTGGAGACAAGGGGAGAGATACATCCATCTCTTGTTGTCTTTAAGCCTCAGAGGCAATATGTAACACATAAACACACCTCTAAGACACCTGGGAAATTACCTTCGTCGCACCACAAACTTCTTGTTACTGATGTAAATGATCCTGATACAAATACTGATACCATGGGGAATTTATACAAGAAAACAGGTATTGCTGACTAACAGCCAGGGCTCCAATGGCCGTGGCCACCTGCAGCTGTTACAGGAGATTTCAAACTCCCTGCTTGGTGTTGAGGAGTTTGGCACAAAATAACCTGCCATGAGAAAGAGGGGCTGGAGTGCATGTTCCTGAGTTTGACCTACCCTGAGGCGTGTGAACTATCTGCACCTGAATGTCAGCCTGTAAAAGGAGCCATATTCTGCATTCATGCCATCGCCCCGTGTTTTATCTGGCTACGGGGCAGGACTGGAGTGGAGGAGGGGTGAACAGATGCCGTTCCTGAATCTTTCCAAGGTCACTGCTGACAAGGTTGCAGCTGATGGCCCCGATCGCTCAGTGGCTTCCAGTCCCCTCCACAAGTTTGTCCCCGTTCCACGTGACAGGGAAAGAAGAGCAGTGTCTCTCAGTCACGGGGGTGAGGGGAGCGGGCAGGCATCGCCAAGCCAGTGGGGCTTTTTCCACTGCCTGGGGCACTGCTGGGGAGCCCACAACAGTGGGGCTGAGAAGTGAATGGGGCACCTGGGCAGGGCCAAGCTTTGGCAGAGCAGAGGGACTCAGAGGGAACACATGCAGACCTGCTGTAAATGGCAGCAGGCATTTTCACAGCCTTCAAGGCATGTGACAGGTGAGCAAATAGATGCAAAAAGAAGAAAGGAAAGGGAGTGCAGAGGGGAACAGGGCTCTACACACAGCTGCAGAGTCAGTGTTTTGGATGAAGGGGGAATCCTGGAACTGATGCCTTGAAAAGCCAATATCAAAACTCAATAACCTTGGTGACTGTTAAGCAGGTATTCTTTATTGCAGCACTGGGCACACATGGGATCGCTTCTCCAAATGTCTGCGCCGATTAAAGCCAAATTCCTCATGTTTATACAGATTAACTCTACATATTCATTATAATTCCTACAAAAAGACAGGGTTGTGCAAAATATTTCCAGGAAGTCATGTACATTAACTCCTCCCAGATAGAGCATGTTCAGTGACACTCAGGGGGTCTTCCGGTGGTCTTCAGGGATGAAGGCTGAACATCTTCCTCTCTCAGCACATGCTCTTTACGCTTTTCTCCATAGATACCAAAACACATTCCTGAGCTCAAAAACACATTCCTGCACAAACTAGTTAGGAACCCCTTTTAGCTGAAAACAAGATAGACGCTGTCTCTTAACTGGTCATTGGTCTCATTATTTATGTCTCCCCTATCTTCAGTTTCTTTATCATCAAGGCTGTTCCACTGTCATGGCTAAATTTTGTACCCGCTTTCAGAGACTGCTTACAGGGGTGCAGCCATATTCTACTAAAATCTAAAACAAATAGATTCTTAAAACATGAAAATTCTTATATTAAAGTGATATTGTTTCTTAAGCTACATCTGCATCAATCTATTCAGCATTATTACGTTTCACTGAATCAGAACTGTAGCGAGAATGACCATGGGCAGTGATCATGGGAAAGCGGGAGAGGACAAAGTCCCAGAGTTGCTGGGGCACAAGGTAACAAGAGCTAGAGGTAGTGCCCAGGAAGGGCCCTCTGCCTTAAACAGTTCATGCATAAAGAAATGAAATGAGGCACATTTGGCCTTTCCAAGAAGGTGACCCTTGTTTCTTGATCCTGATCACAGGTTAGCATTCCCAAGTTACCACCTGTCCGATGGAGCACAACACCAGCAGGAGCTGAGCTTTTACTCCTGACCAGCTGCCCCTGAAAGAAACGAGAAGCCACATTTGTGTCTTCTGTATTTTTATGGACATGAGGGTGGACAAGGCAAGAGATAAGGTGTGTTCCCCCTGTGCACGGGCAGTATGAGACTGAGGAGGGTCCCAGGGTAGGTGGGCAAGTGGGAGTCACTGCAAGAGCTGGGAGCATTCTTCCCCACTGCATCTGCCGAGCCTGTGTTCCCTGCACCAGTGCCTGCAGTGGCTGTGCCAAGAGTCCCGGGGCTGTGGCAGAAGGGGAGAGCTGCAGACCCGGTGGTGCTGGTTGCCATGGCCAAGGAAGCAGAGGTCATCATCTGCCCTTGTTTTGGCAGAGGAACTGTCCCTTGAAGCATTGACTTTGCTCACAACCCCAGGGGCTTCACCAGGAGTTGTCTGGTGTCCCTGTGCAGCCAGCCCAGAGCATCATTGCCAACAGAAGATATGTAAATGCTTTCAGAGCAAGAAGACTTAACTTCTAACAGCCCCCACTGTGGCCATAGTTAGAGCACATCAAGAGCACTGGGAATCACCCATGCTGCTTGCAGAAGTCCCCCCAGACCTGCTATCAAAACACTGACTCCTTAATGAAGACTCCTGCGCTTCTCCTCCGGGTGCCATGGGACTCTCCCTGTGCCATTTGGGTAAGCAGAGCCTCAGCCCCCTGGCTCCGTGGAGGGGTAGGGGTAGTGACCCGGGCTGAACACTCTATGCCTCCAGCTGCTGTTGCACAGCAGCTATTACCATCTCTTAACTATGTTATCTCAGAGGTGCTACCGCTGATGCCGAGGGGCTCAGCCTTGGCCAGCAGTGGGTCTGTCTTGGAGCCATCTGCATTGGCTCTACAGGACACGGGGGAAGCTTCCAGCAGCTTCTCACATGTCACCCCTGTAGTCATCCCACAATGCCAAAACCTTGCTATTCAAACCCACTACACACCTGCATGCTTGGCTCTTGAGCCACTGTCATCTGCTCCTCCCTTCCCTGCAGTGCTCTTCAGCTCTGCTTCCCTTGCCATCTTAGGGATGAAGTGACTGTTGTCAGGATACCCACTGTGAAATCCACCCCAAAACCCAACCCCCTGAGGCTGTCCCTCAAGGGTAAAAGAAGCAGGGATGGTGCTGAGAACTGCTCCTGCAGTCCTGGCCTGTGATGGCAATCCTGCCCTGGGATTTGAAGGAAGGTTTGGAAAGAAAGGCACCCACCTCTTGTGCCCTTGGTGGTCAGCCACAGGCAGTCCAGTGGAACATAACAGCAAGATGGAGCATAGGCTCACATTTTGTGGCCAAAGGGAGACATCCTGTCAAGGGCATCAGCTCAGGAGGGCTTAAGCTGACACATCATTTCAAAAGCAAGACATGGTAAAGAAGGAATGGGCAGAATCTTGCAGGATGCTTGGAGTTGGCAAGGTTCAGTGCTCTGAGCAAGTTGTTCTAAAGCATTGTGTGGTGTGTTTGGAAAGAAGGAGATTTTAGCAGGCCATAGATTGGGTGTGTGCAGGAAGGGAGAACCTGAGATGCAAACCACACCACTCTCAGATGGGAAAGAGGTACTCACATGGGCACCGAGAGACCTGCTCTTTGCTTCCAGCCTTGCTGAATCTGACCTGGGTGGAAGAACCTGAGGGAGATAACTGGAAATAAGGCTGAAGAATGAGCAGAAAAAGCCCACGCCCCTGAGGAGCAAGGTGTTGGATCCCTGGTTTGGAGATATATAGTGCTCCCTCAAACTCTACTAGGGCTGTGCACAGGCTGCCCAGCCATGAGGTAGGGCGAGGTTTGGCTCTGTGGCATAACTAGGGCAGACGTCTTCTGATAGAGGAGAATCAGATCAGCTCCCTGGACAGACTTTCTGCTGTTATGCATTATCAGAGGATTATCTGGGTGGACATTGCAAATTGGATTGTGCCCTCCCCATTTTCCGTGCCAAAGTACAAAACAAGGCTATGGGCAGAGCCCATTCACACCAGACATTCAAGGAGCTCCCTTCACCTCATCCAGTGCACAACTTTCTTCTCAGGCCTTTGCGCAGGGCCAAGTGCACATCCTTGTTCCTCAGGCTATAAACCACAGGGTTCAGCAAGGGAGTCACCACAGTGTAAGTGACAGAAATCAGAGTGTCCTCCTCCAGGGAATAGGTGGATTTGGGCCTTAAATAGATGATGGAGGCACACCCAAAGTGCACCACAACCACAATGAGATGGGAGGCACAGGTGGAAAAGGCTTTACGTTTCCCCTCAGTAGAGGGGATCTTGAGGATGGTGCTAAAGATCAAAACATATGAGAGAAGAATCAAGAAGAATGAGCCAAGCACTACCACCACACAAAAAATAAAGATTACTACCTCAATTCCATTATTTTCCGTGCAAGCTGCCCGAATGACAGGACCCATGTCACAGAAGTAGTGATTAATTTCCTTCTCTCCACAGAAGGGCAATGTGAATATAAGGTAGATCTCTATCAGGGATATGGCAAAGCAAATCACCGTTACAAAGGCCACTATCTGGCCACACACCCTGTCGTTCATGAGGACTCTGTAATGCAAAGGTTTACATATAGCCACACATCGGTCATACCCCATTGCTGTTAGAAGCATACAGTTAATGCCTCCAAAGCCAATGAAGACAAACATCTGCAGAGCACATCCAGTGAAAGAAATGGACTTCTTTTCTGTTATTAGGTTTGCCAGCATCTTGGGGATGACAGCAAGTGTATAGGTAATTTCTGAAAAAGAGAGAACGGAAAGGAAGAAATACATGGGGATGTGAAGGTGACGATGAAGCCTGATGATTGTCATGAGCAGGATGTTTCCAGTGAGGGTGACCAGGTATGTCAGGAAGAAAAAGACAAATAAGGGGATCCGCAGCTCTGGAAAGCGTGAAAATCCAATCAAGACAAACCCCATCACGTTGGTTTCATTCATCGTGAAGTTTCCGACCTAGAAAGAGGCAGTTGGCAAAACGAAATCTGACGTGAATGGTGAGGAAATTAACAAAACCACTTCCCCTGAATGATCCCCAAAGCAGAATGCAACTGCAGGGAACAGTCCTCCAAGACAAACGGACAGTATTTCTGTGCTGAAGCCATCGTAGTGGTGAGCAAGAGCACTTTGTTTCCTTTTACGTTCCCCGCTCCTTTCCAAACTCTCCTTTCGGTCTAGGAATGTGATTAAACGTAGTAGTGTAAAACCCTTCATCACTGGCACTGGTCGCACTGCCCTACAAATCACTGGGAACTCTGCAGTTTTCAGGACCCCTCAGCCCAGCTCACCTACACAAGCAATGCCAGAAACCCAGCGTGGACTTGCCAAAGCCGCTGGCACCTCTCACCCAAAGAAACATACCTCTGATGACCACGCTAAAATCACAGATTGATGCAAACTTTGCTCAGTCTTGCCAATCATTTCATTCCTGAGATGTCAGTAGCAGTCTTTCCTCTCCTCTGGCATGAACTGGGAAGGAAAGGGGATAGACATCATAACTACCATTTGATTAGGAGAAAAAACAGCTGTTAGAAATGCAGGGCACAGAGCAAGTCTTCTGAACGCCCGCAATTCATACAAGTCACATTTTATACATCCTGTGAGACCTCTGGGGCATAGTCTTTGTGGTTAATCAAAACCCTGGACTAATTGGCAGCAGTATCATCAGTGGGGCATAATAAAATACTGCTAATGTCACAGTGTGAATTCATAAATGGAAAAAGAAGGGCAATGAAAGAAAGCATCATTGCAATTAGAATTAAAAGCTGTTCTCTCAAAAAAGGGAAAAGTTGTGTTCAAAACGATCAGAAGTGGTTTTTTTTAATATTATGGCTGGAAAACGGTTTTGCTTTCAAGTGGGGGCTGGGGAAGATTCCTTCCACACAGTCTAACGCTTTGGAATTGTTTGTAAATAACAAGGTACATTAAGATGGGAAATTCTTGTTAGCGCAATTGGAGTAACGAGTCACAAGACCAACTTTTGGGCCAGGAAATCAATGAGTCAACCAAATGCAATATGTCATTACGACATAAACCGGAAACCTGGGAGTTAACTCTGTCGGAATTGTCCCTGAAGAGTTCAGAATAGAAAGAAACACCATCTCTCAGACCGTGTTACTTAGTTTTGATGGCAATTATTTTTTCCTTTGCAAGCTTTTCTGTCCAGCTGTGAGCTCAAGAAACTATAATACAGCTAAGGTTGTTAGGAAATCCAGTTTTGCCATAGGCTTAGTAAGTTTAGGCTTTAAGAGAACCACGAGTATCAGATGACTTTCAAGAGAAAACCAGCACTCACACCAATGGTATCACCACAGGAGTTATGGTACTGAGGTCTGAGGCACTATTAATCCCCACCTGTCTCAGGGCTTCTTCTGAATTATCCAAGTTAGGGCTAGAAACCAGTCAAAGAGAAAGATATACACCTTTTCCAGCTTAGTCTCCAGCCTTGGCTCCAGGCACTTGGAAACCCTTCCAAGGAAGACCAGTCTGTTTCACCATACAAGCTCTTGAGGCTGCACTAAATATCAAGGAACCTTGGACAATCTTTGACCATAACAGGATGCATTCTAGATACAGCCATTGAATATGCCAGCAGTTCATACTGTAACTTAGACAGCCTCATCTCCAGTTGTAGTTGTTCAGCCCCAGACAGCAGCTGAGCACCACAGGCCACTCACTGACTCCCATAGGAGAGACAGAGACTCCCTGGGCCAGGATAAGGACAGCTCACTGACAAAAATCACTGTGAATGTAGAACAGTAACAGCCAGTTACACTCACTCCCAGTGCTAACACAGAGTACCTTACTGACCCAACAACTACAGAGTTCTGCCTGATGGCAAGGACAGACAGACCAACACTCTAACCACACTCAGACTACCCTAGAGACAACCAACCCCTACTCTTTCCCAACCAGCTGCTTTTATGGGGAAGCTATATCAGGTAGTGTGGAAAATAGCCCGGGCTGACTCAGCTCACCTGTGTTGGCTGCTTGGGGAGGTTAACTCTGGCCTGGACAGAAACAGGACACCATCACAGCTACTGTTCCAGCACTGAATTAGTGCCTGTGTAACAGCAAGAAATATGGATTTCCAGATCTTATCCCAAGGTTGGCTTTCAGTTTCTGGTTTTTATTGAGCAACCAACAATATTAGCCCCCACTTGACTACTTCTCTCACTCTCTCTTACACACACACACACGCACGAACTGATGAGGTTCAGCACATTCACAGTTCTACAACCCAGAGATTGCAACATCCCTTCCAATCAGGGAGGTTACTGCAGGTCCAGGAAGGTCAGTTAGAAATTCATATCTGTTTGTGTTGTGCAGCTTTCACTGATACCAGTTTCAGAGGCTGCTGGTAAAGGTCCCTGCACACCCCCTGACATTGATATCCACCCAGCTCTGTGGTCTCCAAGATTTTCATCCACTTCCAGGATATTTCTTCCAGCCAGGATCTCCACCTTTTTTTTTTTTTTTTTCTTTCTGCTGGAGAATTCTGATCTCTAGAGCAGAATGCTGATACTAGCTCACTGCAACGAGTATGGGCTTACTGCATTTTGCGATGCTCTCTGCAGGGTAGTGGAGAGAAGGTTGGATTTCAAAACTCAGGCCAGCTCGCACAGTTATTATGGTGATGCCACAAGCAGGAGAGAGATATTCCAGAGAGTCATGTTGGAGACAACAAGACATCACCAGTTCATCATGCAGAGGTGAAGATCAAGGTTAGACTGATGGAAATCTATCTTTCTTGCTGTTACACGGGCACTAATTCAGTGCTGGAAAAGTACCTGTGATGGAGATGATGCTGTCTAAGTTACAGTATGAATTGCTGGTATATTTAGTCCCATTCTGTCCTACTTCAGACTGCTACAGCGTTCCCTTAAGACAATTGAACTAAGTTTTTGAAGTATCCTGGCCTTACCCCACCCTGCAATCAGATAGTGACCCTACAAACAAAGACTCACATGCAAAGCTTTACCTCTCCTCTACCCCCATGCATGCAATGTCACCTGAGACTTCTGCTGACTCTCACTTACGACACAGACTCCCACTGAACTGCTTAACTCTCCCTGAACCATACCATGGGTGCAACCTATTCAGTGTAACTCAGAGTAGAAGGGTTTCCAAGTGCCTGGAGCCAAGGCTGGAGACTGGTTTCTAGTCCTAACTTGGATAATTCAGAAGAAGCCCTGAGACAGGTGGGGATTAATAGTGCCTCAGACCTCAGTACCGTAACTCCTGTGGTGATACCATTGGTGTGAGTGCTGGTTTTCTCTTGAAAGTCATCTGATACTCGTGGTTCTCTTAAAGCCTAAACTTACTAAGCCTATGGCAAAACTGGATTTCCTAACAACCTTAGCTGTATTATAGTTTCTTGAGCTCACAGCTGGACAGAAAAGCTTGCAAAGGAAAAAATAATTGCCATCAAAACTAAGTAACACGGTCTGAGAGATGGTGTTTCTTTCTATTCTGAACTCTTCAGGGACAATTCCGACAGAGTTAACTCCCAGGTTTCCGGTTTATGTCATAATGACATATTGCATTTGGTTGACTCATTGATTTCCTGGCCCAAAAGTTGGTCTTGTGACTCGTTACTCCAATTGCGCTAACAAGAATTTCCCATCTTAATGTACCTTGTTATTTACAAACAATTCCAAAGCGTTAGACTGTGTGGAAGGAATCTTCCCCAGCCCCACTTGAAAGCAAAACCGTTTTCCAGCCATAATATTAAAAAACCCACTTCTGATCGTTTTGAACACAACTTTTCCCTTTTTTGAGAGAACAGCTTTTAATTCTAATTGCAATGATGCTTTCTTTCATTGCCCTTCTTTTTCCATTTATGAATTCACACTGTGACATTAGCAGTATTTTATTATGCCCCACTGATGATACTGCTGCCAATTAGTCCAGGGTTTTGATTAACCACAAAGACTATGCCCCAGAGGTCTCACAGGATGTATAAAATGTGACTTGTATGAATTGCGGGCGTTCAGAAGACTTGCTCTGTGCCCTGCATTTCTAACAGCTGGTTTTTCTCCTAATCGAATGGTAGTTATGATGTCTATCCCCTTTCCTTCCCAGTTCATGCCAGGGGAAAGACTGCTACTGACATCTCAGGAATGAAATGATTGGTGAGACTGAGCAAAGTTTGCATCAATCTGTGATTTTAGCGTGGTCATCAGAGGTATGTTTCTTTGGGTGAGAGGTGCCAGCGGCTTTGGCAAGTCCACGCTGGGTTTCTGGCATTGCTTGTGTAGGTGAGCTGGGTAGAGGGGTCCTGAAAACTGCAGAGTTCCCAGTGATTTCTAGGGCAGTGCGACCAGTGCCAGCATTGAAGGTTTTTACCCCATTTCTTTGAGTTTTTGCAGCGCTGCTGGTGTGAGGCAAGCTCTTCCCTAGTTTTGCCTTTCCTCTCTCACTTCACGCTGCATTGTGATGAAGCTGTTAGTTATGGTGCTTGATTTTAGGTAAGACTTTGACATGTATTTAAGCAGCACTCATACAGAAACTGCACGAACCAGCAGTCTGGTTTGTCTGACAAGACTGGCTTCTGAGGATTGAACAGTAGAAAGAAATGGCTTGTCTTGATTGGATTTAGCAACACCAGAAGAACTGTGATGGTTCTGTTGAAGCATAATCCCATCTTCCCCTTCCCCTGTGTTCCACCGGTCTGGGTTTGGATACAGTTGCAGTCGAAGACAACCTGGTCCCAGAATACCAGATTTTATTGTGCAGTGAGATAAAAGCCAGTGGGGTCCAGGCTGCAAAAAGCCTCGAGCGATTTCTACCCTGCATGTTCAGTGCTGTTGGACTTAACAGCTCCTCTGACCTTGGAGCCAGGTAGCGCACCTGGCTTTCTTACCATTTTACTTCATACTGAAGCAACAGCACAGCAATGTTTTACACTACTAGGTTTAGTCACATTCCTAGACCGAAAGGAGAGTTTGGAAAGGAGTGGAGAACGTAAAAGGAAACAAAGTTCTCTTGCTCACCACTACGATGGCTTCAGCACAGAAATACTGTCCGTTTGTCTTGGAGGACTGTTCCCTGTTCCCTGCAGTTGCATTCTGCTTTGGGGATCATTCAGGGGAAGTGGTTTTGTTACTTTCATGTAAGATTTCTTTTTGCCAACTGCCTCTTTCTAGGTCGGAAACTTCACGATGAATGAAACCAACGTGATGGGGTTTGTCTTGATTGGATTTTCACGCTTTCCAGAGCTGCGGATCCCCTTATTTGTCCTTTTCTTCCTGACATACCTGGTCACCCTCACTGGAAACATCCTGCTCATGACAATCATCAGGCTTCATCGTCACCTTCACATCCCCATGTATTTCTTCCTTTCCGTTCTCTCTTTTTCAGAAACCTGCTATACCTTTGCTGTCATCCCCAAGATGTTGGCAAACCTAATAACAGAAGAGAAGTCCATTTCATTCACTGGATGTGCTCTGCAGATGTTTGTCTTCATTGGCTTTGGAGGCACTAACTGTATGCTTCTAACAGCAATGGGGTATGACCGATGTGTGGCTATATGTAAACCTTTGCATTACAGAGTCCTCATGAACGGCAGGGTATGTGGCCAGATAGTGGCCTTTGTAACGATGACTGGCTTTACGTTGTCACTGATAGACACTTACTTTATATTCACATTGCCGTTCTGTGGAGAGAAGGAAATTAATCACTTCTTCTGTGACATGGGTCCTGTCATTCAGGCAGCTTGCACAAAAAATAATGGAATTGAGGTAGTAATCTTTATTTTTTGTGTGGTGGTAGTGCTTGGCTCATTCTTGTTGATTCTTCTCTCGTACGTTTTGATCTTTAGCACCATCCTCAAGATCCCCTCTACTGAGGGGAAACGTAAAGCCTTTTCCACCTGTGCCTCCCATCTCATTGTGGTTGTGGTGCACTTTGGGTGTGCCTCCATCATCTACTTAAGGCCCAAATCCACCTATTCCCTGGAGGAGGACACTCTCATTTCTGTCACTTACACTGTGGTGACTCCCTTGCTGAACCCTGTGGTTTATAGCCTGAGGAACAAGGATGTGCACTTGGCCCTGTGCAAAAGCCTGAGAAGAAAGTTGTGCACTGGATGAGGTGAAGGGAGCTCCTTGAATGTCTGGTGTGAATGGGCTCTGCCCATAGCCTTGTTTTCTACATTGCCACTGATAATGGGGAGGGTACAATCCAATTTGGAATGTCCACCCAGATAATCCTCTGATAATGCATAACAGCAGAAGGTCTGTCCAGGGAGCTGATCTGATTCTCCTCTATCAGAAGATGTCTGCCCTAGTTATGCCACAGAGCCAAACCTCGCCCTACCTCATGGCTGGGCAGCCTGTGCACAGCCCTAGTAGAGTTTGAGGGAGCACTATATATCTCCAAACCAGGGATCCAACACCTTGCTCCTCAGGGTCGTGGGCTTTTTCTGCTTATTCTTCAGCCTTATTTCCAGTTATCTCCCTCAAGTTCTTCCACCCAGGTCAGATTCAGCAAGGCTGGAAGCAAAGAGCAGGTCTCTCGGTGCCCATGTGAGTACCTCTTTCCCATCTGAGAACTGTGTGGTTTGCATCTCAGGTTCTCCCTTCCTGCACACACCCAATCTATGGCCTGCTAAAATCTCCTTCTTTCCAAAGACACCACACAATGCTTTAGAACAACTTGCTCAGAGCACTGAACCTGGCTAACTCCAAGCATCCTGCAAGATTCTGCCCATTCCTTCTTTACCATGTCTTGCTTTTGAAATGATGTGTCAGCTTAAGCCCTCCTGAGCTGATGCCCTTGACAGGATGTCTCCCTTTGGCCACAAAATGTGAGCCTATGCTCCATCTCGCTGTTATGTTCCACTGGACTGCCTGTAGCTGACCACCAAGGGCACAAGAGGTGGGTGCCTTTCTTTCCAAACCTTCCTTCAAATCCCAGGGCAGGATTGCCATCACAGGCCAGGACTGCAGGAGCAGTTCTCAGCACCATCCCTGCTTCTTTTACCCTTGAGGGACAGCCTCAGGGGGTTGGGTTTTGGGGTGGATTTCACAGTGGGTATCCTGACAACAGTCACTTCATCCCTAAGATGGCAAGGGAAGCAGAGCTGAAGAGCACTGCAGGGAAGGGAGGAGCAGATGACAGTGGCTCAAGAGCCAAGCATGCAGGTGTGTAGTGGGTTTGAATAGCAAGGTTTTGGCAGTGGGGGATGACTACAGGGGTGACATGTGAGAAGCTGCTGGAAGCTTCCCCCGTGTCCTGTGGAGCCAATGCAGATGGCTCCAAGACAGACCCACCGCTGGCCAAGGCTGAGCCCCTCGGCATCAGCGGTAGCACCTCTGAGATAACATAGTTAAGAGATGGTAATAGCTGCTGTGCAACAGCAGCTGGAGGCATAGAGTGTCCAGCCCGGGTCATTACCCCTACCCCCCCCCCCGGAGCCAGGGGGCTGAGGCTCTGCTTACCCAAATGGCACAGGGAGAGTCCCATGGCACCTGGAGGAGAAGCTCCGGAGTCTTCATTAAGGAGTCAGTGTTTTCATAGCAAGTCTGAGGGGACTTCTGCAAGCAGCATGGGTGATTCCCAGTGCTCTTGATGTGCTCTAACTGGGGCCACAGTGGGGGCTGTTAGAAGTTAAGTCTTCTTGCTCTGAAAGTATTTACATATCTGCTGCTGGCAATGATGCTCCGGGCTGGCTGCACAGGGACACCAGACAACTCCTCATGAAGCCCCTGGGGTTGTGAGCAGAGGCAATGCTACATGGGACAGTTCATCTGCCAAAACAAGGGCAGATGATGACCTCTGCTTCTCCACCTTCCTTGGCCATGGCAACCAGCACCACCAGGTCTGCAGCTCTCCCCTTCTGCCACAGCCCCGGGACTCTTGGCACAGCCACTGCAGGCACTGGTGCAGGGAACTCTGGCTCAGCAGATGCAGTGGGGAAGAATGCTCCCAGCTCTTGCAGTGACTCCCACTTGCCCACCTACCCTGGGACCCTCCTCAGTCTCGTACTGCCCGTGCACAGGGGGCACACACCTTATCTCTTACTTTGTCCACCCCCATGTCCATAAAAATACAGAAGATACAAATGTGGCTTCTCGTTTCTTTCAGTGGCAGCTGGTCAGGAGTAAAAGCTCAGCTCCTGCTGGTGTTGTGCTCCATCGGACAGGTGGTAACTTGGGAATGTTAACCTGTGATCAGGATCAAGAAACAAGGGTCGCCCTCTTGGAAAGGCCAAATGTGCCTCATTTCATTTCTTTATGCATGAACTGTTTAAGGCAGAGGGCTCTTCCTGGGCACTACCTATAGCTCTTGTTACCTTGTGCCCCAGCAGCTCTGGGACTTTGTCCTCTCCCATTTTCCCATGATCACTGCCCATGATCGTTCTCGCTATAGTTCTGATTGTGTGGAATGTAATAATGCTGAATAGATTGATGAAGATGTAGCTTAAGAGACAATATCACTTTAATATAAGAATTTTCATGTTTTAAGAACCTATTTGTTTTAGATTTTAGTAGAATATGGCTGCACCCCTGTAAGCAGTCTCTGAAAGCGGGTACAAAATTTAGCCATGACAGTGGAACAGCCTTGATGATGAAGAAACTGAAGATAGGGGAGACATAAATAATGAGACCAATGACCAGTTAAGAGACAGGGTCTATCTTGTTTTCAGCTAAAAGGGGTTCCTAGCTAGTTTGTGCAGGAATGCGTTTTTGAGCTCAGGAATGTGTTTTGGTAACTATGGAGAAAAACGTAAAGAGCATGTGCTGAGAGAGGAAGATGTTCAGCCTTCATCCCTGAAGACCACCAGAAGACCCCCTGAGTGTCACTGAACATACTCTATCTGGGAGGAGTTAATGTACATGACTTCCTGGAAATATTTTGCATAACCCTGTCTTTTTGTAGGAATTATAATGAATATGTAGAGTTAATCTGTATAAACATGAAGAATTTGGCTTTAATCGGCGCAGACATTTGGAGACGCGATCCCATGTGTGCCCAGTGCTGCAATAAAGAATACCTGCTTAACAGTCACCAAGATTATTGAGTTTTGATATTGGCTTTTCAAGGCATCAGTTCCAGGATCCCCCCTTCATCCAAAACACTGACTCTGCAGCTGTGTGTAGAGCCCTGTTCCCCTCTGCACTCCTTTCCTTTCTTCTTTTTGCATCTATTTGCTCACCTGTCACATGCCTTGAAGGCTGTGAAAATGCCTGCTGCCATTTACAGCAGGTCTGCATGTGTTCCCTCTGAGTCCCTCTGCTCTGCCAAAGCTTGGCCCTGCCCAGGTGCCCCATTCACTTCTCAGCCCCACTGTTGTGGGCTCCCCAGCAGTGCCCCAGGCAGTGGAAAAAGCCCCACTGGCTTGGCGATGCCTGCCCGCTCCCCTCACCCCCGTGACTGAGAGACACTGCTCTTCTTTCCCTGTCACGTGGAGCGGGGACAAACTTGTGGAGGGGACTGGAAGCCACTGAGCGATCGGGGCCATCAGCTGCAACCTTGTCAGCAGTGACAAGGCCAGGCCTTGGAAAGATTCAGGAACGGCATCTGTTCACCCCTCCTCCACTCCAGTCCTGCCCCGTAGCCAGAAAAAACACGGGGCAATGGCATGAATACAGAATATGGCTCCTTTTACAGGCTGACATTCAGGTGCAGATACTTAACATGCCTCAGGGTAGGTCAAACTCAGGAACATGCACTCCAGCACCTCTTTCTCATGGCAGGTTATTTTGTGCCAAACCCCTCAACACCAAGCAGGGTGTTTGAAACCACCTGCAAGAGCTGCAGGTGGCCACGGCCATTGGAGCCCTGGCTGTTAGTCAGCAATACCTGTTTTCTTGTATAAATTCCCCATGGTATCAGTATTTGTATCAGGATCATTTACATCAGTAACAAGAAGTTTGTGGTGTGACGAAGGTAATTTCCCAGGTGTCTTAGAGGTGTGTTTATGTGTTACATATTGCCTCTGAGGCTTAAAGACAACAAGAGATGGATGTATCTCTCCCCTTGTCTCCACTGGAAACCACTTCTGCTGTGTGTTAATAGACAAGAGGGAAAGAAGAGTGTTTCAACCATCCCTTGAGCTAAAGCGCTTCATGCTTCATGCTCTACCTGGAAGAAAGGCGGGTGAGCTCAGCCTGGATCCAGAAGCTGGGGTCTCTCTGAGAGCCATGGGGAGACAGGTGTGGAAGAGACTGGCCCTCAGGCTCTGCATGGCAAGCAGCTGTGGGACTCTGGGCAGTGACTGCATTGAGCCCAAGTGCCTTTCTGCCCTCACTGACCAAGGAGGGTAAGCCCATCTGGACTATGCGGCACTTGCTGGTTCTACCAGAATTCCCCCGTGTGATGGCACAAGGGGAACATCCAGGAACCTGTGCTCTTCCAGAAACCTTTGTCCTCACCATACCTTGCAACCTGTGCTCACACTCTGAGGTGTAGATCCCCTCTTCCCCTCTTAGCTGCTTTCAGACCAAGTACAAACCTGGCCTGGAAGCAAGTGCTGCCTGTCAGGGCCATTTCAGCAGGAGAAGGAGCCCTACACCCTCCCTCTGCAGAGCTTTTTACCCACGGGCAGCTGCCTGCCCTTGTCCAGACAGGAGACGCTTGTCCAACACACAGCACAACAGTCCCACATGGCACGGCCACAACTTTTAATGTCAACTCCCACCGTGGAGCTGGGATTGTCAAGAGCCACGCAGCCCAGACAACCCTTGCCATGCCTTGCCGGTGTGGGGCAAGAGCTGCTCCTTTTTGCTCAGTAGGTAGCAGCAGCCGAGCGGGCAGGTGGACGTCTTTGCGTGGGGCATCTCTTCTTACTCTTGGTCATCTTCTTTTTGGAGCGTGAGGCCGCGCGCTGGCGTTGGGTGCTGTCGTTGCTGACGCACCTCGGCACGTGGCCTCCCAGGAGGTGCCTGAGCACCGAGCTCTTTTGCATGGCCGACTGCAGGTGCGCTGGGGAAATGCAGTGCCGCTTGCTCTTCTTGGCAATCTTGCCGGCCGCGTCCAGGGTCTCTTGGGTCACCCACTGCAGCACCGCGGCCAGGAAGATGGGGGCCTTGGCTCCAACGCGCTCGGCGAAGTGTCCCCTGCGCAGCTGCCTGTCCACACGGCTGATGGAGAAGAGCAGCCCAGCCCGGGAGGTGCGGGAGGTGCGGCTCTTTTTGGCCTTTGCTTTGCTGACTTCGGAGGGTTGCCCAGAACCTGTGGCTTCGGGCTCCCGCTCCTGCTCCGGCACCACGCAGACCTCCTCGTCTCCAGACATGCTGCTCGCGGCCGCTTGCTCCGGCAGGTGTCTCCGCACTGAGCCTTCTTGTGCCGTGTGTGCCTGGGCAGCAGCAGCAATGGCTCTCCTAGGCTGGGGGGACCAATGGTAATGGGCTTCCTCTGACACCTCACCTCTCCGCTTGTGACATCATCCTTGCCGGCCAATTGTGGCTGAGCTCAGGACGCTGCTCTGCTCCCCAGCTCTGCTCCTGTCTTCCATGGCAGCAGCTGTCCCAGCGCTTGGCATGGGGGAACTTGCTAGAAGGCCAAGCACTCTCCTCCCCACTCTCGTCCCCAGCCCTGCACCAGCTCTTCCTTCCGTATCGCCTCTCCTCTCTGTGCAAACCCACACTGCACTCCTAGGAGAAGACCTCCTTCTCCTTGCCTTCCCCATGCCATGAGACACAGGCTGCCCAGACAAGGGGCTCCTTGGGTCCTGCCATTTAGGGCTTATCAGCCCAGAAGTATCCTACCAGAGATGTTACTATCAGCCTGGAGCCTGAATGTTTCCTTGACAGCATCCATTGTTCCCTCCTCCATACCAGCCTTGCCCTTTTGCTGGAAAAAATACCCAGTGTTTGCTTTAGTCATGTGAGAGAGGATTGCAGGGAGTCCCCTGGGAGTCATGTTTCATCAGGCCATTGGCAAATTCTGCTGGCTTTGGTGTTTTCCTGTCTGCTCTCTCCACAAATGTCTGTACAGTAGAGACAGGACAATTCTTCTCTCCCTTTCTCCCTGTACTTCCCTGGGCCTGAAGTTGGCTTCTCCTCACAGCTCTGAAACAATGCCTCCCATGGTGCTCTCTGTGTTCTTCAGGTATCCCAGAACTACTTCTTATTACTTCAGCTTTGTTCAAGGAGCCTTAAAAGTTTCTTGAGAGCCTGCTTTGAGCTAACTCTTTCGAAGTTGCTCCCACTTGCCTTGCCCTTATTCCAGTACCTGTATGGTAATGGCTACCAGGGCCAGCCAGCTTCCATGTAACATTAGGAAAAGTAATTTTCTTTCAGTTATGGTGTCACGTGTCCCTTTGACACTGTGAAAGAAGGACACGAAGAGCCCTTTGCTCCTCCAGAAACCATTGCCCCCACCACCCCTCACAACCTGCACCTTCCCTCTCTGGGTCAGATCCCCTCCTCCCCTCTCAGCTGCTTCCAGACCATGTACAAACCACGTGCTGCATGTCAGGGCCAGTTGCCCTCCTGGCAGGTTCCAGCCCTCCTTCTCATCATGGGCAACCCTACAGCCTCCCTCTGCAGAGCTTTATCCCCATGTCCAGCCCTCTGCCCTTGCCCAGACATGAAACCTAAGTCCAACACGCAGCGCCAAAACCTCATGTACTGGCCACAGCAATAAGATGTCATTGACTCCTTACAGCACACTCTAGCCAGGGCCCAGGGGGTGCTTCCAAGCTTGACTGCCTCAAGAGGAGGACACTGCTATTTGCTATAGGAGGATCTTTCCCATCCACGTGTCCCATCCTGCCTTCCCTCCTCCTGCCTGACCAAGGAGGCCCAGGGAAGCTGCTTGTCATGGGCTGTAGCTGGGCTTCTTTAATATGCCTTTTCTTGAGAGGTGAGGCAACGGACTCCTTTCTTCAGTGTGCCTCTGCCTTGCAGATGGGGTTGTGCCCCAGGAGGTCCCTACGTTCAGAGTATCCATCAGCGGTCTGGAGAACACGCCATGGAGAAGTGGCTGTTTCCCTGTGCTCGGCAATATCCTCGGCCTTGCCTACAGTCGTCTGTCAAGCTCTGGCGCACAGGAACCGGGCGTACACACGCTGCCTGTTTCCCTTCGCACAGCTGCCTGCCTTTGTTGCTCACACAGATGGCCAGCCTGGTCCTGGAGGAACAGCCTATTTTGACCCTCGCTTCCTTCCCTCCCAAATGGGCTGCAAATGCGGTTTCATGTGCTGTCTCCTGCTCAGGCAGTTTTCAAGACGGTGGTCTCTAATCATTCCTCCTTTAGCTTGCCCTGGCAGTTCTTTCTGGTTTTTCTCTTTCCTGACTTTTGTTTCTGGTGTGATTGATTTGATCAAACATTTTTCTTTCTACAGGTGAACTCAGTCCCCCCTCTAGCTGGTGCTCGTACCTGCTTGTGAATTGCTTACTTCTGCCCCAGCCTCGTAAAAGAGATGTAAGCAGCTCGTGCACCATGGAGGCTTCTTTTGTGATTGAGTCTGTCTTTAAATACGGAACTAGATGTCCCTTTTGACGGGGCTGCATTGGAACCAATGGGAAGCCGCACTAGATGCTGCTTCTTATGCAACTGGGATGAGATATCAACAGCACAGCATATTCCTAGTTCCTACACAAACTGACAGGAAATATTATTGTACCCAGGTCCTTCTCTTTTTCTAATTCATAAATATCTGTCAGCTGGTTCCCATCTATGTGGCTTTGCCATTTGCGTAACTGAATTTCACCCCATTATAATAGTTCCATTCCTTAAGAATCTTGGCAGACAAGACTATAGCTGGATTTGCTTACATCAAAGCAGAAACAGTCTATGTCGTGGATGTAGTCAAGAACTTTTTCTCTAGTTTCCTTCAGCGCTTCTAAGTTTACCTTGGCAACGTGGTAAACCACAGCAATTTCAAAGAGCCAGAGGTTTTCTCTCTCTGTGTAAGGGTCAGTTAAAAAATGGAGAAGCGACAGCTTTTCTCAGCTGACAAGTAGTCATGCTACAGCAAGATGATTCTGCAGGTTTCTTTTGATAGTTTAGTCATTTTGATTTTAGCATTGATAGAAGGAATATTGTGTGGTAATTTTTCTCATTAATGCAGGAAATGAAAGCCTAAGTCTTGCTTGTGCAGATCCAGGAGTACAAGGGTAGCTCAGTGCGTACTGCTGCTCATTTTTAGAAGACTTGCCACTCCTAGCACAGGGTAGGATAGTGTATGTAAGCCTCAGGCTAATCACTCAGGTGGCAATCTATTTCTGTTCCATTCATCATTTCTGCTAAATTGCAAAAATGGTACCAGAAACTCCAGACATTCTGCTTTTGTCATACACATGTAAGGTTTTGCAACTGTGGGAAGTACTAAAAAACATCATGACAATGCACTTCACACTCCTCCAATAATCTCTTCTTCTGCTCCCATTTAGATTAAGGGGTGTGTCCACTTGCCTTTGTACTCCAGGTAGAATCTCTGAGCTTTTGGCATCAGCTGATTATTTCCCTCTTGTTCCAGAAGATGCTGTGTCATGGTCTCAGTTATGGGATACCAGGATAACAAAGAATTGTCGTTCTCCTGAGGAATGCAGATAGACTCATGGGAGAAGGGGGGAAAACAGTGGCAGGGCAGTGTCAGTACCTGGGTGTTGGTCTATGCTTTTCCTCACACCGTGAGATCTGGAGATGAAGGATAACAGAAGTGACTCCGGAACCCGAAATAAAACATTAACGCGAGAACACTGAGTGGAAGAAAGTGTCTTCTGAGATATGTCCTTTGTCAACACATCCACCCCTAAGTTTTGTGACTTTGGTCCTTCTAATTTGCTCTCTCCCAGCTGCCCAAACTGAAGGACAGTCTCAAAGCTGTAAAACAGGCTAGTTTTGATTTTGTGTGTCCAGCCTGAACATGATGAAATCGGGAGTAAAATGTTGTGTTTCCAGAAGAAGAAAAGCCCTAATGAAGAGATAAGAGTTCTGCAGAAGTGGATGTGTCTTCCTCTGTAATAATATCTGCTAGTCAGGGAGGGTAGAAGTGAGGTAAAGAGGAAGAAAGAGAATAATATAGCAGCGTTTGAGAGGGGAACGTGGTCATTGCACCACTGTGATTGAGGAAGCCCAGACGTATCTTGATGTCTGCTGCTTCATTCTGTCTGCCAGTATAAGGAAACCCTGCAAAGGGGCAGATTTCCTTCCCAGTTTGGTAGCTGCAAGCGCTAGGTCTTTCTTTCCCTTTCTCTTCTGACGCCTTTCTTTTTACCAGCTGTGATGACAGAAGAAGTAACATATGCCAACCTGAAATTTGAAAACAGCTATGAGCTGGGTAATATCACAGAGCCCGAAGATACCAAGGACAAAGGTAGTATAGCATCTATAAAATGTTTATGATTTGTTCTTGATAATTAGATGGAACAGGAGATGCTTTTTTTGTGTGCCCAAGGGGCCTTTGTTAGCTTTGTTGCCATCAGAAAAGTTACACTAGTTTTAAATGTGTCCTGTTTTTTCTTGCTTGCATTTCTGCCTGAACTGATGTTCTAGCCTGAATTAAGGTACTGATCTTTGAAATGGCTGCATACATTAAAGGGCTGGTGCATTTAAATACTATTTTTAAACTGTTTCTGCATAATTTGGATTACATTGTTTAAGGATACCTGTTTAGATAAGCTCTAGATTTGAGTGGTGTATGTCATAGGAACAAAGTAGTGCTAGCTATTTGTTCTCAGACTCTGGAGCAGAATTTTACAAGCAAGAGGACAACTTGCTTGTGATTCAGAAGGAAGAGCAGTAGTTTTGAATGCTTTAATGTGGTTTGAATAGATGTCTCTTTTTCTTAAAAAACATATTATGATTTTTGAACCTTTTTTTTCATCATTGTTAAATTATGGTTTTGATCATTGCCAAAGTATAACTGAGGCACTCAAAAACCCATCCAACCAAACAACAAAAAAACCCCAAACTAAACATCTGGACTTTTGATTAAACTCTGGGCCTCTGGGACTCTTCCTTTAACATCCAAACCCACCAGTATCCTTATACAACTTGAGATGTCCTGCATTGTAAGACAAGACATAGTTTGTGATAAGGAAGCACCGTTCTTATTCTGAGGGGGCACAGCAACGTTTGTGCATTATTTCATAAACATCAAACTGAAAAAACTCCAAAAAAAAAAATAAAATCCATTCTAGGACCATGGAGGTACTGTGCTGGAAGGAGAACTCATCCCAAGGCCCCTTCAGCGGTGCCAGATGCAGCAGAAGCAGTGTGCAGCTGCAAAGTACAGTAACCACTGTACAGTTACAGTACAGGGAACCACCACTTAAGGAATCTCATGAGGAAATACATTAAATAAAACAGCCAAAGCTTAAAACTATTGCTTGGTCTTGATTCATATTGCTGCCCAGAAAATATTTTGTATTTCTTTATGAAATCTCACTTTTGAAGCACAAAACCTTTGTCTCATCTCATCTAAAAGCTCCAGGAAACAGGGACTGTAATGCTTTCAATCTTCAGCTTGGGGCTGTGCCTGTGTAGGTGTAGGAACAATTGGTTTTTTGCCCTTTAGCTCCAATTCATATAAGTCTACTTAGCAGCCTGCCTTAGGGAGCCAAATTTCTTTTGCTGAAGTTCTCCAGGCACCTAATATACACCTCCAGTGCACGTGCATAAGCACTTTGACCTTAAAACTTGTCCAGTGCGTTCTTAAGTCTTGTTAGGATCCATAAAATACATGACTCTCCTGTGCAGGCTTTATCTCTGAGTACATCTGTTGTACGCCTGTGAGATCAAATTTTGGAAAATAAGGCAGAAAGGAGATCTTTGTGAAGGGTCTGGGTATTTCTCTTTTATGCAGTACCAAGCAGTTAGAGCACTTCCTTAGACTAGGGTTGCATCCTGTGTTGAAATGCAGGTGCAGGGAGAGTGGAAGATGTAATATATATTTAGCAAGGCTTTTGTCAGTGTCTCTTACAGCATTGTCATTTCAAAGCTGAGAAAATTATGGCCTGTTTGGTGGGATGAAAACTGGCTGGACCACCAGGCTCCTGTCTCAATACCTGGTTAGCATCAGTGTCCCTCAGAGGGTGGTGCTGAGCCTATATCATTTAATATCTTTATCAAGAACTAAAAAAATTATGCAGATTGTGTCTTTAGCAAATTTATAATGATATGAAACCAGGGGTGGCTTCTGATGTTATCAAGTGGTAGAGATTCAATACAGAGGAACTTGGGAGGATTGGGTGAGCAGAAACCCCATGAAGATTCACAAGTTATTGTGCCCTGAGGCTGGACTAATCCCAGGTAGTCTTGCAGACTGTGGAGGTCTCTGCTGGAAAGGACCTGGGGTTTATGGTGAACCAGTAAGTGGTAAGACTGCAGTGAGTTATGCCCCAGTTCAGGACAACATCTATTGCTCATGCTTCTATCACCTGTTAGCATCCATCAGTTCCAGTTTCTATGGAGTGAGGTCTTGTGCAATGTGGCACCCAGAACTGCTTCGCCACAGAACCTGACCACAGGTATTTGTAGGAGAGATAAACTGCACAGTTATCATTCTTGTTCCTTCAGCTTAATACATTAAATTTCAGTTCCTACTCCTTTAGAAATTAACTTCTCAATTTTAAATACCACTTTTCCTTTTCTAAGCTGGTAATTTTCTCTCCATATTCTCATGCTACTGTCTTTATTGGATTAAGTCAAGCTGGTTGTAGCTCTCCACAAAGCCCAAATAGTGGCAATCTGCCTTAGATTTAGTGCTTCCCTGACAAACTGAATTACTTTTCCCCTCCTTCTGTGTATTTTAACCCACAAAATCTCCAAGCTCTTATAAGAAAGGTCTCTTGGATAACCCACATGATTAAAATTTCCTTTGCTCAGGGAAAGACTGTGCCTTTTTCTCCTCACTGAATGCTTAATTCTGTGTCTAGGCTGTAACCCTTATTACAGGAAAATTCTCTGTGGATTTCTAACTGGAATGTCAAACTACCATAAAGTACCAAAGGAGTTTGCCATAGTGTTAGAATTAACCAGATTGCCACAGATACATGTTTCACATCACAAATTATCACAACCATACTGTTTATACTTGTTTTCAACTTCCAGCAATCAACATTCTAGAATTTGCTTCATCTTGCCACCTTGGCCTTTGAAAGGACCAAGACTGTCCACATTCTCCACTGAGTTGCTATGGTCTCTCACTCTTTTACTTTGGGCATTGCTGTGTGCAGCAACTCTACAGCAGGAATATACAACCATAAAGTACAAGCAATTACTTACTGAAATGTGCTCACATTTCCCTTAGTATCACATCACCATTTCATGATTTAACTCCTCCCAGGGCGTCCCACTTTGATCCACTCTTGCTGGCCAGTAGTCCTGATTTTAAGCATCTTGTGCCTGGCATTGCTGATGGCGC
Organism: Gallinula chloropus; assembly: GCF_964237585.1. Classification (NCBI taxonomy): domain Eukaryota; kingdom Metazoa; phylum Chordata; class Aves; order Gruiformes; family Rallidae; genus Gallinula; species Gallinula chloropus. The sequence goes on from NC_140085.1 coordinate 66,643,470, forward strand.
TGGTGACCATGGCAGTTTTATGTAAGTACTAGTGTATTTCTCTTCACCAGGGGGCTCCAGTTACTGAATAGCATCAGACTGACATCTCCTTCAAGTGTAATATCTGGTCCAGTTGAGAACAGGCAAACCAGATATTTTCCTTTGCCACAGCAAATCTGTCCTCTTTGCAACATGATGAGGCTAGAAATGAGCAACTTGGAGAGAAGCTGGAGAAGGATGGAGTAAGAGACCATTCTATGGTCTCTTACAAACTGTATGCACAACCCCTCTGTATTGACTAAGGATGGAGTGAATTCCCCTTTGACAGTACTGGATCTGAAGGGAAGGGAGAACCTTTGTGTCCCAGTAACTAAGTTGTGCCCATTACCTCCTGCCTGTCACAATTCCACTGTGATCCAGAGCTAGTTCTTTTTCTTTTTTTTTTAGGAAAGAAGCACAGCCTGGAAACTAAATATAAGAGAAATATGCACAATGGAAATACATGAAAAATTATGTTGTTTGCCCATAGTCAAATAATAAGAAATCCACTATGCAAATGTTCTCCTCAGCAGCCCTTGCATGCAAGTATTCAGGGAGGAGTAACATCCCAAATAGTTTATTTATCCCTAACGATCTGTTAAGTCATTCCCTCTCTGCATCCCACCCATTATGAAGGGACAGCACTGGAAAAAGTCTTATTGTGAATTTCAGTTTTCCAGATTCGCGAGGGCTACAGGACACAACTTAGAGACCTCAACACGACAAAGAATGAGCTGCATGGAAATTTCTCAAATATGCTGCAAGCAATAGGAAATCAGCTGTGCTTGGAAGGGGGAAAAAACTTTAAAAATAATGGTAAATTAACAAGTTTTTATGAGGGTTTATCTTTCAATATGTCAGGGAAGGAAATGAGATGTGTCTTCTATGTCTACTCAGGTCTGACTCCTCAGTTAAGCCTTTGCCTTCCCAGATGTAACCACCTCAAAAGTAGGCAACGGACACGTCTGCCTCTTGCAGAGCCTGGAGAGAGGCACCCAGTCCGGCTGTATGTGCCTGCCAGTGCTACCAGGGTCTCAGGATTTAGTTTGCATAAGAGAAGGGTTCTGTGGGGATACCTTCTGGACACACCAGTTCCCCTCAGCACTAGCTTAGGCATCTCTGCAACATGCTTCCCTCTATCAGACAGACAATTTTACAGCAGTGTCTGAGAATTAAACAACTTGGTGCATGCTATGGGAACAGCAGTCCCCACACAGGATAGTGTGCTAGTACCAAACCCAGGTACTCAGTAAATACCAAAAATAATGTTTGGTGAAGTGTAGCTATACCAACCTGAGAGTTTACTCCTTCTCTTCTGACTGTGTCCAGTTTCTGAAATCAGGTTGCCAGAGCTCAATTAAGTGACATCTGACAATGAGCTGGGTAGAGAACTAGTTCCCTTCAGAAATGATACTCTGAGGAGTAGGGACAACAGGCAAAGGGATCCTACTGTGACCGTTGGGAAAGGGGATTTTATTTGTCCAGGTATGGTTCCACAGACAAGCTGTGTAGGACTCCCTTTCAGTCAATAAAGATCAATTGCAATACAAGGATACAGTCTGTTTCCTCCCAAAAAAAGACACCTGGAATGACAGAAAAAGCATGTGAGACACACCTACTTTTGTCCGTTGACAAAAATGGGAATCCAGATAGCTTGACTTATGTCATCTTTGTAGATTCTCAAAATAAGCAAAGTATAACTCATCTGCAGCACCCAACCTTCCCCCTGTCTCCCTCCAAATGATATAGGAATGGGACCAATAGGACAGGGTGGGGGGCTGTGATTCATCTCTTCCATTACCTAAGCCTTCTGAGACCACAGTGGGATTCTGACTGAGTGAAGAATAAAATCTCTTTGGTGCCTATGGATCTTGTCATCACAGGCCAACAGTGATGTTCTGTGAGGGACATCATGGGAACAGAAATTAGGTGATGGTTTTCCTTTTCCAGGCCAGAACTGTGTGCTTTGCCCTGCAAACTGGAATTGGGAAGGTGGCCATATGTGTTACTACATCTCCAAGGAAAAGAAATCATGGGAAGAGAGTCACCAGTTTTGTTCCTCCCAAAACGCTACTCTTCTTCTGATCAAAAGGGAAGAAAAGTTGGTATGGAATGGTTTCTTACTGTTTAGCATGGAGGAAGTTCATGAACCCTATTAGCTACTCACTTCACACATGATCCTCTTAAATGGCACTGTCAGCAGGAGAACTTGTTGTCTTGTGTAGCACGTAAGCATAGAACTGGCAGTGGCCACACAAAGCACTCCCTGCTTTGCATCTGGCAGTCAGAGACAGTGCACCCTGCCACGGCTTTCTGTGGCTGGCTATTTACTGGGATGACTGGTGAAAATGGTTTCACGGCTGTCTTCTTGTGGGTAGTGAATTCAATAATTTAACAAGTATTATGGATCCACAGAAAGATTTGGTAAGACTTCAGTGCGAGAGCCTCTTTTAACCTAGGTCTCCCCATAGGTGAACCATAGTCCTCCCCATTTTGTGGCAGTGCTCTCCACAAATGTTGATTTCAACTTTTCAATCAAAATTAAAACACTTGGCACTTGCTGAAATCTGGCCTAATTTTTCTGTAAATGAAACCAAACTGAGGTATGAAGAGAAAATGCCCAGTGTAGAGGGAAATACTGCTTTTGCTTCTGGATGCCAGCAGACGTATTGGAAGACTGAAGGCAGAAAAGGTGTCTAGACCTAGATGCCAAGAGCCTTCTCTCCAGCACCTGAGAAACATTGGTTCTCCTCACCCTGAGCTGCATGCCATAATGCTTCTCCCAGAAGTAAAGGGGAGGAGCTTTATTGTCACCCTCCCAAACTGGTGACAGCAAAGATTGTACCGTGCAGCCTGCTCTAGATAGCTTAATGACAGCATAGAGTGGTATGAGGAAAAAAGAGAAGATGGAGAAGTGCACTGGGAGTTGCAAAGATAACTGGAGGAAGGAGGGAGAACAACAGAAAAATTTAATTACATTCTTCAGAGATTTCTCCCAAGCAGCAGTGAGAAAGTCAACATTACTTAAGTTTACATTATTGTCTGTTCTGCTCAGAGCATTTTTTAAGAACAGACTACAGCTAAATGCTGAAGACCTCCTCTACTTGTCATGGTCCAGGTACTGAGACTAAGTAAACGATGCTAGGGCCAAGGGTTGTGAAGTTTCAACCAACCAAACCAAACCAAACACATCCCCGCAGAGGCTTCTGTTTCACTGTTGACAAATGCTAAGGGCAGAGTAAAGGGGGAGGAATGATTCATGACTAAACCAGGGAGGAACAATCCAGTGTTTCACCCTCAGGGTTTAAATCAGACTGATGAGGGTAACATTGCTCTTCAGAGCTATAAACGTATCTTCTCTCCAATTAAAAACAGTTCTACTAACATTCCACCTTTGAATACTAGGCTTTTTCTATAAATGCAGAACTTGTCCTGACAGGTTAACAGTTTGTGGTATTTATGTTCGTGAAGAAATTTCCATTCATGCTTTCAACTTCTAAGCCTAAATTATTTTCTTTTTCTTTCAATTATCTTCCTGGATATCTGTTTTGAATTGTCCTTATCTGCACAGGAATCAGTAAAAAAAATTCCTGCAAACTTATACTGGCTTGGATTGTTTTTTCGAGCTCAACAGCAAAAATGGTATTGGACAGACAACACAACTCTTACAGAACAACAGCAGCCTTGGTAAGTGGGCAGCTTTCCTGTAATACGTAAAGTTGGTCCTCACCCCCGCACAACTCCCAGTTTCTCTGAAACAAAGGGAATATTGAACAGCCAACTCTGTATTCTGGATCTCACTATTCCATTTCAGATTTTTCTAGTCCTCACCTAGGACTGCTTGTAGTGTGATCTATTATTGGGTAACAAAAGTCCCTTAACAGTTTATTTCCACAATTTAGCTTCAGACTGACCATAAATACCCTATGTGACTCTTGTATTTGACATCTTGTTTCAGTGAGTACACATGGAAGCAACTCCAATGAAAAAGTGTTTCATTTCATTTTATACTTTTTAAATTTTATACAAGACATTATTTAATCTGTAGAATAGTTTCATTAAGGTTTAACATGCTTTTTTCAGAAATACAGTAATTTTTTTTTTTCTTCCTTTCAAACCTTGCCTGTTAATTTCCTGTTTCATTATTGGGCAGTATCCTCTTAGCATTTCTGTTGAAACAGCCCCTGACACCCTCCACTCAGTACACAGGAGTTAGCGTTTCTGACTGTCAGCTACAGGAAATGGTTTAGGATCCACCCTTAAGAGTCTGCTGGGTGACGTGTTCAGGACAGAGCCAGTCTCCTGTGAGTTGGTGCACCATGTCACTAAGCCCTGTATTTCTTTGCTGTGTGTATATGTTCTTCACGAAAGCCATGCAAGTAATTTCCAAAGAGGTCTCTTTTTGGAAGGGTTGAGCATGCACCGTCCGAATGATGTGAAACGTAACAATAAAGGTTCTTCTTTCCTAGGACAAAGAACATAAGGTTCAGCCAACCCTGTGCATATATTTATTATGGCACCATATATAGCAATTCATGTCTAGAAAACCTTCACTATATCTGTGAAAAGCCCGCCATCCAGTTGCAGCGAGGTAACAGCCGTTGGCAGGAGGACTGGTTTGTCAGACCAAAATGATTCTGAGCAGTTAACAGACATTCTGCAAGGTTGGATTTTATTTATTTATTTATATATTTTGAGTTTCAGAACTATCACATGAGAATTTAAACAGGTTGGATTGGACCTAATATATCTCCCTGTTTTCATTATCTTTCAGACATATGTAAAAATACCCTCATACTAAGGAAACCGACATGGTGACCGGCTCCAGGAGCAACCCACGTTTGTCGTTCCAGACCCAAAACGGCAGGATGATTACCCAGTTTTAACCAACACAAGTGATGGACAAAATGGCCAAAAGTGACACCCAAGAAGAAATGCTCAGTGGCAGGGCAAGCACATAAATACACTGCTCCACTCCTGGCATCCACTGATACAGTCTTAGTACCACTTGTCAGTTAATATTAGTCATACATCTGTAACGTAACACAAGTGATAAGGATTAAACACTTCCATCCAGGAGATGCTTCTGATGTCTTGTTGATCTGACTGCTTTAATACACTAGTAGGTGAATTAATACACTGTAGTATACAATACACAAACACTGTTGTCTTTAGAAGGTGGTCCCAGGTGTCCCCAAACTGTAATAATAGTCGTATCTTCTCTGGAACATGGGGATTCTCAGTCCTCATACAGACTTGTGCATGTGTCGCAGGAGAGGACATGAATGTCTTGCTCTCTTCCATGCTCTGAACATCTTCCTCCTTAGCTAGTTCTTGTTTTTCTTTTTGTCTTCCTAGTAATAACTCTACTCTTCTATAATAATTCTACTTTTCTAATTTTCTAAATTTTTTATCTAGTGCAGGAGTTACGCTAGGGTTCAGTCAGAAGCATGAACAGAACCTCATTTTACGTCTCTATAGGATATTTTCTGGAATGCCTACTGACTTAATGTGCTGAGCAAGCCTCTACAAACGAAGCCACAGTGAAAATACCCCAAGCAATGTTAATGAACTCCCTCCACATTTCCACTGAACAAGGACAGGTTGAAATGAGACATCTCAATCCCATCACACTGTTTTGATTTGAGCTGAAAGTCCACAAACTCCTACCTTGAACCCCTCTGTAGACTTGTGTATTTCTTGCAGATTGCAGTGTGGATTATTTACTGTGAGTCATTTACTGCTGGTGTAGCAGGTGGGCTGCTAGAGCATTAGTCATTCCCTTCAAGGGGCTGTTGTGGTGTCTCACTGATCTCAGCGCTACACTACGCAGCAGTTTATGATCACCAACATGAACATTTTGGGTGTTATTTTCAAATACCAATTTCACGCTCCAGAAACTTTAGTAGTTATCCCTTCCTCTCTATTTACACTCATCCCTTGTACCTCTAACTCGTACCCTCTCCTAGCTGCCTCTCTCAGTTCCTACTCCTAGCTGTTCCTGTCTGTGGGTGTGAAAATGCAGAGTGCTTCTGTCTTGCAGTGCAGTCACAGCCCTGGTGACTGACCAGAGTGTCTGTTGGCATTCATACCAGCTACACTGAAATAAGAAATTCAAGGTGAAAGGTATCCTGAACTGTATTCATGGCATGTCCTTTCTTGATAATGAAGGGCTTTCTGTAATGTGCCAGAAAAATTATATATATATATATATATATAAAGGTCTGATTTTCTTTCCTCTTACATTAGAGTGAATGTGAAGAAACAGGAAAGATGTTTCTAGGATGTTTCTTCATTAATGAGGCACACCTAAGGGCAGATGGGAGAATCCTAGGTGTTTCTGCAGTTTGCTGAAAACAAACGTGAGCTGACTGACATCTCCACATGCTGACAGGCAGCCGCAGGGCTGCCCCTTATCTGGCTATGGCCTTGATCTTTTGGGTCAATTTACTGCTAGCCCAAAATCAGTGTCTGGTGCAGCAACCGTGCTTGTAACTGTAAAGGCTGGCAGAGTTAAGAGTTTCACAGTGTGCCACACCACTGAAACAGAAGGAGCTAGCGGCTCCTCCTTTATAGGAACAAAACTGCAAAAAGAAAGAGGGAATGAAAGAAAGAAGAATTCACCCCAGAGAAGAAAGAAAGGAGGCAGGCAATGTCCTACCATTCACTGCAGGCATTTGGAGCCCTGCAGCAACCAACCTCATGCATCAAGGTTGAAACTGGCAATGCCACCCTGGTGGCATTGTAACCAGGTAAGGCTTAAAGGTGTCACATCTGACTGTATGTATCCCTTTTTCCATTGAAAGGAGGTTTTCTTTACAGAGGAAGAGACGTCGAGATTTTTGTGCTGTTTGTGTACTGGCTGAGATGGTGTTTCTGCATCACAGTTCCATACAACACTGTGTTTCTTATGGCTAACTCCTCCCTCATCTACCCAGCCATGAATTCTAGTCAATGCAATGTGGAAGATCCCATTCTGGTTAATAAGCACAGCCGTTTTGTCCAGCCTGCTGACAACATACATGCACAGCTGTGTTCAAACGCAGACACAAACCTCCAGCCTTAGTTTACCTTTCTTTTCATTTTATTCTGAAAGAAAAACAAGAAATATTGCCTGCCCCGGGTCCTTACAAGAACAGAGTGTGATGCTGAAGCCCCAGCTTAATGTTTTTATTACTTCCAATCCTGCAGCAGGATCTATTTTTAAAGGTGACTAAAAAAACCCAACCAAGCAAAAAAAAAAAAAACCCCAAAAAAAAAACCCCACCCCAAATTAATAATTGTTATTGAATTCAGAGATAGAAAACTCATAGAAAATAATTTTCAATAGAAATTGATTTTACCTCCTGCTTTCTCTCCAGAAGTTAAATCAGGCTGGAGAAAAGTGTCCCCAAAGGAGATTCATTACAGGCTAAGACTGAAGAGGTAACTGCCATGAAAACAAGCAGGAAAATTCAGTAGCAGAGACATGCTTGTCTCCCAGTTCTCTGCAGAAAAGCCCTTCTTACACTAAGGTGCCGACATACAGTTTTCAGATCCAACAGAGACTTTCACACCATATTTAGCATGAGGTTTTTGTGATGCACCATGAACACATACTGAATGCTACTCCTTGTGAGCTTGTCTATGTAACAAAACTGTAAGCACCCTGTACTCCCAACGCTTCCCTCATGCCTTCTCTTTGCATACAAGTAAAAATATAATGCAAGAAACACATGCAGCCAGGGACATTTCTGAGATACTATTTAGCAAGTGGGAGACTCTGAGCTCTACACAGACGAACAAGAACAGCTACCACAGAAATTTCTCTCCTGCAATTTCCTTCTGACTCACTGTGTCACCACAGCATGACTCATCAGGTCTGGGCAAATGTTCTGCTAAAGACAAGTCGGTCGCTGAAGATGTTTTAAGAACTAGAGCAGAGCACTGGGTCAAGGCCTGACAAAAAGCAGGAGATGGAGAGTGAGGATTGAAAAGCCACTTCTGCAGGAACCTCTGTGTACAGTGCAACAACAGAGAGGTCCTCAGCATCATCTGGGCTTTCTCTGATGCAGGCTGAGCAGTCGTGTGAATCCTGCCGAACTCCCTGCACCACCATCCTTCCAGCTCAGCTTTTTCCATTCTGCCATTTGTTTTTGTAAAATAATTTCATATTTAATTTATCTCATAAGTGTATAGAAATACAGTCTAATTGCTTTCAATGCAGCTGGTGTGTTGTATTTGTGCCCTGACACAGGTACATTAAGATCTTTCACATCTTAACCCAAAACAGCAATCTAGAGCACCTGGTTTTAAGGAGGTAGAATAGACTGATTGCTGTATTTACAGGGTCAGATCAAGGCAGACAGTCAAATGAAGCAGTCTTAGGTTCCAGCCAGGACCCAGGACTCCCAATCTTCACATTCAGGAAGCAAACACCCATCCTCGATACGCTGCTTTAAGTCCTTAACAAGCTTTCAATGCACTGCACTTTCACTGTGCCACAGTAATCAGACCAGAGCCGGCTTCCTCTGTGCTTTCACTGCAAAGGCTGGGACACCAGCCATTCCTACCGCCTCAGCGCTGGTCTCGCTGCACTGTGCCCCTACTCCCAAGGTACCGCTGCTGCAGGGAAGAAGTGTGACAAGCTGGGGATGGAGGATGAGGAGGGCTACACTGCTTTAAATTTAAGACCCTCAGCTTCAGTTATTACTCCCAGATATTCAAAGAGCAACGAACGTTCTGCATTTAAGGCTCCCGCCAGTGGTGCTGCAGCAGACAGTAAGTACAGATGGAAATTAGCTTTCCTATCTAACTCAGGGCACAACTTAAATTTGCATGTTCACGTTGATGGCTTTAAAGTCTTTCTAAACTTTGCAGTATATTGCTAGATAAATGTTCATAGAAACAGCAGAAAAATAGTCATAATGGAGTCTCACATGCTATTGTTTAAGATCACAGATGATATTTTTCAGAAGCCTGTCTTTGCTCCAATTGTTTTTTCCATTTACTTCAACACAGAAGACAAATTCTACCTGTCTATGGGTTTATTGGTTTGGGGTTTTTTTTCCAGTTTGGTGGGACTCATTTATTGCAGCAGGGCACTACAAGAGAGGAAGGTGCTACATGAAGGTGCTATATTTTTATCAGATAACACAGGGCCTTCCAAACAGAAACATTTTCCTCAGCTACGGGGAATAGAAAGTTGCTCTGTTTATCAGTCTTAACAATAATGTATATATATATAAAATTTTATACTGCCACATTTTCTATAAACATGCTGAATGCTTAACTAAGGTAGTGGATTGTGCCCGTGAAATGCCTGAAACCATAAAATGATGACCTGAGTACTGTTGCTGCTGCTCATAAATTCACCATGTGGCTATGTGCGAAGTAAATATCATCACTGCTATTTGCAGGTTGGGTAGAGTAGAAAAGAGAGAGCTCTGGTGCTGCCTGGAAAAGATCTAGAGCCATCCGTTTAGAACGACAAGGAGTATGGAGGAGTAGCTGTGGAGATGCAGCAGCCAGAAAACCCAAGGATAATATATTAAGACAGAGCTTCCCAGAAAGAAACATTTCATAAAACTCTTAAAATGGCCTTCTCATTTTCTCAGAGATCATATGGTCAAATTAGGTTGGGAGGGACTTCTGTAGTTCATCTTTTCCAATCTTTTGCCCAAAAGGGCTAGCTCTAAAGTCTGATCAAGCTGCTCAGGGCCTTGTCCACTTGAGTTTTGGAAACCTCCCAGCCTCTCTGGGCATCTGTACCAGTTCTTTTTCGACGCATCTAATCAGAAGTTTCCCTGATGTAACTTGTGCTGTTGTAGCATGTCCTTTCACTGTGCCTCTCTGAGAAGAATCTGGCTCCGTCTATAAAGCTCTTTTAGGTAGTGGAGGACTGAAATTAGGTCCTCCCTTAGCCTCTTCTTCTCCAGGCTAAACAAGCCTAGGTCCTTCAGGCACTTTGTAGGTCCCTGACCAACTCAGTCTTCCACTGCTGGACTCTGCAGTTAGCTGACATCTCACTTGAACTGGGAAGCTCAGCACTGGGCACAGTGCCTCAGATGTGGCTTCATGACTGTCAAGCTGAGTGGAATAAGGACTTTTTTTGACCTGGTGGCTGCAGTCTTGCCAATGCAGCCCAGTGCTGGTCAGCTTTTGCTGCCACAAGGGCACACTTGAGGACTCACATTCAACTTGTCAACAGGAACCATGAAGCATAGCTGCTTCCTAGCCAGTCAGTCCCCTTTAAAGGGAATTCCTATCCTCAGATTTATCAATCACCACCCTAATGTGGTATTAGCTGCAGTCTCTTCAAATTACCTTAACTGGTGAGGATTAGGGTTCCCTCACTTAACTTTGGCTATCTAAGTTTCAGTTCCCAAGTCTTATCTGGACTTCTGGGACCTCCAAGGGGTGATTCTTCCCATACAACAAAAGGTTGGTTCCCTGGAGGTGTTTGCTCTGGTGCACTGGACTCAAGTAAAATATTTCATCTGTGTAATAATTTGTAACTAACCTGAATACTCTAAATAGATATGAAAGCATATTACAAAAAATTGCAGATCACTGCTTCCCAAAAAGGAAAAAAATGCATAGGTAAAAAAAGAAAATATTTTAATCAGGTAATAGTCAGCTGTGAAATTCTGGAGAACTAAATTCCTGATTAGACCTTGAAGCACAATGGAAGTTTGGAGAAAGTGCCTGAAGAAAGATGCAATGTTAACATTGCGGTCATTTAGAAGTCACCATCACAAGTTCCAAAAGTAATTATCCAAAACTAAATGGTATTTTTTCCCTTTCAAAGAGGAGAAGTCTTAGAGATTGCTTTATAATTTCCAGGAGTGAAAAGCAAAACCTAACATGTTTATCTGTCTCATGATTAGAGGTATTACCCTAAAAAACTAGAGTCTTATTTAATAAATATTCACAGTTGATAAATATATATTATTTTTTTTTTCAAAATGACTCAAGGAAATTCCCAAAACTGGTAAAAAAAACTACATGAAGAAAAAGAAAAAAAAAAAGAGGCTCTGCAGAGGGACAAATGTGAACTGGTGCTGTTAGAGAGGAGGTAATTCAACTGCCTTGTGAGGAGACCTGCTGTTTTTGTTACTGAATGGGGGTTTTGTTTTCCCCAGGAGCCTCTGCCTCATCTCCTATATGGCGGCCAGTGGCCTTTGCCTCTCTCGCTTTGTGCCTGGTGCTGCTGACAGGGCTGGTCGTCCTACTGGCCCAGTGTAAGTACCCTGGGAGTACACTGCTGCTGTGGGAGGGAATTCCAGCTGTGTGAATGCTGCTTTTCCCCCTGCAGTCTGTCCCTGGTGTCCCTGTTCCCCCAACAGATACAATACAGCAAGAAGGGCAACAGTACAGCTCTCCCACTGAAGTTCCCCCACAACTGAATGCCAGTGCAGGTCACTCGGGATCAATAATATCTGTGCACATACTTACATTACCCCTGAGCACTACACTAATCCTAATATAAAACCTAAACCTAAAATAATCCTAACCCTAGCCCTAAACGTAACCCTTAAACTTAACACTAACCCTAAACATAAACCCCTAACCTGAACCCTAATCTTAATGACCCCAATGCTAACGCTAAAACTAATCCCTAACCCTGTCCCCATCCCAAAGCATAAACTTAACCCCTAAACCTAACCCCAACTCTAGCCCTAATCCTAAACTATAGCCCTAAACTCTAACCATAACATAACACATAGCCCTAACCCTAATCATAATGTTCCTGAACCTTCATCCTAACCCCAGCTCTAACCTATATCCCTAACCATAATGCTAACCCGTACCCTAAAACCTAACCCTAGCCCTGAGCCCTACTAACTAAGCCTAACTCTAAACCCTAAACCATTTCTGACAGGCTTTGTTCTCACAGCTAGAAGCTTATCTCGTTGGCCACACTACCTGGATAATGGTGCCCCCCTGTGACAGTTACCGGGATATTTCACACTTGGAGTTGTTTTCTCTTTGGATTGGAAGCTTTTTGCAGGGAGGGCAATCCTGGCATCGAAGCACCGTGTCTGGCGCTCTTGCCCAACGATTACAGTAGATTTTCCATAGGAACATTTTAATATACAACCAAAGACGGCTCCACATTACATTTAGAAGCAAAAACAGGGAGTACACAGCTTCTTTTTTTGGCAGGAGGGCAGCAGTTGCAAATGTCTATGATGAACACTCACGGTGGTCCACGGCATCAGAAATGTTAGCTCCAAGGAAACTCTTCAGGTTTCTAGTCTGGACACCCATTTACTCCCCTCACTACCCCTTCCTCCCCACCATTCAAAAGTACTATTACCAAGTCTAGATAAATCCTTCCATAGATTTATCCAAATGACTTTTGAAAACCTTAATGGGTTCCCAGGTGACTTCTGCCAGTGTTGCACAACCCTCCTGGTGAAGAAAAAGCAGATGATGTACACACCATGGTGGATATACAAATGAAGTAAAAAAACAAACCAGGAATGCTAAAAGTTACAAATTAAAGTTGTTTTATAAAAAATAAACTTTGACAAGCACTTTCATGCCTTTCAGTTTTTCAGGTTTCCAAGGATCCTGAGGAAGGAAAGGAGCTGCAGGAACTGAGGGAAGCATTGTGTTTTGAAGGGAAGGAGAAAAAGGGTAAATGTGGTTGTTATGTAAATAAACACAAATCACCCCCTTTTCAGACTGGGAGACTATAAAATGGCAGGGAAAAGATCTGGTGGCTTAGTGCCTCTTTTTAGCTGTAGTAGTATTGGAGATGTGGAGATGTGTAGGCTAACTGTGGTGGTTTGACCCTGGCTGGAGGCCAGATGCCCACCAAAGCCACTCTGTCACTCCCCTTTTCATCTGGACAGGGGAGAAAATATATATTGAGAGGCTCAGGAGTCGAGATAAGGACAGGGAGAGATCATTCCGCAATCAGTGTCATGGGCACAACAGACTCAATGCAAAATAAAGGAAAGAAACTCTCTAATTTATTACACTACACACACGGTGAGACCAGAGTTGGATAATGAGAAGTGCAACCAGATCTTAAAGCACCCTCCCTTCTTAGCAGACTTTAGTCATGATTTCGCTCCCTTCTTCCCCCCCAGCTGTGGCACAGGAAGGGGCAGGGAATGAGAGAATGGTGGCTTCGGTCTGTTCCTCACGAGCTGTTTTCCTTCTTAGCCAGGGGGGATTCCTCACACCCTTCCACTGCTGCATCATTTCCCATGGGGCTTCAGCTCTTCACCAGCTGCCCCAGCGTGGGTCACTTCTATGGGGTGCAGTCATAAATCAGAGAATGTCTCTCAGTCTCTCAGGCCCAGACTGCTCTCACAAGCCTCCCCCAAGCAAACCTGCTCCATCGTGGATCTCTCTCTCATCTCTGTGTCTCTCTCTCTCTCTATGGGCTGCAAGTGCTGGCAGGGGCTTGCTCCAACGCGGGTCACAGCATCTTCTCTATGTCTCCACCTGCTCCAGCATGGGGCCTGGAGGTGGGGTCTCCACGGGCTGCAGGGGCATCTTTCTCTCCAGCACCTGGGGTGCCTCCTCCCCTCCCTTCCCTGGCCTTGGTGCCTGCACAGCTCCTTACATCTTCTCACTCCCTTCTCTGGTGGCAAAAAGCAGCTGCTTGCGTTCTTTTTTCTCCTAAATGTGATTCCCAGAGGCGCTGTGACCATGGCTGATGGGCTCAGCCTTGGTCAACAATGACTCTGGCCTTGAGCCGGCTGGTGTTTGCTCTGTCAGGCCTACAGAGAGCTTCTGGCTGCTTCTTGCAGAAGCCACCGCTGCAGCCTCTCTTCTCCACCAGAACCCAGCCACGCAAAACTATGACACTAACACACAAAACAACTTGTCGTTGCCCCTCAAGAGCTCGGCTGATCCAAGGCTACCCTTACTCTCTTCTCAGTGAAGCCAGTAGCTGAAGCGCCTGTATTCCTCTCGGGTTTGCGTAATACTCTGTCTGATTTCTAGAAGCAAAATGCGCTCTCTGTCCAGCAAGCTGGCAAAACAGTGCAGCCGACAACTGCTTCTACATTTCAAAGCGGAAGAAAACATGGAAGCAAAGCCAGGAGTTCTGTTCCTCAAGAAATTCCACTCTTCTTGTGCTAAAAGACAGAGCAAAGATGGTACAGTTTTAACTTCATGCATTCGTTTATGTCACATGTTTTAACTTCCAGCAATCTTGCAGAAAGGACATAGTTTGGCTGTTTTATAGTGCATATATTTCATTTTCCCTGGGTCAAGTAGCCTTCCTGCAGGTCACTCATGACTTGCAACACTTTCTAAATAGTTTTCTCTAAGAAATAGCGAAATTATGTATTATATGAAAAAGAAAACAACCCACCATTGTATAAAATACCTTAATTAGGTGATATGTAGATTTTCACAGAGAAAATAAAAAGTATATTATCAGCATGACGTATTATCAGCATGAGGGGAGATCCAGCATACACAATGCTTTCATTATCTCTACCCACAAGTTTTGTTACTGAGGGGTCCCAGCATCAAACCCTCACCTACAGGAAATTTGGAGTGGCCAGTTCATGATGGTACTGTCATTTGCACGCTGCAGTGCAAAGTGACTGTAAGAGGTTGGTTTCTGACCGTGTGTTGTATCCTCACAGAGTGGTATTAATGACTGCACAGAGGCTAGACAGGAGAGGATGATATTACGATGGTTTAAAGAATCAATAATTTTACATAGTTTTACTAATTTGGGCGGGGGGGTGTGGCTTGCTGACTAATCAAAAATCTGTAAATTGCTGCCAAGACCATATTTTCCCTTCTCATACACACATATTTTTGAACCTCTTTTTTAACAGCTATTGCATTTATACAAAGCCCAAATTCTTTATTTTGTTTTTGCTACATAAGACTTTTAAAAGGAAAGCAGCTTCTCTGGAAATCTCTCTCCTTTTCCATATGGAGTTAGTTTCAGATGGGGGTTCTCTACTCTTATTTTAAAGCATAAAGGATGGCCTTTTGGAAATTTTTTTTTTTTTTTTTGAGTGAAAATCAAATGGGTAGAGACAAGATAAAAAGAGGAGAAATGGTTTATTATTGGTTTTAGCAGTATCCTGAGATCATAATCATGGTGCACACTATTGGGAGACACCTGAACACCACACCTTCAGTGCTGAATGCAAGACATGATTTTACTATGCTATGTAAACCCCTGGATAGTTCGACTCCAGATATCTGGGTGCTTTCTATTTCTTCTCTGTTCGGTATATGCAGCTCCAGCCAGACTGAAACCAGAGTGGCTTAAGCCAGCTGTGGATTTTTGATTTTGGATCAGTTCTTCAACATGCTACTAAGCAGCAGTAGAGTATCTGGAGGATCTGAACAGGCTGAGATGTTAAGAGATCTCTTAGTTAGCAATGAGACACCTACAGAATGATTCAGGTACCTAAGCATAAGTTTCTAGAGCAATCTGGGAGGTCGAGGGGTGTTTTGACTTCCAAATAATGCCTCAGCAAAACAAAGTTCTCGCATAGGTTCTGGGTCTTGTCTGTCAGCCATACGCGAAGACCTCAGAAGGGCTGGAGAGCCTCAAAAAGCGCTGGTGGCCTGTATTTAGGCAACAGGATCTTCCATCTGGGCTGGGATTCATCTTGCCTGACTTCAGGCATCTACAGTGTAAGCAGTCTGCAGCTTCAGAGCTGCTTCCTCAGGCTCTGCTACAGCCCATACAGTCGCTATTCAGTAGCACTCCCACTAGGTGAGAAGAATCACTTCTCAGGCTCCAGTGAATCTGTTGGCCAGACCTCTGCTGACTTTAACTGGGGCTTACACAGCGTGCCCATATCTATATCTAACCTGCAGATATCTAAAAGCAGTGTGGTTACCGAAAGGCAGACCAGATAAAGCTGCTTTTCTTTCTTTGTTTAAGCTAGCAGTGTTTCTACAGACCCAGGCTACATTTGTCTTGCAGCAGTCCAATAAACAATGGTATTGGAATGATCCTATAACCAGACCAGTCAGTGCTGCCCCATGGAAAATAAGCACGAACAACAGGTTACTCTCCTACTGAGTAAGAGTTACCTCCTTTAGTTGCACAGCCTTCAAAGCTGGAAGATACAGGAACCTGTGTCTTATTCTTGAAACACTTTTGTGACAACTTTCTCACACCTACAGGTTTCTCTGCCACAAGATTCACAGTTTTACTGGGTTGGACTATCATACATATCCGAGAGTAGTGGCTGGTACTGGGAGGATGGAACACCTTTTTCAAAAGAAGAGACAAATTGGTAAGCCTTCCTAATTTAGGACCAGTGTGTTTCAATCCAATGGACCCCAGTAAATCACACAAGACTTGTACTTCCTCTTGCTTTCCCATGTTTGTCACACGTGGAATGATGAAGGAGCATGGAGACCATAGTATCTGCTATGAAGCTCTGATTTTGTGTCCTGGGTAAGGAACAATGGGTGGCAAAGTACAGCTGTGTCCCACGCACTACCACCTGTCACAAATAAAACAACTCCAAGGGGGAAATAACTCTACATTCCAGCAGCAAATCAGTATGATTACAAACGGTCCAAATAAATAGAGATCACACGATGTCACCAGGACAGCGTTAAGCCCTATCTTCTCATTTCCTAGGGTTGTGTTATATGACAGGATCTTCTGTGCTGCCGTATATGGACGGATTATTTACGCCAGCCAGTCCTGTTCGACAGAGCAATTCTGGATCTGCGAGAAAGTGGCTGTTTATTTCCCCTGAAGAAACACTGCAAGAAGGGATGTGGGATCTGACGCTGTGAAATACCAGCTATGGGAACCTGAAGCTTTAAATATATTTTCTTTGGCTGTTTGGTTATCATGTAGTTTTCTCCAAAGGGTGATCCAAATGGACAGACCATTAGAAATTAAATCTTCTGCTTTGTCTATGTTTTCCCTCTCAGGCTCACAAATGAGAGGGAGAATTAAAAAAAATCTACAAAGCTAAAAAGTACAAGGCTAGGAAGCAATTTGAAAGAATTAGCGACAGTCAAGCAGTGGTTCTTGCATGACTCTCCAGAGATTGGTTGACAACCAGAGATTCCAGTAGATTTTATTATTTCTTGGGCTTCGTTCAAGCATTTCACACTCACACCTGCCAGTCTTAAACCAGTCCAATTGCAACCTTGATGATTTTGCTCACCGAATTACTTACTGCAACACTAACTACTGTCCATCTTCTAGAGCAATTTGCTGAGGAATGCCTTTTTTCCTAAGTCTCTTTGCCCAGCTTCTTCCCCTGTTTGACGTACCGAGGATGCAGAAAGAACACAAGTCTCTATTTATACATAAAATTGTTTTTATAAAGGCATTAATATTTATATAAGCAAAAGGCCATTTGTGAGAAGGCTACAGGGAATCCCCAGAAGCAATCTCAGTGAAAAGTGGAGTCAAATGTCATGGTTGGATTAAAACAGTACCTGGATAGCTTCAGTGCTATCATAACATTAATTGCTAGCAAGACTAGCTAGCAGCGAGGATACTAATGATGATGTGTGCCATTCAGAGATACACACAGTCAGTACTCAAACCGATGCAGAATCCGTTGCTATAGACAGAATCTCAGAATCACAAGGTTGGAAAAGACCTCTAAGATCATTAAGTCAAACCATTCCTGTCTTATGCTAAACCATATCCCTAAGTACCTCATCTACCCTTTTTTTAAACACATCCAGGGTCAGTGTCTCAACCACCTCCCTGGGCAGCTTGTGCCAGGCCCTGACAACCCGACCTTACTTAAGACCTTGTATTATATTCACACTGCTTGGGATCTCTGGAGCCCAGGGGACACACTATGCATCATGTGTTATTAAAGCATTTGTCATATTTCTTGAAAGGAAATGATGCCTCCACTTTTCTGGGTGGAGCTTCATCACATCAGTTATTTGAAGCTTTGTATGTCAGCAACTTTTTTGTATTATATATGCATATATTCCTTGCATACATAGGCCTTCTATCTATGTGTATATGCCTTAGTATTCAGAGACTTTCCTTAAAATAAATATTAGAATAATAATATGGTTTTAATATTCAATATTTCCTTGGAAAACATTCCCAAGGACTGAAGCAGCTACTTGATAAAAGAAAAATGAACGCCTTTTCCTCATGTGACAAAAGATGTTCATGAACTGAATAAATTCACTATACTCAGTAGAGCCAAGCTGTAATTGATGGGCATAGCTACCAGCTGAACTATCCAGAATCCTGTCCGATTGCAGTAGTAAGCACAAAGTACAATGCAAATAAGGTACAATCACCAAACAATTCAACTTGAAAAAAATAAAAAGGATGTACAACAGGCATTTTACCCGTGTGGCACATGCCACATTTTACCCCTTTTTCTTCCTATAAACTAAACATTTGGATCTTTTTTCTAGCAGTCTGCTGTGTGCCTTTGTTTGAGGGTTGCTTTGTGAAAACCAATGTTAGCCACTGAGTTTCCTGCTGACCACTTATATGATTTTTAGGGAGCATTCACTTTTACTCCAGGAAGGTCAGGTCAGTGGTGGTAACTGGCAGGGTACATTTCTCTTGTTTCTACGGCTGCATGATCTTTATAAACTATTTCCATATGTTCATATAGTAAACTCCATTTGGTGTCAGAACAAAATTTGGCCATGGCAGCTTGGAAAGGGCTTTACCTTGTTAACAGTGTTGTATTTCAGAAGGAAGATTTTATAGTATATAGTAAATTAAATTCAAGCAAATCCATTACTTCATCCAGAGGCTAAGTTCTCCTAGTGCTGTTGTGGTGGGTTGACCTGGGCTGGACACCATGTGCCCACCAAAGCTGCTCTATCCCTGCCATCCTCAGCTGGGCAGGGGAGAGAAAATATAACAAAAAGCTCATGGGTTGAGATATGGACAGGGAGAGATCACTCACCAATTACCATCACGAGCAAAACAGACTCGACTTAAAGAAAATAATTTAATTTATTACCAATCACAATCAGAGCAGGATAATGAGGAATAAACCCTAAATTTTTAAACACCTCCCCCTACCCGTCCCTTCTCCCCACCAGCGGTGCAGGGGGGTTATGGTCAGTTCATCACACCTTGCCTCTGCCGCTCCTTCCTCCTCAGGGGGAGGACTCCTCACACTTGTCCCCTGCTCCAGCGTGGGGACCCTCTCAGGGGAGACAGTCCTCCATGAGCTTCTCCAATGAAAGTCCTTCCCACAGGCTGCAGTTCTTCACAAACTGCTCCAGCGCAGGTCCCTTCCATGGGTGTAGACCTTCAGGATCAGACTGCTCCAGTGCAGTCACCTACAGGTCATGAGTCCTGCCAGCAAACCTGCTCCAGTGTGGGCCTCTCTCTCCATGGGCTGCAGGTCCTGCCAGGAGCTTGCTCCAGCACAAGCTTCCCACAGGGCACAGTGGTCTTTAAGTGCCTCCACCTGCTCTACTGTGGGGTCCTCCACAGACTGCAGGGGGATAATCTGCCTTATCACAGTCGTCTCCACCTCCGCTGCTGTACCTGGAGCACCTCCTCCACCTCCTTCTTCACTGACCTTGGTGTCTGCAGAGCTGTTCCTCTCACATATTCTCCTTTCTTCCTGTTGCTGTTGTGCAGCAGGTTTTTACCATTTCTTAAATATCACAGAGGTGCTATCATCATCGCTGATGGGCTTGGCCTTGTTCAGCAGTGGGTCTGTCGGAGCCAGCTGGTATAGCCAGCTCTGTTGAACATAGGGGAAGCTTCTAGCAGCTTCTCACAGAAGCCACCCCTGTACCTCCTCCTTCCCCCTAAAAAAACTTTGCATAAAACCCCAGTATGATTGTATATTAAGTGTGAGAGTAAAGCCCTTCCAACAACAAGGTGACCAAGCCACTGAAATGAGAGGAGCCAGAGTCAGCTGCTGGGTAGGAAAAAAGCTGAGTTCATGGATGTTGAGAAGGCAGGTTCAGAAATAAAAGAGTTGAACCTCATGCCCCAGCTGTGCAGTGCCTCTTCACATCCTCCACTACACTCTCTGCTCCAGGCCCTGCACTGAGTGCATCCTCTCTCATTCCCAGTGGCCTCCATCACCCTTGTTACGAGCATACCCACTGTCTCGGAAGGGGTTCAGACTTGCCAGGAGATGCCAGTGCTTGCAGGCTGAAACCCGCTGTCAGCAAGACAAATAATATGGTGTCAATCTGTATTCACAGGCACTGTCAGTCAAAAACAACAAAGAAAAACACCCCTACACTGTGAAGGTCAGCCAGTTTACCAAAGAATGGGTTGCTTATCTATCCCTGGATCTTCTTTCTCTGTTCATTCTTTCTATTTCAAAACAGAGTATTTAAACATTACAGAATATTTAAACATTTAACCTTTATAGAACCTTTTACTGATACACTTTTAAATCAGCAAAAGGTAAGTAAAAGACTACAGGAAGGTTCCCAGGAGCATAGCTACAATGGCAAACATGGGACCTTCTCTTTATCAGCAAGTGCTTCTTTGGAGCCCTATATCCCCATATTCATACTTAGGTCTGCCAGGGCTGATTGAAGCACTGTTAGGGGCAACTAACAGAAACTGCAGTAAGGAAAATCACAATTAGACACAAGGAGAACATTCTTCACAGTAGGAGTGGCCAAACTCAGAAACAGGTATCCAGAGAGGCTGAGAGATCTCCACCCTGCATGAACTTGACATGTTCTTGAGCAACTTCATCAGAGTTGCTACCCCAGCTCTGAACAGAAGGCTGAACCACATGATTTCCAGATGTTCCTTTCAAACAGTGACACTTAAGAAGTCTTAAGACACCATGGTTCTAACACTCATCTTTTCTTGGGGGCTGCCCAGACTCCTTGACACAGGCTCATGCATCTCTAATGACAGGTTTCCAGCTACACACTCTCATTATCATGCTATAGATTCACATTACTCTAAACCTGCAAGGTATTTCCCACAGTATCTTCTGTCCTTAACAGGATATTTCAACTGGTATAATTTTGTCCATGGAGCATGGTCCTTCAGTCTCTCTCCTGCCTTCACTTGGTCAGTTTTTGTATTTGTTTTGTGTTAAGTTTAAAAAGCCTCCACTCATCTGAAACATCTGAGGCAGCAGGTGAGGTGCAAACCTTTCAGAACCTTCTACTTTAACACATCCTACATTACTCTGGTAGGGGAACTTCCAGAAGAAAAAGGAAAGAGTACAGAGCACTGTGCAGAAGGGCCAGCAAGCTGTGAACCAAGCATTGTGGAGAGAACAATGGGGTCCTACTATAGTTGGGTGGTGTGTAGAATTTGAGTTACTAAAGAAAGTAGTATGCAATATGTGTCTCATTTTCTACTTTTTTACCTCCAAATTACAGGAAGAGGGAGTAGATGATGCTATTTCAGGTGGGGTATTGTTATTCTTTTGGGCATTCTTTCCTAAAAATTGCAGTGAGTCTTCCCTTCATGCTCATAGATCACGGAGGCATTCTGAGCCATTGCTACCAAAAGCCAGCATCTAAATACCATTGAGGAAAACACATAAAAACACCCTCCACAATTCCTTCAGAGAAGTTTTACAGACTTTAAGAATAAAAGGGTTTTTTTCAACTTGGAGTATGTTTAGAATTTTAGGGTTTTTTCACAGGCTTAGAAAATTTCCTTTAAGATCCACATGATGGTCCTTCCTAAGCATACATTTTTTTGCATTATTTTACTCTTTTATTAGTTATCAAGTGGGCTGCAATGGCACTGCAGTGATTAAACTGCCCTTAAAATTTGGAAACCTCTTTATCCATCTTTTTCTCCTCTGCTATTTTCCTTACACTATGTGACACCGTAGCATCAGAGTTGCATGTGAACACTCATTCTCTTCTTGACTGGGTAGAGTAGATGAATTTTAGATATGTTCAAATTTTATTTCCAGATAATGATGCTTTTCCTTTATTTGCAATAATGTAATTTTCCAAGAACACCCAGAAGTCAGGGTTAAACGAGTTTTTATGAACACCATGCTATTATCATAATCGCTGTTGCAGTTATGCAGAGAGAATGGGAATAATGATGGGATTTTTCCAAGAACACTACTTGAGAGCTGTTAGTCTTCAGCTAACATAGAATATGCCCATCTTTTTACCTAATGCATCTCACCACATGAAAGGATGGATATGTGGCATGAATGGCTGTGCATTGAATGAACACAGCATGGGTGGTTGCACTGCAATCTGGAATGCTGTGATGGTATTCAAAATAATATTGATTGTTGAACGGGGAAAATATATTTACCAATGTATTGGAAGCCACATTTTTGGTATTATATATATTATTTAGGTTTTTGGACTGATTGATTTTTTAAATCTACATAACTTTATCTTGTTCAGGTTATTAAAGGGAGGAAGACCAGTAAAAGGCAAGTTCACAACCCTGGACTTCAGGAAAGCAGACTTGGGCCTCCTCAGAGATCTGCTTAGAAGAGTTTCATGGGCCCTGGAGGGAAGAAGGGCCCAAGGAAGTTGTTTAATATTCAATTGCCTCCTCCAAGGCCAAGAACAGTCTGTCCCAGCAAGTGGGAAGACAGCCAGGAATGCCAGGAGGCCTGTGTGGATGACCAAGCTGATCTTGGCAAAACTCAAACACAAATAGGAAGCATAAAGAGGGTGGAAGCACAGACATATAACCTGGAAGCAACAACAGAGACACTGCCTGAGCATGCTGGGATGGCATTAGGAAAGCCAAAGCCCCAGAGGAATTAAAGAGTGAGAGGTGTCATAGGCAACAAGGAGGGTTGATACAAGTACACAGATGATAAAAATGATGACTCAGGAAAATGTGGGCCCACTGCTGGGGATAGCAGTGGGGACAGTAGATAGGGGACCCAGTGACACAGGACATGTAAAGACTTAGGTACTAAATCCGCCTTTTCCTTGGTCTTTACAAGCAAGACCAGCCTTCAGGAATCCCAGGTCTCAGAGAACAGTGAGAAAGGCTTGAGCAAGCAAGATGTACCCTTGGTGAAAGAAGATCAGGTCAGAGAATGCTTAGACAAACTGGACATGTGTAAGTCCATGGGCCCTGATGGGGCTGAGGGAGCTGGCAGGTGTCATTGCATGGCAACTCTAGATACTCTTTGCGTGATCATGGTAACTGGGAGAACTCAAATATCACTCCTATATTCAGTAAGAGCTGGAATGAGGCCTCATAGAACCATAGGTCAACCAGCCTCACCTTGATCTGTGGGAAGCTATGATGGAGCAACTAATCCTGGTAACCATTTCCAGGCACCTGAAGGACAAGGTGGTGATTTGGAGTAACCAGGATGGATTCACCAAGGGAAAGACATTCTTGAACAACCTGATAACATTTTATGATGAGATGATTGGCTTGGTAGACAAGGAGAAAAGAGTGAATACTGTCTACCTAGACTTCAATAAGGATTTCAACACTTTCTCCCATAAGATCCTCATAACGAAGCCGTTGATGTGCAGACTGGATAAGTCAGTGAGGTGGACTGAAAACTGGCTGAATGGCTGGATCCAGAAGGTGGTGATTCATGGCATGAAGTCTACAGCTGGAGGCCAGTCATTAGTGGCATAACACAGTGGCCAACACTGGATCTGACCTGGTTCAACATCTTCATTAATGGTCTGGATAATAGGGCAGCTTGCTAATGAAACAAAACTTGGAGAAGTGGGTGATACACCAGAGGATTGTGCTGCCATTCAGAGACACCTTAAGGGGCTGGAGAAATGGGCTGGCAGGAACTCAAATTTAATAAGGAGAAGTACAAAAACCTGCTACTGTAAAGGAAGAACTGGGGCTCTGGGGGACATCAAATTGACCATGAGCCAACAGTATGCCCTTATGGCAAAGAAGGCTAGTGGTATCCTGGGCTGCATTAGGAGTGTTGCCAGCAGGTGGAGGGAGGTGATCCTTTCCCTCTGGTCAGCACTGGTGATGTCACATCTGGAGTGCTAGTCCAGTTCTTGGGTCCCCAGTACGAGAGATATGGACATACTGGAGAGAGTCAGTGAAGGGCCACAAAGATGATGAAAGGTCTTAACCATCTCTCCTACAAGAAAAGGCTGAGACAACTGGACAAGAGAAGGTTTGGAGGGGAACTTAATGTATATGAAGGGAGGGTACAAAGAGGATGGAGCCAGGCTCTTTTCAGTGGTGCCCAGCTAAAATACCAGAGACAATGTGCAGAAACTGAAACACAGGAGGTACCCCTTGAACATCAGAAACCACTTTTTTACTGTGAGGGTGACCAAGCACTGGCGTGGGTTGTCCAGAGAGGTTGTGAAGTCTGCCTTTACAGTGGACATTCCAAAATGATCTGGAAAAACTCCTGGACAACTTGTTCTGGGTGGCCCTGCTTGAGCACAGAGAGTTGGAGCAGATGACCTCTGGAAGCCATAGAATCAAAGAATGATTGGGTTGGAAGGGATCTTTAAAGATCATCTAGTCCAACCACCCTGGCCTGAGCAGGGACACCTTTCAATAGACCAGGTTTCTCAAAGCTCAATCCAACCTGGCCTTGAACACTTCCAGGGTTGGAATATCTGTAACTTCTCTGGGCTACCTATTACAGTGTCTTGCCAACCCCATCATAAAAAAAATTCTTTCTAATCTAAATCTAGCCTCTTTTAATTTAATACCATTGAATCTTGTCCTGTCACTACAGGTCTCAGCAAAGTCTCTTTCTGTCTTTCTTAAAAGCCCACCTTAACATACTGAAAGTATCCCCCAAGCACTCTCTGGAAAACCCTAACTGCCCCAGCCTGTCTTCATAGAAGTGTTCCATCCCTCTGATCTGATGTCCCTGCCAACCTCAACCAGTCAGTGATTCTGGGTTTTTCTCAGGAGCTCAAGTTTTAGACACTAGTGAATAAAGTCTCTGTGTGACACCAACGTTGTTCAAACGAGGTGCTCAGCTTAATAGTGCTTGCTATTAAAGCAGGAGCACTGAGTATAAAATTCCCCTTGTTGTTGTTCCAGGTTTGAAAGTTGGAAAATTGAGCAGACAAATTGGGAAATGTATTCTGGTGTATTTTTGTGGCACTTAATACATTATGTCCACTATAAATTTGATGCATATTTTTTATACACATTTACATAGGCACGCAACTGGAACCACTACATCCAACAGTGATACATCTTGGTCTATGAATATGTGATATTCATGGTATACAGGCTGATTTACAGAGCAGAAGGAACTGCTCCCCTTCCTTGGGTTGCAATACTGTGCTTTAAAATACAGGTTTATTTTTTTAAAGCATAAGACCTTTGCCATCAGAACGTGGGTAGGTTGATGTTAATTATTTCTTTGCTTTTCCCTACAAAATAGGGCTTTTCAGCCACACAATTCTTATTAAAATTCTGCACCATGATCTGCACTGTGACAAGCCTTTGGCTTAATTTGACATTATAAATAGAAGTGAATATGACTTCAGGGTGGTCATTTGACTGTCCATCTCCAGGAAATGTTTTACCCGCAAAGGCCACCTGCACATCTTGTGCTTTCAAGCGTGTTCCAACAATTCCATATGTCACTTGAGTCTGTTTCTTTCAGGTACCCACTGTTACTAGCTATGTTCTTCTGGGGGAAAAAACAAAACAAAACCAAATCCAAAACAAACCAATAAATCTAAAGAATGAGAGGGGAATAAAATACAAGAAACGCTGATGAAGGGACGAAATACTGGCTTTGTTTGTTGATGGCTTAATCAGACCCATGTGGCCTTTTTTCCACTAAAAAATATTTCACAACTCTTGAATATTTTTGTATCAAATCAGAACAAAAGGGCAACCCTTTTACAGAATGAGCAAGCTTTTCTTCCTGCTTAGTTTCCTGGTGGGCCACCAGAGTGGTGAGGAGCAGAGAGGGTAGGTAAGTTTTCAGGATAGCAGGTATATGTGTGATTACAAACCACTGACTCTACATTTCTGAAACTAACATAGAAATAGGCTTCTCTGGAAGCATTTAGACAAGCTTTGCATTTTAATTTTCAAATGTTAAATCACAAGTTTCTTCTTTTTGCTAAATTTACGGGATGGAAATCTTAATTTAGCAAGAGGAGAAATCCCCACATGACTCTAACCAGAGAACTGGAAGATGAGTAACGTTTCCTTTTTTACTTCTTGTTTAAGCATTAAAACTAGTTCTTTTACCCAAGAGGATGAGAGATGAGATAGTGGTGGAAAGATAATTAAATATTAGAGAGAGGGCAAAAGATTAGACTAAACAAGCTTGAATGTGTAAGTTTAAATGCAGGTTCCCAAAATACTGGCTGCCTGAAGAATTCCAAGTGCACAGAAAAACCTCTCTTTGACTATCCCTCATGGCTTTAACTTTGATTTTAGGTCTAGGACATTAACACATTTTTTGAAAAACCCTGAAAACCTCAGAACATGTAAACAATTCCCTCAAAGCACCCAATATGCAGCTGCATTTACTGTTGGATATTTGCTAAATCATTGTGCATCTCTCATTGCTTCCTTTTTCTCTCACCAGTTCTTAGCAGAGGTTATTTAGCTGCATTTTCCATGTATCATGTGGCTGTGCAACTTGAAAGTGTATTTTTCTGTCTCCACACGAAATCAGACACATTTATTTTTCTCTGCTAATTACTGGTATTGGGGTCTTGCTGAGATAACATCTTTTCCCCCTTGGATTTAAGTTTTGATGTTGCAAGTGGTTTGCTGTCTGCCACCAAGGCTGCCTAAAAAGGATGGCCATACAGAGAAGAAAACTCATTAAAAAGTAAAGCTGTGACACACTGCTCAAGGTTGCATCTCTGGTCTTTGCTGAGAAATGAGCTGCTTGTGCAGCTGGATGTCAATATGAAGCAACTGAAAGCAGCGTAAGGAAACTAAGCGAGCAGAACAATTTGTCTTTAAAACACACAGGCACTGTGAAGAAAAATGTTGGTGAGCTTGGTAGATCTATTGAGAATACTACTCACATTTGAAGCAGTAGGGAAATTATTTCCCAAGAAGCACTGACAGTGGCTTGTGAGCTGTAGTCTTGTTTTGTAATAGCATAGCATGGGTACAATGCTTATACTTTGATTTTAATAGACATTGTACTGAATTGGAAAGGCTGCTCACAGAATCATGATTTTTTTATCACTGTGAAAAACATAACATCAAGAATACAGAACCAGCTGTGCTAATAAAGCCTTATGGCAACAACAGACCACAACTGGTTACTAATCCAGTGGTGGCTATCAAAAAAAATTTGACAGCCTCCACTAGACCAGGTGGCTCCAAATCCCCATCCAACTTGGCCTTGAACACTGCCAGAGATGGGGACAGCCACCACTTCTCTGGGCAATCTGACCCAGTGCCTCACCACCCTCATAGTGAAGAATTTCTTCCTAATATGTAATCTAAATCTACCATCTTTCAGCTGAAGACCATTACCCTTTGTCCTATCACTACATGTCCTTGCAAACAGCCTCTCTCCAGATTTTTGTAGGCCCCTTTAGGTACTGGAAGGCTGCTATGAAGTCTCCCCAGAGCCTTCTCTTCTACAGGCTGAACAAGCCCAACCCTCTCAGCCTGTCCTCATAGGAGAGGTGCTCCAGCCCTCTTATCTTCATGGCCCTCCTCTGGACTCTCCCCAACAACTCCATGTCCTTCTTATGCTAGGGCCCCAGAGCTGGATGGGTCTCAGGTGGTCCCAGGTGGTGTCTCACAAGAGCAGAGCTGAGTGGGTGCATCACCTCCCTTGACCTGCTGGGCACAAATCTTTTGATGCAGCCCAGGATACAGTTGGCTTCCTGAGCTGCAAGCACACATTGCCAGCTCATCAATCAACATGCCCAAGTCCTTCTCCTCACGGCTGCTCTCAACCCATGTTAATCTTAATCATTTCGATCTCAATCCAGCTCAATCTCAATCATTTTACTTATCTGGCTAAATTTTTCTCTCCTGGTTTAAGCCAAAATGCAAGATTTATACTACATATCAAGGAAAGTCAAGGTTCACTCAAACACTGTAACAGGTTGTATACTGCACATCTGAGGACAATTGCTGGATGCTATGTGCTCTTCTACTCTGTGCAACTTGGCTCATCTCGTAGCCATTATAATTACAAGTCACTGAGGCTTGAAGTTGTGGTATAAAATTAATAAACATCCAGTCAACAGTGAGGACCAGGAAGTAGACCCTTGTTTTATAAATGCCTGATCTTGGGAATATTCAGCAGCCAGTTACAGGGACCCACAGTGCTTCATGCTCCAGACAGGGGGACAAGACAGGCTAATAGATTCTCCTCCCAAACACAGTACAGAACAGTAAACTTCCATTCAACCTTTCCATCCTTTGTTTTCTGCAGCATTTTAGTGTATAGTCCATAATATCAGTGCTTTTTACATCCAACACTTTTCCCTCAGCCCAGCTCCTACAATCAAGCATTACTCCCTCCACTGACCCCATGCCCGTCACACCAGTTCCCTCACATCAGTTTTGCTCCCTGCTTCAGTTCTTCTCTGGCTCTTCCTCATACAACCCCTCAGTGAGGGTTCTCCTGCTTCCTCATGGTGTGATCTTTAAGACTCTGTTGTATTATCAAGGGTTATAAGATGGGGGCATACCACCATGATCTGCACATGTTAGAACAACAGCCCTGTATGGGTTATGCCCCCCATCATTCACATTGTACCTGCAGACCAGTCAGTGCTGGGATCCCAGGGACTATTTCCACAGCTGCTGAGGCCAGAAGATGCAGCATTTCCAGACTATGATAGCTATGTGGCAAGACACTTTCTGCTGTCCCTGTTCCTCTAAATTACTTCTTCATATCCATAATTAAGATAATTACCACATTGCTAAACACTCATTTAGCACACTTGTTGGCTGTCGGTACTGCAGACATCTTATGCACAGCTTTACATCTGAAATAAACATAATTAGAGGCTTGCCTAAATACCTCCACCTTCCCCGACTTACAGTTCAATTTTTGTTGAATGGGTCCAATTAGTACAAAATACACACAAGGACAAAATTCCTAAAGATAAACTTGACTGTTCCTGAGAGATTTAAAAGTTCTCTGTCATTTGCTGGTGTCATAGAAGACAGATGCTCTCTCAGATGCTGCCTTCTCTTTGAGCACCCTCCTGAACAGCAGTGAAGTGGCTGGAGCCTTTGCATCATTAAAGACTCTGGATTTGGTGGTGGTTGAGCTTTCTGTGCACAGTGACTTACTGAAAAGACACAGTATTGAAAAGGTCAGTAGCAGTCATATTTATTCCAGTTGTGAAATTCTGCAACAGAATGGAAAATAGATTGGAGAAGTCAAAGAACTGGATCAGGTGTGACATGGATAATTATCAAGACAGATGTCTAAGAACTATGCCCCTTCTCCCTTAATGCCTGATGCAGTGGAACAATCCACTAGCAGCTGGATGGGCATTCCTGGGCATTAAATATTGCTGACTTTCTTCAATAAAGGTGTCGTGTGTATTTGCTTTCTGTTTCTTGAGCCCAGCAGGTATGCAACCCCATTTGAAAGCTTTTCTCTCTAACTAGAAGAACTAGAAATACTTTTATTTGTCTTTTAATGCAGGCTCTGATTCTGTTGCACTGACAAGTTATCAGCAGGTGGGGAGTGACATCAAATTAAATATTTTGACATTTATTGTAAACTGGGAGCTCACACTTGTGAATTCCCAGTGGATGGATCTTGTGTTGCTCTTAGAAAAGGCCATTGATTCCTGTTTCTGGGAGACAGGCATGATCTTTAAAATAAGATTTCTGGAATCACATACTTAATGTTGTTTAATTTAGAAAGGAGTTTATGAGACGTGGATAGAAGTGATCACAGAAGAATGCAAGGGCTGAAAGAAGAATGAGGGAATGTAGTTGTTGAAGAAAAAGCCCAAGCAGGAGGAGTCTGTGATGCGCATCACCAGAGGGCAAGTTAAGCTTAGATTATCCCTGATGTCACATTATCCTGAGCTCAGACTCATTTTTCCCTGTCGCAAGCCCTGGGGCAGAACTTGCCCCCACACCACCAGGTCCCAGGACAGGGCTCTCTGCAGCGCTCTGCACACTAGTGCCTGTCTGAGTAGCTTGCTTGCTGGACCACCACAGGATCCACCACTTTCTTGCAAACGTAAAATCTGTACTCCCCACAGCGTGCAGTGTCTATGCTTGCACCTTGAAGCCACACACAGTCCAGGAGAGGGCCTGAGCTGTCTTGTGGGATCTGAAATCTGAGAAAAAAAACAACAGAGATGTTTGTTATCCCATGTCACGGACAGATATAACAATTCCCAGCTGCTGCTACCTGTTTGACCCACAGTAGCATACGAGTTCTCTGATGGGGGCTTGTCTGGGTTAAGTGAGTGATGGGTAACCTGTCTGCTGGCAAACAGGCCAGGGGGACAGATGATTACTGAGTGGCAGCTAAAGGTTGCTGCTTCTGGCTCATACAAAATACACATGGGCATGGTCTGCTCCAATCTGTGCAGCGACTTACATATCAGGGGAGAGAGCTGATCCATCCTCCCACAGCCAGGGCCCCTCGGCTTCCACACGAGACAGCCCAATCCAGAACGAGTAAGGACTGTAAGACTCTGCTGATCGCATCACAAAGTCCTGTATGGAAAGAAATGCCAAGTCTGTGAGTCACATCCCTGCTTCCCTCATAACGGCTGATGATTTGGGAAAGAGGAGAGGCACGTGAAAGCCAGCTGCTCACACCTCTGTGCAACACATTTTGTTTCACAAGTTAAGCTGGGCAGCACCTTCTACTCCTGGCAGTCGGTGCTGGTATGGAGATAAGGAAAATGAACCTACTGAGAGCTTTCAGTAGCTCTCAGCTAAAATGACAATTGAGATAACTGAACATTATCTGGATAATGAATACAGGATAATGACTTCCTTCCAGCACTCTGGTTGCCCAAGTAAGGTTGGAAAAGGTCTTCACATTGCTTGCTACCATTGTACATAGGAAATTAAAAATACAGACAATAAAATCACAGAGTTCCAGACATAATACCACTGGCATTAAGGGCCTGGGTAGAAATTCCTTCACAGAAAAGAGCTCTTCTGGCTGTGCTTTATCTGCTGCTTCATCTCCATCACAGGAACCAGAAATGGATTGGATTCTTTTCTGGTTCCAGTGTGAGAAGAGGACAGCCCAACAAGCTTGAAGGCCAGGATTCTGATGACTGCTAAATAGTTTACTCCACCAAGCCAAAAGAAGAGTTGCCATAGAGTACCCAATTATATTTGCCCGGAGGTGGGATGAGGATCTATATGTGGACTCAAGCTGGTGTGTCACAGTTAACTCCCTTCCAGTCAGTAGTGATGGCCCAGAGAGAGTGTAGCCACAGAACAGGTAGAGGGGCTCCAAAGGGCCATAAACAGTATTTGCCACTTGGTCCAGCCTACCCATGACATACTGCATTGGTGGAAGGGCAGAGTGGCTGTTCAGGCTACAGCAAAACGTCAAGTGTATAATTAGAGAGAAAGACAAAAAATAATCTTTACCAGCTCTTCCTTACTCTCTATCTTAAGAAGTCTGGAATCCAGAGCAGAGCATTGTGCCTTGCTTTCTTGCCAAGTTCTCCATTCCTTTGAAAAGTAGTAGCAGTCCTCCCAGTACGGTAACCAGTTCTCAGGACAAGGAATGCATTTATGTCCTGGAAAACAAAGGACACCTGATCAGGTTTGTCAGTGACAGCAATCTCTAGTGGATCCTTCCAAGATCACTAGAGCAGTGCAAAGCCTCTCTGTCACAGAGGAGCAAAAATTCCTCCTTTGTTCTGCAGCTAAATTCATGTCTTCATTGGCGATTTAATAAACCCTCTTGCCAGAAGACCACAAAAACATTTCTAAATGAAAAGCAGGAAAACAAATTAAATAAACTTTTTTGGGTTTTGTTTGTTTTTTGGTTTTTTTTTTTAAATCTGAACAGCAAACCTGGAGGGTGCTAGGAAAACAAAAAATAGAGGAAATTTTGGAAGGCTGAGCCATGTTCAGTGACACACGGATCTAGGTGGACATAAAAGAAAACCTTGAGTTTCAGCCAACTCTCTTTTAACTACTCGTTAAGATCAGGGCCAACCCTTCCCTGCTTAACAACACAATTTAACTTTTCTGATAAACATCTTTTCTGCCACATTATTCCATTACCCACCTGTTGCAACCCTGATAAGTCAGGAATAACTCAAAACGTTGGAATTTTCTGGCACTCTTGCACCATTTGGGGAACCCCATTTCTAGTTGGAAACTGAAATAATTGCAAGCAGGAAGAAAACCTGCCAGACAAAATGTTTTAGACATCTCTGGGTACTGGATCCCAACTATAGGGAGAATCATGTTTTCTGCTTTACATGACCCTTTTATACTGTAACAAACCATTGCAAGCTGGGAATGCCAGGACTTGATGCTAGATGGCAACAGGTAGCACAGCGCAGTGCGCTTGACTTCTATAAGTAGCTTCTGGTTTGGGCTAAATTCAAATGTAGGCATCTACACAGATAATAACCATGTCACTCTTTCACAAGATGTTAATCTATTATAATTCACTTCCCTCTGCTATATGATAATCTAGCATATTTATCTCACCTGTCATAAAATTTTCACACCATTAGTTTGCACAAGAGAAAAAAAAATGTATCCTCAACATTTAGTCTGCAAACTGTTAAAGCCAGTGATTGCAGTCCTATTTGGTGGAGATACTGTGGAACAAAATAATTCTGTCCTGAGGAGTCAAAACTTCTCAGACAATTAAAGCCAGTAGGAATTTCCCATCTTTTTTTTTTAAACTCTAATTCAGTGAAATTCTATGTGAAAACAATCAGAATGGAAATGCAGCCTTTTTATTGACTCTGTTGAAATTTGTTTTTAAATTAAATAATTCAGTGCAATTATCAAGATTTTTATTTTTCTTCCAATATGGTTCATAGGGGAAAAAAAAATCAACCTGTGGCTACCATAACACCATGGAACCACCATCTTCCCACCAGTATGTACCTCTGGAGGTGGCAAGTTGCTTTACAGTCTCTGTCAAGTTCAAATTCTGAGCCTGGAGGGACTCCAGCCGCTGGTTGAGGCTTTCCATAACTGCCTTTTGCAGAGTGAAGTTTTCATCCCTTTCGTGCATAAGGTGGGAGACCAGGATGACTTGAACCACAGTGAAACAAGAATAAAATTGTTCCATTAATATTAAAGCTAAACTGCTCAATGCAACCTGAATAAACTTACCAAAGACACTCATACCTCCCCATGACTGAACATACTTAATCTACATACAGTTTGTGCCCACTTATGAGCAAGAGCTAATACATCCCAGTTTCAAAGAGTGGGAGATCTCTTGAGTGGGTAAAGTCTTCCACCAGTGGCCATTATTTTTTGCATCATGAATCCCCTCAGCTAATCATTTTCCTTAAGTAATTTCCCTCCTAGGCTTTTGGTTGTTTGTACTGAATTCTTAGCACCCCTTCTGTGACCATACTTACACCTGGCAGCCAAGACTCCTGCAGCAGCCACTGAACTCAGGCAGAAGACCCCAAGCACCACTGTAGCCAGTCGCCATGAGAAAGATGGACTGGGGGAATCTGAGACAGACAAAAAGAAAGAGAAGCAGCAAGAACAAGAACATCTCATCTTTGTACCTGCAGATCCTACATTGTACAAAACAATATGGCCAGTAGCCCAACCAGTGAATTGCTGAGTTCCAGACTGGTATGTGCTATTACATTCTGAAAATTGTCCCATCATTTGGCCATGGCCGGTCCTCTGTAGGAGTTGGTGCCATGGAGACCATCTTAGCCAGGAGCTTTTAAGAGACGATTAATTGGACGAATAAAATGAACAGCACAGAATTTCACATGGAGGGAAAGAACATAAAGGAAATAGTTGTGCTTGTAACATGGCTGAAGTTTTCATATGTGGTCAGCTATTGGGGTATTTTTACTTTTGAGTGCCTCACCTGCCAAACTGGGAAATAACCTCAGAAACAGTCACCAATGAAAGCCAGGTCCCTGTATGTTAATCTGAAATTAGGGCCTACAGATGTGAAGAAGACCACATACCTGCAGTGGCAGGGATGCACAGTCTCACACTTGGAAATGCACACACCCATTCTTGCAATGTGGGCAGATCCAAACACCCACGTGAATTCACGCTGAGCCCCAAAACACAGAGCAAAGGATCACTTCTAATTCAAGATTTTTCTGTTCTTTTACTGGACTTCAGTTTAAAATTCCTGTTGGAACACTTATGTGGGAATCACCAAAAGAAATAGCTGGCATACCAACCTGTGGTATTTCTGCCTTTTATCCTCTGTGATCCCTAACTTTTAAACCTAACAGTTGAGAACACTATTAGACTACTGGGAGTTCAGCTTCAGGCTCCAAGTATAAAACTCAATGAAGTGATGAAGTATAAAACTCCAAGTATAAAACTCTCTCAAAAGCAAGAGTGAGATAATCACTAGCTAGCCAACAAGAGGCAATTTCCTTCAGAAAGAGCTTGGTAATTTAGATTATTATAAAATTCATCCAAGTCATCTCCAGTCTGGAACACAGCATCAGTTTGTTTTGCTACAACCTTTCATACAGAGCAATTCTGAAGCACTAGTGTATAGCATAAAGAATACAGATTTGGGATAAATCACATACTTCTGTGAAGGTATGTAGCATAATTTTTATGACTTTCAAGTACAAAAAGGCATTTGGCCATCTACTCCTTCCCTTGAGAGAAAGCCTATCTTTTTCCCTATCACTTCATCCAGTTAATCAGATTTAAATGAGTAAAGCTGAAAGACTTTTGCAAGGTCCTTGAGGCAGATTACTTCACTAACTTCCCAAGACTTATATTTAATGTCAAAATGGAACATGTTTGCTTTTACTTAACTGCATCCTACAACCTTCATTATATCCCTCCTCTCCTATCAAAATAGTTTTTCCATATTCTCCACCTTCCAGTCTTTTTAATCTCCTGCATTTTTCATTTCTCCCTCCAATTTCTTAGATTTGAGTCCAAAGGGCTCCCAGAAGCCAAGATGCTTCTTCTTGGTAGGTGGCATCCTCCTCTGAGTCCCACATAAAAAAGGTTATCCAAGGTGAGAGTTTGCCTTGAAGAAAATAACTCCCCCAAAACCACCACTACCTTTCACTCCGGCAGTCTGGAGCTCCTGGTCCTGGGATTTTTCCAGTGTCATGAACCTCAGGTCCGCGTACGTCACTTCTTCGCTTGTCATCTCTGGGGAGGTTACAGGAGAATTCAAAAGTTTGGTTTCTCCCACGGGAGAAACAGGGATTAGGATCTGGCTGGGATCAGATCAACAGTCAGTGTCATTGGGAGCTAGCAGAGTGATTCATTCTAAGTCAGAGAGGGTTTTTTGGCTCATACTAAATGATTTCATGCCACAGCACTGCGTGGGGTTGTTTACATGCAGCAGAGTCCCAGAATAGTATTTAAATCTCTTATATGTGCAAAAGTGCAACGGGGCATGGTTATCTCACAGTTCCCAGTTCCTGAAACAAACACACAGTTATCCTATTTGGGGGTATACCCTTTCTGTAGAAAGAAAAAGAAGGAAGGGGAGAGGTGAAGAAGAAATTGCACTAATTTTGGATTAAGTCTAAACATTTCCTTGAATTTTTTCAGCAGCTGGGGGGATTGTTTCCTGGCTCTATTATGCAGTGATTAATATCCATTACATTCAGCCCGAAGGGCTCCTTGATCTCTCAAGTGGCACAGGAGGGTGGGAGGTAAAATGAAGTGAGAAACATACTGATCTCCTTTGCGTATTGCTTGTGAGCACATCACACTTGGCCTGTGAGGGTAGCCCATGGACTTGTCACAGCCATTGCCCATTCCTAGGACACAAAGAAATGAATCCAGGTTTCCCAGGGGCCGTTCCAAGTCTGTCTACCCTGTAAAAGGGAATGAGACAAAGAATCTGCTGAATAGGGAGTCTGGGCAGACAATTCATGTACCAAAGTAGGAAGCTGCATTCCTGGGCCAGCTCTGGCCTGAATGGAGTCCAGGCAAAGTCACACGTGATAAGCTCTGCCATTCAGCAAGAGTGATTAACAGAGCATGGCAGCATGCCGCTGCACTGGGGCTGCTGCTGCATCCAAGGAGGGGTCACCTGCCAGCTTGAGTGCCAGCACCATGCTCTCTCTCAAACTAGGAATAAGATGGGAGAAACTTAAATGGACCTACATTTCCTGGTATTTCTAAGCATGCTGGCAAAATGCCAGGAATGAGACACGAACTTTCCATGGTATTTCATATGGCTCTAGTGCACACAGCCCAACAACTGCCTGTCTCACCAGCTGTGAACTTGGGATGAAGGATGAACACCAGGTAGCACAGAATACTACCCCCCAGCACCACATCTCACCAGCAGCTTTGCCAGCCTCTGCCAAACCCCAGCTGATGGAGATGAAAATTCCCTAGGTACAGGGCACAAGACATTCCTAGACTTTTATCCTACAGTGGAAAAATTGAACACAGTGACGACTTCTCCAGCATCTGGGCAGACACATACAGACCAATAAAAGTTCATTTCTAGGAGTGGTTTGCCCTGTCTCTAGCCAGCTGCTGCTTTTGAACTGTCTGCCGTATCTTCTGTCAAGGGAAGGTAACAACCCTCATGTCCTCAGTGAAAAGAGCATGACGTGGGAGAGAAGTGTTCTGCTTCATTATGTGCAGTTTATTCAATCAGTTTTGTTTTGCAAGCAATAGAGTCCTTTTGGATTATCATCATCCAGTGTAAAATGCTGGAAAGCTTTGATAAGGTCTTGCTACACCCACAGAAGTATTAGGGGTCCTTGTGAGACCCAAATGTGTCCCTGTATTTTACATTTCCACATGCCCATGGGGAAGTATTGGGTATCAAGATGGGTCTAGTGGAATACTGCTTTGAAGAGTAACAGGGAACAAGCACCAATTTCTCAGAGCACTGCAACAGCTTTTTTTTTTTTTCAGCTCATTAAGAAACTTTAATCACAGTTAGGACCATTTTACTTAGGAAATAAAAGTTGGAATAGGCGTAACAGGCGTCCCTTGGTACAACCACAACAGGGACGCAGAGAGAAGTATTTTCTGTCCATAGCACAATCTCTTTTCTTTGGCATACACGGAAATCATAGAATCATGGAATGGTTTGGGTTGGAAAGGACCTCAACCTAGTTCCAAACCCCCTGACATGAGCTGGGATAGCCTCCACTAGATCAGGTTGCCCAAAGCCCCATCCAACCTGGCCTTAAACACTTCAGTGATGGGGCTTCCACAACCTCTCTGGGCAACCTGTGCCAGGGCCTCACCATCCTCACAATGAAAAATTTCTTCCTAATGTCTAACCTAAACCTGCCCTCTTTCAGCTTGAAGCCATCGCCCCTTGTCCTGTCACTACGCTCCCTGGTGAACAGTCCCTCTCCTACTTTCCTGTAGAACCCCTTTAAGTATTGATAGGCTGCAATTAGGTCACTCTGGAGCCTCCTCTTCTCCAGGCTGAACAAGCCCAGCTCTCTCAGCCTGCCTTCATAGGAGAGGTGCTCCAGACCCCTGATCATCTCTGTGACCCTCCTCTAGACCCACTCCAACAGCTCTACATCTTTCCTGTAATGGGGACCCCAGAGCTGGACTCAGTACTCCAGGTGGGGCTCACGAGAGTAGAATAGAGGGGTAGAATCACCTCCCTCATCAAATACTATCAAATCAAATCACATATCTTAGTGTGGAATGGATGTATAGATTTTAAACAATAACAAAGAACTGAGAGAAGTCAATGATGGGATATTTTTCTTTGTTTAAGCAAGTCTGTAAGAGTCTGAACACATTTTTAAAACCTCTTGAAAGGTGGCAATGGTGAAATATGAAAAAGTTACTTCAATATAACATAAACCAAAGAAAAATAAATTATTGAGGGAGAATGCCAGGGAAACATGGAGAAATTTAAATGACTGTTGTATGATAGGCTAGCAGGGCCATAGGTGGATTATTGGAAGCACAGTATTAATGACCATTCCTTAGAAATACAAGAATGATCAATAAATTTCAATGAGTTATATGTTTTTGGAGGGGTCACTCTTTCATGTCACACTGCTGCTTTTTTTTTTCTGATATTTCTCTAGTTTGATACGGTTGATTACTCATGAGACTGAATTTCAGATAAAAATCAAGTCATAACCTACTGGATTATCACACTCATAATAAAAAGCCTCTGAAAAACATTATTAATTTGCACTTCTGTAACTTGCACTTTTCCACATTGAATATCACCAATTTTAAAAAACGTACTTACAAGAAAGGTTATTTGACAGTTCTGCTTGGTCTTTTTTTTAAAACTGATACAAAACACAAAAGAATTTAAGGAGAAAGAGACAAAAAGAATATTGGGCAGTTCCTATGTAAATACAAAGCAAAGTTTCTATCTTTCTGATTTGCCCAGCAGGACACAGAAACCTCCTCTCAATATCAGCCTAGGATGGTTGGATGGATGGATAGATAGGCAGACAAACTCATGCTGAGCCATGTTTATACTGCACCACTATTTTTATAATTAGAGAATGGTAAATGGGTTTTAGCCTGCCTTGGGAGAATACATTATGTTCATGAATCCATTGGTTCTGCTCTGCAGCTCTAATATGCAACACCAAGGCTAATGATTCACCAGTTTAATGTGAATGCATTATGATTGCAACATGGGGCAGCAAGTTTCTATAGCTGCTATCCTGCCCTTAAACATATATTTATGCACCAGTCTCAGGGGGTTCTCAAATAGTAACACATTACTGCAGAGGATTTTTTTCTATCTCAGGTATTTGAAAGAGAAAGGGAAGGTGAATGCAATTATAGGCATGTAATGACATTCTGAATAGCCACAAGCAAGCAGTAACAGGAGTCTAAAGCGGTTCTACAAGAGGGGGAAAATTAATAGGTTGTTGAGTGGAACCGATTAATTTAACCAGCTGTGGGACAAA
Organism: Gallinula chloropus; assembly: GCF_964237585.1. Classification (NCBI taxonomy): domain Eukaryota; kingdom Metazoa; phylum Chordata; class Aves; order Gruiformes; family Rallidae; genus Gallinula; species Gallinula chloropus. The sequence goes on from NC_140085.1 coordinate 66,682,344, forward strand.
TAGCATCCAGCATAGGAGAAACAACAGGTATGTCCTCTGATGCAAAGTGTTGGGGGGGATTTTCTGGCCATGCAGGAAGTTCAGGAGTGGGGCCTCTGAGTGAGCATACTGTCAGCTGCAGGGCTGACATAGCAGGAGACTATCAGGTAAAAGGGATGGTGGCAGGATCTTAAAATGGGAGCTAGAAGAGGTATTGCATATGCATAGATACACAGGCATATATGTGTATATACATATATGTTGCATGTATATATACATACACTTACACATAAATATATGCACATACATATATGGAATGGTGTATATAATCACTATGCTGCAAACTCACTTTAGCAGGAACACCTCACTTGTAGCATACACTCTGGATGTTGATCATATGGCTGAAGTCAGTAGACAGTGTGAGTGCCCAAGCAGAAAGCGTACTGGAGGAGGGAGAGAAACCTGAACTCCTTTTGAACAGGTCAATAACATGACCTTCAACCCACTCCCCTCAGGGTAGGGGCGGGGAGAGGTATAATTGGGAATGAACAAACTCAGAGACCCTTTTCTGCTCAACAGAAGGAAAGGGTCAGGTCTGCAGAGATCTCATGATGCCCTTCACTGAACTAGTTCAACATCTAAAGTTAGAACCTGTAGCCACCGCTTTCCTCCTGATCTGACTGGAAGGCTTTAGAGATCCCTTCAAAAGAGGGAGAGAAACAGGCTTAGAGAATAACAGAAGGAGACAGGCAGAAACAAACAGGAACTTCCAGTGACAAGGAGGGAAAGAGAGAAAAGCAAAACCCTGAACAGCAGAGAAAGACCCGAAAGAGGACAGAAAGGTAGAGCAGGAAGAAAAGATTTAATTCAACGCACAACAAGGAATCTGCTCCTTCTCCTAGTCAGTGAATTAGTGAAGACAACTGAAACTAGAAAGCACAGGAAGACATCAGCAGCTTGAAACACCAAGAGGCCACAGAACCACCCTACAGGGATGCACAGACCAGTCACGATCTGTTTTAGTTTAGGCTGTTTCTTACGGGTAAGTCACATCTCAGGTTCCTACTTATGGGGTCTCTGCTCATGTATGGGGTCATCTTGGAAAGATGGAGGGACATTAACAACTGACAGTCCCAATACTTTCCCTGATATTAGAAAGAACTGGATGAATAAAAGGCAGACAGGCAGAAGAGAAGAATATTTGTTGATATTCCACAAATGGTAACACAGAGATCAGGGTACCCAAGGAGAAAGAATGAGAAGCAGTGCTGGAGGAACAGAGCAAAATTCAAGTCAGTGTGCGTGTAAGACAAAGCAAGACATTTAAATGTTTTTAATATTTGAGCATGAGGAGCAATCAACATCTGTAACATGACACAGCTTGTGATGGGGAAAGGGAAACCTGTGGTGAGGGTAAAGGTAGGTCGGGGTCGGTGCTGGGTACAGTGCTAAATAGGATTTCAGTGAGCACAAGAAGTTAAGATGTGAAGCGATGCAGTTGGTATCACAGTAACTTCAAATTTACAGAACATATGACAGAAACAATGGAAGATGGATAATAGTAAGTCCTTACCAAAGGAGATTCAGACTGGTGGCAGAGGTGAAAGTTGCACATGACAAAGACTTAATTGACTCCAGCTGTGTCTTGTTTGATTTTCTCCTTCTAGTTTCCCCAAGTGAGAGGTGAGGAAGGCTGTCTCAATGCTGAACTGTGAGTACTTGATCTTGCACTATTTTAAGAGGACAATGAAGGACAAAGGCAGTAGTAGATATCAGTGTTATGACACAATTGCTGATATTTTCCAGAAAAACTTAGTTTAATTCTGATCAATAAAAGCTTGCATAGCATTCCCATTGCTTTGAATGTGGAGCGTGTTGTCTACTGTCTATTCACCACACTAGTTATGTGGTACTGCTCCTGCCACCTGTCTGAATAACTGTAATGGTTAACAGCTTTCTGGTGTAATTTTGATTGACTGAGATTATAAATTTAGAATTTACCTTTCCTTGAAAAAAAATTCGAAACTTAGTGCCTTGATGAATATTCCTCTTGATGACATCATTTGTAAGGAATACAGAAAATGAGAATAAACAAATGTGAAGCACTGTCTAGGAGGATTTTTTTTTTACTAAGAAAAAGTCCTTAAAATGCACAGGCAGGTCTACTAACTAAAACTAAAGAAACATACAACACAGCATCCAAAATGTACCCTCAGGGCAAGGAAGAAATCAAAGAGAAAGTCAGAAAACACAAATCAAAAGATAACTGTGTTGGGCAGACTAAACTGTAAACAAATATATAAATATAAAAATATAAAAGAATGGAAGTTCAGTAATTATAAGATGATGCAGATCCCTAAGGTTTGCAAACAGTTTTGGCCAGACACAAGTATTAAGGGAAAAAATAAAGAGATAAAGCCAAAGAGAAGGCAAACTCACCTAACAGGGAGATCAATGAAATTGGACAACTGTCTCCTCCTCCATGAAGCACAGTGAGTTTCTAGCCATTATGCCATTTAGAAGCTGGAGTGTAATTGAGGTGCATGAGGGGAGCTGGAAGATGATATAGTGGGGATCTTCCCATTTATTTGGCATTCTGTGGCTAACTCGATGTTGTACCCTCTTCTCCTCAGCTGTTCAGGTACAGAATGGGACCGTTTGTGGTATATCTGGTAAGATGACATATGTTTTGCTTTAAATATTTGCATCACTGGACAATTCCAGTAGCAAAAAGTGGGATTATATGTGACTCGCTCGAGTGGGATGCCACCCCTCCTTTCCCTTGGGATACTCTGCAATAGCAAGGCTTATTAGCTATCACATCATCTTTAAGAAATGTTGATTTGCCAGCCTCCTTTTTTTTATTTTACATATTAATTTAGTCAAATGAACATTAATAAAGTATTCATGGCATGCTGTGCCTTTTAAATGGCCTGGTTTTAAAATAATTTCAGTGTGGTTCCCTTGTAGCTCTCAACAGGATGATAAAAAGGATGGCAGTTGTTGGATATCTACAAGGCTGCATTATTAAAAGTATAGCCAGTCGCTTGAGAGACAAGATTTCTTCTCTCTGTTTGACACTCATGAGGACACATCTGGAATATGTAGACCGATCTTAGTCCTGTCTTGGTCCCTAAGTGCAAGACAGATGTTGACAAACTGAAACAAGTCCACTGCAGAGCAAACAAAACGGTCAGGGGTTCAGAGGGCATGATGTATGAGGAGGGGACAGGAAAGGACGGGGTTTATTCAACCTGAAAGATGTTAAGGGGGCAACCTAATTGCAGTTTTCCACTACCTAAAGTGGATCTAGAGAGAAGATAGAGCCAGTTTTCTCAGAGGTGCCCAGCAGAAAGACCTGAGGCAACTGGCTGAGTTGCATCCAGGAAAATTTTGATTAGACAGAAGGAAAAAAATGCTTCCCCCAAGGGTGGTGCATTACTGGAACAGGTGCCCAGAGGGGACACGGGATCTCTGTCCCTGGAGACCATCCAAACTCTGCCAGACAAGGCTCCAAACAACCACGTCTAACTTTGAGGTTAACCCCACTTCAAGCAGGGAGAGACCTTAAAGCAAACAAAACCTTTCTGTCCTAATTCTGCCTCCTTTCCCTTTCCAGGCTAGTGGTGGCGATCGGTGGGCTGCTGCTCTTGTGTGGCCTGGTTTCCGTCTGCGTGAGGTGCTGTTTTCATTGCCGTCAGACAGGGGAGGAATCAGGTCCTCAGCCCTATGAAGTCACTGTCATTGCTTTTGATCACGACAGCACCCTGCAGAGCACCATCACCTGTGAGTTCAATAGAGGCTGGGGACCTCGGCACAGACCAGGGTGAGGGGCCACACTATAAAAAGCCTGGAATGTAGTGCCCCAAGGCAGGCAGAGGGAAGTTTATGGCAGGATGTGGGGAAAATGGCATCTGTACATAGCCCAAATTAAGGTGTTCACCGGGCTTCATGTAGCAAACGCAGCCAGGTGGTGAATCAGCTGTGAGACATGTTTGGGTGGAATTAGGGCAGCTATGGGCCTTGATGGCATTTGAGGAAGGAAGGGTTGTAGGATATTGGTGATGGGGTTTCACACCACCCCCTTTTGGGAAGGGTGGAGGGGCGGGAAAAGTAAAACATATAGGCTGTGAGGAGAGAAAAGCCTGTGTGCTGCAGATACACTTGTCCTCCTCTAATCGCGTGGTTCCTTCAGAATGAGGCAAATGGCTTTTGTCTCCTCCCTTCCAGCTCTCCATTCCGTGTTTGGGCCTGCTGCCAGGAGGATATTAGCAGTGGCACGCTCCCATAGCGCTGCACAGGGAACACCACCCCTCTCAGCATCAGACACTCCTCCGCTCTACGAAGAAGCTCTGCACATGAGCAGATTCACAGTTGCCAAGGCAGGGCAGAAAGTGCCGGACCTGGATCCAGTGCCGGAGGAAAAACTGCAGGCATCTGCTGAGGGCAAGGATGCCCTGACAGCCCTCCCAGGACACTAGTGCCTGTTGTTACTGAATGGCAAACAACAGAGAATGTTACATGCAGAGATTAATTCTGCTGAGCAGGTTTAGGAATATCAGATAAACCTCCTTAGTCTAATGAGCAAGGGAGAGCAGGGGAGGAAGAGATTAAAATAGTTTCAGATTCAGCGTATTTGATGGCTCCTTTTGGCACCTCCGTGAAGTAATTGACAGGTGGCTTTCCCTGTGTCCATTACACACACACATCACTAGAATCACCCTTTCCACAAACAAGCAGACAGTGGGATCAACACGCTGAGACACTTTGCAGGCTCAGAGATTGCAGATGCTGCCTTGTTCTGCTTGCCTCCAGCCCGTTTCCAGGGTATGGCAGAGAGGTTTTTCACATCAGGGAAGAGACAAACATGTGAGAAGGTCTTGACATTTAATAATAACACCAAACACCTGGAAAATGCCAACTATTTACAGTAAAATAACAATATTTTTTTAAAGGAGCTGTGTAGGAATACAACCTGCGTGTTAATAGAAGATACCACACATTTGGTAGTACATGCAGTAGAGTGCCCTAAGTGTCCTACAGGATAAAGAGAACAAACGCAGGCTGTTTCTGAATATGATATAGAGCAATTCTGAAATAGTCACAAGCTTTTACATTTGAACTTTAAAAAATTCTCTGTGTGATAACAGATCAAACAAAAGAAGGAGCAGGAACACTACCCCTGAAGTTCAATTACACTTCAGTTGCATTCATACTGTATCATATATTAATTATTCCAAATATTGCTGTCAAAAGCGTATAAAATTAAATAAGACCATTTTAACTATTTAAACAATTTCTCCAATAGAAATAATTTGTCAGTCTTTGATGATTGATGCAAATATGTTGAATCATCCAGAAATAGTAATCAAACCGTTTGGATGAACACAGCTATGGACCACCTACAAAAATGTTCTCTTAGATTAGGTACTCATAAGAAGGTGACTGTTGAATTATATCAGTACTGCCTCTACCACAGGTTCAGCAACTGCAAACATTAGAGTGGAAGGATTTCCAGTATCAGATGATAAGCAGTCATGAAGTGCTTATCAACTTACATATATATGCTAATGCTGATATGAATGAATAGGTCACACATATCACATCTTTCTGAAGAGCCTGAAGAGTGGCCCTTTCCACTGGAGTACCCAAATTTTCATTGTCCTTAATATGCTGATCATCACAACACCGCCATGAAAATACATTTATTTTGTGGAAAAGGACAAGGACCAGGTCCCAGATATGTTAAGGAACATAACTGCTGTTGAGATTACAGCCCTAAAGAATTTTAGAGAATTTTGGCAAGACACTTTCAGGGATAGCATAAAGTTGAAACAAAGGACCAGAACACCTTTGAGGGTGCCCCAGACCTTACCCAGCCATAGAAATTTCATGTTCAAGGGAATTTAATCAGGGTCTTGATTTCCAAGGTCACAAAGTTCTTCCTGAATTGCCTGGTGTCCAGTAGACACTAGAGAGTCAGAGTAACACAGAGTACCTTATTGACCCAATGACTATGGAGTGCTACCAACAAAAGGACAGACAGACGGACTGACCCAACACCCCAGCTGTACTCAAGACTGCCCTGGAAACAACAAACCCCTACCCTTCCCCGAACAGCCCCTTTTATGGGGGAGTGATGTCAGGTGGTGTAGAAACAGCCTGGGCTGACTCAGCTCACCTTTGCTAACTCATCCCACCTGAGCTAACTCAGCTCACCAGTGCTGGCTGCTTGGGGAGGTTGACTCTGGCCTGGCCAGAACCAGGACACCTGGTCAGTACCCAACTGTACTATTAAGGAGTGATAAACTGAAATGGAATAAATAAATGACATACAAGGTTATGTTTCTTCTGCTCCACAGCACACTTGAAATAATAACAGCTGTTTGCGGAACATCTACTAGAGACCTATTTCATCAGCCGCTCTCTGAAGTCCAGCTCAAGCCTGGCTTCCCCACCAAGCTGCAGAACATTTCCTGGAAGGCTCTTGTTTACCCCACATTAAAAGCCTGAAGCGAGCAGAGACATTTGGATCTGCTGAGTAGGCCTCAAGCACAACCAAGCCCAGGAACTTCCTGGAAGCCTTCACAGTGGTGTGTCCAGGGGGAACATACCGTTCCTCCTGCCTACGAGCACTGAGCTGTGCCGGTATTTAACAGGAGATGGCAGCCCTGCTCCATAGGGCAGCAATCCTGCCTTGCCAAGTGGGAATGTGGTCTTTAACCGTTTGCCATAAAACCCACACAGTTTTGTTGGGTTTTTCCATAAATTGTGCAATAAAAAAGGGAAGTTCTTTAGTTTTCCCCTCCTCTGCATCACATCTCCTCTGCTGTCTTCTCTCTAAGTTTCAAAGAGAAAAGTTACAGGCCTTTCATACCCAGAGCTGGGTATTACAGGGTGAGATTAGCACTTTTCCCTTGACCAGAGACAGCATTGTCTCTGTCCTGTCCCTTACCGTCTGCTCACGTCCTTCTTTGCTTGTCTCACATTTAATTGTTAGGTGACAGAGCAGAAGATACCCTCAAGGGGTTTTTGTTGGTTGGTTGGTTGGGTTTTTTACTGGCAAGACATCCAAAATACTTCAAGTGACAACAGTGATAGATACACCTGCACTTGCTCTGGGATTTTGTCCTACCAACCTGATTTAGGATGAACACTCAGAGCCCATAGGACATAAAAAGCCACCAGACTAGAACAAACAAACAAAAAAGTCCAGAAGAGCTCTAGATACTCTGTTTTAACCATACAAGGCTGTGTCAGTGACTGGAAACATTTCACTCTTGTTCTTAGATCTTTTACTATTCAAAGACATCTCCTCACAAACAATGCAAAATGAGGACAGAGTCAATAAAGACCCAGTGTACTTTGGGAAAAAGCAGGACCACACCCCATAAAAATATAGCTAGTTTACTTATTTAGAGAGATAAACTGCTTCTTGGCACTGCAATTCGCTCTTATTTACCTGGATAGATATTTTAGTCCATTAGCAATGGTTCCATCTCACTGTTGTGATATTGAATACTCTTTCTGTGTTGCATTATTTTGTCCAATGAGGACAATATAAGACCTTCTGAGGCCAGTAGAAGGCCAAACAACCAATACTTGTAAATCTTTTATGTTTTCAGATTTAAAATGAAACACTAAATATTATTTACCATAAAGAACTAATACTTTAATGCAACATTTACATGAATACTCAAGTAGAGACCATTTCCCCCACATTTAAGAGCAATAGAGACATTAATTGCTCACAAATACAGAATAGCATACATTGGAAAAGAAATAAAAGGTTTCTGTTACTCATCAAATAACCTTAGTATTAGTTCAACTGTGTACAGTCACCCGTGTCGAGTTGGCTGCACTGGAGTACTCATGCACTGCAGAGCACTCCAATACCCTGCACAACAAAGGAGAGAATATCATCAAAAGCAATTATTTTTAGTTATAAATAATTAAGTATCTGCATCCAAAGATCCCCATGCACTTTACAGACTTCACGCTACCTGTGCATCAGACAAGCCTTAGTGTTACAACTGTAGATGGAGAAAATGATGCAGAAAGATAACTGAAGATAACTGTATCATTAACCAAGTCGTTGACCCTTGGCTCAGCTTCGTCTCACTAGTTCACTCAACCTTTGACCAAACACTGGGAGAAGGGAGGATCCAAGAAACCATACGACCAGTGAAATCAAGAGACAAAGAGCAACCAGTCTCTACTAGCTACCTTTATCCTGCATATGAAGCTGCATTTGGGCTGGAACCTCATGAGGAGAAACAGTACACCGACACCAGGTGCTGCAAAGGAGTTGTCCATGTCACCCTTAGGTTCCCCAGAACATGGGGTACTTGAGAAAGTCTGGTTTTCAGAAGCATCCGCTGGCCCCTCTGTTGTGCGGCTCCTTTTTTTGTAGGGCTGTAAGTAACAATAATCCCCAACTCCAACAGGCCACTCCAAACACTGGGTTGGAACAAAGAGATCTCAGACAAGTATCATTCAGATCTGGGGTTTTGCCTGCTTTTCACCACGTAGCAGCACACTTTCCTTCATCTCTCCAAAACATCATTTGTACCCGTTTAAGTGACTTGAGCTGAGGCTGGGATATGCAGTCAGTTTGGGAGCAATGTGTGGCTTTTTTGGTAAAAAAATAAGAAGCTGTCGAAAATCAAGCACTCCCAGCAAACAGTTGCTTATTGTGAAGATGTTCAGCATAGACAATACAGAGCCATTTCCTAGAGGAAAGGAAAACATCTGTGTCCTCACCCTGAGCCTGTACTGGCTCTGAGGCTGCTGTAGATCCCATGTCAAGTGAAACTGGTGTCCAGTCACACATAGTGCAGGAGAGACACCAGGCAAGGCCTTAAGAACTATCCATGTGCCATGGATGGAGATCAAACAGAACAGGATCACAAGTGACTTCAGTCATGCCCTCTGGTTTAATCACCACTCAGACTACAAGGTAAATGTCTTCTGGCAAGAGAGGCTTTAATATGCTGAAAGCACACTAAAGACTGGAAATTAAAAAAATAGTCAGACTGTGGAGGTACAAGTGGCATAAGTACCCGAGAGCAAGTACTAATGAAAAGAAATATCCAAGGGAATACAGAGTTATAGGTAGCTGAAGAGTAGTAGCTCCAGGGGATTCCCAAGAGACACCCACCTGGATGACGCCTCCAAGAAAGACAAGGCAAATAATGGATATTTTAATCCTTATTTGACAGAATTTTCGCCAGATACCTCCCTAAACTATCATCACTTCACAGTGGTGCACTGCAGAGCTCCTAGCAGTGCCCTTGGAGTGCTGTGTGGAACAGCACGGGCTGCAGACGCTGCCCCCAGATTCTCTGTAAGTATTTTTATCACCCGCTTCTATGGCTACAGCCTTGGCAGCGCCTGGGTAATCCCTGTCAGAGTGAACCTCTCTGCCTACGCGAGCTGCAGACAGCAGTACACAGCGCGCTCAGAGCTGTTCTGACACTCTGGGTTCAGAAAGAGTATATTCCTTTGATGCTCGGCGGAGGGCCGCTCCGTGCTGGCAGCCCAGGGCTGGAAAACTAGCCAACTCCGTTTCCAACCCCTCCTCCTAGCACACAAACCCAGAACGCGGGGTTTGTCACATGCCCAGGGGTTGACATTTTAATATGAACTCTAAGTCAGATGATTAGCTGTTTGTCACCGCTTCTGCATGTATCATCTTCCTGCCTGCTGTTGTGCCAGTGACGTTATTGTTATTATGGAGCTGGGAATTCAGAGCCTGATGGGGTGGAAGCGGGGAAGTGGGAGGAGCGAAGCTTGTTGCTGTGCATCCAGGGTTTGCATCGCCAGGGCAGGAAGAGTTCAGTAAGGAGATTTGTGACTCTCACGTGGGATTTGTTGGGGGGAGGAGAATTCACTTCAACATGCACTCACAAGCCGTGTCTTTGCATCAGACCAGGGGAGAACCTTGAAACTCCTCTGTGATTTGTCGGTAGAAATTCAAACAGGATGCTGGCTCAGCTGCCTTGTGTATAGTCCTGGAAATGGAAGCAGCAATTTACAGGACAACAGGAGTCTGAGATCAGTCTCCTAAAATTGCCAGGATGTGTTAGTGGCCTGGGTTAAACAGCCTAGAAAATTTCCCCTCTCTTGTCCTTGAGGAAGAGTCATCTACGTCACCACAGACCTTTAGCAGCTGCTATGCTGCAGGCAGTTAGGAAGCAAGGAGGCCAACACAGGTATTGTAGAAAGGCATAATACCATGAAAACAGAGTTTTTCCCCTCATCTAAACCCTGGGATTTCTTCAGTCTAGGCTGGTCGCTAGGGCACTGTGCAGAATAATGCTTTCCTCCTGACTCAAGCTTCCAAGATCCTCTGACACTCCCTGCAACCATGGGGAAAGGTTCACATGCCCAAGGACAGACAGAAACAAGCTGATGATGCTTCTTCCATATGAGCTTTATGCACATGAACTGGTGAAGGCTGGGACACGCTGCTCTATGCCATTCCCATTGTGGGCTGCTCTATCTATGCTTGGACAAGCACCTGTTGGAGTTGACCACTCCAGGTCAGGAGGTCATACTGTGCCATACTGAGCAGTAAAACTTGGACACTAAAGCACTTGCCAGAGTTCTTGGGAGCATCCAAAAGAAGATGTCGTGATTCAGCTGAGAAAAAATCCCAGCCCAGCATGCCTGTTTTTTGCCACTGGCCAAATAAGCAGTTTAAAGTGACAGGTTCAGCTGTACATAGCTCATTAGAAGTGTAGGTGAGATTTCTATTCCATATACATTCCTCTGCCAGACAAGTATATCTAGGAGGTGCCACCATCTGAGAATATCTGCAACTAAATAAATGCATTTCCTCCATCTCTCTCCTACTTACGTGCAAGACAAGAGATCAGAGTGCACTAGAGCTTGGAGAGGGAGCATTACCAAAAAACCTTAGAGTTCAAGAGGCACTGTCTTATCAAGTGCATAGGTGGGTGGTGGCCAGTATATGAAACAGGTCTGTGAGGCAGAGGGCACAAGCTATCAGCCTGAATCATAGAATCATAGAATGCATTGGGTTGGAAGGGACCTTTAAAGGTCATCTAGTCCACTCCCCCTGCAGTAAGCAGGGACATCTTCACTAGATCAGGTTGCTCAGATCCCCATCAAGTCTGACCTTGGATATCTCCAGGGATGGGGCTTCCACTACCTTTTAGGGAACATGTTCCAATGATCTACCACCCTCATATTGATTTTTTTTTCCTAATATCCAACCAAAATGTACCTTTTTCTAGTGTAAAACCATCACCCCTTGCCCTGTCTCTACATGCCCTTGAGAACAGTTCTTCCCCAGCTTTCTTATAAGCACCTTTCAAGCACCTCACTACAAGGTCCCCCCAGAGCCTTCTCTTCTCCAAGCTGAACAAGCCCAACTCCCTCAGCTTGTCTTCATAGGTGAGGTGCTCCAGCCCTCTGCTCCAGGATCTGCTGTGGGGATTTGTAACAGCCCCTTCCTACTCCTAGTGTCAGCCTGAGTCCCACCCTGCAGGCAACTCAAGTGTGCGTACCAGGCATAGAGCCACTAGTACTATGAGTTTCTTGGGGCAGCCTAAAGGATTTTTATGAATACCTCTAGAAAAAGACCAGGGCTTTATACTCCTTGATCCTGTTGTTTTCATTAAGGAGCATACAGCTTTCTCTTCATTTTTTTCAGGATCCAAGCTGACTCTTTACAATGGTCTGGGGTTTTTCTGTTCCACCCAAACTGTAGAAGAGGAGTGCCAGCAACATAACAACAGTGTCTTTTCCTACCCCTGTTCATTCTGAGTCAACACACTGACACGGGGTTGAATGAGAGATTGGAAACCTGGGTCCTCTCACCTCTGCCACTGAGGCAGCCTCGGGAGTGTCACCTTATGCATCCACGGCAGTCTGCTGTCCCACTCAACCCCTACCAGTGCAACTAGCACTACTAAACAAATAAAAGATCATCCTTGGAAAAGTTCTGCTCCTTTGGATGAGGCATACAAAGGAATAATTATTCGCTACGCTCCCATTCATTGTCCCCAGCAATTGTTTTTTGTGCCGATTTGAGCATGCTGATCCATTCATTAATACCTTCCCTTTTGCAGGCCAGTAAATAATTGTGAGCCCAACTACTCCTAGAAAAAAGAAACAAAGGTATTCCAAGTATGTGTCAGCTGAGTAACCGGGCTAAAATTGGCCGGCTGTTTTGGCTTGTTTGCAGACAGTTCCCTTGAACTGCCTGCTGTTTGTGATGTGCATCTGGTCTGGCACATTACATGACACACTTTCTGCTCCCTGTTGTTTAACCGAGATGTTTTCAGCAGGGGAAACAACCCAGATCCAATCGCGACGGGGACACGGGGTCTCGCTTTTCAGACTAGCTCAGGCGCGACACCCCCGTTTTAGACAAGCAGGAGGCAGTGACGTTCAAGCTTCGTGCAGGGACCACCGACCCTTGGACCACCGCAGAACCCCAGGGGCAGCCCAGAGCACCGCCCCACGCCACTGCGCCGGTCGGGCGAGAGGGAGGGAGGAGCGAGGCGGCCATCCCCGCAGTCCCGGGTGGATGATGTGCCTGCTCATGCTGTATTTATAACCCCTGAGTCACGCTAGGGGGGTGTTTGTCTGTGTCTCTGTGTGTTTTTGCGGCGTTGCTCAATCGTTGTTTAGGTGGGGGTGGTTTGCTGCCTTTAAGAGCAATTGTTCGTTATTTTTATTGCAGTTTATTGTGTATCTCTTGCCGCGCAATTAATGTACGAACCAAAAGACGCCGCCTTGCGCGGCGGGGGGTGGGGATGGGGAAACAAGGGAGGGGCTCACGCTCTCTCTTGTCGCTCCCCCACCCTCTGCCGCCCCACACTGCGCCGCCCCCCGTCACGAGTGGGCTGGAAGGTGGCACACCCCTTCTTGCCCCCTCCTCGATACACGAAGGGGCTGCGCTCCCCCCCTCGAGCGGTGTAGACCCCGAGCCCCGCCCTCAGCCAGCCTCTCGCTACCGTGACGGCAGGGAGGGGGCCGGGGGGGGGATTGCTGGTGGGGGTGGTTGGGGTGCGTGTGTGTTTCTGTGTGTCTGGGTGTGTATGCGCGCCTCCCCGTGACGTCACGGCTCCCAATTTGCCGTCAGAGGGCTGGTGCGCTCCCGCGACACGGCTCGGGGTTGCGCTCCGCTGCGCTGTTCTTGCCAGGGGCATCCGGGGGTTCGCCGAGTCGGCGGCCGTAGCGGGGAGAGCCGCAGCAGCCGCGGCAGGGGAGCTGACAGCCCGGCACCATGAAGTTCCAGTACAAGGAAGACCACCCGTTCGAGTACAGGAAAAAAGAAGGGGAGAAAATCAGGAAGAAATATCCCGACAGAGTCCCTGTGAGTGTGGGGAGGGATGAGGGCAGCGGCGACGGTAGCTGCGGACCTCCGGGCTCTGCCGCCTTTGTTTACCTTGTCGGCTGCTGCTTATATTCTTATTCTTCTTACTATTATTCTTATTCTTATTTTATTTGTTTGTTTATTTAAAGCAAAAGAGATGAGATGAGTAAAGGCGATTGTGCTCCTGGTAACCTGATTGGCATTCCAGGCTGCTCTCCTCCCTGGCGCAAAGCGATGGCTGTTTGTTATGTAGGAAGGTGCCGTGTCCGTGGGTGGGTGCGGGGTGTAATACTCCCTTTTTTTCCCCTTCCCTGGGATCCGCAGTAACTCGACAGGCAGAATGCTGCTAATCTTTTTTTTTCTCCTGGCAGCCTGCGTGCGTGGGGTTGGGGGGTGGGGAAGGAGCTTACCATTAGCTCTGTAAAAATGGAGGAGAACAATGAGTGGGTTAACCGGGTGCTCTTCACAGAAAACAAGGTCTGGTTCTGTGTCATCTGATACCGTCCCTTTATTTTTACAATTTGGGGGGTTATTTTTGGGAGGGGGGCTGTCTTTTCGCCATAGCCCTGTTTTGTTCTTTGCTGCTGCGTGAGAGAAACGTGATACTTCTCAGTCTTTCTGCCCTCCCGTGTAATCATCCTGTGGTAAAAACGTCACTTGGAAAACAAGGTCATCTTCTAGCTAAACTTTGCTTCCTCATCCTTAGGTGCCTTTGGAGTGCCTGTGGAAAACTTCTACCTTTATAATTACTAATAGCAATTGCAGAAAAGAAATGACAAATGAATTGTGATTATTATTTTTCTTCTCATTCCTCTTTAATAAACGTTTTGCAAATGTGCTTTCTTTCCATCTCCTCTTCAGACGCTTCAGAGGTCTGTCCTAGATTTACTGCCCAGGTGTACTGCATACAGAATTCCTTACACTCCCCAGTCAATCTAAGGACAAGGGGGAACAGTTAACACCATGTTTTCTCTACAGGCTAACACCATATTTATTTTTTCTTATCTTGCTAGTGGCCCTCGACTGGACTTGCAAAAGTTTTTTGGAAGCCAGTATTTGGGAGCACTTGCCCTAGCTGTGTTTGGGACCCCTGAATGCAGCACAGCAGGTTGAGCACGCAGCCAGTCAGTGGTGAAGCGTGTGTGGTTCTGTGGTGTGTGGCGAGGACCGCAGAGGGCTCTGTAGGTCAGGACGGAGACAAGCTGCAAACTGCGGATTAACATGGCAGCCTGTACGGCAGATCACGATAGGTGCGCCTGGAGGAACCATGTGGGGACCCCAGGACCAGACCCAGCCTAGGAAGAGGTAAAAGAGGTCAGGACAGGGGGACATCAGGAGATCTTTATGGAGAAAGCCAAGACCAGAATAACAAGGTGTGCTGTAGTTAAGGGTAAATGAAAACAAAACGACCTGTTGTCAGGCCCAGATATTAACTGCCGGGGTAGCCTGTTGTCAGAGCAAATGAATGCAGCAGACAACTGCTCTTCACATCGCTTCTGTCTCTGCCCTTCCTGACAGCAGGATCCTTGAAGATGACGTCCGTGTGGCTGCCTACACTGCAGTGCCCTGATACCTCTCAGCGTTTTGCTGAGATTATGTTGTTGGCAGGGACCCACATTACCACAGTCTCTACCCAGCAACGACAGACAGAGATAATCTGTATCTGCCCTTTGGATTTTCTTTGTACGCTGGTTTTTGTGTGTGATGGGTTTAGTGCTTCTGAAGAGATGCCTGTGTTATCTCTCAGGCAAACTGACTACAGTTGATAGATGAGCTGAACACCTCCATTCCTCCCCTGCCTCTTTGCAAGAGGGAGATCTGTCTTAAGCTCAGTGATGATCTGCTTTAAATCCTTTCTAGAGTTTTAGAAGCCCCAACATTCTTGCCCTTTCCTTATAGGTACGACTTCTTTTATTACCTAACCACTAAGCTACAAGGCACACTTTTGAGTCAGGGTGGTCACACACATCAGTGCAGCTAGCAGTTCTGCTTGTCAGTCATTTTTGATACTGGGGGCAGGAACTAAAGGTTGCTGTCCACTGCATTTGTTGGATGTGCAGGTAAAAATGTGCAGAGTGCTGTTGCTGTTCATCCTGCACCCGTTCAGTGAGATCGCAGAACGTTCCTTCCTTCATAGCATTTACCAACTGCATCTTCTATCGAAATGCAGGCCCTACCACAAACTGTCTGAAACAGCTTGAGTGCCTTGTCCTCGCTGACAGAAGTGCTGGAAGTTCTTGAAGTAGTGGAGACAGCCATGTTTCTATTTTAAAAACAAACATAGAATTTTCAGGGGGGTTGGCGGTGTTGGCAGCATCCAAATGGAGCACTGGGAAGCGACGTCCAAGCTAACATCTCTACGCTGTTGCATGCTTTGCAAATATTCACTTGGATCTAGGAGGAGTCAGGTTAGCGTGACACTTTGCCCAGCCTAAGTACCCCAAGCTCATCTTCACACGTTTCTCTGGCGTAGTGTCTCACTGATGCAACATCACCCTTCTGCTTCCAAAGAAGGCTTAGTCCAAAGCAGTTCAAGCTTTTCTGTTACACAACAGATACAGTTGCTGATCTGGATTGTTAAAGAGCTACTGGACTGTGGAGCCCTTAGAAATTAGTCCCGCAGTGTCTCAGGTAGATTATTTACAATTCCAGGGTCTAGCAGAATTTAAAAAATGAGGAGGCTCAGAAAATCCAGCTTCTTGTTTAGATGGTCAAAATGGCTTTTGCAGAACAGCAAGCCACATAGGTCGGTTCATGTCATACATCTCTTGCCAATTCAAAAATATGTATCACAAAAAAAAACAACCAGAAAATTGTGGGCAGGGTTTTTTTTTTCTACACCAACCCAGTAGTTCCAAAGGTTTCCAAGGATTTCATGGAAGGAGATCAGGTCACTTTGGAATACTTGCTTCTGAGGTAAACATTATCCTTAGCTCTGGTAATAAAAACTTCCCTGTGGTGGAAGATCTCTTGGTCTGCTTGACCTTAAAGCTGCTCAGCTTCGTCTTTTTCTATGTCACAATGACATTAGAATGTAACGAGGAATAGTATTTTGTGTCAAAGGTCTCTGTGGATCCAGTTGACCAGATGGTAGCCTCTTTTTTTAATTATTAGGCACTTATATGAATAAGGAAATGTCCATAACTATACGAAATAGGGAAAATAACCTTAAAGGTTGTGAATTTCAGAGCAGAAGATAACTGTGGAAGAAGGGGGATTAACAGAACCTAAACCATTCCCCAATGAGCTATAGTTTCTCTTTAACTCTTTGCTCATTTGGTCTTGGTGAATGTAGAAATGAGGATGTGGGACTACTGGGAGTAGAGCTGATTTTGTTGCAGGCAGTTTGGAACTGTAACCTGGAAACAGCTCAACTTACTTGTGATACTTCTAGTCTTCATGTATTAGCCTCCTGACAGCTCCTTCATACAAAATTAACCTGCATTGGGACCATCAAGGTGACCTGATTATCTTTTTTTTCTCGGCCGTTATGGTTTATTTTTATGTCTGTTCCAGTATCCATTTTTTTACTCCCTGTGCTTACCACAGCAGTCCTGGGCTCCCAGCACAGCTATTGCCAGCGATTTTAAGTCTTCTCCTTACCTATTTTTCTTTTATGTTGTGTATTTGTTATAGGTTAAATTAATTTTTAAAAGCTTGGTACCACCATCTTTCTCAAAGGGCAATATAGTTTTCCACTGATGCTTTTTGGTCCATTTGATTTCATGATACTCATGGGTTGTTTCTTGCTTTCTCTCACCCTCTCTCCCCAGGTAATTGTGGAAAAAGCACCAAAAGCCAGAGTACCCGACCTAGACAAAAGGAAGTATCTTGTGCCTTCTGACCTCACAGGTAACAACAAAGTCTATCTTGTATTCGTCCTGATTTTCAGTGAGAAGGTTCAGAATTGCCTTTTACTCTGTGATCAGCACCAAGAAAATACTAAAGCAGGCTCAACATCTTTCCATTGCCCCAGTTTAGCTGGATGTGCTTGCTATATCTGTGTACCTTGCAGCCTGTAGGGCAACATGCAGAATTCTCTGAGATCTGCTGAGGTATCCCACTGACTTAGCCAACATGCATGTGTCACAGCTGACTTCTATCCATGATGAAAATGATTGAACTGTGATTCATAGGCGGTAGTATAATCATCAGTCAATGATGACCTAGCTGTGGAGTTGCCAAAGGCTTGTTGCAGGAAGAGACAAGTTCTTGAAATAGTCCCATTGTTTTCCACCCCTGTGGTTGGAGCCATGGCTATGGAATTCCTTTTCTGAATGGTCATGGCCATTTTGTGTCTGATTACATTTGTTTTCATCTGAGAACATGAATGAGTTAAGGAAACAGCATTTCTTTTTCTGGCAGTATATAATTAATTGCAGAACACTTTCTTGTAGAACATAGCTCAGGCAAATAGTAAGGATTGTGTTTTTAGGAATTCGTTTTCAGGAATGTTATGGCCATTTATACCATGACTGAATTCACTAAGGTGTCTCTGATTTTTAGGATTAAGCTAGTTAGAAGTCTTCCCACTAATCATCACAGGAGAACATTTCATACCATAGTAAGTGGAGTGTGGATTCAGAGGGTACATGGCCTGAGGCATGTACCTCAGAAACTGCCAGCTCTAAGTGGATTGGCTGCTGCTGAGGTTAAAATTGTGAAGTTGCTCCTTTCTTTCTCGTGTTGCTCATTTTCCCAGCTTTTTTACATACAGCCCGTGACTTCCACCACCAAAAGAGAACAACCATGGTTAGGATAAAAAAACCCCAAAACGAACAAAACAAACAAACAAAAAAAACCCCAAAACCAAAATGTTCTTCCTGCATCTAAGGCATTCTCCTTTGTTCCTCTTCAGTTGGCCAATTCTACTTCTTAATCCGAAAGCGGATCCACCTGAGGCCAGAAGATGCCCTCTTCTTCTTCGTTAATAACACCATCCCTCCTACCAGTGCTACCATGGGCCAGCTGTATGAGGTAAGCCTGGCCCAACTCCTCTTTTGTCGGAGTGTCTGGAAAAATGCATTTCCTCACTGAAGAACAGCTGAGCACTACTCAACTGGCAGTGGGTGCAGCTTGGTCACAGATGCCTGAACATGGATTCCCTTGGCCTGGGCTGTACCCTGACATCTTTTAGGGAAGTTCTGTCCTGCAGTTATAAAGAGGAGAGCAAGAGCCTCATCTTTTTAACTGATGGTTTGTTAGTTGAAAAGGTTGTCTTATCAGGTGGTGAATAGTTGCTCCAGCAGGAATATGTTGGTCCTACCTCCTTAACAAAGTATTGAAATAAACCACTTTATTATTTCTATTTCAGATAAAAGATAGTGGCTGTGGGGGAGAGGCTGGGATATATACGCTTTCTTGTTTATTCAAAAGAGATTTCCTTTTAGCCAGTAAAAGAACACAGCACCACTGGGCAGCCATCTACAAATACATTGTCAAAGAACACTTACTCTTTGTTCATAATGACTTTTTCATCATCTGCTGCATATGTGAGGACCCTGTAGGACACTGTGAAAATTGCTGGCCAGCATTTCTACTGCGCGGTATTATTTGATTGACCTTAAAGGCTACACTCTGTGCCTATCAGAGGAATGCTTCTCAATTATGTAGCTATTATATCATGGGTGGTTTGCAGCCTGGATTGATTTCTCCTTGATGTCTCCTTCTGCTCTGTGTGTTTTAATATGAGAGCTCCAGTATGGTGCTGTGAGCTTTGTTTGACCTGGCACTTTTTGACAGTAACTGGACAATTTGTGGGTGGATTGATGAAGGTACTACAATATTAACACACACAGGGCATGTTCCAAATCTGAACATCTAGGAGAAATCTACGTCTCACTGTCCAGAGCTGAGATCAGGACTCTGTTTCTGGAGCTCTGCAGACTTTCTGTGCCAGTGGGAGCACTCAACATCTCAGCTTTACTGCCCATATGTTAAACAGGACTAGAAATACAGCCAGTTGTCAAAGTGATCAGAAAAGTAACAAATATAACTACATTTACCAAATACGGAAGTATCTAGAGGTGATTTTTTACTCATTAAAGCCTTCCAAGTCTCTCCTCTTGTTCTGAAGGCCATACCGGTTCTCAGATTCTGCTGCACAGCTTGCAATGCTCTGGCTGTGGCTTCTTAAGTAAATTCATCATGTCCATAGATGTGAAAGACCCAGATTTAGAAGTAAAGATGTGGCCAGAGAGAGGGAGTTGCTGTACACTCTCTCTGGTGTGGGGAAATGAAGTCTTCAGTGTAAAGGGGAAGGAGAAACAGTGAGAGGTTAGGTGCTCTTTGCTATAATGATCTTGTTGGGGTTTTTTCATACGTAGTGAGCTGCAGGGCTTTGGTTGGTTACTTTCTCCCTTTCTCTCTCCCCTTGTAGGATAACCATGAGGAGGACTATTTTCTCTACGTGGCCTACAGCGATGAGAGTGTCTACGGCAAGTGAGCACCAGCCCCTCAGGCATGCAGGCGAGATGGACTGATGGAATGGATTTGGGGGGGGGGGGAGATGTTGGAGAGGAGGAAGGAGGATGCCTGAGAAGAGGGGAAGAGAACTGGAAGTGAACCACATGCACAATGCCATCACCTTCCATGCATTAATTATAATCATTATTTTTTAAACTGAGGGGAGGGAGGGTAGGGGGACAGTGTATGAAAGGGTGAACTGAAAGGCTAATGAAGGGCTCTGTGCTGAGGGATGGGGAGACTTCACTGTTGATATTTCTTCTCTTGCTACATCTGGAAGTAGTTAGTCAGTACTGGAGGCTGCCAGACAAGCCAGTGTGGTGAAGCTCCAGGAGACAGCCTGTGCAGGATGGCCATTCTTGTGTAACCCTTTCACTGGATGAAGAAGGCATATTATATATTGTATACTGACCCTGTCACGCCTTGCCTGTCCTGTGGGCTGCACTCCTGTGAGCATTCAGTGAGCTGTGAAGTACTTCACTCTGCCTGTACAAGGCTGTCCTGTGCCGACAGTCCTCACTCCAACTGCTACCCGTGAAGTGTTCCAAGAGTACTGTGTTTCCCACCACTTCCACCAGTATTAGAAGGGCTAACTCTGAGGACTGGGAACTCCTCAGCTGTCAGATGTGACGGTTAGGGAAAAGAAGGAAGGATTTTGATTTTATTTTATTTTTTTCTTTGTTGTTTTAATTGCAAGTTCTGGACAGAAAAATTACAGATGACCCTTTTTTTCTTCTCAGTGAGGTTGACTGATAAACTTGTAAGCACAGGGCTATAAAGGACCTGAAGAGAACAACTAGCCCACTCCAGCTCTGAGACAGGACTGAGTATAACAAACGTGTCTGCTGTGGCTGCTCATCAAACTTGTTCTAGGGGAGCTTCACTGAGGCAGATCCTGGAGGCTGCTGAGATTGTCTGTTCAGCTCCCAGTTAGCCTACAAGCGAGAGGGCTTTTCTTGCCACCTAACTTTAGTCTCCTTTGCTGTGCATTAAGACAACTAACTACTAATGGTCTTGTTATTGGTGAACACAGAAAATCATCTTATCAGTGTTGTCCTTGTGCCAGTCCCCTGCAGATTTGAAGATGGCAGAAGTCTTGTGGGTTTAGCCTTCCCTTCCATGTCTCATCCCTGTACAGCCCTTGCACCACATGCACAAGCGGAAGAAATCAGCTGCTCCCACGTGTGTTTTGCTGGCTTTTTGTGATTGGGCAACAGTGCCACTCTTCACCACAAGAGAGGTGCTATTACACTTGATGGGGAGGGGGAATAGATTCTCTGTAGATTTTTTTTTAAATTATTTTAAGTCAGTGTTGTTTTTAGAATGGTTCCAGACAGATGCTGTCCTGTGCAAGCCTTATGCTGTCATGCCAAAGCAGTTTCTTCCCAGTGGCACAAACAGCAGATTTTCCCATAACTGCCATAACTCTGATGAAGGGATGGGGTCTGGGGAGTGAGCTGACTTTCAGGAAGATTCTGAGGTTTTATCTAAAAATCAGAGAACTGGACCTGAATTATTGTAAACATTCCTACATTTAAGAGAGGGACCAAGAAGGAGGAAAAGACAAGAAGGATGAAGAAGATGGGCAGATTACAAAACAAATTGAAGGTGTTTGCTCTATTTACATGAAATTAGATCCCAGTTCTCTGCACTCCTCAGGAATGAGAAATCAAGATGAGCGCTTCTTAGATTGTGGAAGACAGGAAATAGGTTTCAGCCTTCTCTGTTCCACAGAGGTACAGGAGGCAGAAGAGCATGCTGTGACTGTGGAGTGTGAGTCATTGGCAGAACTGTGTGAAGGTCAGGGAAGGCAGTATGGTGGGGCAGGAGGGTTGCTGCCCATGTTAAGTATGGGAAGTAGCAGTAAAATGGCAATGGGAGAGAAGGGAGGGACCACAGGGGATGTAGATGGAGTAGTTGTAACAGGCAGAAGGAAAATAGAAGAGCAAAGGATGAAATGGATGGGTTAGCGTCCCCAGTTTTTCGTTGTGAACTTCAGGTTTGCTGTTCCATCACGTCCTCATCTGGAATAAACACATTTGGATGAGCTGTACCTCCTGCCAACTCAGATAACTTCAGTTTCTGCCTGCAGTGCTCAGTCCTCTATTTTGGCCCATTCTCCTCCAATTACCAGGCTCTTTTCACATCCTTTGGGTGCAGATCTGCATTAGGCTCTTGTTTTAGGAAGCTCTGAATGTACTGAAGCAGAGAACAGACCCAGGAGGTTTTCTAGGGTAAAAGAGAAGACGCAGACAGATGGTGTGCATCTCTCTCTGCCGCTGTCCCACTTGCTCACGTGCGTGCTGCTAAGCACATTGTTGTGTGTAGTCTCAAATGAGCCCATGCTTAGGCATGCTCAGAGAAGAAGGAGTTGGCATCTGGGGTGCTTGGTTTTGTATTCAGACCTCCCCTCCCACTGCTGGGTTTATAAGTGACAAGTGTGGGACTAATCTCAGCCGTTTGTTACATGTAGAGTTTACAGTTTAATTTAGTTATTTTACAGGTCTTTTAACTGGATTGTGGCATTTCCTTCTGTTTTTGCGCTAGTCCGGTATTGTATGAGGTAATGATGATCATTCTTTTTTGTGTTGGTTAGCTGCAGGTTCTTGTAAAATAAAGTTCATACTACTTGAGCTAAATCAACCGATCAATAAAGATGCATTTGAAAATCACAGGCTTGGGCCAAACTGGGTGCCTGTAGCATTTCTCCCCACATATGTGCTTGTAAATAAAGGGGCAGCTTTGTCACAACTTCTTGCTGCTGCTTTTGTTTAGAACCCCAGGTTTCCTCTGTCCCGTGTACCAGGTCACGTCTCCTTTTTTTTTCTGTTATGTCACCACACGTGCACACACAGTCAAGTCTCTGGCTGTGCTGACAACATGAACTTTAATTCAACCTGGATGACATGAGGAGGTCTTAAGAAACATAATGGATGCACTGAGGCATCCTCTGCCATCTGAAGTCCCTAAACAGACAATCCTAGGCAGACAATAGCGCCCTGACTGTCCCTGCTAGCGTCCCACCAGTCACACTGCCATGGGCCCAGGACCCCGCCTCAGCCCCCACAGAGCTGTCAGCCCCTGCCCCAACAATGCTGCAGCAAGGGTGGTCTCCAACTCCACACAGCCCCAGCCTGCCCAGCCACAGGCCCTGCCCTGGCTCCATCTCTGTCTCTACAGCCCTGCCATGTCTGGGCCTGGGCCTGACTCTGGCCTGCAGGTGCGATTCCTGTCTTGACCTGCCTTGTCACCAGGATGAGCTTCATGGTCAGGGCTCGTGTCTGGGCCTGGCCACCATCCCTGGGCTTGCCCCACTCCTGACATCAGGAAGTGTAAGATGGGTCCAGTGGCACCCTGCCAGCCACGTCCCTCAGGAAGCCACCAGCCCTCACTGTCTCATGATAGCTCAGACTGCAGTGGGACTCCCAGACGCAGGCAGAGGGTTTGGGGAAGGCCCTGGGGAGTCGCTTCTGTGCCTCAGGGCCGTCTAAAAATAGGAATAGTTGAGATAAGGGAATCTAGGACTCATTGGAAAAGTAAGCCTGATGCAGTAGCATCAGATCTAGGCTGCCTTTCTTTGCAGATATTTTTGTGCTGAGAGAGAAGGAGCTCTGCTGGGACCTGACAAGTCCAGCAGGCACCATTTCCTCAGCACAATAACTCGGTGTCAGGTACTGGTGGCACACGAGGGGAAAAAGGATGCACACTTTCATCTGGGGAAGCAGCAAGATGTGCTGCAGGTTTATGTGGGTGCCACTGGCCAGAGCAGCAGAAACTGACCACGCCAATGATGTGGAGGAACAATGGTCAGCTCACTGATTAAGAGTTGCTTGGAGTGCCGAAGTCAAGAATTGTGACACTGAAATAAATGCACAGGAATAAAACTTGCCAGACTTAATCAATCTTCTCATACCTACTGCATACAGGGTGGAACCACAGCATGAGCTTTTTTCACTTGTGCTGGGGGAGAAGCAGTAATTCATCCTGCATCACCATGATTAAAACAAGGCTCCCCTGTATGGCAGAGGAGTGCTGTGACTCCGGGCAGATAGACAGATATCACCTGAAAGCTTACATTATCAGCTGAAATAATTTTAATTTCAACTTGAACTATAGTGCATGTTTTGCTGTCTGGGTTGTGGTATTGTCTGCCATCTCAAGTAGAAAACCACTATGGAGCTGTATCTGAGTAAGCAGGCCTCTCCCACTCCCCTTCTCACCCCTTTCCCAGGAAAATGGTGCACCAGTGATGTTTGTATGCTTTATACCTGCTGTGCTCTTTTGAGTGTCAGTGCCATTGCTAAGAGAAACAGCAGGTGGGTGGATTTGCTGAATGTGATTTGCCTGCTCCGTTATGTGAAACATTACCCTGTGCTCAAAGGCTGTCACCTTTTTTCTGTGGGTTATTGAAATGGGATTGGAGCAAGGCTGGTGGGAAAACTAGGGGCTCAGCTGGTTAAGAGAGGCTAAGAAATTAATACTCTGCCTTGGTCACTATTACTGCACCTGGGATCCTCTCTTCAGTCATCCTGAAGCTTTGGAAGAAAATGTTCTCCTGGAGCAGAGACTACCTAAGGAAAAAGATGGTCTGGAGTATTAGGGTCTCTGGGCTAACGTAACAGGTCCCAAATTATGCTAAAAATTTCCATAAAAGACTCATGCCCAAGATGAAAGAAACACTGATTTAAACAGAAATGAGACCACCGGAGGGACAATCTCCAGCTCATTCATGTCACTCAATCTCAGATAAATGCTCCCCCAGGCTGAGACACAGAGTGTGACTAGAGAGCTCATTGCTGGCAGGGCACTCACAGGATTGACCCAGGCAGAGGACTGCTGATTGCAAACAGCAGCTCCCCCGACACGTGCTGCCAATCCTTATGTTGCAAGTTCCATTGTATTTGTGTTCCTAGAAGCTTGCATGACTCCCAAATAACAGCTCATACCTGGATATACATGTGTTTCAGGAATTAGTTAATATTCTCCTGAAAAACCTGGATCTTGCATCACCTGTCTGTAGAGTAAAGGTCTGATTCTCTATGATTTTGCACTCTGGACAATGTCATCTGAATGTTGTATTGTTCTTTGGGAATTGAAAATTTGCTAATAAATGCTATAAACAGTGATATGTGGAAGCAGCAAGAGAATATAAAGATCCTCATTTTCAAGTAAGGGCATTCCTAGAACTGTATTAAGGTTTAATGTACTGGATTATTAGTGGAAGGAAAAAACTGAT
This sequence comes from Gallinula chloropus, assembly GCF_964237585.1. Classification (NCBI taxonomy): domain Eukaryota; kingdom Metazoa; phylum Chordata; class Aves; order Gruiformes; family Rallidae; genus Gallinula; species Gallinula chloropus. Next base: position 66,707,375 of record NC_140085.1, read on the forward strand.
CTGACTCATCTCCTGTCCACTTTTTTTTTCCACCCTGTAGCTTAGAGGAGTACTTTTCAGCCCTCAGTACCCTGTTTTGTAATTTTGCCTCAATCCTCTCACCTCAAAACCAATTGCACACACACACACACACTTCTGCCACACCTCACACTGCATTCAACACACGTACACCTTTGCACACTGCACTGGCCATATCATGAATATTGATTACCATGTCAAAACCCATTCTGTGCCTTCAATTGTACCCCCCACCCCAGTGAATTTGCATGCATTCCCATAACACTGACAAAACCCATACGCTTCCTATACTGAGCTTTGTATCACAGCAAATACACGTATCATAGCAGTCTGACGTTGTTCACCTGAGGCAGGTGTAAGCCAAAGGGCTGTAATGGAGAGAGTGATGTGTGCTGCACACTTAGAGTTCAACTGCTCACACCGATAGCAAGTATGGAAAACAGCACAGAAAGGATAGAAGGAGGAAGGTGCATGCACACACTACTTTACTGGCCAGGAGTACAGCCACTCTGGCAAGGACAGTGTTTATAGGCAGTCAAGAAAGACAGACAGCAAAATATATGCCTGTGTATGCTGCCTTTGATTCAGTCCTTATACATGGTGTACTTACATGTATTCAGTGCAACTGGAGCCAACAGCCATGTGGTGAAAATGGTCAGTGAGAGGTGGAAATCAATAGGGAAACATGGGCTGGGTAAAATGCCCAGGGTCATACAGAGTCACGGGCTCCAGGTGGCTACAGAAAAGTTTGCTAGGGCAAAACTAGGAGTGAAAAAGGAACCTGGAGTGCTCAGGAGAGGTACTACAGTCTACAGCCCCTAAACCACCTCTTTTCTATAGAGTACAAAGGATGCCAAAACAGCATCAGGTCACAGGAAACCTCGGAGGAAAGGAGTCTGTTACCTACAGCCACATCTCAGAAGTGAAGAAACAGCAGTCCCTCCTCTACCCGTTGTAATTGGAAGTGAAGAGTCTGGAAAAGCAGAACCTTTCAGACTAGGACTGGATCGGCTTGGGAGAACAGGAGGAAGGCAAAACTGCGGATTGGCAGTCTGTGGAGTGCAGGTGAAGGTGGAGCAAGATGTGGGAGGAGAGTAAGAGCAGACTAGGGCTGTTCTAGTGACATCCTAGTGACAGGGCTGCGGGGTAGGAGTGAACCTGGGAGAACTGCACGGGAAGCCCAGCGCTGGAGTAAGGCAGCAGCTCCCAGGCAGGAATGAAAAGATACAGACAGCTTAAACCTTTGCCAAAGGTATTGCAGGAGAAGCTCCTCCTAGATCAGGTGGGTGGTGGCTCCAGCAGGTACCTGTGCATTCAGGCTGCTGTCACTGCCAGAACTGCAGCTGCATGCAGGGCTCATCTGCAAAGCTGAGTATCTGGTGAAACTGTGGTTATTTACCTACCTCTCTAATCGTTTTATGCTTAGTCATTACAGCAGCCACCCGAGCTCCCTGTCACCACTGTGCAACCTCACTGCTACCAATTAACCTCTTTGGCAGCGGGTGGACAAGCGTAGGGGAGAGACCACATGATTTTGCCCGACATCACACAGGAAATCTGTGGCAGGGCAGAGGAGAGAACAGTTATCACAGGCATAAGTCCTTCTTTTTCTTAAGAGTTATTCTGAGCCTACAAGCAAAATGAGAATATAGTTAAAGGAGTGGTATCACCATGCAGATTGGAAAGGCAATGGAGGAAAATATCTAGGAGAGAACAACTAGAAAACGATGGTCAAAACAAGCGTTTTAGAATGAGAGCCAAGAAAGGCAAAGCACTATGTAAGTTTGTATATAAAAATGGAGATGATGTTAATACAGAAAAAGGTATTTTTTTCCATTTTACTGTTCAGATGTAACATTAGAATATTTCAAGTCTCACCCACAGTTCCTTTGCTCCAAGGGGCATACAACAGAACAGGAGCGGTGACAGGTCTGATCACATTTCATTAGTTTGCATTTTATTACTTCACACTTACATAACAAGTTCTATCTGGCAATCTCAGTCCTTTCAAAAACACTGACCTACTCAGCTTCACAGCAGCCCGGTGGGGTAGCTGTTAGTGTTTCCAGCTGGCTGCTGGGGAAACTGAGGCACGGAGGTGTGAACAGGCTTGCCTCAAGGACATGCAATTGATTAGAAGCAGAGCTGGAAAAAAAAGCCTTGTCCCCCTCTAGCACCTCTAACAACAGGATTATACTCTTTGGACAGTAGAATTTGAAATGTGCATTCTGTCTGTCTGTCCAATGTTTCATTAATGAAAGAAACCCCTCATCGTCTTTGGGAACACAGCATTGCATCATTTTGATGTTCTGCCATTTGCAGACTGGAAAGGCTCTGATTTCTTTGCCAGATCCAGCAACGAGAAGGTAGCTCTTACTCTTGACATGCTGCCAAGAAAACACTGCTGAATTGTCTTTGAGCTACAGCTCTCTTCAAAGCTCATTGATACATTTATCAGTGCCTTCTTTCTCTGGAACAACAACAACAGCAACAAAAACCCACAGTGCAAGCCCAGGGGAAAAAAAACCCCATGTATTTTCTTCTTGTCATTTGCATTTTGTTGGGTTTTCTGGCAGCTTATGTTTCATAAAAATCGCAGAAGGATGCAAATGATTTGGAAGCCAAAATGCCATTTCGAAACAATTTAGACCTGTAACTAGATCTTCAGGGCTGAAGTCCCACTCACTCCTGAAAAGGCTGAAAGAAATGCAACACTATAGCCATGGAATTTCAGGAATATTTTGTTTTGAAGTATTTGTAAAGACATAGTCACGTGACATAGCAGAAAGAAATCTTGGTGGTTTTGAAATTATGTAGCTGTATGCAGCTGTCATTGTCTAAGTAAAAATCTGATGTAAGACACTTGGAAATATCCTTTTGGGGTAGCATCTCCTGGTTGCAAAAAAAAAAAAAAAAAGATAACATATTAAAATATGTACATTTACTGTGGATAGATGTTATGGAGATGGGTGTTAGAGCCAAAAAAAAAGAGTCATACACTGAAGATGAGAAAGCACTTCATCCCAAATGCACTTACAGCTACCTCATAAAACGGAGAAGCAACATTAAGTTAACATCCCTGCAGTGACTGAGGCAGTTTTGCTTCTTATAAAAGGTTTCAGCTTATTGTGCCCCAAGGATGCCCTGTAAGAAAACTGCATTTCCCCAACTCAGCCACGGGGGAAAATACCTTTTGTTAAAACTTTGCCAATTCCAGAAGGCAGAATCAAGTGCATATTTGGACCAACTTCTGAGCTCTGGAAAAACTGCAAAGCAGATTCATATTGCTGCATATTCTTATAGTCTGTTTTAGCATGTTCTTGTGCTATAATAGCCTCCAGAAAGCATAAAACACATTCAATCAGTACATTCCAGGTAATGTGAGATGCAATTTTCTGTAGCACACTGAGCCATTGTGGGGTCATGCTGAGCTTCTCATCCACCAACACCCCCAAGTCCTTCTCCTTAGGTCTGCTCTCAAGCCATTCTCCACCCAGCCTGTAGTTGTGTTTGTGATTTCCTTGACCTTGTTGAACTTCAAGTAGTTCACATGCATCCACCTCTCAAGCCTGCCAAAGTCACTCTGGATGGCATCCCTTCTGTTCAGCGCATCAACCTCACCACACAGCTTGCTGTCATCAGCAGACTTACTGAGGATGCACTTGATCCCACTCTCCATGTGACCACAAAGAGGTTGAACAGCACCAGTCCCAGTACCAACCCCTGCAGAGTGCCACTCATCACTACCTTTCACTTAGGCATCAAACCGTTGACCACAACTCTTTGAGTGTTATCATCCCGACAATTCCTTATCTACTCAGTGGTCCATCCATCAAATCCATGTCTCTCCAGTTTAGAGGATGTCATGCAGGACAGCATCAAATGCTTGCACAGGTCCAGGTAGTTAACATCAGTTGCTCTTCCTTTGTTCATCAATGCTGTAACCCCATCACAGAATGACATCAGATTTGTCAGGCATGATTTTCCCATGTTGGCTGTCCCAGATCACCTCCTTATTCTCCATGTGCCTGAGGATAGTTTCCAGAAGGATCTGCTGCATGATCTTGCCAGGCACAGAGATGGAGATGGACTAGCCTGCAATTCCAAAGATCTTCCTCTTTTCCCTTTTTAAAGATGGGGGTTATGTTTCCCCTTTTCCAGTCAGTGGAAACTCTACCAGACCTTATCACCTTTTTAACATAATCATACATATGACAGGTGGGCTCGATGATCTTAAAGGTCTTTTCCCACTGAAGCCATTCTGTGATTCTCTGTGCATCAAAACATGTCCAAATCTCTTCTGTCAAGCCTGTGCATTATTAGTAAATATTATTCAATTTTTCTTTTTTTGAGGATATACTAACAGATTTCATAATGATGTCACTTCACTATGATCTGCAAACAAAAACAGAGCAGCAGAAGGGATTAGCAGGTCTGACTCTGCTGCGTACATTGCTTGATGATAACTGAGAAGACTCCAGTAAAGGAGTAATAAAGAAGTTCAGAGGCAGTGATTTTTAGCCTTCTGCTGAACAGGGTGAAGAAAACCAAAAAGAAATAAATTAAAAATACCAAGATATGAGTCTGTAGAAATACTGTGTTTAATTGGAAGTTTATTTCAAATGAACTGCTTGCTGTTAGTTAGTTACTGCTGCCAAGTATATTTGAAAGGTTCAAAGTGCTCCTAAGTGCCAGGTCTGGCAGAAGGGCACACATTCACATCTGCTCCTGTAGGAGGTTGATAAGCCAGGCTTATTTTATGCACATGATATTTTCTTCTGCGCTCCAAAATAGATGGATAAAATAACTCCTACTCTCAGAAGTTCTCAGCTGAAAACCAAGTTGAAAGTTCCACCCCAAACCAGAACCATGAGCAGTGGAATAAATGGATATTTTGCCCATCTGATGCACACAATATTTTGTTTCCCAGCAGAAAATCTGTTCCTCTTCAGAGCTGAGTGGAAAAATTCCTTCCTTTCTTGGTGAGAGTCAAAAGGAACCCAAGAGAACTCAGTGGGGGTTGCCTGCAGGTCTCCATTACGAATGCTTCAGCCTATGGATGGTGCTGCCCTCCTTCACTTCCCATTTCAGTCATCATCACACATGTCAGACTGAAAAATGCTGTTGAGAGGTAATTAATGCTGGGTCTTAGACTGGGTAGATCCCACCTGGGGATGGCTGACTTGAAAGAAGCTAAAACAAGGTTGTTGCTTCTTTGCTTTTCCTGCTGTCAGTGGACCCAGCTGAGAAATGATGCAAGATTTAAAAAGCAATCTGTGAACTGGATGGAAAAAACATGTTCTGATTGAACTGATATTTCATGGCAGGTGTTATTGACCAGCAAAGCAGCAGATATGAGACACTTGGCCGGGTCTGACATATGTCACCATGTCAGGGTGTTCACAGCCCTCAAACCCTCGTCCATTGAAAACCACTGACAAATATATGTGGTTATTAACAGATGGCTGTTACCAGCTCCTGAGAACATTCTCCCTTACATTTCCAAGAACCGCCCCTTCAGTGGAACGTGTCTGCACAGCATTAAGCATCAGAGGTGGTCCAAAGAATTCAGATCACAGCAAAAAAATTCTCTTTTCCCTTTCTGATTAATATTATTAAACAAAATAAACTACTACACATACAAATTCCTAAAAAAAGAACTGGAATATCCAAACTTCTTTTGCTCTCCAGGGTGTTTCTTCTTTTCTGACACTATGTACACAGCAGGACTGCATCAAATTATATCAAATGCCATAAGAAAAAATCAGCCCCCTCTAGGCATTTAGCACACCACAGGCAGCGTAGAACAGAAAGCTAACAAGGTTTCCACCAAGTCAGTCATTAGGACAGATTGTCAGATGGCACAATGCTTGAGTGGGTATTGTCAAAAAACATCAGGGTTTAGATGTCAGTCTTTCAAAATTACAAATAACAAGCAAGTGGGTGAGAGACCAATTTCCCATCTCCTAGATGTGCGTGGCAGCACGATTCCTCTAACAACAGCACCTGTGTAACTGCTTTAGAAAACGGATGAATTGGATTTGGGTAAACCCTCAGTCATGGCCCACCCTCCCCTGTGTTAGGAACGCCTTTTCTCAATCCTTGTTCATCTATGCAGGCCTCCTGCTGCTTTTTGCCTGATTTTCATTTTGTTGGGGTACGTTGCTCCTGAGCTTGGAGGAAGAGATCCTTGAATACTAATGAGCTGTTTTGGGCCCTTCTCCCACCCTATCTGTCTATAGATGGCCTCATCTGCTCTGTATTCCTGGTCTGGTGGCCTGTAGCAGATCCTCACTACAACACCACTGGTCCCTTCCCTCCCTTTAATGCTGACCCACAAGCTCTGAGTCGGTTCCTTACCCATCCCCAGGCAGAGCTCCATGTGCTGCAGCCGGTCATTGACACAGGGCCACAGCCCTTCCTTGCCTCCCCTGCCTGTCCTTCCTAAAGAGCCTGTGCTCTCCCATTCCAATGCTGCAGATAAGACACACCTTTTCCCGACATAACACCATCTTTCTCACACTGCTGCCTTCTTAGAATGCATTTTGAGCTCTCTGCTCTCTGAAGCACCGGGGACAGAGGGTTACACACCGTTCCTCAGCACAGCCATGCTCTTTCCCTGACCCATCTCTCTGACAACCAGAGGAAGAGCTCAGCAATGCACAGTGCCTTTAAGAGATGGCTGTGCTGCAATATTTATTTTTGCCTTAGCATGTGTAAACACCGCCTTTCATTCCACAGCCCAAATAATTTCCCACCCTTCCAAGTGCTGTCAGTATAGTTTGTAGATCTAGGAGTCGATTATGGAAAGCTCACGAGTGATACAATCTGCAGAAGTAACTCAAACCCATTCCTTTCATTCCTCAGCCTCTACAGGGAGAGCAGGGTGAAAAATGTTATGTGCTGAGAAAGGACTCGTATATTCATGAGGTGCCCTCACACATATAAAACAGGAGAGTGCTCCTCAGAGGCTGGAAAAACACCCAGATGACAAGAATTAGTGTGCCAAGAATCCTGCCTCGTTCTCCTTGCATTCTGCTAGGAAGAAACATGGGAAACAATGATATTTACCAAAAGGTATTTGAAGGACCTCTGCTGGTGTTCTCACGGGCCCCATTAGGTTTTGTAACTCAAAGTGAATAGCTATTAAAGAAAATAATGACCATAATGAAGTATCATTAGCGATTTGTTTATTAATTGCTCCTGAACTGCTCAGGCTCTTAAAATAAACTCCTTTTGTACACACACAATAAGCACGGTCATGGACGAGTTCCCTGCTTGGAGAGTGACTTGCAGCGTGCAGGGCAGGGCTGAAGCTGCTGCTTATTGTAAAGCATAAAAACCCCCTGGAAGATTGCTGTGTTGGCTACTGGAAATTTTTTAATTCCCCCAAAGCAATCAAGATGTGTATTTTGCAAAACAGAGGGGCTACAGCTACTGTAGGATTTGCCCTCAGGTATGTCATATCCCTCAGGATTAAATCCTAGTAGCATGATTTTCTCTACTTTGTTGATGCTGGGCTTGCCTTAGAAAGCCCTTTGTTCACAGATATGAGCTAGTGCTTATACAGAGCCAAAGGAATAAAGGTCTTCTGTTCCAAAAGCAGCCTGATGTCCTATGCCATCCCTTCTTCATTTGAAAGCTGCAATTGGAAGACAACTTATATTGTTAACTTTTCTAATCTTACTATAAAGGGCACATAAAGAAATGAGCCTTCATTTGCCTCTCTGGGTACTTATGCTCCAGCACAGGAGTCTGGATACAGCAGACTACAAGCAAGGCAGATACACTTAATATTCTCCTAAGAGAAAGCCCAACAGCTGTAGTTGCTGCTGTAGTTTTCACTGTCAGGCATGAATACATCACAGTATTACTTCACAGCCCTGGGGGCTAATAGACAAAGAGGGTAAGGCTTAGCACAAGGGAGAATTCATGGCTGCTGCACTGGGAGCTCTGGAAGGCTATGAGGGATAAAGATAAGGACAAGGACCATATGAGTAACACTGTCTGAACTGCTCAAAATGCTGTTATAAAAGCCTTTGCCCATGGCCTGACACAGAACAATCCTCCTTCCTTCCGGAAGAGAACGTGCCCAAAGGCGTCCATCTAAATTGAATATACACCTATATACCTAGTATGTCCCTCCCCTCACTGGACAGAGGGCCAACTCTCTGTAGAGGTTGGGTGGCCTGTAGCAGACCCCTACTATAACATCCCCTGTGCCTGCCCTCCCCTTACCCCTGACCCATGGGCTCTGCCACCAGGCTGAGCGGAAGGTCCCCCTGGCCACATGCCTCAGGCAGCCGTTCTCACTGCAGCCGCCCATTCCCAGCGACAGGCTCTGTCAGCCCCGGCAGCCTGAGACCTGGGTGGCTGCACACTGGCATCATAGCTCTGTCAGGGCTGCCACATCTATTCCAGTGAGTGCAGAGGACAGGGCTTTCTGCTGGTTAGGGTAACAGTTGGACTTGATGGTCTTCTCCAATCTAAATGATTCTAGGAATCTATGACTCTATGATCTTGACTACATGCATAGCATTTCAGGTTACTAGAAACATCACTGATAAAGCAAACTTACCAATAATATAACAGCTGATATCCTTATGATAAATAAGCACACAAATGTGTGTTCATAATATTACCAGTTCCAAGCACAATCCCAAAATGATCTCACGACTGGGAGGCTAAACCCATCCCACAAGTGGGCCTGGAAGAAGTAAAATAACAAAGACCCACTTCAAAGTTGGTCAGTGTCACCAAACTGGGAGTCAACCCCATGTAGCCGGTGAGGGCCCAAAAGCTTGTCTAGGAGATCTTGAAGAAAAATCCATGCAGGGAGTCCAACCCGCTTAGGCAAAGGAAAAGCATGTGCAGTGTGGGAAGTTCGCAGAGATATAGGCTACATTTTGTGTAAATGTCAGTAACTTTTCTATCACAGAGATGTAAATGGGCATAGGACACCATCACCTGGAGCAGCCAGGAGAGGCAGCTAATCTCTATTTCTCACTCAGGGCAGCCACCAGATTATAATGTTTTCTGTTCTCTAAGACAAATTTTCAATTTTCCAGACTGTTTTTCTGTTCTTGCAGCTAGAACAGTCAATGGCAGTTACCAGTTATTCCTTTCTCAGGGTGTTCTTTTCCTTTTGCCACATTATTTTTCACTTTTCTGGATGGTAAGGTGCTGCTACAGACCCTTCTTCTTGTGCTTGTCGATAGTGTCTCAGGCTGTATTGTGTTTCAGGCAGATGATGAAATAGGTCTCTAGTAGACATTCTACAAACAGTTGTTATTATTTCAAGTGTGCTGTAGATCAGAAGAAACATAACCTTATATGCCATTTATTTATTCCATTCCAGCTTATCACTCATTAATAGTACAGTTGGGTACTGACCAGGTGTCCTGGTTCTGGCCAGGACAGAGTCAGCCTCCCCAAGCAGCCAGCACTGGTGAGCTGAGTTAGCCCAGGTGGGATGACTTAGCAAAGGTGAGCTGAGTTAGCCCAGGCTGTTTCTACACCACTTGACATCACTCCCCCATAAAAGGGGCTGTTTGGGGAAGGGTAGGGGCTTGTTGCCTCTAGGATAGTCTGAGTGCAGCTGGGGTGCTGGATCAGTCAGGCCTTCTGTTGGCAGCACTCTGTAGTCCTCAGATTGGTAAGGTACTCTGTGTTATCGCTGGGTGTGAGGGTGATTGGCCATTGTTGTTCTATGTTCACAGGGGATTTATCAGTAACCTGTCACTATCCCAGCCCAGGGAGGCTCTGTCTGTTTCTCCTTTGGGAGCGAGTGAGCAGTGTGTGGTGCTCAGCCTCTGCTTGGGGCTGACCCACCACACTTTGATAGCGTGCTGCCACAAAGCTCCAAGTCTTCAGTAAAGCAAAGCACCCTTCCCACTATTTGCCACAACCTGCTCTCTGGAGAGGCATATAGAAAATATAACCTGAAGTCAGATTTCAGCAACAAGTGCCTGGGGACGAGCACCACAATTACTTTGCAGGTAGGAAATAATGGCAGATGTCCTGCTGCTGTCAGGTACAAGACAAACACTGAGCAATGCCATTCCAAACAAGCCCCAAACAATGGATGCTTACAGACCATCTGGAGTATCTCAGCACGTGTGCTCACACTGTGCCAGCCTGAAGGACAAACCTGGACAGGAAGCAATCACCAGGCATCACGACACCCTTGTTTTCACAAATGGTGCTTTATTTCAGGTCCCAGCTTCTGCCAAAGTGATGCCAGCTGTGGCTGGAAACATAAATTTGATGCTGGTTACATCATCCATAACCAGAATCCAGACCTGCTTCCAATGTGCCTGTCCTCCAGCAGTCCTGCCCATCACTGTTGCCAGTTACAGTGCAGGATCCCAGCGCAGGCAAGTGCTTTGGCCAGTGTGAAGTAACTTGGCCACTTTAACTCTAGAGAGAAAGCAAACTTGGTCATAGGCAACTAGATAAGCTACACTGGAATTAGAATGGAGTGCCTGGCAAAAAATAAGATAGAGGATTATTATTCTAATGTAACTTCTGACTTAATTCACAGATCAGAGTGCTTTCAAACATGTTTGTCATTACCTTTCCCATGTAAAGTGGCTCATTGAGTAATCAGATGGCTGTACTGTAGCCACATGACTCTGGATGTACCCTGAGTCAGAAGAAATACACATACAGCTCCTCTTACTGAAGGGGCAATTATCATGTTTGTATTCAGCAGCTCCTGCAATCAAAAGGTGGTTTAAATAATAAGAATCACACTAGGACCTCTTCCTGGCTTGAATACTCCTGAAGGAGTTAGTCATGCCATAGCAAATGTTGCCCTGAAGGCAGAATACCCTTACATGGACTAGCACAAGCAGGTGAGGAAGCCAGCTATTAATAGCCAAGAGAGAGTATTTTCCATATAACATCCTAGTTTAAGATTACCATGAAGAATAATACCAATGCAGGTACTCCCCTACAATCTCAAAACAGTAAATTGTGGTCAAAGTCACTGACCTTTTCTTTTTTTAAACAAATTAAATACAGTTTCAGCTTGACTATCTTGACATTACACTACACTGGCAGGCTCCTTCCAGGTCCTGTTCTGACATCTCAAGTTCTCTCTGTGCACTGCACTGAAGGGGACTAGATGTCATTCCAGAAAGGAATGTATCTCACAGCAAACATGCATTGTGTTATTAACAAAGAAGCAGGGAAAGGATAAGTCTTCAGTGACAAGCCCGAAGAAAGGAGCTGCATGGATTTTGTGACAGGGCATGGTCTTCTATCATCTTAATACTACCCAGTATATGAATATCAAGCTTGTTAATAAGCAGATCCAATGCCTTTGGAAGGTACTGGATGTAGGCAAGAGTCATCCTATCGCAGCAAGAAGAAACAGGAGCTCCTTCCTCTGTCATGAACATCTCAATTTCTTTAATCCTTTAATTTCTTTAACAGTTTTTTGTTTGGGGTTGTTTTTGGGGTTGGTTGGGTTTTTTTGGGGTTTTTTTGGCTTTTAAACCCTGGATGCTAACATCCTTCTACCAAAAACTGCTGCAAGAAGAAAAACTACAAATTTAGAGTCTTTCCTTGACTAAAGTGCACCAGTTTAAAATCTGATCTAAACAGGACTGTAAATACTTCATAACATGCCTTGTTGGTAGTGCTGTGGTGCTCACACCATAGGTCTGTTATAAGTTTCCCAAAGTCAGAAGTAGCTACTGTAAGTGAAGCAGAGGAAGGAAGGGAAGGAGAGAGTATAGTGGGTTGGTTTGGTTGCAAGAGCTTTTTGTGTTGACTGGGTTAATCCACACATGACAAAAAGACAAGATTTTGTTGTGGGTTGGTTTGTGTGTGTGTGTTGTGGGTTTTTTTGGGTTTTTTAATTTGTGCTTCAGGATGGAGATTCACACTCAAAGTTGAGCAGCTCACACAGCATTAAGAGCTCAGAAACAAGTCCAGGATGAACTTTACATCCGTGCCCACAACAGGAACGGGGGAAAAAAGCAGTGCTGGGTAAGAAACACTTATCAAACCCAAGAGGGAAGTATGAAGGAAGCTGCATGAGTTTTGAGATTCCTGGGACAGCCAAAGTCTGGACAATTTTGCTTCAGTCTTAAAAGAGACCATATGGGATGCAAGATATGTGTCATCCTTACTAAAACCCAACACTTCAAGACCTTGTTGCTTTATCTAATATTATACAGCATTTCTCATGCTAATTGTTTTATACATTTCATGTCAGGCTCACTCTACGAGTGCAGAAGCATGCAGAAGGAAACAGTGTGGTTTTGCTTTCCACATTGCACTTCTGCAGCTTCTGCTTACTGGTCAGGCACAGGGCAGGGAGCTTACAACTCCCAAGCTAACAACCATCACACTCAGTTTTAAAGAGGCTACAAAACCAGCTGCATAGCACAGCAAGGTCTCAGTAATCATTTTTCTGAACAAATTATTGGTAACTGAGGTGTTATGAATAACATCATCACTACTTACAGCAACAAAGGCTGGGGTGGGTGCCATTCCAACACTGGGCCATCAAGAATGGACAGTAATTTGCAATAGGGCATCATATGGGATTATCAACACTTCTAACTGGAGCATCAAAGCCATGGTGGGTGAGACCTGAAAGGTATTCAGGAAGCATTCTCTAGTGTCTCCCTTGGCCTGAAAAATGTAGGTATTTGTTGTCAGTCTCAAATGATTGAATGTCATCTTGGCAGTGTCTCCAAGTGTTCTTTTTTTACCTGATATCTATCTGTCCTGAATCAGGCTCCAAACTGAGCTGTCAGTACAGATCAGAAAAGTCACCCATAGACACCTTCATCTTTCCTGTCTGTGTGCACATCTAGAAGAAAAGACTGATCTCTCCTGGCTTCACCTGGCTAAAGGCACCTGGATTGGCTCAGGCCAGCTCCTGCCCTACAGCTCTTGGCTGTGTCTAGCAGCTTGTACAACCTTTGAAGGGGAAAGCTGCTGCCCTGCAGAGCGAGGCTTGCAGGCACATGTTTTGGCCCCATAAAGTACTTTAAAAATATTAGTTAAAACTACCCAACAAGCCTTTCAAAGCTTTTCTGCCCAAGTCTGCCTGTATGTGTTCAGTCAGAAAGAGAAACAGAACTATCCCCATGCTGCCAGCAGCTCAAAAGGGCCAGGCTTGAGCTGAAAGCTCAAAGCACGTTACAGCGCAGGCACTACCGTTACCTCTAATGTGTGAACCGACTGCATGTGGTGCTGTTTTAACTGCAGTCAGCTTAACAGCTGTATGTAAACAAAATCAGGTGTACAGGCAAGTCCTCCTCTTGCATCACAGCACTAACTCTTAATTTTAAGGTAGCCTACCCGAGGGCAGACCCATCACTCCTGCCACACAACCGACTGCAGCAGCTGCAAGGAAACGAGGGCAAGTGCTGCAGCCAGTGGGGCAGGTCTGGGGTTTGTCACCTTGCTGCCTGATTTCTTATGCCAGAAACCATGCTGGCCTCCTCTATGAACCTGTGTGAAGTAAAGACACCTGTAACCCTGGAACGAGGATTTTTCTTTTGACATCCATTTGGCCTGACATCTGAGAAACTTTCCCTGCCTCAGTGAGAGCAAAGGCCTCAGTCAAGCATGACTGGTCCTTGTTATTGGGATGCCACCTCAGAGCAGCTCTGGCAGCAAGGGCTGCTCCAGCAAAGACAAACAAAGAACAAAATGTGCAGGGTGATGGCAGCAAGGGAAAGTAAATGAGATCTAAGGTACCTGTAACAAACATGGAAAGAAACTTGCAAGGTGAATGAGCTTGTAACTTCTGAGTTAGGGCTGTGACAGGCTTTGTGTGATGCTATGATGACATGGGAACAGAACAGCAACACCTCTAATGTAAAACACAAAGCTACAACAGTAAAATGTCCCTTGCAGAAGTGAGGACAGTGGGGGCTATCTAAAAAAGAGGCAAGAGGAAAACCCAAGACCACTTCCTCCTTGTCTCAGAGGTAGAGAGCCCTGTTAAAGCATTCTGTAAATATGAGGCTAACTAACGTGGATTAGCACCTTTTGTGTCTTGAGAGTTTTTTTGGGGGGAAGTGTGAATTATTACTATTTCTTGATAGTGCAGCACCTACTATAAATAAAACCACAAACTGTAGGAGGTAGCATAGACAAATGCACTCATATCCTCATGACTAAACCATAGTCCCCACCAAAAAGCAATTCTGTGACCACAGAAGAGCAAGTGAGAGTGCTGCAGTATCTCTCTTCTGTGTGTTTAAATGGGAATCCCTTGCTACGTGTCCACTGTAGCTGGAAAAAAGCTTTATGGAGGCCTAGGCAGTTCAAAGAGAGACTCTTAAATGCTAATGGTTCATCTGTGGTTTTGGGAAATTCCAAGCATGGTGAAGACAAACCACACCATGAATGTTCAGTATCTCTGCATCTTGTCTGTTGCACTTTTTGGACCATAACCTTTTTTTTTTTACCTCTGCCTGGGCTTGAATCACAGAATCACAGAATTATCAAGGTTGGAAAAGACCTAAAAGATCATCTAGTCCAACCATTCACCTATTACTACTAGCTCCCACTAAACCATGTCCCTCAATACAACGTCCAGTCTTTCCTTGAACACCCCCAGGGTCGGTGACTCCACCACCTCCCTGGGCAGTGCATTCCAGTGCCTGACCACCCTTTCAGAGAAGTAGTGCTTCCTAATGTTGGTGTTAATTCTGTCTCTCACTAAGAATTTGACCAAACGGCTGAAAAAGGCAGGTAGCAGGCATAAGCCTTTATCTGCAGTGAAAGACATGGTACACGTACGTCTGCAAGTAGGTGCATTCAGTGCTAGAATCATAGACTCTCCTGAGTTGGAAGGAACCCATAAGGGTCATCAAGTCCAACTCCTGACTCCACACAGGGCCAGACAAGTCAGAGCATGGCACTGAGTGCATCGTCCCGATGCTTCTGGATCTCAGCCAAACTCAGTGCTGTGACCCCTTCCCTGGGGAGCCTGTTCCAGCGCACAACCACCCTCTCAGGAAAGAGCCTCTTCCTAATATCCAACCTAAACCTCCCGTCACACCTTCATGCTGTTCCCTCAGGTTCTGTCACTGGTCACCAAAGAGAGGAGATCGGTGCCTGCCCCTTTGCTCCCCCTCATCAGGAAGCCACAGACTACGATGAGGTCTCCCTCAGTCTTCTTTTCTCCAGGCTGAACAAACCAAGGGACTTCAGCCCCTCCTCGGCAGACTTCCCCTCCAGACCCTTCACCATCCTTGTCACCCTCCTCTGGACACTGTCCAATAGCTTCATGTTCCTCTTGTACTGTGGCACCCAGAACCGCACCCAGTACTGTTCGTGAGGCCAAACCAGTGCAGTGAGGGACAAGTCCCTCCCCTGGACCTGCTGGCAATGCCGTGCTTGATGCACCCCAGGATACAGCTGGCCCTCCCAGCTGCCTGGGCACACTGCTGGCTCATGGTAACTTGTTGTTGACCAAATGCTAGTCAAATAAAGACTAAGATGCATACAATTTTCATGCTGTGGTGCTAAACTGCTCCTTCCTTGTCCTGTCAGAAGTGAGGCCAGGCAAACTTTCTCTCCAGCTGCAGCAAGACAGCAGCTGCTGCACCTGACTCTTGCCACCCCTCTGCAGACCTAATCTGCTCAGGCACAGGTCTCACTGTCACAGTATCACTGCTCTGAGCTTCAGTACTCAGAGGGTCTGCAGTGCTGCCCACCTTACTAGCTATGTGTGTGGTACTTTTGCAGAGGAGGTATCAAGAGCTGTGAGATGGTGTCCTGGATTCAGCAAGGATATGGTTAATTTTCAGCAGAAGCTGGGACAGGGCACAGCTGCGACAGGAGAACAAGCTAGCCAAAAGGATTATTGTATACCATATGATGTCATGATCAGTGTAGAAGAGGGCTAGTCAGGGAGGGAGAATGTGTGGCTCAAGGATGTGAGGCTCAGGGATTGTCCAGCTTCAGGACGAGCCTGAGCTGGACGGTTTGAGCTGTGGTGGTGTTGATGAGAAATGGCATTATTGTGCATCACCCCTTTTTATATTCTAAATCCTGCTGTTGTTATTTTCCTCTCCCTGTGCTCTCCCAGTAAACTGTCCTTATCCCAAAATCCATGCATTTTGCCCTTGTCTCCCCATTCTCCTCCCCATCTTGCTGTGAGAGGGCTGAGCGAGCAGCGCAGGGTGCTCAGCAGCCAGCTGGGACTAAACCATGATAGATGGTGTGCAGGATAAAGCAGGGGTATATTGGATGGCAAATGCAGGTAAAGTCTAATTCATGCAATACAGTTCATCTACTCCTTACTGTCCTGCTAAAACTACAAATAGAATGCGTTTACCTACTTCTTTTTTTTCCCCAAAAAATTATTGCACACAATTTGTACTCTGTATTTCTGCGGTAAGCGTTGGAGCCTGGCTGCTAAGATGCAGGAGGCAGCAATGCAGCAGCTATGTCAGTACCCAGCATTCTTCCTAGATGGAGGAATTCTTCTCTAGGGCATCACCATGAGGACAGCAAAAAGCCTGCTTCAAAGGGGTGGTAAAATCATGCTTTCGGTGGTGGGAAATGGTCAGAAGTATCGCAAATCAGAGAGGTGAAGTCCAGGTGCAAAGTCCGTTCTGCCTGGGCTCTGTGGCTCCTCTGCTTCACACAGAGCCAGCTGGGACTGGCTGAGTTATGCAGATGGCCCTGCCCTCACAGAGAAAGTTTCAGTGGAATAATAAATTAACATTTTTCATGCAAACAAGATATTCTAATTAAACAAATCAACCCCTTTCACTGAAAACTCCATGCTTCTCCACAAAACAACCATGAGAACATTTTCCCCACGCCTTCAGTGGATTCACCGAGGAGGAATTCATGCATGAGTCCACACTGATCCTAAAAATTTAGACCCATGCTTGAACAGAGACTGCCAGGTGGAAAAGATTTCGAAGACTACTTAGCATGAAGTGTAGTTATACTAGGACAGCTCCACATGTATCATTCCTTTTATGCCACTATAAAATAATCCAGTCCCTTCCAAACCTGCCTGGGGGAAAGATGGTTAAACCAGAGTAAGAATGCTCACATTGAGAATGAAACCACTTTATTGAAAGGTAATTTAATTTAGACCTTATCATAAAGCAGGAAAATGTCTTTCTGTGGGCAAACTTATAAGCAGGGTCTTGGCACATACTTGCTTTCAGGGGGAACTAAAGCAGATCTATTGTTAGAGGCTGGAAGGTGCTCAGCATCCTGCATTCCCACGGATCCCTTTGATGGGAGCTTTGATAGCAGAAACAAAATACGAGGACTCGTGTAAACCAGGACATTGCTTTCTGTGATGTAACAAGATAGGGAGCTTTGAGAACAGTGATGCATTTGTCACATTTATCTCTCCGTTTAACAAAGCTCCCTATGAACCACTGTGCATTATTCATCAGGTCTGCAGCAGCACCACGGGCACCATTCACGCTCCCGAGATTGTGTTACATATCCGAAACGCACCCAGTTTTCACTGACAAGACCTTTGAGGCTATCCTGTTCCTGTCTGGGAGGCTTCAACCAGGCAAATATCTTTTTAATGAACAGTTTATTCACCAAAAAAAAAACCCCACCCCTATCTGACTGGTTATTGTGAATTTGACTTAAATTTACCAGGTAGCTTTGAACCCCTTTTCAAGTGAAGGAGAGAGAAGAGGCCGTTGTCATTTTAGCATTTTAGAAGAAGATGGTTCAATTCTTCAAGCCAGATTTATGGCAACAGAGGTTATGGACATTGCTCTGGCGATAAGACAACACCATAAGAAAAGCCAGAAAGCCAACTGAGCACCCTTTAGTAGGGTTTGCAATGCTCCAGTATATCCTGATAGCACACGTGCTGTTAAGAACTAACATTGCTTTTACTTCTAGATGGAAATGGTTTCTTATAAAGCCAAAGTGATCTAGGAAAAGCCACCATTCCATCCATGCTGCTTTGCATTTAGGAGAGAAAGCTTCTTAACATTGTCTTTGGACAAAGACCAATAAATTCTTATAGAAGACAGAATCTAAACTCCTTTTACACCTGTGTTTAATATCTGTGATGGTTGAAGACTTCCTTCAGGGTGAATTCCCCTTCAGAAGAGCCATCATTTAGCTTTTCTCACATCTTTTTTTTCTAAACTTTGCATCCTACATGGTCAACACACCTAATCTGTGCCTTGTAGGATGCAGCAGGGCTGCAGCTTCTTCTGAAGTTGTCACAGGTTCAGCTACATGAAAGACAAACCTCATGAACACAACTTCCGTGGGTCTCTGTGCTCTCTGACTTCAAACACAGACAAGGGTTATGCCGACTGGAGGGATGCTGAGCAAACACTGAACCCACTTTTCACACAGAACAGCAGAACTATTCCCTTAATGTGCATATATGCTTTTTTCTTCTTTTTCTACAAGCAGCTCTGTTTTCCCTCTAAAAACCCCCATGAATCAATTAACCTGGCAATTAGCAACTCAAAAGAGAAGCACAGGAACAAATGACCTGCTTTGCTCAAAGGAATGATTGGTTAAGGACCTTCCCTGAGAACTTCAGATCTGTAAGGACTTTCTCCTGAGATAGGGATGGGATAATGCACCTTTTGTCTTTGAGGAAGCTCTTGGCCCTACAGCTACTGCAGGGAAGGTGCACTCTATATGAAGGTGCATTACATTAGTGTAACAACTTCAGCGCCCAGAGATGGGTGGGCTGGTTGGCTGTTTAAATGCAGTGCCCATTCTCCCATAGGAAGCTGGAGTATGAAGCACTGGAGAAATCCCAGACATCTATTAAATGCTTAAAAGGCAAGAAAATTATTGTCTTGAGCAGGTCCTTAGTGAATGGACAGGCATCTATCCATTTGTGTTACCTACCCTGTATGTGTGTTCTGATAGGGCAGTGCCCATCGATGCAGTTTCCTGGGACTGCATCAATGGGAAGAGGTTGGGAAGAGGTTTGCAGAAACCTCCTTGGGGTGGGTTGGTGCTGGCTGGATGCCAGGTGCCCACCAAAGCCACTCTATCACTGCCCCTCCTCAAATGGGCAGGGGAGAGAAAAATGCAACAAAACACTCGTGGGTTGAGACAAGGACAGGGGGAGATCACTCAGCAATTACTGTCATGGGCAAAACAGACTCAGCTTGGGGAAATTCATTTAATTTATTGCCAATCACAATCAGAGCAGGATAATGAGAAATAAACCCCAAATTTTAAAACACCTTCCCCCAACCCCTCCCTTCTTCCTGGGATTAACTCTACCTCTTCTCCCCACAGCAGCACAGGGGGAGACAAGGAATGGGGGTTACAGTCAGTTCATCACGTGTTGTCTCTGCTTTTCCTTCCTCCTCAGGGGGAGGACTCCTCACACCCCTCCCCTGCTCCAGCATGGGGTCCCACTCACAGGAGACAGTCCTCTACGAACTTCCCCAAGGTAACCTGTTCCTACTGGCTGCAGTTCTTCAGGAACTGCTCCAGCATGGGTCCTGCATGGGGTCATGGGTCCCGCATGGGGTCACAAGTCCTGACAGCAAACCTGCTCTGGTGTGGGCTCCTTTCTCCTCAGGTCCACAGCTCCAGCCAGGATCCTGCTCCAGCATGGGCTTCCCACAGGGTCACTGCCTCCTTTGGACTTCCACTTGCTCTGGCACAGTCTTCTCAATGGGCTGCAGAGGAATCTCTGCTCTGATGCCTGAAGCACATCCTCCACCACCTCCTTCACTGACCGGGGTGTCTGCAGAGCTGTTGCTCTCATGTATCCTCACTCCTCTCTTCCTGCTGCTGTTGTGTAGTGGGTTTTTACCATTTCTTAAATATATTATCACTACCAACATCGCTGATGGGCTCAGCTTTGGCCAGCAGGAGGTCCCTCTTGGAGCCCACTGGCGCTGGGTCTATTGGGTATGACAGAAGTTTCTAGTAGCTTCTCACAGAAGCTGCCCCCACAGCCCCCTGGCTACCAAAACCTTGCCACACAAACCAAATACACTCCTTTAATTCGAGTTTCTCATGCCATTTTCTTCAGCTTCCTAAACCCACTTTGCTCTCAACTGACCACTGGCGGAATGATACCAACAGGTTGATTTAAAAGTAATAGTTTGGTGTTTCTGGCATGGAGGAGATCTGATCTCCATAAGGTGTTTGAAAAACAAAGGGATCCCCCCACCCCAACACACCTCATTCTGAGCTTGTAAAGTGTCTAGAAAGGGCAAACCCAGAGACTTCTCCTTTCCTAACACGTGAAAGGTTCCTTCAGAGTACAGTGTATTCTCTCACTAGACTGTGCACATCAACACCAGCAACATTAGCATAGAGCTCAGGCACCACTGGCTCAGGCACCTGCAGCACTGCATGGTCATTGCTGGTCTTTACAGCTGTTTGTAAGGACTGGAGCAGGTCTGCTGGAGAAGGCCGGTTAGTTGCATTCCACTGCCAGCAGGACTTCATGATGCTGTACCTGTAAGATGGAGAAGCAGGGAAGCATCAACACAGAGTTTTGCTACAGGCAAGTCATTTCATATTTAAATTGTCTAGAGACTTCCTCTGCTTCACATGAAGTTCTTTCAATGACCCCTTGAAATTTGGAACCACATAATAATGTGCAGGGACAAAGGCCTGCAGTCGTTGGCCAGGATGCCAGCTATGAGTATGGGAAAAGTTTGCTATTCCCTTTTGAAATATCCACTGGGATTCCTCATGGATGAAAATCCCTCTGAATATTAAGAGACATTATGTTTTCACAGGAGGAAATGTAGTGCCTTTGATCCTCCCCGTGAATGCTTTGTTCGTTTCAGGAAGCATCGCGCAACTTACACAGAGGTTACTCCAGAATAGTCCCACATCTTGCAGGGAGGCAGTGGGGCAACAAAATGCAAGGGCAGGTAAGGAAACAGAAATAAGCACATTTCAAAACCAGGAAAAAAGAGGTTTTGGCAATCAAGACTTCATGCAGCACAATCCAGTAAGGAGATATGTGAGAGCAAGTCTCCTCAGCTAACAGGTTACTATTTTGTGTAGTCTAGACTTAAGGTTCTCTATGTCTCACTTCCATTTAGCTCTGCAGATCTCAAGTTGAATTGTCCATAAAGCAGGTGGCTTACATGGCTTGCTGGCAGCTTGAGGGCTGCTTCATGATGTTCTGTCTCTGCAGGTACAGTAATATTTCAGAAGGTGGAACTTCAGGATAAGGTGGAGCACCTGGAAGGGCAAAACAACTAACAGTATAAAAGCTGTAAGGTAATAATTGAAGATAGCAGCTTCTGTGTAAGAATGCCTTCCTTCCCTGCCAAAGTCCATTTTTTCCCTACCAAAATTTGCCCTGACAGAAAGGCTAAAAGGAATTGCAAGTTGGAGCATACTGGACACTTATTTAAAATGACACAACTGTAGGTTCTACAATTTGAGATTTGGGGACTTGTTAATTTGCTGCTTCCTTACATATTTTTTTATTATATTTAAATCTTCTTACCTAAGGTAATCATTTCATACAGTAGAATTCCAAAAGACCATCTGCAAAAAAAAAATAAAGAAAGAAAAAGAAACCAAAAATTGCTAAGTTTCTACTCTAGCTGGCTTAAATACATACAATGACTAGGCACAACCTGCAGGAATGAGAAGGTAGGAGCTGTAAAGTGGAGCTTTATGCTGAACCTAGGTATGTCTCACTATGGACTTCAGGATGTGAAATGACACACAAGAGAGTGAAAAAAAGACAGGACTGACAGACAGATTAACTTCTAGTCCAAAAATTAAATCATACATGTCTGCCTTGATGCTGGGGGGCTTCTTCATGAGCCGCTCTGGGGCCTGCCACTTGACTGGCACAGTCTGTGTGGCTGAGTTGGCACCGTATGTGTGAGTTTCATAGGCCAGACCCAAACCACAGAGCTTAGCAGTGAAGTTGTGATGGAGGAGGACATTCCTGGCAGCAATGTCACCATGGAACAACTTCTTCTCTTCAAGGTAAGCCTGGAAAGTTGGAAAAGAAAGAGCCTGTGAGAATTTTAAAAGCCATTTTAGCTGACAGAATTTTTCACTTGGTTTGTGCAGGTCTTCCACTCTGTGGAAGAGAGGTGAATGCTCACCAACACAATGCAAGCGTGTTTGGCTCCGTTTTAACATGGTGCATCCTCAGTGCTTAAGCCAAGACTTAGGTCACCATGCAGATTTGTGTCACAATCAAGCAAGGAGGAAAAAAAAGTGCAGTGCATGTGAGCAGACTTACCAGAGCTGCTGCAACCTGCTGGCCAACTTCATATACTTGCCTCTCGGTGAGGTCATAGGGGATGCCATCCATCATCATTACATCCTGGGGAGAGAAGAGCAGGCCATGGATCAAACAAATGCCATAGCTGCAGGGTACCAGGGAATGCTTCCTGCTAATCCAATAAAATGACTGTTATCAAATCTTTTGCTTCCGCAGCTCATTTCATAGTTAGTCATAAACTGACTGAATTATAAGGGTACATGGGTGGGTGATGTTGATGGATGGATGGTTTCCTGGGTAAGACAGGTACACTAGAGACAACTGGTGGGTAAATTTAAGGGTGGAGAAGAGAGTAACAGGTTAGACAGAAATGGACAGAATGACAGTGGAGAATGACAATCCATGCAGATGAATTAAAGGTGTATTATAAATTAGAATGATGAGTAGAAAAGCACATTTGTAATATATGAATGGTAATCTGGTATGAGACCAACAGTCCACCTCTCTTACTACCCTTTCTGTTACAGTGACCATGGGTGATGCCCAAGTAAGAGAAAGAGGATAAGGTAAGTACACAATGCTTTTCCTGGGTAGTTTTTCAGCCCCCATCTGTTTTCAACTTAAGAACTTCCTGGGATGGTTATGGTTTCAACACCTTTTCAGCAACCTTTGAAAGGTTATTTTCCATGAATGTGTTCACTCTTGTATTGAACCCATGTAAAGTTTCAATATCCAGAGCAGCCTGTGGCAAGGAATCCCATTAGCCAACTTCCCACTTCATGAAGTGGTTGCTTCCATTTGTTTGTTCTGAACGTGGCACTTACTAGCTTTATTTGCTACCACTTCATCCTCCTGCTGAAAAAGACAGTGAGCAACCTCTGAATTTAGTGTTCCAGGTGTTAGAGAATCAAGATATGCACCAATTCTTACACCTGTGTAGAATTTCTAGGGGGGTGGAAACAGTTTAGACTGAAATGGATGGACACATAAAGAGATTAAAAGAATCATCTATGACTTTACAGATAGATGCCTATGTGAGGAATTTAAAAAGATATTCTATCTACCATCACTTCTTTTGACTCACCTTCCGACATGTCCACAGAAATGTCAACAGGTCACCAAGAGACACATCCTCCATGATCATATAAAGCGGGAGCTGGTTTACACAGCATCCAACCAGTTCAACAAGGTTCTCATGATGCCCAAGATTCTGATGGAATTTAATCCTTCCCAGGAAATCCTTTACTTCCTGGGGAGTAGCCAGGTCTGAAAGAAACAAAAAAATGATATAAAAAAATAAACAAGCAAACATAACAGACAAACCCAAATGGAGGCAGCAAAGAACAGGATGAGTAGCTTTGCAAATCAACATGAACAGAGATCTCCTTTAGTCCTGGCAAGGCACTCCGACCAAACCCCACCCTGACAAGCTAACGTGACACTGAACACAGCTCGAGCTTGCCCAGCAGTGACGGCAAAGTTCTGCCCAGCATCACGTCTCTGACACAGAGATACGTGCCAAGTGGGTCCCAGCCACGTGCCTCACCTTGTAAAGCTTTCAATATTACAGTCTTAGTCTTCACAGAGTTCCCCAGTTCCAGCTGTGCCCTGTAGATGCTTCCATAGCGGCCACGTGTTATCAGCTGGAAGGTGCCTGGTGAGAGCTTCTCTCGCGGCACCTCCAGTTCCTTCAGAGACAAGCAGGCAGAACTAAGCAGGCTCTCCACAGATGTCTCGCTCAGCTGGATATAGCGCTTCTCTGTCGAGCTGCATTCCTGCTGCTTCTTGTCATTCACTGACAAAAACAAATGCACATGATGCACAAAAACATAAAGCTGAACTTCTGTGGCAGGTGGCAATGCCTGTCCTTCCACCCTCTTTGATTTTGGCTCAGTATTGTTTTGGAAATCAGGACAAAGTGAGGAACCGTTCTTGTATCTTACTTACCCTGGCCCTTGAAGAGGTGAAGGAATTTATTTCCTACTCTACTTGATGAAACAGCAGAACAAGTCTGAAGGCTTCTACTATGTTTAACTGTGTAAACTTTCTAGATAAGATGTACTTGATTCCCATGTGCTGAAGCAATGACTTTTTTACCACCAGCTACCAGTTGTTATGAAAGTGACATGCACAGGGTGTTCTCACAGAGGCCTTATCTTTGTTCTCAATTATTTCCCTTTATATAGGCTGAAAAGGCTTTTTCCTCTACAAACCCCAAGTCAGTTCAGAACCAGACTGTGGTACCAACAAACCCTTCCTTACCCCCTCACCAGACCCTGTTCTATTTCCTGTTGTCCCCACAGGAAATGGGAGACAGCTGCTGGAAATTTCTTAAATGACAGTATAGCAAATAGATTAGGTGTCACCTACATCAAAAGGGCTGTCACTCATAATTACCCTAGTGAAATTCTCCTTGCAGTAACAGATACAAAGTTGTTACACACTTTTCAGCTCTCAAGTAATGTCACCACAGCATGTTAATCAGCCTAAACGCTATGTCTATACTGCAGATTCCTACTCCTCCTGCAAGTGGAGTTGATCAGGGTTCCCAGTTTTTCCTATGTTCACTGGATTGCTGAATACCATTCAGGCTCTTCACAAATGCTACTGCCTAACACTGCTCCAGCAACAGGGCAATGGGGTTGACTTCTGGCCACTGCAACCAATGCTCTTTCCTACGGCTGAAGTACGTTTTCTCACCTTGGTGTCCAGATGATGGTGACTGCTGCTCCTGCTTTGCTCGCAAGCCTCGGCAGTGCAGCCAAAGGATCACAGTCAGCACGATGACAAAAAACCCCACAAGGAGAGCTGGGACAACGATCACTTCAGTCTGGTATTCGCGCACAACTATCAGCAGAAAAAGAAAATGGGAAAGCAAGGAGTAATCAGCACTGCCTGGTACCTTGGTCCTGTATAACTAAGTAACAATAACCCATTTCATGAACTCCCAACCCCGAAAGCATGTGTATCTATCTGCTGTTCCTTGGAACAGCAACTGAAAACTGTTAGTGATGCCACCCTATTTTTTAAAGGTGCTGAGAATCTAAGCTGCATGAAACCACTGGGACTCCTGCACCTACGGTCACTTATTTAGGTGACTTAATGCAGAGGCTAGAAATTATATCCATGTGTAAGGACCATCCACCAGTGGAACAGACCAGCCCTGGCAGAGGAATAGGAGGGGAATGGGAAGGGATGGATATTGCTGTACCACTGCCGATACAGGTGCAATTGCAGGTTCTGCTCCTTCCATTAGAATTATAGGGAACATTTTAAACAAAACAGGGAGTGGTTACCTGCTTTGGATTTGCCCAGAAGACACTGCAATCAACAAGAATGTTGCAGGTAACTGACTCTCTTAGGTCCCCAGGTTTGGAGGTGGTGCTATTTTTGTATAAGGCAAGATCACATTTCAGTTCCCAAAGATGTCAGAAAGTCATTAAATCAAAACCTTACAATACTTGTCCTTAGGGAGGCAGTGGGGAATCTATAGTGTGTCTCATTCAAAGCAGATATAGTCTAAATTGGCTAAAATTATGCAAGATGCATCCCACTACAAAGGGCGCATCCCCTTAAAAGTTTCTACCTTGAGACACAATGCAGGGAAAGCTCTGTCAGATCCTTCTGTGTGGGCTGGAACACAGGTGGAGAAAGTGAAAGGCTTGGCCCACTTTTTAGGAAAGCTGGCCTTCCTGCTCAGCATTTGAACACCTATGAGGGAATCTGTGACTCTTACCACACAGCTTGTCGTTGCTGTTGCATTCCAGTAGCATGCGCGTGAACCTCTTCACACCTCCTGCCATGTTCAATTACAAGCAAGTGGGTCTCTCACCTCTGTCCTCTGCAGACACAAAGAATATTAATCAAATTTATCAGGAGGAAGGATGATTTATGAAGCAACAGGTGAGGTGAATATGGAGCTTTCTAGCCCTTACGATCGGTGGCCGTGTGAAGAAGCAGCACTGGGACTTCAAGGCTTAGAGAATGACACAGGATATCCACTTATCAAATCCTATGAGTGGTAGCTTGCATGAAGAGAGAGATTTTAAGATTAAGCTTCTTCTACAGTTCTCCACAAGCCATCAAGTAACCCTAGCCCTAAAGGTTGGCACATGCACAAAAATTCATTGTCATGAACAGCTCAGACACACCCAGCTAACACACTTCTGAGATGACAAAATGGCTCTGGTGCCTAACAAAAGAACAGATCAGTAGCACACATACAAAATGCCTGTTGTTCTTGACTACAGCCCCTGCCACAAGTTGTGTTATTCCTCCACAACAACAAGGAAGGAGAAAAAAAGATCCTAGGGTCATTAGGGTTCTCTGGTACCGACTCCTTAATGCTGCCAGATCTATAGGTAATTTGAAGCACAACATCTGGACCTCTTTGGGATTTTGGTTGAAAATCCAGAGCCTGTGCAAACATGCACCTTTCCAGCTGTAATTTCAACTATCAATAATCTCTACAAGGCACATCTCTGCCAGAATCACAGCTGTTCTGCATTACAGAGGGAGATTACCCCTGCAGAAATTTGTATTTCAGTTCAAATGGGTGTATGTGGTTTTGTTTGTTCTCCAGAGAACACTGAGTATTCTAGAAGATGCTCCACTGCTACACTAAGTATACTTACAATCTTTACTGAGGGCTGAGGTCATATGATAGGAATAGGCTCTACAGTGCTGCACTGATTTACATCAGCAGAGGACCTGGACTACTATTTCTAAATTGCAAAAATCTATGTGGTGAAGAGTGATGACTGATGCTGAAAGGCAAGGCAGGTACATTTACTGGTTTTATAAACACTGCCAAAAAGTTTAAGACTTAACAGCTTCACAAACCTTCTAGAACATTTTATAGGCATTGGGACTTTTATCCTGGAGGTACTTACTTTATTTTAAGCTATGAGTTCAAGGCAATTAACCTCAAAGGCAATTTTTAATCATAATATATGGCATTCCCGTTGATATCAATATGGTTTTATGGAAGTTGGTGATGTATGAAACATTAAACAGAGTTTGTTCTCATGCCCAAAGTGCTTTATCAGTTGCAGAACAGAGGCAGCACAAATAGGAAAATGGAATATATCTGCACTTTAGGTCTGCTTCATGGCCACAAAAAGTCTGTTTCATTTTTTATTTCCTTTGATTATCAATGTACTAGCAAATTCACCTGGTTTCAGGGTGTGGCTACGAGATGAATCCAGTCAAAAGAGCAATAATACAGCAACAACATCAAGCTTTTCAAGTGCACTCTGAAAGCAAGCACACTGAGTCAACCCACCCTGGCTATAACATATACACACACAAATGCACAGGTGTTACTGAAGGAGGAACAGTCCCAGCTTCTTTCACTCTTGGATACACAGATATGAACAGACATGGTGGCATCACAGGAAAAGAGACTTCAGCACCATTAGCCAGCAATCATGTGCTACAATCTGAGCCATAAACTGCCCAAGCTCCACCTTAAGACCAGAAATGCACTCTTACATTTAAATGACGTGCATGCACAGGCATGTGTAAGGGGACACACACACCAACATGTACTCACACAGAAACATACTCATACAGTCACAAAGACCCATGGAGAAAAGCTTGGACACAGCAACCATGACTACACCAGGACACTGTCTGTAAAAGATTCCTACCTACTCCCTTCTGCACCTCCACCAGTGATGCCAGAGCACAGCACCCATGTTTTCTAACCACACGCAGGGCAGAATTATGGGATCCAGAAATAACAACGCTGGCAGCCACCAGTGTGCTATTTGCACTGGCACTCCTATTTGTTGTTACTTATGGAGCCACAGAGATGTAACCACTGGAAAAGTCTGATTAAACAAGTCCATTTACTCCCTGTGTGTCTGTCCTCTTGCAAAACTCAGGAAGCTGGAAAAGAAGTTACACTTAAAAGGATAATTCTACAAGTGCCTTTCAGTGCTACTTTCCAGGTCCAGACCACCTGAATTCTCATAATTAGCTCTTTCTGCAGCTTACTTGTCTCTCAGTTAACCTCACTGCAGTTCCTAAATTTCCATCCTCACGAGTGGTAGCTCAGAAATACACAGATCTCATCTTACTCTGATTTCTCCCTCCTTCAGTTGAAACTCATTATTTTTGTTGTTTACCCAAAGCCTGGAATTTCCACATGCAGTTTTTTCATCAGGTCCTCTACTGTGCAGCACATCAATGTGACTTAACACCTTACCTAAGGAAAATAGTTGGCAGTGCAACACAAAAATCAAGCACAATAGATAATGAGCACTGCAACTAGACCACTCTTCTTGCAGAACACCAAGGCTCAAGGTAAAGGTGGTTCATTCCCGCTCAGTTTCAGGCTCCAAAGCCTTCCTTAAAGACACCTCCCCTTTGATAACAGTGACCAGAAAGCAAATTAGCTTTTCTAGAACAAACCTTCTCAACACAAGGGACTGAATGGGAGCAACAAGGGGCTCTGAAGGTCTTTGTAAACGAGCTTTGAAAAAGGTATTTGTTCCCCTCACTAGAGCTCAGTGAAGCTCAGTGAAGGGAGCAACAGGATTTCCGATGAACAGACTTGGGGAGATGTGGGAGCTTTTGCTGTGGCAAAGGGAAACCAGTTGGAATCAAGGCAGACACAGTGGCCTCAAAGGGCAACACTCCACATGTATTAAAAACGTTCAGATACTACACAGTTACAAGCAGACTGCAGAAAATATGTCTGTCTTTGACTAACACCTGAATCCAAAGCCCCACATCCAAGCTAAATATACAACACAGACCCTGGTATCCAGAAATAGCAGCAGTGGCTGCTCTCAGGCAATGAGAGAGGCAAGGCAAAACCTTAGCAGAAGCTAACCTGCAGCCAGCAGTGTCTGCAAACTGCTACTAGCAGACTGTTTGGTGAACTATGCATGGCACAGCAGTTTCACAGCCCGGGGACTGTTTATTAGCCCCTATATCTGCCCTGCGCTGACACGGCTCCTCTGTGCCTGTTTGCCAACAGGATGAACGCTGGGGGAAAGGTGGTGCTTTGTTTTCAGCAGTGTTTGTTTGCAAAGCACATCTGCTGCCCTGGCGATTGAAACAAAGCACAGAGGGTGGCAGGGGCAGGGCAGTAAGAAGCTGAAAGATGGCAACTGTGGCAGCCCCAACACCGAGGCTGAGTATGGTGTTGTGGATGCAGCTGAGCTGAAGTGCGCGCTCACCGGTGCCAAAAGGG
Organism: Gallinula chloropus; assembly: GCF_964237585.1. Classification (NCBI taxonomy): domain Eukaryota; kingdom Metazoa; phylum Chordata; class Aves; order Gruiformes; family Rallidae; genus Gallinula; species Gallinula chloropus. The sequence goes on from NC_140085.1 coordinate 66,736,777, forward strand.
AGCGAGTATCTCTTCTCTCTGCCTTCTTATCACTCCTGCCTTTGCTCCCAGCTGTGCACCCGATCACTTGATAAACTTACTCAAACAACTAAGCAGGAAAAAACCAACTTTTCTTTTGCCATGGTAATTTGCTGCCATTTTAGTGAGTGGTATTAGTTCACCAAGCAGTTAAAAACCGCAGGCAGGAGGAAGTGGCAGGAGCACACACCCAGCAGCACGAACAGGGAAAATGGATCTCCCACTACCCAGGGTGGTGAACAGTCAATTTGCACTGTGAACCCACCCCCTGTGTCATCACAGCATAAGCCCTACTATGGTTTTCCCAGTCCCTTGTCATTCATTCCCACGTGTACACTGTCCCCTTAGTGCTAGCGGCAAGCATTCACATGGCAATGTGGTAAACTGGATTGGGAAGGTGAGCTGCCCTGAAATATGCAATCCTCTCTCATGTTTTATATGGACTTAATTTCTCATCAGGCTCAACTTATGCTATTTAAAGTGTCAGGACGCAAAAGACAAGAAGCCTGAGTGACAGGCATTGTGGTGAAGACTGAGAAGAAAGAGAAACACCAAGTCTTATGTGCCCGTGGAATATATGGTAACAGGCAGCTTGAGGGCTGCACGCACAGAACCTGCCTGCTACTTGCTCCTGCCGTGTTCAGGAAAGTCAGGTGCTGAACATATTCCTGGTAAATGCACAGTTTTGCAAGTGAATATGTCTGACTTGGGAACTAACAGTTCCCATCATCAGTCCAAATGCATAAATCCCTGAGTACTGACAGCTTATTCTGTCTAAAGAAACGGCTGATTAAATTAAATATGACAAAAATAAAGGTTAAGATTCACTTGGATCTTCATTAGCCCTTTGAAACTGCTATATGACCTGATGTGGAAGTTCATGTGGTTATTTCTCCAGACTTTCTGGCCTGCATTAATCGCTCACCGTTGTAATATAAAAATACCCTTACAGGAGTTTTTCATGCACTCATCATGAGGATCAACTGTAACAGGGCTACAGGCATGTGAAGAACAGCTGAGTAGTTACTCACTTCAGTCCAGCATACTGCCTGCTAAAAGACAAAATAAATCCTTTAACCATGACACCTTCTATTTCATTTCTTACAGTGGCAGAACCACACTCTTAAGCTTTTCCCAGTCACCATTTCTGTACTACTACTACTATTATTTTCCTCCTCTTTTAACTGACCTTTGAACATGGCCACCAGTCAAGGCTTTAATGCAAAACCACACTGCCCCTGCCATGCAGCTGAAGGGGACTGAAGCTCCCAGGGAACTGCAGGAACCCAAATGGCAGTGAAGCCACAATGTGTAGGCACAGGACAGCTGAGCAGCTGTGGGCATTAAATGTGAGAGAAGAGGGAGAAGAAAATCACCATGGACAAACAAACAGCAAAACTGAGATTATTTTTTCCCCTGTAATATCCACCATTTTACTAAAAGCAGCGTCCAAAACAAGTAAAAAACAAGTCCAACTTGATGCCATAACCTATTTCTGCAAAAAGCTGTGCATTTGTTAAGACTACATATCCTGCCTCTTCTGGCTTCTGAAGATCTCAGGTCACGACATCTTTGCATGGTCCTTCCTAGACCATCCAGTCACCTCACCATAAGGCACCTCTGGGCTATCAAGCAGCATCTCCAGCTGTGTAGAATGAGAAATTCTGGCCAGTCGACCCAGGTTACAAAATACCAGGGCCACCTCATTTGTGGCCTTCAACAAAGATTACTGATTATGTCCTGTGGCTTGCTGTACTGACTGTAACAATGTCTCAGTTATAAAGACTGGGTACTCTAACACACTTCCTGCAACAGCTGCTAGTTGTAACATCCTGTAAGGAAAAACTGAACTGTTTCAAAAAAAATCACATACAGCCATTCAAGATTTTATGTTGATCAGCAATTAAAAGCAGTACCTGAACCTCAAACCTAGGCTATCTGCTACCAAAGCATATTAAAGGAGTGAAACAAAATTAAGCTGACCGTTTCTGAAGAGCTAGACCATAAAGTGAACAGCAAATAATGAGATCCGTGCTGCTATTTGAGCAGGTGAATTACTTAGGGCAAATCTGGCTCCTTTTCAAGGGAGCAGAAAAAAAATAGGCAAAGTCAGCAGTCTCTAAGAGGACTCTGTACTGCTGTGCTTTTATGCTAACAAGGTTAGTCCAAACTGGCACCATATCAGCAGAGATATGCAAGTCCTCACAGTGCTAAGTTTTGCTTAATCTCAAAAATTAATTTACCTGTGCAGTGTGAGGAAGTCTGAGTACAGAAGTGTGAAACAGTACAGAGACTGAATGGTGATTAAGACAAAAATAGTTTTTTTCTAATGCAGACACAGCCCACTATTGTTTCTGAAAAATAACATGTATCTTGATCACACTCCCTCTGAATTAAGGCCACAAAATGTTATTCCTCACATGTAATCTGCAAAAGAAAAGTTAAAGTAATTTTTAAAAATGAGGAATACATCAGCCTTCCCTTAGTGAGTAAGCAGGCTGTTTGGAATACAGAAAGTCTAGCAGCAAGACTCCCAAAAGCACAGTCTTACCTATGACTCTCTCTTGTAGTCAAAATCACAGACTACCTTTGCAAATGCCTGCCATTCTGTCTCTTTCTTACTGACTGATGCTGGTTTTGGTGCTAACTGCCAGTACTAAGCCTGTATCAAATGAAGCCCTAGCACAAACTCAATACAGATACTCTGAAAAAGCTATGACAGGACATAAGAATGAAGGTGTTTGCCAAAAGAAAGAGAGCTATATATGTATGCACACCAAACCCACTGTGTGATAACAGTACTCCACGATATCACAGTGCTGCGTGACAGCTTCAGATCTGCTTTCCTAAATGCACAGCCACAGGGAAACTGAACTGAAGCTGTGCATACTTTAGCTTCACAGTTTCCCAACTTCTGGATGTTTCTTGGGTTTTAATTTAATTTAATTAATTTAATTTTCAATTTTGTTTATAATTTAATCAGTAGTTCATGCAGGTGCACACACAGACACACGCAAACAGGCGAACACATGGAAAAATCTAGCTATCTGCACCACTGTGGGTTAGTTTCCTTACAAACAACAGTGATGGAAGTCAAATGCTAATCAGTCCTGATCCCAGCCCTAGGCATGTATTACATAACCACACACGGAACATCCACACACATGCATGCATACGCATAGCTTTGCCCTCTGTTGTTTCAGCGAAGCGAGACTAATTTTATATGCAACTTATTGCCTAAGTTATTTTCTGCCTGCTTGAAATGTGCCTAGAAGTTCTTCCATTTAAATCAGCTTGCACTTATTTTTCTCAACCCCCAATACCATTACGCTCACAGAGATTTATTACTGTAAGTAACGTCAGTACAAGCAATAGGCAAATGCACAGATCTATAGACATACAAACACAGAAGTACAGACTTTAAAGTACAGCTATATCCTAGTCCAGGTCGCATTTATTTTAATCAAAATCTTTTTTACAAAAAAAATAAATATTCATTAGCTAATCTCCAGCAGTGTTTTCACTCACTTACCTGAATTACACCACTTCTCTTGCCCTGGGGAAGTCTTTTCCCGAAACTCGCCTCCTGCCAGCTCCTAGTTCGTCTGAGGCCCCTCCTGATAACGCTGGTGGTTGCCTTGTGTGGTTGTAATTCTTATGACTAAGTTCCTCCTCGCTGATTTTCCTACTCCAAACCTGCCCAGCGTCAGCTCCTTATTCCTCAAGGTCTCCTCGGCTGTCTCCCCAGGGAGATTGCGTGAGTGTATGTCCAACACCCGAACTGGGGAGCTGACTGGTATCCACACACTTGTAAAACGGGTCTGCCGGGCTTCCAGGCACCAGCTGCTCACCTGCAGATGACAGAGACGGGCAAAGAAAAGAGTCCACGGGCAGGCGGGCAGGCGGGGACCTGAAGCGCAGCTTGAAAGGCAGGCAAACACAGATCAAGAGGGATAGGCTAATGTGACAAACAGAAATCACACACTGCAGATTACAGGTTCACCTTCATTAAAAAAAAAAAAAAAAGAAAGATCCTTGGAACAGAAAATCTGTACCAAACCCCTGGAAAGCTGGAAAAGCTTTCTATCAGGAACACAACCCGCAGGTGAAGACCGAGAGAAAAGGTTAATAATACAAAGATGTGCTACAACAGTCAGCAGCAGCGCAGGCTTTTTTCACATTCTGCCTTCCTCATTCATATCCCTCCTGCTTGGGCTGTCCATGTACTCTGCCAGCAGTTTCCAGCCCTGCTGTCTGCCCTTTCCTCCCACCACTCCAGCCCAGAGCTCCCACACAGCCCTGGCAATGACCCTCACTTAAAAACCCCCTTCAAAATCCATCCTGAGCTCACCAACCGGACTGGATAATATTCTTAAACTTGCCCTGTCACCTTTTCCTGCTGTGATGCCCTTGGGGTCACTGTTGTGCTCTGCCCTCGGTCTCCAGCTCATAATCTTCACTGCATGCCAGTTCCTCGGCATTGTAGTTCTGGGGACTTTCTTCCCACCCAATCCGCGCACGCAGAGTCCCAGCTGCTGGCCTGCAGGTTCCCTCCATTAGCTGAAAGGCTGCCCTCTCCTATCACTGAAAAATCTTAAGTGTTAAAATTCCTGACTCCTGGTTACTTGAGTCTGTATGAAGATTCTTTTCTTACCTTCTTCATACAAGCGAGGGGAAGAGTTGTATCACATGAGGAAACAGCCTGAGACCTCTCCTTGAGAGACAAAGTTCATTTCACAATCAACAATACCACACAGGTAGCCTTAGGAAGATGATATCATCTGGTGCCAGCTGCTTGAGCATGACTTACCTTCGCCTCAACGCTTTGGTGCTGCACAAATTGTTTTGCTATGGGAAAAATTTAGTTATGACAGTAGCAATAGCTGTAGGTACTGAAACACAGTAGTTCACTTATCCTTAAGAGAGACTGTGTGTCAGTGTATTTGTACAGCAGTGCATCCTAAACTTCTCTCTGGGATTATTCTTCCAGCTGGCATTTCCTGTCTATCTGGGCAAAATGGTGAAAACCAGGAGTGGTTTTCTTCACTGCTCGATCTCTCTTACAGAGACTGGCAGAAGCAAAATAGTATTAATGCAATAGCTCTGAGATGCTGTCCTGGTTTCAAGGACCACAACAGAGGTGGGCTTTCATCCCCTGAGAAACAAGGGGAGACTTCTAGACTGAAAATCTTCTTGAGTTAGAAAGATGACTGCAGCTGCAGATGGTAGGCACAGACTGGGGTTTCAGCTTTCCTTTCACTCAGGTACTAACTTGCCCTGACTCTCTGCAGTGTTTTCTCCATGAAAGAGCAGGAGATCCATCCTGTACCTCATCCCCCATTAAAAGGTAGCTAAAATGCAAAGGACAGTTCCTCATTTAAACAAGCTCTTTGCTGCAATGTGCTGCTTTCCACAAGTACCTTCTCCAAGGGCATCTGGAGGAACCTACTCAGACTCCTGCTTAAACACATGATAACTGACAATCTTCCTCCTTTTGCTCCTTCTTTCACAGTTTCTACAGCCCCCAAATGTGGAAGAGTGGTAAAGGGTTAATATTAAAGGTGCACATATGCAAAAGCAGCAACCTCTGCCTCTGCTACTTTTAGTTTCCCCAGACAAACCCTCTGCTGTGCTCCCAGTCGGACTGGTTGGAGAAGGTATTTTAATGGTTCAGAGTTCAGGCCTCAGACTTTAGATTCTTCCTTACTGATCGACAAGCCCCTCCCCCTGTTTAGTTAAGGGACAACAGTCATTTGTTGTCACATTCTGTCTTGTATAAAACAAACTTCTCCTGCTATGTCTTACATTGTTTGCACATCCGTGAAGAAAACCCTGCCTGTTTAAATGCTTGTGCCCTCTCTGGTTTTTTCCTTAAGCAAGTACAATTGGGCACACTGACAGGCAGTAGACTGGCAGCCTTATTAACAAAAGCCTCCTCTTTTATCACCAAGACAGGTACAGAACAAACCACAACCACCCAAACCACACAGTGGCCTCGAGATGTGTTCACGGGACTAAGGAGCAACAACCACCAACTATTCTCTTTGTCCTGTGTGCTGTGTTAACAAGGGTGCTCATTTTGCAGTGCAACCTCCAGGAGGTAAACATACCCCAAATAACCGCTGCTGGTTAAGAGAAAGCAAGTTTTAGATGAATCATTGAATCACTGAATTATAGAATGGTCTGGGTTGGAAGGGACACCAAGGATCACACAGTTCCAACCCTCCTGCCACAGTCTGGGCCACCAACCTCCAGGCCTGGATCTACACAAGGTTGCCCAGGGCCCCATCCAACCTGGCCTTGAACACTTCCAAGGACGGGGCATCCAGCACCTCTCTGGGCAGCCTGTTCCAGCACCTCACCACTCTCTCTGTAAAGAACTTCCCCCTAATATCTAGTTTAAACCTTCCCTCCTTTAGCTTTAATCCACTCCCCCTTGTCCTGCCATTGTCTCCCCTTTAAAAAAGTTGGTTCCCCTCCTGTTTCTCTGCTCCCTTCACGTACTGGAAGGCTGCAATGGGGTCCCCCCACAGCCTTCTCTTCTCCAGGCTGAATAAGCCCAGCTCCCCCAGCCTCTTTTTGCAGGATCTCTTTTTAAAATGTCACTGTGATACTCACTTTTCCTGCATGAATTTAGGGTTGGTAACATCTCCTGACTTACATTCACCTCCTAACATAAAATTTGAAATTGTGGCTTACAACTAACTGACAGACTGTGACTTTTTGGTCAGCCTAAACCCGAAGAGGAGACTGAAAGGCTCAGTACCTGATGGTTTGTTTCTGCAAGCCAGCCATTCATCCCCAAATGGGGTAAGTATCAGAACTGAAGATCTAGAACTGAAAGAAAATTTCCCATCATTGTCCCAAGTTCTGCCTCATGGGCTTTGCCTCTCACGATGACATCAGGTGATTTGAGAACAGTTCACTTGCTTATTTAATATTTAGAATTGTCTTGAAAATGGTAGTTCTAGTGTGATTTTAAGTTCATCCTTGCTGGTTTTGTAAGTTAAAATTACCAAAAGAACAAAGGCTATGAGGGGTTAGCATTATATGAGATGAAATAGGGGGAATAAAGCTTCTTATAAAAATGAAATTACTGAAGGATTACATATCAGTCTTCTTCAGCCAGCTGGAGGTCCAGTAATTTGCTAGCACTTCCTCTAATCAGGGTTAAGCACTCTGTAATAACAGTCTTTTTCTTCAGCTTTCCTGTCAAACTATATCTTTTCATTCCCAACTCTTTTCTTAAATCTATATTAACATTTCATGTGCACAGTTTCATGCAGTGCCTGGCCTGGTCAGCTCTCCCTTCTCAAGCCAGATGCTCAGGAAAGATCCCAAAGGTTGCTTAGATGCTGTAAGTAGGCTACAGGACAGTTTTCCCATTTGGTTTCTTTGGCAGATTTTCCAGGCTCAGAAGCTGGGATTCATTCTACACAGCTGAAAAACTAAATTAAGGGCATAGAGGACATAGGTTCTCTGTATAGTTAATACAAGGTCATAAAACAATTCAAGCACTAAAATCCTTTTCCCCTACACTGACATCACAGGTATAAAGGGTAACCTAGCTCCTGATTTGCATTTCTTGGTCAAACATCAGAAGACAGATGCTACACATTGAGATTCCATTGTCTTCCTCTCCTTCAAAGAAGTAACTTCCCCGAGCAGGAGCTCTCTGGTCTCCCAAAATCAGTGTGGACTCACAGCGTAACTTGGTGGCTTGGTCACAGTCTCTCCCTTAATGTCAGGGTTGAGAGATGAACTGTGAGACTGCAAGTTCACTGCAGCACAGGGATTCAGCTCGGCTCTGCCCAGTTCCCAAGTGCTTTTGTCCTGAGCAACCAACCACCTGAGTATGCACATTCCTCGCGTTACTTTTGCCTTTTCTCTTTCAGTTTCTTACGTTCTTTTTGTTAAATATATAAAATTTCCTTTTAAGTGCCTGCTTTTTACCACTGCATTTTTAAACTGTTCCCATTTTTACCAGTCAGAGCCCAATAGTTCCTCTTGGCAAAACCTAGAAGCTGGTGAACAGAGCTATAGTGACCCACACACCTGGTCTCAGTGTGTTGGAATAAATCGTGGGGTTTCACACAAAGAGAAGCCAGCAGCACCCTGGAAAGGATGCCCATAGAGACCTTAGAAGAACTAGAAAGTATGTTATCACCAAGAGCTGCAACACTGTTATGTAACAATGCACTTAACACCTATCCCGTGTAATGATATAATTTTTACATCTGTAATTCACCATCTAAGACATTGCTGTGTCCTGATTATAGCAGAGAAGCATCACAAATATGCCAAGGCGTGTTGAAACAAAGCATGCTCCTGTCTGCCAGTGCCACTGGAAACAGGTTCCAGCACTGTGCATTAGCAGGGTGGATGCTAAGCTACTGGAGTTACACACCTAAACACATCGGATTTGCTGCCCTGATTTTCACTGAGTAAGGAAGCAGCATTAAAAAGCAACAAGACTAGACCAAAAATCAGCCTTCTAACCTCATACACATACGTGTACAGCAGGAGGCAGCATCTGGGAGGCAGTTTAAAGGCACCTAATTTAGGAGCTGGGGTCACCTAAGAAATGACTGCGCCACCTCAAACCTCATAAAATGATACTTCCATTAACACTTTCCCCAGCCTTCAGCAGCCTGTGGTTCAAGGATTTATTTAGCCACATATAACTTCTTCTCTCATAGGCCTTGAAGGATTTTGCTCAACTGCTTTTGAATCCCTGCAAAACTTTAGCAACAGAGTGCTCTGTGGTAAAAAACTGCAGCATTAATATGAAGAATTAATTCTTCCTGAAAAAATACTTTACTTTTTTGTTTTAAAGATGGATTTCAGTCTTCAAACCAGCTACTCAGTTGGCAGTAGAACGAGTGATGACAGGAAGAGACGAGTAAAGAAGTTTCATGCATGACAAGAATACTAATATACTGACTCATTTAAAAACACGACCAAGTTTGTGTTTGTGGACGAAAAAGAGTAAGCAGAGACAGCCCGGTCTAAACCATAGTTTAAGGTTTGGATATTTGTCTGGAACAGAACACTATTTGGGGCATGAACAATTCAGAGAAGATGCTGGATTCTCGCCCTGCTATATATACCAGATAATTCCTAGTGTCAGCAAACTTCACAAACTTTGAGTCTTGATGGTCAGTCAATAGAGCATTTCTAACCCTTATTTACCTACTACTGCAAACACCTTCTCTGATTCTTTTATTTCATGAAGACAAAGATCACTGGATCACAGAGTGGTTTGGGTTGGAAGGGACCTTAACGATCCCTTGAAGGGAACCTCCCATGGGCATCCCTTAAAGGCAGGGACACCCTTCACTAGACCAGGTTGCTCAAAGCCCCATCCAACCTGGCCTTGAACACTGCCAGGGAGGGGGCAGCCACAGCTTCTCTGGGCAACTTATGCCAGGCCCTCACCACCTTCATCGTAACAAACGTCTTCCTTATATCCAATCCAAACCTAGTCCCTTCTGTTGCCGCTTGTCCTGTCCCTGAAGGACAGGCCTGAAGTGTCCTGAGGTGTCTCTCCATCATGCAGGTGGGGAGATGGACCCCTGTGGAAAAGCAGCAGAGGCATCACCCACATTTCAAACTCTGGGCCCAAAGCGTTAAGCTTTGGGTTACTTTCAGGTCCAGGCCAACTGGTGCCAGCTGCCAGCCGTGACCCGGGGCGGGCAGAGAAAGGGGGTGCGGGGAGGGCCGGCACCGGGGTAACGTAAGGGGCCCTACAGCCCGGGTAGGCGGAGGGGGACAGCCAGAGGGGCCGCAAGTAAGGGGAGAGGTTACCTCCTGCTCTCCGGCCTCCGGGACGGGCAGCTACAGCACCGCGGCAGGTAGGGGGCGAGGCGCTGCCCAGGAGGCCCGGGGGTGGCCAGGCCCTGCGGCACGGGAGGCGAACCCGCGCCTCTCCCCTTCCCGCCCCTCGGCCGCCTAACCCCTCGCCCAAGCGCTTGTTTTCGTGAAACGCAGAATTAATCGAGTTGGCCAGCTCGCGGGCAGAGCAGGCAGGAGAGGACGGAGAGGACAGAGGGCCGGATTTTTGTGTCCCGTGCCCGCCCGCTTTCCTCTCCGCCCACGCTGGCGACGCCCGCCGGCCCGTGAGGCGGGAGCTCAGCGTCTGGCGTGGGCGGCCGGGCAGCGCGGCTCGGTGGGAGGGAGCGGGCCATGGGCCTTCCCCTCGGGAGGGGGCGGGCCGCGGGGTGAGGGCTGCCTGCAGCGGGGCCGCGGCCACCCTCTGAGGGCGGCCCCTCAAGGGACTGTAGGGCAGGGCCTGGCAGTCCTCAGGCGCCGCGGGCCTGGTGCAGCGCCGGTGGGAAGTTAAAGGGTGGCCGCAGGGGTGCAGCGAGGGGTGTGGGCGTTTCTGGGGTCTGTGGGGTAAAGGGTTTGTCGGCACAGCCAACGAAATTGGTCGTGTGAAGAGACCCTTGAGCACCCCAGCGTCTTGCAAGGCTTGGCATAGCTTTACAGGACTGGGAAGCAGTGCGCGCCTTCCGCCTTTGCCAGTGGTAAAACACGGAAAATGGATACCCTCTAACTGAATTTGAGAAATCATATAAAAAAACATAAAGCTGGCAGAGACTTAGGCCAGCTGCATGAGGCGTACGGTCACTACAACGAAGCTCTTCCATCTCCCTTCTTCCTAGCTTCCTCCCACCCACAGGTGGTTCTCACAGAAGGAAATTAAAGGCAAGGCTGCGTGTCACGTTTTTTGGTTAATATCGAGGTTCTGAAACTTCTAATAGCCTAAATCAGGCCCCTCAATCTAAATTTTTGCCCCAAACATTTTTACTTCCTGAAATTTTACTACCTACAACTCAAGTGGAGGTTAGTAAATCGCAGGTGCTTTGCTGCTTACGTGGTGACAGAACTTCCTGCGTGTACTCTACCGTGCCAGGATGAAATACCTGATACAAATGAGGATTTTACAACCCACTTTGAAAATGAGGAATTGCCCTACAGCAGAGAATTTGGGAGAGAAGCTTGAAGACAACTGTATCAAGATAATAGCTAAAATTTGCTGATCTATGCTATTATTGATACCAAAATCTCTGTTTGGCACAAATATGGTGTGATTCTTTCTACTTAAAATAATTTCAAAACAGATTGAAAATAGTATGCAACATACAGGTATCTTTTAAGGGTAAAACCGACTTAGAAGTAAAATGAAGTAAGAAGTTCCTCTTTTCCTTGTAGATGGCTGAATCAGAACCTCAGGAAGGAAAGTATGATAACATGCTAAAGATGATGGAGGACCTGAACAGGGACTTAGAAAAACTTCTGGAGGAAATGGAAAAACTAACAGGTACAGGTCTTTATAAAAGAATGAAACAGATTTGTTTACTAGACTGAAGACATTTAACATTTATTATTTGTATTTATTGCTCTGAACTTCCATATAATAGAAATGTGAAGTGGAAACAACCACCATCAACTAATGCCCTAATGTTCTTGCTTGGGAGAAAGCATGCAAATAATCTAGAAGTTTCCAAAGGCCCCAAATTGAAAATTAAGAGGTGATGGCTGCTCATTTCAGACTGGTGGTTGAAAACAGAAATAATGCCAAGATACTTAATTTACAGTTATTAAAACATGGTATGTAGAATGAGATTTAATTCTGAAAAATGGTGGGATATGCATATCAGAAACTGTGCAAGCAACAAGAACAGATAGAGGCTGTTAAAGCATTTATAGTTAAACAAAATTTCTAAGTGCCATTGATAAAGCTACAGTCAATTATGGTAAAACAAAAGGGAAAGTACAAAATAAGTACTAAAATTGTTTGCCCCATGTTATCAGAAACTTGTTATTTCAAAATCAATTCAGTTATTTAGGTGGTTCTTAAAACATTTCATCTCTTGCTGCAGCCTCCTTTATCTTCCTCACCTATCACAAGCCTGTAACTGGTCTGGAGAGAGGATTCTTCATTTATATTAAAACATTTCACTTTGATTACCTATTTTGTTGTAACATTTAAATAGATGTCCCTTGTAATTTACATCGTTGTGCTTCCATTCTGAAGTATTTTGAGACATTCATGAAGAAGAAATCATAGAATCATAGAATGGTCTGGGTTGAAAGGGACCCCAAGGATCACAGAGTTCCTACCCCCCTGCCACAGGCAGGGCCACCAACCTCCAGACCTGGATCTACACAGGGTTGCCCAGGGCCCCGTCCAACCTGTCCTTGAACACCTCCAGGGATGGGGCATCCACCAGCTCTCTGGGCAGCCTGTTCCAGCACCTCACCACTCTCTCTGTAAAGAACTTCCTCTTAATATCCAATTTAAACCTTCCCTCCTTCAGCTTTAATCCATTCCCCCTTGTCCTGCCATTGTCTCCCCTTTAAAACAGCTGATTCCCCTCCTGTTTCTCTGCTCCCTTCAGGTACCGGAAGGCTGCAATGAGGTCCCCCTGCAGCCTTCTCTTCTCCAGGGTGAACAAGCCCAGCTCCTTCAGCCTCTTTTCATAGGGGAGGTGCTCCAGCCCTCTAATCATCTTCATGGCTCCTCTGACCCCTCTCCAACAGTTCTACATCTTTCTTGTATTGGGGGCCCCAATATAATGGTTAAATAAAATAAATAAATATATAATATACAATATAATGGTTAAATAAGACCATTGCTTTTATTTAGGCCGGCGATTTAGCCCTGGCTTAACTGTTACATTTTGGGTTTGCAGTGCAGGCAACCTGGATGACCTATGACATGGTCATCATGCGCACCAACCCAGACTTGGCCAGCTCCATGAGGCGTTTGGAAGAGGTCTTCTTGAGCTGCAAAGAAGAAATGGACAAGAAGTGGCAAGAGGTGCTCAGTGAGCCTAAAAGCGAAGAGCCAAAAGAGGAATAAATTTAATTCAGTCATCCCTTGGAAAATCACTCCAGCCTTTTTGTTTCCCAGCTGTGGAGGTTTCATGCACACTGTGGAAAATGGTTTGGCTTTTATCTTACTAAGAACTACAGATGCATATACATCCATGGAAGCATTTTAATAAGATTACAGATATATATATATATAAAAAGGTAAAAGGTAACAGTGTGCCTATTTTTCTTATGCTCATCTGGAACCCTGGTAGTGTGTGTGCATACACAACTTACATGCTCTCTTCTTCTTCCTGGAAAACCATACTTGCTTCACTGTCAGTGGATGTGGAATTCTTTGACATCTGAACAAATGGGGGAAGCAGAGTGGGATACAGTGGTAGCATCAGCACATGCCTTTCCAGGAAAACTGAGTAATTACTTCTCTGCAAATGAAAACCAGGTGAAATTCTAAATTTGCAAATAGATTTGGTGTGATGTGGGATTCCCAAATAGGCATTCAGTTACCAAGTTTTATTATTTGGGTCTTATCTGCAGTCTTTTAATTTTGTTTCCTTGGATTTTTAATCATTTCCCAGAAAGGCTGTTATTCTCACACCCTCTGAAGGTAGTGTGTCTTATTTAAGAAAAAAAATGTTTACCATTAACGACTGCACTCTGTGTGGTGTAGCCTGTGGGATTGCTGCAGAGGCCAAATGTTACAAAACATGCTTTTCTCCATGTGTTCCTACTGTGCAATATTTAAAAAAATAAATCCTTTTTCTTTCACAATCAAGGTGTGGATTAGGATGGTGACCTTGTGACTTACAGTTAATGCATAAATATTTTATTTGAGACAGAAGGCAGTTCAAGTTTTGAGGAGGAATTTCCATTTAATTAGTCTCTCTTAACTAGAAAGTAAGCACTATGTAAGGAGAGCATCTCCCTAGTCCTTTAAAGAGGCATTTAATGATTTAAATAACATCTCAACATTCTGTCAAGTCTGCTCAAATTATTCGACCAGGTATCCGTTTGAGAGTAGCTAGAATCAGGCAATGTTCATGCTGCTGCCATGAAACATATAGAAGCCATTTCAACTTTTTCTTTTTTTTTTTTTTTTTTTTTTTGCATCACTGCTAGTTGATTAAGAACATAAACCTGAGTTCTTCTCTTGATTTTCCAGCAGGTAGGTCTTCATTCCAGCCAGGCTAGGGTCAATGGCAGAGCAGCACAAGAAAATTTGCACTTTAAGTACAAGCAACTCCTTTCTAGAGGATTGCAAATGGCACGTTGTCACTTTGGTACCTTGGACTAGATTGCCTTCATTCTTCAAGGCTGTGTTAAAAACTACACCCTTGGAAGAGGCACTGTCTTCAGCAGCCTGTGCAGGGACATACTGGGTTTTGTGAGATGTTTTGGCCATGAAGTGCCCAGTATAGATTGACTACAGATTTTTCCAGAAAGCACAGTTTTCGTTAGACCTTTAGCTAGGTGGCCAATGTTAATTTATTCATTTTTATATCCAAGAGTCCCAGAGAGAACAGAGAATTGTGACATTCAATGAAGTCTCTTTTATGTGAATGCAAATCCCATTTCCTGTCATTGGAAGGCTACAGTGAGTCTGACAGAGTACTCTTTCTCCAGAGCAAAGGGCCACTGTTGGACAGTGCGGCCGCAAGGAGAGGGGACACATAGTAACTTGGTTTTCCTCACTTGACGACTGCTCCTTTCTGAATTGGTTTGTTGGTTCTTTCCTGCGTAACCACTGAGGCAGCAGGCATTACAGCACCACCAACAGGGACCATGAAGACCACCTCCAGTCTCTCCTCACTAAAAAAACAGACAAGTGACATGCTGCTAAACCTAGGGCACCAATTTAGCCTCAACGATAGGGTGGCATGGAGTGCCAGGTAACCCCACCGTGAAGGAACAGAATGAGTTTGCAGAAGGGGTGATGCAGATACCTGGGAACTCTGACATTTCTGCCACCCTTTTTCTTGCTCCTTAAAGCTCTCCTGCACGTGACCATGAACACCCAACTGGATTGAGTAGTAGGGGTGGAAGTCAGGAGGAGAGACCCAAAAGTTGCAGCCAGGAGCACAACACGCACATTGCCTGACAGAGAATCTGTCTGGCTGAGTAGATCAGGTTTTCCTCTTTCTCCCCAGTATTTTCTTCCCAGCTGTGATGACAGAGAACAGTTAGGGATACTGCACCAGCCTATTCCTTGAAATGGCATTCAGCAAGGTGATTATACTTACCTTTCACTACTAAAATAACTTCTGTTTATTTTAGGTTGGTTTTTTCTTCTATTTTTTTACATGGAGAACTCTGCTTGCAGAGATACTGAGTTCTGCTTCACACATCCCACCATCTACCACGCTTCGTCCCCAGGTAGATGCTTTCGGCTTGCAACACAAACCAGAAAAAAACCCCACACGGAAACACCCGGCGATACCCTGTCACAGGAGCGTCTCCTACACGTTCAGTAAAAAGTACGTGGAGCCACAGCCCCACCTAGTGCTCACGGAACTGAGCGCTGTGACAGTAACCCGGATTGGGGGGCTGGCTGACATCTCTTAATCACCCGTCACCGAGGATTTCTGTAATGAAAAGCGTTCGCAGCGGCTTAGCTGTACGTGCACTCTCGGTGAACTCCACTGTTGTGACCCGAGGCTGCACAGTAGTTACTCACAGGTGGCTCCTGTGCTGTACTATGAGAAAAAAGCACACCTTTTCCTGTCGTTACAGAGGCAAGAAAAGCTGGCACGGGTACACTGCCCGTCTGTATGCCCAAACACACAAGTAAGGTGTGCCACTGTCTTCATTATCTGCTCCTTAATCTCTCTCAAGTAACACTAGATAAGCAAGTCGCAATCCATGCTTAGCTTTATGTTTTGTTCCATGCAGACACCCACACAGGTACTGGAATCTCTCTTCACCTGGGCTCATCTTGCATGAATAGATCTGTTTCCACAGCCGTTTACCAGCTTTAATCAAGAAGTGTATGAGGCTTAGCAAAGAGGTTATGGACTAGATCCCTGCCTATTAAAGGCAGTAGATGCTCCAGTGTTTAACACCAGTGCCTCTGTCTGCTCTTTTTGTCACAAGAAAAATCACTGATCTTCATAGTTGCATCCATGAGAGTTGGATGCCCAAGAATGAACTACCCAAGAGCCATCAAACCCTGTGTTCCCCAGGGCTCAGTACTAGGGCTAGTTCTGTTTCATGGCTTTATGAACAACATAGATGAGGGAGTCAAGTGCACCCTCAGTAATTTTGCAGATGATACCAAGATTGGTGGGAGTGTTGATCTTCCAGAGGGTAGGCATGCTCTACAGAGGGACCTGGGACAGGCTGGATCAATGGGCCGAGGCCTACTGCATGAGGTTCAGCAAGGCCAGGTACAACGTCCTGCTCTTGGGTCAAAACAACCCCATGCAAAGCCACAGGCTTGGAGTCAAGTAGCTCAAGAGCTGTCTGGAGGAGAGAGACCTAGGGGTGTTGATTAACAGCCAGATGAGTACAAGCCAGCAGTAGGCCCAGGCGGCCAAGGGCCTGCATCAGTAACAGTGTGTCTAGCAGGAGTAGGGAAGTGATCCTTCCCCTGTACTCAGCACTGGAGAGGCCACACCTCAAGTACTGTGTTTAGTTTTGGGCCCCTCCCTACAAGGACATCGAGATCACAGAATCATAGGGGTTGAAAAGGACCTCGGGAGATCATCAGGTCCAACCCCCCCTGCCAAAGCAGCTCCCTAGCTCATATCAACATGCTTGATAGGATACCTTAATAAATTTGTGGCTTTATTAAGCCCACCCCTTCCTTCTAAAATTCCATCCCTAATTCTTCTTTTAACTGCTCATATGTCTGGATCAAAGAAAAGATGGATTTTAGTGTATTTTATAAAACCCTGAGCTTGGAAAATGTTCCTAAAAATTACTAATTGTGAGATGCTTGTGTTTACCCTGGGAAGACCTACAGAGCTGGTGAAGGGTTTAGAACAGAAGTCTTACGAGGAGTGGCTGATGGAGCTGGGATTGTTTAGTCTGGAGAAAAGGAGACTAAAGGGGAGACCTCATCGCTCTCTGTAACTACCTGAAAGGTGGTTGTAATGAGGTGGGTGTTGGTGTCTTCTCCCTGGTAGCTAGTGACAGGATAAGGGGGAAAGGCCTGAAGTTGCATCAGAAGTTTAGGTTGCATAATAGGAAGAATTTCTTTACTGAAAGGGTTGTCAGATACCGGAACAGGCTGCCCAGGAAGGTGATTAAGTCGCCATCCCTGAAGGTGTTTAAAAGAAGAGTAGATGATGTACTTGGTGACATGGCCTAATGTTGGACCTAACAGGGCTGGATAGACAGTTGGACTCAATCTTGAAGGTCTTTTCTAACCATAACTATTCCGTGATACCAATCCACATACTGCTTGGCCCAAACAGCCTGCAGTGGCTTAAGTCAAAGCACATTCTTTTTAGAGTGTAAACATCACATTCTCTCCTGTAAGAAGGGCGTGTAAGTTCTCCTGTGGCCCCTTTTTGTCTACTAGCTGAGGTGCTACAGGACTCTGAGCTGCCTGGATTCCTAACACTGTTCAGAGTTTCCATTAACAGTTTCTTACCAGGAAGGAGATGCAACAACTCACAATGTCCAGGGAAATTCTGATGGTTGAGACTGTATCCTTCTCTCCCACACAGAGCTGAGAAGGGACTGTGGGCACTTCATGTGTCCACTGAGGTACCATGATCCTTTACCAGAAGGTGGCCTAGAGCTTTGTTTAGAATATTTCATTTAGTACTTGTGCTTTGCAGTTCTTGATTATTGCAGCTCCAATTCAGGTTACCTCAGAAAAGTATCAAGAAGAGAATCCATACACAGTAGTTGTTTTGCTTGCTGGCATAATCTGCTTCCAAAATTCAGTCCAGATCCTTGCAGCAGTTTTTCCTGAAGCACGTATGGAGAGATTACTGAATCTGTAACAGCCTTATTTACACACTCCAGTATTAAAACAACATTATTTTTGCTAGCGCTCTTCGAGAGGCAGAGAGCTGACTGAAAACAAAGGGGGTGAGCAACATTCCTCCCGAGTCATTTCCTCCAGGGCAAGGACTGTATCACCTGGGCACTATCAGCCTGAAAGCGGCAGCGCCTTTTCTGTGTACATTCTATTAATACCAACTTATTTTTCTGAGGCACTGCCTCCTCCATGCTCCTGCACTGCTGTGAAACACACTGACTTCTTTTTTCCCCCAAAGAAAACACATTGGGTTATTTTCTCAATTCTGTTCCTGGTAAAGTATTGTCTACCTTACTTGCCTAGTCTTCTCCAGGTGCTCTGGGTTTGGATCACTGGAATAGAGACATGGGCAGTAAGAGTACAAAGTTTTGAGGTGACATCTATCTTAAAGGGAAAAGAGCAACATTTAGAGACTGTTAAAGTTAACAGCTGTCACGGACAGAAGTCTGAGTGCTGTGCAAAGTAAGTGAAAATAATTGATACATGGATGAGTTACTACAACACAGAGGCATTCTAAGCCTCTGAAAACAACACAAGACTACTACAAGTTGCACTGTAGTAGTACAAGACTACTACAGTTGCACTGAACAGAGCCACTAAGTAACGCTACCCAGTATATTAAAACAGCAGAAATTTTGACTCCAACTTTGTTCTAAAGTCGGATGCAGTACGTGATTTCAACCAAAGCTATTCCTGCTAAGGATGTCTGCTGTACAGCCCCACCCCTGTGTTAATGTAAGAGCACTAATTAAGATGTGATTGCCAAAAAACAGGAGAGTGCACGATAAATTGCTAGTTTGACCAACAAACCTCTGAAGAATCACTGAGGATTGCCAAAGAGGAGGAGAAATTAGGGGGAGGGTAATTCCGACAGGGGCAGTCCAGGATCACTGACTCATGGTCCACCCACGCTAATTACATCGCCAACTTAAAGGAGCCATTAGGCACGCACACTAATTTACATAGAAGGCAAAGGCTTATTAACCAATCCTACAATGATAAGTAACACACATGTAGTAGAGACATGAGTATATTAACAACTACTGATTTGGAGCTTCAGTGGGCTGTCTTGGGACCAGCACCCAGACCTGCGCAGACACCTCTGCTCTACCTGTATCTTGGCATACTGCACACCAGGAAAAACCCACCCCCAGTTCTGGGGCAACTTGAGGTGCTGCTCAAGTGGCTTTCTAGGCTGCCACTTATACAGGCTGCTTATTTGAGCTAAGACTGTGTGGATCCTTCCACATTTAATCCACACTCCCCATTTTGCCAGGTCTCTGCATTAAAAGACCTGTACTTCATGACTGATCCTCCTTAGAAACGTGCTGTAAAAGCAGTTCCTGACTAGCTCTAACAGCCTGTGTGGTCCTGCAGAAGTCAGTTTACAAGTTAGAACCCCAGATTGATAACCCAGCACTGAAGAACGGTGCATTTTTACAACAGTCAGGAAACATGATGAAGCTCTGAACTCAGCGACAGCTTTCTGTAGGTCTTTCCTATCACGTTAAAGCCTGAAGATCTTCGTACCACCAGCTGATACAAGTAATCAGGATCAATTTTCTGCACAGTGCATTACTGTCTAAGATTCGCAGTCTAATCACAGCTTCATTGATCCACTATTATCAACAGCACAAACTGAAGTTTAAGCTGCCCCTTGTTTGACATAGCCTCTGGAACTCTTCTCATTTCCTTTGCACCTGACCAAGGGTTCCCCTACTGCTTGGCTCATGCCACATATGTCTAAACACCCCTGAGTGCTCCTTCTTAGAATAAAAAAAGACCAAAACAAAACCCTAACAAAAACCACAATGCAAACAAAACAAAAACCCAGCACCACCCCACCCACCCAAAAAATTACCACATCAGTGCTGAAGGCTAGGTAGTTCTCCAAAAAGCCAAGCCAGCAAAAAGGGTAACATCTAAGATTGTGACTCTGAACACAGGATTTACAGACTTTGTAAAAACCTCCCCCAACAAATCACTTCCCTGGAACTAGGTGGGAAGGGCTGCACATAGATATACTGTTGTTTAATGCAGAAATTTACAGGATAAATATTTCTCTGCATCAGTACCTTGTCATTGCAGGCTATTAGGTTTAAATAAAACAGTGCACAAAGGCTGACAGAATTTGCTTCTCCCTGCCTTTATCCTCCTCGAAAGAAAACAAGCCCCAGATCATGTTTTTGCAGTTAAGTAAAAGGAAACAGCAGTCTTCAGAAGCAGAAAGCCTGGTTACAGTCAAGCAGGCAGAGTATTATGAGAAGACTAAAATAATTACACTATAAAAATGTAATCCCCGCCAAGTGTAAGCCATTTTAAGTGCCCATGAAAGGGAAGAGTGCTAGAATGAGCACAGCACAAAAAACAATAGCTCCAAGTAGGTACAAACACATGTGAACTACTCAGCAAATTCAGAGCAATTGTAGCTAAAAATCTTTCTTTAAAAAAAAAAAAACCTCCAAAAACCAGAACTGGCTCAACACACTTCTGAAGTTCTGCTCAAGGCAAATAATCCATACCCTTATGTCCAAAAGCACCACAGCTGCCAAAAGAACTCACCCTTATTACTGAGCACCAGTTTTATTTCTTCAGCCAAAGTCCAGCTACCAAGAGAACAAGTGACCTAGTAAGGAAATAATTTATACCCAGCCTGAGACAGCTAAAATTTAATTTTAGCAAGTGCTTTAGACTTGCTAGAGTTGAGCCCATGTTTTCATACATAGGAACTCAGGGATGAAGAGGGTCATCAGACAAGAATTTTTGCATAAATCAGAAGGTTGTTGCAAATGTAGGACTGAAATAATGGGCGGGGGGGGGGGGGAAAGGGGGGAGCAAACAAGATAGATGCAAGGAGCCTACTTGCATCTCCCTCAGTTTCTCCTTTCCTAAAAGGAAAGTTAGATGCTTCTGATAATCTGATTAAAGTCTGGCCATTTTTGGAGATATTAAAAAAAAGAATATTAGCCTGCTGAATCTCACTTTAAGAAGAAACCACTTCCTTTTGAACAACTGAAAGCAGTTCAAGTAGTTTTTATAACAAATTCCACTGTAATGTTTCAATATTTATGAATGTTAATGTTTATACTACAGTGAAACTGCCAACCATGCCCCAAGCTGCCTGAAGTAGACTTAGTTCTGAACAAAACTGAACTGTACGAAGAATTAGTCTGCTTAACTAGTGCACCTTTTAAGTGGTCTTACATTTTCTTCTCCTTATTAAATTTGTTCTGAGTCAGAACAGCCATATTCTTCCAAGGAGAGACATTAGAATGCCACTGTGCTTCTCTTGCTATTTGTCCCAATCTACATCTTACCAGGTTTGCTACAGCAGCTCTGTCTCTCAGCAGCCTGTGTGCCACACTCCTGACAGCACGCCTGCACAACGCCTGGGTAAGCGACCCAGTGCCACAAGGGCAGGTCACACTAGTGCAACAGCTTGCAGGGATAGAAGCATTCTCCTTCCTGGATCAAACCTGTCACTTCCACTTCCCATCTCATCAGCAGTTCCTAATTCAGTGCAAAGGCACACAGGAAATGCCCAACACAGTCCTCTGCAGGCAGTGCAATCCGTGTGTGGCTAAGCCTTCTACTACCACAAGGCAAAAAACAGAGTGCAAGGGCCTCGCACCACCTTCCATGAAGCTGGAAGCCAAGTGCTCTGGAGTGCAATTGCCCCCTACACTTCTCCTTTCCTGAGGGGTAAGGTGAGAAAGTGTGTGTCCAGAGAACCTTGTCTAATTTTTTAGTTATTAGTGTGCAAGAACACAGAAACTAGAGGACACAAGAGCAAACTATCAACCAAGAATCTCAAGTCTCAATTTAGTTCTACATGTGAGGAGCTACACAGTGTTGCTCCAGACCACTGGGTTCTGGGTGAACTGTTACAAAGGACTGGGAAAGGTTGCACAGCTAGGAACAGAAACAGGCATTTTAAGGAAACAGACTATTCCAAGGTTTGGGTAACAGCAACAGGAGGACAGGAACGTGAGAAACACCAGGCTAGAGAATGAAGGACATGAGAAGATAGCTGCAGAAACGTACCCACGTGCAACAGCTGGGAGCAGACTGATAACACTTGCAAAACAGCCAAGGTTTGGGGCTGAGCAGTAGAATAAACACATGCATTAGCAAGATAGCCAAGTACTTTGCTCACAAACACAAGACTGCACAGGTACAGAGATTTTACTGCTTTCAAATAAGGAAAAGCAGAGATGTGAATGTAACAGACTGCTGCTCCTTGGAACAGCAGCTCTCACACAGTGGCAGTTAACAAGTCCACTTTGTCTTTTTCAGCAGAGAAGTCTCAAAACTAGGATACTACTGTTTACAGAACACAAGAGCCTAGCAAAACAGATGGGGGAAATGATATCCCAGTAACCCGCTCCAAGTCCCCCCAAACCCTTGCCACAAGATGGTAACAAAAAACCCAACTACTAATGCTATTTGAGCCAGAAGATGAGAGAGAACAGTGTAGGTTAGGTTATAGTTTGGTCAGTAGTTTTTTTGCAGAGGTTGTTTGGGATGGAAGTGGAGCCACCTCACCTAGCCATGTCCTCACACATGTATCATCCAGCATGGTTTTAGACAAGCTACATCAAATCTACTAGGGGCAGCTCCAATTTTCACATATAGATGCTGAAGCAGCAAGACTAAAACAAATCACTGTTTTCAAGGTAAACATGAACACACTAAACCAGACAGTTCTTTGGTAGTTGAAATCACTTTATTTGTGAGGAACGTCACCCATGCTGCACAGTTTCAAATAGATCTTACCAAGGAAAGCGGAAGTTTCTCCTCCCCGTGTCCTGCAGTGACCAGGACTGGCACAGAAAAAAAATTAAAAACTCACACCTGGGAGGTTTAGCACCAGCATCCAATAAAAAACACATTTTATTTCAATTTCAGTTCTTTGGTTGGGGTTTTTTCCCTTCTCAGTTTAATACCAAAAGAAAAAAAAAATTTAAAGATTCAATACTAGTGAAACAGTGAAATCCAAAAAAATAACCAAAACAAAAATTCCCACAGTTGCTGTTGAAACTGGGGAGGTTGCTCTTTCTCAATCTCGCTCTCTTTTTTCTCTCTTCATACACATCTATCTTGCAGGCGTTCCCTGGATCTCAGCTGCTGGTATTTAGTTTTCTTTTAAGTTCTGATGTTTCAAATCTTTGCTTTTGTCATCACTGTTGACAATTTATTGCTCGAGTGTTTCTTTGGTGTTACTTTAGAGTTGTACTTTAGGACACCTGTTGAAAAGCCAAATTTTTTTTTTAAATGCAGTTTAAGTTTCATTTTCCTGTTGAAAACACACGATGTCAGGTAGAGCAGGAGTTATAACAACACACAGGTGGGCTAAGCATGACTGACACATCTGATCTGCAGGTTGAGAGTACACTATCTTCTGAAAGCAGAACAATGACTCATGCACAGAGGCTACTGCTATAGAGACCAGACAGATCTTCCTGAAAGAGAGACCGATAAAGCAAAGTTTCCTTTGTGCCAAATGCAGACACAGGGGAGAGAAAGCAGAGAAAGCAGCCAACAGTTCCTTGGCTTGCCTTACACAGCCCACTGAGGAGTCATTGAAAATAAATCCCCCACGTAAGGGGATGTGGCCAGCCTAGAAGCATACACAGCACTGCTCCAACTGGAGAACAAGAACCACCAATACTGCTTACCTGAGGGATAGTAGAGGTGCCTGGGGAGCCGGACACTACTCAGCACCACTCTGCTCGGTCACTGGAGCAGGATTTTCAGCAGGTGTTTCAGTCGTCACCTTTGTCTGAGACAAAATAAACCTTTATTATAGCCAAAGACTGACTTCCAGGCCTCTCCTCTGTGCAGTTGTAAGGTCAGTATAGCCCAAGTTTTCAATAATTAAAGATGAATCCTCGGAAAATGTAAACTTCAGTGTATCTCCTACAGTTAAAGTGTTGCACAGCAGACTGTCAGGGACCACCTCAAGTAGACAGCAAGAAAAGTGTTCCCTCATGAAGGTGCAAATCCATGTTTGCAAGCAGTTCAGGAACTGCACCTGTAGCTTTCAAATCCATCTCTTGTACTGCATACCGGATGGAGGTTTGAGGAGGCTGAAAAACCCAACCATCTCTCCACTTCAAAAACGTGTTAGTCTGACCCCACTTAAGAACTACCCAGAAGCAACCCTTATCTTGAACAGCACACGCAGCGGGATAAGCTGCTCAAAGACATTGATGAGGAGCGGGCAATGAATCTAGCTACCTTCAACCATCAGCACTTCCCTCAACTTAGCCATCAGACTCCTCTAGCACCCCAACACTTGTTAAAGCTCCCGCAGGACAGGTGGACTTGAGCATCCACCCCATGAAAATTCAGTCTCTGCCACATTTTGCAGGACCAGGCTCACCTCTTTCCCATCCTGAGCTGGAGTGTTGAGCGGACGAGGCCGACGCCGGTAGTTGTACGGGCGCCTGTACCCACGACGTTGACTCATGGCATTCGCCTCGTGATGGTTCTCTTTGTTTTCGGTCTCTCCAGCCACCGGGGCAGGGCGTGGACGTGGAGGCCCTCTGAGGGGAAGGAATACATCTTAAGTACAAGAGAAGCCCTAGAAGGTTAAGCTAACATCATTTTAGCCTAGTGAAAACCTCTCTAACCTAGTGTCCTCTAACTGCTTTGAACGCTAACACAGCGTCCCTCTGGAGTTCAGCTGGCATTTAATTGGAAGGGAAAGACCTGTTTCATCAAATTAGACAAGCAACCTTGGTGTTTCCATCCTGCCAAAGCCACATCTGTATGTTCTGTGGTCTGCCCTACAAAGAGAGGTAGTTAGCCCATTTCAACTGCTGGCTTAGAGAAGAAACCAGCCAGTATTGGCCACACAGGCCAAGTTAGCCCTGGACTACCTGTATATGCCAGTGCAGCATTATTGGTGTGATCCCTGGGAATTGCAGTTCCACCTGTAAACCATACCTGAATCTTCACTCACTGCCTTATGCTGCTCCTCTTAACCACATAAGCAAGCAAAGTGTGTATCTCAAGCAAGTTGGACCTCAGTAGCACTGAGCTACCAAGTCCATGTTCCTGAAGTACACATTTCATCCCACTTACAGCATGAACAAAGTACACTTATACGCTGCCAAGACACAGCCAAGGCACAGCCTCCACTGCACCAGGTTGCCCAAGGACCCACCCAACCTGGCCTTGAACACTGTCAGGGAGGGACCAGCCACAGCTTCTCTGGGCAACTTGTGTCAGGGACTCACCACCCTCACAGTGAGAAATTTCTTCCTAATATCTAATCTAAACCCATCTTCCTTCATCTTAAGGCCATTACCTTTTTTCCTATCGCTACATTTCCTCTCCAGATTTCTTATAGGCCCTGTTTAGGTACTAGAAGGCTGCTAGATCTCTCCAGAGCCTTCTCTTCTCTAGGCTGAACAAGCCCAACTGTCTTAGCCAGTCTTTGTAGGAGAGGTGCTCCAGGCCTCTGACCATCTTTGTGGCCTCCTCTAGACTCACCCTAACACATTTCTGTTTCTTATGCTGAGGACACCACAGCTGAATGCAGTACTCCAGGTAGAGTGTCACAAGAGCAGAGGAGGGAGAATCACATCCCTCAACCTGCTGGTCACACTTTCTGATGCAGCCCAGGATATGGTTAGCTTTCTGGGCTGTAAGTGCACAGTGCCAGCTCACATCCAGCTTTTAATCCACCAACATCCCTGAAACTTTTCTCCTCAGGGTTGCACTAAATCCACGAAGCCTGTATTGACACCAGGGGTTGCCCCAACCCATGTGCAGGACCTTACACTTGGCCTTGTTAAACCTCATGAGGCTCACATGGGCATGCTTCTCAAGCTTAACCACGTCCCTCTGGATGGCATCCCTGCTTTATGAACACCATCAGTGGAAGTAATCCAGTCTTATTTAACTTATCACTCATTGTCCAAGATAAATCACAAGACGCTAAGGATCTGAATGAGCTTTTTCACATAAAGAACTTTAATTTAAAAAAAGGAAAAAAGTGATGCAACATTTCAAAAGGTATGACAGGCAGAGACTGACTATTTCACACTGATATTTTTAACTGCACCAAATTCCTCAGCTATGAAATTGTTCCCTCAGTGTAGAGCCTGGAAGCTGGAATGGTCAAGTCAGAACCAAGCCTGGAAAATGAAGAAAACAATCCTATACCAGACACTTTAAGGTATGACTAACACATGACTCAGCAGCTTACTCTGCATATCCCACTGGAAAGCATCAATGATTATGTGAACTCTAAGAGATCTTTACTAAGAACAGCTTGGTGGGTCTTTGGGTGCCCATTTATGCCAGTTCTATGGATCCCTAGGCAAGACAAGAAAACACACTTCCCAAACAGCCTCCCACACTCTAATTTTCACCACACATAGTTACCCAAACCAGACAGGGTTTGCTTAGAGACACCACAGTGGTATTCTCTTCTAGCTATTTGCCAGTCTCCCCCAAGCTCACACGAGCTTTCAACACTGCCAACACCCTGTGGCAAAGCGCTTCAGTGATCTGCTGTGTGCAGAGCAACCTGAGCCAACAGCCTGGGCGTGAGTCAGCAGCAAAGGCAAAGCAGATCCCAGGCTGTCCCCACAGAGCCATTACTAGCAGAGGGCAAGCTGTCAACATACCACTGCTCAGCACTTACTAGACACTACACCTGGAGTACTCTGTCCAGTGCTAGTCCCCACAATTCAAAAAGGAGACAGACTGAATACAGCCAAAGCACAGGCATAGTGAAAGGCTGGAGAAAGCAATGTATGAGGGAAAGCTGAGGGTGTTTGGTCTTTCCTCCCTGGAGAAGAGGGGGCTTTGGGGGAACCCATCACACTATTCCAGTTCTTAAAGGGTAACTACAGAGGACAGAGGTTCTCTCTTCACAATGAGCCACCTTGAGAAGACAGGGGGGACAAAAGATACAAGTTGCACCAGGAGATGTTTTGTCTTGCAAGAAAGTTCTACATGGAGAACAATCATTTACTACAACAACCTCCCCACAACTGTGGTGGAATCCCCATCACTAAAAACTTCCAAGGAGCAACTGGGCATGATGTTAGAAAACTTCAGGTAGGCTCCCCTTCCATCAAAATTCTGCAATTGCTTCCTTATTCCCGTGTCTCACATTTCTTCTTCTAATTAAAAGAGCTCCTGCTGTCCCTACCTTTTGCATACACATTAACACCAGGGAGTAGAGCTTCCTGCTCCTCATGAAGCCTGCACAGATCACAAAGGTCATGGTGAGAAGAGGAACCAGTACAAACCTGCGATAGCGGGGACGATAGGTAGGATTCCTATGCACTTGTTGATGGAGTTGTCCTCCTTCTGTGACCCCTTCCTTCATTTCTCCCTCACCACCCTACAATGAAAAGGCAACACAAGACAGTAAAAAAGCACAGTGTTGTTTTACATCACAGGCAGTATATTAACTATAAAACCCAATGGCTGAACACAAGTTCAAAAACAAGTGTATCTGTACAGAAACACCTGCATATGAGGTAAACAGAAGCAGGAGCAGATACTCAAAAGACTCATTTGGGCAAATATAAGATTAGGACAGAACTCTTGTTCACACAACAACGCTGCCCTTGTTCCCCACAGTAAGACTCAGAAACTACCTAAGGATGCCTCCTCCCCATCTGCCAAGAACGGCAGAGAACTTGACAGCTCTCCTCAGTGCATATGAGAGTACATTTAGAAACATGACATTGCATTGTAAGGGGTAAATCTGTTGTGGAGAGGCAGCTATTGATCAGGGCACTTCTGAATTTGGACAGCTAACTCAACAACATCAGGCTGAAAATTGCCAACCACCACTTCTGGATTCATTCTACACAAATCCCCACTTCAAAGAACTCCTGCAATAACAGAAATTTAAGTACATCATGTCAAATACTCTTCTACACACTCAATGTTTTCAACCTTCCAGAGATGCAGTGCTTATCTCCCCCCTCTTCAGCTGTCAACAGATGAATCTGTACTTATTTTTTTAAATGCCAGCCATCAGTTAACGTGATTTATTAAAAAACCCCAAACAGATTAGCCATTCCAATTTCACTAACCTTCCCTTTAAAAGATGGGATCTAACAAGAGATAGGACTTCTGTTTCCAGATCTCTTGGATCTGATCCAGCAGGAAACAAAAACTACTTCTGCCTGACAGCCTTCAGCACTGAAGTTTGACCAGTCTCCTTCCAATTCCACACAACTATTTTAATTAGCACCATCGTATTTTGCTCTGTTTTAACTGGCAATCTCAGTTAACTGCATGGGCAGCAAGCTCCTTTGCTAAGATAACATAATTGATAATGTTCTGAAAGGCTGAAGTGCTGCAAGTTCCAAGAAATTTGGGAGAAAATTAAACTAATCTGGACAATCTTCTCTCACTCCAGTATAATACCCTCCAAATGCAGTAATAATTTCAGTCACTAATTGCAGCTCTCCAAGTTAAAAAAAAAGGCAGCTGAATATTTCAGTGTACCTAGAAATTATACCAGCTTTTCCTAACTCTATGAAAGGATCAACTGGTGAGGTGAGAGAAATCAGAATTCTGTTAGAAAAGATATAGTCACAGATAACATAAGGGACAATGTTCTCATGATCAGACTGAACAGACAGTAGCAACAGAGGTCATCTGATCACAGTTCAGAACTACTTGAGACTTGGAACCCAAAAGGAAAACTACACTTCTGAATTTACAACAGCATTATACTATCCATTTTGCAATACCTATCTGTCCTGTTTCATAGAATCAGAGAATGCTTGGGTTAGAAGGGACCTCAAAGACCACCTAATTCCAGACTCCTGCCATGGGCAGGGACACCCTCCACTAGACCAGGTTGCTCAAAGCCCCTTCCACCCTGGCCTTGAACACTGCCAAGTACCAAGATGCTTTGTACTCCCTAATCTCATAGGTTAATATTCCTGTGAGGAGTGGGCAGAAGCATCTCAGTAAGAGGAGAAATAGCACCACCAATACTGCGTGCAATAAAAGTGATTCAGAGGTCTTGGGATTTGCCTTTTGTGAACTAAGGCCTTAACCATGCTCCTACTCTCACTCTTCTGCATGTATGGATTGGCAAAGCACAGAAACAAGAGAGCAGAAAGACACAAAGGAAGGAGGATACAAGACAAACTATCCTGAACATCTTCTACTGTAATTGCCATTTCTCTTCCCCAGGATTTCTGAGCAAGCACAGACAGAATCAGCTCTCAGCCCTAGCACTGGAGTGCCAGAAATGCTGCACCACAGAAACCTACTGGGTCTTGTCTGCAGGACAACCTGACAGAAGTCAAAGTGTCAATTGACCCCAACTGTAGGAGGCACACGCAACAATGTTTTCAGCAACCAAAGCTCTTCTAATAGCACTTGACAATCAGCATCATATTCACAGACCTTTAATAGGCTGTACTGAATTTCTGTGTGTTTTTAACAGCACAGTCCAACTCCACTCCTCCCTACAGAGGCCTGCATTGGAATCTGGAATAAAAGACTCCATCTCCTGTAGTGACAGAAAGAATGACTAAACCTGATGAAGCATTACTCAAAAACAATGCAACCATTTTCCTATTCATCTTGAACTGAATGTTGCTACGTCAGTATTTTAAGCGGGTTTGGCTTTAACAATCAGTTGAAAACAGTGGCAAAAGCAACTGAATTGCTTAGCCCAGAAGTCACAAAAAAAGTTTCCTGTATCTTCTAGAGTATCACAAAAACTCAATTAACACATTAGCGTTGCTGTCAATTGAGCTTAAATCAACCATGCTGCCAGAAGTCACCAAAACAGAAATTTAACCAGAAAACAAACTGAGCTTTGAGGTCTTGTTCTACTGTACTGGAAGTAAGTGTATTAGATTAAGAGTACACACAAAACTTTCCTAATAAATGAATTTACTTTCCTAATAAAGTACCACAAAGTGTATAGCACACACAATCCTATTCACTCAGCTTCCTCCACAGGAGCCTTCCAACTCAGTGTACTACCTTGTAACACAATGTTAGGTCATTTTAAAGGACAAATAAATGAAGACAGCTTGCTGCACTCCACATTCTTCCTCTGAAAAAGGTCAAAACAAGCAGTCAGGCTGCAACTCCCCGTGAACATCTCTCCCAGCTTTCTATAACCCTAAAGAGATACAAAATTTTGTTCCTAACAAAGGTTCTATAAGCACTGAGATAAGCTTTTTATCCATCTACTTATTTCTTCTTACAAGAGCTAAAGACTGAGCTGAAGAAATGTCTAACACTTAATCTTTTCAGGTCTCCTTTCTACAAGAGATAGCATCAGCACATAAAAACAGCCCTCAAACTATTTTGCTTATATTCCAACTCACTGGTATAGAGGCTTCTATTAGAAACACACACAACACGTCGATGAGGACATCGTTGCTTCTCAAGCTTATTCCACCATTCACTGTCTATTGTAACATTCTGACTACATCTCCATGCCATGCTTATGTTGTCACAGTTCAGTGAACAGCACATCCTCTTTTCTGTTGTAGATACAATTAAGAAGTTTCCAACATTAACAAGGACTTTTCCTTTCCATGGAAGTCCCCACACAATCCAGACAGTTTGACTGGAGCTGATTAAAGGCCTCAAGTTCCTCGAGCTTCTCTTCACCCTTGAGAAATTCACACAGTGTGTTCAAGCACAGAGCCAGTAAGTTACACACAGAGTACAGCAGGTTTAAGCTAACATGGCAAACGAAGGACAGTATCTTTAGTTAGCCTAAAACCATGCCAGGAAGGAAAGATAAATCAATTCTTGCTGGACTGCAAGGTTGGACTGGAGTTAGAAACAGACATCAATTTAAGGTTCTGGAAACCTAGAAAGCCACTATGTCAAAAGTCACCTCTACAAATTAAACACTTTCTAGTAGACACAGGACTGATGATGTGGGGAGCTGAGCTCTGAGAAAACCCTTCACCTCTGACAAACAGTAGATCTTCAAGCATAGCAGGCCTGGGTACACTGAAAGTCTTCCTTCAGGCATGCAGCAACAGTAGCCTGCAGCTGAGGAAGTGTCCTTTCAGAAAAGCAGAGCCCAGGAACACCACACCATCAGCAACTCAAACCTTCCAGAATCAATGATCCCAGAGAAAATGCAGTAGGTTTTGGGTTATGAAACAAGAGCTGACTTCATAGGACATCCAGTACCAGTCACACAACAGCTGAAGTCTGGTACCTGCAATCAAATCAGTCTGGGGACTCAGATACAAGCAAGCCAAAGGAAAACACCATAGTATCACAGTTTGTTTCCCCTGTGTACACCTTCAAGCACCAGGATCCAAGTATGTGACAGCATCACACACAATCCAGATTTGTAGCTGCGTGAGCTTGCATTAGACATCCAAGAGAACATGCCCCAGCATGAGTACCCTGAGACTGAATGTTCCCCATGTCCAGGTTGGGTCTCACATTATCACTCTTCAGGCAGAAAGAAACAGCTGCTTCCCATACTCAGCCATGTACAGGGCTGTCTAAGCCTTGATATGTCTGCTTGTTTAAAATCTGAAACAGTTCCAAGACAATGCCAATACCACCAACAGAAGCACTCACACCCAATAAAGTCAGTTGAGGGAGACTTTAATCTCAGAGAGCAAAAGGAAACAGAATCAATACTGAAATGCAGCTGGTTGATGAGCTAACAGGTAAGACCGGAAACATCAAGAAGCTCAACAAAATCAAGCATCTTAGCTCTTCACCACTTGGCATGAAAGCTGAAGCTGCAAACTGTATTGCCAAAGCCATACTCTGCCACCAGTTACCAGCACCAATTACTGGCCATCTTCAAGGGACCCAAAGAATACCTTTCATACATTTCAGGCTCAGTGGTGTCCAGCAGGGTTAAAGAAAAAGGTCTCAGGATAGCTAGTATAAACAGCTAGACTTTAAGGAACAATTTGACACTACTTGCTTTCTTTGCCCCTGTGCTGTCAACACTGTAGAACAAGATAAGAGTTAGATTACTTAGAGACTTCACCAGGGCTCTCTTATGAATGATCATTCACACACCTCTCCGAGTGAGGATCACAGACTCAGCTATTAGAGAAAATATAATCAAGCCTGGAGTACGTTCCAATTTGTTGGCTTGTTCCAGGCACCAATTTAGCACCAGCATGAGGTGAAGTAGTAACTGCTCAAATTACAGCCATACACCTCATACTTAACTCTCCCTCTGCAAAAACTTGCAAGGGGAGCTGCTTAGGAAGGCTTGCAAACATTATGAGTAATACTGCATAGCTAGATTAAATGAAAACCCTAAAAGCATTATCTTAAAACTGAATTGCTGTAGGCAGAGGCCTATGAAGGGTGATATATGGGAGTTTCAACTAGCTGGTCAAACACAAAGTGACAAACTTCTAAGTAAGTTCTACTTTCCAAGTACCCCTTCCAAGTTATGGTTATACTACTAATATTACTCTATGTATTTCCCCTTGCCTATGGGGAGAACACTCCTTTATATTTACTCTTCAATGACACACATATCTTAACACCCAAAAAGATGCTTTTAACATGTTCTAGGAAGACATGTCTATAGGACACACAGTAATCTATCAGTAGCATCAGTGACATGCCAAAGAAACCCAGGATATATTGAAGAACACTCACAACTTAATTGTTGATAGCTTACTGTATGCCAGTGGTAAACTTGTAGTATCCTCTCATGAGGGGATCAGAGGACTGCTGAGGGGTTAGTATGACAACCACTAAAGAAATTAAACACTTACACTTCGAGGTGGTCCACGGCGTCGGCCAAAATAGCCACGTCGATAGCGGCGTCGGTCTGCAGCATAGCGGCTGCCTTCTACAGGGACTCCATCTGGACCAGTGACATTAGCTGCTTCTGCACCCTAAAAGGCCAGAAGAAAGCAAAGCAGGGTGATGTGAGAAAAGAACAGCCAGCTATAGGGAGAGGATTCAACATGAAAGAGGCTTTTCTGTGTGCCAGTTCCAAGCTACAAAAATTCCTTCCAGAGGAACAGACCCGCTTTTGCACTAACACCGTAACCAAGAGTTATAATCGTGAGTTAAGACCCTAAACAGCCAGACTGAGTCAAGAGGAAAAAGCAAGAAGTAACTGATTAAAGATGGGTGGAACAAAAAACATAACTAAAAACCACACACACTGCACAAGGAAGCTCAGAAGACTCAAAGAAACATTTGAGAGCATAGAAACACAAAGAACTTGAAAGTTCTTGTGGTTATTAAGCTACCAGACTCCAAGAAAAAAAATTCTTCAGGGCAATATATGCCTCAGTTAATGATTACTGGGCAGGCTGGAAGCTTCAAATGCTCTATCAAGTAAAAATTAGAGGTTGGGAGTACTAGACTGTTGTTAAAGCAGAGTTTTGATACATATCTAGGAACAGTTCTTAATGAAGCCTTTAAAAACAGACCTTCCACAGAAAGCTGTATGAATGCACCCACCCCAGGGATTAACACATCACACAAAACACACCAGATACTCAGCTCAAGTTCTGTGTTACTCCCCACTACAGCCATATTAACTCTGTTGGACCATACCCCTACATCTCCATGATCTCTCACCTTCTCTCCTTCGACCACATCAAATTCTACAGTTTCTCCATCACCAACACTGCGCAGGTATTTCCGTGGGTTGTTTTTCTTTATCGCCGTCTTCAAAGAAAGAAGGTACAGAGTATTACTTTATTTTACTTACCTTACACATTAGAGAGCCCTGTAGATGAGGGAAGGACAGCATTCTACTGTAATCCCAACTCTACACACCAGATGAGTGATGACAGAGATACTCCCCATACACAGATGTCTCTTACTACACAGGCCTGCCAATATTCAGTTAAGGTTCAGGCCCTTCTCAACATTTGTGAGTTTACATGCCAGCTGTTGTACCAGGATCTCTTTCTGTCAAATCCCCTAAATATCCAAGTCACTATGTATTTCTATACAAGCAGAGCTCACAGAGTTCAATCTCCTGCAAGCTGTACCAAGGCAGCTCCAGCAGTCAGTATGACCCATACCTTCACAGTCATTAGGAGACCTGTAGACTATTCAGGAGATCTTAATGCCATCTTCTACAAAAATGCTCCTGACCTTAACTGTAAGGTATCTGGGCAACTCACACAGAAGAATTACTGTAACGTGACAAAAACTCCAAAATACTATTAACACACACAGTTTAGGATCAAAACCAGTTTAAAACCTCCTCAGTCACAGGAACACTCAAGCCTCCCAGAATCATTTTCAACTGCCAACTACAGATGCCTTTCAGTCTGAGTATTTCTAGCATTCCACAAGAGGCAGTTAGCAAGACAAGCCTACTACTATCTGCTCATTAGTTAAGAGTTCCCAAACTGAAAGAGGCCAAGGAGAGCAAAGAAAAACCCAGAACCACATACACTGTACAAGCCAATTTAGTAACCAGCTTTTGATTCTTCAATACAAATTAATTTGAAGCTCCTGATGCAAGCATATTTTCTGGCATGAAGGAAGCAGGAGCAGATCCAGTACCTAGAAGCATACATGCAGATACAGGGTAAAATCTTAGATTAAGGAGTGGGGTGCAGGGCAGAAACAGAAGACACAGTTGTCACGTCTGACCACAGTTCAAGCAAAACAGGCAGAATGAAGGCCAGCTGAGCTGCTGCCTGTGCATGACAATAGTCATTCAGTCAACAATTGCCCAAAAGGTGTTTCCTGAAGGAAAAGTTCTCACAAGTTTAAAGCTGAGCTTGACCAGTTTAGGAAGAGCATTGTTGTTGAATGCAGTCTCCTTTGTGTTTCAGGCAATAGGCCAGCATCTCCTTTTAGCCCTATATCTAGCCACACCTTTCCCTGTACCCTGCAGAGTCCCTGAACAGCTTAAGGAAGAAACAGAGACTGTACATATTATGACTACCAAAGCAAAAACAACCCAAGAGGGTTGTTTAGTTTGGAATTTTTTGTTGGGGTTTTTTGTTGTGTTTTTTGTTTGTGTTTTGGGTTTTTTATTTTAAACAGGAAGAAATGAGCTGCTCAAGTGAATTCTTTTGGGAATTACGTTCAAACTAGAGACTCCCACCATCAGCTGAGACAGCTTTGTTTGCTTTCTGCTGACCTACTAGCCTAGCTGTTCCATTTCTGAAGTCAGCTGGAAGTGCTAGCTTTCCCATAAATGCTATGTAGTGATACTGAAATCATGATCTTCGCTGCAGAATAAGGGTTTAATTCTTTTATCACCACTTCCACAACTGACTCAAACTCTAAAAACTTGTGTTCTGCACATGATGGAATTAACAACAAGCTGTATTTCAAGGTCCTTCCCCTTCCTGGCAAGTACACAGGAAGAGAGGACTACCAGATTTTTTTCCAGGAGAGGGTGTACTTGAGACTGATCAAGCCCTTCGAAGATCCTCTGAGAAGGGTAACGGAAGAGGAATTCAATGGGGTTCCAGCTTTATGGACAGAAGCATCAAAACTCATGTTTGCACTCAAGTAGCCAGTCATGGGAGACTGAGGCTGCCACACACTAAGTACGCTGAGGTCTGTTTTATGAAGTCAGACTGAGCCTTACTCAGCCTTAGAATTCAGAGCAGAAACAATATGGCTTTACTACTTATTACTTCAGCTGCAGGTAAACACTGCTGAAATAAGCCTCTAACAAGCCTAAGCTCTAAGCCTGATGAAAAGACTTTTACTCCATATATTCAGGGGGAGGGGGGAAGCACTATTCTGCCTGTTACAGTTCACCAGCATCCTGCAGGCTCCAGCTTCTTTCATTCAAAAGACAACACTCAATCAACACCGAGCCCTTCTTTTCCCAAGGGGATGCTGATGAACAGACATCTGTCTTAGTCTTCAGACCTAGTTCAGTGTTTTGTTTGGAAGAGTTCTTCCCATATCCTCATGATATCACCACATCATGTGCACATCCACCAATGCCACAGCAATAGCTGAAGTTGCTTACGCCAGTTGCACAGGCTGTGCACAATGAATAGGACCCAGGAAAGAAAGAGTGACCTAAGCAGCAGATTAACACCTCCTCCACGCTGCTTGTTTATTCAGACTGTGCCTTATCAAACAGTACTTCTCCAGCTACTGACACTTTTAAAGGTGTTCCAAGTGCCAAAGTGTCCTACCCCAAGACTGATTGCTCCCTGCTGCTCACACAGCCTCTAAGCAACACCGTCCCCTAGACAGGGCCTTCCATGGACCAACCGGACAAGAGCACTAGCAACACGAAGAAGGTGAAGAATCTTCTTTCCCCAAAACACTGCTTGGGTCCCCAGCAAAACTAAGGGTTAATTCAAAGCAAGCGATGCATGCCCTAAAGAGAAAAGCATTTTAATCTGTACTAGGTTTATAAATAGCATCCAATAGCCAGACACTGAGCGTTAACCCCCATTCCAATCATGAGATCGGCCTGTTCCCTCCCCGCTGGATGTGTGCCGGGGAGGCAGGGAGGAGGCTACAGCTATTCAACTAGGTCAGCCTTATTCTGAAGGGATTAGGCATGTAATCCAGCCTCTCTTGGGACAGGCATGGGGAGGAGGGGCAGAAATGGCACTAAACACAGAGAGGGAGCTCACTGCAGGATGTTTGCTTATGCCATGGATTTGCCTCTCTTGCCTGGCAGGCCCCATATACTGGGCCTGCAGAGCCAAATGCTCAAGCAGGAGCTCTGACCAGAACACTCCCAGCTCCAGTAGCCAGCACAGGCACATACTGGAAGAGCTCAAGGCAGAAGGGCTGAGGAAGATCCTATTGCAGCCAACTCAGGCCAGAGCTGCTAGCAACTACTGTGACACACAGCCCATCAAGAGGGTTAATCAGATACAAGCTTGCACGTGATGTGCTATTTCTGAAACACCAAGACAGTTTTGTTCAGTGCTCACTGAGAGGATTTCAGCCACACAAGATTGGAAGCAAGTTTCCCATACACACACCCCCATACATTTTGGTGAACAACAGGTAAAGGAGACAGAAGCTAGTGTAGGTAATACTCGCTTGCTGTGGGCCTTCACTGAGTCTCAGCCTTCTCAACATAAGCAGGTTAACACTGATTCCTCACAATCATTAGTACAAACATTTTCCAAGGTATCTTCTCACAGTTCTCAAGGAGAGCTCGTCAAGATAGTTTCACAGTGCTGCCTACACAGAACATGCTCTTCCCACCCTCCTCCAGATGCACTCCCATCAAGCTAGAGGCAGCGCAGGCAGAGAGCACGCTGCCATTAAGGAAGGAGAGTGGCCATTAGAAATCAGTACATGCATTGAGAGCTCTTGCTCCCAGTGCACCAACTGAACCAGTGATGAGTGTAACACTTCCCAACATCATCTTCACTCACTACAGGTACTAGGCTTATCCTCTCACAGCTTCATCTATTTCTGGATAACTGGTCTACATCCCTCAATCCACAGAATGTTATCGAGTTATCACAGTCTATTTAGTTATGAAGCCACAGGAGCTAAACTAACTTTCCATGTTGACCAGCACGTTTAGCAGAGCTACATATGCACAGATACTCATCCTCTGTGATGACTTCTGTGAGTAGCTTTGCTGGTTGCTTTTGTCAGGAGCATCATCACTTATGCACAGGGAAACCTCACGCTTTTAAGAATGACATGGGCCTGCAGACATTTCATGAGGCAAGCTCCAGTGACAGCACTTAATTTTCTGGTCAAGTACAAGACTCAGAAGATGCAAAACCAGAGCTAAGCCAACTAGCCAGCCTACATCAGCACAGAGACAGCATCTTCTCAGCCTGCAACCTGAGATTTCAGAGTATAAACTTAGAACAGCCTACTGACAGTTCAAGGAAAGTTAACCAATGACAAGCTGCTGGGCAGCCTCCCTCTGCTTGGGCACACTTGGCACACAGCCCTCCTTCCCTTCTTCTGAAGAGCAGCTGCCTCCCACAGAACAGCTGATGGCAACCCAGCCTGGTCCAGAGCCAGGTTAGATCACTTTCTCTCCAATACCAGGGAGGGCAGACAGAACAGACCTGCAAATCAAGAGGGCAGGAAGAAACAGGAGGCAAGGAACATGAGGAATTAGGGAGGGAAGGAGAAGCAGGTAGCAAGTTATTTACAAAACTAGGAAGGAACAATAAAAATCACCAATCTACCCACCCCACAAAAAACCCACACCACCCAACCTTTAGCATTCAAATCAGGGCAGACAAAAGCCAGCATGACAGGTTAACAGAAGGTATTGGTATAACTCCACAGAAAAGGAAAATATACCATAGCATTCCTTCCCCAAAATGCCAACATTTCCATTCAAGGCATTTGCAGGAAAAGACAGGGTGAGGTCAGGTGGCTTTCTGAGGAAGTTGCAATAGAAACCTATCATAACATACACATCCAAGTACAATTACTGCTGCCTTACCTGATGAACAAACACATCTTCTTTGGTATCATTTCTGTGAAAAGAGAGTGAGAAGTCATAAGACTTTCGACTAAGAGACTTAAATAGAAATCCCTGACTTCACAAGTGGAACTCTCCTTCCCCCCAGCCTGTAGTACATCCCCTGGATTCCACAGATACCGTGTAAGTCTATACCACCAAGACCCTCCTCTGAATTTCCAGGGTCATATGCTTGACAAAATAAAGCACTCCCAACCCTCCAGAAGGACGAGGGGACAGGGAGGTTCTCTGTGATCTTTTGGCAAGCATTCAATATTTTGTTTTAGTATGAGGCAGAGTTAGTGACTGGACTGCTTGCCTTTCACTACTCCACCCTTCCAAAAAACCTTTCACAGGGGCTGCAACCTGAGCTGTTACCCCAGCTATCAACAAGGACTATCAACAGGTCCAGACACAGCTGTTAACAGAGCTCTCCTTTCAGTGAAACCCAAAGCAACCACGCACAAGAGGTGTCCCCATTGGAGGGGGACCCAGATATGAACATGAGGTTGTCTGCATTAGGCCAGCCAGTTCAGGCTGCTACATGCAAAGCGTGAAGACAGGTCTAAGACCTTGATTCTCTATTTCCATACAATAGAAAGAGCCTAGACCCTGCCATGGGTTCACTCAATTCCTTCTCTGCAGAGGGAAGTAGGGTGGGTGGGAGGTATAAAAGAGTTCATGAAGATAATGCATAATCCACAACATGTTGCTCTGGACTGAGGTAATAGTAGACATCAGTTTAGGAAGAAAGCTCACAAGTTACTACACCACATCTGAGGGTTCTCACATCAACTGCTATGGAAGACTCAAGAGTGCTTCCCAATTTTAGCTGCTCTTCTAGATTTACATAGCACTAGGTAGTAGTCTGCAGAGACTGGGATTAAAACTGTACAAGAAGTGGCTTCAGACCACCCATGAAATGGGGCTCTTGTGCTACTTTCTACTGTATCCAACTGACCCAAATCTACCTGCAGTGTAACAGTTCAAGGCCTTGTAAGACAAAATAACTTGCCAGGTATGCCTTCTGCAAGTCAAGCATTCACCACGGAGAAGCAATTTATGAAAAATGAAGCAAGCCATTTAAGCCCCTCAACCCCACAGACATTCCAGCCTTAAAGGCCAGTGTTTCCTCCATTAACTTGGAAGTGTGAGCCTTGTGCACCTGAGGTTGGAGTGTGATCAATACCACTTACAGCTACAGGGCTTATCGATGCCTTTTGGAGATTTGCTGATGTTCAGAGAAGAGGAAGAGATACAGAAACAAAATGTCTGTGAACTCAGGTCTAGCACATCTTCAGTAAA
The DNA here is from genome assembly GCF_964237585.1 of Gallinula chloropus. Classification (NCBI taxonomy): domain Eukaryota; kingdom Metazoa; phylum Chordata; class Aves; order Gruiformes; family Rallidae; genus Gallinula; species Gallinula chloropus. The sequence goes on from NC_140085.1 coordinate 66,776,310, forward strand.
ATGGCATCTGAGAACCTCAGATATTTACAGTAGGTATTTTACCCAATCAGTTCACACTTAAATTTTTATCCAAAAGTATTCCCCTGCCCCATCCTCCAACCCTACTTGCACCTTTAAAAAATGCAGGCAGGCACAAGAGAACATCATTAAAGGTATAGCACAGGTAAACACAAGAAACAAGTAACAGACCAAATTCATAGTGAGCGTGACACCTTCTGTTTTCTCCCTGTACACACAGCCTTCGATGGAGTGTGAGGAGAGAAGAAGAGTCCCCTGAAGTGACATCTGAATGTGCTGAATGCTTTGCCAAATCTATCAACTACATGAACTTGGAGTTGTGTCCTTGGGCCTCCACTGCAATTACTACCACACAGTGTATTATCTGCACCATGAGTCTCAGTACAGTATAAACACAGATATCGGAATTTAAACATACCTGTTGATAAAGCCATATCCATTCCTGACATTGAACCACTTGACTGTGCCAAGAACTTTGGTGGCTGGAAAGAAAATGTTAAGAGTTATTTTAAAACTTAAGGAAGTAAAAGAACATTAAAAACATACTTTTATACCTGCACACCAATTCACAGTCAGACCTATCCTGTTTCCTTGACACCCAAAGCATACCCTTCATCTCCACTGCAGTTTATACAAACACAGTGGAAGGTGGCAGTGCTTTCACTTGCTGTTCTTCAGCCAAGAGTTTACCATTCTACCTTCTAGAATGAAATTCAGCTCTGTCAGAATTAGCCATGCATTTTTTTTTAAAGTTCTTAAACTAGAAACAGGCAGTGAAGTTGAAAGTCCTGCTGCCATTTGTCAGTTCTCTTGCTCTTAGTAGTCAGACACAAAACATCATCTCTCACACTTACCCTTCCTTTCTTCCTTGTAAGCCAGGCCTGACCAAGGAAGGAGTATCAAGCACCTTGCAACTCTCAGGTTGAAAGGCAGTACAGACTTATTTTGGTCAAGATCTTTCTTGCATTGTCAACATCACACTAACCAAACAAAAGAAGATATTATTTTTACATCCCTACTTCCCCAGATCTTCTAGGATCTAGCAGCTACAAACTGACCAGCTTTATGTACCAAGGTTTCTAGGATCAAGAAAAGCCTGTCTCACACACCGCCAAAATAGCGTCTTCCTTAGAAGCCATGCTGCAGTGTCTTATAGGAGCTAGCAAAACCTGTTCCTCCAACATAAAAGAGCACATGTAGGAGGAACTGCAGTGGTGGAGGCAGATCAACCTTCTCCTTCCCTGTCAGCAACCGGGTGGAGACCACAAACGAGCTTTTCAGACCTGTAGGAAAGGAAGAATTTTGGGCTCTAAACTGCTAGAGATGTTACTTATTCCACAGTGTGGCCACAACTACTTAAGCAATCTAAATCTATGTTGCACTTGCCTGAAAAGGGTCTCAATCACCTAGAGATGACTGCTTGTTAAAAACTTCATATAGGGTTGGGGGGGGAGGAACACAAAGGAAAATAGTCTAGAGGCAATCTCCAGTTGTAAGCCCAAGCCACTCTGCTAGAGGCAAGAACACACTGCAAGTCGTTGTTACCTTCACCTGCGCTACACATGCACTCTTCCCCTGAACATCCACTAGGGGATGACAGAGCCAGACAGGCCCTCAGTCTCACTTTGCCTCTCTGTTCTTAAATGCCCTTCTGACACGCAAAAAGGAGCCACCTCCTCCTCTCCAAATACAGAGCTCCAGTAGGAATGTCTGCTGGTAACAGTCCACTGTCTGTAGTACTGTTGCTATTATCAAAAGCAGCAGCAGGACTCATTGTACTTTCAATGCAGTTCTGGTCTTTAATACAGTTTTGAAGCAGAAAACCTTATTTTGAAGCAGAACTATGTTATGACTGAGACAGTTATTAAAGAAAAGGGGTCTAACTAGTACAGCTCCCACTCACAAGACTCCTTGTTTAGAGGTAAAAACCTTGTATTTCACTACCCAGCACAGGTTCAGGAACAGCAACAGTCTTCTGCACCAAGCTTTATTTACAGTTGCACTTTTAATTTTGTTTCACAGAGACATCACTAGGTACAGACACCTACTGCCCTAAGGCACCGCTACATGAAACAGCTCACTGCACTAAGGCAAGTGAAGAGAGGAGGGGGGGGGAAGCACAGAAATAGGTGCCAATAACACATGCAGGTCTTAGCCTGCTTTAAGAATCAAGGCTAATACCACTGATTTTCCCCCTGCCCCCATCCTTTCTCCTCCCCCACAAAATAGCTATTGGATCTGTTGGCCTATTTCAATCAGATTAGGAAAAGGGTGAAAAACCCTAGGAAGGCTGACAAAATCCCCTCCCCGCCAGCAGTAAGAAAGCTGGTGTAAGAAGCAGTAGTCAAAACTCATTCTACACGGCCAGCTGGCTGCTGCTAAATGGGTATTTACACATACGGCTTCAGATCAACATTGCTCCTTTCACACAAGCTGCCAGAAACCAGGGACAAGCCTCCAACATGTTCCAGAAGAGAGCACATCGGGGAATAAACATTCCCCAGCCACACAAGTTCTAGCGGCTCCCCTAAGCATTATCATAGCAGGGGGAAGAACTTCAGACACAACAACACTACAGTGAACTTCCATGTGGCCATGATGCAGCCACTGTTAAGCAAAAGCCGCCAGTGGGGAGATCAGGCAAGGGGGAGGACAAGCCCAGAGGAAATCGCAGCCAGTTTTACCAACAAGTCCAAGAAGGCGTCATCACATCAACTGTCTGTCCCACCAGCAAATGAAAGCCCACATGTTTGTACAAGACACTGTGCTCTGATGCTATCAGAGGAAACAATCGTCAGCCACTCCTACACATGCCAAAATAGCCTCCTGATTAGCTCTAAAAAGGAAAGCCGAAGCTTCCCACAACCTGGAAAGAAGAGAAAGTTGACTAACCTTTATCCTTATTCCTAGAAGTCAAACATTTGGAAGCCCTGGGCAACCATCAGAACTTGCTTCTAATGGGATTGTTTTAAGAGGAGACTTAAGTGAACAATTACAAGACCATTAACAGGGACATTTGAGGTGAACTTACGCACAAGCCCGTTTTCAACCAGCATTATCAATGACTATTTTCCTCACGACTCCTGCTAAAAAGCTCAGGAAAGGCACTTGAACCTTCACTTCCCCCCTCGCCCCCAGCCGCCCTTCCAAGCAGTGACAGATATGGATGTGCCTTGAGTGATTACTGACAAGTCAGTTAACAAGACAGGAGGTGCAGTTTCTGTGGTTTCCCTCTCTTTTTTTTGCTAGAATCCTCTCTACCTCAGCTCTAGGGAATCTCTTTACCCGGCTCCTCTATCTGCTGCAGTGAGACCTCAGTCGCTCCCTCGAGAAAGGGAAGATGCTATCTTTCGTTCGTGAAGCTCAAGACTTCACACTAGCACTCACAGCCTCGGCTTTCTTTACCTTAAAAGTGACAAGAATCATAAGCAACAGGCCCCTACTACCCGGCTGACTGCAGCCCTGTCCTTTCCAACAGGTGGATTCCGTTTAACCACACCAAAGAAACTCTGGCGAGGCACGGGGCTGGAGCAGAGACAGCAAGCCCGCACTCAGCTTGCCTCTTCACTGATGAAGTAAAACAACACCCTAACAAAACATCCTAGAGGCTTTACTAAAGCAGCATTTGTTGCTCGGGTTTTTTTTTTTTATTTACAGCTAGGAAAGTTGTGCGAAGACTTCAAGATCAACGGAGGACACCCAGAGCTCGCCAGCAGCCCCTTTCCGAGGGCAGATGCCCCTCCAGGACACGGGGCCGGAGCGCACAGAGCCGGATGGGCGGCAGGTGCCGGGAAACCCGTCAACATGGCTGCGCCTCAGCCACCGTCCCCGCCCGGTCCCGGAGATGCGCCCGGAGCCGCTTCTCCGGGACAGGGCGAGGGAGCGGCCGCCGCCGCACACGCACACAGGTGCTCCCGCCCAACTCCGAGCTGGCGTCCCGGCCAGAAGAGGAGGGGAAGGAGCACAGCCACCTCCCCCTGAGCGCAGCCTGACTCACAGCCGCGGAGGCGGGGGGGCAGGAGGGGGGGGGTGTGGAAGCGGAGCCGGGGGGGGGAAGCCGGGCTGGGCCGCGGGCGGCGGCCATGTGCTGCTTCCCCCCCCCTCCCCGGTTCGATCCCGCCGCAGGTGCCCCGGGAAGTTGGGAAGGGGGGGTCCTAGTACTCACCCAGCACTTTCTTCTCCGTCTCGGGCGCGCCGGTCGCCGTGGTGGCGGTGGCCGTGGCGGCGGCAGCAGCAGCGCCGGGGGCCGCTTCGCCAACAGCCGCACCCGGCGCGGCGGTGCTGACCGGACTCTTCGGCTTGGCGTCCGGAGCAGCGGGCGAAGGCGGCGCGGCGGCTCCAGCCGGGGCAGCGGTCGTAACGGCAGTTGTAGTGACGGTAGCGGCCGTGGCAGGCGCCGGGCTGGCGGTGCTGGTCGTCTCCGCCGCCTCGCTCATGTTGCCTGACGGAGAGGGGGGGAGAGAGAGGCGGGTGACGGGCGGGTGCGGTGCGCGGCGCTCGGCGGCGGGTGTTTCTCGGGCCCGCGCTGGGTCTTACTGCCCCCAAAATGGCCCCGCCGAAGTTTTAACACAGTCAGCGGGGGCCGGCGCCGGGACGTGCGCTGGCTCATTAGCATTTAAAGGGGCCGCGCCCTCATTACGCGGGTGCTGCGGAGCGGTGCCGCCTGAGCCCGGGAAGGAGCGCGTGAGCGCCCCTCCGCGCGGGTGCGCTGTAGGTGCGTGGGGCCGCGTGGAGCCGCGTGGAGCCGCGTGGGCGGGCGGGCGCGGGGACGTTGTCCGCGCGGGCAACATACGTGCGCGCAGACGCGGCGGCGCGTGGGAGCGTCGAGAAGGCCGAGGCGGGCGGGCGCGCGTGAGCGCGGCCTCGCGCGGGGCGTTGTGCGCCCGCACCTACGCGGGCGGCTGCGCGCTGGGGGCACGGGACGGGACGGACGGGGTTGCGTGTTTGGGGGGTGTGTGTGTGTGTGTGTGTGTGTGTGTGACACGCGTGCGGAGGGGAGGGGAGGGGGCGCGGGCGCGCTGCGCGCGCACCGGCGCTGTCACTCCTACTCCTTTCCCCGTCACCCTTCTCCACGTCGGCACTTCACGCGCCCGTGGCGCCCTCCGGTTTGCGCGCACACCCCCCACGCGCACACCTTGCCCCCTTCACACACACACACACACCCCACCCGCCCAGCCCTGACGTAGCTTTCACCCCGCCGCCGCCTCCTCCTCCTTCGCTTCCCGCTGCCCGCACACCCCCCGCGCCGTTTGTCCCACCCGGTGTGGGCACGGCCTCCCCGTGCGGGATGCCCCACCCGCGTTCCACCCTCCCACCCCGCAGCGCTCGCCTCGGTTGCCGCTGCCTTGCGCCCGTCCCCCCCCCTCCGAGGCGGGTGCCCGAACCGAAGCGTCAGGCGTGCACCCGCCCTTCTGAGAGGCTCGCCCGCAGCCAGAGAGCATCACAGCATCACATCCCCGCGCCGTGCCGCCGCGTACCCCCTCCCGGTCTCCGCTTCTCCGCAACTTCGTGATAGTTTCCACAACAAAAGTAAAGGTCTTCGGAGGGCGTCCCTTGCTGAGCATCCCCTTGGGCAGCAGTGCCAGCGCCAGCTCCAAAGCAGCCCGAGATGGAGCGCGCCGCAGGGTATGGTTTAAACTGCACGGCGTCTCGCCTCCTGAAGCTCCTCCGAAACCTTGAACCTGGGTTTGACAGATGTCAAAGAGACAGACGCGACAGTGCTGGGATGCAGACCCTCTCATGACTGCAAGCACACCGAGGCTGAGCTCCTCGGTCCTTCTCCCCCCCCTACTCTGCCCTGGTGAGACCACACCTGGGACATTGTGTCCAGTTCTAGGCCCCTCAGTTCAAGAAGGACATAGAACTCCTTGAAAGAGTCCAGCGCAGGGCCACCAAGATCATTAGGGGAGTGGAACACCTTCTTTATGAGGAGAGACAGAGGGAGCTGGGCCTCTTTAGCTTGGAGGAGACTGAGGGGTGACCATACTAATATTTATAAACATGTAAAGGGCAAGGGTCAGGAGGACAGAGACAGGCTCTTCTCAGTGATGACCAGAGATAGGGCAAGGGCCAGCCGGTGCAAGCTGGAGCACAGGAAGTTCCATGTGAATAGAAGGAGGAACTTGTTCACTGTGAGGATGATGGAGCCCTGGGACAGGCTGCCCAGAGAGGTTGTGGAGTCTCCTCCTCTGGAGACATTCAAAACCTACCTGGATGTGTTCCTGTGCGATTTAGTCTGGGTGACCCTGCTCTGGCAGGGGGGTTGGACTAGATGGTCTTTTGAGGTCCCTTCCAACTCCTCACATTCTGTGATCCTGTGATTCTGTGAAAGACCGATCATGAACTAGTGGGCTGTTTCAAAATTCAAAGTGCTTCTGAGGATTCAGAGGTATTTCTGTCCACACTGGCACCACTGCTCACAATTTGATTACTGACACCATCGCATCCCACTGTCCAGATAAGAAACAAACAAAAAATCAATACTATTTTTGTAACACCGTTTTTAATCCTCCTCTCCACGTTAATTCCAGTATTTTAAGATTACGGCACTTTGTTTCCTTTCACATTTTTGGGATCTGTGAACAATTCTAAGCACATGCTCGTTTGAATGGGTTTTGAGAAGGCGGCTTATTACGCTCCATCAAGTGTGTTATCAAAACTCAGACACCGATACGCACTGAAGGCATCACATTTATTTTCAATGAAGTTGTTAATTAATTTTTCTTCCTCAGGCTGATTTGAGAGCTTTATGGAAAAGCCCATTCAGCAAAAAAACCCTACAGTATGCAAGCTGTGGAAACGTTCCGTGCTTTATTCCATTCCTTTGTAGAAAATTGGCAATGTTTTCCTCTATTTTTCTCCGTTATTTTAATATTGAGAAGATGTCAGAATCATAGAGTAGTCTTGTTTTTCCTTTTCCAGCTGACAATTGGTAATACATCTCCTCTGCTTCAGTATTCAATCTCTTTTCAAAAACAAATTATGCTGGAAGAAATTAATCCACCTACTTGGGTAATAAAAAGATTCTAATTGTTGCATGTGGAGACTGATTTTTGCATCTCTAAAGTTTCTGACTATTTCCTGTCAACTAGTTGTAAATAAATATTTTACAGCATTAACAGGACAGAATCACAGCCTGGTTGAGTTTCTCAGGGACCTCTGGAGGTCATCTGGTCCAAAATCCCTGCTCAAGCAGGGCCACCCAGAGCCTCGTGCCTCAGACCATGTCCAGGTGGCTTCTTAGTATCTCCAAGGATGGAGAATCCACAACCTCTTTACTGAGAGTCAGACTCACGATAAGAAAGTATTTCCTGATGTTCAGGGGGGATGGTTCATGGTTCATGGCAGCCTCTCCAGTATGTCCATGTCTCTCTCTTGAACTGGGGAGCCCTGCACTAGACACAGTACTCCAGGTGTGGCCTCACCAGTGTGGAGATGTTACCTGCTGGCAAGACTCCTCTCAACGCAGCCCAAGATACTGTTAGTATTATTTGCAGCAAGGGCACACAGCTACCATTAGCTTGTGTTCAATGTGGTGCCCACCAGGGTCCTCAGGTCCTTTTTTGCAAAGCTGCTTTCCAGGTAAGTGGCCCCCAGCATGTCTGAGGTTCTTCCCCCATGCCAGGTGCAGGACTTCTTCCTATTGAACTTCATGAGGTTCCAGTCATCCCATTTCTCCAGCCTGTCAAGGTCACTCTGGATGGCAGCACAACCCTCTGGCAGATCAGCCACTCCTCATAGTTTTGTGTCATCAGCAAATGTGCTGAGGGTATGCTCTGCCCCATCATGTAGATCGTTAATGAATATGTTGGACAGGATGCAGCCCACACTTCAGCAGCTTTTCTGCGAGGATCCCATGGGAGACAGTGTTGAAAGCCTTACCGGGGGGCAGTTAGACAATGTCCCCTATTTTAGCCTTGTCTGCCAAGCTAGTCATTTAACCATGAGGTTGGTCAATTATGATTTCCTTTTGGTGAACCCATCCTGGTTACTCCACCACCTTGTACTTCATGTGCCTAGAAATGGTTACCAGGATTAGTTGCTCCATTATAGTTTCCCACAGATCAAGGTGAGGCTGGCAGGCCTGTAGTGCCCTGGGCCCCCCTTCCAGCTCTTATTGAAGTTAGGGCTGATATTTGATTTCTTCCAGACCTTGGGCTCTCCTCTCCGTCACCACGATCAATCAATGAGTGTCTAGAGTTGCCATGCAATGACACCTGCCAGCTCCCTCAGCCCCATCAGGGCCCATGGACTTACACATGTCCAGTTTGTCTAAGCATTCTCTGACCTGATCCTCTTCCGCCAAGGGTACATCCTCCTTACTCAAGCCTTTTCCACTGGTATCTGAGACCTGGGATTCCTGAAGGCTGGTCTTGCTAGTAAGGACCAAGCAAAAGGTGAGTTCAGTACCTCAGTCATTTCCATGTCCTGTGTCACTAGGTCCCCTATCTCATTCTGCAGTGGGCCCACATTTTCCCTAGTCCTCTGTTTGTCATCTCTGTACTTGTAGAAGCCTTCCTGTGGCTTTTGACACCCCTCACCAGGCTGAATTCCTCTGTGGCTCTGGCTTTCCTAACATCATCCCTGCATGCTTGCACAGCGTTGCTGTATTCCACCCAAGTTATGCAGTCTTGCTTCCACCCTCTGTATGATTCCTTTCTCAGTTTAAGTGGGCTTCCCTTTTTGTGGGCAAGAAGCCCCTAGTTCATTCTCGCATTTCTGCCTAAACTCCTCATTGGGATGGATAGCTCTTGGGCTTGGAGGAGGCAATTGCTGAGTATCAGCCAGCTTCCTTGGGCCCACCTTCCCTCCAGAGTCTTACTCCATGGAACTCTTCTGAGCAAGTCTTTGAAGAGGCAAAGTCTGCGAGCTTGCATTTTGCAAGCAAGATCCTTTCAGGATCTTCACCATCTCATGGTCACACAGCAAAGGTTGCCTTCAGCCTTCACATCCCTTGTGAGACCTTCTTTGTATGTGAGCAAGCAGTTTAGCAGAGCATCTGTCCTCTTTGGCTCCTCTGTCACTTGAATTATGAAGTTGTCATCCAGGAGTGAAGTCCTTGATGAGAACAGGATTTGGGAATATGAGGCTGCTCATGTCTGTACAGGGCCTCATCAGCTTGTTCTTCCTGGTCAGGTAGCCTATAGCAGACACCCATTTCAGTGTCACCCATACTTTCTGCCTTTTAATCCTTGTGTTGCTTGCATCTTTGTGTTGGGTCATCATCCATCCTCAGGCAGAGCTCTGGGCACTCCGGCTACTTTCACATAGTGGGGAACTCCTCATCTTCCCAGCTTGTCCTTTCTAAAGAGCCCAAGTCTCTCTGTTGCCGCACTCCAGTCATGGGAGCCATCCTGACACACCTCCATGATCCCTGTGAGACTGTAGCCCTGCAACTGCTAACTCATCATGTTTATTCCCTGTGTTGCATTCATTGGCACGTAACACTTCAGAGAGGCACCCCCAGCATTCCCATTTTCCCAAAAAGGGTCTGGATTTCACTGAGTAACGTTGCCCTGTCAGCACTTCCTTGTTTACATCCAAATGCTTGAGTTTGGATTAAGTTTTGCTTTGTTGGGTTTGCGTTCCCTTTTGTTCCCATCTCCCCAGCCCCTTTGCTCATCAGCACTGTGCATCACTCCCTCACAGGGCTGTTGGTGACTTGCCCTCCTGCGTGGTTCCTAGTTTAAACCAGGTCAGCCATCTTGCTGGCAAGGATGCTTTTGTCCTGCTTAGTGAGGTGGATCCCATCCTTCACAAGTAGATCTTGATTCGGCAAATGAGGTGCCATGGTTATAGAAACCAAATCCTGTTGCTGCTGACAGCAGCTTATCAAACAGTTGTTGACACAGTCATCTGTAAGGGTATATAGTGATAGGACAAAGGGCAATGGTTTTAAACTAGAGCAGAGTAAGTTTAGATTAGACTTTAGGAAAAAGTTCCTCACTCTCAGGGTGGTGAGACACTGGAACAGGTTGCACAGCAAAGTGCTGGAGGCTCCATCCCTGGAGACATTCAAGGTCAGGCTTGATCAAGCTCTGAGCAACCTGATCTAGTTAAATGTGTCAGTGCTTACTGCAGAGGGGTTGGACAAGATGACCTTTAAAGGTCACTTCCAACTTAAGGCATTCTATGATTCTATGATATGGTCTTCCTCACACCATTTCTCCTCATCAGCATGGCTGAGAACACCACTTAGACTCTCATCTATCCCAAACTATCACCCCCCAGAATGAACAGTTTGCAGAAGATACCTTTTTGGTTTGTTTAATTGTCTTAGTAATTTCTAAAAATTATTTTCATGCCACTCTTTCGTAATAGGTCCATAGCATATCAACAACAACTTTCTGACAGTGTAGGAGATGGGAAGCACCAATCTAACACACAGTTTCAAAACTGCTCATAGCTTGGCCAAACTGTGACAGCTTGAACTGAAACTTGTCCTTCTTGTTCAAAAAGTTCAGCAAAAGATACTCATTCCTGACAACAAGATGAGAAAAAAAAATGCTTTATTTTCCATCGTTTGAATTTGATTTAGGACTTGCCTTTGTAAATGACAATGAATCTGTGCTTTGAATGGAAAGCTGGAATTTAGTTGTAAAGGAGGTATGTGTTTTACAATTCCTATTTTTGGGGGGGGGGACACACGACACACAACACAAAAAGCATTTCTCAAAACTACTACCAATCAGATTTCACCAACTTCTGAAAAAAATATCATTAGCATGTGGTCAGTAGAGAAATGATCTGAAGGTGCAGCCTGGAGGTGCACCAAGCATGCTGCAGCTCTGGCTTGCTGTTTGAACCCTGCTGTCATTCCCGCAGGAGTATAACAAACCATCCAGCCAGGGACAGGCGAGCAGGTCACCCTTGCAATTGCAGTTCTTCTGGGTCACTGTGGTGCCAGTCACTGGTGTTCGGAGAGAGAGGAGATTATCCCATCGATGCTCTTCCACGAGCCTCATGCTGCCCAGGTGGTAACAAAAGCAGGAAGCAGAGGGTGGCTGGGGAACATGGGTTTCACCAAATGCAAGGTCAGGGTGAAGACACTTGATAGAAGGGGATGAAATACTGGGGACAGAAGTCAAGCAAGAGAGAGACCAGAAACGCCTGGTGATGGGTGTTTCATACCCCTCTGACTTGCACATCAGGTGCCTTGCCTGCTGCTGCTCTAGCTCTCTAAGTGGAAGGCATCCAAGCTGAAGCCCTGGAGATCCAAACCTTTTGCTGTGGTTAGTCAGAGTGACTGTGTGGGACAAAGGCACTACTCCCCAGCCTGGGGCTCCCTGCTGTTTTACCTTTGGAAGGAAACTGAAACCTATTTGACAAAAGACAGAGAAGTCGCAAAGTTAAGCAAGGAAATGTTAAGAAATACTAGGAATGAGGTTACTTGTAATCCTGAAGTTCAGCCACTTTAAGAATAGGGATAATGATGTATTTCTTAACCAGTCAATCACATATTCCTCTTCCCACAGGATTCTGCCTTTTTTTTTTTCCCTAGCAAATGATCTGGTTTTCAATAGTCCCTTTCATCCTTCTCACTCGATGAGCAGCTCAAGCTGTTACTTAATGCGTGTTATATAACCCTCATGATACCTATCATCAAACTTGAAAGTTAACCATGGCTTTGTATTATGATGGCTCCATAATTAAGAACGATTGTAGATAGTTGCTAAGTGGTTGCTAAGAAAAGAAGTGTTTAAAGGAACACCTATAGACTAACTGTCCTGGAACACCAAGAACATCTGATACACACACACAGAGCCAGTTTGGCAGTGAAATCTGAAGTCCTGGTGTCCCTATCTGAGCTGTCTTATTGTAATACTAAAAACTACACCCACAGATCAAGGAGACCCTTGCCCAGGTGAACACCCTTCCTCCATGCAGGTGCAGTGACTGAAGATGACACAACAATTATTATAATTACATATAAATTTACTAGCCAGTCGTTGTGCCTGGGAGTGTATTGCCTTCTAACAGTTGTGTATAAATACAACAAAAGCATCACCCTTGGGTGTGCTTGGTTTGTGGAAATCCACTGAGCACTCAGGCCTGAAGAAAAGCAGGATCTCCTGTGTGTGAGAACTGACTCATTGCACAGAGGGTAACGAATCCACTTTTTGGACAGTACTCAGACTAGATGCAGAATTATTCATTCCCTTCTTTCTTTGGGATCCCGTGGGGGGGTTTACCATTATGCACCTGCAGATCACAAGCATCAATGAACATATTTTATCCAGCATCATGTGCAAACAGCTGGGATTATCGTCTCCATTTGGGGAATGGGTAACAGAGCAAAAAGAGATTTATGCTGCTGATTCTGGGTAGCTGCCTTGAACATACATGCATTTCTTTTCCAGGGAACCTGCTATTTTTACAAGGTGGATAGGACACAAGATGCCTTGGTGAAGCTGGGACATGTGCCATGGGAGCGTTTTATGAGGCTATTTTACATCCCAAGCTTCAGGGGAAGTTGCTCCTACAGATCCCAAGTGAGAGGAGATGTCTAACTTCAGCACTGGGTCAGCAGCCTGTCTTCTTTGGAAGGTGTGGTGGGTTGACCCTGGCTGGAGGCCAGGTGCCCACCAAAGCCGCTCTAACTCTTCCTCAGCTGGACACGGGGGAAAATATACAACCAAGAGCTTCTGGGTCAAGATAAGGACAAGGAGAGATCACTCAGTAATTGTGGGTAAAACAGACTTGACTTTGAGAAACGAATTTATTGCCAATCACAATCAGAGAAGGTTAATGAGAAATAAACCCTAAACTTTAAAACACCTTCCGCACACCCATCCCTTCTTCTTCCCAGGCTTAACTTCCTGAATTCTCTCCCTCCTCTTCCCCAGCAGCACAGGGAACAGGGGTTGTGGTCAGTACATCACACATTGCCCCTGCTGCTCCTTCCTCCTCACACCTTTCCCCTGCTGTAGCGTGGGGTTCCTCTCATGGGAGACAGTCCTCCACAGTCTTCTCCAGCATGAGTCCTTCACAAACTGCTCAAGCAGTTTAAAATGAGAAACCCTGTTCTTCACAGGACAAGTAAGAGGCTTACTGGACCTCAGCCCTGAATATAAACTGTAAATTCTTCAAGTTATAAATGGTCCTTTAATGTGCTCTTATGCACACCATGACGTAATTGGGACCTTATCTTCACTGCAGCTTGTGCCTGTGTTGACATTGTCATAAAACTGATAATACAATGATCTACCCCTGGCAGGTCATTTAAACTCTTTACTTAACCTTCCTGTCATGGTTCAGCCCCAGACAGCAGCTGAGCACCACACACTGCTTGCTCACCCCCCCACAGTAGGACTGGGAGGGGAACAGGGGGTTGGGATAAGGACAGTTCACTGGTGCAGCAGAGGAAGGGGGAAACAGCAGGACTTATAACAGAACATACACAGCAGTAATAACACTTTACTGATTTGACGATGGACCAGATTCTCTGCCTACACTAAGACCATCTCGGATCCACCCCTTCCCAACTAGCCCCCTTTTACAGGGAGTGTGACTTCACATGGTATGGAATACACCCTCAGACAGCTTCAATCACCTGTCCTGGCTCCTTGTGAAAATGGACACTACCCTAGCCAAAACCAAGACACTTCCTCATTGAAAAACTGAAGCTATGATACATATATACACAAGCTAGTTTAAAAAGTTTAAACTATCCGATGTACCGCTTGACCCACCAAGTCAGTGAAAAAATGGGCTTGCAATTAAGCCCTAAGTGTAAGGATGGATCTAAAATGTCAAGGATTGATTGATCTTAATTACTTTTACATTGCATTTTATATTGTCAACAGCTACTGCTCAAGTAACATCTTTAATATTGGACTGAAGGCAGTCTTACAAAATCTAGCAGGTTGTTTAGGCTGGGTTTGTTGTTTGGGTTTTTCTGAAGGCTTTTATTATGAAAAAAACTGGCTTTAATGGAAAATATTGATACTCTTGTAAATCCTTTAATCTAGAAGGAATCAAAATGCTTTATAGATTAAATATCTGCAGGGGTGCAGCAGTCAAACGCAAAGTGCTGCTCCACCAACCAGTGTCCAGAATACTTGAGAGTAGTGATGTAAGAGGGAAGTAAATAGTATCTTTCTCATTAAAGCTGTGGAAGGTGATCTTGCAAAATATAACAACAATTGTGTCGTAGGAAAGTAATAACAAGTCCAGAAGTCATCGCGTCTTGATCTTTGTTCATCCAGTATCTCCAAGCCCACCCTGAGAAACATGATGTTTTTTCCTGTGGACAATTTAAGAGAGCATATTGTGAACTGAGATAATATTCATTAATAATTTTGGGCAAAATAAAATTAACAGCACACTTCAAAATTGACAAATAACCCATCTGAATATGTTATTCGAATACGTAGGTAGTCTACATGCAGTGCACCTGCTTCAGCATGGCAAATGAAAAACAATCCATCCCAAAATAACCTGTGTAGTTTGGCACTAATCCGGGAAGTGTTGGATTGAATTCACTTTTAAGACTGCTGTGTTATACCACACAGAGGAGATGTTTCAAACTTGGCTGAAGTAGCAGAGAATTATTGCTTATAAGCAATTTTGGATCATTCCAGATGGAAGGACTTAAAATGACTTCCATCAGGATTTATGTGTTTTAAAGTACAGAAAAAGTTATGAGTGAAATAATATTATTTGTCTATCTGTGAGATATGAAGAACCTGATTCCAGGCCAGAGATGAAGGACATGAACTTGAGAAAAGGCTCCTGTTGCTGAAGAATGAGAATTTCTTTGCTAAGAGACCAGCAGTCAGTGAAGGAAAAATTTTTGTTGATAGATTGACTTCTGTGAAGTTTCAAGCAGATCCTGTGCATTTCAAAAACTGGACAGTTGACTAGGCTTAGATACATTACTGTACTACCATGCAAACAGGACTTTTAATGAAGAAACTGAGGAAAGACCTTAGCATGTGCTTGCTTGAGCTGTTCTCCATCTCGCTCAGTGACTGGGGAGCCTCGGCTGACTCACTGTCCTCTCAGGGTCCTGCTGCACGTTTTCCTGTAGAAACGGGGTCAACCCTCTCTGTTCCTGTTCTCTGGATGCTCCCTTGTATCGTTGCTCCAGCCAGGGCTTCTTGCGGTGCCTTAGGGGTTAAGGTTAAGGCACAATAGGTGATGTTATTCTAACAGAGTATAAAGTATATCTGGAAGGACCTTATCAAGATAAGGAATTAGCTCACTCGAGCACTCAATTGTGTAGTGACAGTCACACCAGCTTTCTTCCGGATCTTTGTTTATTTACCATTTTGAAAGGGCTGGATGACAGCCAGCTGTTGGCTGGGTGAGGAGGGAAAGGAACAAGGTATCTACATTCACAAGGGATGTTGCAAGTTGCAATTTGTGTTTTCGTTGCAAGCAAGCAGAGAACAGGGTACCTAAGTTTCAACTCAGAAAACCGTTCCTCAGCCACATACAGACACCACAAACCACGCTCGCACAAATTTGGCTGCACGTGGAACAGAGACCACATGCAGAGAGACCTACACCCAGCACATCCCTTCTGAGGTCACTGGCAAATGTGTATTTGCCTGCACTACAAAACAAAAGCTCAGATTGCTAGAACCCCTCACCACCCACCCTGCTTGGTCAAGGAAGACAGGAGTGAATTGAGAGTAGCACCCAGAGACCTATGGGGAGTTGGGGGGGGGGGGGGGGGCTGCAGATCAAACCTGGGGCTCGGTGTGAGCAGCTCATCTCAGTACAGCAGAGAGAAGGGTCAAGGTGAGCAAGTAATGGGGAGGTGCAGAACATGCTACACTCCTAAGGGAACATGAGAACAATTTTCTTGTGTCCTCCAGCATCTCTCTTGGAAACGGTCTTTTCCTTGCATTTCATGGTTATTTCTGAAGTCACAGGCATTGACTGCCTTTAACATTTTCTCCAGTGATTGTCCTTCTACCACTATGGGAAGTACAACAGCAGCAAGGATCAGGAATGTAAACTGACCTCTGACATCAAGTAAATAACACGCCTAGAGGAGTGTGTCTATGCAGAAGCGTCCTCTGCCCATGCAGTGTGTATAAAGTGCATCATATGTAAGTGCTATCCCAGGAATGCTGTGACATCTGCCTATGGCACTGGATTCTCCATTTGCCTCTTGTGATGACTTAAGACTGCAGAGTTAATAAATTCCTTCTCCACTCCCAAATATGCTATTTTTTTTTTCTTTATTGTCTTCAGGGAGTTTCACAGAGGAAGCAGGTGTCAAAACAGACTTGGACACTGTGATTCAGTCCTTAAGTCTTGGGCCTGATCTTCTGAAACAAGTTTTCTCCTTTTCCTCTGAACCTGTACCCACTAGCTGTAATGTAGCACATGACTGCACATCCCTACAGGGAAAATGGCTTGGGAGAGACATTGAACACAGACAATTCAAGGTTTTGTGGCAAGTGATTAAAGTTTTTTTTTTTTTAAAGTTAAGAGTGGCAGGTGAAGAATGGAATTGTCTGAGCCACTGCAAAAGGTTTATAATTAGGAAAGAAAGTGCTGGAATAAAGAAAAATTATCCTGGTATCTGCAGGCAGGTGGCAACTCTGTTCCTGGCAGAAAGAGACATGCTGATAGCTAAGTGGTTCAATAATTTGTTCATGAAAGCAAGTGTCAGACCGCGTGGGGGTGGCAAAAATCCCATTTAATTTAGATCTAAGTTGCATTAAAGCAAACCAGAGCTCCAAAGAATAGATTGTAGAGAGTAATCGTGCTCTGCTAAGTAAGAAGCGTCGAAGGGGGAGATCTAATACAGTGCCTTTTCCCTAGGCATTTAGAGGAAGGACCCTGTGAAATGTATATGCTCCAGCAGTGCCTCCTGTCTGAGTTGCACCATGAGCTAAACGCTGTTGGAGTCACAACAGCTCCCAGCAGACTGACAGCCCAAGATAGCAAAAGTGCTTTCCTGGGAGGTTGTGCTGCACCAGCACTGGGGGTGGCTGGGTTTGGGGCCTGCTGTCCTCTTCTGTTCTGACACTGGGAGTGTTGGTGCATTCAGGTGGGCTTACCTGATGCTTGCATGTAAGACAGTAGAAGAAGAAATCCAGCAAGGGCCAACCATAATAAAACGCTATCCCACCTTGCTTGACATTATCAACAGCAAAACTCAAACTACTGACCTTTTCTGAATGATTTCTACTTGACTCAATCCCTACCTGATCATTTACAAGACACTAATTAAGGAGTTACAACTTTACCTGCAGCAGTAGAGCAGGGCCAGTTTCCTGAAGCAACAAAACCAACTGATACCCAAATTATCTATTTCCTGATAGCACATATAAAAAGCAGCACACTGCAGGATGCTACTGTCCAAGGAGATGGTTGCTTTCTTTCACTTGAGAGAGCTTCAAGGTACTTCTTGGAGCCATCTTGCTAGGCCAGGCTGCAGGTTAGGCCATAAAACCAATGCGATGAGACTGAACCTAAAGATATATTTTGCCCCCTTTTAAAAAACCCTGTTTTAAATTAAGCTTTGGGAGGGTTAGGGTTTGTTGTTTTGGTTTTTTTCAAAGAAAATCCTTGCTTCAAAATGAAAAAAAAAAAAAATCAAAATTCTTTGTCTTCAAAATGCTAAAATGCAATACTTGGCTCTTCTGCATTGTCTTCTTTCTTTAGCCAAGTCTTCTCCCCAAATATGGTCCAAGCTTGCCATCACACAAATGCTGTGTTTCTCAGTTAATTCATTCCAAAAGCCTTCTCCATGGTTTCCTTGTCCATATGCTGCTGTTCCACATAGTATGAAGTGCTACCTGGAGGGACCTGCTGACAGAAGCAATTCAGCTCTCCTGCCCTAGGCTCTGATGGTTTGTGATTATAAAACGTTGGTAGTGAATGCCAGCACGAGGGACATTGCCTTTTATTCCACCTCACCACTACAAGAAGATGGGAGGTGGGGATGGGATTTACTTTCCTCTGACAACATTATATAACCAACATTGTATGAGGTACTAAAAAGTGACCCAGTTCCTATTAAATCAAATGCCAGTCCTCTTCTCTACACAACTTGTCTTTTTTCTTACTACTTCCCAGGTATTTCTGAACTCAGGAAGGTGACAGGAGATGGGACAAGGGGAAATGGCACAAAGCTGTGCCAGGGCAGGTTCTGATTAGATGTCAGGAAAAAAATTTTTACTGAAAGAGTTGTCGGGGCCTGGAACAGGCTGCCCAGGGAGGGGGTTGAGTCACCATCCCTGGATGTGTTTAAAAGACGGGTAGATCGGGTACTAAGGGATATGGTTTAGCATAGGATAGGAATGGTTGGACTTAATGACCTTAAAAGTCTTTTCCAACCTTGTAATTCTGTGACTCTGTGAATCCTGAGAGAAGAGTTGTCACAGGAGAGAAGAGCTGTCGCACACAGGAAGGCACCTCAGGCACCTCTGTAGCACTGCATTTGCCACTAGCTGGGAGCTCATAGGGATGGGAGGGGGGAAGGGGTCAAGTTCATTGTTGGGGAAAATCCGGGTCAGACCCAGGGAAGACCGGCCACCTTGCAACAGGCAGAGGCACGAGTGTATCGCCTGAAGAGGCACATTTCAATGCTGAGAAAAGGCTGTGAAGTAGAATTCAAGTGAGAAGAGAGGAGCACGATAAACCCCCATTTTATAGTTGAGGACCAAGGTACAGGCTACATTGCCTGAGCCTCCGAGCCGCCTCTTCACTTCTGAGCAGAAAAAGATGCATTTTTTTTGGAGGGTGTGTGTGTTTTGTTTGGGTTGGTTTTTGGGCTTTTTTTTGGGGGGGGGGGGGGTGGGGGTGGGGGGGGAGGGTTGTGGCCCGCAGTAACTCGGTATGATCCATCCGTGATGAAAAGCTAACGGGAAATGAGGTTTAACACGGGGAGGAAGGCAAACCTTCCGAGGCCGGCAGAGATAACGTACCCAAACCCGCAGCTCAGGCAAGGGAAGTAAGTGGGCCGGAGCGGGGCGGCGCGGCGCGGTGCCAGGCCGAGCCGCGGCCGGCAGGCGGCAGCCAGGGACGGGGAATACCGGCGGCGGCTCCGCGTCCCGGGACTCGGCAGCGCCCAACTTCCACCCGCCCCCGCTCCCCAGTCCGAAACGCACGGCTCCTCGGGGGGACTGGTTTTTATCCCATCCCCACCTCGCTTATGCTTCTTGCCTCTCTCCTTGGGTCCTTAAGAAAAGGAGGCTGGGGGGAGACCTTATCGCTCTCCGCAACTACCTGCAAGGAGGGTGTAGAGATGTGGGGGTCGGTCTCTTCTCTCCGGTGACAAGCGATAGGACGAGAAGAAATCGTCAAATCCTATGAGAAGCGGCTGAAGGAGCTGGGGATGTTCAGCCTGGAGAAGAGGCGGCTGAGGGGAGACCTTATCACCACCTACAACTACCTGAAGGGAGGTTGTAGAGAGCTGGGCGATGGTTTCCAGACAGGTGACAGGACAAGGGGAAATGGCACAAAGCTGCACCAGGGCAGGTTCAGATTAGATGTTAGGCAAAAATTTTCCACTGAAAGAGCTGTCAGGGCCTGGAACAGGCTGCCCAGGGAGGGGGTTGAGTCACCATCCCTGGATGTGTTTAAAAAAGGGGTAGATCCGGTACTTGGGGATGTGGTTTAGCACAGGATAGGAACGGTTGGACTTGATGATCTTAAAGGTCTCTTCCAACCCGGTGATTCTGTGATTCTGTGAAATGGTTTCAAACTGCCCCATGGAGATTTAGGTTAGATATCAGGAAGAATTTATTTACTGAAAGGGTTGCCAAGCAACAGGGAAGTGGTGGAGTCACCACCCCTGGAGGTATTTAAAGGCTTGTAGATGTTGTGCTTGGGGCCATGGTCTAGAGGTGGACTAGGCAAGGTTGACCTGTGGTTGGGCTCAATGATCTTAAAGGTCTCTTCCAACCTAAGTGATTCTATGATTCTATATCTGTACAGTAATTTTCTGTGTTTGTGATTTAACCCCACAAATAAGATCCGCTGAAGAAGCCTTGCAAGCACAATGCCCGATCCATAGATAGGGTCACACACGAGCTGCTGAAAGGCAGCTCCCCCTCATCAAAGGCTCAGTAGCAAGTAGGTACGATCCAGCAGCTGAACAACAACAGCTCGTGGAGAAAGGGAAGACTACAGCCAGCTGATGCACAGATAGATGCCCAGCTGAAGTCACCCAGACCCTATTTGTCCACAGGAACGTCTGGACAGTGTTTGGATTAGCAAATTAAATGCGGCACAGAAAAACCACCCTGGGATCTTGAGGGAGTGTAGTGATCAAAGCCCAGGCTGTGCATTTTGATACAAAAGCAAAACCTGCTACAGCACTGCCTAGTGCTGCACTGTGTGAACTGAATGAAGCACTTGGCATTGCGATCTGCCTCAGCTGCGATGATGCTCTGCCGCAACTGAATGCTTCCCACCTGGGCATTAAGGGACATGACTATCATCTGTCACGCTGAGAGGAATGAAACATGGGAGCACAAGTCTGCAGAGGATCCTGGGGCTCTGGCTTTGCATGCATTGTGATCACCTTTTATCCTGAGGAAATGTATTAAGTTCCATCCCAAAACCAGTTCGTTCTCCTCTTCTTCCCTGCCTCCCCACTCCGTCCCCGCCGAGATGTCCTCTGATTATGACCTGTAGTATCCCATAGGCTGCATTCTGTTCCAGTCATGACATATACCATAACTCTATAAGGAGCAATGAACACCATTATTATTATTATTGTTATTATTATCATTATTATTAAATATGTAAAACATAAATTAATATAATTAGTGCAGTTGAAGTACATTAAAAAGCCTAAATATAAACAATAAAATGCCCATTTCACATTGGATGCAGGCTGACATCTTTCACAGAAAACAGCTTCTGACAAGTGAAAAGTAAATTCGAAGTTCTTCAAAATTCAAAACTTTTTCACCAGGTGAAACTTTCTGAAGAAACTTTTTCAATGAAAATAGAAGCATTAAGTCCACTGAAACGTTTTCTCAGGGGAAAGCTGCTTAATCACAAGCTGTATGTAACACCTAGAGGAAACAGCATCCTTAGCTGAGTCACTAGCAACCACAAAGACTCCTGAATTTTATATTCTGGGCCTACCCCTGCTGAGAGTGAGAGATCCCTCATGTCATGGCCCTAGGAGGGTTTAAATTAAACCTACCTCACACACATTGAGCAAGGCTGAACTTAAATTAATGGCATCTGCCTGACACCCTAGAGAGATACATGTTCTCTGAAGACGCTTCAACAAGACTCTTTGGTGAGTCCCAATTTGTTTGAGTTTCTCCTTGAAATACGCTATTGTTCCCTTTCCTCTGCTTTTCACAACCGTCACCATTTTAGAATCACAGAAAAAATTGCGTGGTAAGAAGGTCACCTAGCCCCACTCCCTGCTTAGGGAAGGGCTAACTTCAAAGTCCGATAAAGTCGCTCAGATTTTCTTGTAGAGCTGAGAAATCTAATAAAATCCTGTAACTAGGACAACCTAGAAGCTCATTGAATGGCCAGGAAATCCTTTGTCATGGCATCTCTTTAAGCCAGAGCCGAAGGCATTCACTGACACGCTGTTATTAATAGAGATATGTGGCCCCTGTTAAACTCCATAAAGATTTTGGCTCCTGTTTTGTATAAAGTATGTCAGTTGCTTTGCTTTGGGCTTATAAATTGCTGTGTACAAACCAGTAACGTGCTGACATACCCGGAGACGTACTTACTGCCAGGAGTGACTTCCCTACTGTTTAATGCCATGCCAGATGTCTCCAGGTTCTGTTCACTGTCTGGTGAGGAGGTGGCTTCACCTTGCCAGCTGCTTTCTGAAGTTAACTTCAGGGATTAGCAGTCCTCCGGAGACATGTTCAAAGCAGATACAGGATTAAAGTATGAGTCAGGGGAAACCCTTGTGGGGTTGGGCTACAACGTTTGCACTTGAATGGGAGCTGCAAGGGAATAACTTTACAGAAAGCAGTACCTGGGACAAGGATTTTGAGGTAAATCCTAGCCTCAAAATTCTGTAAGTGGCTGGACAGCTGCAGGAAACAGATATTGAAACCTTCTGGTTTCAATCTTCATTTATATGTAGGCTGTGTAAACATACTTCTTCAATTTCTAGACACACACAGCCATTCAGATCTTCCGAGCCTGCAGGCTCGGAAGTTTTGTGGTCCCACAAGCAAGGTGCAAGAGCCAGACTGCTCCTGGCTTGGGAAGTGGATAAGGGAGGCAAAGGGCCAGAGCTGGAGTTGAAAGGCGAGGGAGAGAGCCTGGTGGGGCTGTACTTCCTCATCTCGCTGATCCCTGGGAGGAGGACATCTGCTTCCTACTGGCACAATGCTCCAGGAAGCAGCTCCCAAACCCTCCCTCAAGTACATCAGCAGCAAGCTGGATCTTCCTGTGCTGCAGCACCAGCAAGGGTCCTGGCTCTTGCTGCTCCTGTGCACACAGTAAGTGTGTTTCCAGCATCTGAACATAGCAAATGCTCCATTTCTGAATTTTTACTTCAGTGCTTGTCTGCTGTGAAGGGTGATTTCAGAGTGGCTGGTGAGCAGCAAGGTGTTGCATTCCTGTGGGTGAGGAAAATCTCTCCACAGGGGTACAAGGCCATCTTCTCAATATCCAGCCTTTCCAATCCAAGATTCATGGGTAGCAAAGCTGTTCTCCAGTGAGCTCCAGCAGGCAGGGTGGGAGCTGGTGAAACAGGATGTTGAGGACCTTCGAAAACCAGCTTTGGTCAGGTGCCCCTTGGCTATCCTTCTGAGACACACAGCTCCCAAGGACCTCTGGGAAGGTTGTTGCTCCCCAGAGGGTACAATTCTCCATATGAATTTATATATCACAATATTTTCAT
Organism: Gallinula chloropus; assembly: GCF_964237585.1. NCBI lineage: Eukaryota > Metazoa > Chordata > Aves > Gruiformes > Rallidae > Gallinula > Gallinula chloropus. The sequence continues at coordinate 66,799,138 of NC_140085.1, forward strand.
CACGGTTACACTTTCACTTAGGAAAAGTGTTATCTAGAAAAAGTGATTTCTAAATGTTCTCTTTGAAAAAGATGACACGGGGATCACATGAAGGGCTGTAAAGCTGTGTGGCTTCAGTTGCTTGAACAAAGGCATGCACTTTCATCTGGGATGACCTGTTATTTCTGACACAACTCCAAGGGATTTGCAGACAGGATCAGCAGGAGTCCTTCTCCCTCCTGGGGAGGCAGCCGGAGGCTAGAAGGAAGACCTAGGTCATATAAGACAGCTCTAGATGTTTGTGTTTAGGCATCCCACCAGTAAAATCTGTGCTGAATGGCTTTTCCATTCCATCAGGAATCAGTTTGCTTCTTTCAGAAATGAACAATCTGGCAACAGTTCAGGCCCTGTGCTGGGCTCCTAGTCTCTGCCTGACTTCAACCAGGCAGAACATTGCAGTCGGCCACCTGACTGCACTGTCACTCTCTCTCTGGCCACTATGGGTGAGTCAAGCTCAGCTGGCCACCTAGAAGACTGAGTGCTGTGAGCCTGGGTGTTTATTGCTCCATATCTGAGGTATCTGTAGGCACCCCACTAACCGTTCTGGGATGTCTGTCCCTTTACTGCAGCCATTACCCAGACCCTTGTACCAGAGATGAAGCCAGTAAGCTCCCAGTGACCCAGGCAGGTAGGGGCTAGAGGGAAAAATTAAATGGCTGGAAACAGGGGAGGGGAAGAGGAGGGTAGGAATCTCAGAAGGACTTCCCTCCCTGTGAGGGTCATGCAGTGATCTGTTTGCTAACTGCCACACCCTGCTATGTCCTAGAGCTACTTTTATTTGATGACAATTCTGTGCTGACTCATCTCCGTCTCAGCTTCTGGGACACGCCTGTGAACCACCAGGCAAAACATCCACCCCTGCTCACGCTTTATCTCCAAACCCGCTGTTCTCCTGCCTATAATGCAGTAGCATTTCAAAGCATGAAAGGAGCATAGCAGGCTTTATTTTTAACAGGGCCCAATGACATGCAGGTAACCTGTCATCACAGCACCGCAGGATTATCTGCCAGCTCCTTAGATCACAGAATTGTTATGCTCAAACATTACAGTCAATGTGAGTAATATTGCTACCTGCTGGAAAAGGTGGACTTGTGTAGCACAGCCAGTATGGGCCTAAACCATAGCTCAGCAACACCAGGTCTTCGGGATCGTGCACTGAAAGTCTCAGCATGAGGAACAGCAACTGAATTGAGAGGAAAACACCCCACAGAGCCAATGCTCTTCCCTCTACCAGACCTGCCAGTGCAGGGTTCCTCCCTCTCGGGCCTGCTTCACATTTAAAAGGGCTACCAATGGTGGTGGCCTTCCTACCACAGATACACACTGTAATAACACAGCCTGGTGTTACTGTGTGTCAGAACTGATCAGAGTTGGCCCAGTGGAACTATACTCCCTGAGATACAGTTCTGCTCACCTGGTACGTTTGGTTTCTTTAAATGACAGCATCCTTTCTATCAGAAACTGCTACAGAATCGCTTCCTTCTGACTCTCTATCATTACCTGCTAGTACCTGCTGTCGTTGTTATACAGCTTGTCTTGTGTGGTCTCCAGAAATAATTCTCTTCCTGCGATCATAGCCTCCAGGTATAGACAGGAAATAATCGACTAGTTCACTCTCTGGTCATCTTCCGTGACCACCCTCTTTCTGGTGGTCCCTGAACACTCCAGTCAAGAGGGATCCTCTATACCCCCCACTTCCTCTCTGTGCCTTTCACTAAGTACCATTTCATACGCTAACAGCTGCAGTCATGTGCTGAGCCATATTTCCACTAACTTCCTAGTTTGGTGCCACTTACATGCTAGGATTTTGGTTGTTTTTTCTCCTCTCAGGTGAAGGGAGAAACACGCGAAAGTAGCTACACCCTTCTGCAACAGACAGGTGACAGTAAGAGGTGAAATGAAGTTGTGATGTGTTAAGTGACACACACAGAAGAAAAGGAATGACCTTTATCACTTTTCATCCTGCCAATCCACATTCCTAGTTACCATACCTTCCACATGGCAGACTAAACCTTCTCAACTACTCCAACCCTACAATATAGTCCATGCAGGCCTCAAGGCTTGCATGAGCCATGAGTTTTGGGAAATTTATCTCTCATAGCTATCCTTCAGCATCGCTTAATAAATTATTTGCCTGAGAATACTTCTGAGACAATCCAGTGAGATACGTACTTGCTTCCTGTAGGGTTTTGGAGCAGCCTAATTAAAAGTAATTATGGGCTCAGTAAAACCCTACTGCCAGGTGTATCATCAGTCATGAGTCATGTTTGTTCTGTTTAGAGATCACCACTGACCACTGTGTCATCTGAAGAATAAAGTGTAATTAATAACTCCACTTCCGTTCTCTTATCTATTACTACTCAGCTTCTCTCATCTTCACTGACTCCCACTTTGTAGAACCCATGAGAAATGCAGAAACTAGAGTCAAGACGAGTCAAATATCCTGCTTGCCATCCTTTTCACTTCACATGCTGTAGTCTTGACATTAAAAAGTGCCACAGGCTTAATCAGGATCAGACCTACCTTGTAAAATGGTACTTCTTGGACAGAAGATTGCCAAGTACCAATTCTACCTTGTGGTCCAAATTAGAGTCATGAATTGAAATGAGAAGGATTGATCTTATGAGAAGGTCACATTAGAAGTCATCTCCTTGGAATGATTCCCCATATTATTTAAACATTTTTTCCCCCTGGAAATTAAGAGACTAGGTAGATGCAGCCATACCTATTCTCACTGAGAAGACATCCAGACATTCCACCATTGAGGCCATCTAGAAATACTCTACCTAAACTCCAAATAATCAAACATGCTTTCTACATCACCTGTGCTATCTTTCACGAGACAAAACCCGCATAAAAGAATGGATGCAAACCAAATGGGCAAGAATCTTTCATTTACTCCTTTCTGAAGGGTCTGAAATTGTCATCTTTTGGGAAGCAGAAACATGAATTACTACTTAAAGAGGTTCAGTCCAGGTCACTGGTATTTCATTAAGTTCTTCACCTTGTGATCACTTTAAGAACAGGCCTCTTGGCTACAACATCAAAGCCTGTGATTTGCCCTCCTCTATGTCCTCGAAGAGGACACCCATGTGGCCTTCCTCGCAGGTCTCCCAAGTGAATCTCCCTCCCTGCATCCCAAAGGTTTCTCACCTTATGAGTCTTCAACACTGGGGAGGTTCAGTACTCACCTTTCTGTCTCCAATTCTTCCACAGTCCTCCTCCTTCCTCTCTTTAAACATTCAGCCATGTCTCTTGGAGACACTAGAGACTAAGAAGGAGACTACAAATGGTGCACAAATGCCTGCTACGCCGTGTGTGAATCCTTATTTTCAATTCATACTTGCACAGTCCATAAGGAGCTACATGAGAATGCTCTGGAGATGAGTTTGCCCTCCTGAGCTTCATGGAGGATTAATAAGACACTTATTTAAAATAAAGCTGTAGATGGAAAAACAAACAAACAATTAAAAAGCTCTGACTTTAAGGAACATTTTCCAAGTTGTGTGTTCACATGATGTTGTGGATGAACTCACACAATGCTGGCAACAAAATGTCACCAGAAACTCTATTTTGCCCCCCAAAATTATAGAACCATACAGAACCTACAGCTACTCAGCCACTTCTCCCAGGAACTGAAAGGAGTTTGACCTGTTTTTTCATTGCTCTCTTTTTGACAGGCAAGGATACAGCATATAGTGGTTTTCTTCTGTAATTGAGACACCTATTCCATCAAGAGCAAAGCAAAGGGTTACTGCTTCACAGCAAGCAGTTGGGCACAACCATCCCACAGCCTGACAGGGATTGTAAAACTTTCAGAAAGTTTTCAACTTTCTAAATATCTTTTTAAATAAAGAAACAATCATTACTGCCCCATACTAGCTAGCCTTTAGTGGTCTTACAGCTCAAATACTTCTTTATTTACATAGACTGTACTTCTTACATCATATCAGCAATGAGGAAAAGGGCTCTCTGCATGCAAAAACACGGCTTTTCAGGTTCCAAACATTCATCTGGACAAGAGACAAGGAGAACAGCTAAGGAAAGTCTCTGAAAAAACACTTTCACTTCTCTTCGTGCACTGAAACTGGTGCCTCGAGTTTCTTTGCGACTGAAGAGCCTAATTACAGTTTCAGCCAGGGGAGGGCAGCAGCACCCGTGGCTTAACACAGCAGCTAGTGCAAAGCTGACTGAAAAATCCTTGGAATTCGCAGTTCAGCCTCAGGACACTGCGAAATAGTTTAGTACAGTGAATGAGTATTTTACAATCTGTTTATGTTTCTCATTTATTAACAAGGCTGGTAGTAAAAGATTTCAAGTAAATCAACAGATTTTCTGTGGAAAGATCAGCCTAGTAAAGATACTAATAAAGACTGGAACGTCAATAATGCCATCAGCCTCTAGAGAACAGATACAAGCTCATGTCAGCAACAGAACCATCCACATTTTGAGCAGTAAAATGCAGTTGACTTTCAGGAAGAACTGCAGAGAACAGGGAGAAGGAAATAAATGCCATTAACTACATCATTTGCCAGCTTCATCCTAGGCTGCATCAAAAGAAGTGTGGCCAGCAGATTGAGAGAGGTGATTCTGCCTCTCTACTCTGCTCTGGTGAGGCCTCACCTGGAGTATTATGTCCAGATTTGGAGCCCTCAACATGAGAAGAACATGGACCTGTTAGAGTATGTCCAGAGGAGGGCTGCAGCACCTCTCCTATGAAGACAGGCTGAGAGAGCTGGGCTTGTTCAGCTTGAAGAAGAGAAGGCTCCAGGGGGACCTTACAGCAGCCTTACAATACCTGAAAGGTGCCTATGAGGAAGCTGGGGAAGAACTTCACAGGGGCATGTAGCAATAGCACAAGGGGTAATGGGTTTGAACTTGAAAAGGGGAGATTTTGGTTGGATATTGGGAAAAAGATCTTCAATATGAGCGTGGTGGATCACTGGAACAGGTTGCCCAGAGAGGTAGTGGAGACCCCATCCCTGGAGATATCCAAGGTCAGACTTGATGGGGCTCTGAACAACCTGATCTAGTGAAGATGTCCCTGCTTACTGCAGGGGGCTTGGACTAGATGGCCTTTAAAGGTCCCTTCAAACCTGACACATTCTATGATTCTATGACTACAGTGATTAAATACTTCAAAAGCAGCATGACATTAAAAAGCAATCAGGAAAAGGCTGAAGGAAAATATTTTTTAAATAATCTCTCCTAATTTTTTCCCTTCCTAAAGTCTGGAAGGCCAAGCACCCAGTAAAGTAAAAATTTAAGAGCAGGAAGCAATCCTGCAAAAAGCTGACAACCTGTCCAAGCAAACAAAGTAGAAAAGAAGATGTACTTCAGCAAATAGGTTCCAAAACCACAATTAAAATCTGGAGGGAGAATAATTCAGAAAAACCTTCCGCAAGATGGCATAGAAATTACTTGGCAATTAAAGTTTAAGAACCAGAAATCAAACCTGAGGGTTTGTAGGGCCAATTGGTAATGGTGCTTTTAAGTAAACATTCAAGAAAAAAAATATGCAAAAGCATGGAAAAAAAAAAAGGCAGAAAAACTCTTAAGGCTGTAATTGTGGAGAAGGTTAGGGAGATCCCTACGTCAGAACTTTTCTTCATGAGATGTGAGAGAGAAGACCTGCCTCAAACTGAAATATTGTTTGTTGACATTTGAATATGATGCAAGGAGAAGAGTAAACACAGCTTTTAACAAGCAGAATCCTGGCTCGTTAGTGTTCTGGAACTCTCTATATAGGAAAGGCTGGTCTGATTTACATAGTATTTTTTCATGTTTTTAAATGTTTACCAGAAAATCCCTTGGAGTGTCTCAAAGAAAAGAAGAATGGAAATTAAAAAGGTCACTTTCTGTTTTATTGTCTAGTTGAAAATAAGAAAGAAGGTTGAGAAACACATTGTTCACTTTCCAAAGTATGAAAATGACTGTTGATGTCCTAAATGGAACTTTGCTCAAGCCTGATGCCTTTTCCCTTGAAAAATTGAAGGGCTGTGATTACCAGTTGTAGCACATATGAATTCACCAGGTGGCAAGGCCATGACAACCAAGAGCAGGAACTTTTTCAGTGTTGTTAAACTAAATTGTCAAACATCTGGCTACAAGATGTTGCACACCCTCAAAACTCTCACTTACCCAAGAGAATTAGATCAGTTCCCAAAATTCCTTGGAAGGATTACAGGATACTGGTATGCCCAGAAAGTCACTAATTAATAGACTGCTGAGAGCTGGGATCTTATCAAGTCGTACCTGCCCCATGCTTATTTTCTTCCTTCCATACTTGCTAAGTGAGAGGTCATGTATGTACCAGGAGGGTACGTAAGTATACATACAGCCTGCTGTACAGCAAAGTTGCATTATCATTACTGATAAGACATGGACCAGCTGAGTGACAATGCAGTCTTAAGTGAGGAACATCACCAGCTCAGACCAGAGAAAAGCCCCATCCAAATCTTTTATGGGATTTAAATAAATCCTATCCAAGTTGATCACGCAATGGAGCAGCACCTTGGCATCTTAAAAGATTTTACTATCTTCTTCCAGACTTTATTGGCCTACCCATTCATCTTCTGTTACTACTCTTAAAGAGGATTAAATTATTTTATGGCTTGAAACACCTACTTCTGCAATGCATAGCTCCAAAGGCTCTCTCTTGCATGCAATCTCTTTTGGTCCTTTTTGCCATCTATAACCATGATTTGGTTCCTCCCCACATAGCTTTCAGCCTGGGGTAATGGCTAGGAAGTGGTAGGAAAGAAAAATAAGTTTTCTAGTATGAAAACCAGGTCAGATGAGGCACTGAAGAAGACAGGTCAGGCACTGCTCTTCAGGGTCCCAATACATTTAATCTGTGTCTGGGAAGCTGAAGCGATCACTGTTTTGGTTGTATACAAGAAGCCAATTGTGCTTCAACAACCAGAGCTGTAGCTTTCTCTCCCCGCTCATCATGGCCCAAGCTGGCCAGGAGAAGAATGATGAGACAGACTAAAAAGTTTTCAGAAGGCATCCCACAGATCTTTCAAAAGTGATTTTTTTTGTTTTGGCCTTGCTTGGTAATTTTATTTAAAATCTGGGGCTTTGTGTGGTCCATTTTGTTGCTCTTCAAGTATCAGCAGAAATATTTCCAGCCCACAACACGTTGTCGTCACATCCAGCAAGGATATGGACAGAGCTTCTTTCTCTGCTTGCAGGGAACTTTACCTCTTAAGCTCAGCTAAGCACTCAGGGTTGTCAGTCTCTTGATCCACTATCTAAAAAATAAAATGAATCACTACAGCATGGGAAGGCAAACACTGATGTTGATTTATTGCAATCCAGACTCTAACAGCATCAAAACACAAAGAGGATTCAAAACAAGTTTTTAAAAAGGAGTCCTATGCTAGAAAACAAATTCTGTACTTTAGGAATCAAATGTTCCTGTGATGAAGATGAAATCACTAACTGGTGACCAGGTTTCTTCGCTCTGTGCAGCTTCTTCTATATGGAAAGAGAAGAAAAGCGTTAGATATCAAATTATGAGCTCCTGGGATAGGTCCTAAGTGTCCTAGCATGATATAACACTAAGGGACTGATCCATCTGGTACTTGCTAGTCCCCTTTGCCTTACTATCTCATAACAAAGGTTATTTAAAATAATGTGCATATAAATTGCATGGTTATTTTAGTTCGGACACCTACAAGAAGCTTTGACTTACAAGGCTGATCTTTTCCTCCAGCATTTTCCTCACCATAGAGGGATCCCTCTGTAACAAGACATCAGAAGGGTCACACAGCTGGACATTACCTCCCCCACACCCAATAAAGATACCAATACAGCCCCATGCCTTCATCTGCCAAGCAGGACACGGTGATGAATTGGCACAGGCCAGAGTCGTCATGAGAAACACCAAAGGGGAAACAAAAATAGGATACTCCGGAATTAGGGAACATCTATGTAAGAAGAGAAGGATTTTGGCTGCAGAGAAGCAGAAAAAAAAAAGGGGGGGGGGGAAGGAACAGAAAGAAAAACTCACGTGGACCCCAAATCACAGAACCTTCATTCAAACTGATGCCGTGCTCAACTGCAGACATAAGAAAAAGGTATTAAAAAACACAAAGACAATCAAAAAACCCCCAAACCAATAAAGCTATTTATATCACTAAAGCCTTTACCAGTAAAACCTTTTATATTTTATCTTTACCCTACAATTCACTTAGTGTTTTTTGTTCCCAGCTTGATATGAGGTACCCAAAAGGTTATCCAGAAGCTAGGCAGTGCTGGTGGCTGGCACACAGCACAGAACACCTGGCCCTGGCACACAGGACCTGATGCCTCTCCAGCTATACTATGTTTGTAGGTAGCTATGTACCCATGATGGTGAAATTGGGAATCCTAGGATTGCTAAACAATGGCCACATCCCTTGCAATGCACATTTCTTCCCTGGACATAAGCTACATCTTAGCTTATGCTCAAGGCCAGGTTGGATGGGGCCCTGGGCAACCTTGTGTAGATCCAGGCCTGGAGATTGGTGGCCCTGCCTGTGGCAGGGGGGTTGGAACTCTGTGATCCTTGGGGTCCCTTCCAACCCAGACCATTCTATGATCTTAATTGTTGATTCTTCATGGATGGTTTTCCATGTCCTGAATCTAGATCAGAATCCCAGTGCAGCCAGGAGGCCTCCATGAAGAACAACATATGAAGTTGTCTGAACATGTGAACAATATATGGAGAAGTATGTCTGCTCCATTTGAAGACAACAGCTTCTTATTTAAATTACCAGAATATCTGGGTACACATTATGAACCATGGGATGGTTTTATTAGGTACTGCTGCTTGGTATCACAGCAAAAATAGCTATCCTTGCCATGTTTTCCTCCAACAAGAGTTACAAGCCTCTTGCAGATCTTTGTCAAGTTACTGAAGCGAAACCTAGTGCTTGATGCTCCCTCAGTGTAAGAAATTTTTGTGTATTTAAAAAAAATCCCCACAACCACAAGCATTTTCATGCTTGTAGTTCTTTAGGATGTGTCTGGAAAAAAACAAATAATAATTTGGTGTAATAAAGACACACACATCACCACCTGTAAGCTAAATAAAAATAAAGGTGAAACTCCTTACACGTTCTCTTCTGCACATACTGCTCAGTGGAGATGATGGTGGGCTCACCTACAGAAAAAGAATAACCAGTAGTCTATCGAAGTGTACGTTTCACATCCTTTTCAGTAGTGTAGGAGGAAGCAGAAGTAGCAAGCTTGCTGAATTTCCTGCACCCACCCTGACAGTATCAGTAACTGGCAGCGATCTCTTTTCGTGCAAAGCTCTCTGTTTATCATTTCATGTGTAAAACAGACTGTGCTATTTTTGCCTTCTTAAAATAAGTGCCTGGTTTTTTCCCATTGCTTATGCCTTATATACATAATTTGTATCTGCTGCAGGCTTGAAGAATTCATGACAAGAAAAAAAAAAAAACTGAGCAAAATCCTGGCAATGCAACAGAAATATGTGCTAAATGAGAGGCATATTTGGATAGTGTTCAATGGGGTTTTGGAGTTGTGCTTGCATTTATTTCAGTTCCATGGTATATGTACAGCTGGAGAAAGGAATTGGATAAAAAGAACCTTACCTATTTCTCCTATTTCTGGCATAATATAGCTTACTAAAAATAACTACCTCATCTCTGAGTCCTCCAAGAAATTCTGATTGAACTAGGGAGTTCAGATGTTAAGTGTTTAATATTTTTAGAATGATGGAAAAGGCCAGAAAATATAAACCCCCTCAGTCCTTCTGCCTTTCATTATATCAGACAAAAGAATAGGCAAAGAAGCAAATATCAAGGTGATGACCATAAAATTTTCTTTCATCTTTCTACAGGCCATTACACACTGTAGAAATCTGAGGTGACAGTGAGAGAGGGCAACTGTGAGGCTGTGACTAAATCCTGCACATGCAGAAGGACAGAAGAAACAGAGCTCCCTGGACATACCAGTCATGTAGTCTTCTTCTGTGGTAGAGTCATATTCAACTATTTTAAAAAACAATGTTAATATAATTAGTAAAAATGACATTAGCATATTTTTAAAGGCAAGACTTTAGAAACCTCAGCCTGTGAGAAATGCACTGAGGTTCAAGCTTCATTCTGTGGAAGAACCACTCAATCCAGATGTAGAAGAGAAAGAGGAAGGCAACAGCATCCTGATCCACCTGCCTCTTCTCCCCATCACAGCTACCTCTCTTGAAATCCATACTACCAAGTAAAGAGTATTAAATATTTCACTGGCTACCAAGCAGACTGAAAAGAAGTATTGCTGGTGGGAGCCAAAACCCTCAGATTTCTCAATGCTTTTTGCCAACTGCACAAGTTTTGTGTGATGAGACAGGGAAGCTGCTCTCCAGCTGATTTCCTCTGGGCACACATCCCACCAGAAGGCACCTGCTTCCCACAGCACGCAAAAGAATATGTGACCATACTGCCTAACCATAAGGGTTTTGGATTTCCCCTGGATTAGGGGATCCAGGACATGAAAGAAGTTCTGGATTTGTGGTGCACAAGTACAAATGCAAGTGAAAGGGCAGGAGAGCCATAGTTGAGGGCCAGATGAGCAAGATTTGTGCAGACTGCATGAAAACACAGACACACATGATTCCTACAAAGCAGAAGAGAAACCACTGAAGCGTCACGGTAGCATCACTGAAGCATCTATGGCCACAGTAATGGAAGAGCTGAATTCAGAGCTATTTTTGTTGGTGTGGCAATTTGCCAAGTTTATTACTAATGTCTGATCCACTTCGGGTGGAATATTGTGTCTTCCTGAGGTGCTTTTTCAATCAGCAGTTGAAAAGAAAGAAGATAACCAGGAAGGTGTGAGGGGAGGACACAGTTGGCATGGCAGAAGGAGCGTAGTTGAAGACTGGAGGGATAGTGGCAGTATTATTAAAGGAAGATGTAAAAGGAATAATGCCTCCAAAACTAAGCACAGAGGACTCTGGTGATAAAGAGAAAGGAATCTGAAGAGCATGAATCAGTGATTTCTCATGGCTTTCTGGTAAGAAAACACGGCTTGAGGTCCCAAAGCAAAATCTACACACCTGTAACAGTCTGAGTCTTATCTTAGTTGTCTGTGGCCCCTGCAACCTCAGGTACAAAGGGAGCTGTAGGCTCTCATGCCGGAATCACAGGGGTGTGTATTACAATAACAAGAGCTGGATACTTTAACAGTAGCAAGGCTAACTTACTGTATTCACTCCTCCTGCCTCTGCTTTCACTGGTGGTCACTTCACCTGCAGTAATGAAGAGAAAGAAGACATTTAGGCCAGTTGTGCTCTACTGGATGCTCCCCGATACCTACAACCCTCTAGGCATGTATGGCCAGCTCTTGCAGCTGTGTGCCCAAGGAACGAGGTGAAAACATCTGGGCTACCTGAGAGATGCTCCACTGCATCCCTGCTACTTCACCAGCAGTGCCAGTTTCTGCAAGCTGTTACCTCTGCAATAAGCTCTGGCTGCTTCTTGTTCTGAACCAGAAAATACTCAGCTTTCAGTCATGTTGGCCGAATTATTTGAGACAGTAGGTTGTGAGTGCAGACCAAAGGACTGATCCAAATGCAAGCAAAGGAAAAGGAAAGGTAGGGTTGCACCTGGTGCTCCAATAATCAATCAGCAGCTTTAAAAGAATCAGTCACAGAGCGTGGCTAAAAGGTAGCCCCTTTCTGAAGAGAGAAGCATCTTGTACAGCACACTGAAGTACAAGGTATAACATGTAAGAAACATTTAAGTTGCAGGACATGTATTGAGTTTTTATCTCCATTTGAGTCAAAGGTGAGTTCACCTAGACAAAAAGAAAACACTACCAATAATGATTACTAGGAATAAGTGATGATTACTGCTATTTTTTTAATGTAGAATACTTTTTTCTTAAAAACACTTTAAAAGCATCTGCTAAGGGCGCGTTTCAGCGTCACGCCATCTCAGGCTAACCTGCCACCACACCAAAAGCCAGAAGGGAACAACTGCTGCAGGGTGGAACAGAAGTGTGTCAGCCCAGCAATGCAAAGTATTAAAAACACCCCTTAAAACTGACCTGGGATACACTGGAATAAGGTTGGAGTGGGGGAGCCCTGGACTGGGTTAGCAGGGTAGGAGTGCAAAGCCCTGGCAGAGCTATGTGCAAGCAAAATTAAACCAGTAGTTATATCTTACTGTAGGATCACTGGACTCAATATCTTCTCACACTTTAAAACCAAACTAATAAAGTCAGTTAAAGCTTTAAAGTAATTTCTTAAAAAAGATTAAAAAAAGGGAAGAAAATCAGGGGGTATTTGTTTGACTTTTAATCACTTATCAGATAGAAATAACAGACATCAAGGTTAAGAGGGGTTATGAAGAAAAGGAGGATGACACTAATTGACCTGCTGCCTGTCCAGCCAAATCTTAGTTGTGAAAGGTGGTATTAAGCAAAACTATTTGAAGCAGACAAATTAATTACATTCTTTCTAGTCTTACGCTCTTCCCAGTGTTAGCTGAAAAGCAAGGTGTGAACAAAAAGACACCCAGAGTTCACAAAAAGGCTTCTCCCTATTGTTCTAAGTATTATTTTTAAATGCTTGTGAATATTTCTTGTACATCCATATACTTTATTATTTTTTTCCTGACATTTCTCTAATATAGCAATTGACAGTGAACATAATAGATAAGAGACACAGGTACAGGAAGCTCCTTTTTTTGTGTAGATTTAAGAAACTCTTTAAAAAGACTTCTCTATTTCCAAAGATAAGAAAAAGGGCAATGTTTAGGTGGGCAGCTGGACTATAACGATGTCAAAGTCAATAACAATTTTCCTGGCAGTATGGAACAAGGAACAAATAATATAATTACCTATAGCAAACCACTGGAGTGTAATGGAAAATTTTCTTAGAAAAAAAGTAGTATTACCAGAAAAATAAAAGAGCATTACCAAAGAAATCCATATTGCTTTTAATGAATATGTTACAGGTTAGGACTTGAACTACTGCATTTTAGTTAGGACAGCTCAGATATGGGCTCAATTCTTGCTTTCTTTACTTGTTTCTTCTACAGAAGAGCTGAAATGTGGGATAAAATTAGTTTTCATTAAAAACTAATGCAATGGAAAACTGGGGGAAAAAAGCCTTTTTATACAAAACGTCACTTTTTTTTGAGAGTGGAAATTCATTATTCCTAAGGGCAAGATTTTAATGTCCTTTTCTTCCAAAGAGGGAAGAGAAGATCAATTATTTCATAACTGTGTTTTTTTCCTGATGTCACTAACACTGGGATATTTCAGAGGCATTAGCACACTTCCATGGAATCTTGTGTTTCTAGGAAATTAACCAATGTTGTCATTTAGACGGAAACTTACCAGATATCTTTGTTATTCCTTCTTCAGTAAGAGGTTGGGTGAAACCTTGTGAAATGAAGGAAAATAAAGACTCAAGACAGTTGGAATCATTTTAGAAAAAACAAAACATCAGGTATTTCACGCTAGTTCTGTGTGGCAAGATGAAGTGAACAGAGGGAAGTTTTCCCTATGAACGTATTTCTAAAGAGATTGTTTCCAGTGACAGCATTCCTCTGGGAACTGGTGTGATTTACATTACTTGAGTCTCTTGATCTAGACTAAGTGAGTGACAGTCTCCACTGTATGGATCAATCCCACAAAGACCACAGCAGGATCAAACCATACCTAAAATCAAAACTTTTACATATGCAATTTCTTGAATATTGTGTTGCTTCTTTGGGGTATTTTGGAAGATATTTAACTGCACAGGACACTAATCCGACCTAATTTAAAACCTAAAATATGTCTAGGTTGTTGCTATGTAAGAAGAAATCCAGACAGCTGCTCACTCCTTCTTGAGATGCAGTTGAACCCTAGAGCCAATTTTAATGTCAAATAAAAGGTAGTGAAGACCAAACAAGGTCTAGAAAGTAAAAGAAGTCGAGAAACTCTTTGGATGGGTCTAAGAATAAAGAACAGGGGTTGCTGCAGAACTGATATTTCTGTGTATCCATGACCATCCTGGCCATTTGGCTTCTGCTAGATGCAATTCATAAATGCTCAAATAGTATTGTGAAAAGCATTAGCCAATATTGAAAAGAAAAATGGTCATTGGCTTCAAGTACCCTGTATGAGGCCCAGACTGAGATAATTAAAACATGAGAGCAACTTTCACTTGCCACAATTAACATAGAGAGTGTAATGTAATTGAAAGATTTCTACAGGCAAATTTAATATATTAAAAAAGTAAAACTGTATTTATGAATTTCTGTGTGACTACCTAGCATGAATTTAATTTTCCTCAGAAAGCTGGTTTCTCCTCTACAGTAATTAATATTTGTTTCAACTGCTATTTGCTTTACAGAGCTGACAGCCATTGGTTTGAGCCCCGGTGTAGAATCTGAGAGAAGTGTTCAGTGATTGCTTTATTATTGAATTCCTGTCTGATTTCTGGCAGGACATAAAAGCTCTGTGTGTGTCAGTATCCATGTACAAGATGGGTGTTGACAAATATATTAAAAATTGTATGACTGTGATAGAAGGCACGTGAGTAGCCTGCACTGAAAGCAAGCAGAGTTCAGAGAGAGCTGCATCCCATTTCTTCTGAAGAACATTTTTAGAATCACAGAATCATTTTGGTTGGAAAAGACCTTTGATGATGATCCAGTACAACTATAAAACTAACACTGCTCAGTTCACCACTAAACCATTTCCCTAAGCACCACATCTGCAGGTCTTTTAAATCCCTCCAGGGACGGTGATTCAACCACTTCCCTGGGCAGCCTGTTCCAGTTCTAGACAACCCTTTCAGTGAATATTTTTTTTTCCTCATACCCAATCTAAACCTCCCCTGGTGTAACTTGACACAGTTTCCTCTTGTCCTGTAGCTGGTTTCTTGGGAGAAGAGACCAACACCCACCTGGATGCAACCTGCAGAGAGCGAAAAGATGTCCCCTCAACCTCCTTTTCCCCACCCACTAAACGACCCCAGTTCCCTCAGCTGCTCCTCATATCATTTATTCTCCAGACCCCTAGTCTGAGTGTCCACTCTTTCTATAGTTTGTTATGCAGAAAAAAACCTCACCAGTAGCTTCTGTTGTGGTGCCCTCCAGGTAGGAAGTCGTGGTATCTGAGGACAATAATTACAAGAAACAATTGAGTATCTTCTGTACACTCAGAGGACATGAAATACTTTTGAAAGTTTTAATCTATACTGGAAACAGCACGTGTCTGCAGAACCCAGCACTCCCCACTGTCTGGAAAGACTTTCAACAGGACTGCCAAGAGTGGGTCTCTACAAGATGTTTTGATGTCTGGAGACTGCAGGCATACACTGTAATGAGACCAGCTGAGTTTTCCATCATTTCTTCCAAACAGCATTTTAGAGCTTTAAAGATCATCTAGTGCAGCCACCCTGCAACGAGCAGAGACATCTTCAACTGGACCAGGCTGCTCTGAGCCCCCATCCAACCCGGCATTGCTCAGAGCTGATCTCAGCACCTGGCACACGTGCTGCAATAAACCTCCCCTGCGGATTTCATCTTCAGAAAGAGGACAGGTCTGAGCCACGGCAACATTTCTCTCAGCTGAAGGGGGCAGACGGAGCACAGCAGGCAGCAACCTCTGAGCCCACACATGAAGACTGGGATGCCAGGGAAAAGCCCTTAGCGCAAACACGGTCTGAGACTGCGAGGTACCTCCTCCCCTCCCAAAACAAGCCCCAAACCCCAAAAACGTTCGCCTTTAGAAAGCTGCTCCTCCCAAACAACACCCATCCCGCTGGATGGGCTGCAGGTCCCTGCCCAGCTGCCTGCACACACACCACCCAGGGCTGCGCCTGCCCGAGGGCGGGCTGCCCCTCAGCCCGGGGGTCCCGCAGAGCGGCCCTGCCACCGCAGCCCACCCGGCACGGACGGTCCCTGGTTACCTGGTGCGGTGGCGGGGAAGGCCAACAGCGGAGCCAGCCAGGCCAAAAGGAGCAGGACTTCCCTCGCCATGGTCCGCAGGTACCCGTCAGGGGGTCACGGTCCCGCCGCTACTTGAGCGGCCGCAGAGAGAAGGGGGAGGGGTCTCCGGAGGAGGGGGCGGCACGGCGGGAGCTGAGCACGCAGGGGCCTCCAGAAACGCATTCCCGCATTTTACGGGCAGTGGGAATTCCCCTCTCCTGCCGTTCCCTGGCTTGTAAAAGCGTAGCCCGGGGGCAGCGCTCCAGTCCCCTCTCCCCAGCTCCACCTCACCACCCCCCTCCGGGGCCGGGGCCGGGGCCGGGGCCGGGCTCTTCAGGACCCGGACGGGAGGGCGAGAGCCGGGCGGGTGTGCTGGTGGCGGTGGAAAGGAGCTGCTCTCGGCTTGGTCTCGGCTTTGGTGTTTCCAGCTCCTGCGCCGGGCCCGAATGACGGCCCCCTGAAAGCACGGGGCTGGAGGGGGGCTTTGCAACCTGTAAGCTCGTCTAACCGAATTTAATCGGTTTCCTTATAACCCCGCCTCAGGAGGACACATGAAGTACCCTTGATGGTTCTTTTAGTAATTCTTCTGAGCATCACTATATTGGCCTGAAATAAAACTAGCGTAATTTTTATTTTCTAGAGGAAAAAGGCTAAGTCAGTCCTCATCACGCTGCAGCTCCAGGTTTCCTTCCCATTTCTTTAAGAGAGCCTGTCTAGGTCATCCAGATTTGACCCTTCTGCCTTTATGAGCAGCCCTACTGAATTCAAAGAACTTGCTCATAGATATGCTGTGGCTCTATGATTCTGTGACCTCCTTCCAAAACTGTGAATACCTCAGGACTCACCTGCTGCAGTGTGACTAGACCCCCCTGTGACACATGGATGAATCCACACTGGTGAGCACCTTCAGAGAACTACCTTTTAATTCTCCTCACTAGGAAGGAGTTGTCTCTCTGCCTTGGGAAAAGCAGCTGCTAGGAATCAGGTGCCTTATCTTAATTAACAGCATAGCGTGCTTTTAAACACGGCGGGTTCTTGTCTGCAATGAGACACTAAATGGTGATTAAAGTGCATTAATTAAAAGCCAGATATTCTTTCAAAGACACCTTTTCTTGATCTAGACAGGGTAAGGTGATAGTTACGTGGTCCTTCATACCAGACTGGCCCCTGCAGTAGAGACTGGAGCACTAAGCCAGTGCTTTTTTTTCAGCCGTGAAAGGTCAGATAATGACTGACCTGGCATCGAATCCAGTCGTACGAAGATGAGTCTTAAGTATTTGTAACAGGTTTCAAACAGCACAAAGTAAGGATATTTTGATGTGACACTACAAGGCCTCAGACCAGATTTATTGTGATGCCAAAGCCTGTTTGTGGTTTCTGTGCTCACCAGAAAGCATCTCTTCTCTGTAACAGGCCAAAAGAAATATGTGCTCAACTTGTAGGAAGAGAAGAAACCCCCAAGCCCCTGGATTAACCATACAGAAATTCTGAAGAATTTTAATAGAAATTCAAAATATGGAGACTCTAGTAAACAGTGGTATCTGCAGAAGAATATGGCTTCAGACTGCTATCTGACTGACCCTGTGCAAACCACCAAAGTCCTCGGCACAGCCTCTGTAAGAGGGAGCTTGAGCTTCAGCCGGTGTGCACTGTGAGCAGTCTTTGTGTTTCTAGCAGAGGCTCTGAGCTGATGTGGTGTCCTTGGCCTGCAGCTGTTGTCAGGTGCAGTCCCAGAGAGAAAGCAGTGAAAAAAAGAAAGGGATTTCCTCTAAGGAAAAAGCAGATGAAATTATGACTGGAGAATTAAACACAGCGGAAATGCATGTTTATTAACCCCCAGTGTCCTTCCACACTGAAACCACTTCTCAGGTAACACCAGGTGGTTGGTTGTGTATGGACTCCTTACCTGTTCCACTCCTTTCCGCTGCAGGGTAGGGATGCAGTCTGATCTGTGCTCAGAGCCTTGCCTTTGACACAGGTTCTTATCCTGGAAAACACCAGTTGCAGTTCTGAGTTGAAAGAGGAAAGTGTCTCATTTTAGTGTTCCCAGCACCCTTGTGTTGTGGTAGACAGGTTGGACTCACTGTTGGTTACCCCCTTCGTAACCACAATGCATTTTATACAGCAGTGCAGGACTTCTGTCTTTCTTGGTGTGGCATGACTATCTCAACCCAAGTTACCACCAAGATTTAAAAGAAGAAGCAACGGAGGATGAAGAGAATTCTGCACGAGCCTCTACTCTCAGGCCAGGGGATTGTGAAATGCCCTGAAACCTCAGGACAAATCTTGTGTCTCTTTACACATTACTGTGATCTTACTTTTTAAAGCACATGCACTTGCTAAAAGGGGAAAGAAATAGTGACCAAGGAGAGAACGTGCAGCCAGATGTGCCCTGACGTCAGGACTGAGATCTGTACATTATTCTGGACTCACACATCTGCCGTTCTGCCTCAACTGCATTTCCTGCCATCGCAGGCTGGGTGTTAGAGCTTCACCATTTCAGTTTCAGGGGCTGTGTTTTGTTATTTGCTATTTATTGGCTGGTTTTCTATTCAGGCACAATTGAATGAGCATGGGGCTTGATCCCATGAAAAAGAAAGAAGCCAGCATTTTGCCTTTGAGTTACAAGAGGTCTGGATGAAAGGCTGTGGAACAGTTTGACCATTGTTTGAGGTTTTCACTGAACTGTGGAAATTAATTATGAAACTACTGACTGTCTTTGAATCATCTCCTCTCAGTACAGCTGTGGTGAAAAAACTCCAGTCACTGTCACACCTAAACACAGAAGGAGAGGGGCAAGCAGGTAAGGACTAACCCAGCTTTTACTATTACTGGAGTAACTCTCAGGGGTCTGAGAGGTAGTGCTGAGTAACTGCTGAGTTCTTCTGCTGAATCGAGCCTTCAAACTGGATAATGTTGGACCCTGCAGTTAGAGACAGCAGAGTCAGCTGTGGTCAGCAGCTTTGCAGGAACCCAGAACTAAGATACGGCTGATGGGACAACAAAGAAGTGCCCAAGTCCCTGACGTTAAAGATACAGAAGGTTTCAGGGAGGTCACAGTGTGGAAGCAAGTCAGACAACAGTTGTTCATAACTGCACTAAATCTTAACGAATTTTGGATCTGGGCAGGCTATTTTGATACAGATTAAAAAGATGGTTTAGCAGACAGGAAAAAACAATTATAGAACTACAGGATGGTTTGGTTTGCGAGGGACCTAAAAGATTGTCTAATTCCACCCCTCCCCCCTCCATGGAGGATTACTCCAACCTAATGTTTGCAGCTCCAGCATTGCAATAAAGAATGCCTGCTTTCTAAAACTCCAAAACTGTTTCTTAACCAGCTTTTCTGGTAATGGTTTTTGTTGACCCAGATGGGACTGTTTGTACATACCAGAAGTTTCAAAGTTGCTCAAGCAAGTACAAAGCAAGCACAACAGAATTACCATCAAAGGCATAGTAGAATCTTTCAGCCTTTGTTCTAGTTATCACTGCCAGCTCACTGAGAAAGAAGAGACTGGGTTTGATGAGTAAGGCATCTATGGCCTTGTGATGTTCGTCACTGAGCATTTTGTACGTCAACAGCCTGGTCATAAGAACAAATAACAACACAATATTGCAGTCACTGAGTTTGCTGCTTTGGGAATGCAGACAAGACATTCTTGCCAGCTTTGAAGAAAAAAGGATTCTTGGCAAAGCCTCTCCCAGAAATATCGATGAACTTAAAAATATACTAAGGTTACCATGTGTTTGTATCAGAGAACTGGTAAGGAAAACCAGCAGTATCTCCACCTTTTCCAGCATTATTGCTATCTTGAATGAAGCCTCCATGGCAGGCAGAGGGCAGAGAGGAAGAGCTCTGGGTGTTTTTGAAGGGAGTCCCTCCTTACTGAATCTTACTGCAGTAAAAAAAGAAGAAGATTTCAAAATTAACTACCCAAGTCTCCTGCCTCACAGGGAAGTGGCCTATATGAACTGAAGAGTCCAGCTATGCAGATAGGTGCCTTGCTGATTTATTTCAAAGACAGTGGGATACAGTATATCCTGTCACTTAGGAGGAGCTGTGTGTGTTTGAAGTGTTTGAGTCTTTGGCTTATTGATAAACAGCAGCACATCTGCAGCACACGCACCCCCCAAATACCCAGTTGCAGGCAAGCAAGTCCCATGAAAAGGTGCAAAATGCCCCAGTACAGCTCACAGACATTCCTCCATGTTCATGGCTTAGGGCCTACCCAGATCCTTCGTCTCCCAAGTGTTTCTGCTGGAAGACCTGCTGGGATACCCAGTTCCCTTGCTGACCAGGCAGCCAAGGGCACACACTGCACTGTCTCCTGCATGCATGAAGGCAGAACACTACATATCACATCTCCCACCTTGAAGTTCTGTCTGTAGAGATTGCTCTGGGATGATTTCCTGCACTGGCAGGTAGAGAGCATTTTCTGAACAACTTACCTGGTGACTTGATGCCTGAACAGCATCCTGCTGCTTTCCACACAAGTAGACTTTGTTGAGATTTCCCTCAAGAGTTGATGCAGTGATGAGAATTGCTAGGCAGAACCTGAATATTGAGTGTTCTCCTAGCTCAGGATTTGTCTGTTTAGGGAAGAAGGGTTGAAAAGATGACTGATAGTACCTCCTTCTTCAGATGAGCTCCTGTCCCACCTATTCCTACACTGCAGCCTTTAAAAAGAGTGTGCTGAAATTAAAAAAAAAAAAAAAAAAAAAAGGTTTGAAGCTACCTCTAGTTTAGGATTTTAGTTGTTCTTTTTACATTTTATATTTGCCTTCATTAAGGTCCTAAAATATTTCCTCTACCCTGTGCAATTTAATCAGGGCCATCTTTTTAAAGGCTCATTTGCATTCTTTTAATGATCTCCTTCAGCCTTTAAGCATGCATTACTGTGTTTAGGAATAAAAGGGATGGTGCTTATCAGCAAGGGCTGGGAGAATGGCTTGAAAGGCCAGGGAAAAAAAAAGCCAAGCCAGAACAGCAGGAATGAGTGTCACTCATAGCTCTGGGATGTGCCTGAAGGCAGAGGGAGAAAGAATGCAATATAAGGAGTTGGGAAAGCTCCAGGGAAAATGGAAAGACTCAACTCTCTAGTGCTGATGTACAGTCACATACGACTTTTTAGATGTCATGTGTAATATGTATAATGCCATTTATATATTTAGCCAATGATGAGGCAACTTTGTTTTAACAATTCAGTGACAGGCCATTTTCCTCTCAAACTGTGTGTTAGAAGGATTTTGCCTTTATGCTTGAGAGCAGGAGACAGTGAGCATGAAACAAATGCAAGGAGAGAAGCCTTTTGCTTTGTCCATGTCCTTAGGATTGTGAGGATGAGAAACCATTGCAAACTGTCCCTGAGAGCAACCAGGCTGACAAAGCACAGGGCTGATCAGCTGGGGTGGCTCTGCTGCCAGGCAGAAACAAGAGCTCAGGAGGGATCCTCAGGATCCTGATGTACACCTGCATATCCATCATCCCTCGCCTTCTCTCTGCCAGGGGCCACCAGCTGAGGAATGCTTGCCATTTCAGGGTTGCTAAAAAGATTATAGGTATTGACAAACTCCCCCAAAATATACTGCCTGCCTGCAGAGCATGAATTTCAGTTTGAGTTTGCCTTAAATGCTCCAGTGCGTTGCCAAAACCACAGGCCAGTGTCGCAAATTCTCGTAACCAGAAAAAAAACGATTCAGTTTGGTTTTAGTTAACCACCCAGAGTACTTTCCCACCTTCAGAGTTACCAGGCAGTATATACATGCTTCTTAACAGGTTGTCTGCTCAATGCAAATGGTTGCCTTTCAGATGCTAGGAGCTGACACTGAAATTCCAGAGCTCTGCCTGCAGCAACAGGAGGCCTGGTTATCTGCAGGGAGTCCCTGTCTTTCAATCTGTGAAGATGCTGAATTGGCCCTGAAATGCCTTTCCCTTGGCTGTGTTTGCATATGCAGCAGCATCTGAGTGGATGTGCATTCAGCTCCTTGTTCTGAAATCATAGAATCACAGAATCTTAGGGGTTGGAAGGGACCTCAAAAGATCATCGGGTCCAACCCCCCTGCCAAAGCAGCTCCCCAGCTCATATTGCACAGATAGGCACATATAGACAGGTCTGGAATATCTCCAGAGATGGAGACTCCACAACCCCCCAGAGCAGCCTGTCCCAGGGCTCTGTCACCCTCACTGTCAAAAAGTTCTTCCACATGTTGGTGCAGAACTTCCTGTGCTCCAACTTGCAGCCATTGCCCCTTGTCCTGTCTCCACAGACCACTGAGAAGGGGCTGGCCATTTCCCCCTGCATCCCATACTTAAGATATTTATAACCATTAATAAGGTCCCCCCTTAGTCTTCTTTTCTCAAGGCTGAACAGTCCCAGCTCACTCAGCCTTTCCTCATAGGGGAGATGCTCCAGGCCCTTAATCATCTTCGTAGCCTCCTCTGGACTCTTTCCAGGAGATCCCTGTCTTTTTTATAGTAGGGAGCCGAGAGCTGGGCACAATACTCCAGGTGGGTCCTGACCAGGGCAGAGTAGAGGGAGAGGATCACCTCCTTCGAAATTAAGACTGTGTACTTGGTAGGGCCTGGATGCCAGGAACTAATGACTGCTGCTGTGGCTGCGCATCCCTTCTCAGTAACCTGCTACTGTCAAACAAGTTACATACACAAAACCACATCACTTTAGCTCTCAAAGACTCTGGAATTTTTCCTGCTTCTGAGGAATGCTGGAGCTAAATAATTTGAACTGTCAATCTCATTTGGTTGTAGGGGTTATCTGAGAGTCTGATGTGAAAGACAACTATCTTAAGAATTTTCCAGCTAAATTCAGATCAGGTTAGTGAATGACAACAACATGCAGACCCATTCCAGGTCAAAATGTCACCTGCCACCCCTTCTTTCATTGTCTCGGTTTTTAAACATTTATTTCTCCACTGGTATTCGAAGACCTGGATTTATCCCACAGCACCTGGCAAACAGAATGATCTCAAGAAAAACATAACTATTTTCTTCTACCATTCCTTTGGTGCTCCACTCTGCAGGGCAGGGATTCTGCCTTTAGACGACATTTAGCCAGAGCAGCCTCCTGCTTCGTTACAACAGCTCAGAGGTGTTAGTCATAGATACTAAATGTTACTTTTCTTCTAGTCTGACTGATGTAAGAACAAACACCAGCATGTTGAGTGCTTTACTACATCTTTTTATCGATTTGTGGTGAAATATCTTTATTGATTTATGGGGCATGTGCTATAAAAATGAGGTACACTTTCAACATGGCTAAAGTACAGATAAGCTTAGAGACAGGGAGCAATTGTAGAAATATTACAGATAAGATACCTCCCAAAGGAGTTATAACATAACTGATGGCAACTCAAAATAATATTAAAAATAGAGAGCAAAATAATAATTGCAAACAAATCCACTGGAACCTCAAGTGGCTTAGTTCCAGGGGAGGGCTCAGATTTAACTGAAGCTAAGATTTGGGAAAAAAATAACCCCACAAACCTAAAACAAGTGCAAAATGAATTACTATCCCAGGACAGAAACCACATATTGTATCTCTGTGAGGTACTCCACTGGATAAGTAGATCAGAGTAATTTTATTTAAGCCAATAGGGGGATGAGAGTGAGATTTCTCTACTAAATTAATATCGTTTCTGGCACCTTTAATACTCCTTTCAGACAGATTCCACTAAAGGCTGTCAGGAGAAAAATATCTAAACCTGGGATTCATAAAAAAAGTTCAGCACAAACCTTCACATTCCCTTTTTTATCCATGATTTTTTTTTGCTTGCACATATGGAATCAAGAAGCTTATCTATATTGCAAATTATTGCAAAATGAAGTCAGGTGTGAATTAAAGGCGATGTCTTAAACCAGTTCACCTGGTCATTTATGTTGTCTAGACAAGACCCAAATCCAATTTTTGATGCAGCAGCTTGAGCCCCTGTCTTGGTACACACTCTGATATAATTCAATGGTTGCTGGTGTTACAGGATTAAGCAAATTCCAAATGTAAGTAATAATATATGTCTTGTCCATATCTGGAGAGGTTAAAGGTTTAATGGAGATCCTGGAAGACACAACTGAAGAGTGATCAGACTGACAGGATGACTTTTTTTTCATACAGGTCTCTTCAGAGAAAATAACATAAAAGTAAACAAGCATTATGTCTTGTCTTGGTGAAGCAGCAGAGCCTTCTCCTGCTGAGTTATCTGCAAGAGGAAAAGACAACAACTATTAAAAATAGAGCATCTTACTGAATTTCAACCTGCTTTGAGTGTCCTGTGAGTGAAGAGGGGGCACTGGTATGCTGTGAGGACCATGGCAAGACATGCTGGACCTCAGGATGGAGGAGTGGTAGTGCAAATACGGCTACTGAGCCACGTAGCGACAGGGACACTGGTTCTCTCACAGGATGGGGCATGGTGTCTTCAGCTTGGTCAGTGATGTCTTCCAGAGAGAGCAACCCAGAAGGGTGATTAATCACACTTAGTAGCTCTTCAAGAAGCACTAGGTGTGGATG
Source organism: Gallinula chloropus (assembly GCF_964237585.1). Taxonomy (NCBI): domain Eukaryota; kingdom Metazoa; phylum Chordata; class Aves; order Gruiformes; family Rallidae; genus Gallinula; species Gallinula chloropus. The sequence goes on from NC_140085.1 coordinate 66,823,643, forward strand.
GGAAGTTTTTCTCTGCTGGGCTGTTCCTAGCTGTTTCTAGTCCAAATCAGACAAGGGCTCTGTTTTCCTTCAAAGCCCAGACTGAACAATACATCTGGCCTTTCTCCTGTCACTCCACCTGGCCTGGGTAGTGGCTATGGGAGTCACCTCCAGCTGTACCCAGCCACATGGTTGTTTCACATCATGGCTGGCTTGTGGGGTTATTGCACCCTGCAGCTGGGAGACACCAATGATTAACTGATGAAGTTTCTTGGAGTAAAAGCAGCAGAACCCAATAGCTGCACTGGCAGCTGCTGGGCCTTCAGATGTGCTGCATTAAGTGCAGCAGGTAGCTAGATGAGCTAGATGTTGTCTGGCATGACAGTGAATTGCTGGCTGGAATGCAAATACAAGCAGAGCTAAAAATGTCTTACCCTTTATGTCAGCAGGATGGCCGGGTCTGCCTTAGAGGTGGTGACATTTCACCGCTAAGAGGATGACAGTAATGAGCAAAATCACTGCAGTGACGTACATGACGACAGCAACGTAACACCAGTGTGAGCTCTCAAAGCAGGTCACTGCCAAAGGGACAAGGGAGAGAAGGTGTCACCACAGGCAGAAGTAAGTCAACTTCTTTGTTGCAAGTTAGAGTAGTAGGCCAGCTGATTTTAGCCAGGCCTCCAGCTGCAATGCCCCACTGTGTGCTACAGATCTAACACCCGGGGAAGAGTGAGGAGCAAGTTGATGAGGATATCCTGAGTGTGCTGCTTGTGCATCCAAAAACATCTCTTTTTTTAGTATTTATTTTTTTAAAGTTAAATGTACCTGTAGAAGCTGAATCTTGTTTTGGAAATTACTTTCTTAACCAGAAAACAAGTGCTTGAAAACTGGAAAAGTGGAGGTACTAGCATTCTTGAGTTACCAATTGAAAAAAAAACCTTTATGTATGTATGTTTATATAAGAGTCTCCAAGGTCTCCACTTGGCTCACTCTCTTGTCTGACCGACTCTACCACTTTTAATCAGCCAGACCATCTGAAACTTTCAGTTTCTTTTTCCTTGTGGTAAGGCCAAATCAACCCAGCAATGGAAACATTTGATCTCATGTAGCATTTTCTGCAGCTAACATTTTTTTCTATAAATATCTTAATTGTTCTTCTGTATCATGTGAATGCAGTATTTTCTTTCCTCCTTCATTTTCACCTCACACAAGAGAGTTAAAACTCCCATCTGATCTATTATTTCACCTTGCAAAACAAAATTTCCTTTTAAGGCTGGCTGCAGCTTGAGAAAATAGTTGAATGTATCTTAAAATTTTCACTTGAGAGACAATAGACACAGGTTATCTGAACTTGTCAGGTAAGCTAATTTTTGCTCCCTAGCTATCAGTTTCTAAAAATGGCTCAGTTTCTGTGCTTTAAATGCTCTTGCCCACCTGTTCATTCACCCTAAATGCATTTGTGACAAACAATACGTGGGAATTGTTGCTAAAAAGTACAGAAGAGTTTGCAAGTCTCTACACAGCAGAATAAATTTTACCCATGTATTCAGAGCATCCCTCAGAAGTGTGGAGCAGGGGAAGATGGATCAAAATCACTTTGCATCAATGACTGAAGGTGATACTGTCCCATGGCCTGTAAAAGTATGCTGTTTGGCTGCAGAATGGCTGGAGAGCTGCTGTGTTTTGTGTGGATCTACTCACTAGAGGCATGCAATGCCACTTTAACCTGCTACTGGGTCCTGGTCCTCCAGTGGACCATACTGCCTGCATCATGAATGTTCCTTTGCTTCTGGGATGAACTGTCTGGTCCCTGGTTGTCTTTCAGGGAACCATTCCCTTGCCACAGTACAGACGTACAGTGTCAAATTCTATTCCTTCTGCCCAGAACTGATCTCCAGCAGCGTCCACAGTGGACATTCCTATGGTCTGTGTGAGCCCCCTTATTACATTCTCAGCAGCATATTGCAGTGTACTTTGTACCATGCTGATAAAAAGAAAAACCAAACCACAAAACCCCCAAGCCTGCTTTGGCAAGGTGCAGTGCAGCCTTTTAAGTGCAGGCATTTCTGAACCAGAGCATCACAGCCAGGCAAGTCGTGAAGGATGTAAGTGGCCAGGGGCCACGTTGTGCAGAAGCAGCTGGTTTGCTTCAGCACAGCTTGCACTGGTTTGCTCCAACAAACACACCCAGGACCACCCTCTGCTCCCAAGTGCCATCCATACCAGCAGCACAGACCTGAGCCACAGGCTCCTAGACTGAGACCCAGAGGCAAGGGACAGCTGACTGGCTTAGCTGGGGCTGAGGGACAAAAGGTTTAGCTGAATGCAAACCCTGAGACCTGTGACTCTACCTGCTAACTCTGCAGACACTGTCACCAGCAGCCTCCAGGCACCTCCAGGGAAAAACAGCAGCTGGGAAAGGTTTTGAGGGTCAGTTTGCCTCGATCATATCAACATCCCCTTGGGCATTTAGCCCTAAGCCACTCCACCACTATATGTAAATTATGATGGCATACAAAGATGGTACAATATTATGAGAAAATGTGAAGTGTCCTGCAGTGTTTGCAGTACCTGTATGTGTAGTCTTGGCTGTGCTGTCAGGTCTGTCAGATCTCCATTTCACATTCACCTCAGCATATGTGACTGGATCACCTGCAGAGACAAAAAGTGCTTGAGTTAGAGAACCCAGCCCTTGCCATTCTCCCTGTGTCCAGACCTTCTCTGAGAAAATGAAAAGAACAAGAACAAACAGGAGAGGTTGTGGGGGTTTTTTTTGTCTTTTTCTGATAAGAATTGAGTGTTGCTGAATGAATGTGCCAAAGAGAAATTGCTGGAAGAGTTCATGCAAATAACTGTCACACTGTGTGATTTTCAAGAGATTTTTTTTTTAAAAGAGCTATTAAATTTTAGAAAATTTAAAAAATATCTCTAGTTTACACACACTGAGCTACTCTATTGCTAATCATATTTTTTTCCTGTTATTCTGTATTTATATACACAGGTACACATTCTGTCAATCTTTAAGCAGAAATTAATCAATGGCAACTTTGTAAAGCAATTTTTTTTCCTATGTGCTTTTTAATAATTTTTTTCTTCTTGGTTTTGAAGCATACCTGTTTTCTACTGTTTCTTCTTTCACAGAGAGAACAGTTCCTGTTGGAACAAACCTATGCTCTACTGTGTGTGTATAGAGCAAAGACAAGTGCTTTTCAATCACTTTTGAAATAAACATATTTTTTAACAACTGACAATAAAACACCAAATGGAACACTTTATGCAAAATATAAACATAGTACTTTAATTTCATGCACAGATTTTTATTTCTCAAGTTCATTCTTACAAGTATTTAAATGAGGTTTTAACTAATGGTTGGTAAGCACCACTGCAGACAGCACATATTATTAGTACAAACCATTAATTCAACTTTCCCTACAAAAAGGGGAATGGAAGCCTCTCTGCAATTAATTCTTATGCAAAATAGTCCAAACCCAGCTTTTCTTTCCTTTTTCTACCCCTTTCTGGTCACAGAAGACAGAAACTTGGGGAAGAAGTTTTAATAGATATCTGAATCTTGACTGCCTTGATAATTTGTGACCATTGGCAGCAGAGGAGTCCCTCTCTTCCCTTAGATCAGTGTCCTGGGCGGATGCTTTCCATAAGAACTGCTTGCAAGGGAAGCTTTTCCTAGTGGATGCAGAGCTGGGACAACTGACTGCTCAATTTGCAGTAGCAGTCATCTCCATTGACTCAAAACACCCATTCCACCAGGCCTAGAAATCCCCATTTCACAAACCAAGGCAATGGAGCAGGTTTTTCTTTCATGGTGAACACTTATCCTATTTGTTGTCATGAGGTCCAGGAACCACAGGGAACAACTGACCTTCCTCCCATCACTGCTTTCTTCTCTGTTTCTTTCAAGTGCTATTTGTCATGCTCTTTCCTGACTTTTTTTCCCAATGTGTCAGCTGCTCATGGGGATAAAGATCCTCCTAGATCATCCTTGTTCTCAGATATCTGGTTTGGGGATTTAATTTGGGGAAAAAAAAAACAAAAAACCCTCCTCTACCCTTACACTTGCTTTTGCACATGCAGTAAGAAGTCTTCATCAGATGCTTGTGCCTCAGAGTCTGTACCCATTCCCTCATAAACTACCTCCAAAACAACCTAGCATCCCCAGATTGCTTGGAGATACTGGCCCATGTAAGTTATACAAGACTAATACGTGGCTGCACTGAAACTACTGCCTTGAGACAGAGCACATTCAGGCAAAACAAACCATGGCTTTTCTATTACTGGGGGACATTCCTTCCAAGGGCAAGAGGTTTGCCTCTTGCTATGCACAGAGCATGTGGCAAACAGCCATATGGCACTGTGTCACATTAGGCTTTCAGTAGTGACATGGTGATCAGCACACGTACCTGGTGCTGTGGCAGTCTCGTGGTTCTGTATCTGGTGGTCAGTCAGTAGAAAGCCCTCATGTGCCCTGGTAGCCCGTAGCATGGCTGTGACATGGTTGCAACCGTTTTATAAAAGTAAAAGGAAGTTTTCAGCAAGAAAAAACCAGATTTTTCGAAACAGTGGAAAGCATAAAATAGTGTTGTCAGGGTGGGCTTCCCCAGAAGCGTGGGACTGCCTGGCAAACTGCGTGTTTCCTTCCTTCCTTCCCAGCCTCAACAGGGGAAAATTCCTGCCTTCTGCATGTAGTGCTTCATCACCTGGTTGGCTTTGCTAACAACAATGCAAGCTGGGCCAGAAAAGGAATTGGAGACATGGATTTCAGCAGTAGTCACTCATTTTCCCAAGAAAGAGGGTGGTCTGTTTGAGATTGCTTATCTTTGGAGCACTTGTTATGCATGGGTGCTTCCACAGGCCATCTGCATAACACAAGAGATCTATTTCACCACCACTGTAAAAACAGCCTGTCCTTCGGCTATTTTCTTCTGTCAAGTGTGGGATGCAAAGATCAAGGAAGGCAAACCTGATGTTTAGGTACCTGATCTCTATTATGCAGTGATGCATCATGTAGGCACTACTTTCAAATCCATACACTTAAAAGTATAGCCAGAAGACATCTCTACAGAGGGTCTCTACAGGACTCTTGGCCCAAATCAGAAAAGCTCCCCGGGGGAGAGGTATGAGCTGGAAGACGACTGCAGGTGTAATAAGGCAGGAAACTGCCCTATGACACAGTTTCTCCTTCATCTGGTGATATGAAATCTGCAGATGGGCTGTCAGAGTAGGAGGGAGAGGGAAAGTGGTGAGTGATGGGACATGCCTGACTGACCCCATCAGCTTTTGGTAGGTGTGGCAGTGGAAGGAAGGAAGGTAGGAAGGAAGGAAGAAGCGATATTTTTGTATCAACTGCAACACACCGCCTTGCAGGCTGACTGCTTTGCATGTTCTGACTCATTTCCCAGGAGCTACTTACAGCAACTCTGCTTGCTGATAGTGTATGAAATCAGGTGGTCTTAAGAGAGAGCCAAACAGATTTTTCTCTGAAGTGCCATGGGGAAGATGAGCAAATGCAAACTTAAACTGTACAAGCTGTAGGACCAAGTCCAACAACATGGAACATTTGTTCTGACCACCATGTGCAGGCGAGGAGGGGGGCTGGAGGGAGAGAAGAAGCGGGGTGCAGACTAGCCAGGGGGCAGGCATAGAGACCATGAGGAAGCAGACCAGACTTGGGGGGTATGTAATCAGATACAACAGTACAAACTTTGAAGGCCTAACTAAAAAAAATGCTCAGGGCCAGGGCACAATGATCTATGACCCGCCCCACCACCCCAAACCCCACCCCGACCCTTTTTTTCTCTCTCCCTGGCTGTTAATCCTGTCTCACAGGAGCAGCTTTGAGTTTTTCTTAATCTCTCTGTATAAACATTCTAATGTAAAATACACCTGGAGTTAGACAGCAACTACTTCCCATGAGCTTGTTCAGGCAGGGCACCCATAGCCAACTTAACTGCTCTGAACTCACTCGGTGGTGCCAAGAAAAGCAGCCTCCTAAGGGTACCAGAGCTGCTGAGATCTCTCCTAGACTTACAAAAAATGTCTAATCTAAACCATTTTCAGTACCAAGATTTATCCCAACCCTGTCATGTTGAACTCAGCGTCTTTCTTGCACTGCAGCCATGTAGTCCCAACGGTTAACAGTGTTTGGCAGAAGATGAGGAACAGTTTCCATAACTCCTGCCCTCACCTATGAAAGCAATGGAGTGCAGGTAGAAAGTAAAGATATTGTAAGAGTGTATAATGTGAATTTATATCTCTAAGAGCACACAGACAAAAAGTTAATTACATAGATGGGTGTTTTTTTCACTGTATCTTGCTAGGACAGTATTAACAGGTCTCAAATTCATTGAAGAAGTATTTCATCAGGCAGAACTATTTCTTAGTGCAAGATACTAGAGTCAGCCTGTAGAAGACATTGTTTTAGGATGTTATGGAACTACAGCATTTGTTAGGATGCCAAAAGGGGTGGAAGAGTCACAGAAATGACAAGATTATTGGTATTACAATTGAAAGGATTTTTCAGAAAGATTATGACAAGGTAAACACTATTGCCATCATACTCTAAAGCACAAGAAAAAAACATTTTGCCTGAAATTTGGTTACTTAATAAGTCTCATAATTGGCCATAAATTTTTTTTAAGCACTGTCTTTCCAAGCACCTCATACTGACAACTTTCAGAAGTTTGATGTTGGGCGCTCAGGGTAATTTAGAGCAGCAATTTCTAAGCATAATTCACCAAAGTGTATTAAAAGCTGAGTGAGAAAGCACAGAAGACTATAAAATATAACCAATAATTTAAATGATAGTCTCAGGGGAGGCAAGAAAAAGGATTAGATGGAAAAGACTTTTATGCTCTCAAATTTGAAATTTTTTTGTACAGATGGTTGTTCTAGGCATGTGTGTGTGTGTCTCCAACAAATACTTATGGGGTAATTCTGCACCAGGCTACCAAAGATTGCCCTGGCAATGACCTCTTCTATGGTGAGCTGATCACACAATTTAAGGGGCAAACTGAGTTAACACATGAAAGACAAAGACATCGTACCTGTACAGCTGCTGCTTTTAGTACTGTGTCCCAAGGAGCAAATCTACAAAACTTGCTTAATAGAATAAATCTTGCTTTGATAGCATATTCAGGGGGCATTTTTCATTCCTACTGTGACCTCTGACTATAATAATTTTAAATAAACTTCCCAACCTTAACTGTCTTATAACTAGCAAAGATCTATTTTTTGATCAGAATCTAAAAAATATAATGTGCTAATTTTGTCTTAAAAACATTGATTATTTCATACTTATATTCATCTATGATTATCTTTTACTCGTCATTTCTTGAAAATAACTTGTTACAGTAATGCAGTTTTATAGTTCAGGATGTCAGAAGGTCATACACAAATCATAGGACTAAGAGTTTTCAAAATTATAGAAACCTCTACTGGTTCTTGACTTCTGTTTTTCTCAACAGAGAAGTTTTAGAACAGAAAGAATGAGAAAGACAGAAAGAAAAAAGAAAAGAAGAGAAAAGAAGAGAAAAGAGAAAAGACCTATCATCTTACAACTAAAAACATTTCTGGTCTAAGGAAGTTAATAAAATTAAAATATAAAATATAAATGTACTGCAGGAGTAGTCTGTTCAGCACCATCAGTGCACTGTAACTGCCAATAATCTGTATTAATAACTTCAATGTCTGATCATTCATGTGTTTCAGAAAGAGCACATCAGCCATACTACTGAAATACAGAATGGGATTTTAAAAGTAATTCTTTACTTTTGCTAGAATTTGCTAGAATTCAGTATTCCTTCTATTAATAAACATGAAATTGCCAAGCAAGTAGAGGTGGATATTAATAGTTATAAAGATGTTTTCAACAGGACTTCAGCTTCTAATGAATGCTTCAGTTTAAGAAAGACTTAAAGCTTTAAGAATGTGTCGCTGAGCACAGGAAAAATAAGCAATAGTAAGATGACCAATTTTTACCTGTATCTGAAGCTTGTGAAGTAAAATGCACTCTTTCCTTGGGCGATACCTCTGCGTAAACCACCTCACTCGCCATTTTGAAAAGATGCTTTCAGATGTGCAATGAAAATGGACTCATTGAAGAAGTAGTCCCTTGTATTACATCCTCTCTGGCCTCCCCCCACCCATCATACCACATTAGGTCAAAAGAAATGTTTACATGTCTGCAAAACGGAAGGAAACTTGATACTTGATTCTTTTTTTTCCGAATGTAAATTCTCACCTTGTAGCTTTTTCTAAACAATCCTTAATTCTTAGCCCCTTCTGTTGGTGTATATTTCATTAAAAAACAAAATAGGTGCACTTTTTATCAACTTTTTCATAAATTGTGGCCTTCAGCTCAGACATAATTTTCATGTGGAACCTGAGCTGGCAACACATCATGTGTGTATATTTCTTCTTCAAACCAACTAGACAATAAAATGTATTTCAACAACAAACTCAGGTTGTGATTATTAGATTGCTTCAGTTTGTAATTATCCAGTCACTTCTTAAACTTCCATAGTTCAGGATTGCAACCACAAAGCAATAATGAGGGGAAGAGTGGAGGGAATATCTGACATTGCTGAAATATCTCATTTCCAGAATTTTGAGATTTTTTTCCTGTATTTTTAAGTTTTAAAACTTAATTTCATACTGAATAAAATTAATTTTAAACATTGTATTTGAAGCAAAATATTGCTATCAGGCCAAATTTATTTTCAGATTTTCTTCCACAGAAAGTTCTAAATATTTTTTGCTTTATGGTAACTTAAAATGATGCCAAAACTTTGAATTCTTCTCCAAGAGGAATTTCTGCTCTTCCACTAGCTCTAGACCACATGCTAATCCTCGTATTCCACAGCCATTATTAAGCTCAGAATTAAACCAGGGCTGAGTCTGACCTGTGACTGCTTTGCATGTTGGCCATTAGATGCTCTCTTTAAAGGCAGATATCTTCTCCCAGTAGTAGAGGTGTTGGGGCAAAACAGAGTTGATGGAGTTATCATGGTGGCAAGTCAAGTAGTGCAATATTTTGCCCTCTTCAGACCTGCCATGGAAGAATTATGAACAACACTGGCTTTTTCAGCTTAAATCATTAAACCCTTTTGAGAATGGGCTGTCACAATCATGGCAACTAAAAGGCTCTCTTTTCTTCCAGGGGAAGGTTTGAGCTGAGATGATTTGCTGCTATCTTACCTGCCAAGGTCGAGCTCTCTGTGCAGCCTACCAAACTGTAGACTTTGAACAGACAAAGAAGAAGGGTTAAGGCAAAGCCTATTGATTTTTTAATTCTACTGTGATGATGTGCAGTAAAGGTAAACTACTTGGCCATTCTGGAAGACTTGCTGGGAACTGTCAAGTTCAAACCAGAAAAAAAAAATTATAAATATAGAAATTATTTCCCAGGGGAAAAAATAAAGGCAGAAATGCAGCCACTTCAGAGACAAAAAGAAGAAATTGAGTGTCCCTAGTGAGACATAAGTATGCTTTGTGGCCAGCAAAACAGCAGCACTGGGATATAATGCAACTTCTTTTTGTTTGAAGGATGTTTAGGAAACTGTTGAAACAGGTTTCCCAGAGAGGCTGTGGAAGCCCCATCCCTGAAAATGTTTAAGGCCAGGTTGGATGGGGCTTTGGGCAACCTGGTCTAATGAAGGGTGTCCCTGCCCATGGCAGGGGGTTGGAACTAGGTGATCTTTGAGGTCCCTTCAAACCCAACCCATTCTGTGATTCTATGATTCTATGTGCCTACACATTTAATAGATGTGTAAATTAAACACATATTCCTATTTCATGCTATGGTAACACAAAGTACATTTTTAACAACTTCACTAAAGGTGCCAGAGAACGAGCCCTCTCCCCCCAAGCCAGGCCTCCAGTAGAATGAGTACAGGTCAGTTTTCATTTCATGTTGTGCCATCCTTGAGCAGTCTGTAGGGAATGGAAGAATTTGCTTGCAATTGGGCATTTTCAGTAGCACTGTCCCATCATGAGCAGCCTAGTTCATGTTCATGATTCAAGACAGCCTTCCTCTGTAGAGAGGACGCTTCTAGCAACGGAGACTTGGCACCATCAGGTTGACCTGCTTTATTTTGTGTACCACTTTGAAAACAAAGTGGTAGAGTGGTCACGCTCAAAGCACCTGCCTTGAGGACAGGTAGTGCCCTTCGGCAGCAGCTTAAGACACTGAAGAACAGAGCACATACCTCCCTCTGGTGTCTCTTTCACTTAGTTCACCCTGTTCAGAGACATTTAGGGGCCACTCCTCTGACCTTTCAGGAGAAGATATTTCCCTATTTCTCTCAACTAATTGTAAAGTGAAAGTAAGCAAAACAGCTTAGACTTAGACATCTGCCAATAAGCACTTAAATGAGTAAGGAGAAGATCTCAGGATTAAAGCATTTATGTCCAAAGTAACATAGAATTGTAGAATCACAGGATCATAAAATGGTTTGGGTTGGAAGAGACCTTAAGGATCATCTAGTTGCAATCCCCCTTCTCATTCCAGCTTCCTTTCCCTTCTAGTTCCAAAATCCTCCTATTCCCTTGGCAGAAAGGTGATGATTTGGTTGAAAAAGACATTTGCTGCCTGTCCTGGTTTCAGTCAGGATGGAGTTAACTTCTTTTGTAGCAGTGGATGGAATGCTGTGTTTGGGTGTTAAGATGGGAACAGTGCTGATAACACCCTGATGTTTTTAGTTGTGTCAAGCAGTCAGGGACTTTTTCAGTTCTTCACATTTCCCTACTAATGAGAAAGGAGGGGATGAAGCCAGGACAGGTGACCCAAACTGACCCAAACCACGACAGCTGCATACCCCACTCCCTCATGTCCTCTCCATGGTCACGCAGGTAAAACCACAGCGTGCCTCGTGGTGTGTACCTTCTGTATTCTCCCTCTTGGGATGATGGGCGCTTTCTCCCAGTAACTGCAACATTGCTTCATACAGGTTGGGGGTTGGACACATTGTTGTCAAGTCGTTTGACCAGTTTCTCTCATGCTGCAATGACAGAGAGGGAAACATTGTCCTGATATTTCTGGAGGCGGCAGGACACCTCATATACGGTTGGTGGATCTGTGTCATCCCAGTCCATTGCTGCCAGTGAATTGGTGTGCCCTAATGGTCCACTTTGTACATCCTTACGCCACATATCTGGGGTGCATAGGACTTTATCAGGCTCAGAGGGAAGCTTTGAGTTGTCCAGATCATAATAAATTACCTCCCGTACAGCTAATTCTCTCAGGTGCTGGATAACTGCCTCTATGCTGTTACACTTGGGTGTCTGACAGGTAAGATATTCCTTTATGGGATACCTTTCCCTCACACTTGACAGTAGTTGCCTCCAGAGGCTGAGGATTTCCGGCCTTCTCCCAGTTGCCTCGTCAATGCCTCCTTCTCTAGCTAGGGATCCCAACTGCCTGGCCTCCCTGCCTTCTAATTGCAAACTACTGGCCCCATGATCCCAGCATCGGAGCAACCAAGTGATGATGTGCTCACCTGGGTGGTGGCTGAAACCTCTTCGAACCTCACACAGCTCACTCAGGGTCAGGGATGGTGTGACATCCTGAGATGCTCCAGATGGCCCCGCCTCATCCTGAGATGCTCCAGATGGCCCCGATTCATCACCATCATAGTCATCCTCCTTCACTACACGAACTGATTTCTTTGTGTGTTTCCTCTTTTGTACGGGAGCAACAGACACTGGCATGGGTTGTTTTTTTGGATCATCGGCAGTGTCTGCTGTAGGGGCAGCAGTAGCTGCAGCATCGGTTGGAAAGGTTGCAATAGCCACATTTCCAGTCGCAGGGGTTGCAGTAGCCCCAGTGCCGGTCATAGGCACATATGTTTATGTTGGGTTTTTTATGCTTGTTTTTTTAAGTATAAGTTGTATAAAATAACTTGTGAGAGATAGCTAGAATGTGAAGGAGAAAAAAGCCTGGAAGATAAAAAAGAAGTAGATGAGATGGCTTGTGGCTACAAATTCATGAAACACGGAAGACTTAGAACTAAGTTTTTCCTAACTGAGACCAACACAGTAAAGTATTGTAGAGATATTGGGATATAACTGTCCCACTCTCACTGAACCATAAACTTAAGGAGTTTAAACCAACCCTGATGAGGAGGACAAGAGTAAGAGGGAAATGGGGACATGGTCTTGGGGCAGATGGACAATTGTTGCCTCTTTTGAGTGACGGAGGGAAGTCAAGGATATGCTCAGTATGAGTAATCAGCAAGCTTTGATTTATTATGGCTAATGACTTTCTTTTATACTATCGTTAATACATATTAATTGTTACTAGTGCATATTATAATTGTTACAACTTGATTGGTTCTTGGGTTAAAGGTTACATCACTCATCTTGCGGTCTGGGAACGGTGCTTCTTTCTCATTCTCAGGAACAGCAGATCCTTGAAACATACATCTTGTTTCTACTTCTGGTTACTGTGTAACATCGCTACCAAAAATACTGACCCTCCTCTCTATCATTTGCGTCGGGATGGTGCAATGCCTACTCATGCTATTAAGTTACACAGGAGACTGCTTGAACAATTGCTCCATAGAGCCATGGCCTTGCTTCTCACGTAGCCACTCTTCCACAGACAATAGCCATATCCTATGATTAGTGGTGATGGTAGCAGAGATAAACAGGGTATCAATGTCCAGAGTACCTATCTCAAGATCTGTGACTAAAAAGACTGTGAAGGTGGCGACAGGACTGCAGCATGGCACAGCAAACAGCATGCTGGACTTCAGCCTCTCCTCCTAAGACTTCCCCTCCAGACCCTTTGCCATCCTCGTTGCCCTCCTCTGGACACTTTCCCATAGTTTTGTGTCCCTCCTGTACTGTGGTGCCCAAAACTGTACATAGTACTCAAGGGGAGGCCACACCAGCACAGTGTAGAGCGGGACAATCACCTCACTTATGAACTTATGTTCATGCTTTAAGAAAAGGTAAAGCAGTGAAGAAACATCTTGGGTGGAGTGCAGCTGATACACCAAGAGTCCATTCCACAAAAGTTCCCTTGGCAACCTTAGTGGTTAGCAACCTCAGGGGACTGTGTTAGGGACGCTTAGCAGGCTAACCCTGAGAGAGCAGTGCATGGGAAGAGTGGAGACAGTACCGCCAGGCTCTGATATATGGAAACCTTGTGTACTATGGTACTGAGAAGCTGCATTTCTTCCCTGAGTGAGAACTGAACCAGAACTCAACCAGCTGTTCATCACATTCCTGTCAGGATCATGTCCTTTGGATGAACTTTCCTCATTATAATATCATTACAATACAAAAACACATGTCCAACCCAAAAACTACCCATCTCCAAGGTGCAACCACCCCTCACTGAGCATGCACTCAACTATACCTTTAAAGAGAAAGCAATGAAAATTTATGCCAGTCACAACAAACATATGCATGGCTAGAGTAATTCAAGATCCAACTGATAGGTAAAAATAGTAAAAGAGGGGCTTGGGAGTGGAGGGGTGTTAGGGTAGATACCGTCATGAACAAGTCAGGAAGACACCGTCAGGAACCGTCTCTGACTTCTGGGACCAGTTGATGCGCTGAGCATCTCTTCCCTCCCCATCATGATGCCTTGGGTGAGATCTGAACACTTAGTTATCAGAGGAAACTGAGAAGTCTCTACAGACAGTTATTTGTGTTACTCGAGCAGTTTTATGCTCTTCTACACATGGTTTTGTGTTGTCTTATTACTTGTTACATTACTTGCATGTGCTTTTGTGGACAGTGTACCTATCAGCAGCAGCAACCCAGGAGAACCTGCACCCTGTTGGCTGCCACAATAAACTGCACCACTCCCTAATCCAGGCATGATAGTACTTACTGAATTTGACCAGACTCCTTCAGCCTGGCATTCCTGGTGCATTGATCACAACCAGACTGAAAGGTGCTTTGCACTCTTTGTACATCCACAGTCGTGAGTATATTGAACACAACTGGACCTACAGTGCTGAATTGTACATCACTCAGAATCTAAGCCCAGCTGTGCCCAGCCCCTCTGATACCTGAGGACAAGCTGGGATCTATTTTCCTTCAAATTCCTTTACCCATTTAATGTGACACAGGTTCCCAAAAATCTAAGCATCTGTGACAGCATATCACCCAGGGAGCCAACACCTGCATATACCCCTGCAAATTCCATGGCACTTGAGCAGAGAGATACCAGTTTTAGCTTTGATGGATACTGGAGTAGAAGTGAGGCTTCTACACAGCACAGTGAATCTACACAAAGCTGCTACCTGTATCTGGGTCTGCCACTCCAGCAGTAAGAACTGTAGTCCCTGTAGCTATTGGGAAAAATCCTCCTTTTTCTATGCCTATGTTATTAGTACCAATCCATTAATATATTCCAGGATACTGGGAGGAAAGGTTGAAATCCAGGAACTGCTTCCTGGATGTTCTTATCTTGACTCCTAAGCCTCCCAATATGTATTTTCTCCCCTGTCCAGCTGAAAAGGGGAGTGATAGAGTGACTCTGGTGGGTGTCCCAGGGTCATACCACCACACATGCCACTGAAGAGACAGTTTGTTTTGCATCAGGTACAGGCTAATCTTAGCTGAAAGCAGCTGAGCTTGCCTTAAAGAAGGGAGATGCACAATATCTGTCTACAGATAGTTGAGTGGTTTCTAAAGGTTTGTGGTCCTGGCTACCCACATTGGCCAATGCAAAATGGAAAATTCATGAATGAAAATTATGAGGAGGACCACTGTGGGAAGCCAGCTGGTAGGTTGTCCAGCCATGAATCGTTGCTGCCAGGCATGTTGATGCACACCAGAGGCAAGGTACACTTGAGTCACAACATAATAATACTGTGGACCTGATGACTATGCCTATTGAATTAAGCAAGCCTGAACAGCCCATGAAAAATCAGGTGACAGAAGGCCTGTTATTTCCCAAGAGTGTGATGTATCAAGGTATCATTCTATACTAGCTTTATAATGGTATAGAACAGGCAAATTCTCACCTGCATGAAAATCATCAAAGTGCTCTTCCCAGGCATACAGGACCACGTTAGAAGAGGGGAACAACCTTTTGCAACATGGCAAGTAGATTATATTGGACCTTTATCCTTCTCTACAAGACAATATATACTCACCACTGTGGACACTGTATGTATACCCTGCTTTCCATGCAAACCAGTCCCCTGCTATTCAAGGAGCAGGACACTCTATGCAGGAACAGGTTAAAGATCTCAGAAACCTGTGGACCCTACACACACCTTCCTATACTCAAGGCAATGGATTAATTGAATGAATTAATGGCTTACTGAAAGAGCAGATACACAAATTAACACATACTCAAATGATAAAAGATTGGAATAATGTTTTGGCTCAATCTGTATTTCTTTTAAATACTTGCCATGTGGATTCATTCACTCTGTATGAGAGAATTCAATTTAAGCCTTCTGTAATAGACCTCGTAGCCCACGGGTAATGACGGGGAGCAGAGACCACCTACAGCCTGTGGAGAGGCCGACCCATGCCACAGCTGGTTTGCCAGGGGACTTGTGACTGTGTGAGGGACCAGGCTGGAGCAGTCTGGGCCCAAAGGTCAGCACCCCATGGAAGGGAGCCACGCTGAGGCAAGTGGTGAGGAGATGACTCCCCGATAGAAAGGGCTCTCACTGGAGAAGTTCGTGGGGGACTGTGTCCCCTGGGTGGGAGCACATAGAATAAAATGATGAATGAAGTCTGCTAAGAAGGAAGGGGTCGGGGGGAGGTGCTTTAAGACCTGGCTGCACTTCTCATTACCCATCTCTGGTTCACTGGGTGTGTAGTTGTAATAAATTAGTTTTCTTTATTCCCTGTAGAATCATGACACTAGTTGCTGCGTGATCCCTCTCTATCCTTATCTCAAATCCTAAAACTCTCAACATAGATTCTCTCCCCTTTCTGGCTGAAAAAGGGAGTGATAGAGCAGCTTTGGTGGGCATTTGGCCTCCAGCCAGGGCCAGACCACCTCAGTCCCTTTTGGTGCACAACATGGGGCAACGAAAAGGACTGAGGTGGTTCAGCCCCAGGCAGTGGCTGAGCACCACATGCTGCTTGCTCATTCCCACAGGAGAGACAGACAGAGCCTCCACGGGTTGGGATAAGGACAGTTCACTGACAAAAATCACTGTGAATGTAGCACAATAATGGCCAGTTACACACACACCCAGTGCTGACACAGAGTACCTCACTGACCTGAATATTACAGAGTGCTGCCTGGCAGCAAGGCTCCTTCAACCATACCAATGCCCGAGCCACATTCCGACTGTCCCTGCCCAAGCAGCCCCTCTTATGGGGGAGTGATGGCAGGTGGTGTGGAAAGAGCCCAGGCTGACTCAGCTCCCCTGTGCTGGCTGCTTGGGGAGGCTGACTCTGGCCTGGCCAGAACCAGGACACAAGTACATCAAGTAAATGCACTCTCTTAAGGTGATCGACATTAGGAGTGAGATCACAGTAACTCCTGCAATTCTTCTACACGGTGCCGCTCTGGGGATGAGGGGCAGTGCCCTGCCACAGCCGGTCCCCCGGCTCCCCGGTTTACTCAGCCCCGGTTTACTCAGCCGCTGATGGAAGCCGATACGAGCCCCGCCCCGCTTTGCGTAGTGGTCCCGTGGCCGCCTTAATAAGCAGCGCGTCTGCCTTTGGCACCGATACAGCATCTAGGGGGGATTGCGAGGGTTATCCCCAGCCGACTCCGCAGCGTCCCGGAGGAGAACCGCAGCAGAGGGAAGGAGCGAGAGGCCGCGGCTGCAGCCGGAGGGGCCGGGGCGGCTCGTTTGGTGCTCGGGGGCCGGCGGCAGCGGCGCTCAGCATCGAGAGACGCTCCGGCCGCAGCGCCGAGAGCAGGTAGGGTGCTGCTGGGGTGCTGGCTCGGGCCGGGGTCCCGCATGCGGCCCTCGCCAGAGCCGAAGGGAAGGTCGGGCTGCAGAGCAGGACTAAAGTGGAGGGAAGCAGCTTGTGTGATAAGTAGACTAACTAGGAATTGTGCTCAAACCTACTATGGCTGTAAATAGGTAACCAGGGCCAGAGGGAACCATTGTTTTATCATTTAGCAACATCCTGATAAATTAACTAAATGAGTTAACCAAATAAGGCATGGAACACAACACAGAGGAGGACTATGAAGGACCAGGATGACCCCCTCCACCAGCATATACGGCTGCAGAAGAATACCTGGGTATGCCATGTGTACCTGGAATTACGGGACTATAAAAAGGGGACTCTAGAGGGGTGAGGCATGTGCTGTTTGCAGGAGCAAGCGCTGTTTTGCCTGCTCGCATCCTGATTAAATGAA
Organism: Gallinula chloropus; assembly: GCF_964237585.1. Classification (NCBI taxonomy): domain Eukaryota; kingdom Metazoa; phylum Chordata; class Aves; order Gruiformes; family Rallidae; genus Gallinula; species Gallinula chloropus. Next base: position 66,840,942 of record NC_140085.1, read on the forward strand.
TTGTGCTTGGAAATTTACAGATTTGTCACTGCCGTTTATAACACTTGTGTGGAGGGAGGCGGCAGCCTGGGTTTCCGTGGTTCCCTTGCGCTTGCCTTATGGCTTGGAGCAGGCAGAGCCACTGGTGTTTCATCCAGAGGGGAAAAAGCCCTGTGCAGAACAGTGAGATCAGGTTTCCTCGGCTAAATGAGCTCTCAGAAATGGAGGTATTTCTTGTGGCTCAATGAAAAACCACAAACATTCAGGCTTCTGCATGATGTACTTCTTCAGGCTGCCCAGTGAGGCTGTGGAGTCTCCTCCCCTGGGGACATTCAAACCCACCTGGTTTTGAATGTCGTTCCTGTGCCATTCAGTCTGGGTGACCCTCGTCTGGCAGGGGGGTTGGACTAGATGGTCTTTCGAGGTCCCTTCCAAATCCTAATGGTCTGTGACTCCATAAGCTGCTTTGAAAGGCTTTATTCCAGCACCTGCCTTTGGGAAACATCTCGTACGAACAGCGAGCGGCCGCTGCCTGGTACCCAGCTGTTGCTCACTGCTACAGCACAGACAGCCAAGGGTGCGGGAGAGGCTTTGTCCCTCCTGTGGCCAGGAAGGGGCAGCAGAAACTTCTCCGTGGCCAGAGACAAACTCCCAGCTCTTTCAGCACGGTGAGGCAGCGTGGCACGCTGGCTGCAGGAGCAAACACCCATTCCTGTACCACCCAGCCAGTGTCCAGGCACTCACATGCACAGAGAGTTTTGGGCATGAGCAGAGTCTTGACCTTCTTGGTAATTCCAAGCCTTTCTGCTTTCGTAGGATGGGCCAAGTGCAAGTGGAGCCTGAGTCTTGGAGATATTTAGGCACCTGATTACTGTTAGGAATGTATGGAATTAGGTATGTGCTAATTAACATGAATAATACCAGCAAGGAAACTAAAGCTCCTGAAGCCTTTTCTAAGGAGGAGTATTTTATTTTTTCCTTACTATTACCTAACTGATAGCTGAAGGGACAATACAAACAGGAGGGGAATCAACTTTGTCTCTCTGTCACAAATTGTCCTTCACGCACAGAGTTTAATGCAGATGTGCCAGCTGATCTGCTGCAAAGGCACAGCCTGTTTTCTCTCATGAGGCCTGGTTTCACTTCCTACATCTTACCCAAGAGTATTTCATAGAGGTAAGCTACCACATGGAAACAGGCTTCTTCTCACACTACAGGATAAATATAAACAGGAAACTCCAAAGTTTTGCCTAATCCAAGCCAGGGGACCACCTGGATTTGGAGCTGTTCTTCAGATTTCCTGCAGGAAGGTGCTTTACCAAAGGGAAAAAAAAATAATCTTGTGTTGTGACTTGAAGAGCCGCTCTGTGTAGCATCTACCTGTCCTCCACCTCCATGAACTAGCTGACATTTCTTGTCTTGATGTTAGTGGACTCTGTGTTCCCAAGAAGTGCTCTTTCCATGCAGATGATCTCAGCCTTCTGGTCATTTTTAGACTCCATCTACAGCTTGGCAACAAAGAAAGATGCTGTGTTTAATGAGTGCTTCCTTTACTGTGCTGCAACAAGAGGGAAGAATGCTGCCAATCAATGTGATTGATAAAGCACTTCAACTTTATTGCAAGCACACGCTTCCTTTTATACTATTCCTACCATGTGCTATACTTGTCGTATTCTAATGGCTCTTAAAGTTACATTTACATACTCCACTCATCTTGCAGCCTTACTACAATAGCAATAAGTAACAGTATGAATCTCTTTGTGGATGGGCTGGGAATGGTCATTCATGCCCTCAAAATCTTCACCATTGTGGCCCTGTACGACCAACAAAAAATCAATAGCAGCTCTCTTTTGCAAAGTAGCATGTCTCACACTATCTACATCAGCAAGCAGGCCACTAAGAGCAAGAGATGTAGCATTGGTTTGTTCATTCAGCCAACAGCCTAAGTTTGTTAGTTTCTTTAAGGCGGCAGCAGCTGCTACCCCAGGGACTAGTGCTGATTTGCCGGAGTCGAAGTTTTGTGGACTCAACTTGGATCAATATGATCAAGTGCTGAGCTCCTTCACTGAAACACAGACAGAGCTTATATAAGTTTCTATATCAGTGTACGAGTTACATTACATTGCTGTTGGTTAGATGCTCTGTTCATGTGTCTCACTATTGCTAATAATTGGTTGAGGCTACACAGTCACTTTGTTCCTCTTTAAGGCAGTTGCTAACGGTCTTGCAGTTTGTTATCTCATGGAGTTTCTGCCAAGCTCTTGTTCTCAGACATCTGCTCTCCTGTTGCATGTCTCTGTTGGCTTCCCCAGCTCTGATTATATGGGGTTGAGAAATAAATCTGGATGGGCCAAAACCACCACTCCTCTCAAATTGCATTACTACAATTCCCCCTGACGTACAGAAATAGACTCTATAACTCGAAAGTTATAAAGTAGGTATGTTTATTGCGCGCAGTTGCACGGGGGATCGCTCCACCACAGACGTGCACACCTAGGGTAACAAAACCGTCCCATATTTATACAATGAAACAATGAATATTCAATTAACGCCTATACATATTCATTACCTAACCCCGCCTACTCTCGCTTCTTATGCTAATTAGCTTATCAGTCCTTTGCGATTGCGCAGTTTCTTCCAAAAATTGTGGGCAAGGGTCTCTGGTGGTCCTTGGGAGGAAGGCCCTGAGTCTTCCTCATGATGTACTTCTCACCTCTCGCCTGGAATGTGCTGATCTTGCAAGCTTGCAGTGTTCTTATCAGTCTCAACTAATTTATGGCCTTGTTAACTATCCGCTTTCCTCCAGTAACGAGGTCTACGAACACAATTCGCATCCTTTATCAGCCACCTGTTTTCTTTAATAAGGAGGTAACGGGATGGACATTATTCCATCTTAGAGTTCTCACTCTTTTATCTTCTCCTCGAGATAGTACAAGGCCTTCAGAAATAATCCCTTTGCTAAGGAAATACAAAAAGACTCCCCTTCTTCTTCACAAGCTGTTCCACATAATTATCTAGCTGAGCGAGAGTTGCTCTTCATAATTATACTACACACTACATATATGATCGTGATTCTATACCCTCAGATCACCCCTTCTTGTTTATGGACCAGCCAGATTTTTGCGAAGAGCATTATCCATCCTGCCAGGGAAATACTGTGACATACACGGCAAAAATAACACTAAGGCAAAAATAACTGACAAAAACATAAGCCCTTATTTAACTGAATCTAAAAACCATCCCATAAACAGAAAACCATACTGCAAAGCATTGCAAGCTAAAAACTGCTAATTGGCTACACATACTGCTCACACCAAAGTGATTAATTAGTACTTATAATGAGTTTTGAGAAGCATATCTTATAGTTAGTCATTGTTAGTTTACCTTTCATGTCTAAAAGTTATCTGCACACCTGCTGTGTTTTGTCCATCTTATTATGACTGGTTAATGACATGTTCACTTACTTCCAAATACTTTCCTACAACTCCTTCTTGGGTTGAGTCAGTGTGTACCTCTGTCTTCAAGGTCACTATATTTGAGAATGTAATCACCAAATACCTCTCAGTGTGAGTAATTTTCCTGTCTTATGGGAATTCAAGGATATTGTCTTCTGTGAGGAGAGCCAGGCCGTGGGCAGGCCCACTGTCCTCCTTGCCAATTTTTTCCCTTTTAGTATCTGTGTTACAAGAACTGCTTTTTGAGGTCTCTGCAAGGGCCCTTTGCAGAAAGCTCAATGAACATGACAGTAAATGCAAGACAAATACCATAATTACCAAATCCAATAATCCAAATTTGACCATTGACAATATCCATCCTGAAATTCCCCAGTCACGAAACCAACTGTAAGTGCCTTGATACCTTTGCTGTTGCATTTGTTTGTTTTGCCGATCAGGAGTGTCAGGAGTGCAGATAACAGCAGCCTCATGTTTTCCTTCAGGAACCGATTGCAGTCTGTGACCTTAGGCTGTTCAGAAATCACTATTTCCCTACTTTTCATTTAGCACAAACACATGTATTTTTCAAAGACTGCCAGATCATTCAAAATATCCTGCAGCAAAGTTCATAGTCCACTGTGGCTGCAGTTGGAACACTTGACTTCAGTTGCTGGGATCAGGATCTTGTCCTGGTTCATGCAAGCTTGAGTTCTTCTGGATCCACGGCTTTATCCGCTTGGCTTCCGTATCTGTAATGCCACAGGCAGATCTCCTTCCCAAGTTAGTACCTGTAACTTTGTTCTTAATAACACTTGACATTGACTTTTCTCTCTCTTCCCCCCCCCCCCCCCCCCATTTTTTTTTTCTCAAACCTTCTTTTAAACCTACTGCGTGGTTCACCATTGGAGGTACCAAATGTGACAGACAAACAGTTCAAAACATAAAGACCTTTGTGATAGTTTGATTCATACATTCTACCATGGCTTTGCCTGTAGGCAAATGTGGTGTCCCTGTAACATAGGCAATGTTCATGCCATATATTCTGAGCTGTTGTCTAGTTTGATTTAATGGGGTAGTGTAATGCTGCTGTAGCAAAGCCCACTTACTGGATTCCCCCATTTGTGCAGTAGCTCCCACTGCCAGAAATCACAGTAATCTCTAATCCTTTGCGCTGGTAACTCACGAATCAAACTTTGAATGTCCAAGTTTTTTCTGTAATCAAATTCTCATCCATGCAATGATAAAAGATTAGATCAGGATGCGTTTTTCATACTGGAGCAAGTGTCCAGGCTACATAAGCCTGCCACATAGTTGGTGAATTTTTATGCCTTGTGGAAGCAAGACCCAATAATACCTTTCGGAAAAAAAAAAAAAAAACCTCTTAAAATTTTTGCATGGTCCACAAACTTGAGGAAGGCTTTATATGCCCCTTAGTTGCTCCTGTATTAAACGTTGCAAATGGGCAATTTTTTTTCCAAGCAAGTATGCTTTATCAACCATATTGGCTGGCTGCACCCTTCCTTCTCGTCGCGCCAAGTGTCACGGCACAACCCTGTTCATCTTTCGCTTCATTTGATGGGTGCATGGCCAGCACAACAATATTAAAAGAACACCTTAAAACACACATGGGGTCTTACTTGGAGCTCTTCAGTCTGGGCATTGCAGGTTCTCCCTGAGAATCCCTCAGTGTTGGCTGGAGGCCCTGTGATCCTATGGATGCATCAATGTCCAGAAGCAGTGTCTCCTCTGAGTCTCCAAAAACTGTTATTGGAATAGTTGGTTAAAGAAACTCTCTAAGAGTCAATTTGGGAGTTTCATTCAGCAGGCATTCCTCATTGCAGTGCTGGGTGTTCAGGGGTTGCTCCAACTCAAGGTGCATCCCAATTCACATTGCACAACAGAAATGTTGGAAACTTCAAGATAAGCCAGTGCTGCCTTTCCAGCCTAACAGTTTTACTCTGGGAATTGTAGGAACCTCTCAGCATCACCCTGGAAATGTATCACCTCTACAGAGCAACAGGCACTGGAATGGTAAAAAATGACAACTATTAAGGAAGAAATGTCTTGCTGTAGAGGTGAACACCCAGCTAATGAAGAACAAACTTCAGGAGCAGCAAGCAAAGAGCAAATCTCACGATATTCACTTCCCTACTTACTGGCAGGATTCCTGCGGCACAGAGGCGAGCTGAGGGCAGGAGGCTTTGGGGGGCAGCACAGGGGGAGCATTGCACACAAGCCGAGCTGTTGGCTCATTTTACGGGGGGCATTTTTTTACCTGCAAAAAACCCCTTTCCCTTTCCCGAGGGGTCTCCTCAGCACCCCAGCCGCCTCCAGAGATGCCCGCGGGAGTGACCTGTGCAGAGCCAGCTGCGGGCTTGCCAGAGGTCCCGGAGTTCATGGAGGTCCCAACATTTGCTGTTGTCAGAGAATCTTCGAGTAATCGGTGAAACCGTTTCCCTCTTCCATCACAGGGCAGTACGCTGAGAAGGATGCACCGAGAAGCCATGAGAAGCGCATGCCACCCACTGGACACTACCACCCCTCTCACCCTTCCATGGCTGCCCCCTTGGCAGTTTTGGCCACCGGGCTGTTCCAGCCCCATGATCTCTCCTGGCAGAGTTGCTGCTCTGGAGCCCCGAACCATGGGATGCCTGGATCAAGGGACGAGGACCTGCCAAGGTGAAGGGACGAAAGGAGAGGGCCCGGGGGGGGACGTAGCGGGGCTGCCGTGGCCGCAGCCGGGCGGGGAGCCAGGAGACCCCGCCGGACAGAGGGGCCGAGAGCCGGCGCTCCATCGGCGGCTGGGGCGGTCGCCGGGCGGTCCCGAGCCCTGGGCGCCATTTGCACCGGCCGGGAACGGAGCGGCGGGTCTGGGCGCGGCGGCAGCGGCCCGGCGGTGTCCCGGGAGCCCACTCACCTCCGAACCAGCTCACCGCTGGCTTCTGGAAGGCAGGTGCGGAGCGAAGGTGGCTCTGGAAAGCTGTCGCTGTGGGACAAAGCTGGACATTGCTCAGGAGCAGTTCTGGGCTCTGGAGTTGGTGGGTTGTCTTCTCTTACCCGTGCCACGTTTGGGCATCAGGTCAACCTCGGCCTTGGTGCCTTCACCCTCGTTTGTTCCATGCTCATTCCTTTTTCCATCCCGCTGGAGCACAGGGAGCTCCCTGGCTATTGGGTGAAGTTCTGAATGATGTAAGTAAATTTGAGAGCCAGTCAGAGTTGTTGGTAGCTACAGAGTGTTGTGATGCCAAGCTGCATGTCACACACTTCCTGGTCTTCTTCAGCTCTGTTGCTGGCCTGCTCTCCCCCAGAGAGTGACTTTTTTGGGGAGGGAACAGCTTCCCAAGTCCTGGACTTCACTCCCCTGTAGCCGATTATGTTTGGGTTTGTGGGTTTGGTTTGTTTTAAAAATTCATTTGGTGGGCTTTTTCAGGTCTGTGGTCAAATATCTGGCTTTGGCGAGCTGTTGCTGGAGTCCTTGCTGCTGTTAGCATTTTCATTGTGTGTATTCTGATTGGTAAGTGTTTAAATCCTTTAAAAAAAAATTAGCCATAGAAATTTGCAGAGTATTAGGTTGTCTTAATTGTTTTCTTGAACTAGGATTAGCAAATGGAAGATTTTTCTTTGCAACCCATCTGTTGTCCTTCCAAAAGTGTCAGTATAATAAGCAAGCTATTAATTCAGCTGCAAGGGAGCAGTGCTTGCAGAAACTATACTCATCAGAAACATTGAAGATGTACAAGAGTCCTTGGAGGATACGTTATCATCACCCTCTCAGCTCCTCCTACCAACGTCCCCCTGTTCACCACTGTAAAGGTGTGTCAGCAGCCACAAGCGTGCAGCAGCCAGAGTATATAAGGAGTTTACAATAGTTATTTCTGCTGTGCAGCAGTAATAATGCCATGGTTAGACTGTGATGATTTTAGACGATGCAGGGAGAAGGCAAGCTAAAAGAGCTCCAGGAACCTTTTCCCGTTGGAAAAAATATGTGGAGTGTTTTTTTTTTTATCATTTCACAGCAAGACCTTCTTCAGCCAAAGATGTTCCTGTCTGTCCTTGCCTGCAACCCTGTCCATCAGGCTGGCTCTATTTCCAGGGCAAATGCTACTACATCTCAGAGGTTGAAGATGACTGGAGCTCCAGTCAGAGGTTCTGCTCTCAGCACAATGCTTCCCTTCTGGTGATTGACAATCATCAGGAACTGGTAAGGGAACAAAAGGGGCATCCTGGATTCACCCCATTTCACTTCTAGGGAGCTTCACCATGAACCAGTGTGTTCTTCCAGCATCTTAAGCTGAATGGTTTGAACACTGATGTGAAGACTGAGAGGAGTCAGGGCTTGCAGAAAGCTGCATGCCTCCTCTCCTTGCAAACCTCAAACATCAGTTTTCACAGTTGGTGTCTTAAAAAGTCCCAGAGGCTTATCTGAGCTGAGTTTGGCACTGGCCACAGTTATAAATACTCATATTGAAGGCATCTGTCAAGGTGAACACTGTTGCATGGGAAGGTGGTTGGAACTAGATGGGCTTTGAGGTCCCTTCCAACTCAAACCATTCTATGAATTCATGAAATTTAAAATACTGAAATAATAATTGGGCAGGGGAGGAGCTCCCATATGCCAGTCTGAAATTCAGGAAACACCTGCATGTACCAGCCTATTTAGACCCAGCTGCACACTAGAGATTGATAAACATACAGACAGACACAGCCCATTGGTGACAATGTTGTAGATAACAGAATGATAAGCTCTTGTTCCTCAAAAGTCGCAAGAGGAATTTGCTTATCATTTTGAGACCTATTGTTGACAAACATGCTTTTTTTTCTCTCTTTTAGCATTCTTTAGCCAAGCTTTTGAAAATAGCTAACTGCTGGATTGGATTGCACAAGAGAGGTGGAAGCTTCTACTGGGAGAATGGCACTGCCTTGAATGTGAACCTGTAAGTGCCTTATGATTATCTGACCTACTTAAGCAACTGTGCAACTGGGGTTTACAGCACAATGTTACTTCTAGAGGTGTTCTTTTTCTTCCCTGTCATTTGGAAATATGAGTTTGAATTCACCCCTTGCAGTTGTTACTGGTCTGACTCCGTCAGCATTAATGTAGAGAACGCCCAGACTCAAGAAGGATTTTTTGGTAGCTCAGCACATAAAGATAATAATGTTGATATATCGTCTTATCTACCCTAATTTTTACATTTTTTTTTTTCATTCATTCATGTTTTCATTCATGTAACACTCATGAGCTCAACAGGCTTTTCTAACACCACTGATCACTCCCTTGCTCTTAGCAGCTGCAACTGCCGTACCTGAAGGGGCCAAAGTCAACTCGAAACTGCTCCAGCATAAGCTTTGTTTTACAGCAAGCTAAAATACTTGGGCCACTAGCAGAAATTGTTCAGTAATCCCTGTTTTCTTCCTGTATTTTGTCAGGTTCCCGATACAGGGTCTCTCCGACTGTGCCTACTTGGGTGCCTCCACTGTTTCTACATCAGCGTGCTCTGACCACAGGCGTTGGATCTGTATCCGCCTTCCCTGAAGGGATGACTTGGATCTTAATTTGATAGGGGCAGTTGAGACATGTCCATTATAAAGCCCGTTGGGACAGATGTCCTATCTCTGGAGGTGTCCTAGGAGAGAAGAGGAATGCGTTCTTCTTACAAAGGAGTCTGCCAGTGCTGACTGACAAAGCTCACTCAGATCACTGCTGGTCTTCTGATAAAGATTTTCTTCCCTCCTCTCAGCACATGGACTTGGGGATACACAGAGGCCAGAAACACCAGCCAGCCAATACGCCTACAGAAACAGTGAAATCAGGGATCTTTGGTTTCCCCAAAACTGCCTTATGCCCTTTGCATTGACTATTTCAGTACGTTTCCCTGTGAGCCAGTTCTCTGACCTCACTTTCAGACCCATTTGTCACGATTACCTCCTCTCTTTTCTGCCCTGGCCGATTAATATGGTGGTTTTCTGTTACAATTTTGTTTAAAGTAATGTACTCAGTTTGCACCATGGCCAGCCAGGAGCCATCACTGTGATCAAGAGATATGATGGCCAAAGAAATGGGAAGTTCTGTACTTGTCAAAGGAATGGGCTCCTGCCAACTGACAGAGCCTTTCCTAGTCCACTTGATTTTTGTGTTGGTTTTCATATTGATGTTTACCAAGTTTGTTCATGTGAAGATTTTGTCTTGTTCAAAAAAGCTTTAGGAAGCGACTACGTCAACACAGTAGGTTTGTTCTTGGCCAGTTACATTATCTGCACCTGTAACATGGAGGAGTCCAAGGCCAAGGCAATGTTCAGGGTTGGAGGCTTTTTGTATCCCATGGAAGCAGTGGTTTTTTTCTGTGCAAAATCCCTCCTGCTGCTGGAAAGAGAGTGTGGTATTTACTGATCAGGGGAAAAACATGTTTAAAGCAGACAGGTGTGGCAGGCAGGGACATGAGAGCTGCTGGAATTTCTGTAGGAGCCTTCAGTTGGCTGGTTCCTGAAGGGACATCAGCAGAGGCTTCTGCATTTCTCTACCACTTGTATCATCCCACCAGCTAATGAGGACAGAGTCATAGAATCATGGAATCTTTTTACGTTTTAAAAGACCCCGAAGATCATCAATTCCAACTGTAAATGCTCTTGCAGCCTGGTAAGAAATTCCTGTGAAAATGTCCAATATACACGTGGTGCTGAAGGTAACGGGCTGTGCCACTGACCTGCCCCTCGTGATGTGTGTAGGGACGCTGGTCCTGCATCAGGAACCAGTGATAGCAACTTGATACTCCAGTGCTTCCACAGCTAATTGCATTAATCTTATCCGTGCTTTGCAGATGTTGCAGATGAAGTCAGAACTCATATTATCAGTTTCAAATGCTGCCTTATTTTATTTTATCTTATTTTCATATAATATTTATTATTTTCATATAAAGAAAACACTGAGAGGAATGCAATGCATCTCGAGGACTTGCAATGTGGAAAGCTCCATTATTGAGAGTCTAGGAAGGGGCTGTTTGAGATTAGATCAGGAGACAATATAATCCAGTTTGGGGCTCTTGTTGACTCGGATGTTCCCTCTGGGATTCTGAACCAAAAACTTAACCAAGAACTGCCTTGAATAAATTCCTCTTGTTTAAAGCTACAGGTTTTGGTTTGTGTTTGTTTAGGCTGAACTGAGCTCTTTTCTGTTTACCAAAGGCCTTCCCCATGTTGGCAGTTTTCAGGGATGGGATACTTCTTATGGTTAAAAGAGAAGGTTTGACTTGAGGTCAAAGGCTTTCAGGCAGAACAAGCAACTGGCTTGCTGGTCAGTGATACTGGCACACAGACACTGCTTCAGCTTGGTTTTCTGGAACATGTATTCTGTCTCAGGTGCTGAAGACATACTGTACACCTACATGTAATGATGTGAAGGGATGGTAATATTCCAGAGTGACTGCTAAAGCAGCAGTGACATGCTCATCCAAGCCTGTGTTAAATAAACAAGCACTGCAAGAAGTGATTCAAATGCTTCTAAATGGAGATGGGAAGGCCTGAATGTTGGGTCATGCATGTTCCCTTGGGGTTGAGCAGAATTGTTGTTTCTCTCATACTTACATTGGTAAGTTGCTTAAGAACTTTCTGAAACAGATGCCTCCCTACTTGCAAAGATGCCAGTTTCAGCTGTTTTCCAACCATGCATGGAAAACCTAACAAATAGAGGACACTTCAGACAGAGCTCAGTCTCAAAGCCAGCATCATTCAAATCAAGACTTTGGTCTCAGTGGCTGTTCACATATGGTGGGACATCAAGTTTCCACTAATTTTTTTCGTGATGTGAATTTTGCCTTTTGAAAATTATAGATCCTTTTCTGTTGGAGGAAGGAGGAGTCTCTCCAACAGGCACGTGTTCCGCAGCATCTGTCAGTAGCAGGTAGAGCACTATTGTGTCATTAGAAAGAGTTGGGCTGCAAAGGGAGTGTATGAATCCAGAGTGAGTGAAAGAAATTCCACTTCTGCCAGTTACAGATCACAGAATCGTAGGGGTTGGAAGGGACCTCGAGAGATCATCGGGTCCATCCCCCCTGCCAAAGCAGCTCCCCAGCTCATATTGCACAGATCTTTGTCCAGACGGGTCTTGAGTATCTCCAGAGATGGAGACTCCACCACCCCCCTGGGCAGCCTGTCCCAGGGCTCTGTCACCCTCACTGTGAAAAAGTTCTTCCGCATGTTGGTGAGGAACTTCCTGTGCTCCAACTTGCAGCCATTGCCCCTTCTCCTGTCCCCACAGAGAAGGGGCTGGCCATTTCCCCCTGCATCCCATACTTTTATGAACATTAATAAGGTCCCCCCTTTGTCTTCTTTTCTCAAAGCTGATCAGTCCCAGCTCACTCAGCCTTTCCTCATCAGGGAGATGCTCCAGGTCCTTAACCATCTTGGTAGCCCCTCTCTGGACCTTCTCCAGGAGATCCCTGTCTTTTTTATACCAGGAAGCCCAGAACTGGACACAATATGCCAGGTGGGGCCTGACCAGGGCAGAGTAGAGGGGGAAGATCACCTCCTTTGACCTGCTGGTCACGCTCATCCTGATGCACCCCAGGATTCCATTGGCTCTCTTGGCCACCAAGGCACGCTGCTGGCTCATGGCCAACCTGTCATCTACCAGGACCCCCAGGTCCTTCTTCACAGAGCTCTTCTCCAGCAGGTCATCCCCCAGCCTGTACTGATACAAATGGTTGTTCCTTCCCAGGTGCCAGATTCTACACTTTTGCTGAACCTCACCTGGTTTCTCCCTGCCCAGCTCTCCAGCCTGTCCAGGTCTCGCTGGATGGCAGCGCAGTGTTCCTGCGTGTCAGCCACTCCTCCCAGCTTTGCATCATTGGCATACTGGCTGAGGGTGGATGCTTTTCCCTCATCAAGGTCGTCAATGAAGATATTAAACAGGACTGGACCCAACACCGAGCCCTGGGGAACACCGCTAGTCACAGGTGTCCAGTCCGATTCTGCTCCACTGATCACCACTCTCTGAGCTCGGTCCGACAGCCAGTTCTCAACCCACCTCACTGTCCGCTCATCTATCCCTTGTTCTCTGAGTTTTTCTATCAGAATGTTGTGGGAGACAGTGTCAAAAGCTTTGCTAAAGTCAAGGTAGATGACATCCACTGCTCTCCTTCCATCCACTCAGCCGGTGATGAGATCATAGAAGGCTATGAGATTGGTCGAGCACAATCTCCCCTTGGTGAATCCATGCTGACTACTCCTCATTATTCTTCTCTTCCAATTGCTTGGAGATAGCATCCAGAACAAGCTGTTCCATCACCTGTCTCCATCAGCTGGGGACCCACATTGTCCCTTGTCATCCTCTTACTAATCTTTCACATATCTAAAAAAACCCTTTTTATTATCCTTTATGTCCCTTACCAGCTTCATTTCCAGGTGGGCTTTAGCCTTCCTAGTTGCTTCCCTACAGGCCCTGACAACATTCCTGTATTCTCCCCAGATGCTCAGACCCTTTTTCCACAATTCATAGATGTTTTGCTTCCCTTTGAGTTTACCCATGAGCTCCCTGCTCATCAACACAGGTCTTCTGCCTCTCTCTCCTGATTTCTTGCTCAAAGGGATGCACCTATCCAGGGCTTGGAAGAAGTGCTGTTCAAATGCTAGCCAGCTCTTACAGGCTCCCTTTCCTTCTAACAGCATAGCCCACGGGATAGCCCCTATTAGGTTGTGGCAGAGATCAAACTTTGCTCTTCTAAAAGTCAGGGTAGCTGTCCTAATTTTGGCTTGCTTCGTCCACTCAGGATCTTAAACTCTATCATTTCATGGTCACTTTGTCCCAAGCTGCCCCCGACCTTCACTTCCCCAACAAGTCCATCCTTGTTGGTAAAAACAAGGTCCAGCACCCACCCTCCCCTTGTAGGCGCCTGCACCATCTGTAGCAGGAAATTGTCTTCTACACACTGGAGAAATTGTCTGGACTGCATACGACTGACCCTGTTGCTTGCCCAGCAAATATCTGGATAGTTGAAGTCCCCCAAAAGGACCAGTGCCTGGGATCTCGAGGCTACTTCTAGCTGCTTGTAGAATGCACTATCAACTCTCTCCTCCTGATCAGGGGGCCTGTAGTACACACCCACAACAGTGTCACTCACACTAGCCTATCCCTTGATTCTTACCCACAAGCACTCAGTTGATGGTTCATCCTTCCCCAGGTGGAGCTCAATACATTCCAGCTGCTCTCTCACATAAAGAGCAACTCCTCCACCTCTCTTCCCTAGCCCATCTTTCCTAAAAAGCACATGGCCATCCATGACAACGTGCCAGTCATCCAGGCTGTCCCACCACGTCTCTGTGATTGCAATGAGATCCTGGCCCTGCGACTGCACAAAGATCTCTCACTCTTCCTGTTTGTTGCCCACGCTACGCGCGCTCGTATATCAGCTCTTTAGGGGGGCAGCAGATGCAGGTATCCTTAGCAGGTCACAGGGAGATTTCTGCATGCTCCAGCTATAAAAGAGCTGTTCCAGATAATATATTAATTTCCAAAGAGAAATCAGTCTTGAAAAACTTCAAAAAAACCCAGGTACCTCCCAACCCTACCCAAAATACTGTGCGTTCTTTATGTACCCAGCTATCCAAAATGACACACTAACTTTCTTTTCCTGTACTGTCCATATTACTCAGCAGCTACACCCTTTGTCAGACTAGTTATACACACAACTGAGGGTGTTTACCCCCCAACAATGTGTACACAGACACCCCCCCCCCATCCATATACATTCATGGTATAACACTGGATACAAAGACTGCATTTCCTTGGCCCAGATGTTAACCTCAATATTTTTGGTTGTTGTTTTTGTTTGTTCCAGTGTTGAAGGGCAAAGCAGGAAAACCAGAAAGTGTGTCCCAGGATGGTCTAAACAGGACTGTCAGTCTCTTGTCTTCAGAGAAGACCGACTTGGATGAGCTCCTGAAGTGGATTAAGCAGGAACTATGTAAAGGTGGATGGGGTGAAAAAAGTTAGTCCTTTCACAGCAAGGAAGATGTATTGTATGCACACTTCTGTTCCCATTTCTGTGGCACCCTGTGGTTTATGAGAACTCCCTGTTACTACCCAGGGAGCCTGGTGTTCCTGCACAGCAGTGATGACAGGATATAACCTAAAGGTCTTCGTGACAATAGTTTTACTCTTCTCTCACCACAAACAGCTCCTGGTACATTACACTGTCTGCCAGGAGCTGCTGCCAGAAATGCTAGATGTGGTAGAGCCCCCCTTGTCCTGGAGAACACTTTCCAGACAATAATTGTTCACAAGAGTGGGAGGGAATTTATCTTTCTTATCCTTTTGTAAGGATCAGGCAGGGAAAGACCTTCCTGGTCTTTTTATTGTGGATCCATTATTTGTTGGCAAGTACTACTGTTTTTCTGAAGATTGATTTTAGTGATGTTACTTTGAAACATTAGAGGGAGCCAAGGCAGCAAATGTGGGGGATGCCCTGTGAGAAATGGAAAGTAGACCTGGGAACAGCAGTGTTCCCCCTAGTTAAAACAGTTCCTTCTCCAGCTCCATGGGCATAGGTTGGACGTCATCTAAATGCCTGTGTTTTCCAGTGACATCCTGTGCCAAATATGCACATTCCACTTCATGTCACATTGCACAGTGTCTCCTCCCAAGGGCTGCATGTGGGAGGGCAAAAAGTGCCTTTGCAGTTCCCTAGGTCCTCCTGGCACTCTCCAGCACGTGGGTGCACAGGAAGGGGCAGAGCCCAGTGGTGCTCAGTGGGTGTGCAGAAGTGCACAGCACCATGGCAGAGGAGTGGGGAGCTGAGGAGTAGTGCTGGAGTCTTTGAACTGCTCTCCACACTCAGAGAACATACACTTGGAAGTGAGGACTGTCCACTTTTGGCCCAGCCAGGCACACAAACATAAAATGCTACAGGGCAACTGGCACTAGTTCCAGTAGAAGCTAACAGTGTCTCTCTCCTCCCACAGGAAAAGTATGTGAGCTGTGTCCTCCTGGGTGGCAGCTACACAGTGGGAGATGTTACTACTTCTCTGAGGAGCCTGTAAGCTGGTTTGAGAGTGAGAAATACTGTCTGGACAGCAGCTCTCAGCTTCTTGTCTTTGAAAATGCAACTGAGATGGTGAGTTTTGTATCAGCCCTAGAACTGTGTGACAGACATCTGCCCTAGGCAAACACCTCACCAAGTGAACATGGCCCAGATGTCAGGTTTACATGCAGGCAACCAAAAGCTGCATCAGGTGCAGAGCATCTGACCCTCCATGGAGAGGAGCTTGTTTTGGGAGTGATAACAGAGTAGAGCTGAAGAGAAGTACAAGAGATGCAAGTGTAGTTTTGACTGGGAAGAAGAAATGCTGGGGCCTTCCCACCCATTTCCATGACTTGCCTCTGGGAAGAGAGGTCTGATTCAAACACTGAATGGAAATTCAGAAAGCCAGACCTCCTTCTCATTTTCCTCTCCATGTGAGGGACTATGTGAAAAGCTGTGCATGAGACAGGACAGTGGCCTGAGCACAGCAGAAAAGCTCTGCTGTTATGTAATGTGCTTCTACTCATTCCACAGGACTTTATAGACAAAAAGGAGAAAGATAACAGATATATCTGGATTGGGAGGACTGAAGACAGGAAGAAACAATGGCTTTCAGCAGAAGATCCTGGACTAAATGAAATGAGGTGATGATTTGTGGGGAGGGTGTCTAGCAAAGTTGTGGTACTCTGCATGGAAATACAACTCTGAACACAAGCTAATTTCCCAAAGCCCAGAGCTCGTGCTGCAACCTCAGGCACCTACTCAGAGTCTGTTTTATGGCCAGTTCAGGTTAACTAGTTACTGCTGGAAACAGATTTGTTTTCTGCCTGCAAGACCAATCTCTTTGGGAAATTAGTTTGGACTCAGACACAGTTCCTGTATGTATTAATGCAGAAGGACATTTTTACACACTTCTCCCTCTAAAATCACTTTCAACAAACTCATTCACTTTACAGACCATGTGTTGAGTGCCTCCATTGGAAGTGATGCCTGTCACATAGGGTGGGTGCAGGGATCTATGCAGCTGAAGGGTCCTTTCCCTTCTCTTACCATTGTAATTCATCACTGTTGCTGCATACGGAGGTTTCCTCATCCTTCTTACACCACTAACGATCCTGAGCATCCATGCCTCAGCAGGCAGCAATCTCTGCTGTGGGTGCCCATCCCACCCACGCATGGCTGTTGAGGAACTGTGCTTCAGGGGGTGACCAAACGGGCTGCACACAAACCCTCTGCTCAGGATATTATCAGTATTTTTATCCAGTACTGGATTTAAAGCTGACAACTCATTGCATTTCTTTTCTTCTCTCACCAGGACAGCTATAAATAAAATTGAGACTGATGGGAATTGTCCTGTTTAGAGAAGAAAATACACAGTCCAAGGAGGTAACTGCCTGAGTTCACTGAAGTGGATCTGTAAAAAGAACACATCTGTGCTCATTCTCTGAGCCAAGCTGTCAGAAAACAGGCAGAGCTTTGTGTCAGAAGACCCATTTTACCATAGGATGACATTGCAGTGCAAGGAAATGACGGTGATTGCCTGCCTTTCCATCTGTATTTTGTCCCTTTACCTGCAAATTCTTTAATGTGGAACCATGACTACTGCCTGGAAGGGATGATGATGACATACTGAACCTAAAGACTGGTGAAGTTAATGCCTGTGGATGCACTCAGGAAAGATATTACTTGGGCATGCAACGGTCACGGACACAGCTGTTTCTGTTTCTAGAACAGAAAAGTGCTGAGAGCAGCCTGACTTGGGGCCTTTATTAGATTCATGTTTGCAAAAACCCCCACTGTTGAGGAAGGCAGAGGGTCTGCCAGCAACGTGGCTCTGATTGCAGAAGGGATTGGCCTTGACAATGTCTCTGCATTCCCTTTAGATAGGGAAGCCACTTATGCTGAAGGCTTTGTAACAAGCATGAGGACAGGGTGTGCAGACCACACTGAACCAAGAAGCAGGTAAAAAGACCAACGAATGCAAAAAGTGGAAAACAATAACTGATGTGTCGTGTACATCTCTAAAATAACATTGGAGAGATGGATTCCATGGATGGACCACTCAGTGCATAAGGAACTGGCTGGATGGTCACACTCAAAGAGCTGCAGTCAATGGCTCAGTGTCCAAATGGAGACAGGTGACAAGTGGTGTTCCTCAGGAATCGGTACTGGGACCAGCACTGTTCAACATCTTTATCTGTGACAGAGAGAGTGGGATCAAGTGCACCCTCAGCTGTTTGCCCAGGACACCAAGCTGTGTGGTGAGGTTGACACCCTAGAGGGAAGGGATGCCATCCAGAGAGGCCTGGACAGGCTTGAGAGGTGGGCCCATGCCAACCTCATGAAGTTCAGCAAGGCCAAGTGCAAGGTCCTGCACTTGGGTCGGCACAATCCCAAGAACTAATACAGGCTGGACAGAGAAGGCCTTGAGAATAGCCTCAGGAGGAGAAGGATTTTGGGGGTGCTGCTTAATGACATGCTCAACATGAGCCAGCAGTGTGGGCTAGCAGCTCAGAAGGCCAAGCATGTCCTGGGCTGCATCAAGAACAGCAAGGCCAGAGGTGCCCAAAGCCACTAGACCAGGGTGCCCAGAGCCTCATCTAGCCTGGCCTTGAACACTGTGCCAGGGCTTGACAAGCTGCCCTGATGAAATTGGTTTTGCATTTGTGAAGAGTTCTCAAGGAAAGTTTCCATTGTCAGGTCCTTCAGCAGTTTCAACGATGAAACTGTATTACCAGAAGCAACGTTTTTCCTTTGCCAGGGCTGGTGTGTCACTGTTTCCTCTTATTACAACCTTCCTGTGCAGCCTCTGTTCCTCCCTGTATGGCTTTTCCTGGAGAGGTGTGGACAGGATTTTCTGAACGGCACCTCTTGCCCCTGTGGTCCTCCTCCAGCAAGGATTTCCAGTGTTCTTCTCATGGAGGAAGCCTCTGTATTTGCACAGCCAGGGGCTATTAAGATCTTATCTTGGCATTAAACAACCCAATGGTGCCAAGAGAGTGCCTGAGGGAGGAGCACCTTCTGGTAGAGGTGAAGGTTGGATCCATATGGACACAGTCTCTGTCACTGGATGTATTGATGTGAAACCTAACAAGCCAAGAAGGTCCTGGGCACCTCACTTAGTGAGGTCCTGGGCACCTCACTTAGTGTTAGGAGGCCCTGTCTACAGTGGCTGAGTGCTGAACCCCACAAGCCCAATGGGGCCAGCTAATTCAAGCAACTGAAGATGTCTAACTTTGGTACTTCTTAGTGAGGCAAATGTTACCCATCTCTTATAGTGGGGTGGTACAGAAATGAGTTACTCCAGGTGTAATCTAAAAGCTGCTCTGCAACCACATGAAAAGACAGGCAATGATGCCCCTTCACACTTCTCTGGGGACATGGTTGCTTTTATTAGCATAGCATTAGCATTTTTACAGCCATGTGACAGCCCTCATTTGCAAAGATATGCCAGTTTATTTCCAGTGGAACATGTAATAGGATAGCTGTTCTACTTGGACAGAAAAAAAGGCTGGACTGTTTTGCTGCATAGTATATTGTAAAGAAAACTCACAAGCTTCTCTCAAATGGCTCACAATTCACCCAGAAGAACTTGTTTCCATTCCTGCACAGCCCAATCCAGAAGTCTTTTATTTTTATTCGAGACATTGGAAAGTTCTAGACAAATCCCAGAGTAAAATGGCATATGGCTGTTAGAGGGTTTCAGTGATTATGAGTTTAGAGCTATTTCTACAAACAGATATGAACTGCAACACAGAATGTGCAATGGCAGGGCCACCAACCTCCAGGCCTGGATCTACACAAGGTTGCCCAGGGCCACATCCAACCTGGCCTTGAACACCTCCAGGGACGGGGCATCCACCACCTCTCTGGGCAGCCTGTTCCAGCACCTCACTACTCTCTCTGTAAAGAGCTTCCCTCTAGTATCTAATCTAAACCTTCCCTCCTTCAGCTTTAATACATTTCCCCTTGTCCTACAGTTGTCTACCCTTCAAAAAAGTTGATTCCCCTCCTGTTTCTCTGCTCCCTTCAGGTACTGGAAGGCTGCAGTGAGGTCCCCCCACAGCCTTCTCTACTCCAGGCTGAACAAGCCCACCCAGCTCCTTCAGCCTCCTCTCTTGGGGAGGTGCTCCAGCCCCCTGACATCCTTCGTGGCTCCTCTGAACTCTCTCCAACAGTTCTACATCTTTCTTGTATTGGAGCCCCCAGGTCTGGACACAGCACTCCAGATGGGGCCTCACGAGGGCAGAGTAGAGAGGGACAATCACCTCCCTGTCCCTGATGGCCACCCCTCTGCTAATGGAGAAGGGGGGGCTGCAGAGATGGCTGCTGCAAGAAGGAGATAGAAGCTCTCTGTAGGCCTCAGAGACTAAACATCGTCCAATTCAAGGCCAGAGTTGCTGCTGACCAAGGCCGAGCCAATTGGCAATGGTCACAGCACCTCTGGGAATCACATTTAGGAGAGAGAAAACCTCAGGCAGACACATTTTGCCACCAGAGAAGGGAATGGGAAGATGTAAGAAGCTGTGCAGACACCAAGACCAGGGGAGAAGGAGGTGGGGGAGAAGAATGAGGTGCTCCAGGTGCTGGAGAGAGAGATTCCCCTCCAGCCCATGGAGAAGACCATGGTAGAGTGGATGTCCCCTTGTAGCCCTTGGATAATGACGGGGAGCAGAGACCATCTATGGCCTGTGGAGAGGCCGACCCATGCCACAGCTGGTTTGCCAGGGGACTTGTGACTGTGTGGGGGAATAAAGCAGAGGGAAGCGGCTTGTGTGGAGGGAGGCGGCCACCTGGGTTTCCGTGGGTCGCTTGCGCTTCCCTCGTGGCTTCGAGCAGGCAGAGCTGCTGGTGTTTCGTCCCGAGGGGAGAAAGCCCTGCGCAGAACAGTGAGATCGGGTTTCCTCGGCTAAATGAGCTCTCAGAAACGGAGGTGTGTGTTGTGGCGCAATGAAAAATTGCCGCCGACCTTCAGGCCGCTGCGTGACGCTTTCTCCAGCACCTGCCTTTGGGAAACATCCCGCACTGACAGCGAGCGGCCGCTGCCTGGTACCCAGCTGTTGCTCACTGCTACAGCACAGACAGCCAAGGGTGCGGGAGAGGCTTTGTCCCTCCTGTGGCCAGGAAGGGGCAGCAGAAACTTCTCCGTGGCCAGGGACAAACTCCCAGCTCTTTCAGCACGGTGAGGCAGCGTGGCACGCTGGCTGCAGGAGCAAACACCCATTCCTGTACCACCCAGCCAGTGCCCAGGCACTCACATGCACAGAGAGTTTTGGGCATGAGCAGAGTCTTGACCTTCTTGGTAATTCCAAGCCTTTCTGCTTTCGTAGGATGGGCCAAGTGCAAGTGGAGCCTGAGTCTTGGAGATATTTAGGCTCCTGATTACTGTTAGGAATGTATGGAATTAGGTATGTGCTAATTAACATGAATAATACCAGCAATGAAACTAAAGCTCCTGAAGGCTTTTCTAAGGAGGAGTGGTTTATTTTTTCCTTACTATTACCTAACTCATTCACATAAATTGATATTTCTGCACTGACACAAGAGACTTTATAGCTGCAAACTGTTCTCTGGGTGACTTTTTGTTTTTAGTCCTCCTTTCAGTAGCACAAATTCAAGAAAAACTGTGAGGAAAACATCAGGAATTGGAGCGAGCACAGAAGGGTCCAGTGACTATCCCTCTCCAGGCCTTGTTCAGCCTCACTTGGGAAATTGCCTGAAAATGTCACATGTAGACAAAACTGCTTTCAGCATCAGAGTTGTGAAGTGGAAAGCTCTGTCTTATGTGATGTGATGCTCCCCTCCTGCCCCATTCCTTACCTATCACATTATCCCAGTCTGCCCTGTCCCTTTCCCTCCATCACAGTCCTCTCTACCCATCACCCCCCTCTCTGGGAAAAAGTATGTGGAGAACTTATCTGACACCCATCTTCTCCATTCAGTGAGCATCAGAGATGTTGCACAAGCTCTGTATTTTCTATTTGTTTCTTCATTTCTCCATTCACCCTGCCCTCATCCCTGCAGATACAGGCAATAACTGAAGGAACTTTGGGATTTCTACTATTTCCATTTGCTTAGGAACACCAGAGGAAGCACTCATTAAACATAGTATCTTTCTTTGTTTTTCCAGCTGTAGATGCGGTCTGAAAATGACCAGAAGCTTGAGATCACCTGCATGGAAAAAGCACCTCTTGAGAACACAGAGTTCCCTAAAGTCAACTAAGATGACAGACAAGAAATGTCAGCTAGTTCATGGATGTGGAGGACAGGTAGATGCTACACAGAGCGGCTCCTCAAGTCAAAATGTAAGATTATTATTCTTCCCTTTGGTAAAGCACCTTCCTGCAGGGAATCTGAAGAACAGCTCCAAATCCAGGTGGTCCCCTGGCTTGGATTAGGCAAAACTCTGGAGTTTCCTTCTAGGCAAAGCAGTAGTCATGACAAAGAAGATAACTGTTGTGTTGGATGCAAGTGTGAACTGTTTATATTTGATCCTGTAGTGTGAGAAGAAGCCTGTTTCCATGTGGTAGCTTACCTATATGAACTACTCTTGGGTAAGATGTAGGAAGTGAAGCCAGGCCTCATGAGAGAAAACAGGCTGTGCCTTTGCAGCAGATCAGCTGGCACATCTGCATTAAACTCTCTGTGTGTGAAGGACAACTTGTGACAGACAGAAAATACAATTGACCCAAGACTGCAGCCATACCCTGAAACTCAGCCTGTAACGTTTGCATTGCATGAGAACATTCTGCAGTTCTCCAAACGTGGATGTAGCTCGATTGGAGTTAGCAATGACCTACAAGTTCTTGGCCTCCAGAGGTATTGCTGAGGGGTCTGTAAAACATAGAGGGAGAGGATAAACTTGGGACCAGAAGGCTTAAATTTGCTCTTCAGGGATCTACATATCTCTGAAAAACTGTGAAAAATATGGACCAAAAACCCCAAAACAATTAGTTGATAGTTGGCCACTTTACCCACCTGTCCAATTACATAACTGTCATTTTAGGGTGCCTGACTTGACCTCAGTAGGGCTTTGTATTTACAAACTTGGAGTTGAAATGAAGGGCTATCCTGCTGCTTCATACTGAAATACAGTGTGAACCTAATTGCTCATCTATACAAAACCACTAATTATCTTCTTTTTCACAGTCTGTTTGTTAGGTCTATTGGTTGGATTTGTGGTGTTGCTGGTCATCATGATTGTAGTAGATAAGCTTTTGGAACATTTCCTATTTGAGAAGTCTTTCCTCTGACTACTGGTCTCCAGGATCACAGCAGTCAAGTGCCACAACATTAACAGGGAAACTTCATTTGCATCATATCAACACTTAATTGATTTATCAAACTCTTAAAGGTCTGATAGAAGATCAAAGCAACTTGTCTTCATGAAATATCTCACCAGTTGTAGATATTGCAGCCAGTTGATTCCTTGAATTGTTTTGATCAATATATTAACAGTATGAGGTTTGGAGGTGTGTGTGAAGAATAGATGATCAATTGTCAATGCCTCTAAGTCTCAGATTCAGGAGTGTTTTCCAACCCCTGTTTGTTTTCTCCTGATTGTAGTAATTAGGTCCCAGCCCCCAACTTTCCCATTTCTCGGCTGAAGACAGTGTCTGAAAGGCAGGGAAGGTCAGGACCCTTGCCCTTCCTTTGGTTTCTCTTTTGGCATTTAGTATGGCATTGGCTTTCCAAAAAAGCAATCTGCATTTTAGGTTGAGCTATGTTGATGAATGCTGAGATTTTTACCTGGTAGAAATGTTGCTCTCTCTTTTTCCTTTGTAGATATGAAACTACTGAAGCCTGGGAAATCTCCACCTGTAGAGTGCCACAGCGAGTGGATAGGTTACAAACAGAAATGCTACTTCATCTCAGAGGAGGAAAAGAACTGGCCATCTAGTCAGAGGTTCTGTGCTAAGAATGCATCCTTGCTGGCCATCTTTGAAAGCCAGGAAGAAATGGTAATGGGAAACCCAGTAACAGAACAGAACACAACTTCTGTGTTTCTTTCCTTTCTGAAGCTTTCAGGGTGTTTTTTGTTTGTTTGTTTGCTTTTGGCACTTGAGTACTTCCTTATCCTTTACATTTTTGTAAACAAAGAGAAGTGACTGCTTTGTCACTGAGTAGCTCCAGCAGGTGCAGCTGCCCTGTGCTGCTTTGGTGCCTGGATTTGACTTGAATGACAATGAGAAGCTCTTTGTTATGAATTTTTGCCTAGTTCTAGTTCAGTCATTTTTCTGTCTTATGGGCCCTCCTCTTCAGACCAGATCTGAATTTGTCCAACATCCAGTACAGACAAATAAATGGATGTTTTGGTTTCAAGAAGGAACCAAGCATTTAAAACTATTTCTCAGCAGAGTGGAAAATAGGTATCTACATCTGCTTGCACCTGTTTCTAGGTATGCCTTAGTGCCTCTTAGAGATGTGTGCTTTTAACTGTGGTGGGAATATACCTCTGCCTGGGATATTTTCTCATAAGCTTGTTAAAATACTTTGTATTTTAACTAATGCAGCTTCTGTTATGGTCCAGTTGTATTGAGTTGGTGAATGCTAGAGACGTGTTATCATGGAATGGTCTGGGTTGGAAGGGACCCTGAGGATCACAGAGTTCCTACCCACCTGCCACAGGCAGGGTCACCAACCTCCAGGCCTGGATCTACACAAGGTTGCCCAGGGCCACATCCAGCCTGGCCTTGAACACCTCCAGGGATGGGGCATCCACCACCTCTCTGGGCAGCCTGTTCCAGCACCTCACCACTCTCTCTGTAAAGAACTTCTCTCTAATATTTAATCTAAACCTTCCCTCCTTCAGCTTCAATCCATTCCCCTTGTCCTGCAGTTGTCTACACTTTCAAAAAGTTGGTTCCCCTCCTGTTTCTCTGCTCCCTTCAGGTACTGGAAGGCTGCAATGAGGTCCCCCCACAGCCTTCTCTTCATGTTACTAGTGCATGCTACAAAAACTGTCATAGGCTTTTACAGACCTGCTGTCTTTTGAGTCTTGTCAACAAGAAACTAGCTTAATGAAGAAATTATTTTGTGTGTAAGTGGATGTTTGAGCTTTCTTCTTGCTGTGATTGTTGAGTAGAGGTCACAAGGTTACTTTTCCAGTTATCTGGTACATAGTACTGGTGTAGCAGGTAGTGAAATGGAGGAAACAGTGAATTACACAGATTAAGTTACGTCTGAATTTGACTTGTGCTAATGAATTTTGTACAGTGGCAGAAACCTCAGCAATGGGAAGGATGCAGGGCCCAGTTTCTACTGCACGTGGGAGTCCCTTCCAGAACGCGGTCTGTCACTTGATCCCATCATCAGACCCCTTTCTTTGCCAGTAACTCCAACCATACTTGCCAGCTTGTCCCCTCTCCACAAGCCCCTTCTGCATTGCTGCCTTGTGGGTGATCAACTCCACCAAATGTGTCAATGCCTCTTTTCCTTACTCATGCACAGTCTTCACTGGTAACTTGTGGCCTGTGATACTCAGCTGATAATCAGCGAGAGAGAAACCTGTGTTCTTTAAGCTGCTGCTTCAGAACCTTGTTCCTGCAGACTGTAACCCAACTTCTGACAGAGAACACAGGAAAGGTGCAGGTTGGCCTCCTGGGTCAGATCAGTGCTCTGTGGTACGTGTTGCCTGCTCCCCAGCACTAGACAGCGTGAGCTGCACCAGAAGAAGGCACACCAGCACCTGCAGAGGTGGTATGGGGACCATACTGAGACAGTTTCTTCTGAACTGAGTTGAGGTCGCTGGGGGAAGCTGGAGGAGTACAAGTGTGCTCTGTCTCCATGTCCATTAGAGTCTGTACTGACAGCAAGTACTCATCTCTTTCTTTAGCCTACTGGGTCTCATGAAAGACAGATCATTGCAGGGAGCAGTGTAATATTAACCCATGGCAAATGCAGTTTCTGTTGCCTGCTGTCATTCTTTGCTGTGTTTGATGTAGATTGTTGCAAACCTCTGGAACAGTGACCTCTCTTTATCTGTACATCCACAAGCTATACATTTGAAAGCTGGAGAGGGATTGTTTACAAGGGCGTGTAGAGATAGGACAAGGGGTAGTGCTCTTCAGCTGGAAGAGGGTCGATTTCCATTACATACTAGGAAGCAATTGCTAATGTGAGTAGTGAGTCCTTGGCACAGGTTGCCCAGAGAAGCTGTGGCTGCCCCCTCCCTGGCAGTGTTGAAGGCCAGGTTGGATGGAGTTTGGGCAACCTGGTGTAGTGGAGGGTGTTGCCTGCCCATGGTAGGGGGTAGGAACTAGATGGACTTTGTGGTCCCTTCCAACTCAAACTGTTCTGTGAGTTTTTGAAATTTGAAATACTTAAATAATAATTGGGCAGGGGAGGAGCTCCCACATGCCAGTCTGAAATTCAGGAAACACCTGCATGTACCAGCCTATTTAGACCCAGCTGCATGCTAGAGACTGATAAACATACAGACAGACACAGCCCATTCGTGGCAATGTTGTAGATAACAGAATGATAAGCTAGTCTTCCTCAAAAGTCGCAAGAGGAATTTGCTTATCACTTTGAGACCTCATGGTGGGAAACATGCTTTTTTTTTCTTTTCTCTCTTTTAGCATTCTTTAGCCAAGCTTTTGAAAATAGATGAGCACTGCCTTGAATATGAACCTGTAAGAGCCTTGTGATTTTCTGACATACTTAAGCAATTGTGCAATTGGGATTTACAGTACAATGTTACTTCTAGAAGGATTCTTTTTCTTCCCTTTCATTTAGAAATGCAACTCTGAAAATGTACCCTTTTTATTACTCATCTGACTCAATCAGCATCAATGTAGAGATTCAAGAAGGATTTTTGGTAGCTCAGCTCATGAAGATGATAATGTTGATATATCATTTCTCTACCTTAATTTATACATAGTTTTCATTACATAGTGCATGTAACACTCATGAGCTCAACAGGCTTTTCTAACACCATTGATCACTCCCTTGCTCTTAGCAGCTGCAACTGCCGTACCTGAAGGGGCCAAAGTCAATAGGGAACTGCTCCAGCATAAGCTTTGTTTTACAGCAAGCTAAAATACTTGGGCCACTAGTAGAAATTATTCAGTAATCCCTGTTTTCTTCCTGTATTTCTTCAGGTTCCAGATACAGAGTCACTCTGACTGTGCCTACTTGGGTGCCTCCACTGTTTCTACATCAGCGTGCTCTTTGCCCAGGCGTTGGATCTGTATCCGCCTTCCCTAAGGCTGAAAAAGCTCACTCAGATCCCTGCTAGTCTTCTGATAATGAAGGATCTTCTTCCCTCCTTTCGCCACATGGACTTGGGGATTGCTAATGTGAGTTGTGAGTCCCTGGCACAGGGTGCCCAGAGAAGCTGTGGCTGCCCCCTCCCTGGCAGTGTTGAAGGCCAGGTTGGATTGGGTTTGGGCAACCTGGTCTAGTGGAGGGTGTTTCTGCCATTGGCAGGGGGTTGGAACTAGGTGATCTTTAAGGTTCCTTCCAACTGAAAATATTCCATGATTCTATGAAATACAATCTGCTGACACTTCTGTTAATAACTTTCTAAAGGAGACTAACTTTGTTAATGTTCAAAATGACTCGCTAGTGATGCCTGATGTCCCACAAGCCACTCACCCTTACTTCTGCTACATTCCTCTTTCCTCTTTTCTTTCATTTCATTGTCTAGAACATGGAAACATGGGTACTTCATCTATTATTTTTACTTCTCTGACTCGTTGCACGTTGTATAACAGAAATGTCTGCAACGTAGTGATAAGCAAATGCTGCCTCTCCAGCCTAACGGTTTTACTCTGGGAGTTTAGCTTTTCGGTTTTATTCCAGGTTTTAAGGTTCTGCTCTTCTGGATGTACCCCCAACTCTGAGTGATTACCAGGGGTGTTACAGCATTTTCCACCTCCTCAGGAATGCCTTCACTATTTGACCTGCAAAAATAACCTTTTCCCTTTCCCGAGGGGTCTCCTCAGCACCCCAGCCGCCTCCAGAGATGCCCGCGGGAGTGACCCGTGCAGAGCCAGCTGCGGGCTTGCCGGAGGTCCCGACATTTGCTGTTGTTGGAGAATCAGGGAGAGATCTGGGGCAAGACAAGTTCTGAAACCGTTTCCATTCGGCATCACAGGCAGTTTGCCGGGAAGGGCACACCCGGAAGCCGGGAAAGCTCATGCCACCTGCCGGACACCACCGCCCCAAACCCCTCTGTGTCCTGCGCTCCGGCAATTCCGACCCCGTGATAATCTCTCCTGGCAGAGCTGCCGCTCAGGAGCCATGGAACGCCCGGATAGAGGGACAAGGACCTGCAAAGGTGAAGGGGCGAAAGGAGAGGGCCCGGGGGGAGACGTAGCGGGGCTGCCGTGGCCGCAACTAGGCGGGGAGCCAGGAGACCCCGCCGGACAGAGGGGCCGAGAGCCGGCGCTCCGTTGGTGTCTGGGGTGGTCGCCAGGCCATTTGAGCCTTCTGGTACTGGAGCCGCGGGTCTGGGCGCGGCGGCAGCGGCCCGGCGGTGTCCCGGGAGCCCACCCACCTCCGAACCAGCTCACCGCTGGCTTCTGGAAGGCAGGTGCGGAGCGAAGGTGGCTCTGGAAAGCTGTCGCTGTGGGACAAAGCTGGACATTGCTCAGGAGCAGTTCTGGGCTCTGGAGTTGGTGGGTTGTCTTCTCTTACCCGTGCCACGTTTGGGCATCAGGTCAACCTCGGCCTCGGTGCCTTCACCCTCGTTTGTCCCATGCTCATTCCTTTTTCCATCCCGCTGGAGCACAGGGAGCTACCTGGCTATTGGGTGAAGTTCTGAATGATGTAAGTAAATTTGAGAGCCAGTCAGAGTTCTTGGTAGCTACAGAGTGTTGTGATGCCAAGCTGCATGTCACACACTTCCTGGGCTTCTTCAGCTCTGTTGCTGGCCTGCTCTCCCCCAGAGAGTGACTTTTTTGGGGAGGGAACAGCTTCACAAGTCCTGGACCCTGTCAGCTGGCTGTATTTCTGTTTTGGGTTTTATTTTAATTCATCAGGTGGGGTTTTTTTCAGGTCTGTGCTCAAATATCTGGCTTTGGAGAGCTGTTGCTGGAGTCCTTGCTGCTGTTACTTTGATTGTGTGTATTCTGCTTGGTAAGTGTTTAAATCATCTAAAAAGAGAATGCAGTTGGCCTTAGAAATAACTGGAGTTTTAGATTGTCAGAAGTCCCTGAAAAGTTTCATTCGGAACTTCCTTTACCTCCAGGTTGAACAGAAGTCTCATGAGATGCCAGGGTTGTTGACAAGTACTGGAGCAGTGACTCCACTAGTTAGTGGGGTTCGAGGGGGCTCAGTTTAGTCTTGGCATTCAAGTTCATAACTGCATGGTTGGTCTTAATCCAAGGTCAAGGAAACAAATAGCAAATGGAAGATTTTTCTTTGCAACCCATCTGTTCTCCTTCAAAAAAATGTCAGTATAATAAAGCAAGCTATTAATTCAGCTGCAAGGGAGCAGTGCTTGCAGAAACTATACTCCCCAGAAACATTGAAGCTGTACAAGAGTCCTTGGAGGATACGTTATCATCACCCTCTCAGCTCCTCCTACCAACCTCCCCCTTTTCACCACTGTAAAGGTGTGTCAGCAGCCACAAGCGTGCAGCAGCCAGAGTGTGTAAGGAGTTTACAATAGATATTTCTGCTGTGCAGCAGTAATAATGCCATGGTTAGACTGCGATGATTTTAGACGATGCAGGGAGAAGGCAAGCTAAAAGAGCTCCAGGAACCTTTACCTGTTGGAAAAAATATGTGGAATGTTTTTTTTATCGTTTCACAGCAAGACCTTATTCAGCAAAAGATGTTCCTGTCTGTCCTTCCCTGCAACCCTGTCCATCAGGTTGGCTGCATTTCCAGGGCAAATGCTACTACATCTCAGAGGTTGAAGATGACTGGAGCTCCAGTCAGAGGTTCTGCTCTCAGCACAATGCTTCCCTTCTGGTGATTGACAATCATCAGGAACTGGTAAGGGAACAAAAGGGGCATCCTGGATTCACCCCATCTCACTTCTAGGGAGCTTCTCCATGAACCAGTGTGTTCTTCCATCATCTTAAACTGACTGGTTTGAACAGTGATGTGAAGACCGAGAGGAGTCAGGGCTTGCAGAAAGCTGCATGCCTCCTCTCCTTGCAAATCTCAAACCTCAGGTTTTGCAGTTGGTGTTTTAAGAAGTCCCAGAGGCTTATCTGAGCTGAGTTTGGCACTGGCCACAGTTATAAATACTCACATTGAAGGCATCTACCAAGGTGAACACTGTTGCATGGGAAGGTGGTTGGAACTAGATGGGCTTTGAGGTCCCTTCCAACTCAAACTGTTCTATGAGTTTATGAAATTTAAAATACTGAAATAATAATTGGGCAGGGGAGGAGCTCCTACATGCCAGTCTGAAATTCAGGAAACACCTGCATGTACCAGCCTATTTAGACCCAGCTGCATACTAGAGATGATTAAACATAGAGACACAGCCCATTGGTGCCAATGTTATAGATAACAGAATGATAAGCTAGTCTTCCTCAAAAGTCTCAAGAGGAATTTGCTTATTTTGAGACCTCATGTTGAAAAACATGCTTTTCTTTTCTCTCTTTTTCTTTCTCTCTAGCATTCTTTAGCCAAGCTTTTGAAAATAGCTAACTGCTGGATTGGATTGCAGAAGAGAGGTGAAAGCTTCTACTGGGAGAATGGCACTGCCTTGAATGTGAACCTGTAAGTGCCTTGTGATTTTCTGACATACTTAAGCAACTGTGCAATTGGGGTTTACAGCACAATGTTACTTCTAGAGGGATTCTTTTTCTTCCCTGACATTTGGAAATATGAGTTTGAAAATTCACACTTTGCAGTTATTACTGGTCTGACTCCATCAGCATCAATGTAGAGAAGGCCCTGACTCAAGAAGAATTTTTGGTAGCTCAGCTCATGAAGATAATAATGCTGATATATCATGTATTTACCTTAATTTATTCATATTTATCATTACATTGTATAGACGTTTCAGTCGCTTTTCAGATCTTCAGGATTCTCAGTTTCCAGTGTGATTCCTTGTGCTCTGCTGTCTGAAGTACCCAATATCTGTCAACTGTGCACACATTTTTATAGGGGTGAAACAGAATGAAGTGACAGGTAGGGGGGATTAATTCAGGGGGGTTAAGCAGCTTGATAAGAAAAATCATACCTGCTTTAGTGAGTTTGTCATGACCTGCAGCCAAGCCAGATTTCACCCCTATTTATCTTAGAAAATGTGTGGGCTATAGCAGCTCTGCATCAGGCCCATTAAACAGCAGTTCCCATTGCCTTGCTTTCCAGAGCATTTATCACCCTGGTAATTCTAGGCAGGATATACCATGAGCTGTCTTTTCTCTCTCCTCCTGGTTTTGTAGGATGTCTGGTATGGACCGTTCATAGTGACAGAGATTGGTGTAACACTCATGAGCTCAACAGGCTTTTCTAACACCATTGATCACTCCCTTGCTCTTAGCAGCTGCAACTGCCGTATCTGAAGGGACCAAAGTCAGCTGGAAACTGCTCCAGCAAAAGCTTTGTTTTACAGCAAGCTAAAATACTTGGGCCACTAGTAGAAATTGTTCAGTAATCCCTGTTTTCTTCCTGTATTTTGTCAGGTTCCCGATACAGGGTCTCTCCGACTGTGCCTACTTGGGTGCCTTTGGTGTTTCTACATCAGCGTGTTCTGACCACAGGCGTTGGATCTGTATCCACCTTCCCTGAAGGGATGACTTGGATCTTAATTTGATAGGGGCAGCTGAGATGTGTCCATTATAAAGCCCCTTTGGACAGATGTCCTATCTCTGGAGGTCTCCTAGGAGAGAGGGCTATGTTCAGGGTTGGGTGTTTGTATCCCATGGAAGCAGTGTTTTTTTCTGTGTAAAACCCCTCCTGCTGCTGGAAAGAGAGTGTGGTATTCACTGATCAGGGAAGGTCATGTTTGCAGCTGCCAGGTGTGGCAGGCAGGGACATGAGAGCTGCCACCATTTGCTGCCCCTCTGCTGAAGCTTCCCAAGGCCGGTAAGCGCAGCCCCTCAGCTTCTCCATCCCCAGGTGAGTGTGGGGCGCCCACAGGAGCTTCTGAGAGTTGTGCTGTGTGGCAGAATTCTCCAGCAGATGGGGTACAACAGGGAGCTGGGGATAGTAATAGGCAGGTGCCAGTGATACCAGCTTCACACTCTTGTACTTCCACAGCCGATTGCACTAAGCTTATCCCTGCTTTGCACTGATGTATATGAGGTCAGAACCTGTCTTCTCTGTCTCAGATGTTGTGCAGGTTGGTATGATGTCTAATTTTGGATGTTCCCTCGGGAATTCTGAACCAAAAAGTTAACCAAGAACTGCCTTGAATAAATTCCTCTTGTGTAAAGCTACAGGTTTTGGTTTGTGTTTGTTTAGGCTGAACTAAGCTCTTTTCTGTTTACCAAAGGCCTTCCCCATGTTGGCAGGTTTCAGGGATGGGATACTTTTTATGGTCAAAAGACAAGTATTCAGTCTCAGGTGCTGAAGACATACTGTACATGTGTGCCAGAGTTGCAGTCAATGGCTCAAAGTCCAAATGGAGACAGGAGATGATTTGTGTTCCTCAGGGTACAGTATTGGGACCAGCAGAATTCAATGTCTTTGTCGGTGACAGGGAGAGTGGGATCAAGTGCACCCTCAGCTGTTTGCCCAGGACACCAAGCTGTGTGGTGAGGTTGACACCCTAGAGGGAAGGGATGCCGTCCAGAGAGACCTGGACAGGCTTGAGAGGTTGGTCCATGTCAAACTCATGAAATTGAACAAGGCCAAATGCAAGGTCCTGCACTTGGGTTGGCACAATCCCAAGAACTAATACAGGCTGGACAGGGAATGCCCTGAGAATAGCCTCAGGAGGAGAAGGATTTTGGGGGTGCTGCTTAATGTCGAGCTCAAGATATGCCAGCAGTGTGTGCTAGCAGCTCAGGAGGCCAACCATGTCCTGGGCTGCATCAAGAAGAGCATGGCCAGAGGTTGAGGGAGGTGATCCTGCTGCTCTATTCTTGTGAGACCCCATGAGACCACCCTACATGACCTGTAACATCAGTGCCATTTGCTAGAAGATGTACCCATTATCTGCCTTCTTGGTTTACACCCTCCACTAGACCAGGGTGCCCAGAGCCTCATCCAGCCTGGCCTTGAACACTGTGCCAGGGCTTGACAAGCTGCCCTGAAGAAATTGGTTTTGCATTTGTGAAGAGTTCTCCAGGAAAGTTTCCATTGTCAGGTCCTTCAGCAGTTTCAAGAATGAAACTGTATTACCAAGAACGTTTTTTCTTTGCCAGGGCTGGTGACCCATGGCAGTGGTTCTCTCCAGTTGAGACTGGGGCCTGGCCACCTCCTCCTACCAATTTCACTGAGCCTCTGCAGACTACCCAGGATGTGGCTGCAAAGAAAGCCAATCCCTGGGATGCAGAGGGGGCAGAAGGGATGCCTTCCAGGACTCAATCCCCTGGGCCAGTGACCTTCCATGGAGGTCCTGGGCACCTCACTTAGTGTTAGGAGGCCCTGTCTACAGTGGCTGAGTGCTGGATCCTGCAAGCCCAATGAGGCCAGCTAATTCAAGCAACTAAAGATGTCTAACTTTGGTACTTCTTAATAAGGCAAGTGTTACCCATCTCTTATAGCGGGGTGGTACAGAAATGAGTTACTCCAGGTGTAATCTAAAAGCTGCTCTGCAACCACATGAAAAGACAGGCAATGATGCCCCTTCCCACTTCTCTGGGGACATGACTGGTTTTATTAGCATAGCATTAGCATTTTTACAGCCATGTGACAGCCCTCATTTGCAAAGATATGCCAGTTTATTTCCAGTGGCATGTGTAACAGGATAACTGTTCTACTTGGAGAAAAAAAAGCCTAGACTGTCTTGCTGCATAGTATATTGAAAAGAAAACTCACAAGCTTACCTCAGATGGCTCTCCATTCACTCAGAAGAACTTGTTTCCATTCCTGCACAGCCCAATCCAGAAGTCTTTTATTTGTATTAGAGACATTGGAAAGTTCTAGGCAAATCCCAGACAAAAACGGCATATGGCTGTGAGAGGGTTTCAGTGATTATGAGTTTAGAGCTTTTTGTACAAACAGATATGAACTGCAACACAGAATGTGCCATGGTGGACTTATCCCCTCCTCCCCAGTGACTGATGTTTTACTGCTAAATTTAATTAGATTAGATTCTAAAGGAAACCCTGGATCCATTACTAATGGCCAGTGAGGTCCCAGCTATGTAGTTGGCAGTCAGGCCGAGTGTTACAGACCCTTCCCCACCTCGTCATTAAAAACACCCACATGTCACTAAAAATACCATATCTCATCCCAAAAGGGTCAGTTAGTACAGGGGGTCACTGTATCACCAGGAGAACGGTGTTTCGGTACAAGGACGTACGTTGAGTGGGAACACAAGAGCCTGACACAGCACAGGTTGCCTTGACTCTTACCTCACATAATTCCTTGGATATCAGTTACCTTGTGTCTCTATCAAATCCAGGTTACACTCCTAAACACCCCCACCCCCACCCCCCCCCAGCTTCCCAGTTTTCACACTTCCAGTCCTGACAAGAATTGTGTGGTGGGTGAGGTCATTCTGTTTTCCTGTCTCTCCTATTCCCAATCTGAAACTCAGCTGGGATTGTCTAAACCCGAAGTCTGGGAGGTCTGAGGCCCCACAAGGAGTTTATAGTTTGCAGGGTGGATAAAACAAAGTCTTTATCGATTCTTTTCTTAGGGTCCTGCAGCCAGCACTGAAACACATTTCTAATGGCACTAACACAGGAGAAAGAAAATGGTTTGAATGTAACAAAACCCACAGGTAGAACCTACTGCTCAGACCAGGTACTTCTCAATGCCATTGGTCCCACCATCACATAACCACAGCCAGTCTTCTCCTTTTGGGGAAACAGGAGAAATGGAGTATTTTGCCCAGAACTAACAACACATTTCTGTTCCTCTGTTGTGCTTGAGAAAACACCCTGTAAATGAGCTGTGCCCTTCAAGAGTATCGAGAAGGTACAACAGACAGAAGTGCACCTGTGTTCTGTAAACTCAAAATGAGTCTAATACATCTGTGTTGTGGGAATTGCTCAAATGCACTTTTGGGTGCCCACAAATGGAGGGAGTGAACGTCAAGAGGGTGTGAAGGGAGAGGACAGGACTTCAAACAAACACATAAATTCCCAGTTTAAAAAAATCCCAAGAAACCAAACCCACACGTTCTGTATTAGCGATTAGGAGGCACAACTCCATTTCTAAACTCTTTCAGCCTTTACTTTTAACTGCCACACAGTTTGCCTTTTAAATTGAAGAAATACCCTCTGAGGTGAGAACAGAATTTCTACAGTGGATTTAATGAACAGACCACGTCGCCCTGAAGAAGTCTGGAGGCTGTACCAGGACATCAGGTTTCCAGCCCTACCAGAGAACAAGAGATGGAATTACAGAAGCCCTTAGGGCAGCAGAAGGAGCATGAATCCAAGGTGCTGGACACCTTATCAGCTCTTGTTGGCTGCCAATCACTGCAAGGGAAACGCCATAACTAAAGCAGGACTCCTGGCTGGAATTCCAATCTGCCACAGCTCCTGAATGACAGGAACACTTCTTCTTATGGTACAGCCAGTCATCAGGGCACAGCTCTGTCTGTTGAAACTTTGGTTGATCTTTTGTTCAAATTAAGACATGATGAGAATGTTACTTACTTGTCATTATGTGTTTAAAATCATAGAATGGTCTGGGTTGGAAGGGACCCTGAGGATCACAGAGTTCCTACCCCCTGTCACAGGCAGGACCACCAACCTCCAGGCCTGGATCTACACAAGGTTGCCCAGGGCCACATCCAGCCTGGCCCTGAACACCTCCAGGGACGGGGCATCCACCACCTCTCTGGGCAGCCTGTTCCAGCACCTCACCAGTCTCTCTGTAAAGAGCTTCCCTCTAAAATCTAATCTAAACCTTCCCTCCTTCAGCTTCAATCCATTCCCCCTTGTCCTGCAGTTGTCTACCCTTTAAAACAGCTGATTCCCCTCCTGTTTCTCTGCTCCCTTCAGGTACTGGAAGGCTACAGTGAGGTCCCCCCACGGGCTTCTCTTCTCTAGGCTGAACAAGCCCAGCTCCTTCAGCCTCTTTTCATAGGGGAGGTGCTCCAGCCCCCTGACCATCTTCATGGCTCCTCTGAACCCTCTCCAATAGTTCTATATCTTTCTTGTATTGGAGCCCCCAGGTCTGGACACAGCACTCCATGTGGGGCCTCACGAGGGCAGAGTGGAGAGGGACAATCACCTCCCTGTCCCTGATGGCCACCCCTCTGCTAATGGAGAAGGGGGGGCTGCAGAGATGGCTGCTGCAAGAAGGAGATAGAAGCTCTCTGTAGGCCTCAGAGACTAAACATCGTCCAATTCAAGGCCAGAGTTGCTGCTGACCAAGGCCGAGCCAATTGGCAATGGTCACAGCACCTCTGGGAATCACATTTAGGAGAAAGAAAACCTCAGGCAGACACATTTTGACACCAGAGAATGGAGTGGGAAGATGTAAGAAGCTGTGCAGACACCAAGACCAGGGGAAAAGGAGGTGGAGGGGAAGAGTGAGGTGCTCCAGGTGCTGGAGAGAGAGATTCCCCTCCAGCCCATGGAGAAGACCATGGTAGAGTGGGTGTCCCCTCATAGCCCTTGGATAATGACGGGGAGCAGAGACCATCTACGGCCTGTGGAGAGGCCGGCCCATGCCACAGCTGGTTTGCCAGGGGACTTGTGACTGTGGGGGGGACCAGGCCGGAGCAGTCTGGGCCCAAAGCTCAGCACCCCATGGAAGGGAGCCACGCTGAGGCAAGTGGTGAGGAGATGACTCCCCGATAGAAAGGGCTCTCACTGGAGAAGTTCATGGGGGACTGTGTCCCCTGGGTGGGAGCACGTAGAATAAAATGATGAATGAAGTCTGCTAAGAAGGGAGGGTTCGGGGGGAAGGTGCTTTAAGACCTGGCTGCACTTCTCATTACCCAACTCTGGTTCACTGGGTGTGTAGTTGTAATAAATTAGTTTTCTTTATTCCCTGTAGAATCATGACACTAGTTGCTGAGTGATCCCTCTCTGTCCTTATCTCAAATCCTAAGACTCTCAACATAGATTCTCTCCCCTTTCTGGCTGAAAAGGGGAGTGATAGAGCAGCTTCGGTGGGCATTTGGCCTCCAGCCAGGGCCAGACCACCTCAGTCCCTTTTGGTGCCCAGACACAGAGACAGGGACACAGGTCTGAGGACAGAAAGAAACATGAATGCTCACCGGGTACTAAAGCCCATGTGAGGAACTGAAGACTCGAGGAACAACCCAACGTGCAGAGACACACGAACTTCACGGAGATTTTCCACACCCTTCCAGCTGCCCCTGAGGCGACTCCGTGCTGCAGAGCTTCGGCACGTCTGAAACTCCAGCAGACTGTTTCCCAGCTTTTCAATTCCCAAACCCCTCCGAAACACTCGCAGGTGTCCGAGTGCTCAGTGTCCCCGGTGCCGCCCTGGGGACGAGGGGCAGTGCCCCGCGGCAGCCGGTCCGCGGTTACTCCTCCTGCTCCAACCCGTCCCGTCCCGTCCCGCCCGCTGCTGGGAGCCAGGCCCCGCCCAGCCGGGCGAGCCGCCCCAACGCTTTGAGCAGCGCGTCCGCCTTCGGCCCCGATACAGCCCGTCCCGCTTGTCGGCAGATCCTGACAGCTCCAGCCGGTCCCGCAGCGGATCGGAGGAGAACCGCAGCAGAGGGAAGGAGCGAGAGGCCGCGCCTGCAGCCGGAGGGGCCGGGGCGGCTCGTTTGGTGCTCGGGGGCCGGCGGCAGCGGCGCTCAGCATCGAGAGACGCTCCGGCCGCAGCGCCGAGAGCAGGTAGGGTGCTGCTGGGGTGCTGGCTCGGGCCGGGGTCCCGCATGCGGCCCTCGCCGGAGCCGAAGGGAAGGTCGGGCTGCAGAGCAGGACTAAAGCGGAGGGAAGTGGTTTGTGTGGAGGGAGGCGGCAGCCTCCCTGTGTGTGTCGGGCAGGCGCAGGCGGAGGGCAGCCTCCCCGTGTGTGGGGGCGGCGGGTCCCCCGGTGCCTCCCCCAGGCGCTCGCTGGCGGTTGCCGGGCCCCCCCGGGCTACACACGCGGGTCGGGCGCGGCCGGTCCCGGTCCCGTCGTCGTCCCCCACCCCGTTTCCAATCTGCTGACACTTCTGTTAATTATTTTCTAAAGGAGACTAATTTTTGTTAATGTTCAAAGTGAGTCGCTAGTGAGGCCTCATGTCCCACAAGTGTGAACTCTGCCGCCTTCTTCCTTCCCCTTCCCCTTTCATTTCAGTATCTAAAACATGGAACCCCTGCGTCCCGTCCCCCCTCGCACCCCCTCCCCGGCTCACTGACAGCGAGCGGCCGCTGCCTGGTACCCAACCAGTGCCCAGGCACTCACATGCACAAAGAGTTTTGGGGATGAGCAGAGTCTTGACCTTCTTGGTAATTCCAAGCCTTTCTGCTTTCGTAGGATGGGCCAAGTGCAAGTGGAGCCTGAGTCTTGGAGATATTTAGGCACCTGATTAGCATAAATAATACCAGCAATGAAACTAAAGCTCCTGAAGCCTTTTCTAAGGAGGAGTGGTTTATTTTTTCCTTACTATTACCTAACTGATACCTGAATGGAGCATACAAACAGGAGGGGAATCACTTTTGTCTTCACACAAGAGGATCAAATATAAACAGTTCACACTGGGACCCAACACAACAGTTATCTCCTTTTTCATGACTACCACTTTGCCTAGAAGGAAACTCCAGAGTTTTGTCTAATCCAAGCCAGGGGACCACCTGGATTTGGAGCTGTTCTTCAGATTTCCTGCAGGAAGGTGCTTTACCAAAGGAAATAAACATCTGACATTTTGACTTGAAGAGCTGCTCTGTGACACCTACATGGTCTGGAGAGGGATATTCACTGTACCCTTCTGTTATCGCTCCAATATGGGATGTTTTTCTTAAATTGATGTTACTGAACGGAGGAGTTAAAACAAAAAGTCACCCAGAGAAGAATTTGCAGCTATAAACATTATTGTGTCAGTGCAGAAATGTCAATGTATCCATTCTGACAGCAAATACTTATCTCATTCTTTAGTTTACTGGGTCTAATGAAAGACAGATCATTGCAGGGAGCAGTGTAATATTAACCCATGGCAAATGCAGTTTCTGTTGCCTGCTGTCATTCTTTGCTGTGTTTGATGTAGATTGTTGCAAACTTCTGGAGCAGTGACCTCTCTTTATCTGTACATCCACAGATAAAAAGCTTTACATTTGAAAGCCATACAGGGATTTATTGCAAGGGCATGTAGTGATAGAACAAGGGGTAGTGCTCTTAATCTGAAAGAGGGTAGCTTTCCATTACATATTAGGAAGAAACTGCTAATGTGAGTTGTGAGTCCCTGGCACAGGGTGCCCAGAGAAGCTGTGGCTGCCACCTCCCTGGCAGTGTTGAATGCCAGGTTTGATGGAGTTTGGGCAACCTGGTGTAGTGGAGGGTGTCCCTGCCCACAGTAGGGGGTTGGAACTAGGTGATCTTTAAGGTCCCTTTCAAATGAACCCATTCCATGATTCTATAGAATAGGCAGCCTCCCCGTGTGTGTGGGGCGGTGGGTCCCCCGGGCCTCACGCGCGGCTCGTGCGCGGTCACACCCTGTTGTCCACCCCACTTACAATCTGCTGACATTTCTGTTAATTACTTTCTAAAGGAGACTAGGTTTGCTAATGTTCAAAATGACTCGCTAGTGAGGCCTGATGTCCCACAAGCCACTCACCCTGACTTCTGCTACCTTCTTCCTTCCTCTTTTCTTTCATTGTCGAAAACACGGAAACTTAAAGGTAAGCAAATGCTGCCTATCCAGCGTAACTATTTTACTTTGGGAATTTAGCTTTTCAGGGTTTTTTACATGTTTAAGGATAATTTTTACTAGTTCTGCTCTTCTGGATCTACCCCGAACTCTACTTGTGCATACCATGGGTGTGATAGCATTTTGCACCTCCTCAGGAATGCCTTTGCTGGCCTTGGCTTGTTCCTGCAACATGGAGACTCGTGTCTTGACAGCTTTAGATTCAGAGGTTAATAACAGAACTTCTCATTTCCTCAACAGGTCCCATCCTAAAAGTGGCAGGTGGCATTCAGGCATATGTGAGAACTGTTGAATTCCCATTGTTTTCCAAGCTTCAAATGTACAGGGGGAAAGAAGGCACACTCTTGTGTTTTCCCTGTAGCACCCACAACACTTATTGCTTCATCAACCCCAATGGTTCGGGGAGGCACTCTGCTTTTGGAGGGGACACTCACTTCCAGTACTCTTCCTTTTTACAGTAAGTACACAGATTTTCCTCATTAGCCAGTTTATATAACAGCCATCAGTGATTACAGTACTTCATGAAGTTTTCCCCTCACCTGGGGCTCTGTCAATCTGTGTCCAGTGTATTAAGATACAACCCAAAGGTGACTTTTTCTGGATGCCTCCCTTGGAAAATTCCACACACCTCCCCCCGCCACATTAAGTGTAAATAATGAAACAACTCTCTCATCTGCACACACAAACCCCCAAATTTGTAGTTCTGATAACCAAACCAGAATTCAGAGACTGATTAAGACAATTAAACAAGCTGGGGACTCTAACCCCTTTATCACCAAGTTGGGGGCTTGAATCCTCTTTCACTCAGGAGTTTTCCAGCCTTTTGTCTGAGAGAATAACTCAGGACTCAAATCTCTCCTGATTTGCGTCTACAGCCCAACCCTCTGCAGCTTCCTCTTCATCTGATGGGTGCCTGGCCAGCACACCAGTATGAAAGACACATCTTAAACTTACATTGGCTCTTACTTGGAGCTCTTCACTGTGGGGATTGCAGGTTCTCCCTGAGAATCCCTCAGTGCTGGCTGGAGGTCCTGTGATGCCAATTTGGGAGTTTCATTCAGCAGGCATTCCTCATGGCAGTGCTGGGTGCACGGGGGCCGCTCCAACTCCAGGTGCATCCCAATGCACGTTGCACAACAGAAATGTTGGAAACTTCAAGATAAGCCAGTGCTGCCTTTCCAGCCTAACAGTTTTACTCTGGGAATTGTAGGAACCTCTCAGCATCACCCTGGAAATGTATCAGCTCTACAGAGTAACAGGTGCTGGAATGGTAAAATATTACTGCTATTAATGAAGAAATGTCTTGCTGTAGAGATGAACAGACAACTAATGAAGAACAAACTTCAGGAGCAGCAAGCAAAGAGCAAATCTCACGATATTTTCTTCCCTACTTACTGGCAGGATTCCTGCAGCACAGAGGCGAGCTCAGGGCAGGAGGCTTTGGGGGGCAGCACAGGGGGAGCATTGCACACAAGCCGAGCTGTTGGCTCGTTTTACGGGGGGCCTTTTTTTACCTGCAAAAAACCCCTTTCCCTTTCCCGAGGGGTCTCCTCAGCACCCCAGCCGCCTCCAGAGATGCCCGCGGGAGTGACCTGTGCAGAGCGAGCTGCGGGCTTGCCGGAGGTCCCGACATTTGCTGTTGTTGGAGAATCACGGAGAGATCTGGGGCAAGGCAAGTTCTGAAACCGTTTCCATTCGGCATCACAGGGCGATGCGCGGAGAAGGATGCGCGGAGAAATCGGGAGAAGCGCATCCCACCCACCCGACACCGCCGCCATTCCATCCTCTCCGGGTCCTGCGCGCCGGCAATTCCGGTCCCGTCATCATCTCTCCCGGATGAGCCGCCGCTGCCGAGCCTGGAGCCATGGAACGCCCGGATCGAGGGACAAGGACCTGCAAAGGTGAAGGGGCGAAAGGTGAGGGCCCGGGGCGGGGGGAGACGTAGCGGGGCTGCCGTGTCCGCAGCCGGGCGGGGAGCCAGGAGACCCCGCCGGACAGAGGGGCCGAGAGCCGGTGCTCCATCGGCGGCTGGGGCGGTCGCCGGGCGGTCCCGAGCCCTGGGCGCCATTTGCTCCGGCCGGCCGGGAACGGAGCGGCGGGTCTGGGCGCGGCGGCAGCGGCCCGGCAGTGTCCCGGGAGCCCACCCACCTCCGAACCAGCTCACCGCTGGCTTCTGGAAGGCAGGTGCGGAGCGAAGGTGGCTCTGGAAAGCTGTCGCTGTGGGACAAAGCTGGACATTGCTCAGGAGCAGTTCTGGGCTCTGGAGTTGGTGGGTTGTCTTCTCTTACCCGTGCCACGTTTGGGCATCAGGTCAACCTCGGCCTCGGTGCCTTCACCCTCGTTTGTTCCATGCTCATTCCTTTTTCCATCCCGCTGGAGCACAGGGAGCTCCCTGGCTATTGGGTGAAGTTCTGAATGATGTAAGTAAATTTGAGAGCCAGTCAGAGTTCTTGGTCGCTACAGAGTGTTGTGATGCCAAGCTGCATGTCACACACTTCCTGGGCTTCTTCAGCTCTGTTGCTGGCCTGCTCTCCCCCAGAGAGTGACTTTTTTGGGGGCAGGGGGAACAGCTTCCCAAGTCCTGGACTCCATTCCCCTGTCAGCTGGTTGGGTTTTTTTTTAAATTCATTTGGTGTTTTTTTCCAAGTCTGTGCTCAAATATCTGGCTTTGGCGAACTGTTGCTGGAGTCCTTGCTGCTGCTACTTTGATTGTGTGTTTTCTGCTTGGTAAGTGTTTAAATCCTTTAAAAAAAAAAAAGTAATTAGCCATAGAAATTTGCAGAGTATTAGGTTGTCTTAATTGTTTTCTTGAACTAGGATTAGCAAATGGAAGATTTTTCTTTGCAACCCATCTGTTGTCCTTCCAAAAGTGTCAGTATAATAAAGCAAGCTATTAATTCAGCTGCAAGGGAGCAGTGCTTGCAGAAACTATACTCCCCAGAAACATTGAAGCTGTACAAGAGTCCTTGGAGGATACGTTATCATGACCCTCTCAGCTCCTCCTACCAACCTCCCCCTTTTCACCACTGTAAAGGTGTGTCAGCAGCCACAAGCGTGCAGCAGCCAGAGTGTGTAAGGAGTTTACAATAGATATTTCTGCTGTGCAGCAGTAATAATGCCATGGTTAGACTGTGATGACTTTAGACGATGCAGGGAGAAGGCAAGCTAAAAGAGCTCCAGGAACCTTTTCCCGTTGGAAAAAATGTGGAATGTTTTTTTTATCGTTTCACAGCAAGACCTTCTTCAGCCAAAGATGCTCCTGTCTGTCCTTCCCTGCAACCCTGTCCGTCAGGATGGCTGCATTTCCAGGGCAAATGCGACTACATCTCAGAGGTTGAAGATGACTGGAGCTCCAGTCAGAGGTTCTGCTCTCAGCACAATGCTTCCCTTCTGGTGATTGACAATCATCAGGAACTGGTAAGGGAACAAAAGGGGCATCCTGGATTCACCCCATCTCACTTCTAGGGAGCTTCACCATGAACCAGTGTGTTCTTCCAGCATCTTAAACTGACTGGTTTGAACAGTGATGTGAAGACCGAGAGGAGTCAGGGCTTGCAGAAAGCTGCATGCCTCCTCTCCTTGCAAATCTCAAACATCAGGTTTGCAGTTGGTGTTTTATAAAGTCCCAGAGGCTTATCTGAGCTGAGTTTGGCACTGGCCACAGTTATAAATACTCATATTGAAGGCATCTGTCAAGGTGAACACTGTTGCATGGGAAGGTGGTTGGAACTAGATGGGCTTTGAGGTCCCTTCCAACTCAAATCATTCTATGAATTCATGACATTTAAAATACTGAAATAATAATTGGGCGGGGGAGGAGCTCCCATATGCCAATCTGAAATTCAGGGAACACCTGCATGTACCAGCCTATTTAGACCCAGCTGCATACTAGAGATTATTAAACATACAGACAGACACAGCCCATTGGTGACAATGTTGTAGATAACAGAATGATAAGCTAGTCTTCCTCAAAAGTTGCAAGAGCAATTTGCTTATCATTTTGAGACCTCAAGGTGACAAACATGCTTTTTCTCTCTCTCTTTTAGCATTCTTTAGCCAAGCTTTTGCAAATAGGAAACTGCTGGATTGGATTGCGGAAGAGAGGTGGAAGCTTCTACTGGGAGAATGGCACTGCCTTGAATGTGAACCTGTAAGTGCCTTGTGATTTTCTGACCTACTTAAGCAACTGTGCAATTGGGGTTTACAGCACAATGTTACTTCTAGAGGGATTCTTTTTCTTCCCTGTCATTCGGAAATATGAGTTTGAAAATTCACCCTTTGCAGTTGTTACTGGTCTGACTCCATCAGCATCAATGCAGAGAATCATAGAATTGTAGGGGCTGGAAGGGACCTCGAGAGATCATCGGGTCCAACCCCCCTGCTAAAGCAGCTCCCTAGGACATATCACTCAGAGAGGCGTCCAAGTGGGTCTTGAATATCTCCAGAGAAGGAGATTCCACGACCCCCCTGGGGAGCCTGTCCCAGGGCTCTGTCACCCTCACTGTGAAAAAGTTCTTCCGCATGTTGGTGCGGAACTTCCTGTGCTCCAGCTTGCAGCCATTGCCCCTTGTCCTGTCTCCACAGACCACTGAAAAAGGGCTGGCTATTTCTCCCTACTTCCCATACTTTTTCTGGGTGCCTCCCTTAGACAATTCCACACACCTCCCCCGGCCATATTAAGTGTAAATAATTTTTTTTACCTGCAAAAAACCCCTTTCCCTTTCCCGAGGGGTCTCCTCAGCACCCCAGCCGCCTCCAGAGATGCCCGCGGGAGTGACCTGTGCAGAGCCAGCTGCGGGCTTGCCGGAGGTCCCGACATTTGCTGTTGTTGGAGAATCACGGAGAGATCTGGGGCAAGGCAAGTTCTGAAACCGTTTCCATTCGGCATCACAGGGCGATGCGCGGAGAAGGATGCGCGGAGAAATCGGGAGAAGCGCATCCCACCCACCCGACACCGCCGCCATTCCATCCTCTCCGGGTCCTGCGCGCCGGCAATTCCGGTCCCGTCATCATCTCTCCCGGATGAGCCGCCGCTCCCGAGCCTGGAGCCATGGAACGCCCGGATCGAGGGAGAAGGACCTGCAAAGGTGAAGGGGCGAAAGGAGAGGGCCCGGGGGGAGACGTAGCGGGGCTGCCGTGTCCGCAGCCGGGCGGGGAGCCAGGAGACCCCGCCGGACAGAGGGGCCGAGAGCCGGCGCTCCGTCGGCGGCTGGGGCGGTCGCTGGGCGGTCCCGAGCCCTGGGCGCCATTTGCTCCGGCCGGCCGGGAATGGAGTTGGGGGTCTGGGCGCGGCG
The DNA here is from genome assembly GCF_964237585.1 of Gallinula chloropus. Lineage (NCBI taxonomy): Eukaryota > Metazoa > Chordata > Aves > Gruiformes > Rallidae > Gallinula > Gallinula chloropus. The sequence continues at coordinate 66,885,528 of NC_140085.1, forward strand.
GTAGCGGCCCGGCGGTGTCCCGGGAGCCCACCCACCTCCGAACCAGCTCACCGCTGGCTTCATAGAATCAGAGAATCACAGAATTGTAGGGGTTGGAAGGGTCCTCAAGAGATGATCAGGTCCATCCCCTCTGCTAAAGCAGCTCCCTAGGACATATCACTCAGAGAGGCGTCCAGACGGGTCTTGAGTATCTCCAGAGAAGGAGACTCCACCACCCCGCTGGGCAGCCTGTCCCAGGGCTCTGTCACCCTCACTGTGAAAAAGTTCTTCCACATGTTGGTGCAGAACTTCCTGTGCTCCAACTTGCAGCCATTGCCCCTTGTCCTATCCCCACAGACCTCTGAAAAGGGGCTGGCCCTTTCCCCCTGCATCCCCTGCTTCAGATAATTATAAACTTTAATTAGGTCCCCCCTTAGTCTTCTCTTCTCAAGGCTGAAGATTCCCAGCTTACTCAGCCTATCCTCATAGGGGAGATGTTCCAGGCCCCTAATCATCTTCGTGGCCCTTCTTTGGACTCTCTCCAGGAGATCCCTGTCCTTTTTAAACCAAGGAGCCCAGAACTGGACACAATACTCCAGGTGGGGCCTGACCAGGGCAGAGTAGAGGGGGAGGATCACCTCCTTTGACCCCCAGGTCCTTCTCCACTGAACTCTTCTCCAGCAGGTCATCCCCCAGCCTGTACTTATACAAATGGTTGTTCCTTCCCAGGTGCAAGACTTCACACTTGCTTTTGTTGAACTTCACCTGGTTTCTCCCTGCCCAGCTCTCCAGCCTGTCCAGGTCTCGCTGGATGGCAGCGCAGTGTTCCTGCGTGTCAGCCACTCCTCCCAGCTTTGTATCATTGGCATACTGGCTGAGGGTGGATGCTCTTCCCTCATCAAGGTTGTCAATGAAGATATTAAACAGAATTGGACCCAACACCGAGCCCTGGGGAACACCGCTAGTAACAGGTGTCCAGTCAGATTCTGCTCCTCGAATCACAACCCTCTGGGCTCGGTCCAACAGCCAATTCTCAACCCACCTCACCGTCCACTCATCTATCCCATGCTTTCTCAGCTTTGCTATCAGGGTGTCATGGGAGACAGTATCAAAGGCCCTGCTGAAGTCAAGGTAGATGACATCCACTGCTCTCCCTCCATCTACCCAGCCTGTTATGAGATCATAGAAGGCTATGAGATTGGTCAGGCACGATTTCCCCTTGGTGAATCCATACTGACTACTCCTCATGACCTTCTTCTCTTCCAATTGCTTAGAGATGGCATCCAGAACAAGCTGTTCCATTACCTTCCCTGGGACAGAGGTGAGGCTGACTGGTCTATAGTTACTAGGTTCCTCTTTCTTGCCCTTTTTAAAGACTGGAGTGACATTGGCTATCCTCCAGTCTTCAGGCACTTCTCCTGTCCTCCAAGACCTGTTGAAGACGATAGAGAGCGGCTCAGCAATCACCTCCGCCAGCTCCCTCAGCAAACGTGGATGAAACCCATCAGGGCCCATGGATTTGTGTGCATTAATCCCTTTGAGCCGCTCCTGGACCTCCCCTACCTCAGCCACAGGGAAATTCTTCGTTTCCCCAACACTCCAACTTTCATACAGGATCTGTGGGTCCTGAGGGGCCTTTGAAGTGAAGACCGAAGCAAAGGCAGCATTCAGTATCTCCACCTTCTCAGCATCCCCTGTTACCAGGACACCCTCCTCATTCAGCAAGGGTCCTACATTATCCCTGGTCATCCTCTTACTATTCACGTATCTAAAGAAACCCTTTTTATTATCCTTTATGTCCCTTGCCAGCTTCGTTTCCAAGAGGGCTTTAGCCTTCCTAGTTGCATCCCTTCAGGCCCTGACCACATTCCTGTATTCTCCCCAGGTGCTCAGACCCTTTTTTCATAATTCATAGATCTTCTGCTTCTCTTTGAGTTTACTCAATAGCTCTGTGTTCATCCATGCAGGTCTTCTGCCTCTCTTTCCTGATTTCTTGCTCAAAGGGATGCATGGTTCCTGTGCTTGGAAGAAGCACTGTTTGAATAACAGCCAGCTCTCACAGGCTCCCATTCCTTCAAACAGCGTAGCCCATGGGATAGCCCCTATTAAGTAGCGGAGGAGATCAAAGTTAGCTCTTCCAAAATTCAGGGTAGCTATTCTACTTTTTGGCTTGCTGCTTCCACCCAGGATCTTGAATTCAACCATTTCATGGTCGCTTTGTCCTAAGCTGCCCCCAACCTTCACTTCCCTAACGAGCCCGTCCTTGTTGGTAAAAACAAGTTCCAGCACCCGCCCTCCCCGTGTAGGCTCCTGCACCATCTGTAGCAGGAAATTTTCTTCAACACACCGCAGAATTTGTCTGGACTGCATACGACTGGCCGTGCTGCTTGCCCAGCAAATATCTGGATAGTTGAAGTCCCCAATAAGGACCAGTGCCTGGGATCTGGAGGCTGTTTCTAACTGCTTATAGAATGCACTATCATCCTGCCCCTCTCGATCAGGGGGCCTATAGCACACTCCCACAACAATGTCACACGTAGCAGTTTGCCCCTTTGTTTTAACCCACAAGCACTCAACAGATTGTTCATCCTTTCCCAGGTGGAGCTCAATACATTCCAGCTGCTCTCTCACATAAAGAGCAACTCCTCCACCTCTCCTCCCTAGCCCATCTTTCCTAAAAAGCACGTAGCCATCCATGACAGCGTGCCAGTCGTCCAGGCTGTCCCACCACGTCTCTGTGATTGCAATGAGATCCTGGCCCTGCGACCACACAAAGATCTCTAATTCTTCTTGTTTGTTGCCCATGCTACGTGCATTTGTGTGAAGGCATTTTAGTGGGGCAGCAGATGTAGGTACCCTCAACAGTCCACAGTGAGATTTCTGACAGGGGACTGTCAAAAGTGGCTCCACTGAGGAGTAATCAGGGCAATCCACAGAATTTTCACTACTGCCACGTGGAAAAACGTCCCCAAGTCCACCACTGCGCTTTTGGTATTTACCTTTTTCCACCATCAGCTCCCGCTGTGACTCCTGAAGTACTTGCCTAACCCTAGCAGCCTTCGTGGTATCCCCTTCCCCCTTCCTAACTGGTTTAAAGCCTGATCGATGAGCCCTGCCATCTCCTGGGCAAGGATCCGCTTTCCTTTATGGGACAGGTGAGCCCCCTCAGCAGTCATCATGCCAGGAGCAGAGTACATCATCCCCTGATCAAAAAACCCGAAGTTCTTCTGCCATCACCAGCCTGTCAGCCACACATTCAACTCGTGGGTTCTCTTGTCCTGCTCTGAGCCCCTCCTCCCACAAGTGGGGATAGAAGAGAATATTATTTGGGCTCCTCCCCCCTCAACTAAGCACCCCACGTCCAGGAATTCCCTTTTGACAGCTTGCAGGCTGCACTTTGTGATCGCGTCCCTGCCTGCTGGAACTATCAGTAATGGAAAATAGTCAGTGGATCTTACCAGCCCTGGTAGCCTTCTGGTGATGTCCCTTATCTGGGCTCCAGGGAGGCAACACACCTCCCTGCATGTAGGATCTGGTCTACATATAGGCCCTTCTGTCCCTCTAAGAAGGGAATCCCCTACTACAAGTACCTTTCTCTCTTGCCTAACAGAGGCGGTCTCAAGGCGTGCGGATGGTCACCTCACTCTAGGCTTCCGCTTTCTCTGAGGCACAGAGGCTCCATTCACCTCCTCATATAACTTCTCCTCAACTACCAGGGCCCCGAACCTGTTGCTTAGGGAAACCTGGGAGAGTGGGGAAGGTAGGCAGGGGGAGTGCCTACAACGATGAGTTGGGACTGTCTTCCAGGCACCCTTGGGGTTTGGGTCCCTCCCATTTACCTGGCTAGGGCAGAGAGAGGAGACCATCTTCATGTGCAAGGTGTCTTCCAGACTCTGGAAGGCAGGTGCGAAGCGAAGGTGGCTCTGGAAAGCTGTCACTGTGGGACAAAGCTGGACATTGCTCAGGAGCAGTTCTGGGCTCTGGAGTTGGTGGGTTGTCTTCTCTTACCCGTGCCACGTTTGGGCATCAGGTCAACCTCGGCCTTGGTGCCTTCACCCTCGTTTGTTCCATGCTCATTCCTTTTTCCATCCCGCTGGAGCACAGGGAGCTCCCTGGCTATTGGGTGAAGTTCTGAATGATGTAAGTAAATTTGAGAGCCAGTCAGAGTTCTTGGTCGCTACAGAGTGTTGTGATGCCAAGCTGCATGTCACACACTTCCTGGGCTTCTTCAGCTCTGTTGCTGGCCTGCTCTCCCCCAGAGAGTGACTTTTTTGGGGAGGGAACAGCTTCCCAAGTCCTGGACCCTGTCAGCTGGCTGTTTGTGTTTTGAGTTGTATTTTAATTCATCAGGTGGTTTTTTTTTCAGGTCTGTGCTCAAATATCTGGCTTTGGAGAACTGTTGCTGGAGTCCTTACTGCTGTTAGCATTTTGATGGTGTGTATTCTGCTTGGTAAGTGTTTAAATCTTTTAGAGAGAAAATGCAGTTGGTCTTAGAAATAACTGGAGTTTTAGGTTGTCAGAAGTCCCTGAGAAGTTTCATGCGGAACTTCCTTTACCTCCAGGTTGAACAGAAGTCTCATGGGATGCCAGGGTTGTTGACAAGTACTGGAGCAGTGACTCCACTAGTTAGTGGGGTTCGAGGGGGCTCAGTTTAGTCTTGGCATTCAAGTTCATAACTGCATGGTTGGTCTTAATCCAAGGTCAAGAAAACAAATAGCAAATGGAAGATATTTCTTTGCAACCCATCTGTTGTCCTTCCAAAAATGTCAGTATAATAAAGCAAGCTATTAATTCAGCTGCAAGGGAGCAGTGCTTGCAGAAACTATACTCCCCAGAAACATTGAAGCTGTACAAGAGTCCTTGGAGGATACGTTATCATGACCCTCTCAGCTCCTCCTACCAACCTCCCCCTTTTCACCACTGTAAAGGTGTGTCAGCAGCCACAAGCGTGCAGCAGCCAGAGTGTGTAAGGAGTTTACAATAGTTATTTCTGCTGTGCAGCAGTAATAATGCCATGGTTAGACTGTGATGACTTTAGATGATGCAGGGAGAAGGCAAGCTAAAAGAGCTCCAGGAACATTTTCCCGTTGGAAAAAATATGTGGAATGTCTTTTGTCTTTTCACAGCAAGACCTTCTTCAGCCAAAGATGTTCCTGTCTGTCCTTCCCCGCAACCCTGTCTGTCAGGATGGCTGCATTTCCAGGCCAAATGCTACTACATCTCAGAGGTTGAAGACGACTGGAGCTCCAGTCAGAGGTTCTGCTCTCAGCACAATGCTTCCCTTCTGGTGATTGACAATCATCAGGAACTGGTAAGGGAACAAAAGGGGCATCCTGGATTCACCCCATCTCACTTCTAGGGAGCTTCACCATGAACCAGTGTGTTCTTCCAGCATCTTAAGCTGAATGGTTTGAACAGTGATGTGAAGACTGAGAGGAGTCAGGGCTTGCAGAAAGCTGCATGCCTCCTCTCCTGGCAGATCTTAAACCTCAGTTTTCACCTTTGGTGTCTTAAAAAGTCCCAGAGGCTTATCTGAGCTGAGTTTGGCACTGGCCACAGTTATAAATACTCATATTGAAGGCATCTGTCAAGGTGAACACTGTTGCATGGGAAGGTGGTTGGAACTAGATGGGCTTTGAGGTCCCTTCCAACTCAAACCATTCTATGAGTTTATGAAATTTAAAATACTGAAATAATAATTGGGCAGGGGAGGAGCTCCCACATGCCAGTCTGAAATTCAGGAAACACCTGCATGTACCAGCCTATGTAGACCCAGCTGCATACTAGAGATGATTAAACATACAGACAGACACAGCCCATTGGTGACAATGTTGTAGATAGCAGAATGATAAGCTAGTCTTCCTCAAAAGTTGCAAGAGGAATTTGCTTATCATTTTGAGACCTCATGTTGACAAACATGCTTTTTGTCTCTCTTTTAGCATTCTTTAGCCAAGCTTTTGCAAATAAGTAACTGCTGGATTGGATTGCGGAAGAAAGGGGAAAGCTACTACTGGGAGAATGGCACTGCCTTGAATGTGAACCTGTAAGTGCCTTGTGATTTTCTGACCTACTTAAGCAACTGTGGAATTGGGGTTTACAGCACAATGTTACTTCTAGAAGGATTCTTTTTCTTCCCTGTCATTTGGAAATATGAGTTTGAAAATTCACCCTTTGCAGTTGTTACTGGTCTGACTCCATCAGCATCAATGTAGAGAAGGCCCAGACTCAAGAAGGATTTGTTGGTAGCTCAGCACATGAAGATAATAATGTTGATATATCATCTATCTACCTTAATTTCTGCATATTGTTCATGACATGGTATAGATGTTTCAGTCACTTTTCAGATCTTCAGGTTTCTCAGTTTCCAGTGTGATTCCTTGTGCTCTGCTGTCTGAAGTACCCAATATCTGTCAACTCTGCACACATTTTTAGAAAGATGAAAAAGAATGAAGTGACAGGTAGGGGGGATTAATTCAGGGGGGTTAAGCAGCTTGATAAGAAAAATCATACCTGCTTTAGTGAGTTTGTCATGACCTGCAGCCAAGCCAGATTTCACCCCTATTTATCTTAGAAAATGTGTGGGCTATAGCAGCTCTGCATCAGGCCCATTAAACAGCAGTTCCCATTGCCTTGCTTTCCAGAGCATTTATCACCCTGGTAATTCTAGGCAGGATATACCATGAGCTGTCTTTTCTCTCTCCTCCTGGTTTTGTAGGATGTCTGGTATGGACCGTTCATAGTGACAGAGATTGGTGTAACACTCATGAGCTCAACAGGCTTTTCTAACACCACTGATCACTCCCTTGCTCTTAGCAGCTGCAACTGCCGTATCTGAAGGGGCCAAAGTCAACTGGAAACTGCTCCAGCAAAAGCTTTGTTTTACAGCAAGCTAAAATACTTGGGCCACTAGTAGAAATTGTTCAGTAATCCCTGTTTTCTTCCTGTATTTTGTCAGGTTCCCGATACAGGGTCTCTCCGACTGTGCCTACTTGGGTGCCTTCGCTGTGTCTACATCAGCGTGCTCTGACCACAGGCGTTGGATCTGTATCCGCCTTCCCTGAAGGGATGACTTGGATCTTAATTTGATAGGGGCAGCTGAGACGTGTCCATTATAAAGCCCCTTTGGACAGATGTCCTATCTCTGCAGGTCTCCTAGGAGAGAGGGCTATGTTCAGGGTTGGGTGTTTGTATCCCATGGAAGCAGTGTTTTTTTCTGTGTAAAACCCCTCCTGCTGCTGGAAAGAGAGTGTGGTATTCACTGATCAGGGAAGGTCATGTTTGCAGCTGCCAGGTGTGGCAGGCAGGGACATGAGAGCTGCCACCATTTGCTGCCCCTCTGCTGAAGCTTCCCAAGGCCGGTAAGCGCAGCCCCTCAGCTTCTCCATCCCCAGGTGAGTGTGAGGCGCCCACAGGAGCTTCTGAGAGTTGTGCTGTGTGGCAGAATTCTCCAGCAGATGGGGTACAACAGGGAGCTGGGGATAGTCATAGGCAGGTGCCAGTGATACCAGCTTCACACTCTTGTACTTCCACAGCCGATTGCACTAAGCTTATCCCTGCTTTGCACTGATGTATATGAGGTCAGAACTTGTCTTCTCTGTCTCAGATGTTGTGCAGGTTGGTATGATGTCTAATTTTGGATGTTCCCTCGGGAATTCTGAACCAAAAAGTTAACCAAGAACTGCCTTGAATAAATTCCTCTTGTGTAAAGCTACAGGTTTTGGTTTGTGTTTGTTTAGGCTGAACTAAGCTCTTTTCTGTTTATCAAAGGCTTTCCTGATGTTGGCAGGTTTCAGGGATGGGATAATTTTTTATGGTCAAAAGACAAGGTTTGACTTGAGGTCAAAGGCTTTCAGGCAGAACAAGCAACTGGCTTGCTGGTCAGTGATATTGGCACACAGACACTGCTTCAGCTTGGTTTTCTGGAACAAGTATTCAGTCTCAGGTGCTGAAGACATACTGTACATGTTTGCCAGAGTTGCAGTCAATGGCTCAAAGTCCAAATGGAGACAGGAGATGATTTGTGTTCCTCAGGGTACAGTATTGGGACCAGCAGAATTCAATGTCTTTGTCGGTGACAGGGAGAGTGGGATCAAGTGTACCCTCAGCTGTTTGCCCAGGACACCAAGCTGTGTGGTGAGGTTGACACCCTAGAGGGAAGGGATGCCAGCCAGAGAGACCTGGACAGGCTTGAGAGGTGGGCCCATGCCAACCTCATGAAGATCAGCAAGGCCAAGTGCAAGGTCCTGCACTGGGGCCGGCACAATCCCAAGAACTAATACAGGCTGGACAGGGAAGGGCTTGAGAACAGCCTCAGGAGGAGAAGGATTTTGGGGGTGCTGCTTAATGTCAAGCTCAACATAAGCTAGCAGCTCAGGAGGCCAACCATGTCCTGGGCTGCATCAAGAAGAGCATGGCCAGAGGTTGAGGGAGGTGATTCTGCTGCTCTATTCTTGTGAGACCCCATGAGACCACCCTACATGACCTGTAACATCAGTGCCATTTGCTAGAAGATGTACCCATTATCTGCCTTCTTGGTTTACACCCTCCACTAGACCAGGGTGCCCAGAGCCTCATCCAGCCTGGCCTTGAACACTGTGCCAGGGCTTGACAAGCTGCCCTGAAGAAATTGGTGTTGCATTTGTGAAGAGTTCTCAAGGAAAGTTTCCATTGTCGGGTCCTTCAGCAGTTTCAACAATGAAACTGTATTACCAAGAACAACATTTTTTCTTTGCCAGGGCTGGTGACCCATGGCAGTGGTTCTCTCCAGTTGAGACTGGGGCCTGGCCACCTCCTCCTACCAATTTCACTGAGCCTCTGCAGACTACCCAGGATGTGGCTGCAAATAAAGCCGATCCCTGGGATGCAGAGAGGGCAGAAGGGATGCCTTCCAGGACTCAATCCCCTGGGCCAGTGACCTTCCATGGAGGTCCTGGGCACCTCACTTAGTGTTAGGATGCCCTGTCTACAGTGGCTGAGCACTGGATCCTGCAAGCCCAATGGGGCCAGCTAATTCAAGCAACTAAAGATGTCTAACATTGGTACTTCTTAATAGGGCAAATGTTACCCATCTCTTATAGTGGGGTGGTACAGAAATGAGTTACTCCAGGTGTAATCTAAAAGCTGCTCTGCAACCACATGAAAAGACAGGCAATGATGCCCCTTCCCCACTTCTCTGGGGACATGACTGGTTTTATTAGCATAGCATTAGCATTTTTACAGCCATGTGACAGCCCTCATTTGCAAAGACATGCCAGTTTATTTCCAGTGGCATGTGTAATAGGATAACTGTTCTACTTGGAGAAAAAAAAGCCTAGACTGTCTTGCTGCATAGTATATTGAAAAGAAAACTCACAAGTTTATCTCAAATGGCTCTCCATTCACTGAGAAAAGCTTGTCTCCATTCCTGCACAGCCCAATCCAGAAGTCTTTTATTTGTATTCGAGACATTGGAAAGTTCTAGGCAAATCCCAGAGTAAAACGGCATATGGCTGTGAGAGGGTTTCAGTGATTATGAGTTTAGAGCTTTTTGTACAAACAGATATGAACTGCAACACAGAATATGCCATGGTGGACTTATGCCCTCCTCCCCAGTGACTGATGTTTTACTGCTAAATTTAATTAGATTAGATTCTAAAGGAAACCCTGGATCCATTACTAATGGCCAGTGAGGTCCCAGCTATGTAGTTGGCAGTCAGGCCGAGTGTTACTGACCCTTCCCCACCTCGTCATTAAAAACACCCACATGTCACTAAAAATACCATATCTCATCCCAAAAGGGTCAGTTAGTACAGGGGGTCACTGTATCACCAGGAGAACGGTGTTTCGGTACAAGGACGTACGTTGAGTGGGAACACAAGAGCCTGACACAGCACAGGTTGCCTTGACTCTTACCTCACATAATTCCTTGGATATCAGTTACCTTGTGTCTCTATCAAATCCAGGTTACACTCCTAAACACCCCCCCCCCCCCCCCCCCCCAGCTTCCCAGTTTTCACACTTCCAGTCCTGACAAGGATTGTGTGGTGGGTGAGGTCATTCTGTTTTCCTGTCTCTCCTATTCCCAATCTGAAACTCAGCTGGGACTGTCTAAACCCGAACTCTGGGAGGTCTGAGGCCCCACAAGGAGTTTATAGTTTGCAGGGTGGATAAAACAAAGTCTTTATCGATTCTTTTCTTAGGGTCCTGCAGCCAGCACTGAATACACATTTCCCATGGCACTAACACAGGAGAAAGAAAATGGTTTGAATGTAACAAAACCCACAGGTAGAACCTACTGCTCAGACCAGGTACTTCTCAATGCCATTGGTCCCACCATCACATAACCACAGCCAGTCTTCTCCTTTTGGGGAAACAGGAGAAATGGAGTATTTTGCCCAGAACTAACAACACATTTCTGTTCCTCTGTTGTGCTTGAGAAAACACCCTGTAAATGAGCTGTGCCCTTCAAGAGTATCGAGAAGGTACAACAGACAGAAGTGCACCTGTGTTCTGTAAACTCAAAATGAGTCTAATACATCTGTGTTGTGGGAATTGCTCAAATGCACTTTTGGGTGCCCACAAATGGAGGGAGTGAACGTCAAGAGGGTGTGAAGGGAGAGGACAGGACTTCAAACAAACACATAAATTCCCAGTTTAAAAAAATCCCAAGAAACCAAACCCACACGTTCTGTATTAGCGATTAGGAGGCACAACTCCATTTCTAAACTCTTTCAGCCTTTACTTTTACCTTCCACACAGTTTGCCTTTTAAATTGAAGAAATACCCTCTGAGGTGAGAACAGAATTTCTACAGTGGATTTAATGAACAGACCACGTCGCCCTGAAGAAGTCTGGAGGCTGTACCAGGACATCAGGTTTCCAGCCCTACCAGAGAACAAGAGATGGAATTACAGAAGCCCTTAGGGCAGCAGAAGGAGCATGAATCCAAGGTGCTGGACACCTTATCAGCTCTTGTTGGCTGCCAATCACTGCAAGGGAAACGCCGTAACTAAAGCAGGACTCCTGGCTGGAATTCCAATCTGCCACAGCTCCTGAATGACAGGAACACTTCTTCTTATGGTACAGCCAGTCATCAGGGCACAGCTCTGTCTGTTGAAACTTTGGTTGATCTTTTGTTCAAATTAAGACATGATGAGAATGTTACTTACTTGTCATTATGTGTTTAAAATCATAGAATGGTCTGGGTTGGAAGGGACCCTGAGGATCACAGAGTTCCTACCCCCTGTCACAGGCAGGACCACCAACCTCCAGGCCTGGATCTACACAAGGTTGCCCAGGGCCACATCCAGCCTGGCCCTGAACACCTCCAGGGACGGGGCATCCACCACCTCTCTGGGCAGCCTGTTCCAGCACCTCACCAGTCTCTCTGTAAAGAGCTTCCCTCTAAAATCTAATCTAAACCTTCCCTCCTTCAGCTTCAATCCATTCCCCCTTGTCCTGCAGTTGTCTACCCTTTAAAACAGCTGATTCCCCTCCTGTTTCTCTGCTCCCTTCAGGTACTGGAAGGCTACAGTGAGGTCCCCCCACGGGCTTCTCTTCTCTAGGCTGAACAAGCCCAGCTCCTTCAGCCTCTTTTCATAGGGGAGGTGCTCCAGCCCCCTGACCATCTTCATGGCTCCTCTGAACCCTCTCCAATAGTTCTACATCTTTCTTGTATTTGAGGCCCCAGAGCTGGACACAGCACTCCATGTGGGGCCTCACGAGGGCAGAGTGGAGAGGGACAATCACCTCCCTGTCCCTGATGGCCACCCCTCTGCTAATGGAGAAGGGGGGGCTGCAGAGATGGCTGCTGCAAGAAGGAGATAGAAGCTCTCTGTAGGCCTCAGAGACTAAACATCGTCCAATTCAAGGCCAGAGTTGCTGCTGACCAAGGCCGAGCCAATTGGCAATGGTCACAGCACCTCTGGGAATCACATTTAGGAGAAAGAAAACCTCAGGCAGACACATTTTGACACCAGAGAATGGAGTGGGAAGATGTAAGAAGCTGTGCAGACACCAAGACCAGGGGAAAAGGAGGTGGAGGGGAAGAGTGAGGTGCTCCAGGTGCTGGAGAGAGAGATTCCCCTCCAGCCCATGGAGAAGACCATGGTAGAGTGGGTGTCCCCTCATAGCCCTTGGATAATGACGGGGAGCAGAGACCATCTACGGCCTGTGGAGAGGCCGGCCCATGCCACAGCTGGTTTGCCAGGGGACTTGTGACTGTGGGGGGGACCAGGCCGGAGCAGTCTGGGCCCAAAGCTCAGCACCCCATGGAAGGGAGCCACGCTGAGGCAAGTGGTGAGGAGATGACTCCCCGATAGAAAGGGCTCTCACTGGAGAAGTTCGTGGGGGACTGTGTCCCCTGGGTGGGAGCACGTAGAATAAAATGATGAATGAAGTCTGCTAAGAAGGGAGGGGTCGGGGGGAAGGTGCTTTAAGACCTGGCTGCACTTCTCATTACCCAACTCTGGTTCACTGGGTGTGTAGTTGTAATAAATTAGTTTTCTTTATTCCCTGTAGAATCATGACACTAGTTGCTGAGTGATCCCTCTCTGTCCTTATCTCAAATCCTAAGACTCTCAACATAGATTCTCTCCCCTTTCTGGCTGAAAAGGGGAGTGATAGAGCAGCTTCGGTGGGCATTTGGCCTCCAGCCAGGGCCAGACCACCTCAGTCCCTTTTGGTGCCCAGACACAGAGACAGGGACACAGGTCTGAGGACAGAAAGAAACATGAATGCTCACCGGGTACTAAAGCCCATGTGAGGAACTGAAGACTCGAGGAACAACCCAACGTGCAGAGACACACGAACTTCACGGAGATTTTCCACACCCTTCCAGCTGCCCCTGAGGCGACTCCGTGCTGCAGAGCTTCGGCACGTCTGAAACTCCAGCAGACTGTTTCCCAGCTTTTCAATTCCCAAACCCCTCCGAAACACTCGCAGGTGTCCGAGTGCTCAGTGTCCCCGGTGCCGCCCTGGGGACGAGGGGCAGTGCCCCGCGGCAGCCGGTCCGCGGTTACTCCTCCTGCTCCAACCCGTCCCGCCCGCTGCTGGGAGCCAGGCCCCGCCCAGCCGGGCGAGCCGCCCCAACACTTTGAGCAGCGCGTCCGCCTTCGGCCCCGATACAGCCCGTCCCGCTTGTCGGCAGATCCTGACAGCTCCAGCCGGTCCCGCAGCGGATCGGAGGAGAACCGCAGCAGAGGGAAGGAGCGAGAGGCCGCGCCTGCAGCCGGAGGGGCCGGGGCGGCTCGTTTGGTGCTCGGGGGCCGGCGGCAGCGGCGCTCAGCATCGAGAGACGCTCCGGCCGCAGCGCCGAGAGCAGGTAGGGTGCTGCTGGGGTGCTGGCTCGGGCCGGGGTCCCGCATGCGGCCCTCGCCGGAGCCGAAGGGAAGGTCGGGCTGCAGAGCAGGACTAAAGCGGAGGGAAGTGGTTTGTGTGGAGGGAGGCGGCAGCCTCCCTGTGTGTGTCGGGCAGGCGCAGGCGGAGGGCAGCCTCCCCGTGTGTGGGGGCGGCGGGTCCCCCGGTGCCTCCCCCAGGCGCTCGCTGGCGGTTGCCGGGCCCCCCCGGGCTACACACGCGGGTCGGGCGCGGCCGGTCCCGGTCCCGTCGTCGTCCCCCACCCCGTTTCCAATCTGCTGACACTTCTGTTAATTATTTTCTAAAGGAGACTAATTTTTGTTAATGTTCAAAGTGAGTCGCTAGTGAGGCCTCATGTCCCACAAGTGTGAACTCTGCCGCCTTCTTCCTTCCCCTTCCCCTTTCATTTCAGTATCTAAAACATGGAACCCCTGCGTCCCGTCCCCCCTCACACCCTCTCCCCGGCTCACTGACAGCGAGCGGCCGCTGCCTGGTACCCAGCCAGTGCCCAGGCACTCACATGCACAAAGAGTTTTGGGGATGAGCAGAGTCTTGACCTTCTTGGTAATTCCAAGCCTTTCTGCTTTCGTAGGATGGGCCAAGTGCAAGTGGAGCCTGAGTCTTGGAGATATTTAGGCACCTGATTAGCATAAATAATACCAGCAATGAAACTAAAGCTCCTGAAGCCTTTTCTAAGGAGGAGTGGTTTATTTTTTCCTTACTATTACCTAACTGATACCTGAATGGAGCATACAAACAGGAGGGGAATCACTTTTGTCTTCACACTACAGGATCAAATATAAACAGTTCACACTGGGACCCGACACAACAGTTATCTCCTTTTTCATGACTACCACTTTGCCTAGAAGGAAACTCCAGAGTTTTGTCTAATCCAAGCCAGGGGACCACCTGGATTTGGAGCTGTTCTTCAGATTTCCTGCAGGAAGGTGCTTTACCAAAGGAAATAAACATCTGACATTTTGACTTGAAGAGCTGCTCTGTGACACCTACATGGTCTGGAGAGGGATATTCACTGTACCCTTCTGTTATCGCTCCAATATGGGATGTTTTTCTTAAATTGATGTTACTGAACGGAGGAGTTAAAACAAAAAGTCACCCAGAGAAGAATTTGCAGCTATAAACATTATTGTGTCAGTGCAGAAATGTCAATGTATCCATTCTGACAGCAAATACTTATCTCATTCTTTAGTTTACTGGGTCTAATGAAAGACAGATCATTGCAGGGAGCAGTGTAATATTAACCCATGGCAAATGCAGTTTCTGTTGCCTGCTGTCATTCTTTGCTGTGTTTGATGTAGATTGTTGCAAACCTCTGGAGCAGTGACCTCTCTTTATCTGTACATCCACAGATAAAAAGCTTTACATTTGAAAGCCATAGAGGGATTTATTGCAAGGGCATGTAGTGATAGAACAAGGGGTAGTGCTCTTAATCTGAAAGAGGGTAGCTTTCCATTACATATTAGGAAGAAACTGCTAATGTGAGTTGTGAGTCCCTGGCACAGGGTGCCCAGAGAAGCTGTGGCTGCCACCTCCCTGGCAGTGTTGAATGCCAGGTTTGATGGAGTTTGGGCAACCTGGTGTAGTGGAGGGTGTCCCTGCCCACAGTAGGGGGTTGGAACTAGGTGATCTTTAAGGTCCCTTTCAAATGAACCCATTCCATGATTCTATAGAATAGGCAGCCTCCCCGTGTGTGTGGGGCGGTGGGTCCCCCGGGCCTCACGCGCGGCTCGTGCGCGGTCACACCCTGTTGTCCACCCCACTTACAATCTGCTGACATTTCTGTTAATTACTTTCTAAAGGAGACTAGGTTTGCTAATGTTCAAAATGACTCGCTAGTGAGGCCTGATGTCCCACAAGCCACTCACCCTGACTTCTGCTACCTTCTTCCTTCCTCTTTTCTTTCATTGTCGAAAACACGGAAACTTAAAGGTAAGCAAATGCTGCCTATCCAGCGTAACTATTTTACTTTGGGAATTTAGCTTTTCAGGGTTTTTTACATGTTTAAGGATAATTTTTACTAGTTCTGCTCTTCTGGATCTACCCCGAACTCTACTTGTGCATACCATGGGTGTGATAGCATTTTGCACCTCCTCAGGAATGCCTTTGCTGGCCTTGGCTTGTTCCTGCAACATGAAGACTCGTGTCTTGACAGCTTTAGATTCAGAGGTTAATAACAGAACTTCTCATTTCCTCAACAGGTCCCATCCTAAAAGTGGCAGTTGGCATTCAGGCATATGTGAGAACTGTTGAATTCCCATTGTTTTCCAAGCTTCAAATGTACAGGGGGAAAGAAGGCACACTCTTGTGTTTTCCCTGTAGCACCCACAACACTTATTGCTTCATCAACCCCAATGGTTCGGGGAGGCACTCTGCTTTTGGAGGGGACACTCACTTCCAGTACTCTTCCTTTTTACAGTAAGTACACAGATTTTCCTCATTAGCCAGTTTATATAACAGCCATCAGTGATTACAGTACTTCATGAAGTTTTCCCCTCACCTGGGGCTCTGTCAATCTGTGTCCAGTGTATTAAGATACAACCCAAAGGTGACTTTTTCTGGATGCCTCCCTTGGAAAATTCCACACACCTCCCCCCGCCACATTAAGTGTAAATAATGAAACAACTCTCTCATCTGCACACACAAACCCCCAAATTTGTAGTTCTGATAACCAAACCAGAATTCAGAGACTGATTAAGACAATTAACCAAGCTGGGGACTCTAACCCCTTTATCACCAAGTTGGGGGCTTGAATCCTCTTTCACTCAGGAGTTTTCCAGCCTTTTGTCTGAGAGAATAACTCAGGACTCAAATCTCTCCTGATTTGCGTCTACAGCCCAACCCTCTGCAGCTTTCTCTTCATCTGATGGGTGCATGGCCAGCACACCAGTATGAAAGGCACATCTTAAACTTACATTGGCTCTTACTTGGAGCTCTTCACTGTGGGGATTGCAGGTTCTCCCTGAGAATCCCTCAGTGCTGGCTGGAGGTCCTGTGATGCCAATTTGGGAGTTTCATTCAGCAGGCATTCCTCATGGCAGTGCTGGGTGCACGGGGGCCGCTCCAACTCCAGGTGCATCCCAATGCACGTTGCACACCAGAAATGTTGGAAACTTCAAGATAAGCCAGTGCTGCCTTTCCAGCCTAACAGTTTTACTCTGGGAATTGTAGGAACCTCTCAGCATCACCCTGGAAATGTATCAGCTCTACAGAGTAACAGGCGCTGGAATGGTAAAATATTACTGCTATTAATGAAGAAATGTCTTGCTGTAGAGATGAACAGACAACTAATGAAGAACAAACTTCAGGAGCAGCAAGCAAAGAGCAAATCTCACGATATTTTCTTCCCTACTTACTGGCAGGATTCCTGCAGCACAGAGGCGAGCTGAGGGCAGGGGGGCGGCACAGGGGGAGCATTGCACACAAGCCGAGCTGTTGGCTCGTTTTACGGGGGGCCTTTTTTTACCTGCAAAAAACCCCTTTCCCTTTCCCGAGGGGTCTCCTCAGCACCCCAGCCGCCTCCAGAGATGCCCGCGGGAGTGACCTGTGCAGAGCCAGCTGCGGGCTTGCCGGAGGTCCCGACATTTGCTGTTGTTGGAGAATCACGGAGAGATCTGGGGCAAGGCAAGTTCTGAAACCGTTTCCATTCGGCATCACAGGGCGATGCGCGGAGAAGGATGCGCGGAGAAATCGGGAGAAGCGCATCCCACCCACCCGACACCGCCGCCATTCCATCCTCTCCGGGTCCTGCGCGCCGGCAATTCCGGTCCCGTCATCATCTCTCCCGGATGAGCCGCCGCTGCCGAGCCTGGAGCCATGGAACGCCCGGATCGAGGGACAAGGACCTGCAAAGGTGAAGGGGCGAAAGGTGAGGGCCCGGGGCGGGGGGAGACGTAGCGGGGCTGCCGTGTCCGCAGCCGGGCGGGGAGCCAGGAGACCCCGCCGGACAGAGGGGCCAAGAGCCGGTGCTCCATCGGCGGCTGGGGCGGTCGCCGGGCGGTCCCGAGCCCTGGGCGCCATTTGCTCCGGCCGGCTGGGAACGGAGCGGCGGGTCTGGGCGCGGCGGCAGCGGCCCGGCGGTGTCCCGGGAGCCCACCCACCTCCGAACCAGCTCACCGCTGGCTTCTGGAAGGCAGGTGCGGAGCGAAGGTGGCTCTGGAAAGCTGTCGCTGTGGGACAAAGCTGGACATTGCTCAGGAGCAGTTCTGGGCTCTGGAGTTGGTGGGTTGTCTTCTCTTACCCGTGCCACGTTTGGGCATCAGGTCAACCTCGGCCTCGGTGCCTTCACCCTCGTTTGTTCCATGCTCATTCCTTTTTCCATCCCGCTGGAGCACAGGGAACTCCCTGGCTATTGGGTGAAGTTCTGAATGATGTAAGTAAATTTGAGAGCCAGTCAGAGTTGTTGGTCGCTACAGAGTGTTGTGATGCCAAGCTGCATGTCACACACTTCCTGGTCTTCTTCAGCTCTGTTGCTGGCCTGCTCTCCCCCAGAGAGTGACTTTTTTGGGGGCAGGGGGAACAGCTTCCCAAGTCCTGGACTCCATTCCCCTGTCAGCTGGTTGGGTTTTTTTTTAAATTCATTTGGTGTTTTTTTCCAAGTCTGTGCTCAAATATCTGGCTTTGGCGAACTGTTGCTGGAGTCCTTGCTGCTGCTACTTTGATTGTGTGTTTTCTGCTTGGTAAGTGTTTAAATCCTTTAAAAAAAAAAAAGTAATTAGCCATAGAAATTTGCAGAGTATTAGGTTGTCTTAATTGTTTTCTTGAACTAGGATTAGCAAATGGAAGATTTTTCTTTGCAACCCATCTGTTGTCCTTCCAAAAGTGTCAGTATAATAAAGCAAGCTATTAATTCAGCTGCAAGGGAGCAGTGCTTGCAGAAACTATACTCCCCAGAAACATTGAAGCTGTACAAGAGTCCTTGGAGGATATGTTATCATCACCCTGTCAGCTCCTTCTACCAACCCCCCCTGTTCACCACTGTAAAGGTGTGTCAGCAGCCACAAGCATGCAGCAGCCAGAGTGTGTAAGGAGTTTACAATAGATATTTCTGCTGTGCAGCAGTAATAATGCCATGGTTAGACTGTGATGACTTTAGATGATTCAGTCAGAAGGCAAGCTAAAAGAGCTCCAGGAACCTTTTCCCGTTGGAAAAAATGTGGAATGTTTTTTTTATCGTTTCACAGCAAGACCTTCTTCAGCCAAAGATGCTCCTGTCTGTCCTTCCCTGGAACCCTGTCACTCAGGTTGGCTGCATTTCCAGGGCAAATGCGACTACATCTCAGAGGTTGAAGATGACTGGAGCTCCAGTCAGAGGTTCTGCTCTCAGCACAATGCTTCCCTTCTGGTGATTGACAATCATCAGGAACTGGTAAGGGAACAAAAGGGGCATCCTGGATTCACCCCATCTCACTTCTAGGGAGCTTCACCATGAACCAGTGTGTTCTTCCAGCATCTTAAGCTGAATGGTTTGAACACTGATGTGAAGACCGAGAGGAGTCAGGGCTTGCAGAAAGCTGCATGCCTCCTCTCCTTGCAAATCTCAAACATCAGGTTTGCAGTTGGTGTTTTATAAAGTCCCAGAGGCTTATCTGAGCTGAGTTTGGCACTGGCCACAGTTATAAATACTCATATTGAAGGCATCTGTCAAGGTGAACACTGTTGCATGGGAAGGTGGTTGGAACTAGATGGGCTTTGAGGTCCCTTCCAACTCAAATCATTCTATGAATTCATGACATTTAAAATACTGAAATAATAATTGGGCAGGGGAGGAGCTCCCATGTGCCAATCTGAAATTCAGGGAACACCTGCATGTACCAGCCTATTTAGACCCAGCTGCATACTAGAGATTATTAAACATACAGACAGACACAGCCCATTGGTGCCAATGTTGTAGATAACAGAATGATAAGCTAGTCTTCCTCAAAAGTTGCAAGAGCAATTTGCTTATCATTTTGAGACCTCAAGGTGACAAACATGCTTTTTCTCTCTCTCTTTTAGCATTCTTTAGCCAAGCTTTTGCAAATAGGAAACTGCTGGATTGGATTGCGGAAGAGAGGTGGAAGCTTCTACTGGGAGAATGGCACTGCCTTGAATGTGAACCTGTAAGTGCTTTGTGATTTTCTGACCTACTTAAGCAACTGTGCAATTGGGGTTTACAGCACAATGTTACTTCTAGAGGGATTCTTTTTCTTCCCTGTCATTCGGAAATATGAGTTTGAAAATTCACCCTTTGCAGTTGTTACTGGTCTGACTCCATCAGCATCAATGCAGAGAATCATAGAATTGTAGGGGCTGGAAGGGACCTCGAGAGATCATCGGGTCCAACCCCCCTGCTAAAGCAGCTCCCTAGGACATATCACTCAGAGAGGCGTCCAAGTGGGTCTTGAATATTTCCAGAGAAGGAGATTCCACGACCCCCCTGGGGAGCCTGTCCCAGGGCTCTGTCACCCTCACTGTGAAAAAGTTCTTCCGCATGTTGGTGCGGAACTTCCTGTGCTCCAACTTGCAGCCATTGCCCCTTCTCCTGTCTCCACAGACCACTGAAAAAGGGCTGGCTATTTCTCCCTACTTCCCATACTTTTTCTGGGTGCCTCCCTTAGACAATTCCACACACCTCCCCCGGCCATATTAAGTGTAAATAATTTTTTTTACCTGCAAAAAAACCCTTTCCGTTTCCCGAGGGGTCTCCTCAGCACCCCAGCCGCCTCCAGAGATGCCCGCGGGAGTGACCTGTGCAGAGCGAGCTGCGGGCTTGCCGGAGGTCCCGACATTTGCTGTTGTTGGAGAATCAGGGAGAGATCTGGGGCAAGGCAAGTTCTGAAACCGTTTCCATTCGGCATCACAGGGCGATGCGCGGAGAAGGATGCGCGGAGAAATCGGGAGAAGCGCATCCCACCCACCCGACACCGCCGCCATTCCATCCTCTCCGGGTCCTGCGCGCCGGCAATTCCGGTCCCGTCATCATCTCTCCCGGATGAGCCGCCGCTCCCGAGCCTGGAGCCATGGAACGCCCGGATCGAGGGACAAGGACCTGCAAAGGTGAAGGGGCGAAAGGAGAGGGCCCGGGGGGAGACGTAGCGGGGCTGCCGTGTCCGCAGCCGGGCGGGGAGCCAGGAGACCCCGCCGGACAGAGGGGCCGAGAGCCGGCGCTCCGTCGGCGGCTGGGGCGGTCGCTGGGCGGTCCCGAGCCCTGGGCGCCATTTGCTCCGGCCGGCCAGGAATGGAGTTGGGGGTCTGGGCGCGGCGGTAGCGGCCCGGCGGTGTCCCGGGAGCCCACCCACCTCCGAACCAGCTCACCGCTGGCTTCATAGAATCAGAGAATCACAGAATTGTAGGGGTTGGAAGGGTCCTCAAGAGATGATCAGGTCCATCCCCTCTGCTAAAGCAGCTCCCTAGGACATATCACTCAGAGAGGCGTCCAGACGGGTCTTGAGTATCTCCAGAGAAGGAGACTCCACCACCCCCCTGGGCAGCCTGTCCCAGGGCTCTGTCACCCTCACTGTGAAAAAGTTCTTCCACATGTTGGTGCAGAACTTCCTGTGCTCCAACTTGCAGCCATTGCCCCTTGTCCTATCCCCACAGACCTCTGAAAAGGGGCTGGCCCTTTCCCCCTGCATCCCCTGCTTAAGATAATTATAAACTTTAATTAGGTCCCCCCTTAGTCTTCTCTTCTCAAGGCTGAAGATTCTCAGCTTACTCAGCCTATCCTCATAGGGGAGATGTTCCAGGCCCCTAATCATCTTCGTGGCCCTTCTTTGGACTCTCTCCAGGAGATCCCTGTCCTTTTTAAACCAAGGAGCCCAGAACTGGACACAATACTCCAGGTGGGGCCTGACCAGGGCAGAGTAGAGGGGGAGGATCACCTCCTTTGACCCCCAGGTCCTTCTCCACTGAACTCTTCTCCAGCAGGTCATCCCCCAGCCTGTACTTATACAAATGGTTGTTCCTTCCCAGGTGCAAGACTTTACACTTGCTTTTGTTGAACTTCACCTGGTTTCTCCCTGCCCAGCTCTCCAGCCTGTCCAGGTCTCGCTGGATGGCAGCGCAGTGTTCCTGCGTGTCAGCCACTCCTCCCAGCTTTGTATCATTGGCATACAGGCTGAGGGTGGATGCTCTTCCCTCATCAAGGTTGTCAATGAAGATATTAAACAGAATTGGACCCAACACCGAGCCCTGGGGAACACCGCTAGTCACAGGTGTCCAGTCAGATTCTGCTCCTCGAATCACAACCCTCTGGGCTCGGTCCAACAGCCAATTCTCAACCCACCTCACCGTCCACTCATCTATCCCATGCTTTCTCAGCTTTGCTATCAGGGTGTCATGGGAGACAGTATCAAAGGCCCTGCTGAAGTCAAGGTAGATGACATCCACTGCTCTCCCTCCATCTACCCAGCCTGTTATGAGATCATAGAAGGCTATGAGATTGGTCAGGCACGATTTCCCCTTCGTGAATCCATACTGACTACTCCTCATGACCTTCTTCTCTTCCAATTGCTTAGAGATGGCATCCAGAACAAGCTGTTCCATTACCTTCCCTGGGACAGAGGTGAGGCTGACTGGTCTATAGTTACTAGGTTCCTCTTTCTTGCCCTTTTTAAAGACTGGAGTGACATTGGCTATCCTCCAGTCTTCAGGCACTTCTCCTGTCTTCCAAGACCTGTTGAAGACGATAGAGAGCGGCTCAGCAATCACCTCCGCCAGCTCCCTCAGCAAACGTGGATGAAACCCATCAGGGCCCATGGATTTGTGTGCATTAATCCCTTTGAGCCGCTCCTGGACCTCCCCTACCTCAGCCACAGGGAAATTCTTCGTTTCCCCAACACTCCAACTTTCATACAGGATCTGTGGGTCCTGAGGGGCCTTTGAAGTGAAGACCGAAGCAAAGGCAGCATTCAGTATCTCCACCTTCTCAGCATCCCCTGTTACCAGGACACCCTCCTCATTCAGCAAGGGTCCTACATTATCCCTGGTCATCCTCTTACTATTCACGTATCTAAAGAAACCCTTTTTATTATCCTTTATGTCCCTTGCCAGCTTCGTTTCCAAGAGGGCTTTAGCCTTCCTAGTTGCATCCCTTCAGGCCCTGACCACATTCCTGTATTCTCCCCAGGTGCTCAGACCCTTTTTTCATAATTCATAGATCTTCTGCTTCTCTTTGAGTTTACTCAATAGCTCTGTGTTCATCCATGCAGGTCTTCTGCCTCTCTTTCCTGATTTCTTGCTCAAAGGGATGCATGGTTCCTGTGCTTGGAAGAAGCACTGTTTGAATAACAGCCAGCTCTCACAGGCTCCCATTCCTTCAAACAGCGTAGCCCATGGGATAGCCCCTATTAAGTAGCGGAGGAGATCAAAGTTAGCTCTTCCAAAATTCAGGGTAGCTATCCTACTTTTTGGCTTGCTGCTTCCACCCAGGATCTTGAATTCAACCATTTCATGGTCGCTTTGTCCTAAGCTGCCCCCAACCTTCACTTCCCTAACGAGCCCGTCCTTGTTGGTAAAAACAAGGTCCAGCACCCGCCCTCCCCGTGTAGGCTCCTGCACCATCTGTAGCAGGAAATTGTCTTCAACACACCGCAGAATTTGTCTGGACTGCATACGACTGGCCGTGCTGCTTGCCCAGCAAATATCTGGATAGTTGAAGTCCCCCATAAGGATCAGTGCCCTGGATCTGGAGGCTGTTTCCAACTGCTTATAGAATGCACTATCATCCTGCCCCTCTCGATCAGGGGGCCTATAGCACACTCCCACAACAATGTCACACGTAGCAGTTTGCCCCTTTGTTTTAACCCACAAGCACTCAACAGATTGTTCATCCTTTCCCAGGTGGAGCTCAATACATTCCAGCTGCTCTCTCACATAAAGAGCAACTCCTCCACCTCTCCTCCCTAGCCCATCTTTCCTAAAAAGCACGTAGCCATCCATGACAGCGTGCCAGTCGTCCAGGCTGTCCCACCACGTCTCTGTGATTGCAATGAGATCCTGGCCCTGCGACCACACAAAGATCTCTAATTCTTCTTGTTTGTTGCCCATGCTACGTGCATTTGTGTGAAGGCATTTTAGTGGGGCAGCAGATGTAGGTACCCTCAACAGTCCACAGTGAGATTTCTGACAGGGGACTGTCAAAAGTGGCTCCACTGAGGAGTAATCAGGGCAATCCACAGAATTTTCACTACTGCCACGTGGAAAAACGTCCCCAAGTCCACCACTGCGCTTTTGGTATTTACCTTTTTCCACCATCAGCTCCCGCTGTGACTCCTGAAGTACTTGCCTAACCCTAGCAGCCTTCGTGGTATCCCCTTCCCCCTTCCTAACTGGTTTAAAGCCTGATCGATGAGCCCTGCCATCTCCTGGGCAAGGATCCGCTTTCCTTTATGGGACAGGTGAGCCCCCTCAGCAGTCATCATGCCAGGAGCAGAGTACATCATCCCCTGATCAAAAAACCCGAAGTTCTTCTGCCATCACCAGCCTGTCAGCCACACATTCAACTCGTGGGTTCTCTTGTCCTGCTCTGAGCCCCTCCTCCCACAAGTGGGGATAGAAGAGAATATTATTTGGGCTCCTCCCCCCTCAACTAAGCACCCCACGTCCAGGAATTCCCTTTTGACAGCTTGCAGGCTGCACTTTGTGATCGCGTCCCTGCCTGCTGGAACTATCAGTAATGGAAAATAGTCAGTGGATCTTACCAGCCCTGGTAGCCTTCTGGTGATGTCCCTTATCTGGGCTCCAGGGAGGCAACACACCTCCCTGCGTGTAGGATCTGGTCTACATATAGGCCCTTCTGTCCCTCTAAGAAGGGAATCCCCTACTACAAGTACCTTTCTCTCTTGCCTAACAGAGGCGGTCTCAAGGCGTGCGGATGGTCACCTCACTCTAGGCTTCCGCTTTCTCTGAGGCACAGAGGCTCCATTCACCTCCTCATATAACTTCTCCTCAACTACCAGGGCCCCGAACCTGTTGCTTAGGGAAACCTGGGAGAGTGGGGAAGGTAGGCAGGGGGAGTGCCTACAACGATGAGTTGGGACTGTCTTCCAGGCACCCTTGGGGTTTGGGTCCCTCCCATTTACCTGGCTAGGGCAGAGAGAGGAGACCATCTTCATGTGCAAGGTGTCTTCCAGACTCTGGAAGGCAGGTGCGAAGCGAAGGTGGCTCTGGAAAGCTGTCACTGTGGGACAAAGCTGGACATTGCTCAGGAGCAGTTCTGGGCTCTGGAGTTGGTGGGTTGTCTTCTCTTACCCGTGCCACGTTTGGGCATCAGGTCAACCTCGGCCTCGGTGCCTTCACCCTCGTTTGTTCCATGCTCATTCCTTTTTCCATCCCGCTGGAGCACAGGCAGCTACCTGGCTATTGGGTGAAGTTCTGAATGATGTAAGTAAATTTGAGAGCAAGT
Organism: Gallinula chloropus; assembly: GCF_964237585.1. Classification (NCBI taxonomy): domain Eukaryota; kingdom Metazoa; phylum Chordata; class Aves; order Gruiformes; family Rallidae; genus Gallinula; species Gallinula chloropus. Next base: position 66,910,245 of record NC_140085.1, read on the forward strand.
CAGAGTTCTTGGTAGCTACAGAGTGTTGTGATGCCAAGCTGCATGTCACACACTTCCTAGTCTTCTTCAGCTCTGTTGCTGGCCTGCTCTCCCCCAGAGTGTGACTTTTTTGGGGAGGGAACAGCTTCCCAAGTCCTGGACCGTGTCACCTGGTTGTGTTTGTGTTTTGGGTTTTATTTTAATTCATCAGGTGGTTTTTTTTTCAGGTCTGTGCTCAAATATCTGGTGTTGGCGAGCTGTTGCTGGAGTCGTTACTGCTGTTAGCATTTTGATGCTGTGTATTCTGCTTGGTAAGTGTTTAAATCTTTTAGAGAGAAAATGCAGTTGGCCTTAGAAATAGCTGGAGTTTTAGGTTGTCAGAAGTCCCTGAAAAGTTTCCTTCAGAACTTACTTTACCTCCAGGTTGAACAGATGCCTCATGAGATGCCATGGTTGTTGACAAGTACTGGAGCAGTGACTCCACTAGTTAGTGGGGTTCGAGGGGGCTCATTTTAGTCTTGGCATTCAAGTTTATAACTGCATGGTTGGTCTTAATCCAAGGTCAAGAAAACAAATAGCAAACGGAAGATTTTTCTTTGCAACCCATTTGTTGTCCTTCCAAAAATGTCAGTATAATAAAGCAAGCTATTAATTCAGCTGCAAGGGAGCAGTGCTTGCAGAAACTATACTCCCCAGAAACATTGCAGCTGTACAAGAGTCCTTGGAGGATACGTTATCATCACCCTCTCAGCTCCATCTACCAACCCCCCCTGTTCACCACTGTAAAGGTGTGTCAGCAGCCACAAGCGTGCAGCAGCCAGAGTGTGTAAGGAGTTTACAGTAGTTATTTCTGCTGTGCAGCAGTAATAATGCCGTGGTTAGACTGTGATGATTTTAGACGATGCAGGGAGAAGGCAAGCTAAAAGAGCTCCAGGAACATTTTCCCTTTGGAAAAAATATGTGGAATGTCTTTTTGTCTTTTCACAGCAAGACCTTCTTCAGCCAAAGATGTTCCTGTCTGTCCTTCCCTGGAACCCTGTCTGTCAGGTTGGCTGCATTTCCAGGGCAAATGCTACTACATCTCAGAGGTTGAAGATGACTGGAGCTCCAGTCAGAGGTTCTGCTCTCAGCACAATGCTTCCCTTCTGGTGATTGAAAATCATCAGGAACTGGTAAGGGAACAAAAGGGGCATCCTGGATTCACCCCATCTCACTTCTAGGGAGCTTCTCCATGAACCAGTGTGTTCTTCCAGCATCTTAAGCTGAATGGTTTGAACAGTGATGTGAAGACCGAGAGGAGTCAGGGCTTGCAGAAAGCTGCATGCCTCCTCTTCTTGCAAATCTCAAACCTCAGGTTTTGCAGTTGGTGTTTTAAGAAGTCCCAGAGGCTTATCTGAGCTGAGTTTGGCACTGGCCACAGTTATAAATACTTATATTGAAGGCATCTATCAAGGTGAACACTGTTGCATGGGAAGGTGGTTGGAACTAGATGGGCTTTGAGGTCCCTTCCAACTCAAACTGTTCTATGAGTTTATGAAATTTAAAATACTGAAATAATAATTGGGCGGGGGAGGAGCTCCCATATGCCAGTCTGAAATTCAGGAAACACCTGCATGTACCAGCCTATGTAGACCCAGCTGCACACTAGAGATGATTAAACATACAGACAGACACAGCCCATTGGTGACAATGTTGTAGATAGCAGAATGATAAGCTAGTCTTCCTCCAAAGTTGCAAGAGGAATTTGCTTATCATTTTGAGACCTCATGTTGACAAACATGCTTTTTGTCTCTCTTTTAGCATTCTTTAGCCAAGCTTTTGCAAATAAGTAACTGCTGGATTGGATTGCGGAAGAGAGGGGAAAGCTACTACTGGGAGAATGGCACTGCCTTGAATGTGAACCTGTAAGTGCCTTGTGATTTTCTGACCTACTTAATCAACTGTGCAATTGGGGTTTACAGCACAATGTTACTTCTAGAGGGATTCTTTTTCTTCCCTGTCATTCGGAAATATGAGTTTGAAAATTCACCCTTTGCAGTTGTTACTGGTCTGATTCCATTGGCATCAATGTAGAGAAGGCCCTGACTCAAGAAGGATTTGTTGGTACGTCAGCACATGAAGATAATAATGTTGATATATCATCTATCTACCTTAATTTCTGCATATTGTTCATGACATGGTATAGATGTTTCAGTCACTTTTCAGATCTTCAGGTTTCTCAGTTTCCAGTGTGATTCCTTGTGCTCTCCTGTCTGAAGTACCCAATATCTGTCAACTGTGCACACATTTTTAGAAAGATGAAACAGAATGAAGTTACAGGTAGGGGGGATTAATTCAGGGGGGTTAAGCAGCTTGATAAGAAAAATCATACCTGCTTTAGTGAGTTTGTCATGACCTGCAGCCAACCCAGATTTCACCCCTATTTATCTTAGAAAATGGGTAGTGTTCAGCAGCTCTGCATCAGGCCCATTAAACAGCAGTTCCCATTGCCTTGCTTTCCAGAGCATTTATCACCCTGGTAATTCTAGGCAGGATATACCATGAGCTGTCTTTTCTCTCTCCTCCTGGTTTTGTAGGATGTCTGGTATGGACCGTTCATAGTGACAGAGATTGGTGTAACACTCATGAGCTCAACAGGCTTTTCTAACACCACTGATCACTCCCTTGCTCTTAGCAGCTGCAACTGCCGTATCTGAAGGGGCCAAAGTCAACTGGAAACTGCTCCAGCAAAAGCTTTGTTTTACAGCAAGCTAAAATACTTGGGTCACTGGTAGAAATTATCCAGTAATCCCTGTTTTCTTCCTGTATTTTGTCAGGTTCCCGATACAGGGTCTCTCCGACTGTGCCTACTTGGGTGCCTTCGCTGTGTCTACATCAGCGTGCTCTGACCACAGGCGTTGGATCTGTATCCGCCTTCCCTGAAGGGATGACTTGGATCTTAATTTGATAGGGGCAGCTGAGATGTGTCCATTATAAAGCCCCTTTGGACAGATGTCCTATCTCTGGAGGTGTCCTAGGAGAGAGGGCTATGTTCAGGGTTGGGTGTTTGTATCCCATGGAAGCAGTGTTTTTTTCTGTGTAAAACCCCTCCTGCTGCTGGAAAGAGAGTGTGGTATTCACTGATCAGGGAAGGTCATGTTTGCAGCTGACAGGTGTGGCAGGCAGGGACATGAGAGCTGCCACCATTTGCTGCCCCTCTGCTGAAGCTTCCCAAGGCCGGTAAGCGCAGCCCCTCAGCTTCTCCATCCCCAGGTGAGTGTGAGGCGCCCACAGGAGCTTCTGAGAGTTGTGCTGTGTGGCAGAATTCTCCAGCAGATGGGGTACAACAGGGAGCTGGGAATAGTAATAGGCAGGTGCCAGTGATACCAGCTTCACACTCTTGTACTTCCACAGCCGATTGCACTAAGCTTATCCCTGCTTTGCACTGATGTATATGAGGTCAGAACCTGTCTTCTCTGTCTCAAATGTTGTGCAGGTTGGTATGATGTCTAATTTTGGATGTTCCCTCGGGAATTCTGAACCAAAAAGTTAACCAAGAACTGCCTTGAATAAATTCCTCTTGTGTAAAGCTACAGGTTTTGGTTTGTGTTTGTTTAGGCTGAACTAAGATCTTTTCTGTTTATCAAAGGCTTTCCTCATGTTGGCAGGTTTCAGGGATGGGATACTTCTTATGGTTAAAGACAAGGTTTGACTTGAGGTCAAAGGCTTTCAGGCAGAACAAGCAACTGGCTTGCTGGTCAGTGATATTGGCACACAGACACTGCTTCAGCTTGGTTTTCTGGAACAAGTATTCAGTCTCAGGTGCTGAAGACATACTGTACATGTGTGCCAGAGTTGCAGTCAATGGCTCAAAGTCTAATGGAGACAGGAGATGATTTGTGTTCCTCAGGGTACAGTATTGGGACCAGCAGAATTCAATGTCTTTGTCGGTGACAGGGAGAGTGGGATCAAGTGTACCCTCAGCTGTTTGCCCAGGACACCAAGCTGTGTGGTGAGATTGACACCCTAGAGGGAAGGGATGCCATCCAGAGAGACCTGGACAGGCTTGAGAGGTGGGCCCATGCCAACCTCATGAAGTTCAGCAAGGCCAAGTGCAAGGTCCTGCACTGGGGCCGGCACAATCCCAAGAACTAATACAGGCTGGACAGGGAATGGCTTGAGAATAGCCTCAGGAGGAGAAGGATTTTGGGGGTGCTGCTTAATGTCAAGCTCAACATGAGCCAGCAGTGTGTGCTAGCAGCTCAGGAGGCCAACCATGTCCTGGGCTGCATCAAGAAGAGCATGGGCAGAGGTTGAGGGAGGTGATCCTGCTGCTCTATTCTTGTGAGACCCCATGAGGCCACCCTACATGACCTGTAACACCAGTGCCATTTGCAAGAAGATGTACCCATTATCTGCCTTCTTGGTTTACACCCTCCACTAGACCAGGGTGCCCAGAGCCTCATCCAGCCTGGCCTTGAACGCTGTGCCAGGGCTTGACAAGCTGCCCTGAAGAAATTGGTTTTGCATTTGTGAAGAGTTCTCAAGGAAAGTTTCCATTGTCAGGTCCTTCAGCAGTTTCAACAATGAAACTGTATTACCAAGCAGCAACGTTTTTTCTTTGCCAGGGCTGGTGTGTCAGTGTTTCCTCTTGGCACTGACACTTCTTAAACAATTACAACCTTCCTGTGCAGTCTCTGTTCCTCCCTCTATGGCTTTTCCTGGGAGAAGTTTGGATAGGATTCTCTGAACAGCACCTCTTGCCCCTGTGTTCCTCCTCCAGCAAGGATTTCCAGTGTTCTTCTCATGGAGGAAGCCTCTGTATTTGCACAGCCAGGGGCTATTAAGATCTTATCTTGGCATTAAACAATCCAATGGTGCAAAGCGAGTGCCTGAGGGGGGAGCACCTTCTGGAAGAGGTGAAGGTTGGATCCATATGGACACAGTCTCTGTCATTGGATGTATTGATGGGAAACCTAACAAGCCAAGGGAAAAATACAAATTAGAGCAGAACTTAGAAGAGGTACTGAAGACCATGAAGGATCAGTATTCACGTGCATGGTGATGCTTTGATGTACCTTCTACTGAGGCTAGCAGCCCTGATCCCCACAGAGATGTACCTCATGTGATTGTACTTCACAGTCTACAATGTTTTGTGAGCACAAAAGGCACCATTCTCCAGAGTTCAGAGAGAGAGGGTCCCAGCAGGACCCATGGCAGTGGTTCTCTTCCAGTTCAGACTGGGGCCTGGCCACCTGTTCCTACCAATTTCACTGAGCCTCTGCAGACTACCCAGGATGTGGCTGCAAAGAAAGCCGATCTCTGGGATGCAGAAGGGGCAAAAGGGATGCCTTCCAGGACTCAATCCCCTGGGCCAGTGTCCTTCCATGGAGGTCCTGGGCACCTCACTTAGTGTTAGGATGCCCTGACTACAGTCAGCCATGTGACAGCCCTCATTTGCAAAGATATGTCAGTTTATTTCCAGTGGCATGTGTAACAGGATAACTGTTCTACTTGGAGAGAAAATAAAGGCTAGAGTGTCTTGCTGCTTAGTATATTGAAAAGAAAACTCATAATCTTGTCTCAAATGGCTCTCCATTCACTCAGAAGAACTTGTTTCCATTCCTGCACAGCCCAATCCAGAAGTCTTTTATTTGGATTCGAGACATTGGAAAGTTCTAGACAAATCCCAGAGTAAAATGGCATATGGCTGTGAGAGGCTTTCAGTGATTATGAGTTTACAGCCTTTTGTACAAACAGATATGAACTGCAACACAGAATGTGCCATGGTGGACTTATCCCCTCCTCCCCAGTGACTGATGTTTTACTGCTAAATTTAATTAGATTAGATACTAAAGGAAACCCTGGATCCATTACTAATGGCCAGTGAGGTCCCAGCTATGTAGTTGGCAGTCAGGCCGAGTGTTACTGACCCTTCCCCACCTCGTCATTAAAAACACCCACACGTCCCTAAAAATACCATATCTCATCCCAAAAGGGTCAGTTAGTACAGGGGGTCACTGTATCACCAGGAGAACGGTGTTTCGGTACAAGGACGTACGTCGAGTGGGAACACAAGAGCCTGACACAGCACAGGTTGCCTTGACTCTTACCTCACGTAATTCCTTGGATATCAGTTACCTTGTGTCTCTATCAAATCCAGGTCACACACCTAAAATACCCCCAGCTTCCCAGTTTTCACACTTCCAGTCCTGACAAGGATTGTGTGGTGGGTGAGGTCATTCTGTTTTCCTGTCTCTCCTATTCCCAATCTGAAACTCAGCTGGGACTGTCTAAACCCGAACTCTGGGAGGTCTGAGGCCCCACAAGGAGTTTCCTGTTTGGAGGTTGAATAAAAGAAAGTCTTTATCGATTCATTCTTTTGTTCAAACTAAGAAATGAAGAGAATGTTACTTACTTGTCATTATGTATTTAAAATCATAGAATGGTCTGGGTTGGAAGGGACGACAAGGATCACCCCTCCTGTTTCTCTGCTCCCTTCAGGTACTGGAAGGCTGCAGTGAGGTCCCCCCACAGCCTTCTCTTCTCCAGGCTGAACAAGCCCAGCTCCTTCAGCCTCTTTTCATAGGGGAGGTGCTCCAGCCCCCTGACCATCTTCATGGCTCCTCTGAACCCTCTCCAACAGTTCTACATCTTTCTTGTATTTGAGGCCCCAGGTCTGGACTCAGCACTCCAGATGGGGTCTCACGAGGGCAGAATGGAGGGGGACAATCACCTCCTGTCCCTGATGGCCACCCCTCTGCTAATGGAGAAGGAGGGGCTGCAGAGATGGCTGCTGCAAGAAGGAGATAGAAGCTCTCTGTAGGCCTCAGAGACTAAACATCGTCCAATTCAAGGCCAGAGTTGCTGCTGACCAAGGCCGAGCCAATTGGCAATGGTCACAGCACCTCTGGGAATCACATTTAGGAGAGAGAAAACCTCAGGCAGACACATTTTGACACCAGAGAATGGAGTGGGAAGATGTAAGAAGCTGTGTAGACACCAAGACCAGGGAAGGAGGAGGTGGGGGGGAAGAATGAGGTGCTCCAGGTGCTGGAGAGAGAGATTCCCCTCCAGCCCATGGAGAAGACCATGGTAGAGTGGGTGTCCCCTTGTAGCCCTTAGATAATGACGGGGAGCAGAGACCATCTACGGCCCGTGGAGAGGCCGACCCATGCCACAGCTGGTTTGCCAGGGGACTTGTGACTGTGGGGGGGACCAGGCCGGAGCAGTCTGGGCCCAAAGCTCAGCACCCCATGGAAGGGAGCCACGCTGAGGCAAGTGGTGAGGAGATGACTCCCCGATAGAAAGGGCTCTCACTGGAGAAGTTTGTGGGGGACTGTGTCCCCTGGGTGGGACCACATAGAATAAAATAATGAATGAAGTCTGCTAAGAAGGGAGGGGTGGGGGGAAGGTGCTTTAAGACCTGGCTGCACTTCTCATTACCCAACTCTGGTTCACTGGGTGTGTAGTTGTAATAAATTAGTTTTCTTTATTTCCTGTAGAATCATGACACTAGTTGCTGAGTGATCCCTCTCTGTCCTTATCTCAAACCCTAAGACTCTCAACATAGGATCTCTCCCCTTTCTGGCTGAAAAGGGGAGTGATAGAGCAGCTTTGGTGGGCATTTGGCGTCTAGCCAGGGCCAGACCACCTCAGTCCCTTTCAGTTCACAACATTGGGCAACAAAAAGGACTGAGGTGGTTCAGCCCCAGGCAGTGGCTGAGCACCACATGCTGCTTGCTCATTCCCACAGGAGAGACAGACAGAGCCTCCACGGGTTGGGATAAGGACAGTTCACTGACAAAAATCGCTGTGAATGTAGCACAATAATGGCCAGATACACACACACCCAGGGCTAACACAGAGTACCTTACTGACCTGAATAGTACAGAGCCCGGCAGCAAGGCTCCTTCAACCATACCAATGCCCGAGCCACATTCCGACTCTCCCTGCCCAAGCAGCCCCTCTTTTGGGGAGTGATGGCAGGTGGTGTGGGAAGAGCCCAGGCTGACTCAGCTCCCCTGTGCTGGCTGCTTGGGGAGGCTGACTCTGGCCTGGCCAGAACCAGGACACAAGTACAGCAAGTAAATGCGCTCACTTAAGGTGATCGACATTAGGAGTGAGATCACAGTAACTCCTGCAATTCTTCTACACGGTGCCGCCCTGGGGATGAGGGGCAGTGCCCCGCGGCAGCCGGTCCCCCGGCTCCCCGGTTACTCCTCCAGCTCCAGCCCGTCCCGTCCCGTCCCGTCCCGCCCGCTGCTGGGAGCCAGGCCCCGCCCAGCCGGGCGAGCCGCCCCAACGCTTTGAGCAGCGCGTCTGCCTTCGGCCCCGATACAGCCCGTCCCGCTTGTCGGCAGATCCTGACAGCTCCAGCCGGTCCCTTAGCGGATCGGAGGAGAACCGCAGCAGAGGGAAGGAGCGAGAGGCCGCGCCTGCAGCCGGAGGGGCCGGGGCGGCTCGTTTCGTGCTCGGGGGCCGGCGGCAGCGGCGCTCAGCATCGAGAGACGCTCCGGCCGCAGCGCCGAGAGCAGGTAGGGTGCTGCTGGGGTGCTGGCTCGGGCCGGGGTCCCGCATGCGGCCCTCGCCGAAGCCGAGGGGAAGGTCGGGCTGCAGAGCAGGACTAAAGCGGAGGGAAGCGGCTTGTGTGGAGGGAGGCGGCAGCCTCCCTGTGTGTGTCGGGCAGGCGCAGGCGGAGGGCAGCCTCCCCGTGTGTGGGGGCGGCGGGTCCCCCGGTGCCTCCCCCAGGCGCTCGCTGGCGGTTGCCGGGCCCCCCGGGCTACACACGCGGCTCAGGAGCGGCCGGGACCGGTCCCGTCGTCGTCCCCCACCCCGTTTCCAATCTGCTGACACTTCTGTTAATTATTTTCTAAAGGAGACTCATTTTATAATGTTCAAAGTGAGTCGCTAGTGAGGCCTCATGTCCCACAACTGTGAACTCTGCCGCCTTCTTCCTTCCCCTTCCCCTTTCATTTCAGTATCTAAAACATGGAACCCCTGCGTCCCGTCCCCCCTCGCACCCTCTCCCCGGCTCACTGACAGCGAGCGGCCGCTGCCTGGTGCCCAGCCAGTGCCCAGGCACTCACATGCACAAAGAGTTTTGGGGATGAGCAGAGTCTTGACCTTCTTGGTAATTCCAATCCTTTCTGCTGTTGTAGGATGGGCCAAGTGCAAGTGGAGCCTGAGTCTTGGAGATATTTAGGCACCTGATTACTGTTAGGAATGTATGGAATTAGGTATGTGCTAATTAACATGAATAATACCAGCAATGAAACTAAAGCTCCAGAAGCCTTTACTAAGGAGGAGTGGTTTATTTTTTCCTTACTATTACCTAACTGATACCTGAATGGAGCATACAAACAGGAGGGGAGTCAACTTTGTCTTCACACAAGAGGATCAAATATAAACAGTTCACACTGGGACCCAACACAACAGTTATCTCCTTTTTCATGACTACCACTTTGCCTAGAAGGAAACTCCAGAGTTTTGTCTAATCCAAGCCAGGGGACCACCTGGATTTGGAGCTGTTCTTCAGATTTCCTGCAGGAAGGTGTTTTACCAAAGGGAAATAAAAATCTGACATTTTGACTTGAAGAGATGCTCTGTGGCACCTACATGGTCTGGAGAGGGATATTCACTGTACCCTTCTGTTATCGCTCCAATATGGGATGTTTTTCTTAAATTGATGTTACTGAAAGGAGGAGTTAAAACAAAAAGTCACCCAGAGAACAATTTGCAGCTATAAACATTATTGTGTCAGTGCAGAAATGCCAATGTGTCCATTCTGACAGCAAATACTTATCTCATTCTTTAGTTTACTGGGTCTAATGAAAGACAGATCATTGCAGGAGCAGTGTAATATTAACCCATGGCAAATGCAGTTTCTGTTGCCTGCTGTCATTCTTTGCTGTGTTTGATGTAGATTGTTGCAAACCTCTGGAGCAGTGACCTCTCTTTATCTGTACATCCACAGATAAAAAGCTTTACATTTGAAAGCCATACAGGGATTTATTGCAAGGGCATGTAGTGATAGAACAAGGGGTAGTGCTCTTAATCTGAAAGAGGGTAGCTTTCCATTACATATTAGATAGAAATTGCTAATGTGAGTTGTGAGTCCCTGGCACAGGTTGCCCAGAGAAGCTGTGGCTGCCCCTCCCTGGCAGTGTTGAAGGCCAGGTTGGATGGAGTTTGGGCAACCTGGTGTAGTGGAGGGTGTCCCTGCCCACGGTAGGGGGTTGGAACTAGGTGATCTTTAAGGTCCCTTTCAAATGAACCCATTCCATGATTCTATAGAATAGGCAGCCTCCCCGTGTGTGTGGGGCGGTGGGTCCCCCGGGCCCCACGCGCAGCTCGTGCGCGGTCACACCCTGTTGTCCACCCCACTTACAATCTGCTGACATTTCTGTTAATTACTTTCTAAAGGAGACTAGGTTTGCTAATGTTCAAAATGACTTGCTAGTGAGGCCTGATGTCCCACAAGCCACTCACCCTGACTTCTGCTACCTTCTTCCTTCCTCTTTTCTTTCATTGTCGAAAACACGGAAACTTAAAGGTAAGCAAATGCTGCCTATCCAGCGTAACTATTTTACTTTGGGAATTTAGCTTTTCAGGGTTTTTTACATGTTTAAGGATAATTTTAACTAGTTCTGCTCTTCTGGATCTACCCCCAACTCTACAAGTGCATACCATGGGTGTTAAAGCATTTTGCACCTCCTCAGGAATGCCTTTGCTGGCCTTGGCTTGTTCCTGCAACATGGAGACTCGTGTCTTGACAGCTTTAGATTCAGGGGTTAATAACAGAACTTCTCATTTCCTCAACAGGTCCCATCCTAAAAGTGGCACGTGGCATTCAGGCATATCTGAGAACTGTTGAATCCCCATTGTTTTCCAAGCTTCATCAACCCCAATGGTTCGGGGAGGCACTCTGCTTTTGGAGGGGACACTCACTTCCAGTACTCTTCCTTTTTACAGTAAGTACACAGATTTTCCTCATTAGCCAGTTTATATAACAGCCATCAGTGATTACAGTACTTCATGAAGTTTTCCCCTCACCTGGGGCTCTGTCAATCTGTGTCCAGTGTATTAAGATACAACCCAAAGGTGACTTTTTCTGGATGCCTCCCTTAGAAAATTCCACACACCTCCCCCCGCCACATTAAGTGTAAATAATGAAACAACTCTCTCATCTGCACACACAACCCCCAAAATTTGTAGTTCTGATAACCAAACCAGAATTCAGAGACTGATTAAGACAATTAAACAAGCTGGGGACTCTAACCCCTTTATCACCAAGTTGGGGGCTTGAATCCTCTTTCACTCAGGAGTTTTCCAGCCTTTTGTCTGAGAGAATAACTCAGGACTCAAATCTCTCCTGATTTGTGTCTACAGCCCAACCCTCTGCAGCTTTCTCTTCATCTGATGGGTGCATGGCCAGCACACCAGTATGAAAGGAACACCTTAAACTTACATTGGCTCTTACTTGGAGCTCTTCACTGTGGGGATTGCAGGTTCTCCCTGAGAATCCCTCAGTGCTGGCTGGAGGTCCTGTGATGCCAATTTGGGAGTTTCATTCAGCAGGCATTCCTCATGGCAGTGCTGGGTGCACGGGGGTCGCTCCAACTCCAGGTGCATCCCAATGCACGTTGCACAACAGAAATCTTGGAGACTTCAAGATAAGCCAGTGCTGCCTTTCCAGCCTAACAGTTTTACTCTGGGAATTGTAGGAACCTCTCAGCATCACCCTGGAAATGTATCACCTCTACAGAGTAACAGGTGCTGGAATGGTAAAATATTACTGCTATTAATGAAGAAATGTCTTGCTGTAGAGATGAACAGACAACTAATGAAGATCAAACTTCAGGAGTAGCAAGCAAAGAGCAAATCTCACGATGTTTTCTTCCCTACTTACTGGCAGGATTCCTGCGGCACAGAGGCGAGCTGAGGGCAGGAGGCTTTGGGGGGCAGCACAGGGGGAGCATTGCACACAAGCCGAGCTGTTGGCTCATTTTACGGGGGGCATTTTTTTACCTGCAAAAAACCCCTTTCCCTTTCCCGAGGGGTCTCCTCAGCACCCCAGCCGCCTCCAGAGATGCCCGCGGGAGTGACCTGTGCAGAGCCAGCTGCGGGCTTGCCGGAGGTCCCGACATTTGCTGTTGTTGGAGAATCACGGAGAGATCTGGGGCAAGGCAAGTTCTGAAACCGTTTCCATTCGGCATCACAGGGCGATGCGCGGAGAAGGATGCGCGGAGAAATCGGGAGAAGCGCATCCCACCCACCCGACACCGCCGCCATTCCATCCTCTCCGGGTCCTGCGCGCCGGCAATTCCGGTCCCGTCATCATCTCTCCCGGATGAGCCGCCGCTCCCGAGCCTGGAGCCATGGAACGCCCGGATCGAGGGACAAGGACCTGCAAAGGTGAAGGGGCGAAAGGAGAGGGCCCGGGGGGAGACGTAGCGGGGCTGCCGTGTCCGCAGCCGGGCGGGGAGCCAGGAGACCCCGCCGGACAGAGGGGCCAAGAGCCGGTGCTCCATCGGCGGCTGGGGCGGTCGCCGGGCGGTCCCGAGCCCTGGGCGCCATTTGCTCCGGCCGGCTGGGAACGGAGCGGCGGGTCTGGGCGCGGCGGCAGCGGCCCGGCGGTGTCCCGGGAGCCCACCCACCTCCGAACCAGCTCACCGCTGGCTTCTGGAAGGCAGGTGCGGAGCGAAGGTGGCTCTGGAAAGCTGTCGCTGTGGGACAAAGCTGGACATTGCTCAGGAGCAGTTCTGGGCTCTGGAGTTGGTGGGTTGTCTTCTCTTACCCGTGCCACGTTTGGGCATCAGGTCAACCTCGGCCTCGGTGCCTTCACCCTCGTTTGTTCCATGCTCATTCCTTTTTCCATCCCGCTGGAGCACAGGGAACTCCCTGGCTATTGGGTGAAGTTCTGAATGATGTAAGTAAATTTGAGAGCCAGTCAGAGTTGTTGGTCGCTACAGAGTGTTGTGATGCCAAGCTGCATGTCACACACTTCCTGGTCTTCTTCAGCTCTGTTGCTGGCCTGCTCTCCCCCAGAGAGTGACTTTTTTGGGGAGGGAACAGCTTCCCAAGTCCTGGACTCCATTCCCCTGTCAGCTGGTTGGGTTTTTTTTTAAATTCATTTGGTGTTTTTTTCCAAGTCTGTGCTCAAATATCTGGCTTTGGCGAACTGTTGCTGGAGTCCTTGCTGCTGCTACTTTGATTGTGTGTTTTCTGCTTGGTAAGTGTTTAAATCCTTTAAAAAAAAAAAAGTAATTAGCCATAGAAATTTGCAGAGTATTAGGTTGTCTTAATTGTTTTCTTGAACTAGGATTAGCAAATGGAAGATTTTTCTTTGCAACCCATCTGTTGTCCTTCCAAAAGTGTCAGTATAATAAAGCAAGCTATTAATTCAGCTGCAAGGGAGCAGTGCTTGCAGAAACTATACTCCCCAGAAACATTGAAGCTGTACAAGAGTCCTTGGAGGATACGTTATCATCACCCTCTCAGCTCCTCCTACCAACCTCCCGCTTTTCACCACTGTAAAGGTGTGTCAGCAGCCACAAGCGTGCAGCAGCCAGAGTGTGTAAAGAGTTTACAATAGTTATTTCTGCTGTGCAGCAGTAATAATGCCATGGTTAGACTGTGATGACTTTAGACGATGCAGGGAGAAGGCAAGCTAAAAGAGCTCCAGGAACCTTTTCCCGTTGGAAAAAATGTGGAATGTTTTTTTTATCGTTTCACAGCAAGACCTTCTTCAGCCAAAGATGCTCCTGTCTGTCCTTCCCTGGAACCCTGTCCACCAGGCTGGCTGCATTTCCAGGGCAAATGCGACTACATCTCAGAGGTTGAAGATGACTGGAGCTCCAGTCAGAGGTTCTGCTCTCAGCACAATGCTTCCCTTCTGGTGATTGACAATCATCAGGAACTGGTAAGGGAACAAAAGGGGCATCCTGGATTCACCCCATCTCACTTCTAGGGAGCTTCACCATGAACCAGTGTGTTCTTCCAGCATCTTAAGCTGAATGGTTTGAACACTGATGTGAAGACCGAGAGGAGTCAGGGCTTGCAGAAAGCTGCATGCCTCCTCTCCTTGCAAATCTCAAACATCAGGTTTGCAGTTGGTGTTTTATAAAGTCCCAGAGGCTTATCTGAGCTGAGTTTGGCACTGGCCACAGTTATAAATACTCATATTGAAGGCATCTGTCAAGGTGAACACTGTTGCATGGGAAGGTGGTTGGAACTAGATGGGCTTTGAGGTCCCTTCCAACTCAAATCATTCTATGAATTCATGACATTTAAAATACTGAAATAATAATTGGGCAGGGGAGGAGCTCCCATGTGCCAATCTGAAATTCAGGGAACACCTGCATGTACCAGCCTATTTAGACCCAGCTGCATACTAGAGATTATTAAACATACAGACAGACACAGCCCATTGGTGACAATGTTGTAGATAACAGAATGATAAGCTAGTCTTCCTCAAAAGTTGCAAGAGCAATTTGCTTATCATTTTGAGACCTCAAGGTGACAAACATGCTTTTTCTCTCTCTCTTTTAGCATTCTTTAGCCAAGCTTTTGCAAATAGGAAACTGCTGGATTGGATTGCGGAAGAGAGGTGGAAGCTTCTACTGGGAGAATGGCACTGCCTTGAATGTGAACCTGTAAGTGCTTTGTGATTTTCTGACCTACTTAAGCAACTGTGCAATTGGGGTTTACAGCACAATGTTACTTCTAGAGGGATTCTTTTTCTTCCCTGTCATTCGGAAATATGAGTTTGAAAATTCACCCTTTGCAGTTGTTACTGGTCTGACTCCATCAGCATCAATGCAGAGAATCATAGAATTGTAGGGGCTGGAAGGGACCTCGAGAGATCATCGGGTCCAACCCCCCTGCTAAAGCAGCTCCCTAGGACATATCACTCAGAGAGGCGTCCAAGTGGGTCTTGAATATCTCCAGAGAAGGAGATTCCACGACCCCCCTGGGGAGCCTGTCCCAGGGCTCTGTCACCCTCACTGTGAAAAAGTTCTTCCGCATGTTGGTGCGGAACTTCCTGTGCTCCAACTTGCAGCCATTGCCCCTTCTCCTGTCTCCACAGACCACTGAAAAAGGGCTGGCTATTTCTCCCTACTTCCCATACTTTTTCTGGGTGCCTCCCTTAGACAATTCCACACACCTCCCCCGGCCATATTAAGTGTAAATAATTTTTTTTACCTGCAAAAAAACCCTTTCCGTTTCCCGAGGGGTCTCCTCAGCACCCCAGCCGCCTCCAGAGATGCCCGCGGGAGTGACCTGTGCAGAGCGAGCTGCGGGCTTGCCGGAGGTCCCGACATTTGCTGTTGTTGGAGAATCAGGGAGAGATCTGGGGCAAGGCAAGTTCTGAAACCGTTTCCATTCGGCATCACAGGGCGATGCGCGGAGAAGGATGCGCGGAGAAATCGGGAGAAGCGCATCCCACCCACCCGACACCGCCGCCATTCCATCCTCTCCGGGTCCTGCGCGCCGGCAATTCCGGTCCCGTCATCATCTCTCCCGGATGAGCCGCCGCTCCCGAGCCTGGAGCCATGGAACGCCCGGATCGAGGGACAAGGACCTGCAAAGGTGAAGGGGCGAAAGGAGAGGGCCTGGGGGGAGACGTAGCGGGGCTGCCGTGTCCGCAGCCGGGCGGGGAGCCAGGAGACCCCGCCGGACAGAGGGGCCGAGAGCCGGCGCTCCGTCGGCGGCTGGGGCGGTCGCTGGGCGGTCCCGAGCCCTGGGCGCCATTTGCTCCGGCCGGCCGGGAATGGAGTTGGGGGTCTGGGCGTGGCGGTAGCGGCCCGGCGGTGTCCCGGGAGCCCACCCACCTCCGAACCAGCTCACCGCTGGCTTCATAGAATCAGAGAATCACAGAATTGTAGGGGTTGGAAGGGACCTCAAGAGATGATCAGGTCCGTCCCCTCTGCTAAAGCAGCTCCCTAGGACATATCACTCAGAGAGGCGTCCAGACGGGTCTTGAGTATCTCCAGAGAAGGAGACTCCACCACCCCCCTGGGCAGCCTGTCCCAGGGCTCTGTCACCCTCACTGTGAAAAAGTTCTTCCACATGTTGGTGCGGAACTTCCTGTGCTCCAACTTGCAGCCATTGCCCCTTGTCCTATCCCCACAGACCTCTGAAAAGGGGCTGGCCCTTTCCCCCTGCATCCCCTGCTTCAGATAATTATAAACTTTAATTAGGTCCCCCCTTAGTCTTCTCTTCTCAAGGCTGAAGATTCCCAGCTTACTCAGCCTATCCTCATAGGGGAGATGTTCCAGGCCCCTAATCATCTTCGTGGCCCTTCTTTGGACTCTCTCCAGGAGATCCCTGTCCTTTTTAAACCAAGGAGCCCAGAACTGGACACAATACTCCAGGTGGGGCCTGACCAGGGCAGAGTAGAGGGGGAGGATCACCTCCTTTGACCCCCAGGTCCTTCTCCACTGAAGTCTTCTCCAGCAGGTCATCCCCCAGCCTGTACTTATACAAATGGTTGTTCCTTCCCAGGTGCAAGACTTTACACTTGCTTTTGTTGAACTTCACCTGGTTTCTCCCTGCCCAGCTCTCCAGCCTGTCCAGGTCTCGCTGGATGGCAGCGCAGTGTTCCTGCGTGTCAGCCACTCCTCCCAGCTTTGTATCATTGGCATACTGGCTGAGGGTGGATGCTCTTCCCTCATCAAGGTTGTCAATGAAGATATTAAACAGAATTGGACCCAACACCAAGCCCTGGGGAACACCGCTAGTCACAGGTGTCCAGTCAGATTTTGCTCCTCGAATCACAACCCTCTGGGCTCGGTCCAACAGCCAATTCTCAACCCACCTCACCGTCCACTCATCTATCCCATGCTTTCTCAGCTTTGCTATCAGGGTGTCATGGGAGACAGTATCAAGGGCCCTGCTGAAGTCAAGGTAGATGACATCCACTGCTCTCCCTCCATCTACCCAGCCTGTTATGAGATCATAGAAGGCTATGAGATTGGTCAGGCACGATTTCCCCTTGGTGAATCCATACTGACTACTCCTCATGACCTTCTTCTCTTCCAATTGCTTAGAGATGGCATCCAGAACAAGCTGTTCCATTACCTTCCCTGGGACAGAGGTGAGGCTGACTGGTCTATAGTTACTAGGTTCCTCTTTCTTGCCCTTTTTAAAGACTGGAGTGACATTGGCTATCCTCCAGTCTTCAGGCACTTCTCCTGTCCTCCAAGACCTGTTGAAGACGATAGAGAGCGGCTCAGCAATCACCTCCGCCAGCTCCCTCAGCAAACGTGGATGAAACCCATCAGGGCCCATGGATTTGTGTGCATTAATCCCTTTGAGCCGCTCCTGGACCTCCCCTACCTCAGCCACAGGGAAATTCTTCGTTTCCCCAACACTCCAACTTTCATACAGGATCTGTGGGTCCTGAGGGGCCTTTGAAGTGAAGACCGAAGCAAAGGCAGCATTCAGTATCTCCACCTTCTCAGCATCCCCTGTTACCAGGACACCCTCCTCATTCAGCAAGGGTCCTACATTATCCCTGGTCATCCTCTTACTATTCACGTATCTAAAGAAACCCTTTTTATTATCCTTTATGTCCCTTGCCAGCTTCGTTTCCAAGAGGGCTTTAGCCTTCCTAGTTGCATCCCTTCAGGCCCTGACCACATTCCTGTATTCTCCCCAGGTGCTCAGACCCTTTTTTCATAATTCATAGATCTTCTGCTTCTCTTTGAGTTTACTCAATAGCTCTGTGTTCATCCATGCAGGTCTTCTGCCTCTCTTTCCTGATTTCTTGCTCAAAGGGATGCATGGTTCCTGTGCTTGGAAGAAGCACTGTTTGAATAACAGCCAGCTCTCACAGGCTCCCATTCCTTCAAACAGCGTAGCCCATGGGATAGCCCCTATTAAGTAGCGGAGGAGATCAAAGTTAGCTCTTCCAAAATTCAGGGTAGCTATCCTACTTTTTGGCTTGCTGCTTCCACCCAGGATCTTGAATTCAACCATTTCATGGTCGCTTTGTCCTAAGCTGCCCCCAACCTTCACTTCCCTAACGAGCCCGTCCTTGTTGGTAAAAACAAGGTCCAGCACCCGCCCTCCCCGTGTAGGCTCCTGCACCATCTGTAGCAGGAAATTGTCTTCAACACACCGCAGAATTTGTCTGGACTGCATACGACTGGCCGTGCTGCTTGCCCAGCAAATATCTGGATAGTTGAAGTCCCCCATAAGGATCAGTGCCCTGGATCTGGAGGCTGTTTCCAACTGCTTATAGAATGCACTATCATCCTGCCCCTCTCGATCAGGGGGCCTATAGCACACTCCCACAACAATGTCACACGTAGCAGTTTGCCCCTTTGTTTTAACCCACAAGCACTCAACAGATTGTTCATCCTTTCCCAGGTGGAGCTCAATACATTCCAGCTGCTCTCTCACATAAAGAGCAACTCCTCCACCTCTCCTCCCTAGCCCATCTTTCCTAAAAAGCACGTAGCCATCCATGACAGCGTGCCAGTCGTCCAGGCTGTCCCACCACGTCTCTGTGATTGCAATGAGATCCTGGCCCTGCGACCACACAAAGATCTCTAATTCTTCTTGTTTGTTGCCCATGCTACGTGCATTTGTGTGAAGGCATTTTAGTGGGGCAGCAGATGTAGGTACCCTCAACAGTCCACAGTGAGATTTCTGACAGGGGACTGTCAAAAGTGGCTCCACTGAGGAGTAATCAGGGCAATCCACAGAATTTTCACTACTGCCACGTGGAAAAACGTCCCCAAGTCCACCACTGCGCTTTTGGTATTTACCTTTTTCCACCATCAGCTCCCGCTGTGACTCCTGAAGTACTTGCCTAACCCTAGCAGCCTTCGTGGTATCCCCTTCCCCCTTCCTAACTGGTTTAAAGCCTGATCGATGAGCCCTGCCATCTCCTGGGCAAGGATCCGCTTTCCTTTATGGGACAGGTGAGCCCCCTCAGCAGTCATCATGCCAGGAGCAGAGTACATCATCCCCTGATCAAAAAACCCGAAGTTCTTCTGCCATCACCAGCCTGTCAGCCACACATTCAACTCGTGGGTTCTCTTGTCCTGCTCTGAGCCCCTCCTCCCACAAGTGGGGATAGAAGAGAATATTATTTGGGCTCCTCCCCCCTCAACTAAGCACCCCACGTCCAGGAATTCCCTTTTGACAGCTTGCAGGCTGCACTTTGTGATCGCGTCCCTGCCTGCTGGAACTATCAGTAATGGAAAATAGTCAGTGGATCTTACCAGCCCTGGTAGCCTTCTGGTGATGTCCCTTATCTGGGCTCCAGGGAGGCAACACACCTCCCTGCGTGTAGGATCTGGTCTACATATAGGCCCTTCTGTCCCTCTAAGAAGGGAATCCCCTACTACAAGTACCTTTCTCTCTTGCCTAACAGAGGCGGTCTCAAGGCGTGCGGATGGTCACCTCACTCTAGGCTTCCGCTTTCTCTGAGGCACAGAGGCTCCATTCACCTCCTCATATAACTTCTCCTCAACTACCAGGGCCCCGAACCTGTTGCTTAGGGAAACCTGGGAGAGTGGGGAAGGTAGGCAGGGGGAGTGCCTACAACGATGAGTTGGGACTGTCTTCCAGGCACCCTTGGGGTTTGGGTCCCTCCCATTTACCTGGCTAGGGCAGAGAGAGGAGACCATCTTCATGTGCAAGGTGTCTTCCAGACTCTGGAAGGCAGGTGCGAAGCGAAGGTGGCTCTGGAAAGCTGTCACTGTGGGACAAAGCTGGACATTGCTCAGGAGCAGTTCTGGGCTCTGGAGTTGGTGGGTTGTCTTCTCTTACCCGTGCCACGTTTGGGCATCAGGTCAACCTCGGCCTCGGTGCCTTCACCCTCGTTTGTTCCATGCTCATTCCTTTTTCCATCCCGCTGGAGCACAGGGAGCTACCTGGCTATTGGGTGAAGTTCTGAATGATGTAAGTAAATTTGAGAGCAAGTCAGAGTTCTTGGTCGCTACAGAGTGTTGTGATGCCAAGCTGCATGTCACACACTTCCTAGTCTTCTTCAGCTCTGTTGCTGGCCTGCTCTCCCCCAGAGAGTGACTTTTTTGGGGAGGGAACAGCTTCCCAAGTCCTGGACCCTGTCAGCTGGCTGTTTGTGTTTTGAGTTTTATTTTAATTCATCAGGTGGGTTTTTTTTCAGGTCTGTGCTCAAATATCTGGCTTTGGCGAGCTGTTGCTGGAGTCGTTACTGCTGTTAGCATTTTGATGCTGTGTATTCTGCTTGGTAAGTGTTTAAATCTTTTAGAGAGAAAATGCAGTTGGTCTTAGAAATAACTGGAGTTTTAGGTTGTCAGAAGTCCCTGAGAAGTTTCATTCGGAACTTCCTTTACCTCTAGGTTGAACAGAAGTCTCATGAGATGCCAGGGTTGTTGACAAGTACTGGAGCAGTGACTCCACTAGTTAGTGGGATTCGAGGGGGCTCAGTTTAGTCTTGGCATTCAAGTTTATAACTGCATGGTTGGTCTTAATCCAAGGTCAAGAAAACAAATAGCAAATGGAAGATTTTTCTTTGCAACCCATCTGTTGTCCTTCCAAAAATGTCAGTATAATAAAGCAAGCTATTAATTCAGCTGCAAGGGAGCAGTGCTTGCAGAAACTATACTCCCCAGAAACATTGCAGCTGTACAAGAGTCCTTGGAGGATACGTTATCATCACCCTCTCAGCTCCTTCTACCAACCCCCCCGTTCACCACTGTAAAGGTGTGTCAGCAGCCACAAGCGTGCAGCAGCCAGAGTGTGTAAGGAGTTTACAATAGTTATTTCTGCTGTGCAGCAGTAATAATGCCATGGTTAGACTGTGATGACTTTAGATGATTCAGTCAGAAGGCAAGCTAAAAGAGCTCCAGGAACCTTTTCCCGTTGGAAAAAATATGTGGAATGTTTTTTTTATCATTTCACAGCAAGACCTTCTTCAGCCAAACATGTTCCTGTTTGTCCTTCCCTGGAACCCTGTCCATCAGGTTGGCTGCATTTCCAGGGCAAATGCTACTACATCTCAGAGGTTGAAGATGACTGGAGCTCCAGTCAGAGGTTCTGCTCTCAGCACAATGCTTCCCTTCTGGTGATTGAAAATCATCAGGAACTGGTAAGGGAACAAAAGGGGCATCCTGGATTCACCCCATCTCACTTCTAGGGAGCTTCTCCATGAACCAGTGTGTTCTTCCAGCATCTTAAACTGAATGGTTTGAACGCTGATGTGAAGACTGAGAGGAGTCAGGGCTTGCAGAAAGCTGCATGCCTCCTCTCCTTGCAAATCTCAAACCTCAGGTTTTGCAGTTGGTGTTTTAAGAAGTCCCAGAGGCTTATCTGAGCTGAGTTTGGCACTGGCCACAGTTATAAATATTCATATTGAAGGCATCTGTCAAGGTGAACACTGTTGCATGGGAAGGTGGTTGGAACTAGATGGGCCTTGAGGTCCCTTCCAACTCAAACCATTCTATGAATTCATGACATTTAAAATTCTGAAATAATAATTGGGCAGGGGAGGAGCTCCCATATGCCAGTCTGAAATTCAGGAAACACCTGCATGTACCAGCCTATGTAGACCCAGCTGCATACTAGAGATTATTAAACATACAGACACACAGCCCATTGGTGACAATGTTGTAGATAACAGAATGATAAGCTAGTCTTCCTCAAAAGTCACAAGAGGAATTTGCTTATCATTTTGAGACCTCACATTGACAAACATGCTTTTTTTCTCTCTCTTTTAGCATTCTTTAGCCAAGCTTTTTCAAATAGGAAACTGCTGGATTGGATTGCAGAAGAGAGGTGGAAGCTTCTACTGGGAGAATGGCACTGCCTTGAATGTGAACCTGTAAGTGCCTTGTGATTTTCTGACCTACTTAAGCAACTGTGCAATTGGGGTTTACAGCACAATATTACTTCTAGAAGGATTCTTTTTCTTCCCTGTCATTTGGAAATATGAGTTTTAAAATTCACCCTTTGCAGTTGTTACTGGTCTGACTCCATCAGCATCAATGTAGAGAAGGCCCTGACTGAAGAAGAATTTTTGGTAGCTCAGCTCATGAACATAATAATGCTGATATATCATGTATTTACCTTAATTTATATATATTGTTCATGACATGGTATAGACGTTACAGTCGCTTTTCAGATCTTCAGGATTCTCAGTTTCCAGTGTGATTCTTTGTGCTCTCCTGTCTGAAGTACCCAATATCTACCAGCAGTGCATATATTTTTATAGGGATGAAACAGAATGAAGTGACAGGTAGGGGGGATTAATTCAGGGGGGTTAAGCAGCTTGATAAGAAAAATCATACCTGCTTTAGTGAGTTTGTCATGACCTGCAGCCAACCCAGATTTCACCCCTATTTAACTTAGAAAATGTGTGGGCTATAGCAGCTCTGCATCAGGCCCATTAAACAGCAGTTCCCATTGCCTTGCTTTCCAGAGCATTTATCACCCTGGTAATTCTAGGCAGGATATACCATGACCTGTCTCTTGTCTCTCCTCCTGGTTTTGTAGGATGTCTGGTATGGACCGTTCATAGTGACAGAGATTGGTGTAACACTCATGAGCTCAACAGGCTTTTCTAACACCATTGATCACTCCCTTGCTCTTAGCAGCTGCAACTGCCGTATCTGAAGGGGCCAAAGTTTTGCTGGAAACTGCTCCAGCAAAAGCTTTGTTTTACAGCAAGCTAAAATACTTGGGCCACTAGTAGAAATTGTTCAGTAATCCCTGTTTTCTTCCTGTATTTTGTCAGGTTCCCGATACAGGGTCTCTCCGACTGTGCCTATGTTGGTGCCTTCGCTGTGTCTACATCAGCGTGCTCTGACCACAGGCGTTGGATCTGTATCCGCCTTCCCTGAAGGGATGACTTGGATCTTAATTTGATAGGGGCAGCTGAGACGTGTCCATTATAAAGCCCCTTTGGACAGATGTCCTATCTCTGGAGGTCTCTTAGGAGAGAGGGCTATGTTCAGGGTTGGGTGTTTGTATCCCATGGAAGCAGTGTTTTTTTCTGTGTAAAACCCCTCCTGCTGCTGGAAAGAGAGTGTGGTATTCACTGATCAGGGAAGGTCATGTTTACAGCTGACAGGTGTGGCAGGCAGGGACATGAGAGCTGCCACCATTTGCTGCCCCTCTGCTGAAGCTTCCCAAGGCCGGTAAGCGCAGCCCCTCAGCTTCTCCATCCCCAGGTGAGTGTGAGGCGCCCACAGGAGCTTCTGAGAGTTGTGCTGTGTGGCAGAATTCTCCAGCAGATGGGGTACAACAGGGAGCTGGGGATAGTCATAGGCAGGTGCCAGTGATACCAGCTTCACACTCTTGTACTTCCACAGCCGATTGCACTAAGCTTATCCCTGCTTTGCACTGATGTATATGAGGTCAGAACCTGTCTTCTCTGTCTCAAATGTTGTGCAGGTTGGTATGATGTCTAATTTTGGATGTTCCCTCGGGAATTCTGAACCAAAAAGTTAACCAAGAACTGCCTTGAATAAATTCCTCTTGTGTAAAGCTACAGGTTTTGGTTTGTGTTTGTTTAGGCTGAACTAAGCTCTTTTCTGTTTACCAGAGGCCTTCCTCATGTTGGCAGTTTTCAGGGATGGGATACTTCTTATGGTTAAAAGACAAGGTTTGACTTGAGGTCCAAGTCTTTCAGGCTGAACAAGCAACTGGCTTGCTGGTCAGTGATATTGGCACACAGACACTGCTTCAGCATGGTTTTCTGGAATACATATTCAGTCTCAGGTGCTGAAGACATACTGTACACGTACATGTAACGTTTGAAAGGGATGGAGATATTGCAGAGTGACTGCTAAAGCAGCAGTGACATGCTCATCCAAGCCTGTGTGAAATAAACAAGCACTGCAAGAAGTGATTCATACCCTTCTAAATGGAGATGGGAAGGCCTGAAGATTGGGTCATGCATGTTCCCTTGGGGTTGAGCAGAATTGTCGTTTCTCTCATACTTACATTGGTAAGTTGCTTAAGAACTTGTGAAACAGATCCCTCCCTTCTTGCAAAGATGCCAGTTTCAGCTGTTTTCCAACCATGCTTGGAAAACCTAACAAATAGAGGACACTTCAGACAGAGCTGAGTCTCAAAGCCAGCATCATTCAAATCAAGACTTTGGTCTCAGTGTCTGTTCACATATTGTGGGACATCAAGTTTCCAGTATTTTTTTTTCCTGATTTGAATTTTTCCTCTTGAAGATTATAGATCCTCTTCTGTTGGAGGAAGGAGGAGTCTCTCCAACAGGCACGTGTTCCACAGCATCTGTCAGTAGCAGGTAGAGCACTATTGTGTCATTAGAAAGAGTTGGGCTGCAAAGGGACTGTATGAATCCAGAGTGAGTGAAAGAAATTCCACTTCGGCCAGTTACAGAGAGATGAACAGGGAGCAGGATCCACTGTAAAAATCACTGGCACTTCCCAAACCCACCAGTTGTGCATGTTACAGAGGCTCACTGAATTGAATTTATTTTCTTCTGAATCAAAGTTGATGTGCTGAAAGAGGAAAGAATCACAGAGTCACAAGGTTAGAAGAGGCCTTTAAGGTCATCGATTCCACCTGTTCCTGTGCTATGCTAAACCATATCCCAAAGTACCTGATCTGCCTTTTTTTTAAACACATCCAGGGATGGTGACTCAACCCTCTCCCTGGGCAGCCTGTTCCAGGGCCTGACAGCTGTTTCAGACCTAAACCACCACAATGCCCTCATGGGCAGGGGTCCTTCTTCTAATCCACAAGTACAAGTGCTGTGGGGTGAACCCCTTTTAGAACAATCTCAAAGGATTGGAATGTCTGCTCTGATCAAGACCATGGAGATGGCTGCCCCTTCTCAGCACTATGGCACTGTAAGGCAGGGGCCAAAAGGGCCGTTCCTGCCATTTGTGGAGAAAGTAACTGTGCTTGAAATGCAAGTTGAGGACAACAGTCTACAATACATCCTGTGTAAACAATTGGCAAAAGACAATGGTAATGGTGACTGCCCTAAGGTAATGGAAGCTTTGCCTGGGGATCCCTCTGTAGAGGAAACGGTGGCTGCCTGTTCGAAGATCAGCGCTGTGGAGCATAAAATGGCCGCTCACACTGCATGTGCTAAAACCACTCAGGTTTGTGCTTCCCAAACCACAAAACCCAGCAGAATAGATTCATTTGATTGCACAGGTATGTCTTGTTCTTATGAATATTCATCTAGTAAACATTCATGGAAACGATCATTGCTTTGTTTCCCTCAGGCCCCTGGAATGACAAGAAACAGCAATAGAACAAGTTTTGTTTCCTTTTTTGTGATTGGCCAAATTGCAGCTGTTAGTCAATGCTTAGTAACTGTTCAGAGTTATTGGTAGTTATTGGAAATGTTATTTCAAGATTGTTAATTGCTTGAATTGTAGTTATTAGATATTGCTAGCTATTGTAAGCATGCTATTTCCTTTCCTTCTTCCTTTACCTACCTCTACCCTCCATGCAGCATGGAGGTTGCCCCCAGGAGTGTTTTAATATGTGGAGACTGGGCATAGCCAGGCCTCCCATCTGCTGTAGTAAGGGGGTCCGTGTGCCATTGGTCACTTGTCACTGCTTATGCCAAATCTTAGCATGATTATTAATCATACCCATTGGCACGGCCAAAGGCGTCTCCAGTGGGTGAGCAATGTGATGATCAGGCCTGGGGGCTGGTGGCCCTGCCTCTGGCAGGGGGGGTTGGAACCTTATGGTCCTTTCCAACCCAGACCATTCTATGACTCTATAATATTTCTTTATGGAATAGAGGGGAGATAACTGTTGCCAGCTTGTTTTTTTCTTTGAGCTGCTGCTGCAAAGGCTTTGACTCAATTCAGTAAGGTAGCCCGTTGGTTGGCAAAGCAAACAAATGCAACAGCAAAGGTATTAAGTGCCTCAGCTACAGCTGTGGATTCTGTAAGAAATGCTGCCTTACAGAATTGTGCAGCAATTGATTTTTGTATTCCTGGCTGGTGGGCATGGATGTCAGGATTTTGATGGTCTGTGCTGCATGAGTCTGATCCCTCGAGTCGATTCACACGAGCAGTCAAAAATTAGTAGACTAAACCCAAAAGATACAAGAAGAAAACAGATGCTGTGGTTGTCTTGGTCCTACTGCCCTGTTTGTTGAGTTTTCTGCAACGAGCCCTGCAGAAATCTCTACAGGCAGCCTTTGTGACACAAGTACAACAAGGGGGAATGGTTGGGGAAGGCAGCGGGTCTGCCAGCAACCTGACTCTAATAAGGGATTTGCCTTGACAATATCCCGGGTTTCCCTTGAGATAGAAAAGTCACTCATGCTGAAAGCTTTGTTAACAAGTTGGCTGAACACAGTGAGCATGAAGACAAGGTGTGCAGACCATACTGAGCCAAGAAGGAGGTAAAAAGACCAACTAATGGAAAAAGTGGAAAACAACCCTTTAGCCTGTAGCATTTGTATGGGATGCTTGTTGATACTATAAAAATGCCTGTGCTGTTGCAATAAAGCAAGCAAGCATCCTGAAGCGTTTTCATCATCAACTGATGTGTCGTGTCTGTCTCTACAATAACACTGGAGAGATGGATTTGATGGATTGACCACTCAGTGGATAGGGAACTGGCTGGATGGTCACACTCAAAGAGTTACAGTCAATGGCTCAATGTCCAAATGGAGACAGGTGACAAGTGGTGTTCCTCAGGAATCGGTACTGGGACCAGCACTGTTCAACATCCTTATCGGTGACATGGACAGTGGGATCAAGTGCACCCTCAGCTGTTTGCCCAGGACACCAGCTGTGTGGTGAGATTGACACCCTAGAGGGAAGGGATGCCATCCAGAGAGACCTGGACAGGCTTGAGAGGTGGGCCCATGCCAACCTCATGAAGTTCAGCAAGGCCAAGTGCAAGGTCCTGCACTGGGGCCAGCACAATCCCAAGAACTAATACAGGCTGGACAGGGAATGGCTTGAGAACAGCCTCAGGAGGAGAAGGATTTTGGGGGTGCTGATTAATGCTCAACATGAGTCAGCAGTGTGTACTAGCAGCTCAGGAGGCCAAATGTGTCTTGGGCTGCATCAAGAACATTGGGGCCAGCAACTGTGGAGTTGATCCTGCAACTCTGCTCTCGTGAGACCCCATGAGACCACCCTACATGACCTGTAACACCAGTGCCATTTGCTAGAAGATGTACCCATTATCTGCCTCCTTGGTTTACACCCTCCACTAGACCGGGGTGCCCAGAGCCTCATCCAGCCTGGCCTTGAACACTGTGCCAGGGCTTGACAAGCTGCCCTGGAGAAATTGGTTTTGCATTTGAGAAGAGTTCTCAAGGAAAGTTTCCATTGTCAGGTCCTTCAGCAGTTTCAACAATGAAACTGTATTACCAGAAGCAACGTTTTTTCTTTGCCAGGGCTGGTGTGTCACTGTTTCCTCTTGGCACTGACACTTCTTAACCAATTACAACCTTCCTGTACAGTCTCTGTTCCTCCCTATATGGCTTTTCCTGGAGAAGTTTGGGTATGATTCCCTGAACAGAACCACTGCCGCAATGCCTGTCATGATGAGAGGGAAGGATGCAGCCAGCCAATATGGTTGCTAAAGCAACTTCAACTTTATTGCAAGCACACGCTTCCTTTTATGCTATTCCTGCTACGTGCTATTCTTGTCGTAGTCGAATGGCTCTTAACTAAAAGTTATACTCCACCCATCTTGCAGCCTGGGAATCATGTCTCTTTCTCAGTCCCAGCAGCAGTGAATCCTTACCACAGCTCCTGCTCCTACATCTTGTGACCATACTGTATGACACACAGAAATACACTGACCGATTGTTGACCCTTCTGTTCTCACCAAGTTGGCGTGGGGCGCGGTCTTATTAAGCTACACAGGCCACTGCTTGGACAACCACTCCATAGGCTCACGGCCTTGCTCCCACCCCCTGGGAGGTGCTGCAGCGCGGGGCCCGGCTGGTGCGTGGGAGGATGAAGCAAAAGCTGTTAGTGCAGGATAGGAGCGAGGGAAGAAGCCACATCTGCAGCCGGAGCAATCGGGGCGGCACGTTTCTTGCTGGGGTCCCATCGAGAGACGCTCCGGCCGCAGCGCCGAGAGCAGGTAGGGTGCTGCTGGGGTGCTGGCTCGGGCCGGGGTCCCGCATGCGGCCCTCGCCGGAGCCGAAGGGAAGGTCGGGCTGAAGAGCAGGACTAAAGCGGAGGGAAGCGGCTTGTGTGGAGGGAGGCGGCAGCCTCCCTGTGTGTGTGTGTAGGATAGGAGCGGGCGGAAGGCAGGCACCCTGTGTGTGGGGGGTGGCCGGGACGGGCCGGGACTGGCACTTTCTCCCCACCCCCCCCCCCAGGCCTGCTCTTGGCGGGGCTGCTCGGCGCCCCCCCCCCGCCCCCCGGCCTGTTCCTGGCGGGGCTGCTCGGCGCCCACCCCCCACCCCCCCGCCCCTGGCCTGCTCCTGGCGGGGCTGCTCGGCGCCCCCCAGCCCCCCGGCCTGCTCCTGTCGGGGCTGCTCGGCAATCCCTCCTCGCCTCCGGCCTGCTCCTGGCGGGGCTGCTCGGCGCGCCACCCCCGCCGCCGGCCTGCTCCTGGCGGGGCTGCTCGGCGCCCCCCGCCCTTCCCCGGCCTGCTCCTGGCGGGGATGCTCGGCGCTCACCCCGCCCCCCGCCCCGCCCCTGGCCTGCTCCTGGCGGGGATGCTCGGCGCTCACCCCGCCCCTGGCCTGCTCCTGGCAGGGCAGCTCAGCGCCACCCAACCCTCGCCCCGCCCCTGGCATGCTCGCGGCGGGGCTGCTCCGCGCCCGTTGTACACTGACAGCGAGCGGCCGCTGCCTGGTACCCAGCTGTTGCTCACTGCTACAGCACAGACAGCCAAGGGTGCGGGAGAGGCTTTGTCCCTCCTGTGGCCAGGAAGGGGCAGCAGAAACTTCTCCGTGGCCAGAGCCAAACTCCCAGCTCTTTCAGCACGGTGAGGCAGCGTGGCACGCTGGCTGCAGGAGCAAACACCCATTCCTGTACCACCCAGCCAGTGCCCAGGCACTCACATGCACAGAGAGTTTTGGGGATGAGCAGAGTCTTGACCTTCTTGGTAATTCCAAGCCTTTCTGCTTTCGTAGGATGGGCCAAGTGCAAGTGGAGCCTGAGTCTTGGAGATATTTAGGCACCTGATTACTGTTAGGAATGTATGGAATTAGGTATGTGCTAATTAGCATAAATAATACCAGCAATGAAACTAAAGCTCCAGAAGCCTTTTCTAAGGAGGAGTGGTTTATTTTTTCCTTGCTATTACCTAACTCATTAACATAAACTGATATTTCTGCACTGACACAAGAAACTTTATAGCTGCAAACTCTTCTCTGGGTGGCTTTTTGGTTTTAGTTCTCCTTTCAGTAACACAAATTCAAGAAAAACTGTGAGGAAAACATCAGGAATTGGAGTGAGCACAGAAGGGTCCAGTGACTATCCCTCTCCAGGCCGTGTTCAGCCTCACTTGGGAAATTGCCTGAAATTGTCACATGTAGACAAAACTGCTTTCAGCATCAGAGTTGTGAAGTGGAAAGCTCTGTCTTATGTGATGTGATGCTCCCCTCCTGCCCCATTCCTTACCTATCACATTATCCCCGTCTGCCCTGTCCCTTTCCCTCTATCACAGTCCTCTCTACCCATCACCCCCCTCTCTGGGAAAAAGTATATGTGGAACCCATGTGACACCCACCTTCTCCATTCAGTGAGCATCAGAGAAGTTGCACAAGCTCTGTATTTTCTATTTGTTTCTTCATTTCTCCATTCACCCTGCCCTCATCCCTGCAGATACAGGCAATAACTGAAGGAGCTTTGGGATTTCTACTATTTCCATTTGCTTAGGAACACCAGAGGAAGCACTCATTAAACATAGTATCTTTCTTTGTTTTCCAGCTGTAGATGCAGTCTGAAAATGACCAGAAGCTTGAGATCACCTGCATGGGAAAAGCACCTCTTGAGAACACAGAGTTCCCTAAAGTCAACCAAGATGACAGACAAGAAATGTCAGCTAGTTCATGGATGTGGAGGACAGGTAGATGCTACACAGAGCGGCTCCTCAAGTCAAAATGTAAGATTATTATTCTTCCCTTTGGTAAAGCACCTTCCTGCAGGGAATCTGAAGAACAGCTCCAAATCCAGGTGGTCCCCTGGCTTGGATTAGGCAAATCTTTGGCGTTTCCTTCTAGGCAAAGCGGTAGTCATGACAAAGAAGATAACTGTTGTGTTGGATGCAAGTGTGAGCTGTTTATATTTGATCCTGTAGTGTGAGAAGAAGCCTGTTTCCATGTGGTAGCTTATCTATATGAAATACTCTGGGGTAAGATGTAGGAAGTGAAGCCAGGCCTCGTGAGAGAAAACAGGCTGTGCCTTTGCAGCAGATCAGCTGGCACATCTGCATTAAACTCTGTGTGTGAAGGACAATTTGTGACAGACAGAAAATACAATTGACCCAAGACTGCAGCCATACCCTGAAACTCAGCCTGTAACGTTTGCATTGCATGAGAACATTCTGCAGTTCTCCAAACGTGGATGTAGCTCGATTGGAGTTAGCAATGACCTACAAGTTCTTGGCCTCCAGAGGTATTGCTGAGGGGGTCTGTAAAACATAGAGGGAGAGGATAAACTTGGGACCAGAAGGCTTAAATTTGCTCTTCAGGGATCTACATATCTCTGAAAAACTGTGAAAAACATGGATCAAAAAACCCCAAAACAATTAGTTGATAGTTGGCCACTTTACCCACCTGTCGAATTGCATAACTGCCATTTTAGGGTGCCTGACTTGACCTCAGTAGGGCTTTGTATTTACAAACTTGGAGTTTAAATGAAGGGCTATCCTGCTGCTTCATACTGAAATACAGTGTGAACCTAATTGCTCATCTATACAAAACCACTAATTATCTTCTTTTTCACAGTCTGTTTGTTAGGTCTGTTGGTTGGATTTGTGGTGTTGCTGGTCATCATTGTAGTGGGTAAGCTTTTGGAACATTTCCTATTTGAGAAGTCTTTCCTCTGACTACTGGTCTCCAGGATCACAGCAGTCAAGTGCCACAACATTAACAGGGAAACTTCATTTGCATCATATCAACACTTAATTGATTTATCAAACTCTTAAAGGTCTGATAGAAGATCAAAGCAACTTGTCATCATGAAATATCTCACCAGTTGTAGATATTGCAGCCAGTTGATTCCTTGAATTGTTTTGAGCAATATATTAACAGTATAAGGTTGGGAGGTGTGTGTGTGAAGTATAGATGATCAATTGTCAATGCCTCTAAGTCTCTAAGATTCAGGAGTGTTTTCCAAACCCTGTTTGTTTTCTCCTGATTGTAGTAATTAGGTCCCAGCCCCCAACTTTCCCGTGTCTCAGCTGAAGACAGTGTCTGAAAGGCAGGGAAGGTCAGGACCCTTGCCCTTCCTTTGGTTTGTCTTTTGGCATTTAGTATGGCATTGGCTTTCAAAAAAACCAGTCTGCATTTTAGGTTGAGCTATGTTGATGAATGCTGAGATTTTTACCTGGTAGAAATGTTGCTCTCTCTTTTTCCTTTGTAGATAAAACACTACTGAAGCCTGGGAAATCTCCACCTGTAGAGTGCCCCAGCGAGTGGATAGGTTACAAACAGAAATGCTACTTCATCTCAGAGGAGGAAAAGAACTGGCCATCTAGTCAGAGGTTCTGTGCTAAGAATGCATCCTTGCTGGCCATCTTTGAAAGCCAGGAAGAAATGGTAATGGGAAACCCAGTAACAAAACAGAACACAACTTCTTTCAGGGTGTTTTTTGTTTGTTTGTTTGCTTTTGGCACTTGAGTACTTCCTTATCCTTTACATTTTTGTAAACAAAGAGAAGTGCCTGCTTTGTCACTGAGTAGCTCCAGCAGGTGCAGCTGCCCTGTGCTGCTTTGGTGCCTGGATTTGACTTGAATGACAATGAGAAGCTCTTTGTTATGAATTTTTGCCTGGTTTTAGTTCAGTTATTTTTCTGTCTTATGGGCCCTCCTCTTCAGACCAGATCTGAATTTGTCCAACATCCAGTACAGACAAATAAATGGATGTTTTGGTTTCAAGAAGGAACCAAGCATTTAAAACTATTTCTCAGCAGTGTGGAAAATAGCTATCTACATCTGCTTGCACCTGTTTCTAGGTATGCCTTAGTGCCTCTTAGAGATGTGTGCTTTTAACTGTGGTGGGAATATACCTCTGCCTGGGATATTTTCTCATAAGCTTGTTAAAATACTTTGTATTTTAACTAATGCAGCTTGTGTTATGGTCCAGTTGTATTGAGTTGGTGAATGCTAGAGACGTGTTATCATAGGTGGTCTGGGTTGGAAGGGACCCCAAGGATCACAGAGTTCCTACCCCCCTGCCACTGGCAGGGACACCAACCTCCAGACCTGGATCTACACAAGGTTGCCCAGGGCCACATCCAAACTGGCCTTGAACACCTCCAGGGACGGGGCATCCACCACCTCTCTGGGCAGCCTGTTCCAGCATCTCACCACTCTCTCTGTAAAGAGCTTCCCTCTAATATTTAATCTAAACCTTCCCTCCTTCAGCTTTAATCCATTCCCCTTGTCCTGCAGTTGTCTACCCTTTCAAAAAGTTAGTTCCCCTCCTGTTTCTCTGCTCCCTTCAGGTACTGGAAGGCTGCAATGAGGTCCCCCCCACAGCCTTCTCTTCATGTTACTACTGCATGCTACAAAAACTGTCATAGGCTTTTACAGACCTGCTGTCTTTTGACTCTTGTCAACAAGAAACTAGCTTAATGAAGAAATTATTTTGTGTGTAGGTTGATGTTTGAGCTTTCTTCTTGCTGTGATTGTTGAGTAGAGGTCACAAGGTTACTTTTCCAGTTGTCTGGTACATAGTACTGGTGTAGCAGGTAGTGAAATGGAGGAAACAGTGAATTACACAGATTGTCACATCTGAATTTGACTTGTGCTAATGAATTTTGTACAGTGACAGAAACCTCAGCAATGGGAAGGATGCAGGGCCCAGTTTCTACTGCACGTGGGAGTCCCTTCCAGAACGCGGTCTGTCACTTGATCCCATCATCAGGCCCCTGTCTTTGCCAGTAACTCCAACCATACTTGCCAGCTTGTCCCCTCTCCACAAGCCCCTTCTGCATTGCTGCCTTGTGGGTGATCAACTCCACCAAATGTGTCAATGCCTCTTTTCCTTACTCATGCACAGTCTTCACTGGTAACTTGTGGCCTGTGATACTCAGCTGATAATCAGCGAGAGAGAAACCTGTGTTCTTTAAGCTGCTGCTTCAGAACCTTGTTCCTGCAGACTGTAACCCAACTTCTGACAGAGAACACAGGAAAGGTGCAGGTTGGCCTCCTGGGTCAGATCAGTGCTCTGTGGTATGTGTTGCCTGCTCCCCAGCACTAGACAGCGTGAGCTGCACCAGAAGAAGGCACACCAACACCTGCAGAGGTGGTATGGGGACCCTGAGACAGTTTCTTCTGAACTGAGTTGAGGTCGCTGGGGGAAGCTGGAGGAGTACAAGTGTGCTCTGTCTCCATGTCCATTAGAGTCTGTACTGACAGCAAATACTCATCTCTTTCTTTAGCCTACTGGGTCTCATGAAAGACAGATCATTGCAGGGAGCAGTGTAATACTAACCCATGGCAAATGCAGTTTCTGTTGCCTGCTGTCATTATTTGCTGTGTTTGATGCAGATTGTTGCAAACTTCTGGAGCAGTGACCTCTCTTTATCTGTACATCCACAGAGAAAAAGTTTTACACTTGAAAGCTGGAGAGGGATTTTTTAGAAGGGCATGTAGAGATAGGACAAGGGGTAATATTCTTAAACTGGAAGAGGGTAGATTTACATTGCATATCAGGAAGAAACTGGTAATGTGAGTAGTGAGTCCTTGGCACAGGTTGCCCAGAGAAGCTGTGGCTGCCCCCTCCCTGGCAGTGTTGAATGCCAGGTTGGATGGAGTTTGGGCAACCTGGTGTAGTGGAGGGTGTTGCCTGCCCATGGTAGGGGGTTGGAACTAGATGGACTTTGTGGTCCCTTCCAACTCAAACTGTTCTATGAGTTTTTGAAATTTGAAATACTTAAATAATAATTGGGAAGGGGAGGAGCTCCCATATGCCAGTCTGAAA
Source organism: Gallinula chloropus (assembly GCF_964237585.1). NCBI lineage: Eukaryota > Metazoa > Chordata > Aves > Gruiformes > Rallidae > Gallinula > Gallinula chloropus. Next base: position 66,944,287 of record NC_140085.1, read on the forward strand.
TTCAGGAAACACCTGCATGTACCAGCCTATGTAGACCCAGCTGCACACTAGAGATTGAGAAACATACAGACAGACACAGCCCATTGGTGACAATGTTGTGGATAACAGAATGATAAGTTAGTCTTCCTCAAAAGTCACAAGAGGGATTTGCTTATCGGTTTGAGACCTCAAGGTGACAAACATGCTTTTTTTCTCTCTCTTTTAGCATTCTTTAGCCAAGCTTTTGCAAATAGATGACTGCTGGATCGGATTGCGGAAGAGAGGTGGAAGCTTCTACTGGGAGAATGGCACTGCCTTGAATGTGAACCTGTAAGTGCCTTATAATTATCTGACTTACTTAAGCAACTGTGCAATTGGGGTTTACAGCACAATATTACTTCTAGAAGGATTCTTTTTCTTCCCAGCGATGTAGAAATGCAACTCTGAAAATGTACCCTTTTTATTACTGATCTGACTCCATCAGCATCAATATAGAGAAGTCCCTGACTCAAGAAGGATTTTTGGTAGCTCAGCTCATGAAGATCACAATGCTGATATATCATCTATCTACCTTAATTTATACATAGTTTTCATTACATAGTGCATGTAACACTCATGAGCTCAACAGGCTTTTCTAACACCATTGATCACTCCCTTGCTCTTAGCAGCTGCAACTGCCGTATCTGAAGGGGCCAAAGTCAACTGGAAACTGCTCCAGCAAAAGCTTTGTTTTACAGCAAGCTAAAATACTTGGGCCACTAGCAGAAATTGTTCAGTAATCCCTGTTTTCTTCCTGTATTTCTTCAGGTTCCAGATACAGAGTCACTCTGACTGTGCCTACTTGGGTGCCTCCACTGTTTCTACGTCAGCGTGCTCTTTGCCCAGGCGTTGGATCTGTATCCGCCTTCCCTAAGGCTGAAAAAGCTCACTCAGATCCCTGCTAGTCTTCTGATGAAGAAGGATCTTCCCTCCTTTCGCCACAGGGACTTGGGGATACTCGGAGGCCAGCAACACCAGCCAGCCAACTCACCTACAGAAACAGTGAAATCAGGGATCTTTGGTTTCCCCAACAGTGCCTTATGCTCTTTGCTGAAGTTTACACTGACTATACCTCCTTTCTTTCCTGTGCTGACCAGTTAATGTGGGTTTTCTGTTACACTTTTGTTGTTTAAAGTAACATACTCAGTTTGCACCATGGCCAGCCAGGAGCCACCACTCTCATCAACATTTCTGATGGCCAAAGTCATGGGAAGTTCAGTACTTATTGAAGGAATGGGCTCCTGCCTACTGACAGAGCCTTTCCTAGTCTGCAGTAGTCCAAGTAAAAGGCCACATTGAGAGTTGGGGGTATTTGTATCCCATGGAAGCAGTGGGTTTTTTTTTTTTTTTTCTGTGCAAAAGCCCTCCTGCTGCTGGAAAGAGAGTGTGGTATTTACTGATCAGGGGAAAAATTGTTTAAAGCAGACAGGTGTGGCAGACAGGGACATGAGAGCTGCTGGAATTTCTGTAGGAGCCTTCAGTTGGCTGGTTCCTGAAGGGACATCAGCAGAGGTTTCTACATTTCTCTCCCACTTGTATCATCCCACCAGCTAATGAGGACAGAGTCATAGAATCATGGAATCTTTTTAAGTTTTAAAAGACCCTGAAGATCATCAATTCCAACTGTAAATGCTCTTGCAGCCTGGTAAGAAATTCCTGTGAAAATGTCCAATATACACGTGGTGCTGAAGGTAACGGGCTGTGCCACTGACCTGCCCCTCGTGATGTGTGTAGGGACGCTGGTCCTGCATCAGGAACCAGTGATAGCAACTTGATACTCCAGTGCTTCCACAGCCAATTGCACTAATCTTATCGCTACTTTGCACTGTTGCAGATGAAGTCAGAACTCATGTTATCTGTTTCAAATGCTGTATTTGTATTTTAACTTATTTTTAATACAATAGGTATTAATTTCAATATATAGAGAACACTAAAGGGAATGTAAGGAATCTTGAGGACTTGCAATGTGGAAAGCTCTGTTACTGAGAGTCTAGGAAGGGGCTGTTTGAGATCAGATCAGGAGACAATGTAAGCCAGTTTGGGGCTCTTGTTGATTTGGATGTTCCCTCTGGGATTCTGAGCCAAAAACCAAGAACTGCCTTGAATAAATTCCTCTTGTTTAAAGCTACAGATTTTGGTTTGTGTTTGTTTAGGCTGAACTAAGCTCTTTTCTGTTTACCAGAGGCCTTCCCCATGGTGGCAGTTTTCAGCGATGGGATACTTTTTATGGTTAAAGACAAGGTCTGACTTGAGGTCAAAGGCTTTCAGGCAGAACAAGCAACTGGCTTGCTGGTCAGTGATACTGGCACACAGACACTGCTTCAGCTTGGTTTTCTGAACCAAGTATTCAGTCTCAGGTGCTGAAGACATACTGTACATGTGTGCCAGAGTTGCAGTCAAATGGAGACAGGTGACAAGTGGTGTTCCTCAGGGTTCACTACTGGGACCGGCAGGGTTCAACGTCTTTACCGGTGACAGGGACAGTGGGATCAAGAGCACCCTCAGCTGTTTGCCCAGGACACCAGCTGTGTGGTGAGGTTGACACCCTAGAGGGAAGGGATGCCATCCAGAGAGACCTGGACAGGCTTGAGAGGTGGGCCCATGCCAACCTCATGAAGTTCAGCAAGGCCAAGTGGAAGGTCCTGCACTGGGGCCGGCACAATCCCAAGAACTAATACAGGCTGGACAGGGAATGGCTTGAGAACAGCCTCAGGAGGAGAAAGCTTTGGAGTGCAGCTTAATGACATGCTCAACATGAGTCAGCAGTGTACACTAGCACCTCAGAAGGCCAACCATGTCCTGGGCTGCATCAAGAACAGTGGGGCCAGCAACTGTGGAGTTGATCCTGCCACTCTGCTCTCGTGAGACCCCATGAGACCCGCCCCCTACATGACCTGTAACACCAGTGCCATTTGCTAGAAGATGTACCCATTATCTGCCTTCTTGGTTTACACCCTCCACTAGACCAGGGTGCCCAGAGCCTCATCCAGCCTGGCCTTGAACGCTGTGCCAGGGCTTGACAAGCTGCCCTGAAGAAATTGGTTTTGCATTTGTGAAGAGTTCTCAAGGAAAGTTTCCATTGTCAGGTCCTTCAACAGTTTCAAGAATGAGACTGTATTACCAAGAAGCAACATTTTTCCTTTGCCAGAGCTGCTGTGTCAGTGTTTCCTCTTGGCACTGACACTTCTTAACCAATTACAACTTTCTTGTGCAGTTCCTCCCTGTATGGCTTTTCCTGGAGAAGTTTGGATAGGATTCTCTGAACAGCACCTCTTGCCTCTGTGGTCCTCCTCCAGCAAGGATTTCCAGTGTTCTTCTCATGGAGAAAGCCTCTGTATTTGCACAGCCAGGGGCTATTAAGATCTTATCTTGGCATTAAACAACCCAATGGTGCCAAGCGAGTGCCTGAGGGAGGAGCACCTTCTGGTAGAGGTGAAGGTTGGATCCATATGGACACAGTCTCTGTCACTGGATGTATTGATGGGAAACCTAACAAGCCAAGGGAAAAATTAGAGCAGAACTTAGGAGAGCTATTGAAGACCATGGAGAACAAAGTAGAGAATGATTTCAAGTGAGCCACTGTTCTCATTGGGAGGATCCGTATTCACGTGCATGGTGATGCTCTGATGTACCTTCTACTGAGGCTAGCAGCCCTGATCCCCACAGAGATGTACCTCATGTGATTGTACTTCACAGTCTACAATGTTTTGTGAGCACAAAAGGCACCATTCTCCAGCGTTCAGAGAGAGAGGGTCCCAGCAGGACCCATGGCAGTGGTTCTCTTCCAGTTCAGACTGGGGCCTGGCCACCTGTTCCTACCAATTTCACTGAGCCTCTGCAGACTACCCAGGATGTGGCTGCAAAGAAAGCCGATCTCTGGGATGCAGAGGGGGCAAAAGGGATGCCTTCCAGGACTCAATCCCTTGGGCCAGTGACCTTCCATGGAGGTCCTGGGCACCTCACTTAGTGTTAGGAGGCCCTGTCTACAGTGGCTGAGTGCTGAAACCCACAAGCCCAATGAGGCCAGCTAATTCAAGCAACTAAAGATGTCTAACTTTGGTACTTCTTAATAAGGCAAATGTTACCCATCTCTTATAGCGGGGTGGTACAGAAATGAGTTACTCCAGGTGTAATCTAAAAGCTGCTCTGCAACCACATGAAAAGACAGGCAATGATGCCCCTTCCCCACTTCTCTGGGGACATGACTGGTTTTATTAGCATAGCATTAGCATTTTTACAGCCATATGACAACCCTCATTTGCAAAGATATGTCAGTTTATTTCCAGTGGCATGTGTAACAGGATAACTGTTCTACTTGGAGAAAAAAAAAGCCTAGACTGTCTTGCTGCAGAGTATATTGAAAAGAAAACTCACAAGCTTGTCTCAAATGGCTCTCCATTCAACCAGAAGTACTTGTTTCCATTCCTGCACAGCCCAATCCAGAAGTCTTTTATTTGTATTCGAGACATTGGAAAGTTCTAGGCAAATCCCAGAGTAAAACGGCATATGGCTGTGAGAGGGTTTCAGTGATTATGAGTTTAGAGCTTTTTGTACAAACAGATATGAACTGCAACACAGAATGTGCAATGGTGGACTTCCCCCATGCACCCTCCAAGTGACTGATGTTTTACTGCTAGATTTGATTAGATTAGACACTAAAGGAAACCCTGGATCCATTACTAATGGCCAGTGAGGTCCCAGCTATGTAGTTGGCAGTCAGGCCGAGTGTTACTGACCCTTCCCCACCTCGTCATTAAAAACACCCACACGTCACTAAAAATACCATATCTCATCCCAAAAGGGTCAGTTAGTACAGGGGGTCACTGTGTCACCAGGAGAACGGTGTTTCGGTACAAGGACGTACGTTGAGTGGGAACACAAGAGCCTGACACAGCACAGGTTGCCTTGACTCTTACCTCACATAATTCCTTGGATATCAGTTACCTTGTGTCTCTATCAAATCCAGGTCACACACCTAAACCCGCACCCAGCTTCCCAGTTTTCACACTTCCAGTCCTGACAAGGATTGTGTGGTGGGTGAGGTCATTCTGTTTTCCTGTCTCTCATATTCCCAATCTGAAACTCAGCTGGGATTGTCTAAACCCGAACTCTGGGAGGTCTGAGGCCCCACAAGGAGTTTCCTGTTTGCAGGGTGAATAAAAGAAAGTCTTTATCGATTCATTCTTTTGTTCAAACTAAGAAATGAAGAGAATGTTACTTACTTGTCATTATGTATTTAAAATCATAGAATGGTCTGGGTTGGAAAGGACCACAAGGATCACCCCTCCTGTTTCTCTGCTCCCTTCAGGTACTGGAAGGCTGCAATGAGGTCCCCCCGCAGCCTTCTCTTCTCCAGGCTGAACAAGCCCAGCTCCTTCAGCCTCTTTTCATAGGGCAGGTGCTCCAGCCCCCTGACCATCTTCGTGGCTCCTCTGAAACCTCTCCAACAGTTCTACATCTTTCTTGTATTTGAGGCCCCAGAGCTGGACACAGCACTCCAGATGGGGCCTCACGAGGGCAGAGTGGAGAGGGACAATCACCTCCCTGTCCCTGATGGCCACCCCTCTGCTAATGGAGAAGGGGGGGCTGCAGAGATGGCTGCTGCAAGAAGGAGATAGAAGCTCTCTGTAGGCCTCAGAGACTAAACATCGTCCAATTCAAGGCCAGAGTTGCTGCTGACCAAGGCCGAGCCAATTGGCAATGGTCACAGCACCTCTGGGAATCACATTTAGGAGAGAGAAAACCTCAGGCAGACACATTTTGACACCAGAGAATGGAGTGGGAAGATGTAAGAAGCTGTGCAGACACCAAGACCAGGGAAGGAGGAGGTGGGGGGGAAGAATGAGGTGCTGCAGGTGCTGGAGAGAGAGATTCCCCTCCAGCCCATGGAGAAGACCATGGTAGAGTGGGTGTCCCCTCATAGCCCTTGGATAATGATGGGGAGCAGAGACCATCTACGGCCTGTGGAGAGGCCGACCTATGCCACAGCTGGTTTGCCAGGGGACTTGTGACTGTGGGGGGGACCAGGCTGGAGCAGTCTGGGCCCAAAGCTCAGCACCCCATGGAAGGGAGCCACGCTGCGGCAAGTGGTGAGGAGATGACTCCCCGATAGAAAGGGCTCTCACTGGAGAAGTTCGTGGAGGACTGTGTCTCCTGGGTGGGAGCACGTGGAGGTGTTAAGATCTGGAGAAGCAAAGTAGCTAGTGAGGAACTGACCAAAACCCCATTCCCCAATTTCCCTGCCCCTCCCAACACCATGTGGGGGAGGGAAGATGTGGAAGAAGGGAATAAAATGATGAATGAAGTCTGCTAAGAAGGGAGGGGTGGGGGGGAGGTGCTTTAAGACCTGGCTGCACTTCTCATTACCCAACTCTGGTTCACTGGGTGTGTAGTTGTAGTAAGTTAGTTTTCTTTATTCCCTGTAGAATCATGACACTAGTTGCTGAGTGATCCCTCTCTGTCCTTATCTCAAACCCTAAGACTCTCAACATAGATTCTCTCCCCTTTCTGGCTGAAAGGGGGAGTGATAGAGCAGCTTTGGTGGGCATTTGACCTCTAGCCAGGGCCAGACCACCTCAGTCCCTTTTGGTGTCCAACATGGGGCAACAAAAAGGACTGAGGTGGTTCAGCCCCAGGCAGTGGCTGAGCACCACATGCTGCTTGCTCATTCCCACAGGAGAGACAGACAGAGCCTCCACGGGTTGGGATAAGGACAGTTCACTGACAAAAATCACACTGAATGTAGCACAATAATGGCCAGTTACACTCACACCCAGTGCTAACACAGAGTACCTCACTGACCTGAATATTACAGAGTGCTGCCTGGCAGCAAGGATCTGCCAACTGATCCAATGCCCCAGCCACACTCAGGCTGAACTGGAGGCAACCAGCCCCTGCCCTTCCCCAGCCAGCCCCTCTTATGGGGGAGTGATGGCAGGTGGTGTGGAAAGAGCCCAGGCTGACTCAGCTCCCCTGTGCTGGCTGCTTGGGGAGGCTGACTCTGGCCTGGCCAGAACCAGGACACAAGTACAGCAAGTAAATGCACTCACTTAAGGTGATGGACATTAGGAGTGAGATCACAGGAATAGTGACTGTGCAATTCTTTCCACACACTTCCAGCTGCCCCTGAGGTGACTCCGTGCTGCAGGCGCAGGCGGAGGGCAGCCACCCGGTGTGTGGGGGGTGGCAGGTCCCCCAGGCCCCACGCGGGGCTCGTGCATGGTCACGCCCTGTTGCCCCCTCCGCACCGCTTACAATCTGCTAATACTTCTGTCAATTACTTTCTAAAGGAGTCTAACTTTGTTAATTTTCAAAATTACTTGTTAGTGAGGCCTGATGTCCCACAGGCCACTCACCCTTACTTCTGCTACCTTTCCCCTTCCTCTTTTTCTTTCATTTCATTGTCTAACACATGGAAACTTGGATATTTATGTATGATTTTTACTTCTCTGACCACTTGCATGTTATATAACAGAAACATTTGCAACTTAAAGGTAAGCAAATGCTGCCTTTCCAGCCTAACAAGTTGTCTTTGGCAACTTATCTTGCCAGTTTTGTTCCATGTTTAAGGATAATTCTTACTAGTTCTGCTTCTTCTGGATCTGCCCCCAACTCTACATGTGCATACCATGGGTGTTACAGCATTTTCCACCTCCTCAGGAGGCTGTTTCTGCAACATGAAAACTCTTGGCTTGACAGCTTTAGATTCAGGGGTTAATAAGTGAACTTCTCTTCCTCTACAGGTCCCGTCAGGCATATGTAAAAGCTGGTGAATTCCCAATGTTTTCCAAGCTTCAAATGTACAGGGTGAAAAAGGCACACTGTTGTGTGCCATTTCCCCTGACATCTAATACAGAGTAAGTTGCTCCAGTATCCTTAAGAAAATCTCTTTTCCACTTCCCCAGCGCTGCTGCAACCAGGCGCTCTGCCCAGGGGCATTTCCCCGTCGCCTTCAGTTCTCTCCTACTGTAAGTAAAGGGTTCAGGGAGGCACTCTGTTTTTGGAGGGGACACTCATAGAATCATAGAATTGTAGGGGTTGGAAGGGACCTCGAGAGATCATCGGGTCCAACCCCCCTGCCAAAGCATCTCCCTAGGACTTATCACTCAAATAGGCATCCAGACGGGTTTGGAATATCTCCAGTGAAGGAGACTCCACCACCCGCCTGGGCAGTACCCTTCCTTTTTACAAGAAGTACCCTGATTTTCCTCATTAGCCAGTTTATGTAACAACCATCATTGTTTACAGTAATTAATGTAAGTTTTCCCCCCACTCAGGGGTCTGGCAATATGTGCCCAGTGTATTAAGATACAACTCAAAGGTGACATTTTCCAGATGCATCCCCTAGATAATCCCCCACCCATATTATGTATAAATAAAAAACCCCAAACCAAACTCTCTCATCTGCACACACAAAACCTGAAATTTGTAGTTCTGATAACCAAACCAGAATTCAGAGACTGATTAAGACAATTAACCAAGCTGGGGACTCTAACCCCTTTATCACCAAGTTGGGGGCTTGAATCCCTTTTCCACCCAGGTGTTTTCCAGCCTTTTGTCTGAGAGAATAACTCAGGAATCAAACCCCTCCTGATTTCTGTCTACAGCTCAACCCTCTGCAGCTTCCTCTTCATCTGACGGGTGCATGGCCAGCACACCAATATTAAAAGAACATCTTAAAAATGACATGGGGTCTTACTTGGATCTCTTCAGTTTGGGCATTGCAGGTTTTCCCTGAGAGCCCCTCAGTGCTGGCTGGAAGTCCTGTGATGCCAATTTGGGAGTTTCATTCAGCAGGCATTCCTCATGGCAGTGCTGGGTGCACGGGGGCCGCTCCAACTCAAGGTGCATCCCAATGCACATTGCACACCAGAAATCTTGGAAACCTCAAGATAAGCCAGTGCTGCCTTTCCAGCCTAACAGTTTTATTCTGGGAATTGTAGGAACCTCTCAGCATCACCCTGGAAATGTATCACCTCTACAGAGTAACAGGCGCTGGAATGGTAAAATATTACTGCTATTAATGAAGAAATGTCTTGCTGTAGAGATGAACAGACAACTAATGAAGAACAAACTTCAGGAGTAGCAAGCAAAAAGCAAATCTCACAGTATTTTCTTCCCTACTTACTGGCAGGATTCCTGTGGTACAGAGGCGAGCTGAGGGCAGGAGGCTTTGGGGGGCAGCACAGTGGGAGCATTGCACACAAGCCGAGCTGTTTGCTCATTTTACAGGAGGCATTTTTTACCTACAAAACAAACATTTTCCTTTCCCATGGGGTCTCCTCAGCACCCCAGCTGCCTCCAGAGATGCCCGCGGGAGTGACCTGTGCAGAGCGAACTGCAGGCTTGCCGGTGAGTGTAATACAAGGGAAGGACTGTGCTCTGTCTTAGCTTTTTCCCGTTATACCAGCGATGGCATGTTCAGTAATTCCTGATTACACACTGACACGCTGGGTATGTGCCAGCAGACTTTGGCATGTGCAAGGGCAAATCTCCAGCTACACCAAAGACTACATGGGCAATAAGGTACAGGGACCATCTAGCACAAAAAGTGCTAAGACACTAGTTATCTACTGTGAAACTGCTGAAATTTGACCCTAAACAGGATGTGGTTCACTGTACTTAGCTGGTAACATAACACTACAAGCCAGAGACAAGTCAGTGCTGCCTCCATAACCTGCCTACGGCTTTGCCACTCCGTGTTGCCAGGCTGCAGTGCAATGAAATCCTGCAGGATACATTTCCTGTGGGATTTTGCTGTACTGCAGCATGGCAAAATGGAATGGAAGAGAAGAATTAAGTAAGAATGAAGTAAGCTGAATGGTACAAGGAACGACTGCCTAAGGACCAGCTGTAAGACAATCTACTTTCAGTTCCTGGATTTGAACCTTTGTGTAACAGCAGCCATGACAGTGTGTGAGAGCTGGAAATGTCCCTGAAAACCCCTTAGCAATGACAAGACAGCAAACATGAGAGAGAGAGAAATACTGAACTTCTCTCTCCAGAGCTGAGGTTTGTTTAAAGTAAATAAAGTAAGTGCACTCACTTAAGATAATCATCATCAGGAGTAAAATCACAGTAATGGTAATGGAAACTCCTGCAATTCTTCTCCAGAGAGAGGTGTGAACACATGTCTAAGGAAAGAAAGAAACATAGATGCTCACCGGGTAATAAAGTCCATGTGAGGAACTGAAGACTCGAGTTAAGAAACATGCAGAGATACATTAACTTCATGAAAATTTTCTAAACACTTCCAGCTACCCCTGAGGAGACTCTGTGCTGTGAAACTTCAGTACTTCTAAAACTAGAGCAGATTTTGTTCACAGCTTTTCAATTCCCAAACCCCACCGAAACGCTCGCAGGTGCCCGGGTGCTCAGTGCCGACAGTGCCGCCCTGGGGATGCAGGACAGTACCCCGTGGCAGCCAGTCCGCTGGCTCCCCTGTTTATTCTTCTCCCCTCCCACTCCCCTTGCCCTTCCCTTTCCCTCCCCTTCCCATGGTGCATGGCCAGCACACCAATATTAAAAGAACATCTTAAAACTGACATGGGGTCTTACTTGAATCTCTTCAGTCTGGGCATTGCAGATTCTTCCTGAGAATCCCTCAGTGCTGGCTGGAGGTCCTGCGATCCCTTGGATGCCTCAATGTCCAGAAGCAGTGTCTCCTCTGAGTCTTCAAAAAGTGTTACTGGAATAGTTGGTTATGAAACTCTCGAAGAGCCAATTTGGGAGTTTCATTCAGCAGGCATTCCTCATGGCAGTGCTGGGTGCACGGGGGTCGCTCCAACTCACATGTATCCCAATTCACATTGCACAACAGAAATACTCCCCTTGCCCTTGCCCTTGCAGTTCCCCTCCCCTGCTCCTTCCCTCTCCTTCCCTCCCCTTCCCTTCCACGCCCCTTCCCCCTCCCCGCCCCCTCGCCCTCCTCTCCTCACCTCAACTCACCTCACCCCACCTCACTCAGGCGCTGATGAGAACCACGACCCGCGCCGTCCCGTCCGGCCCCGTCCCGCCTGACTAACCCGTCCCTGCGTTGCGCGTCCCGTCTCTGCTTTGCGTCTCCCGGCCGTTGCCGCTGTCTCGAGCAGCCTCTGTCCCTTCGGCACCGACCCGGCCAGCACCACGGACGGGCGGACCGCGACAGACCCATCCCCAGCCGGCCCCGCAGCGGATCGGAGGAGAACCGCAGCAGAGGGAAGGAGCGAGAGGCCGCGCCTGCAGCCGGAGGGGCCGGGGCGGCTCGTTTCGTGCTCGGGGGCCGGCGGCAGCGGCGCTCAGCATCGAGAGACGCTCCGGCCGCAGCGCCGAGAGCAGGTAGGGTGCTGCTGGGGTGCTGGCTCGGGCCGGGGTCCCGCATGCGGCCCTCGCCGGAGCCGAAGGGAAGGTCGGGCTGCAGAGCAGGACTAAAGCGGAGGGAAGCGGCTTGTGTGGAGGGAGGCGGCAGCCTGGATTTCGGTGGTTCCCTGGCGGTTGCCTCGTAGCTTAGAGCAGGCAGAGCCGCTGGTCTTTCGTCCAGAGGGGAAAAAGCCCTGCGCAGAACAGTGAGATCAGGTTTCCTCGGCTAAATGAGCTCTCAGAAATGGAGGTATTTCTTGAGGCTCAACAAAAAATTGCCGACATGACGTACTTCTTCAGGTTGCCCAGAGAGGCTGTGGAGTCTCCTTGTCTGGAGACATTCAGAACCCTCCTGGATGAGTTCCTGTGCGATTCAGTCCAGGTGACCCTGCTCTGGCAGAGGGGTTGGACTAGATGGTCTTTCGAGGTCCATTCCAACTCCCAACGTTCTGTGACTCCCTGCTTTGAAAGGCTTTATTCCAGCACCTGCCTTTGGGAAACATCCCGCACTGATAGCGAGCGGCCGCTGCCTGGTGCCCAGCTGTTGCTCACTGCTACAGCACAGACAGCCAAGGGTGCGGGAGAGGCTTTGTCCCTCCTGTGGCCAGGAAGGGGCAGCAGAAACTTCTCCGTGGCCAGAGCCAAACTCCCAGCCCTTTCAGCACGGTGAGGCAGCGTGGCACGCTGGCTGCAGGAGCAAACACCCATTCCTGTACCACCCAACCAGTGTCCAGGCACTCAAATGGACCTGCATGCCTGAAGGGAGCATACAAACAGGAGGGGAATCAACTTTGTCTCTCTGTCACAAATTGTCCTTCACGCACAGAGATTAATGCAGATGTGCCAGCTGATCTGCTGCAAAGGCACAGCCTGTTTTCTCTCATGAGGCCTGGCTTCACTTCCTACATCTTACACAAGAGTAGTTCATACAGGTAAGCTACCACATGGAAACAGGCTTCTTCTCACACTACAGGATCAAATATAAACAGCTCACACTTGCATCCAACACAACAGTTATCTTCTTTGTCATGACTACCGCTTTGCCTAGAAGGAAACTCAAAAGTTTTGCCTAATCCAAGCCAGGGGACCACCTGGATTTGGAGCTGTTCTTCAGATTCCCTGCAGGAAGGTGCTTTACCAAAGGGAAAAATAATAACCTTACATTTTGACTTGAAGAGCCGCTCTGTGTAGCATCTACTTGTCCTCCACATCCATGAACTAGCTGACATTTCTTGTCTGTCATCTTGGTTGACTTTAGGGAACTCTGTGTTCTCAAGAGGTGCTTTTCCCATGCAGGTGATCTCAAGCTTCTGGTCATTTTCAGACTGCATCTACAGCTGGAAAACAAAGAAAGATACTATGTTTAATGAGTGCTTCCTCTGGTGTTCCTAAGCAAATGGAAATAGTAGAAATCCCAAAGCTCCTTCAGTTATTGCCTGTATCTGCAGGGATGAGGGCAGGGTGAATGGAGAAATGAAGAAACAAATAGAAAATACAGAGCTTGTGCAACATCTCTGATGCTCACTGAATGGAGAAGGTGGGCGTCAGGTATCTAAGTTCCACATACACTCTTTCCCAGAGATGGGTGTGATGGGTAATGAGGACTGTGATAGAGGGAAAGGGACAGGGAAGATGGGCATAATGTGATACGGGGCAGGAGGGGAGCATCACATCACATAAGGCAGAGCTTTCCACTTCACAACTTTGTAGCTGAAAGAAGTTTTGTCTGCTTGCAAATATTTTGGGCAATTTCCCAAGTGAGGCTGAACACGGCCTGGAGAGGGATAGTCACTGGACCCTTCTGCGCTCGCTCCAATTCCTGATGTTTTCCTCACAGTTTTTCTTCAGTCCTACTTTCAGTAACATAAATTTTAAAGTCACCCAGAGAAGAGTGTGCAGCTATAAACATTATTTATGTTAATCTGTTCATTCAATCCAGTTCATAGCTCATAGAATGAGTCCGTTCTAACAGCAAATACTCATTCTTTAGCTTACTGAGTCTAACGAAAGACAGATCGTTGCAGGGAGCAGTATAATATTAACCCATGGCAAATGCAGTTTCTGTTGCCTGCTGTCATTCTTTGCTGTGTTTGATGCAGATTGTTGCAAACCCCTGGAGCAGTGACCTCTCTTTATCTGTACATCCACAGATAAAAAGCTTTACACTTGAAAGCTGGAGAGGGATTTTTACAAGGGCATGTAGTGATAGGACAAGGGGTAGTGCTCTTAAACTGAAAGATGGTAGATTTACATTGCAAACTGGGAAGAAATTGCTAATGGGAGTAGTGAGTCCTTGGCACAGGTTGCCCAGAGAAGCTGTGGCTGCCCCCTCCCTGGCAGTGTTGAAAGCCAGGTTGGATGGAGTTTGGGCAACCTGGTGTAGTGGAGGGTGTTGCCTGCCCATGGTAGGGGGTTGGAACTAGGTGATCTTTAAGGTCCCTTCCAACTGATATTCTCTGAAATACAATCTGCTAATACTTCTGTTAATTACTTTCTAAAGGAGACTAACTTTGTTAATGTTCAAAATGACTCACTAGTGATGACTGATGTCCCACAAGCCACTCTCCCTTACTTCTGCTACCTTTCCCCTTCCATTTTTTCTTTCATTTCATTGTCTAAAAGATGGAACAATGGGTATTTCCTGTATTTTTTTTACTTCTCTGACTACTTGCATGTTCTGTAACAGAAATGTTTGCAACTTAAAGGTAAGCAAATGCTGCCTTTCCAGTGTAGCTATTTTACTTTGGGAATTTATCTTTTTGGTTTTGTTCCATATTTAAGGATAATTCTTACTAGTTCTGCTTCTTCTGGATCTACCCCCAACTCTATTTGTCCATACCATGGGTTTTACAGCATTTCCCACCTCCTCAGGAATGCCTTTGCTGGCCCTGGGTTGTCTCCTCAGCACCCCAGCCGCCTCCAGAGATGCCCGCGGGAGTGACCTGTGCAGAGCGAGCTGCGGGCTTGCCGGAGGTCCCGACATTTGCTGTTGTTGGAGAATCAGGGAGAGATCTGGGGCAAGGCAAGTTCTGAAACCGTTTCCCTTTGCCATCACAGAGTAGTTTGCTGAGAAGGACGCACCCAGAAGGACGCACCCAGAAGCCGTGAGAAGCGCATCCCACCCGCCAGACACCGCCGCCTCTCTCCCCTCTCCGTGTCCTGCTTCTCGTGATCTTCCCTCCTGGCAGAGGCGCCGCCCCGGAGCCCCGAGCCATGCATCGCCTGGAGCGCAGGATGAGGACCCGCGAAGGTGAAGGGGCGAAAGGAGAGGGCCCGGGGGGAGACGTAGCGGGGCTGCCGTGGCCGCAGCCGGGTGGGGAGCCAGGAGACCCCGCCGGACAGGGACCGAGAGCCGGCGCTGAGTCAGTGGCTGGGGCAGTCGCTGGGTGGCCCCAGGACCGGGACGCCGTCTGACCGGCCGGCCGGGAACGGAGCGGCGGGTCTGGGCGCGGCGGCAGCGGCCCGGCGGTGTCCCGGGAGCCCACCCACCTCCGAACCAGCTCACCGCTGGCTTCTGGAAGGCAGGTGCGGAGCGAAGGTGGCTCTGGAAAGCTGTCGCTGTGGGACAAAGCTGGACATTGCTCAGGAGCAGTTCTGGGCTCTGGAGTTGGTGGGTTGTCTTCTCTTACCCGTGCCACGTGTGGGCATCAGGTCAACCTCGGCCTTGGTGCCTTCACCCTCGTTTGTTCCATGCTCATTCCTTTTTCCATCCCGCTGGAGCACAGGGAGCTACCTGGCTATTGGGTGAAGTTCTGAATGATGTAAGTAAATTTCAGAGTAAGTCAGAGTTGTTGGTCGCTACAGAGTGTTGTGATGCCAAGCTGCATGTCACACACTTCCTGGTCTTCTTCAGCTCTGTTGCTGGCCTGCTCTCCCCCAGAGAGTGACTTTTTTGGGGACAGGGGGAAGAGCTTCCCAAGTCCTGGACTCCACTCCCCTGACAGCTGGTTGTGTTTGGTTTGTGGGATGGATTTTTGTAAAAATTCATCAGGTGGGTTTTTTTTCAGGTCTGTGCTCAAATATCTGGTTTTGGCGAGCTGTTGCTGGAGTCCTTGCTGCTGTTACTTTGATTGTGTGTATTCTGCTTGGTAAGTGTTTAAATCATTTATAAAGAAAATGTAGTTTGCAATAGAAATTAACAGAGTTTTAGATTGTCTTAATTGTTTTCTTGAACTAGGATTAGCAAATGGAAGATTTTTCTTTGCAACCCATCTGTTCTCCTTCAAAAAAATGTCAGTATAATAAAGCAAGCTATTAATTCAGCTGCAAGGGAGCAGTGCTTGCAAAAACTATAGTTGTCAGAAACATTGAAGATGTACAAGATTCCTTGGAGGATACGTTATCATCACCCTCTCAGCTCCATCTACCAACACCCTCTGTTCACCACTGTAAAGGTGTGTCAGCAGCCACAAGCGTGCAGCAGCCAGAGTATATAAGGAGTTTACAGTAGTTGCTGTGCAGCAGTAATAATGCCATGATTAGACTGTGATGATTTTAGATGATGCAGGGAGAAGGCAAGCTAAAAGAGCTCCAGGAACATTTTTCCATTTGGTAAGAATACACTTTTTTGTCTTTTCACAGCAAGACCTTCTTCAGCCAAAGATGTTCCTGTCTGTCCTTCCCTGGAACCCTGTCCATCAGGTTGGCTGCATTTCCAGGGCAAATGCTACTACCTCTCAGAGGTTGAAGATGACTGGAGCTCCAGTCAGAGGTTCTGCTTTCAGCACAATGCTTCCCTTCTGGCGATTGAAAATCATCAGGAACTGGTAAGGGAACAAAAGGGGCATCCTGGATTCACCCCATCTCACTTCTAGGGAGCTTCTCCATGAACCAGTGTGTTCTTCCAGCATCTTAAGCTGAATGGCTTTAACATTGATGTGAAGACTGAGAGGAGTCAGGGCTTGCAGAAAGCTGCATGCCTCCTCTCCTTGCAAACCTCAAACTTCAGTTTTCAAAGTTGGTGTTTTAAAAAGTCCCAGAGGCTTATCTGAGCTGAGTTTGGCACTGGCCACAGTTATAAATACTCATATTGAAGGCATCTATCAAGGTTGCATGGGAAGGTGGTTGGAACAGGATGGGCTTTGAGGTCCCTTCCAACTCAAACTGTTCTATGAATTCATGAAATTTGAAATACTTAAATAATAATTGGGCAGGGGAGGAGCTCCCATATGCCAGTCTGAAATTCAGGAAACACCTGCATGTACCAGCCTATGTAGACCCAGCTGCACACTAGAGATGATTAAACATACAGACAGACACAGCCCATTGGTGACAATGTTGTAGATAACAGAATGATAAACTAGTCTTCCTTAAAAGTCACAAGAGGAATTTGCTTATCATTTTGAGACCTCATGTTGACAAACATGCTTTTTTTCCTCTCTTTTAGCATTCTTTAGCCAAGCTTTTGAAAATAGATGACTGCTGGATTGGATTGCGGAGGAGAGGTGGAAGCTTCTACTGGGAGAATGGCACTGCCTTGAATGTGAACCTGTAAGTGCCTTGTGATTTTCTGACCTACTTAAGCAACTGTGCAATTGGGGGTTACAGCACAATGTTACTTCTAGAAGGATTCTTTTTCTTCCCAGCGATTTAAAAATAAGACTTTGAAAATTTACCCTTTGCAGTTGTTACTGATTTGACTCCATTACCATCTATGTAGAGAAGGTCCTGACTCTCAGCACATGAAGATAACAATGCTGATATATCATGTATTTACCTTAATTTATACATAGTTTTCATTACATAGTGCATGTAACACTCATGAGCTCAACAGGCTTTTCTAACACCATTGATCACTCCCTTGCTCTTAGCAGCTGCAACTGTCGTATCTGAAGGAGCCAAAGTCAACTGGGAACTGCTCCAGCAAAAGCTTTGTTTTACAGCAAGCTAAAATATTTGGGCCACTAGTAGAAGTTATTTATTAATCCCTGTTTTCTTCCTGTACTTTGTCAGGTTCCCAATACAGGGTCACGCTGACTGTGCCTACTTGGGTGCCTTCACTGTTTCTACATCAGCGTGCACTTGGGCCAGGCGTTGGATCTGTATCCACCTTCCCTGAAGGGATGACTTGGATCTTAATTTGATAGGGGCAGTTGAGACATATGCATTATAAAGCCACTTTGGACAGATGTCCTATCTCTGCAAGTGTCCTAGGGAAGAAGAGAAATGTGTTCTTCTTACAAAGGTGTCTGCCACTGATGCTGACAAAGTTCGATGAGATCCCTGCTAGTCTTCTGATAAAGAAGGATCTTCTTCCCTCCTCTCAGCACATGGACTTGGGGATACACAGAGGCCAGAAACACCAGCCAGCCAACACTACTACAGAAAGAGTGAAATCAGGGATCTTTGCTTTCCCCAACAGTGTTTTATGCTCTTTGATGAAATTACACTGACTATTTCAGTACATTTCCCTGTCTGCCAGTCTGGGGGTTTTCAGTCCGTTTCTCTCGAGTTGTTTTCCTTCTTAGTTGGGGTGGGAATTCCACACACCCCCCCCTCCCCCTGCTGCACTGGGGGGTACCACCCATGGGAGTGGGTGCCTGTGGGTTTTTTTTTTCCTAAAAATGATTCCCAGACGTGCTGTGACCATCGCAAATTGGCTCAGCCTTGGTCAGCAGCAACTCCGGGCTGGAATAGGCCGATGTTTACTCTCTGGGGACTGCAGAGAGCTCCTGGCTGCTTCTTGCAGCAGCCATCTCGGCAGCAACCGCCTTCTCCATTAAAATCCAGCTACGCAGAACTGCAACACCCTGTCTGCCAGTCCTCTGACCTCAGCTTCAGCCCCCATTTGTCACTCTTAGCTCCTTTCTTTTCTGCCCTGACCAATTAATACAGTGTTTCTCTGTTACACTATTGTTGTTTTAAGTAATGTACTCAGTTTGCCTCATGGCCAGCCAGGAGCCATCACTCTCATCAATGTTTCTGATGGTTGGAGTACTGGGAAATTCAGTACTTCTCAAAGGAATGGGCTCCTGCCAACTGGCAGAGCCTTTCCTAGTCCACTTGATCTTTGTTTTGGCTTTCATGTTAATGTTGACCAAGTTTGTTCATGTGAAGATTTCAGCTTGTTCAAAAAAAGCTTTAGGAGTCTCCTACCTCAACACAGCAGGTTTATTCCTGGCCAGTTGCATTATATGCACCTCTGGTGTGCAGTAGTCCAAGGAAAAGGCCACATTCAGGGTTGGGGGTATTTGTATCCCATGGAAGCAGTGTTTTTTTCTGTGCAAAAGCCCTCCTGCTGCTGGAAAGAGAGTGTGGTATTTACTGATCAGGGGAAAAACATGTTTAAAGCAGACAGGTGTGGCAGGCAGAGACATGAGAGCTGCTGGAATTTCTGTAGGAGCCTTCAGTTGGCTGGTTCCTGAAGGGATATCAGCAGAGGCTTCTACATTTCTCTACCACTTGTCTCATCCCACCAGCTAATGAGGACAGAGTCATAAAATCATGGAATCTTTTTAAGTTTTAAAAGACCCTAGAGATCATCAATTCCAACTGTAAATGCTCTTGCAGCCTGGTAAGAAATTCCTGTGAAAATGTCCAATATACACGTGGTGCTGAAGGTAACAGGCTGTGTCATTGAACTGCCTCTTGTGATGTGTGAAGGGATGTTGGTCCTGCATCAGGAACCAGTGATAGCAACTTGATACTCGAGTGCTTCCACAGCCAATTGCACTAATCTTATCCCTGCTTTGCACTGTTGCAGATGAAGTCAGATCTCATATTATCTGTTTCAAATGCTAAGTAATTATTTTTAATATAATATGTGTTTAATTTGATATATAGAGAACACTAAAGGGAATGTAAAGAATCTCGAGGACTTGTATTGTGGAAAGCTCTGTTACTGAGAGTCTAGGAAGGGGCTGTGTGACATCAGGTGAAAATGTAATCCAGTTTGGGGCTCTTGTCAATTTGGATATTCCCTCTGGGATTCTGAGCCAAAAGTTAGCCAAGAACTGACTTGAATAAATTCCTCTTGTTTAAAGCTACAGATCTTGGTTTGTGTTTGTTTAGGCTGAACTAAGCTCTTTTCTGTTTACCAGAGGCCTTCCTCATGTTGGCAGTTTGCAGGGATGGGATATTTTGTATGTTCAAAAGACAAGGTTTGACTTGAGGTCAAAGGCTTTCAGGCAGAACAAGCAACTGGCTTGTTGGTCAGTGATACTGGCACACAGACACTGCTTCAGCTTGGTTTTCTGGAATAAGCATTCATTGTCAGGTGCTGAAGACATACTGTACACCTACATGTAACGATGCAAAGGGACAGAGATATTCCAGAGTGACTGCTAAAACAGCAGTGACACGCTCATCCAAGCCTGTGTTAAATACTTCAAATGCTTCTCAATGGAGATGGGAAGGCCTGAAGATTGGGTCGTGCAAGTTCCCTTGAGGTTGAGCAGAATTGTGGTTTCTCTCATACTCACATTGGTAAGTTGCTTAAGAACTTGTGAAACAGATCCCTCCCTTCTTGCAAAGATGCCAGTTTCAGCTGTTTTCCAACCATGCATGGAAAACCTAACAAATAGAGGACACTTCAGACAGAGCTGAGTCTCAAAGCCAGCATCATTCAAATCAAGACTTTGGTCTCTGTGTCTGTTCACATATGGTGGGACATCAAGTTTCCAGTATTTTTTCCCCTGATTTGAATTTTGCCTCCTGAAGATTATAGATCCTCTTCTGTTGGAGGAAGGAGGAGTCTCTCCAACAGGCACGTGTTCCACAGCATCTGTCAGTAGCAGGTAGAGCACTATTGTGTCATTAGAAAGAGTTGGGCTGCAAAGGGAGTGTATGAATCCAGAGTGAGTGAAAGAAATTCCACTTCTGCCAGTTACAGAGAGATGAACAGGGAGCAGGATCCACTGTAAAAATCACCGGCAATTCCCAAACCCACCAGTTTTGCAGGTTACAGAGGCTCACTGAATTGAATTTATTTCAATCTCAATCCAAGTTGATGTGCTGAAAGAGGAAAGAATCACAGAGTCACAAGGTTAGAAGAGACCTTTAAGATCAATGAGTCCAACTGTTCCTGTGCTATGCTAAACCATATCCCAAAGCACCTGATCTACCTTTTTTTAAACACATCCAGGGATGGTGACTCAACCCTCTCCCTGGGCAGCCTGTTCCAGGGCCTGAAGAGACCATCACGAACCCCTACAACCTCCCTTCAGGTAGTTGTGGGTGCTGATAAGGTCTCGCCTCAACCTCCTCTTCTCAAGGCTAAACATCCCCAGCTCCTTTAGCCGCTCCTCATGATTTGCCCTCCAGCCCCTTCACCAGCCTGGTTGCCCTTCTCTGCACTTGCTTAAGGACCTCCATGTTCTTCGTATGGTGAAGAGCCCAGAACTGGACACAGTACTTGAGGTGTGGCCTCACCTATGCCGAGTACAGGGGCACAGTCACCTCCCTAGACATACTGGCTACACTATTCCTAATACAAGCCAGGATGCCATTTGCCTTCCTGGCCACCTGGGCACATTGCTGACTGATATTCAGTCAGCAGTCAACCAACACCCCAGGTGCTTTTCTGCTCAACAGCTCTCCAGCCAGTCTCCCCCAAGCCTGTAGTGTTGCATGGGGTTGTTATGTCCCATGTGCAGCACTCTACAGTTGGTGGTGTTAAACTTCATCCCATTGGTCTCAGCCCATTGGTCCAGTCTGTTCAGATCCCTCTGAAGAGCCTCCCTACCCTCAGGCAGATCAACACTTCCTCCTGGTTTAGTGTCATTTGCAAACTTGCCAAGGGAGCATTCAATCCCTTCATCCAGGTCATTGATGAAGATGTTGAACACAACTGTACCCAAGATTGAGCCCTGGGAAGAAGCACACAGGTGAGAACTGTGCTTGGGGTGTGATTGTCCAACAACCTGTCCTCTTTGTAGGAATTCCTGCTGTAACAAAGAGACCACCAAGTGGAAGTACACTGCAGGTTAAGGAACTTGTGCTGACTGTGACATGGTAGGGGGCTGCAAACTATGGCAAGCCTCGGCACAGAGAAGAGACAGTAGACGTTTCTAACCCTGTCTCTCAAGCCTTCACCTCAGGCTCTGTAACAATACATCTGCCAGCCAGCCCTGCTGCAGCTGAGCAGCAGTGGATGTGGCAGGCAGCGCTCATCTCAGCCCTGGCAAAGACAGAGTGGAAACTGCCTGTACGTAGACACACACTGCAGCGAGCATTGTCATGTTACTCGGAGGCTTTAAAGGCTGCTGAAACCACAGCAGTACCTGCCAGGAGCTCAGACCAGCTCATCTGAAAGCTTCCTCAGACAGTATTTGCACCGTTTTTCTTAGAATCACCCCCAAGTCAGAGCAAGGTGATCCAGAAAATGTGGACCTATTTCCCAGGAAGAAACAGCTTCAGAAGGAGTCGCTGAGGAAATATAAACCATTATGTTGTGACAAGCAGCGCAGAGTCTAGTTGGAGGCCTGGAGCTGGCAGTGTGCCCCAGGGGTCAGTACTGGCTCCTGGCCTGTTCACCTTGCTTATCAATGACCTGGATGAGGGGACAGAGTGCACCTTCAGCAAGTTTGCTGATGATGCAAAGCTATGAGGAGTGGCTGACACACTGGAAGGCTGTGCTGCCGTCCGGAGGGATCTGGACAGGCTGGAGAGTTGGGTGGAGAGCAACCAAATGAAATTAAACAAGAGCAAGTGCAGGGTCCTGCACCTAGGGAGGAGCAACCCCAGGCACCAATCTTGAGTAGGGAATGGCCTGGTGGGAAGCAGCTCTACGGGGAAGGACCTGAGAGTCCCATGGAACAACAAGCTCTCCATGACATAAAGGTGTGTCCTTGTAGGCAAGAAGGCCAATGGTATCTGGGCTGCATTAAGAGGAGCCTGGCCAGCAATTTGAGGGAGGTTCTCCTCCCTTTCTACTCTGTCCTGGTGAAGCCACATCTGGAGCACTGTGTCCAGTCCTGGGCTCCCCAGTCCAAGAGAGGCAGGGAAATACTGGAGAGACTCCAGCAGAGGGCTGTAAGGATGATGAAGGGACTGGAGCATCTCCTGTATAAGGAAAAGCTGAGAGAGCTGGTTGTGTTTAGCAGGAGAAGGGAAGACTGAGAGGTGACCTTATCAACTCTTATAAATCTCTTGAGGATAGTTATCTAGAGGCTGAGGTCAGTCTTTTGTCAGTGATGCCCAGTGACAGGACAAAGGGCAATGGGCACAAAGTGGAACACAGGAAGTTTCATCTCCATATGAGAAAACACTTCTCCACTGTGAGTGTAACAGAGCACTGGGACAGGCTGCCCAGAGAAGTTGTGGTGTCTCCTTTGATGGAGTTTTGAAAACCCACCTGGACGCTGTCCTGTGCAGCCTGCTGTAGGTGATCCTGCTTTATCAGGAGGGTTGGGTTAGATGATCTCCAGAGGTGCCTTCCAACCCCTAGCCTTCTGTGATTCCTCCAGGCTGCTTTGCAGAAGACAAAGTTAAGAAATTGCAGAAGCAATCCAAAGGCAGAGTAAGGGGCTTTATGGAAAAAGATGGGCTCAGCTTCTGGCTTCTTTTGTTGGGTGGGTTTTGTTCAATCTTTACTTGTAGATATTCCAATATATTTTCACTTATACCCCAAAGTTTTAAAAAATAATTAGAGAGTGTAAAGAGGATTTAGTACAAGTGAAACAAAAGACTATAATATTTAAACAGTTTATTTTCCAGATGCATGGCTTTTTAAAACCGATTTGCTCCTGTTCCATCTAGGAAACAATTTATGTCAATATTCCCATGGGTGATCTCTTGGCAATCTTTTTAAGAGCTCCCTGAGACAAACATGGATCCACTGTCTTTGATTTACTAGAGCTTAAGACAGCTTTGCAAATATATAAGAAAAAAAATTAAAAAGAAAAAGAATATAAACTGGTAAGATGACTGTGGTGGGTTGACCTTGGCTGCCCAATGCGCAGCCAGCTGGTGTCTTATTCCCACTTCTTCCTGGGAAGAAAATAAGAAGGAAAGCCTGAGGGTCACAAGAAAGGCAGAATGATCACTTACCTGCATCTGAGGACTGTGATACTGCGTTGGAGAAAACACAGTGTTAGGAGTGTCTGTTAGAATGGTCTCGAGTTTGCCAGAGAGAGACGTTGGAGCTGAAAAAGAAGAGAGAGTTCTCCTGTCCATGCAGTTTATAGTGTCAATTTCCTTTGCATAGATCTTCGGCTAAGAAAGCGCGCATGGCCATCCGCTGTGCCCTTCCTGTTTATCACACCCATTCGAAGCATTTCCCATAACTAGTTTGACACCAGCAGTCAAACGGTCTTCAATACGAAGAAGCGATGAAAAGACCTTGAGATGGAGAACGAAGAGGGTTACACAGAACTGCAGTTCAAGAGGCGGAAGAAAAGCTGCAGGGCAGGTGAGCGTACGAGCATTTACGCGGCGCCGTCGGGCTCGTTCTGTCAATAAAAATTCTCTCCAGCTGCATTCCAACTATGTTGAGTTGTCATGGGAAAACCCAAATCTGCCAAAGTTTTAGCTGGCTCTTCTAAACCTGCTAATGACACATAGCAGCATGCAGAGGAATATGATGGAGAGTAGATAAAATGCAGCACTAATGTTACCACCGGTTTGGTCAGTCAGACATTTTGTGCTGACAGTCTCGGCACAAAATGGAGACTGTGAGAGAGAAGCATGAGGAGTTCTGAGGAAAACATGAGGCAGTAGTTGTCAGGGCTTTTGGCAGTGGTTAATGGCTCATTAGCCATTTACGTTTTCTACTGGGTTTTTGCTTGGTTTTGTTTGTTTGGGTTTGGGTTTTTTCAATTTTGGATGGTTTTGTTTCCAGGAATCACAGCTAAGAAGATTTTAAGAGTAATTTAAGTGAAAACTATTGAGACAGTAACTTGGTGTCCAGTGAGCTTTTTTCAACAACTTCTCAGGATTTTTTGTCAAAAGTGTCAGGAGCAGCAAGGGAGAAAGTACAATGTTATGTGCTTTCACACAAGTGAACTTCAGTACAAGAACAAGAGCGAACTTCAGTTACTCAGTATGGCAGTATATATTGTGTGCAATGTTACTGATTTAAACTGTGCCAGTTTGTTATTACAACAGCATAGCTGAGAGCCCGTTCCCAACTGCAGTAAACAGAACTAGCATATTGGAGGAAAAAAAAAGTCAGAAAAAGCTAATATTTATTTCATTAAGAATTTTCAATCATCTTAAAAATATTTACCAATGTGCACAAAAGTTGTAGGGATCCCTTCCAATTCAGTATATTTTGTGATTCTACGATTTGAAGAAGCATTGCTGTAATGGAGTAGATTATTTCCAGTTAAAAGAAGCAGAGAGTCAGACATGATGTATGTGGCACATACACAGAATAGCGTGTGACCACAAACTGTCTTCATCGTCTACCTGCATGACACAACAGGGCAGCAGAGCGACTGCAGATAAGCAGCCGAAGAGAACAGCGCTCTCACTGAGCTTGTTAAACAACTCACTGCAGGCTGAGTGTCTGCTTGTGGAGAAAGGTGTGCAGCTCTTGCAGTAGAGAAGGAAGACCCCAACGCAGAGCCCCCCTTTACTCTTTGCAATCCCACCTGGTTCTACCAGTGATGCAAGCTGCAGAGCTGTCTTGAGAGGCTGGGAAAATGATGAGCTGTTATACCGTGTGTTGCATCAAGGGCAGCGATGCCCGATTTATCGTTCTAAGCAAGGTTGTGTTCTGTGCACTGAACTAGCACAATTTGGACTCACAAATAATGAAAGACACCCTTGGCCTAGTCGTGTTCCTTGAACTGCCACAGCTGTACTTAGAAGAGGTCAGTCGCATTCAATGAGAACTAACACGGCCAGCTTAATGAAAGCGTAGTTTATGTAAGCAACAGGCACTTGGATTGCTGGTGATAAATTCACTGCCTGCAAAGTGCTTGCAAATACCAAGGGTCTTAACTACTAATGTGTTGAAAGATATACAGTGAGTCTGTGGAGAATTCTAAATTTCCCTGGGAGGCACTTGGTGTGACCAAGTGTTCAAATCCTACCCAAAGGCATCCCAATGGGGGGCTGCGGGGAAGAGAAGCTCAGCCCGTTGTCTGATCCCAGGGGTCAGAATGGTACGTGGTGGTATCTTCCCGTACATGATGGCATCTTCCCTAACACTCCTTAGATTTTGGGCTACTTTTATGTTTTTTCCTATCTCTAAGGTGGAGCCTGAGTGACTCGAGTCATGCATCCCTTTACTGTGATTGGTATAAAGCTCCCTCACCTTATGTTTAGAGGTAGAGAGTAAGAAACTTCAGAGCACATGCTCAGTGAAGGGTGGTCGTACCTCGGAGGTGGGTAGCTCCTGGGATGGAGGTATGTTTTTGTATTATAATGATATTATAATAGGCATAGTTCACCAAAAGGACGGTGTTTTGTCAAATACATGACAGGTCATGGGCCCAGGGTAACAAGTACGCAGCTTGTCAGTTTTGTTTAGCCTTCAAGTCCCCTTCAAGTTATCACAGAGCCTGGCCACAATATCTCCACTCCACTCCAGACTCCGAGTGGCTATCTCAGTGTTAGAATGTCAAGCTCCCTTGATGTTACCAACCTTCAAGATTACCTTGGAACTTATTGTGAGGGAAGGATGTTTAGGAACTTTTGGCGACAAGGATGCTTGGCATATCAGTTGCTTATCACTCTGGAGTGTTTCTTGAATGCTGAACCTTTCTTTAAAATGTGAACATAAATTTAATTTCTAAATTACCCCCAGTAATTATTCCAGATTATCCACTCTGTGACTATAGTCACTCAAGCTTCACTACATTTGAAATACATTGCATGTATCACATATGTTCTCATAATGGGGATTATTGAGTACATACTTAAGTGTTTCATCATTATCCAAAGTCTAACATATAAAGCAATTGTAAGTATAAAACACAATACAGTGTTAGGAAAACAATGGGGTGAAGAATCTTGTTAAAGATTCCCATTGCAGATGGTGACCATCCAAAGAGAGTGTCCCTCCAGTGATGTTCTCCATCCTTTTTCACTCTTTCCAACACTTGAAGTATTTTTTCTACATCGTGGGGGAGAGTAATCAGAGTCTTTTTGTCCATTTTCCTGAGCTTGTTCCCACAACTGCATCAGGTCTTCACATTGTAGCAGGTTTTTTTATCAGGAAAAGGTTCATTCCTATGGGGGTAGGCAGCAGTCCTCAAAGTAGAGTATGGTTGGATTGTAACAGTTTATGAGTTGTAACAGGAGTTGGATAATCAAAGTCTCATCCTACTACTTTAGTAAAGTTCCAAGCACAAATATTCAAATAGTTGCTCATGTCTATGGTAATGTTATCTGCAAAGGGTTCTCATGCAAACACATCCCTTTCCAATATATACAAATACAGTTTATGGGGTTTCATTGGGATGCATTTCAAAACGACAAATATTTTGTTCAGTGTCAAGACAAACATCTTGTGCTCTGATGGTTTTACTTTCACAAATGAACCCTTGTTGTTCCCGTACCGCACATGTCAATAGTTTGCTGTTTGCCTTCATTCTGTTGGGCCCATACTCTATGCTCTATAGGATAGAGTATGTTTCCGTGATGATTTAAGCCCAGTGCAATGGTTTGGTACATGGTGTATACTGAAACATTATATATGGTTTAGACAAAAGCCGTGGCTTTGCCATCAGTAGGGTTGTAGGTGAAATTAACTGGATACCACCAGGATTGGCATTTTCTTTCAAATTTAGGTGCATTGTCCCAAATTACCTTTTGAGTTTCAGTGGGTCAGGTGCCTTCCTCACCTTCCCGTATAATTGTGGCTACTATAGAGGGCATCCACAATTGAGCCTGGATACCATTAAGAGCTAGAGAAACATTATTCTGGGTAGCACTGAGTGCATTGGCAATCAGCTGGTGGTCTCTTTCATTTACCTTTCCCCACTGAGGCAATATATCTAACAAGAGCCATTCATTAGTCCCCAGAGCTGTGAGAGAAGACTGTAAAGGGTGTTTCAATGCTTTTAAGCCACTGGTTATGGTGGTTAATTCATTAGCAAGTGTTTCATCATCTATGTTTAAGACTCCCAGTCCTGTTCCCAAGAAACCAATCACAACCCTTTTAGATCGTTTTGGAGGGATGACCGTCTGTGCATGAAAAACCACATTGACCATCTTGCATAAGATGTACTCATGAATGGTGAACCTGTGGGTTTAATTGCAGAGATAATTTTCTGCATTGTTAATTCCACCTGCTTGAGGGAGTATGATGGATTAAACAACTCTTGTTACTGACTTGTATTTTTAATTACATAAGGGCCTGTGTTGAAGAGGAGGGGAATTAGATTAATGGGGGACTGAGTTGGTGCATTTTTAGATATTGGTGGGGGCCAAGGTTTCTTATCCTTTGTGACCAGCACAGATGTCGCTGTATTAGTTATAATCTTGAATTTAAAGGACAGCCCCATGCTGTAGTGGGCCCAGAGTTACACTACAAAGACTGGATGAGCCAAAGTAAAAGTGTACCAACAGTCCGATTTTTCTATGACACAGGCTTTTTTCTGTTTCTTTGTTGTTTCTACTTTGGTTACTATGATTTGAGCTGCTGGCTGGTGAGTGGATTCACCAGTTACCCTGCACCCCACTTTTATTTCTTGCCCCACTGTTCCCAGCAGCTGTGGAAGTCCATCGGTGTTGTTTCAGTTGCACTCATTTTCTAAGTACACTTCCATCCCGTGCATAACCACAGTAGCTAAATTTAAGTTTTTCTCAATGGAGCATCTTCCCATACTTCCAGTGTGTCCAACATAGGCTTGGGACCATGGCCATTCTGGGCCCTTTTGGCCACACATCAAAGGGAGTTGTGTTAGAATCAGTTAAACACCGCATAATTCACGTAGTTGCTTCATTCTGATTCCAATCCCACTTCTGTGAGATGATTGTTGATCCCGCAGACATCTACTTCAATCAGAGTTTTCTTCCTTCAGGATTCCTGTGAGCACAAAAGGAAATAAAAGTGCTCAGTTGTATTTAACCAGCAGGGTTAAAAAGAGGGTGAGATCCACTGAGTGCTAATCCAGTGTCCTTTTCCTGAGCAGCCTTTGGCTTCTCATTCGTAGGGATTTTGGGGAGTAGTTAGTACCATTGCTACAGTTCTAATCTGTGGCATTTTCACCAGCACAGGTTGTCCAGTGTAAAATCCTGTAGGATATTCTCCTGGTTCAGTGTGGATCTTTGGGGTTATTTATTAGCAAATGCACAGAAGGCTTTCATTTTGGGGCAGCCATCCCCACGCCACCGGTTATGCAATTGGTAGATGGCATCTTATTAATTGCAAATGCCATCCAGATTAATGGGTTTTAGCAAAGTGCTTAATTAATCTATTGGTATGTTCAACAACGCCGTTACCCTAAGGATAGTATGGTGTGTGGAATACCCACCAAATCCCTACCTCTTGGGACCAGCCTTGTACCTTTACAGCTGTAAAGTGTGAGCCATTGTCACTCTGGATTTCCTCTGGTAGGGAAAGTGTGCTGAACCATCCCCAGTTGCTGATGTAAAGTCAGCAGCCATGGTGAGACCAGATATAACCTCTACTCCCACCAGCATATAATTTTTGCCTATCCATTTGGTGGCTCCTTTAAAAACAACATATGAATCCGTGTGGATATGGCTAGCAAAGTGTCATGCAGCTAATAGAACTGCTCTAAGTTTTCCTACCTGTGCACTTTCACCTGTTTTAATTGGTTTCTCTCCTGTTGCCACTTCCTGTACTACAGCTTTGTATTTTCACTTGCTGTTTTCCCTATGGGACGTTACATCAGCAACCACACTCTTGTAAGATCACTGTTTTCCTTTAAAGAAGGTGCTTCCTGAATTGGAGAGGGTTTGTTTGGTGGAGACCGGCACAAGAAGGTACAATCTATGTCTTTTTGTAACCCTCAGTAATTGGTATCATTTCATTGATGCCCTCCAGGAAAGCAAACCACTCACATACTGTGCGTTACTGGAGGATACCAGCAGGTGGTGTGGTTTCTTTGCGCACTGCGTCCAGGAGGTGAAAGGGTACTAGGATGATTACGTTTTGGCCTCTCCTTATCTGCTGTTTGTTTTACTGCTTCCACTAGGGACAGAAAGCCCTTCTTGAGACCCAAATATCTCCTTTCAGAAATCACTAAGAGTGGGATGTAAATTCTACTGGCCTTTCTGGTCCCTCTGGCCCCTTTTTCCATAGGTTACAATGAGAACCACTTTCATTCAACCTCCATTCTATATGGATAGGGTCTCTTGGGTGCACTGGACCAAGCTGCTGGAATAATCTCAGTTCTTTCCTTAACAGTCCTAATGTGCTTGTATGCTGTTCAGCCCATTCCCATGATTTTCCTTTTCTGAGCAAATTATATAAAGGATGTACAGTAATAGCAAAGCCTGGATTGTGTTTGTGCCAATAACTTCAGGCTCCCAAAACTTCTTATAATTCCTTAACGCTAGATGGCCTCTATCCATGTTCTATTTTCTCCAGGGTGTCCTGAGGAATAGAGGCGGTTCCGTTAACCCACCAGACTCCCAGGAATTTACCTTCCTGTTTGGGCCCCCTACACTTTGAGTCTGGAATCTCGAATTCTAAATTGAGCAGTGTCTTCTGAATGCTTTCCACTGTGTCTCTTACACTTTCTTGACTCTTTCCCCTGATCAGGATGTCATCGATATTCTGATATATCATGCTATCAGGTGAAACAAGAAGCTCTGCTAAGATTTTAGCCAAAGCACTGTGAGCAATTGTAAGGGAATGTTTATAACCTTGAGGAAGCCTGTTAAAAGGGTATCAGATCCCTTTCCACGTAAGAGCAAACTGTGCTTTATCCTGTTCAAGGTGAGGAATTGTGAAAAAAGAGGAATCATGACCTTTAACATCTAAGGCAGCCAGCCAGGGATGGGCAGTGCCTTGTATCAACGTCACTGTTTCCGACATACTCGGAACTGCGACAGTCAAAGGTGCAGTATTAGCATTTAGCTGTCTGTAATCCACTGTAAAATGCCATTGCCCACTTGGTTTCTTTGCTGGTCACACCACTGAATTGTAAAGCGAATGGGTCCTTTTAACAATGCCTCTTTCTTCCAATTCTGTTGGTGCCCCAGCAATCCCCATAAGTGCTGTAGCTGGCAAAGGATGTTGTCAAACATTAGTTGTTTTAGAGGGGGGTAAAGGTACAGATGTTTGTATCAGACTCAATCTCACTATGCCTGAATCCCCTTGATTTGTTGCAAAACCCCACACAGGTCCATCGGGGAGTTTCCATGTCCGACCACATGGTACATCGAATCCTAAAATATCAATATTTGCAGCTCCAACTGCTACTTCTGCCCTGGTTTATTTTTGCAGTGTGTCATTCCTTTTCCTCACCAAGGATTCACGTGAATTTGACCCTGTGTCAGCCACATTTTATGCTGAGGGGCTGTGCTGTGTCATCAGTGGCCACTGACAATGGGGTCCCAGTATCAATAAGAAAATTTCCCAATATTTTCCGAGGTCTAATGGGAATGGCAAGGATAGGGTCAAAGTATTTGTCAGAGAGCCACTGAATAGATGATACCCACCGAGCAGGGTGGCTCACTGCCCTCCCCAGGGATAGAAGTTTTCTTGTGGAAACTCCACTTCATCCATTTGGATTAGTGCAGAAGGTGTGTTTTCCTTGTGGGCCGGGGTTTTCCTGGCTAGGCAGTTCCCCCTAGACTGGGTGAGGTGCTTATTCAGAGATCAGGCCAAGGCGCGGAGTTCCTATGAAAAAACAGAAACTGTTCAGCAGTCATTTGTGGTGGTTTAACCCTGGCTTGAGGGCAGATGCCCACAAAAGTTTCTCTATCACTCCTCAGCTGGACAGAGGAGAGGATATATATTGAGAGGCTTAGGAGTCAAGATAAGGACAGGGAGAGATCATTCTGCAATCAGCATCACGGGCAAAGCAGACTCAGCATAGAATAACATGCACCCAACTTATTTCCCAATCAAAACTTAGTAGAACAAGGAGAAATAAAAATAAAACTTAACACACCTCCCCCCATCCCTCCCCTCTTCTTCACTCCTGATTTCTTTACCTTCTCCCCTGCAATGGCACAGGGGGATAGGGAATAGGGGTTAGGGTTTGTTCATCACCTGTTGTCTCTGCCGCTCCTTCCTCCTCAGGGGGAGGATTCCTCACACTTTTACCCTGCTCCAAGCGTGGGGTCCCACTCACAGGAGACAGTTCTCCACTAGCTTCAACATGAGCCCTTCCCACTGGCTGCAGTTCTTCACCAAATGCTCCAATGTGGGTCCCATCCACATAGTGCAGACCTTCAGGAACAGACTGCTCCAGCATGGGTCTTCCATGGGGTCACAAGTCCTGCCAGAAAACTTCCTCCAGCATGGGCTCCTCTCTCTGCAGGCTGCAGGTCCTGCTCGAAGCTTGCTCCAGTGTGGGCTTCCCACCAGGTCACAATCTCCTCAGAGTCTCCACCTGCTCTGCCGTGGGGTCCTCCGCAGGTAGAATGTCTACTCCCCATCATCTTCCATGAGCTGTAGGGAGACAACCAGCCTCATCATGGTCTTCTCCATATTTTCATAAATGAATGTTTATTAGAAGCACTTGATGTGCAGGAGGCAACCAGAAAGGAAAAAGCAACTGTGACAAAACACATGACTAAGCGACAGTAATGGGTGTTCAAACTGAAAAATGTCTAGAGAAACTCAGACTTATGTCCTGGGTAGCAATTGATGCTGCATTTGTAAAACCTTCTTATTTCTTGCAGAACCCCCCTCTAATTCTTCAGGCTTGTGGTATCTTGCTGCTTTCTCAGGATTTCTGAATGTTGTACTCCTGGGAGCTGTGATTGCATTGATTCTGCAACGTGAGTGACCAAGTGAAATGTTTTGCTTTAATTCTTGTGAAAATGATAAGTAACAAGTATCAATCCTTAACTTGAACAAGTTTTGCAAATAAACTGTTTTGATAAGTTGACAAGACCACTCATATTTTCTACTATTGTGTTTCTAATGAAGGTGGAGGGAGTCACTGGTATTTTGGGGCTGTGGATTTGCAGAAAGTCAACAGTTTTCAGAGGACTGTTGCATGTTTAGGGTCTGCGAAGGGGGCTGGAGTGTTTCTCATTTTTCAGTCCCCCAATCTGAGAGTTCCTCCTGTTTCTTTCCAAAACTGGACAAAGCAACAAAGTTTCTATACAAAGAATCCATCCATCCACCCAAACAATTTGAAAAACTTTTAATAATGATACAGAACTCACTCCAAAATATGATACAAGTGGAACCCATGCTACTTTTCCTCCCTTCATCCTCAAGCTAGTCTTCACCTCCCAACGCCCTGCTTTGCTTACATTAAGTCTCAGCCACATGTGTGCAATGGGAATGTGAGCTGGCGTTCAAGGTTAGGTGAGATAGGAGGCTGGAAGATAGCAGGCACAGTTGGAAAAGACCTCTCTAATCTGAGATAAAAATGTGTGCCTCTAAGTTTATAAAAGTGGCCTTTGCTTTGTCCACAGAATTTGTGCATAAGCACTAGTTCACTCCCAGCATTGATCATGTGCATATGGAGCTTACCTATCCAGAACAGATGTGTGCCATTACTCCTAAGCATCTAAACTTGCCCTGGTCAAGCAATTTGAGTAAGTTTTAGGTTTCCATCAACAAGCGTCTGAATATTGATCAAGGAGTCTAATTTTAGTTTCCTCCTTAAGAAAATCTTGGCCTGGTAGTCCCAATGTTCAGCCTGCTTCTGGAAATCAAAATCACTTGGCACACCAAAATCACTTGAGAGCACAGGAGAAGATGAGAATTCAGAAGGAATTCTGGGCAAAAGCATTCTGCAGTTCACTGTTCTCCCTTTCTCTGGATGCGAGCCCCGCCCTTTCACATCAACCCATTCTTGTTTGAAATAAGATCAATACAAATTTCAGGAACTAGAAAATTAAAGGCACAACCATGTTATTTGAAAGGCAACTGTTGCATACCATTGTTGTCAAAAGCATCATGATAATGGAATCTATGCTGCATTTGTGATGTCAGTCACCTCATTCATTTAATGCGCGTGGTTTGGATGCTCAGCTCTCCACCTACGATTCAGAGGAGAGCTGGAAGGACAAATGATCAATCTGACCTTCCACTTAAAGAAAAATACTATGGGGTGTCTATGCAGTTTACTTACCCAGCATTATGTTAAAATGTTGGGTATTCTTGTCCAGGTGGGTTGCTATCAAGTGACACGCGGAAGCTCAGAGAGAGTGGCAGTACCTTTGGTGAAGATTTTAACAAAAGCAACTTACTGACTACCTTAAAGGAAAGCTTATGCACACATGTAAATGGTAAGGAAATAAAGTCTTGCTTATTGTCCCATAAATAGTCAGAAGCTCCTGCAAAGATTAATATAATAATGAACACCTGTGTGAAGGAATTGAGCTTTAGGTTGTGGAATAAGCATGGTCATATGGATAAAGATATAGAAAGTGATTTATTTTAGAGTCCTGTTCTTGAAAATTTTAGTTTAAGCAAAAAATAAAAGTGGAGCAGGGTTACTGAAGGTCTTTGTTTTATTGCCACTGAATTGTACTACTCCCAGTAATTTCATGGCTTTTAACCCAATTATTATGTAAAATATTTAGTATAATATAGAGTTTGGAAAGATTTAAAAGCACAGAGTGTTTCCTAACCAAAGAATGACTATCCTGATTGCCACTGTAAAGCAGGGACAGTGGACTTTCTTAAAATGAGACATACCATCAAAATTTCTGCCACACCCCTGGTTCAAAACTTCTTTACTCTTTTATTCAAAAGATGCAGAAAAAGCAGGAGCTAATAGTAATGCTATTAGTTGTTGGGGAAAAAAAAGTGTGAAAAATCCCTGCATCCCAAACTCTTCACAGACTCTATGTGTCAACTCTGTCCCGTTGGCTGGAAGCTGCATTACAGGAGATGCTATTTCTACTCAGAAACTCATGACACCTGGGAGAATAGCAGAAAGTATTGCTCAAGAGAAAAATCTGAGCTCCTGGTTATAGAGGACAAGACTGAAATGGTAAGCTTGAAAGGCACTCTGTGGTTTAAATATTCTTTTTACTTATACCTTGTGAATCCACATATCAAAACATAGCTTTTCATGTGTTTTTGGAAACCATTTCTAATCCAGAGGTGCTCATAAAAGGCATTGTCAATGGAAAGTGCTCTGATGATTGGCTTCTGCATGTTAAAAAACATTTGTTTTAAAGAGAAAACCAGTAGCCTACATTTCATTTAAACAGATAGAGTTATATGTCTAGAGGTCACCTCCAGCAAGCGGCAGCTGGCATTTCAACCACTGTTGCATGTTTTATTCCACATCAAACTTGTTCTTAAATAATCTGTTGTAAAGGCTGTTCCCTTTCTTTGAGGGATCGAAATGTTTCTCTGTACTTTGTACATTTTTAAAGGTCAATACTGGGTCTGTGACAATAGAAAAAAAACATTTCTGTAGAACAAACCCAAACCTATAGTGTGTCTCCTTTGCGCTCCTGATCTCGCTTAAGCTGGGTCACACTGTCACTTCTAAATGACCCAGGAGGGTGAGCTGACAAAATGATCACCTCCCTTCTTTGTAGGGATGAAAAAGAGCAGATACCTTCAGATTCTGTGATTCAGGCCAGTCTGATCCTCGTCTAAAATGTGCTAGTGGAATAGGCCTGGGCCAGCAAGGAGCCAAAAGTTAGCTCGCTGGTTGCTCCACTTATCACCATCAGCTGTGGCACTGGGTGTAATAATTTCCATGTTTGGATTTTTTTTTGTTTTTCCTTTTCTTTCTCAATTTCTTGGGAATATTCTCTGGAATCTTTTCATACAAAAGCCTTACTGGGTTTAAAGTATTAATTACTATTGTATGTTACTGGTGCTGTAGTTTTATGAAATGTCATTGTTATGAGAGTTCAAAGACATTCCTCTCTCCAGGATTTCTTAAACCACCTGAAGGATAAAGACATTGGCTTTGTTTGGACTGGATTAAGCTTTGATGAGGAGGAAGAAAGATGGATATGGCTGAATGATCCCAGACATCCAGGGCACAAGTAGGTTCATTCTGGGGTGAATCTATGTTGGTTTCTGTGATGTATTAATCTCTACTTACTGTACCCCGGCTGTTCAGCCGTTAGACCATGAGAAAGTAGTAAGATATCAGGGCCCATACTCCAGTTAGACAGGCTGATCTATTCTGTTTTTTCTCAGTACAGAATTCTGATCAAAACATGCAATTGAAAGTGAAATTCCTTGACAGATCTCAGAAAAGCAACTAGTTTTGTTAGCAGGTGCCTATGCTGTGTAAGCTCTTAATTTCCAGCTGTATAACAAGTAAGGAAACAGAGAAATATGAATCTTACTAAACAAATAAAACCTGACAGAGAATCAAAAGAATGACAGGATAAAGAAGAAAAAAAAAATCCAGTCTTTGTGGTTTCACTCTTTGTATGTGCAAACAGTTTTTTTTCATTGATCTTCATATCTGTGTGCTGTTTGGCTCTTGCAGTTTTACAATAGAAGGAAGGAATAAAGAAGAAAAATGTGCAGCCTATAAGTTGACAGAAATGCATGCTGATAACTGCTTCTCCCTGTACAAGTGGATTTGCAAGAAGAGCGCGGTCCTTCTGGGTGTCTAAGATGTTGTAAAGTGAAAGTGAATATGCTCTTTGAAGGATCTTTGAAGGTTTACATCACTTTTGAAGGGGTAGGATTATCTGCTCTATAAAATGAAGGGAAAATGGTTGGCCTGAATTTTGATGAATCCACGCATTTTGCTTCTGCTTGTGATTATAATCCAGGAAGATTTCAGGGTTGTGTCACTCTTTAGGATGAAGGTATAAAATCCACGGGTCTTGGTGCACGCTGAGGCATTGACCTCGGAGCTATTAAAATAAACAGCTTACTAATTTACTTACAGAGTCTAAAAGTTGTGCAAACACAGGAAAAATCAATTCGGTTTTTGGGGGGTTTTGTTTTGTTTGTTTGTTGTTTTTAATCCACCCTGGCAACTAGATCATACAGCAGGCAAAAAATTGCTGTTGCTACTTACTTCAGGTGGAGAGTTGATAATCAGTGGTATGCACTTAAACAAGCCTGCAGGTCTCACCACTGGAGGTCAGATGTGGGAAGACAGCATAGGTCTGCACAAGAGAAAGTCAAGGTCTAGTATTTTTTTTTAAAGAAGTTGAATTGCATGTATGTCATTAAGTGTGTTACAGAATTTACTTTAGTTGGTGATTTGTTTGATGTATAGTAACCTCTCCTCCTGTGTCTTCTGTATCACATGTTGGACTTGAGGTGCAAGAGTGGGGTGCACTAGCACTTTTGGCAATTAACTTGAAAATTGTGGAAAATTGCTTGGTAATTTCTAAATACATTGAGCCTAGGACAGCATACAATTGCAGTGATTCCTGTGAGCTGAATGTTGCTTCTATAGGTGTGATGTAATTAAACCACATCCTTCACCAGATATTACCTTAACTACACATCTACTATCAGATAAATTATACACAATGAGGTAATTTATACTAATTTGTGGGCAATTGATGAACACGCAACTGCAATGGCGTTACATATTTCTAACATTATAGGGCTAGCTCTCCGAGGACAGAAAGCCTTTTTCATAAAATTGGTATGTGGTATGCCATGCCTGTCTGTAGTTTTTTATATCTCTGTAATTGAGGAAATTCTGGTTCCCAACAGGATCTGTTTTCTATGTAACCCAGAAGCATCCACTTTTACATAGCTGTTTTATAGCTCTGGCATCCTATGTAGCACTATACAAGCATGTAGTGGTCTCAGTCCTCACTCTATAAATGTACATGTAATAGCATACAGTCTTCTAAAATAAAACTTACCATTGTAATTATTTCTATATTTAATTGATTAAGCTTTGATTTTTGTAGCACTTCAACTGTTTTGTTCTCTAAATACACAGCATCACATCCATGTATGTTTATGTTGTATACACAGACATCATATAATGGTGGTCATGATCACTGATACTAATGGGAGGCATGTATGTCCTCATTGAAAGAAAAGGGCTTTCACTTTCTAAGAAATGGGAACACCATATAACTGGTTCCACTTTTCCCAGTTACTCTTAGACGAATGCAGTGTTCCTGATTTTAACTTCAGCCATGGGAACTGACTAAAGAGCCCCCCCACTGTAAGGGCAGACCAAGTCTGTGATTTCCTCATGAGACTGAATGTCTACAGGTCTGTGGGGCTGGATGACATGCATCCCAGGGTCCTGAAGGAGCCGCTCTCCATCATATTTGAAAAGTCATGGCTGTCAGGAGAGGTCCCTGGGGACTGGAAAAAAGGTCATATCACTCCCATTTATAAGAAAGGGAGCAAGGAAGACCCAGAGAATTACAGGCCGGTGAGCCTCACCTTGGTGCCTGGGAAGATCATGGAACAGATCCTCCTGGATGACATGTTGGACCACATGAGGGATGAGCGGGTGATCCGGGACAGCCAGCACGGCTTCACCAAGGGAAGGTCGTGCCTCACCAATCTGGTGACCTTCTATGGTGGAGTGACAGCATCGGTAGATAAAGGGAAGGCGACCGATGTCATCTACCTGGACTTGTGCAAGGCCTTTGACACAGTGCCCCACCACATCCTTATCTCTAAATTGGAGAAATGTGAATTTAATGGATGGACCATCCAGTGGATAAGAAACTGGTTGACAGAATGTAGACAAAGGGTGGTGGTCAATCGGTCTATGTCCAGGTGGGGGCCGGTGACAAGCCGTGTCCCCCAGGGGTCTGTCTTGGCACTGGTGCTCTTTAACATCTTTATCAACGACATCGATGATGGAATTGAGTGCACCCTCAGCAAGTTTGCGGATGACACCAAGCTGAGTGGTGTGGTTGACACAACAGATGAAAGGAAGCCATCCAGAAGGATCTTGACAGGCTGGAAAGGTGGGCCCAGGTGAATCTAATGCACTGCGAAGTGTCAGGTGTTGCACTTGGGCCAGAAGAATCCCAGACATATTTACAGACTGGGAGAAGAGCTCCTTGGGAGTAGCCCTGTTGAGAAGGACCTGGGTGTCATGGTGAATGAGGAAACTTAACATGAGACAGCAGTGTGCTCTTGCAGCTCGGAAGATCAATGGTATCCTGGGCTCCATCAGAAGAGGAATGGCCATCAGGGACAGGGAGGTGACTGTTGCTCTCTACTTGGCCCTCGTGAGGCCCCATCTGGAGTGCTGTGTCCAGATCTGGGGGCTGCAGTACAAGAAAGATGTAGAACTATTGGAGAGGGTTCAGAGGAGGCCACAAAGATGGTCAGGGGGCTGGAGCACCTGCCCTACAAAGAGAGGCTGAGGGAGCTAGGCTTGTTTACCCAAGATAAGAGAAGAGAAGTCTGTGGGGGGACCTCATTGCAGCCTTTCAGTACCTGAAGGGAACAGAGAAACAGGAGGGGAATCAACTTCTTTAAAAAAAAAGTACATACATATACAACAATAAAAAGAAAGCAAAACCAGCTAAACTAAATCAATGCAACCTGTAAGTAGTGATACCCTTAGGGTTGAAAAGGATTACTTGTTCTTACTCTTTTTTTATCCTTTCTTGCTTTTCCAATATGCAAGGCCCATACAACATTGGGCTGCTTCACAACCTCCTTCTCCAGTTCCACCGCTGCAGTCCACTGTTAGCAAATGGTACAGGCTGGACTAATTCCAGTGTGTTTACATCCCCTTTACTTATTTCTCATAATTCTCCTTTTTTTGCTGGATCCCTTTTGCAATTCTGTCCAAGCGATAGTTGATCTCACTGCTTGGTGTGACACCGGTGCTCTGATACTGTTTGTTCCATAAGCTCTATACTTACAGGTCAAGCACAGGCTTTGCTTTAGTTTAACCACCCCTTCAGTGCAAGTATCATCATTTAGGGGCCTTAACATCTACATTAGTATTATACTAATATGTTCTGAGTCTAACGCAATGGTGATTTGCTCTGCTCTGTTCTTGACCATACCTCTGGCCCTTTATGCTTTCACAAACAAAAGGTTTCAAAAACTAAAGGTTCTCTCAGTTTTTCATCTGGTTCTCTATTGTGGAGCTCTTACTGAAACGGGGCAGCTGGTAGTGAATAACCTTACTCCTCCAGATTCTTCCTCGCACAACTGTTATAATCCCTTGTCTTGGGAGGATCCCAATGTTGCCTAAGTTGCCCTTTTCTGCTTTATAGCTGTGTTTAATGTCCTGGAGCTAGGATATACAAAAAAACTGTTCAAATGCAACCTGGTCATAATTTCGGGATTGCCTGCCTCTATTGTTTAGAAGACTATAGGCAGAAGCTGACAACCTTTTCCCACAATCTTACATTTGTTTTGTGCTAATATATGTAATACAATGTGATGTATCCACTTATAATGATAATTTACTACTGCAAAGATTGCATCTAATACCAGTTATTCCATCAGTCCACCCAGAAACTGTAGCAGATACTCAAAAGGAATTCTCTTGGTCAGTCATGATTAAACCAGTATTTGTACCTAACTTAAGAAGCCATTTAGTGCACAGGGTTTTTTTTTTGGTTTGAAGTATCTGCTTTTCTGAACATCTGGGATCCAATGAGCAATAGTTACTATTTCTTCTCTAATAACTCGGGATGACTCTGGTTACATACTTCTCCTTCTTTCCCTCATTTGTCCATCTTCTGCTTTTACAGTAACCCAGATAGTGATGGGTGATACAGGTTTCACTTTGAACACTGGCAACACCAAGACATGTAGACTTTTAGCCTTCTACTTCTCTATGGAAAGGCCACTATCTTCATGCAATCATTAACTGCTATTCCCTAAGTCAGCATCATCATGAGTGCGTGCTTTGGTTAGGTGTATGTCTATGACTTGCTCTGCACATAGGGTGGCTCTACAGCTTCAATCTCTTCTAATTTTCTTCAGAGTTTTAACTTAGCAGGGTCCTGTTTCAGCTTTTAATTTCTCACATTTGCTTTTGAAGTCTGAATTTCCTGATCTAGCCTGTGTGTCACTGACCACACTGCCCATAAGCTGTCTCACTTGCCTTTGCAGGAAGGTTTTGGTGTTAACAATTTAAAGTTTGCAAACTGTTGGTCAGTATCTGTGTTATGAAAATTATTTTATTAGTGCTTGGGGAACCCTCTTCCCTGATTCCATTATAAAATGGAGATAAGGAAGATGCTTGCCAGGAACATGCTAGCTGCATTACGGGTCTTCTGTGATCACTGGAAACTGCCATCCACAGAAAGGATTTCACAGAAAAGCTACTGACAGTCTTTGTTACACTCAGAGTCTTATTATGGTCCAAAGGGAAACAGACACCTTACATACAATGTCAAGAAGTAGTTGTTTGGATAGCTAAAGTTGTAACAGTCTGATTAGAATACAACAAATTATTAGTCCAGTTACAATAATACTGCACAGTTGAAATTATCATAAAATGCTTCAGTAACATTACATTAAAATTGTTGACAAATATTTCCTGGTAGAGTTGTGTTCATTGTTGCAATGCCCCATGAGTCCTACATTTATGGTATCTCTCTTCCACAAGAAAAGCAGAGAGAGGGGGTGTGTGGAGTCATCAACTACTGTCCACCCAAGTGTCTTCTCAGGAGGGATATGTTGGTCATCTTTTTTTCCTCCTCATTTTTGGGTCAAGTTGGAGGTATATTTTATTTGTTTGCTAACATAGTCTGCTCAGTTCCCAACTAAAATTTGGCTGTCTTTGTTTGACTGGCTTAAAGGTACACAACAGCCTCTGCAGCCTCAGTCTGTGGGGTTAATTTTTGCTACTAAATAACATCATAGGACAACTACACATTTACTGTGTACATATGGGTGGGTTTTAGCCAAGGACAGTGATCACGTGGCCTCCCTGGGCACCACTTCTAGTGCTGCACAACCCTCATCAAAGAAGCAATTTTTCTTCTTGCAGGTCTGCAACTTATGCCCATTGCCTGTTTTGAACATCTGAGAAGAGTCTGGCTCCAACTTCTGCATACTCCCCTCCCCATTAAAGTGGTGGATAGTGGCACTATTCAGTGGATAGTGGATAGTTCCCCTCAATATTCCCTTTTCCCGTCTGTCTGGACCCTGATTCTGTCACCCCCTCACCACCTTAGTGGCTTGTCACTGTTTTTGCACCATGTTGTCAACATGTCTCTTAAAAGCAGGGTCCTGAAAAGCAGACACAGTACTCCAGCTGCTGCTTTATCACTGTGTTGAGCAGAGTGAAATAAGCACTTGGCCTATTTCCTTCCAGTGCATCCCTTCCTTATGCAGGTATCCTGGCCAGAGGGGCACACAGCTTGCTTACTGCTCAGCATGTTTTACTGCCTAGGATATTGTGCTTGTTTTCTGGGTTCATGTATCCAGTTACAGGCTTTTTCTTTGTGTGTGCAAATGTGTGTGTGTGTTCTGGTGTTTGTGCTAGGCTTAGTACCTATTATCCACATGCATTATATAAGTATATATATACTTTTCTACTCTCTCTAAGAGATTTTACCCACTAGTAGTCCATTTCCTGGTTGGCTGGTGCTGAACAATGATGAGACCTCAATCAGCTCTCACTTCCGTTCCAGATCTCTGCCCGAATGATTGCAGCACATCCAAAGATACTTGGGGAGAGGGGGGGAAATGCTCATCTTTGAATTTATATTGCTGATGCTGTCTTTGATGGAGAAGGAGGCAGTGTCAGGGGATTCCTTAACTCAGACACCGAGTTAGAGGGCGATGTATCTCCTCCTGCACTGCCTCGCTGCTTTCACTTAACTGCAGAGGGCAGTAAGACAGTTACTGTAACGGGGGCTTAACTCCGACCGCCAGACACGGGCGAGATGCTCCCCATGCAGCCTTGTTCTTTGCTCCAGCCTGGGGAAGGTTAGCATACATACCACTGACACGGTACCTATATGGTGATTCAGGGATGCTGTTACTGCTTGTAGGTACGTTTGTGTCTGTTATCTGCAGATTTTAGGAATATTATCTTAAATGTAGCTCAGTGGCAAACCTAAGATGTTTGTAAAGCTGCTCAGTAGATACTAATTCCAGTATCTTCTGGAAGAATGGTAAGATGCATGTGATCCAGCCACCTTTTGCCCATTCAATCCACACAATTTATAGATGATCCGGTTTTACAACAACTTTGCTTCCAATTTCATGAGCAGAAAGAAAATTATTGCCAAAAAACTCTGTGACATTAAATAAATATGTTAATGGCCAAGGACTGTCTAATTCTACATGTGAGTGCATTTACTGAAAGAGTTCTGGATTACATGGGAAGAAGGAAACTGATGTATCTGGATCCAGGTCTTACAATTAAATTACCTGTAAATACGTGATGCATTAATAAACCTGGCTTACTTAAAGCGGTACTGTGCTTAGGGATGGGAGTGCTGAGTGGTCTTCCAGCCTTCTGCCACTGGCTTGCTGGATTAGCTTGGGCCAGCCTTTTACTTCTGCCCTTCCAACTGCGCCCTGGGAACGGTGGCATGTCCTTCTTTGTCAAGTGCTCTCAGACCTACAAGTGAAAAAGCTACCCGAAAGATAAAACTTGCTCATACACATGCCTTAACAGGCACAAGAGCTCTTCTCAACCTGAAGGAAAGCAGACTGTTTTTGCATGGCAGAATAGAGCACATGGTGGAAGGCCTAAATGAACAGACCTCAACCCGTAACCTCACACCGTGCAGTGCTGCACGGTGCTGTAGAGATGTATCTAGCATGTTGTGTTAGTGTATTTGCTTGCACCAGGATGTATTGTCTCAACCACACCGCTGTGGTCACACCAGGGTGATCTGCTCTTCTCAACCTGAAGGAAAGCAGACTATATTTTGCATGGGAGAACAGAGCACATCGTGGAAGGCCTAAACAAATAGACCTCAACCCATAACCGCACACGGTGCAGTTAGAGGTTATGCTAGATAGAGATGTATCTAGCATACTGCGTTAGTGCGTTTGCATTGAACCACTATGTGTTCTCTCAACCACGCTGCTGTGGTCACACCAGGGTGGTCTGCAATTGTGCCAACACTTCTGCTGTGTCTCACCTTGCAGAGACATCCTCTGTTGCCCAAAGCACTAGACCTTGTTGTGTAGACATATGGTCTGCAGAGAGGTGCAGCACTTCTTCCTCACCACTCATTCTCCAAGTCATAGCTTTGTGGGTTCCAGAAGACCAGAACATCACCAAGAACATGCTACCTGTGGAATTGGTCCCAGGAGGATCACTGCTTCAATCCTCTGAAGGAAAACTAACTCAGAATACAAGAGTGCAGAAAAGGAAAGAGTGCAATACAGCAATGTTCTGGAACCAACTACTTCCTGACACATCACCACCAGACTGCTCAGGAGACTGAGCACATTCTTCTGACCACATATTCACCCCACCACTGCTTAGCATGGAAAAATGCATACAAGGGAATACATGCCACTCAGAATAAATAATCTGCACAGCAGTGCCTTTGGGAACTAACCTGAAGTTCAGAAAGAGTTGACATGCCCCCAGAAAGCCCCCCAAAGGCCCAAAACCCTGCATAGGGAAGAAATCCCTATCACATGCTTCTAGCCCTGTTTGATGCACACCTACTACAAGTCCTGCCAGCTGAACATGAAGCCACCAGCATGGAAACATTCAACTCACAATCTGCAGGCGTTGCTGGTTCATGATGTTCTTTCCATGCC
Source organism: Gallinula chloropus (assembly GCF_964237585.1). Taxonomy (NCBI): domain Eukaryota; kingdom Metazoa; phylum Chordata; class Aves; order Gruiformes; family Rallidae; genus Gallinula; species Gallinula chloropus. The sequence goes on from NC_140085.1 coordinate 66,988,280, forward strand.
CCCACCCCCCTTTGAAATTAATGGGTTTGCTCTGTTTAGATGACATCTTTTTTTTTTCTGCAGTGTGGGATAACTGCACAGACTTTCATTTATGGCAGAAAGTGTCTCTGGTTGTAGCCCTAGGTCTGATCATGTCTTCTGGGTGCCATTCTTGCAATGTGTTGTACATACAGGCTCTGCTGTGACACAGGTTTTAGAATAGAAACCCAAACTGAAGATGCACTCATGGGATTCACACAATTCAGCTTGAAAGACGTTAGACTTGGAAGTCTTCAGGAAGTGAAGGATCCATTTTTTGTTAGAGCAGCAGTTCATGGTCTTCAAAATGCGCACCACGAGGCAGCTAGAGCCCTGGGCTGAGCTGCCTGTTCTGCTGCAGAAGGTGCTGAATTCTGTTTTGCAGCCCACATTGCTGTTTTCACTCTAATTTTGCCTTTGCATGCGATGAGGGGCATACTGTCACCACCACAGAAGGGGTGTCATCCACACTTATCACATTCAGTCTGTGCATGACTGGAACTGGTAACTGTGATAACACCAGAGCATTACTAAGCGACATTCATCAGGTGTGGTGGTTACAAGTGGAGAAGGTGTCTACACACAATCAGGAGCACATGTCAAGGTGGAGAAGAACATGAACTCACATTCATTTACCTACCTCAGCAGAGACACTGAAACTCCAGATTGCCAAATTCTAAGTCATATGTGGTGGAATCCCAGACAACAACCCCACCATCTTTCCCTGAGGCAGCAGATGCTGCAAGAAAGTCTGAACTGACAAATAGCTCCATGCTTTGGCAAAGAGGTTGAGAACTCAAGGCTAACGAATCACTTCTCCACTCTCCCTGACATGAGGCTGACTGATGCACAGCAAGACTTGCTGTTTTACTGGCCTCACCAGCATTTGTGTACTGTAAGCTGAGTACGCCTCCTGGTTCTGGCCAGGACAGAGTTAACCTCCCCAAGCAGCCAGCACAGGTGCCTGGGAGAAAAGAAGAGGGTGAGGCAAGGCTCTACCTGGTTGATGTCAAAAGACATGAAGTAGTGGTGCATCCTGGGAAAAGTTAGGTCACATGGATACACAGCCCGGATTACAGCTGCAACCTACGCTTGTGAAGAAGCATTCTGGTATTTAAGCAACGGGTTTTTCCCCCCCCCCCAGGAGTAACAAACCAAAGTGACTATGACATCTGAATAATTAGATGTGAAAAGATGACAGTGGGGGAATGACTAGACTGAACCAGGCTTCTGAAGCATTTATTCTGCAAAATACACTTGTAGGCAGCAGCAAAAAGGTCTGTTCCAATTCTGGGGGTATTCCTGTGAGAGAAGTGCAACTGTGACACTCTGAACAAAGCAGAACTCAGTTTAGCAGAATTACAAGAAATGCCAATCATTTATTTTAAGATACGTGGCACATAGTGAAAGAGGCTTGTTCTATAAAAGTTAATGTTAGCCTATTAGATTGTCATCAGCGTTCTGTTAGATAACCTACAAAAAGAAGGTTACAGAGAAGTCAGAGTGGAACACAGCAAAAGGACAAGATGCAATGGGTACAAGTTGCAGCCCAGAAACTGTGACCAGGCAGAAGCAAAATATTTCTTCCATCGTGAGAATGGTGCAGCTCTCCAACAGGTGTCCAGGGAGGTCATGGGATCTCTGTCCATGAAGATATCAAAAGCCGGCCTGGAAAAAGCCCTGAGCAACCCTGACCTATCTGTGGAATTAGCCCTGGTTTGAGCAGGGTTTGGGCTTGAAGCTCCCAGAGGTCCCTTCCTCCCTCGATGACTCCTTGATCCTGCAATACAAAAGCTGGCAATGCTCTTAGCCCCGGACACCTGACTCGTTGGTCTGAGTGGAACTGCCACCCCAGGACACGTAAACAGGAAAGATGGGGCTTTCCATCATCTTCATGAGCAGTAGGTTATTTTGCTAACAAGCATCACTTGGTCCTGTGGTGGCCGTTTCCTACAACAGCCTGGATTTTTTCTTCTGAAAGCGCTATTGGCAATGAGAGATGAGTGGGTCCGACTTGGTCACCCACATCTGGGTATTAATAAATAAAGCCAGAATTTTAAATGGAATGAAAGCAAAGAAAATGATGAAGATACAGACCAAAAATTATTAACATTAAAGAAAATAGTTATCAAACACAAATTCTGTAGCAGTGCAATAACCATTTTAAATATGAGAAAAAAACCCCACAGTTTTCAAGTAGGATAGAAAAAATTAAAGAAAAATGCCTTGCAAAGGCTGCTGCTCACCTATTCCTTCTAGAAATTAAAATTTGTTTTCCTTTTCATTATCAGTCCTAACAGCATGCAGCATGTAGACTTCAAATCCAAACTAAGAACTGCTTATGGCTATTTTGTAAGTTTGCTCTGGAAAATAACTCTTCATTCATCATTTTCTTCAGGCAAGTGGGAATCTGCTAGGTCACAATGGATGTAGTTGCCTGAAACTGCATTGTGCACTTAACTGGGATTACTCTTGTGGCTGAAGATGTGTTTTTCAGAGGAGAGGAGAGGAGAGGAGAGGAGAGGAGAGGAGAGGAGAGGAGAGGAGAGGAGAGGAGAGGAGAGGAGAGGAGAGGAGAGGAGAGGAGAGGAGAGGAGAGGAGAGGAGAGGAGAGGAGAGGAGAGGAGAGGAGAGGAGAGGAGAGGAGAGGAGAGGAGAGGAGAGGAGAGGAGAGGAGAGGAGAGGAGAGGAGAGGAGAGGAGAGGAGAGGAGAGGAGAGGAGAGGAGAGGAGAGGAGAGGAGAGGAGAGGAGAGGAGAGGAGAGAAGATGTTCCCTTAAAATAGAAACACTGGGGGTTTTTTTCCACTTGCTTAAAAAGACTTGTTCAAATAGATCCACTGTACGTGATTACATCTTGATAGTTTTGAATCATTTAGAAGGGGCTCATGTGAGAAAAGACTTAGATGTTTTTGCAGTGATGGAAAGAGAGAGTAAGAGTTCAAACAACCTGCTTGGCATTCTGGCTCTCCTTAATGGACTAAAGTTTGAAAAAAACCATTGAAACAGCAAACAAGGAAAGTGGGGTTTGGTTTGGCCTTGTTTGTTTTGTTTTTTGCTTTGTTTTTTCCATTTCAGACCCTAAATACCTTGCTGTAAAGGATGATGGGAAGTTCTAGGCGAAGCAATGGAAACTGATTCGATCAGAGGACGAAAGTTTTGTTTCAGGTTAGGATCAGTCATATGGCTGGTATGTAGGTTGTCGTGAAACAAACCTTATCAGTATCCACTTAACAGTATCCACATCTGCATAGTGATCACTTTGTGGCTGATGATAAAGCAACAATGATTTAGACATGTTGCATATATATTGTACCTGAGTGGCACTTGTGAGTAATCTGTTCCGTGACTATCAAAGGTTCTTCTTTTTTTTTTTTTCCCTAAACCTTTTTCTTTCTGCAGTTAAAACTGTCACCAACGTTGAAAGTAGGAAGGGAAAAGATCAGTAATAGAAGATCACAAACCCATTTTAATCTGCAGTGTTGTAGGTCATGCTGTATGGAGCAGTAAAGGCGAATAGTCTGTATCACAGAATAGAGACATCAGTTTCAATTGACTTGTGTGTTTTGTAAAGCCTGTAAGTGTCGAATGCTACAAGAATTTTCCAAGTGGAAATAAAGGACAAAAGCAAAAGCGTAGCTCTTAGTCAGGACTGCACACACACAGCTTTGCATGTTCTGAAATGTATTTTTAGGTTTTAGAAGGGCTTTAAGTTTCAATTCAAATCCGTGGGGCTTTCGGTTTTTTTGTCGACATCTTTCTTTTTTCTTCTTTCCCCCAAATAGAAGACAAAAACAGCCATTGAAATACACTGTAGGAAACAGATGGGTCACGAACAAGGTGTTAAAGACAGTTCAGGCTTGCTGCTTGTGGAGCTGCTGTGTCAAGCAGGGGACAGCTCAGGCAACTGAGGAACAGCAGCTCTCGTCCTCGTCACTACTGTTACCGTAAAGTATTGAAACTTTCTTTAAAAGGCATTGATCATGTTACTTTTCATTTTATTTTGAGTTAAATGTAATGCATCATTAATACAATCTAAATTTAGTTGTTAAACCATTATAGCACTTGGTGGATGGAGCAGGCTAGAATTTGAGTTCAATTTTTGTAGCTTTAACTGTGGTTGCAGTTACATTAGCCCCAAAACATCATATACTGATATATATCTTGTTTATCTTCCTTTTAGGTGAACAGACTATGCAAGATCATGCACATGAGCATAATACATTCACATCACAGATCGTACTGCTTTAGCTATTCTCGTGAGAACCAGCAAAGCTTCTGTACCGGTGTAAGTCTATTTTGAGGTATTCCTTAGAGACTTTGCTCTGCTTTGGCAAAAATGTTATCTTTTTTTAATAGCTATTAATGAAAAGAAAGGGGTTTTTAATCTACATTTTCTCCTGTATTCTGAAGGGTAAGACATCATGCAAGAAAAGACAGAATGGTGGCTGAAAATAGGCTTTGAAGCTGTATTGACATAAGTAACTTCCTTCCTTTTATCTGTTTTTCAGCCTTCCTCAGAGTCATATCACAGTGTATGTATACTTCTGGAGGCAGGCGAAGCTAATACAGGATGCAACCCAGTGTATTAAACCAGCTCTTTCCATAACTCAGAGGCACTTGCTCAATGGCAGGTGATATCACGTATGTGGACGTGACAATGCTACCGCGAGAAAGACCACATGCTCCTTCTCAGGGATCAGTTCCAGGTAAAATTTCTACTCAGATCTTGAATGTATACTGTTTCTTTCATGCTCTCTCTCTCTCTCTCTTTCATTTTTAAAATTGTCACTGGATAACACTAGAAGATTGATGTAAAATGTTGCATGTAGAAATTTTGGGAAGGGTAAAATGTTGAAAATGTTGGAAAAGATCCTCACAGCAAAACTACTAAATCAGTATTACTGTGGAGTACTGTCTCACTTCTGTTCTTGTTTTAAATAACAGAATGAGAAACAAAAAGAAAAAAGTTAATTTCTGAAAAAAAAATATTTTTTTTTTAATATATGAACATCATGATCAAAACCCTGTTGGAATGTGTTCTGCCAAATTGCTCCCTAGTCCAAAAATCAGTTCAATGCATTTTACAATGTCTTCGTGGAAAAGGAGCAGGAAATTCACCAGTAAATGAGAAGCCTAGTGGTATTTGAAAGTGCAGTCACTGTCACTGAAGGAAGTACTGAATAACTCCTAAAATCCTCTTGCTCTTCCTCTTTATTTTTCCAGTACTGGTTTTCCAAAACCACACTATCACTCTGTGATCACTTCACATATTTGGAACAATAGGCAAAGGGTCAATATTCAGGGTAAGGAGATGATTTAAAACATTTGTTTTTTTAAGAAATATAATTTCCACTACTTGGAAAACATGCAATTCATTCATAAAAGCGTTTTGTCAAAATTCTGGATCACAGTTAATACGAATGATGACTTCTCGCTATGAGCAAATAGGAAATGCTTGTGGTCAGAGTAAGATGATATTTTCATGCTTTCAAGGTTCATTAGTAATTAATGTATTTAATTGCTTAAGGAAACAACACTGTGTAATGTAATGAACATTTCTGGAAGACATTCTTGCAGTGTAGACTAACAGTGACAATGGTGCTCTGAACGTATGTACTAAAATGATAGAAAATTTATGTATCTATTATTTTTCTTAATATTATTTACAAATATATTTGAACTTCTAAAAAAATTAGTTCACTTTGTTATATGTCTAAGAGAAAATGCTACCTTAGACTGTATGTTCATGCACCCATGGGTGTTGTTTGTACTACTGTAACCTGTAGGACACACAGCACCAGTTTTGCCTAGAATTTTTCCAAATTTCTAAGGTGACACTATTTTTTCACAGAGAGACGGAGAGACAGACATAAACTCTTGACCAGAAGACATAAAAAAATGTCAATTGGTCATGCAGTGTAAGGGGAAAACTTGAATTTGAATAGACTGGGCTTTATTTTTAAATTAAAGTTCTCATTAACATCTAGATGGTTCTTATTAAACCTTTCTCAAACAGATTTTAACACTTGATATTTTCTCACATGAAGTTACTGGCCACACTAGTCAACTAATTTCTCCATTTCCTTTTCTCTTTAAACTTTTGTCTTAACTCCCAGTATCACCTTTCTATCTGGTTAGACTCAAAAATGTGCTGCTTAACTGGGCTTGAACATCATGGCTGTCCTTATTTATTGTCTTGTTAACCTTTCTGCTATTTTCAGACACAAGTATAAAAAGCCCCAAATAGTGTTAAGCAGCATTGGACCTCTTATCTGTATAGGACATGCTAGAAATGTCTCCTTGATGGCAATTATTTCTCTGTCTTCATCATTAACATATATTAACATGGGTTTATTGCTATTAAAACAGACAAGAGCTTGAGCCACATTATCATGTTTTAAAATTTCAAATGAACAGTTTCAGTTGCTTGTTCTTTCCTTGAGGTTTTAATGCTTTGACCAAAATTCACACATACTTATCCAGCTGAGGAGTATTCTTTTATAACAAGAAATTATAAGAAGAAAAAGGAAAAAGTTACTTTTACTGTAGTAAAGAATGAGAGAAAGTGCAATTTTCTCACAGAATTAGTTCTGTAGTTTTCAAAAGCTTAGTAGGATATTCAGGAAAAACCCCTGGAATGTGATAGTCATGTTGAGAAATGTTCACAAAACAGACTTAAGCTCGCTGTAAGTACAGCAGTGATGTACCGTAAGGTTACCTATTGCATAGTGAACTTTGGTGGAGGTGCCCTGCATTTCTTTACAGCTAATGGAGGAAAATCTGGGATCCCAGTATAGTGAGCTAGGAAGTGCCCAAAGTAGCTAATAGGAGAGAGAGACAATGCAAGGTGCCGATCAGTTAGCTGCTTCTGGGAGTTAGATCATTCCCTGCAAGCTAGAAGTAGCTCTCTCCTACATGGACTGGGCTCACGTTTGCTTTGGACAGGACAGCGTCCACACACCAAACACAGTTCTGGCATGTCCCACTTCACATAACAATATTTCAGTGTCTCCTGCAGTTTGGAGCAGGAATTTGAAGCTGCTTCTCAGAACAAGAGTCGCAGCTCCAAGCCATCTCTTTGGCTCTGGGCTCTGTCCCGACTGAAATGTCTGCTGGAGGATGGCAAGAACCTTTGCCAGGTTTTGTGCTGGTCTTGCTCTTGGCCAGGGTTGTCTGAACATCTTGCAGAACAAGAAGCAGCTTCACAATGGGCATGAGGGAAAGCACTGCTTGGTTAAAACTCTCACTGTGGAGGAGGGAGAGCTGCAAATTCGGATGGTGCTGAATGCTCTGAGTGGAGTAGATACTAAAAAAGATGAGTTGGGGCATAGCTAGTTTGCCTGGCTACAGCACAGCTGCTGTCAAGGTCTGGAGCACATGGAGCATAAACGTGTGGGGAGCTGAACTTCTGCCAAAGTTCTCTAGTAGTTGAGTGGGTGTTTGAAATATGTAAAATTTGGATTTGAGAATGAAAAGTCCCTTTACAGATGCAGCGCCCATAATTTTTATTTTTTTTTAGCTTTCTCTTACCCAGGAGAAAGGGATGTGCTTTGGTCAACTATGCAGAGTTTCTTGGAGCTCTCAAAAATACTTATCTCAAACTCTATTAACCATATTTTATGATGGTAAAGAAAAAGATATACAAATCACCGGTGGCACAGTTGCAAAGACTGTGTAAGTCTACAATGTAATGAAAAGGAAAGCTCACTTATTAGAAACTATTGGGATAAACTTGACAGAAGACACATACTATGTTAAATAATGTTTCACACAACAGCAATAAAAAGCATCTGCAGCTGTAAGTATGGGATGCTGCACCCAGGAGAGTTATTGAAATGGATGTGCTGTGATCCTGTTCCAATGGAAATGTTGATGTCGGGTAGTTGGACAGTCAGTTGGACATCAGGTCTCAGTCAGGTGCTCTGTGTTATAAGGACAGGTCTTGGATGCTGAAGCAGAGCATGTTGAGAAGGAGGTAGTAGCTGGCACTGTCTGTGCACAGGCTTTGGCGGGCTAGCCGGTGCTATTATGGTGCACGCGCTTCAAACCAGATGTTCAAAAGCAGAGAAGTCTTCCAAAAATACAAAGAAAGATAAATATAACTGGAAAATCTGTTCTCTAATGAAAGACTCGGTTTTCACTTCTGTATTTATTGCAGAATAATTCGTTCCCCTCCTTAGCCTCCTTGGTCCTTGCAGGTCCTGACCAGGTCCACCTCCTGCTGGACCCTTGTGAGCTCCACCCATTCCTCCCTCAACAGGGCAGCCCACATCCGGGCACAATGTTCACGTGTGGCCACTGCAGCAGCAAGTGAAACAGCACAGGGCTTTGCAAGCCAGGGCTCTTCCTAACACAGCCCCACTGATGATGAGGGTGCACTGTGGGCTCACAGGCCAACAGGCATCCAGTTGGTTGTGAGCCCCATGTCTGTAAAGCCTGACTCTCAGGCGTAAATGTTCTGCAAGAAGCACTCCCCACCTGCACATTCACCGAGCAGAAGCTTCCAGTAAATAGAGAGACACCTTTCTGCACTTGACAATCTGCACACAGAAAAGAAGTGACATTTCAGTTTTAGTTAGTGACAAAGTTCTCCACCTAGTACCAGGGCTCCTTGTTGCTAAACTATGTAAGGGTGTGTAAGCATCCGGCCAAATTAAGGTTATGTGGTATTTTAAAACAATTTTCTGACTTCTGAAGACTTCACATTCAAATGACCATGCACCAAAACCCACTGCAGTAGAAGTCATATTTTTAAAAAATATTCCATTTCTGTGGATAATGTTTTTTTCATACAACCTGAGAGGTATTCTTTAAAGTCATGGGTATTTATGTGAGACAGAAAATACTCAGTAATAGTAGCAGATTTTCTAAAGTGCCTACTTTAGAAGTTTCTCCGTTTGTAATGCTAGTGCAAGTTTGAAAGTCCTGACTCTACTGTGAAAAACATTTCCATTCTGAGAAGACAAACTTTCATGAGCATTTCTTCTTGAGAACAGTTACTTATCTATACAGTCAAATGTAATTTACGCAGTTTCTGTTGTTCATTGAGCTAAAAAAATTGTAGTAATGCAAACAGCAAAGTGTATTAGGCATAGAACAACTTACCTGTATGAATAAAATTTAGTTAGCAATTAGGTCCTCAGTTATTTTTCTCCACATTGCAGCAATTCTCATATCAAATGCTACCTCATTTTAGCCTAATCAGAGTCTCTTTTTCTGCCATGTTTTCCCTTAATCAGTGAGTTTTTATAAAAGATAAATTGATTACTTCGGGCTGAAAAGCCCAAATGATCACAAACTGAGGCTAATAACACAGACACTTGCTCTTAATTCAGGTCAATAAAGCCCTACCATTTTGGGACAGAATAACAGTCTACCAAGGATCCAAATATCCTCAATAAAACTAGCCAGTAGCTCTACAAAATACCCAACTGAAACAAAATTGACAATGTGTTCAGAAAGAATCCATGTACATCTAACCCACACTGTGCTGCTTTAAATGGCTTTTTTGTTTTGTTTTGGAAATGTGCATCTGGAAAGGGATGTCTTCAGCCTTCAGGTCCATTCCTCTGCTATTACAAGCACCACCTAATATCCTGGCATAAACCTTCACAAGTCAGGAATGCCCCTCGAGAATGACCCTTCTGGAGAAGCATCTCTCTGAGTGGCAGCTTGTCTCCTTACTCCATGATGTGGTCACCTTGATTCCCCTTAAACCCCTTTGATGTCTCTTGAGATGGCTTAGCAACAAATAGGATGTTTACTATGGATAGTACCCAGGTCTTCCCCATCTGTCTGTCTGTCTTTCTGCCTCCTGGCCCAGACACACAGGACCCAGGTAGAGGAGGCTTGTCGTTACTTCCTGGCAGCAGCAGGAAATGATAAGTCATCATCTTGCCTGCTTTTTCTTAAAAAAAGAGAAAAACCCAACAAACCAGCTGAACTAGCAGCTCTGGAAGCACATGTCCCCTTTTATACAGACTTGATCTTCTGTGTGATTCTTTACTGTTTCTCCACTTCATGGCTTGCACAACCACAAATGTCAGTGTTTCCCCACTCCTTACAGGAAACACGATCACATACGCTGAGCTGCGCGTGAAGCCGAAACCCAAAGGGAGCAGGAGATCAGAGCCTTCCGCTACTGGTAGTGTGCTCTTTTGTTTGGTTGTTGTTTGCTAGTTATAGATTTAGCCTTTCCTATTACTCAACAGTAAAACCTATTGACAAGAGCCTTTATATTCAATCTCTTAATAAAGAACTGATGTATCATTTCATATGTGTTTTTTTTTTCTGCTGGGTTCCCAGATTATAATCTTTCCTGGTAAAAAATAGTCCTGAAAGGTTTTTAAAATAATTTTAAAAAATGCCCACAGTGAAAATTTAGCAGAAGAAAGTAAAATTCCATGATTTTTAGGAACCTTCCTTTAAGTGCAAGAATGGTCACAGGGACACATTTGACTTTGGAAGCAGCATAATACCCAGCTCTCTGTGTGCACTTGGTGCACTAATGATTGCCACCCTCTCTGTACAAGTCCTGAAGGACACGTGCCAGACAAGCTCACGCCCACAGAACTCTGTGAACTGTAAGGGAACATTATCAAATCCATCTTGGGCAGCTGGACGATGGGGCAGTTGCTCGTCTCACGCAGGCAAGGTCAGGAAAACAGCAGGTATGAAAGTGCAACTCTGTGGCGTGTGGAAATGGCACCTTGACCCCAAATTTCCTTGGGTCTTGCCTCTTCCTGAGCATTTCACTCTCACAAGCTGATGAATGCCAAACATCTGGATACATGCTTAGTCAGATGTACTTCACTGTGCTATGGTGCCAGTATGGGATTTACTGGCCTTTTCTGTGCATTCAGGCAGGTTAGCTTGCAGCCACACTATAGGCGTGTGTAGAGGGCGTGACCAGAAAGGGGGAACATGCCATAGACCATCCCTGCTGCTTTCCTTGAATTGCTCTGCAGGGTGTTGCAGGGTGCAGTGGGAAGGTAGAAGGAGGCAATGCTTGAAAAAATTAGCTCAAAGGAGAGAGAATTCTTAATGGAATGATTGATTGAAAATCACTTGCTATATCTGAAAAAATTCTCTATTTCACTTTCGTGTATGCAAAATGGATGCAAAGTTTTAATAAGTAAAATGTCCCCACACACTTTTCAGGCAGATGATTTTTCTGTTGTTTCCACGTAAGAAACTAGTATAAGTAAAGGCAGCATTAATTTTAACAGAGACCTTCAGCTGCTCTTCCTCCTGCCTCCCTCCAGGCTGTCAACACAGGCAACCACACTCGTTCTATGTGGCACTATTCCTGGGATTCCTTGTGCTCATCCTGCTGGGCATCATAGCCATACTATCCAAGCCATGTGAGTAGATCCCACCCTCTTCTTCATCTCTTTGTTGCAGGCATGGTTAAATCTCACAAGCAGAGTGCCAACAAAAGAAAAATTCCCTCAGTGTCACATTAAAGGTGTCAGGCTATACAGAAATATGGGAAAATGAATGTGAGGGAACATTTGCTACCTGTCATTTAACATACATAGTGCAGATGAAGGGGAGCTGCTGCAGTCTGCCCTGTCATCAGTGATTCTGAAGGGTCGTAGAAGCAGATTTGCAATCATCATGGCAGTCAGAACATCCAGGTTGTCTTTGCCAGACTAGTTATACACAAAACTGAGGGTGTTTACGCCATCAACAATGTATACACACACCCCCTCCATATCCTCACATTCACAGTATAGTACTGGATACACAAACTGCATATCCTTGACCCAGCTGTTAATAATAATGGTTTTGGTTGTTGTTGTTCTTGTTTGTTCCAGTGTTGAAGGGCAAAGCAGGATCAGAAAGTGTGTCCCAGTATGGTCTAAACAGGACTGCCAGTCTCTTGTCTTCAGGGAAGACCGACTTGGATGAGCTCCTGAAATGGATTAAGCAGGAACTATGTAAAGGTGGATGGGGTGAAGAAAGTTAGTCCTTTCACAACAAGGAAGATGTATTGTATACACACTTCTGTTCCCTCTGTTCCCATTTCTGTGGCACCCTGTGGTTTATGAGAACTCCCTGTTACTACCCAGGAAGCCTGGTGTTCCTGCACAGAAGTGATGACAGGATATAACCTAAAGGTCTTCATGACAATAGTTTTACTCTTCTCTCACTATAAACAGCTCCTGGTACATTACACTTCTGCCAGGAGCTGCTGCCAGAAATGCTAGATGTGGTAGATCCCCCCTTGTCCTGGAGAACACTTTCCAGACAATAATTGTTCACAAGAGTGGGAGGGAATTTATCTTTCTTATCCTTTTGTAAGGATCAGGCAGGGAAAGACCTTCCTGGTCTTTTTATTGTGGATCCATTATTTGTTGGCAAGTACTACTGTTTTTCTGAAGATTGATTTCAGTGATGTTACTTTGAAACATTAGAGGGAGCCAAGGCAGCAAATGTGGGGGATGCCCTGTGAGAAATGGAAAGTAGACCTGGGAACAGCAGTGTTCCCCCTAGTTAAAACAGTTCCTTCTCCAGCTCCATGGGCATAGCTTGGACGTCATCTAAATGCCTGTGTTTTCCAGTCACATCCTGTGCCAAACATGCATATTCCACATCATGTCACATTGCACAGTGTCTCCTCCCAAGGGCTGCATGTGGGAGGGCAAAAAGTGCCTTTGCAGTTCCCTAGGTCCTGCTGGCACCCTCCAGCACGTGGGTGCACAGGAAGGGGCAGAGCCCAGTGGTGCTCAGTGGGTGTGCAGAAGTGCACAGCACCATGGCAGAGGAGTGGGGAGCTGAGGAGTAGTGCTGGAGTCTTTGAACTGCTCTCCACACTCAGAGAACATACACTTGGAAGTGAGGACTGTCCACTTTTGGCCCAGCCAGGCAGGCACACAAACATAAAATGCTACAGGGCAACTGGCACTAGTCCCAGTACAAGCTAACAGCGTCTCTCTCCTCCCACAGGAAAAGTATGTGAGCTGTGTCCTCCTGAGTGGCAGCTACACAGTGGGAGATGTTACTACTTCTCTGAGGAGCCTGCAAGCTGGCTTGAGAGTGAGAAATACTGTCTGAACAGCAGCTCTCAGCTTCTTGTCTTTGAAAATGCAACTGAGATGGTGAGTTTTGTAGCAGCCCTAGAACTGTGTGACAGACATCTGCCCTAGGCAAACATCTCACCAAGTGAACATGGCCCAGATGTCAGGTTTACATGCAGGCAACCAAAAGCTGCATCAGGTGCAGAGCATCTGACCCTCCATGGAGAGGAGCTTGTTTTGGGAGTGATAACAGAGTAGAGCTGAAGAGGAGAAGCACAAGAGATGCAAGTGTAGTTTTGACTGGGAAGAAGATATGCTGGGGCCTTCCCACCCATTTCCATGACTTGCCTCTGAGAAGAGAGGTCTGATTCAAACACTGAATGGAAATTCAGAAAGCCAGACCTCCTTCTCATTTTCCTTTGGGACCACAAATTGAAAGGTATCACCAAATGGCTCTTCTGAGAAAGTCATCATTCCCTGAGGAACAAGTCTTTCACCTGAAAGACCAGGCATTGCAAGCTGGCTCATCTGAGTGAGGAGCACTACTGAGGGGGTTTTTGACAGCTGACAGGAAGCTGGTCAGCCTGAGCACCAGCCTGTGTCCAGACTCTGTGGCGGGTCACATGCATATGGGCCACTTTGCATATGGGCCAGGGCTGCTTTGCCCTGGCAGGGTCCCTGCACTTGCTCTCCATGTGAGGGACTATGTGAAAAGCTGTGCATGAGACAAGACAGTGGCCTGAGCACAGCAGAAAAGCTCTGCTGGTAGGTAATGTGCTTCTACTTGTTCCACAGGACTTTATAGACAAAAAGGAGAAAGATAACAGATATATCTGGATTGGGAGGACTGAAGACACGAAGAAACAATGGCTTTCAGCTGAAGATCCTGGACTAAATGAAATGAGGTGATGATTTGTGGGGAGGGTGTATAACAAAGTTGTGGCACTCTGCATGGAAATACAACTCTGAACCCAAGCTAATTTCCCAAAGCCCAGAGCTTGTGCTGCAGCCTCAGGCACCTCCTCAGAGTCTGTTTTGTGGCCAGTTCAGGTTAACTAGTTACTGCTGGAAACAGATTTGTTTTCTGCCTGCAAGATCAATCACTTTGGGAAATTAGTTTGGATTCAGACACAGTTCCTGTATGTATTAATGCAGAAGGACATTTATACACACTTCTCCCTCCAAAATCACTTTCAAAATACTCATTCACTTTACAGACCATGTGTTGAGTGCCTCCATTGGAGGTGATGCCTGTCACACAGGGTGGCTGCAGGGATCTGTGCAGCTGAAGGGTCCTTTCCCTTCTCTTACCATTGCAATTCATCACTGTTGCTGCATATGGAGGTTTCCTCATCCTTCTTACACCACTAACGATCCTGAGCATCCATGCCTCAGCAGGCAGCAATCTCTGCTGTGGGTGCCCATCCAACCCATGCATGGCTGTTGAGGAACTGTGCTTCAGGGGGTGACCAAATGGGCTCCACACAAACCCTCCGCTCAGGATATTATCAGTATTTTTATCCAGTACTGGATTTAAAGCTGACAACTCATTGCATTTCTTTTCTTCTCTCACCAGTACAGCTATAAATAAAGTTGAGACTGATGGGAGTTGTCCTGTTTACAGAAGAAAATACACAGTCCAAGGAGGTAATTGCCTGAGTTCACTGAAGTGGATCTGTAAAAAGAACGCATCTGTGTTCATTCTCTGAGCCAAGTTGTCAGAAAACAGGCAGAGCTTTGTGTCACAAGACCCATTTTACTGATCACACAACAGGTGATGTAAATAATTTCATGAGACTTGCACAGAAATTTGGATTTCACTCTTCTGTGGGCTTTAAGACTGTGCTGCAAACAGGGACCATTGTCAGGTGTCAGTGTGAAGGTCACGCAACAGGACTGCAACTCAGCACGTGTGGATTTGGGGGTGCTGAGCCTTCCTATGCACAGCTGTTGGCAACAGCTGCTCCTAGGAGAGGGCAGGGGACAAGAGATACTCATGTCCCTGTGCACATGAACTGCATGGTATGCAGGAAAGATGCAGTGGGTAAAGAGTGTGTTGGAGCCCACTGCTGTTGTACACATCCCTCAGGAAGCCGCTCCTGAGCAGAGGTGCTTGTGTCTAATTGCAACTAACAGAAGCCACTTAAAGGCTGGGAAAAATGCATTTATTAGTCAGTGCTGTATTCAGAGCTGATCTGCACTGCTAGTGGGTATACTGGCACCAGATCAAGCATTAAGTGACTCAGAACACTTTTGACTAATAAACTGATGGCGCCTATCTTCTTCTGATTCTCAACCTTGGGATCTGAAAGAAAGCTCTTAAGTAAGCACAAGGTTTGGACCATAGAATGACATTGCAGTGCAAGGTAATGATGATGATTGCCTGCCTTTCCATCTCTATTTTGTCCCTTTACCTGCAAATTCTTTAGTATGGAACCATGACTACTGCCTGGAAGGGATGATGATGACTGTGGTAGTTTAGTCCTGGCTGGAGGCCAGAGGCTCATGAAAGTTGATCTATCACTCCCCTTTTCAGTTGGACAGGAAAGAAAACATGTATTAAGAGGCTTAGCAGTCGATAATAAGGACAGGGAGGGATCATTCTGCAATCAATGTCATGGGCTCAACACAGAATAAAGGAAAGAAAACTCTCTAATTTATGACACTGCTCTGCACACACAGTGAAACCAGAGTCGGATAATGAGAAGAGTGACCAGATCTTAAAGCACCTTCCTCCCCCCCCCCCCCGCCACCTTCTTAGCAGACTTCACTTTAATCATGATTTTGCTTCCTTCTTCCACCCTGCTCTATGTGGTACAGGGAGGGGCAGGGACTGGGGAAATGGGGGTTTCAGTCAATTCCTCACTAGTTAGTTTCCTTCTTGGCTGGAGGGGGTGGGATTAATTCCAGACATCCTTCCCCTGCTGCACCGTGGGAGACAGTCCTTCATGAACTTGAGTCCAACATGAGTCCTTTCCCACAGGGCTTCAGCTCTTCACCAGCTGCCCCAGCGTGGGTCACTGCTATGAGGTGCAGTCATAAATCACAATGTCTCTCAGTGTCTCAGTCCCAGTCCTCCACGGGGTCACAAGTCCCCCCCAGCAAACATGCTCTGGCATGAATCTCTCCCTTGCTCATCTCTGTGTCTCTGTCTCTCTCCATGGGCTGCAAGTGCTGGCAGGGGCTTGCTCCAACCCAGGTCACAGCATCTCCTGTATGTCTCCACCTGCTCCATCCAGCATGGGGCCTCTCCATGGGCAGCAGGTGGGGTCTCAGCCTTTTCCATGGGCAGCGGGGGCACACCCGCTCCACCATGGCTTTCTTCACCTGGAGCTGCAGGGGCATCTTTCTCTCCGGCACCTGGGGCACCTCCTCCCCCCCTTCATCGACCTTGGTGCCTGCACAGCTCCTTACATCTTCTCATTCCCTTCTCTAGTGGCAAAATGCAGCTGCTTGTGGGTTTTTTTTCTCCTAAAAGTGATTCCCAGAGGCGCTGTGACTGTGGATGATTGGCTCGGCCTTGGAAAGCAACGTCTCTGGCCTTGAATTGGCAGATGTTTGCTCTCTGGGGCCTGCAGGGAGCTTCTGGCTGCTTCTTGCAGAAGCCACCTCTGCAGCCCACTCGTCTCCACCAGAACCCAGCCACACAAAACTGCAACAATGATGTACTGAAGCTGAAGACTGGTGAAATTAATGCCTGTGGGTGCACTCAGTAAAGATATTACTTGGGCATGCAACGGTCACTGACACATACTATTTCTGTGTCTAGAATACAAAAGTGCTAAGACCAGTCTGACTTACTGCCTTTTTTAGATTCATATGTTTGAAAAAAAGCTCCACAAAGGTCATGAGTTGATTTATAAGGAATCAGAGACATGGCATTTTTTTTCAGCTTTTTAAAACCCCTTATTCTAATAAAGGCTAGATCTGGAGTTAGCACGTGTCTTTGAAATCAGAGTGCCAAATGCAAGGTAAATCTTTGTACTACTGCTGAGATGTTTCCAATGATTTGTGTTGCAACAGTGAGGAAATCAAGAATGTGTAATCAGGGAAATTAAAAAGTAACAAAGGGAAATGGAGGTGTAATAAACCTCCTGTTAGCAAATCCTCTTGTGTATTGCCAGGGCCCTGAGCGCTCTAGTAGGCCTCAAGGGTCCCCACCAGCCTTTCTCCTGATGAATTTCTCTGGGTCTTCAGGCTGTGCCTGAGCTCTGTCAGTGATGTCTCTGCCTCCAGCCTCGTCCTGTCTTGTGGATGGGTCATCTGAGTCCTGCCTACATGACCAGCTGTACAATTCAACTGGTAATGGAACCAACTTTTTCTTTGAGCGATGTATCAAACATTTCTCATACAAAAGCTAATATTCAGAAAGCTCAAAAGCCCTTTCTAAATGGCAAATTGCTTATCTCATCTCTCGGGACATAAGACAAAGCAGCTGACACACTTTCATACCTACATACTGCTGTCTTGCAAAGGTGTAAAATCTACTTCTCTGTGCTTACAGAGAGAGTTGCTTAAGTAAATACTCGTTTTATACACAATAGTTCAATTTCAGGAAGGGTTTCTTCAAATGCCCTTGAAGTTGACTCTACTGTGCTGTATTTTCCACAATAAGAAGTTAATTTCTTATAGGGAACTATGAAGAGGGTCCAGTGAAGGGCAACAGAGTTGATGAGGGACTGGAGCATCTTTTGTATAAGGAAAAGCTGAGAGAGTTGTGGCTGTTTAGCCAGGAGAAGAGGAGACTGAGAGGGGAACCTTATCAACGCTTATAACTAACTAAAGAGTGGATATCCAGAGGATGGGGCCAGACTTTTCTGGTGCCCAGTGACAGGACAAGAGACAATGAGCACAAACGAACACAGGAAGATCCATCTGACCATGAGTAAAAACTGCTTTACTCTGAGGATGACAGAGCAGTGGAACAGGCTTCCCAGAGAGGTTGTGCAGTCTCTTTCTCTAGAGATATTCAAAACCCACATGGACATGATCCTGTGCAATCTGCTCTAGGTGATCCTGCCTTAGTAAGGATATTGGACTAGATGATCTCCAGAGGTCCCAAAACCAAAATCTAATATTAACATCCAAGATGCCACTCTAACAAATAATGCACAGACTGGAATTAAAGTCCTTACTAGCAATGAGAGAAAGAACATGGCTTTTGAAATGTAGAGCTTTTAGCTCATCTTTGCGTGATACACATAATTAAGACTGCTGTAGTTTCCAAGGTACATTGTCTCATACCAGCACTAGATTTGTAATGCCTCCATGGAGGCTGTGGTTAATATCTAGCAACTTGAAATGAGTAACTCACAGATACGCTTGCAGATGAGCTTTTGGTGTGAAGTACCACAGCTTTAGCATGCACCTGACTGCAGCTGTGGAAGAAAATGCTCATGAGCAGTGTGGTAATACCAACAGACTGACACCCCTCTGTCTAAGGACACTGATATATAACACCTCACTTAATTATGGAGAGAAAGAGATATAGAAGAGTACAAGTGAGAGGTGAAAAGGTGTAGCGATCTTCACTGGAAAGAGACACCAAGCATGTGATACTGTCTGCTCTGTCCCACCCACACAGCATGAGGGGTCTTGTGCAGGCTTTCACTGGGATAGAGTTAAGTTTCTTCCTAGCAGCTGGTAAAAGGCTGTGCTTTGGATTTGTGCTGAAAACAGTGCTGACAACATTGGGAAGTCTTCATTATTGCTGAGCAGCACTTACACAGAGCCAAGGCCTTTTCTGCTGCTCATCTACCCCACCAGTGTGTGGCCTGGGTTTCACAAGGAGTTGGGAAGGGACACAGCTGGGACAGCTGACTCCAACTGGCCAAATGGATATTCTATACCAGAATATGTCATACTCAGCTGTCCTGGTTTCGGCTAGGATAGAGTTAATTTTCACAATAAGCCTGGAGAGGGAAGAGAATATATAAGGAAAGGCTGGAGGGTCAAGATAAGGACAGGGAGAGTCATTCCACAATTAAAGTCACAGGCATAACAGACTCACCACCTGCATCTAATTTATTACTCAATCAAAACAGAGTAGGATAATGAGAAATAAAATCAAATTTTAAAACACCTCCCCCCATCCCTCCCTTCTTCCCAGGCTCAACTTTATTCCTCTTCTCTCTACCTCCTCTGCCTGAGCAGCACAAGGGGATGGAGAATGGGGGTTTCCATCAGTTCATCACACGTTGTCGCTGCTGCTCCTTCCACCTCAAGGGGAGGACTCCTCACACTCTTCCCTTGCTCCAGCATGCAGTCCCTGTCACAGGAGACAGTCCTCCATGAACTTCTTCAGGTGAGTCCTTCCCATAGGCTGCAGTTCTTCATGAACTGCCCCAGCATGGCTATCGTGGGGTGCAGACCTTCAGGTACAGACTGCTCCAGTGTGAGTCCTCCATGGGGTCACAAGTCCTGCCAGTAAACCTCCTTCAGCATGGGCTCCTCTCTCCATGGCTGCAGGTCCTTCCAGAAGCCCGCTCCAGCGCAGGCTTCCTACCAGCTCACTGCCTCCCTCACATACATCTACCTGCTCCACAGGCTGCAGGTGGAATCTCTAGTCCCCATGGGCTGCACAGGGACAATCAACCTCATCATGGTCTTCTCCATGAGCTGCAGGGGAATATCTGATAGGATGCCTGGAGCACCTCCTTCCCCTCCTTCTTCATTGACCTTGGTGTTTTCAAAGTTTTCTTACATCTCACTCCTTCCTCTGGTGGCAGACTGTCTCCAGTTGCGGTCTTTTTCCTTGTGAAATATGTTGTCACAGAGGCACCACCACCATTGCTGATTGTGTCAGCTTTGTTCAGCGGTGGGTCCGTCCTTGAGCTGGTTGGTACTGGCTCTGTCAGACCCGAGGGAACCTTCTAACAGCTTCTTGCAGAAGCCAGCCATGCCCGCCCCCAGCAACTACCAAAACCTTGCCACGCAAACCCAAAACATTAGCCTATAAGGGGCTTGGGGAAGAGGAAGGAAAAAGGGGTGCAGGGGCAGTGGCCTTCAGAGAAATTACATTTGTCTTTCCAAGTCACTGTTAGGCATGATGGAGCCCTGCTTTCCTGGAGATGGTTGAACACCTGCCTGCCCACGGGAAGAGGTGAGTGGATTCCTTGTCTTGCTTTGCTTGTGTGCGTGGCTTTTGCTTTACCAATTAAACTGTCGTCTTCTGAACCCACGAGTTTTCTCACTTTCACTCTTCTGATTCTCTCCCCCGTCACATGGGGGGGGGGGGGGGGCGGGGAGTGAGCGAGTGTCTGTGTGGCGCTTAGCTGCCAGCTGGGGTTAAACCACCACAAGATCTTCAGAAGGGTTTTGGGGCTACAGATTAAAACATGAACCGTACGTTCTGCGTGGCTGACTTCCTTTCAAATGAAAAATCAACACAGATTTACCCTGCAGAACGCCACATCAGCAGCTGAAGGCTCATTTGAAAAACGGCTACCATTCTCATGTTAAAAAAAACAATGAGAAAAATCCCCCACACTCAGTGCAGCCCGTGAGGGGGGAGGAGGTTTGGTTTGTTTATTCTAGACAGAGAAGCTAAGGCAAGAAAGGTCTGAAATGAATAAGATACATCTATCTGTCTGTCTACATCTATACGTCTGTAATAGATAGTTATACAGAGATACATAGTTATAGGTAACTTCCTCAACAAGTAAGTGTAACTTCAGAGTACTTAAAGCATACCCTTCTCCATGCATCAGAGTTGACTGCTGAATCACTGCTTTTATGGCAGATGTTTCTCGAGCCATGATGAATTTAACAGGAAAACCCTAAGCTCCCGTGCTGTCTTCTCTCAGATTTATTGTGGTGTCTGGGTTTTAGCAATATTCATGAGACATCTAGTATTTGAGCATTCTCGCTATTACTAATGGCATGAACCGTGTTTGTGCAGGGCCTGATTGAAGGTTTTGCCTAGGTTTGGAACAGCCACTAACACTTGAGTAATTCCACCAATTGAAAAAACAGAAGAAAACAAAAAGGTCATTGAAGTGAAGTAGTTCATCAAACCCCACTCTCAGTCAAAGGGGTTTTGCAGCTTGAGCTTTCATTTCTGCTGCGTAACACTGAGGAGGCTGAAAAGGAGTTAGAAACCTGGTTCCAAACACAGTCTGCAGTGGACCCACTGCCCAAGGCCAAACATCCAGTAACTCCTCGACCAGCACACACAGATGGGAGGGGGGGGGGGGGGGGGGGGGTGTGTGTGTGTCAATAATGAAGAATAACGGAAGCTTGTGATGGCAAAGACCAGTAGGAAGAGACTTCCCTTGAAGCCAGAGGTACCCTTGCAGAACTGCTTCAGTGCTCTGCAGAACCAAGAGGAAAGAACCATCACATCAGGACAGATGCTGGAGCTGAGCAAGGCAGCCTGGTGTGCTCCATGTATAACCACCAGCTCAACTCAGGAAAGGTGATGGGTGATAAGTAGGAGGGGGAGTCTCTTCTGAGAGGCACCCATGTGCTAACCTGATGCATCCCCTGGAAAGGGAACTCACATTAGGGTTGTCGCTGAGAGACTACCAAGCCTTGTACGGTCCACTGACTATTATCCACTGCTGCTGTTTCACATGGGCACCAATGAGCACTCTGAGGAACATCAAGAAGGATCACAGAGACCTGGGAGCAATGGGAAGGGATTCTGGAGTGCAGGCAGTTTTTTCATCAATCCTCCTGGTCGAAGGGAAGGGGTTTGAAAGGCCAGTCGAATCTAGAAAGTCATGAAATGGTTACAGGATTGGTGCCACACCCAGGGGGTTGGCTACTTAGACCATGGGACTTACTTTGAGAAACTTGGTCTGCTGGTGGCTGATAGTGTCCGTCTGTCAGGGAAGGGGAAGAACATCTTTGGTCATAGGATTGCCAAGCTTTAAACTGAGGCTGCCAGGAGAGGGAAACCTCTATCCATCCCACTCCTGCCAGTTTGATGCCAGTACTAACAATAGATGCCCAAAGCTGGTAGACATCAGGTCAGCAGAAGAACACCTGACATGCAGCACAAAGGTATTTCAGCCACCCCAGCCTCACTGGGGACCAATCTAAATGTCTCTATGCAAATGCATTTATCATAGGGAATAAACAATAGGAATTAGAGACATGTGCATGCGTGCACAGTTATGATCTTATTGTCATCATGGTGATGTGATGGAATGGCTCCTATGACTGGAATGTGGGGGTGGAAGGATATAGGCTCTCTACAGGGAAATTGTTGCCCTCTATGTCAATAACTAGCTGGAGTGCACAAGCCCTGTATCCAGATGTATGAAGTGTCACATCCCAGGAGGTGGGCAAACCAGGTAGATTCAGACTTGTCTGACCCATCGCAGCAGATAAGTACATGACGAGTTAACCCTTTCTACCTGCCCCAAGGGCCAGATTAACCTCTCTTAGCTAACCACTTTTAACAACCACACCAGTGAAAGTAGCTTCTGTAATCCTCTGTGCAGTAGGAGGTCTAAGCAAAGCACAACTTTACTTAGAAATGAGTATGATTATAAAGCTTGCAAACAGAACCCCACCACGCTATATATTCAGGGCAACTGATTACAATTAGTAGAACTTAGAAAACTGGAAACACTTGTATTGTTATGTGCCAGGGATAAGCTTAGAAGTTGAGAGAGAGATTGAGAGAGTGAAAGGGAGAAAATAAGAAGATACCACCGCCCAGGGATCCAGCATAGACTAGCATAAAATGGATGGATGGTGAGTCCTTGGGTGGTGAGTGTGCCAGACGTCCTGAATCTGCATCTTTTATGTCCCCTGGCTGGGAAGGCCTAGTGTATCTTGTGCAGACTCAGTGTTGAGTTGCAGAGTGTTCTGGAAATGAGTGGATGGGGAATGGGGATCCCAGGACTTTAGCAAGAGGGCGCTCTGCCTCCACAAAGCCCTGCTTGCCTGTCCCTGTTCATTATAAGGTAAGAACAGGATCCTGTTTATTGGATGGCTACTGACCAAGGGGCTGCCCTTGCAGGGACAGTATCCGGATGGCTTATCTAAAGAGGAGCCCACATGAGCACAGTGTCCCACTTGTCAGGGCGGCTGCTTTGAGATCAAGACTCCACAGGCCCCTACAGCCTATGGAGGATGGGGGCCCTAGATCAATGCCTCGTAGATGCTCACAGGATCGAGCCCTATGTGAGGCGAGAGCCAGTTCACAAAACCAGGGAGACCAAGCCACTATCCATCATATTTGAGAAGTCATGTCAGTCTGGTGAAGTCCCCACTGACTGGAAAAAGGAAAACAGAGCCCCCATCTTTAAAAAGGGAGAAGAGAAAGACCTGGACAACTACAGGCCACTCCATCTCACCTCTGTGCCTGGCAAGGTCATGGAGCATGGAAAGTAAGGAGGTGATTTGTGACAGCCAACATGGCTTCACTAAGGGCAAACTGTGCCTGACAAATTTGGTGGTGTTCTATGACAGGGCTACAGCATTAGCGGATAGAGGAAGAGCAAGTGATGTCATCTACCTGGATTCATGCAGAACATTTCAAACTGTCCTTCATGACATTCTTTGGTCTAAATTGCAGATACATGGATTTGATGGGTGGACCACTCAGCTATGAGGAATTGGCTGGATGGTTGCAACCAAATGGTTGTGGTCAACAGTTCAATGTCCAAGTGGAGACCAGAGATGAGTGGAATTCCTCAGGTTGATATTGGGACAAGTATGTTTAATATCTTTGTTGATGACATGGACAGTGGGATCAAGTGCACCCTCAGCAAGTTTTCCAATGACACCAAGCTGTGTGGTGTGGTTGATATGCTGAAGGGAAAGGATGCCATCAAAAGAGACCTTCACAGGCTTGAGAGGTGGGCCTGTGTGAACAGCATGAAGTTCTACGAGGCCAAGTGCACCTGGGTCAGGGCAATGCCAGGTACAACTACAGGCTGCACAAAGATTGGATTGAGAGCAGCCCTGAGAATGACTTGAGTGTGTTGGTGAATGGCTTAACATGACCCAGCTATGTGTGCTTGCAGTCCAGAAAGCCAACTGTATCCTGTGCTGAATCAAAAGAAGCATGACCAGCAGGTTGAGTGAAACGATTCTCCCTCTCTGCTCTTGTGAGACCCCCACCTGTAGCACAAAATCCAACCCTGGGGTGCACAAACACAGAGCTATTGGCGACAGTCCAAAGGAATATGATCAGAGGGCTGGAGCACCTCTGCTATGAAGATAGACTGAGAGAGTTGGGCTTGTTCAGCCTGAAGAAGAGAAGTGTCCAAGGAGGCCTTATTGCAGCCTCAAGTACCTGAAGGAGGTGTACAAAAGAGCTGGAAATGGACTATTTACAAGGGCATGGAGGGATAGGACAAGGGGTAATGGGTTTAAAATAAAGAGGGTTGATTTGAATTAGACATTGGAAAAAAATTCATGACTCTGAGGGGTATGAGACACTGGAACAGGTTGTCGATGTCCCCTACCTGGAAGTGTTCAAGGAGAGGTTGGATGGGGTTTTGGGCAACCTGCTCTACTGAAGGGTGTCCATGCCTATGGCAGGGGGGTTGGAATTACATAGTCTTTGAAGTCTTTTCTAACCCAAACCATGCTATGATTGTATATAACTTCTTAGCATGACAGGCTTTGGATACTAAAGAAGATGCCAATTGAATATCCATAGATGACACTGGAAAAAAAACCCGTAACAGTTATGTTACAATTAAAGGAGACATTCAGGTAAATCAGCTCATTAAGAAGTCTAAGACACAACATGGTACATGAATACTCCTTATCCCTTGCAATTTCTTCCAAATTTGTGAAATGTACCTCTAGTATGGCCCTAATGTAAATTGTCAGAAAACTTTGCAAGAGTGAACTGCAGAAAATCCCACATTTCCCTCCAAAGTTACTCTACTGCGTGTGTGTTTCACTGTGTGCATTTCCACAGAATTACTTCAGTATTTCAGTTAAATGCATTTGTTGAAATTTGACACAATTTGAAAATATGCTAGAAGTGATAGAAAGTGAAATGCATTCTTTTTTGGGTCAGATGTCTTGTGTCAACACCAACATTATGATTAAATATCTTCTCATATTCAAAATCTGAAAATTTTAGTTTGCTGCAGTCTGGAGAGCTTTTAATTTTTTTTTTTCCCAAATGGTGCCTGAGCTGGGAAATACTTTTAATGGGAAAATATTAAGACATCAATCACTGTAATTCAGAAGGTCTGCAAAGGTATTTATTGAGTATCCTTTCAGGATCATTCCTCATATCCTATCCTTAAGAACTAGTTAATTTAAAACCATCATAAAATACCCTCCCAATAGTTACATATAAATGAACACATAGATTATTTGGCTGTTCATAGTGTAGAGTCCTGTTACCCTGACTATAAAGAATACAAGCAGTAAAAAAGTGCTCATATATAAAGAAACACCTTAAAGTCACAAGTTGTTAACAAGATCCATACTGCACGGTTCTGTTCCGGTGAAGAGAAAATACTGAAGGCAGAAACAAGAGGCTGAACAAAACTAGACCGCAGTGAAACCTGCATAAAATCACGGTGAAGGCAAAAATAATTACAAACAGGGAAAAAAAAAAGAACCCCAAGGAACCAACAAGCCTCTAAAATAACCGGCCAAACGCGGTGGAATTTCACATTCTTCAAAAATGAAGAGGCGATTGTCTTCCCTTTCCTGACACTACAGTGGCCTCTAGTGGCTCCTCCAAAAATGGCTCCACTTGCTCCCTCGAGAAGTCCGCCAGAATCCATAGTCCTCTCTAGGGGAAACAGGTCACAAGAAAACTGATTTCCAGATTTTATTCCGAGCAGAGAAGTATCTTGCCCTGATATGCATGCGTGAATTTCCCATTCTTCTCTCTCTAGAAACTCAACAGGAGTGCTCCTTCCTCAAAAACAAGCTTATCTGCTGCTTCTTGGTCAAATCCTCAGGTTACCTCCTAGACATGAGTGGACACAATTCAGCAGGATTGTGCCCTAATTCTGTTCAGGGTCACAGCAGTTTATCAGCACTGGGTGTTGCTGCTGAAAATGATATATGCACAGAAGAAAGCACCGTCTGTCCATCCAGAAATGCTTCGTGCTCTGACAGGCACAGGCCACAGGGAAACCACAGAGAAACGTCCTTTGCTGTTCATTCTCTTCTCATGGTTTTTGCCTGTTTGCAGAGAGGACTGTGTCTAACTTTACAATGTTAATGCCTGCAGCTTTGCTATCACTTTTTCAGTTCAAACTCTTTTCCCCCGTAAGTGCAGATGCTCAGGTAAATAACCAGTATCTTTTCTGACTTCCTTTTTCGCTAAGGCAAGTGCTGTGGGAAGAACTCCAGGTGCAGTTACATCAATGCCAGCGATAGTACTGTCAAGCTAATTTAGCCAGATGAATGTAATACAACTTTAACAATATGCTGAATACAGTGCAGAAAGAGCAGCTGCTTAGGATATTACAGGAGAGGGTTAATGGAAGAAATACTAATGATGCAACAAAAATAACCTATGGGCTGAGTAGCAGCTAGGAAAATAAGGCAATAAAATGACTTATCAAGACGCTGAAGCAAGTCTTTTACATGATATCTTTAAAAACAGAGGCTTCCTCCATGGGTGGAGACTTTTAGTTACCAGAAAAGTCATTCACCTCCAGACAGGAGCTGAGACACATTCCCAGGTCCCAGAGTACAGACATAGCCTGTATGGGCATCATATCAGAGTGCTAGGTGTGAGGGGTCATGGCTTTGTCCACGTTTACTTTGTTACTCTAATATTCAAGCTACAGACCCACTTCCTGGTTAGGTAACATCCAGAGGCTGAGACTCCTCTTGGCTCAAGATAGGCACAGTTTCCAGAGCCTTTTACTTCAGTCCTGTAAGGAAGAAGGAAAGACATGATTACTTTGGCAGCTGCAGTCAAACAATGCAATAGAGCAAAGGGAACTATGGGGAACACAGGTTCTCTGCTCTAAGTCCAATTTGCCACAGGCTATCACAGAAGAGTGATAGCCTGTGCTTTGAAGAGAGCACCAGAGCGATTCTTTTTTTAAATGGCACTTGGCCTCCAGAATACAAAATCCAGGACTTGCAGGACTCCTGCATCTTGCCCAGTGGCTGCTGAATGCGAAATACACCCTTAGAGTGGAGGCTGGAATTTCGGTTTGCCCTTCTCAAGGGTGCTGTGCTATCAAGACTGGCTCCACCTTTGACTTCCACATCCTTCTGTACAGCTAAAATGTTTCAGCAGAAGCTGTGAAAAAAATGCTCCTCTCATTTCCCTCTTCTTCAGAACAGAACACGGCACCATAGCTAAGGGGGTGGTGGAAAACCGGAAGCCAACCTCAGTTCCCACACTGTTTGTGTCCCTATGCAGGAGGCAAGGGTCTCCTTCAACAATTCTGTTTCCAAAGCAGGTGCTACAGTGCTCTGTGAACAGGCCAACCAATCAAGTACAGTATCTGGAACAGCCAAAGAACAAATCCCCACCAGTGTTATATGACTCTAATAGCAACTGAGCTTAGACGTCAAGGCGTTGCCCTTCTGAAGACAGCAGGGGCAGCTGGAGGCAAGCACAGAGGCAGAAGTCTAAAAACATGAAGAGCTTAATCAATGAAAATGAAAGTGGATGTTTGTGTCACAGGCAGGGGATAAGGAAGAGTGGGAAGGACTGCAATTTCCAACTTGAGATGTCCACGTGCTGCTCACATCTCGCATTAAATGCACAAGGTCTTTATCAGATCCAGCCCTCAAGTCTTGGAGGTTTGCACTTTTGCAAAATTTATTCTGTAATGAGGAATTTGTGTTATTTTCATCTTCCATTCCTTCCTGCATCGCTTTGGCATCATTGGCGGTCTCTCTGTTTAACTTTCACTTTGCTATTCTGTCTGCCACCATGAGCTCCCGTCTCGGGTTGCTTCTGAATCCGGCATTAAAACTTTGTCTCCTAATTTTCATCTGTCACAGTTTTAAGAATGGTATGTGAAATCTTTACTGTATTCCCTGTTCTCTCTACAGTCACCCATTCAGCATCATTACAGGTATTTCTTTCAAGCCACTATGTCTCTACCAGTTTTCCTTTCCAACTCCCCTATAATCCAGTATCCCCAGCAAAAAAAAATGCTCAATATTAACTTACAGGTTATTGTCAAATGCTTTCCCATTTACCCAAAAGAAATTTTCATTTCTTCTATAGAGTCCAATCCATGGCTCTTGCTTTGTTATCTTCAGCATAAAATCCTGTAGGAATAAACCCATATGAGAAAAGAAGTTCTGCTTGTTCGGTCCAGTTTTCAAAACACAAAGTCCAGGGCTAGAAAGCAAAAGCATGATCCTGCCTTTTCCCAGGAGAAACCCTACTGAAAGCAGCATCTACAGAGACCTACAGCATCTGCATCTTGTGCAATCCACATAACCAGAAGAGTTAATTTTGCGATGGGATCCCTGCAGCACCGAGATACAGCAGTGACAGAAATGCTGACTATGAGATCACAAGTACACTACTAAGTACTAAGAGCTGCTATGGAACTGCAAACCCATCAGTTTAGTGTATCTCCACAAGAAATTCCAGAGAACCATGATCACCTTGGCAGCAAATGCATTTCTCCATTGCTGACATGTCTCCATCACATTGAGCTTTTATTGTCAGATAGCAAGAATTTGTGGAAGACATTTTAGAGATTAGTTAAGGAAGATCCTTACGCCAGTGTGTGCAACAGAATTGACATTTCCACCCACTTTGTCCATTATGGTGTCTGTGCTGGGCATGAGTGACCTACAGCGAGGCTGTTATAAAGTATCAAGGTCTGTGATAAACAACTGTAACAGATATGGAAGAGTATGTTCTCCTAAGTCATTGTGAAGATAAATGATATGCAACAGTGTTCACCTTGACAGATGCCCTCAATATGAGTATTTATAACTGTGGCCAGTGCCAAACTCAGCTCAGATAAGCCTCTGGGACTTTTTAAAACACCAACTGTGAAAACTGAGGTTTGAGATCTGCCAGGAGAGGAGGCATGCAGCTTTCTGCAAGCCCTGACTCCTCTCGGTCTTCACATCAGTGTTCAAACCATTCAGCTTAAGATGCTGGAAGAACACACTGGTTCATTGTGAAGCTCCCTAGAAGTCAGATGGGGTGAATCCAGGATGCCCCTTTTGCCCCCTTACCAGTTCCTGATGATTGTCAATCACCAGAAGGGAAGCATTGTGCTGAAAGCAGAACCTCTGACTGGAGTCCCAGTCGTCTTCAACCTCTGAGAGGTAGTAGCATTTGCCCTGGAAATACAGCCAGTCTGATGGACAGGGTTGCAGGGAAGGACAGACAGGAGCACCTTTGGCTGGAGGAGTTGTTCCTGTGAAAAGAAAAAAAGTGTTACCTATTCTTTTCAAATGGGAAAATGTTCCTGGAGCTCTTTTGGCTTGCTTTCTGACTGAATCATCTAAAGTCATCACAGTCTAACTGTGGCATTATTACTGCTGCACAGCAGAAATAACTATTGTAAACTCCTTATATACTCTGTCTGCTGCACGCTTGTGGTTGTTGACACACCTTTACAGTGGTGAACAGGGGGGGTTGGTAGAAGGAGCTGAGAGGGTGATGATAACGTATCCTCCAAGGACTCTTGTACAGCTGCAATGTTTCTGGGGAGTATAGTTTCTGCAAGCACTGCTCCCTTGCAGCTGAATTAATAGCTTGCTTTATTATACTGACATTTTTGGAAGGACAACAAATGGGTTGCAAAGAAAAATCTTCCATTTGCTATTTGTTTTCTTGACCTTGGATTAAGACCAACCATGCAGTTATAAACTTGAATGCCAGAAGTACACCGAGACGAAACTGAGCCTCCCCTAAACCCACTGTAACTAGTGGGGTCATAGCTCCGGTACTTCTCCACAATTTTAGTATCTAATCAGACATCTGTTCAACTTGGAGGTAAAGTAAGTTCTGAATGAAATTTTTGAGGGACTTCTGACAACCTAAAACTCTGGTAATTTCTATGGCTAATTATATTTGCTTTTAAAATGATTTAAACACTTACCAATATGAAGATACATAACGAAAATGATAATAGCAGTAAGGACTCCAGCAACAGCTCGCCAAAGCCAGATATTTGAGCACAGACCTGAAAAAAACACCCAATGAATTTAAAAAAAAGCAAACCTACAAACCCAAACACAACCAGCTGACAGGGGAGTGAAGTCCAGGACTTGGGAAGCTCTTCCCCCTGCCCCCAAAAAAGTCACTCTCTGGGGGAGAGCAGGCCAGCAACAGAGCTGAAGAAGACTAGGAAGTGTGTGACATGCAGCTTGGCATCACAACACTCTGTAGCTACCAAGAACTCTGACTTACTCTGAAATTTAGTTACATAATTCAGAGCTTCACCCAATAGCCAGGGAGTTCCCTGTGCTCCAGCGGGATGGAAAAAGGAATGAGCATGGAACAAACGAGGGTGAAGGCACCAAGGCCGAGGTTGACCTGATGCCCAAACGTGGCACGGGTAAGAGAAGACAACCCACCAACTCCAGAGCCCAGAACTGCTCCTGAGCAATGTCCAGCTTTGTCCCACAGCGACAGCTTTCCAGAGCCACCTTCGCTCCGCACCTGCCTTCCAGAAGCCAGCGGTGAGCTGGTTCGGAGGTGGGTGGGCTCCCGGGACACCGCCGGGCCGCTGCCGCCGCGCCCAGACCCGCGGCTCCGTTCCCGGCCGGCCGGAGCAAACGGCGTCCCGGCCCCGGGGCCACCCAGCGACCGCCCCAGCCGCCGACGGAGCGCCGGCTCTCGGCCCCTCTGTCCGGCGGGGTCTCCTGGCTCCCCGCCCGGCTGCGGCCAGGGCAGCCCCGCTACGTCTCCCCCCTTGCCCTCTCCTTTCGTCCCTTCACCTTTGCGGGTCTTCGTTCTCCGCTCCCGGCGTCCCATGGCTCCGGGTTCCGGAGCGGTGCCTCTGCCGGGAGAGATAATCACGGGTTCGGTGTTGCGGGAGCGCTGGACACGGAGAGGGGAGAGGGGCGGCGGTGTCCGGCGGGTGGGCTGCGCTTCTCCCGGCTTCCGTGTACGCGCTTCCCGGAGTACCGCCCTATGATGGAAAAGGGAAATGGTTTCAGAACTTGTCTTGCCCCAGATCTCTCCGTGATTCTCCAACAACAGCAAATGTCGGGACCTCCGGCAAGCCCGCAGCTCGCTCTGCACAGGTCACTCCCGTGGGCATCTCTGGAGGCGGCTGGGGTGCTGAGGAGACCCCTCGGGAAAGGGAAAGGGGTTTT
This sequence comes from Gallinula chloropus, assembly GCF_964237585.1. Taxonomy (NCBI): domain Eukaryota; kingdom Metazoa; phylum Chordata; class Aves; order Gruiformes; family Rallidae; genus Gallinula; species Gallinula chloropus. The sequence continues at coordinate 67,019,531 of NC_140085.1, forward strand.
TTGCAGGAAAAAAAAAATGCCTCCCGTAAAATGAGCCAACAGCTCGGCTTGTGTGCAATGCTCCCCCTGTGCTGCCCCCCAAAGCCTCCTGCCCTCAGCTCGCCTCTGTGCCGCAGGAATCCTGCCAGTAAGTAGGGAAGAAAATATCGTGAGATTTGCTTTTTGCTTGCTGCTCCTGAAGTTTGTTCTTCATTAGTTGTGTGTTCATCTCTACAGCAAGACATTTCTTCATTAATAGCTGTCATTTTTTACCATTCCAGCGCCTGTTACTCTGTAGAGGTGATACATTTCCAGGGTGATGCTGAGAGGTTCCTACAATTCCCAGAGTAAAACTGTTAGGCTGGAAAGGCAGCACTGGCTTATCTTGAAGTTTCCAACGTTTCTGTTGTGCAATGTGAATTGGGATGCACCTTGAGTTGGAGTGACCCCTGAGCACCCAGCACTGCCATGAGGAATGCCTGCTGAATGAAACTCCGAAATTGACTCTTAGAGAGTTTCTTAACCAACCATTCCAGTAACAGTTTTTGGAGACTCAGAGGAGACACTGCTTCTGGACATTGATGCATCCATTGGAGAACATGACCTCCAGCCAGCACTGAGGGATTCTCGGGGAGAACCAGCGATCTCCAGACTGAAGAGCTCCTAAGTTTAAGGTGTTCTTTTAATATTGGTGTGCTGTCTGCACACCCATCAGATGAAGCAAAAGCTGTGGAGGCTGTAAAGATACATCAGGAGGGCTTTGAGTCCCAAGTTATTCTCTCAGAAAAATGGCTGGATAACACCTGGGTGAAAAAAGGATTCAAGTCCCCTAACTTGGTAATAAAGTTGTTAGAGTTGTTGGTGAAAAAAAAGGGGTTAGGGTCCTCAGCTTGGTTAATTGTCTTAATTAGTCTCTTAATTTTGGTTTGGTTGTCAGAACTATGAATTTGGTTTTTTGTGTGTGCAGATGAGAGAGTTGTTTTGTTATTTATACTTAATATGGGTGGGGGATTGTCTAAGGGAGGTGTCAGGAAAAACATCACCTTTGGGTTGTATCTTAATACACTGGACACAGATTGACAGACCCCCAGGGTTGGGAGCGGAACTTTATCAAGTACTGTAATCAATGATGGCTGTTATATAAACTGGATAATGAGGAAAATCAGAGTACTTCTTGTAAAAGGGAAGGACACTAGAAGTGAGTGTCCCCTGCAAAAGCAGAGTGGCTCCCTGAACCCTTTACTTACAGTAGGAGAGAACTGAAGACGTCAGGTAAATGCCCCTGGGCAGAGCGCCTGGTTGCAGCAGCACTGGGGAAGTGGAAAAGAGATTTTCTTAAGGATACTGGAGCAACTTACTCTGTATTAAATGTCAGGGGAAATGGAACGATGAAGCAGTAAATGTGGATGCTACAGGGAAAACACAAGAGTGTGCCTTCTTTCACCCTGCAAATTTGAAGCTTGGAAAACAATGGGAATTCAACAGTTCTCACATATGCCTGAATGCCACCTGCCACTTTTAGGATAAGACCTGTTGAGGAAATGAGAAGTTCAGCTATTAACCCCTGAATCTAAAGCTGTTGAGCCAAGAGTCTTCATGTTGCTGGAACAATCCCAGGCTAGCAAAGGCATTCTTGAGGTGGAAAATATTGCCAGGGGGATTGCACAATAAGTTAATTCCGTTAAAAGGAAATAAAAATAGGAATCTGGAAAATTACTTCTAAGTATTGCCATGATATAGGGAGAAAATACAAACATTCAAAGTAAAAAGTATGGTGTTTTCCAATAGAAGTTATTTTCTCTGGAAAAAAGAAAAACAATGGCCCCTTTAATAGTTACGTGTTTCATGAGATTTACCCCAAAAGTTACAGTTGGGATTCTGTGATGCCACCTCCTGCTTGCTGCTACCACAAATGATCCTCATTACCTTTTATCACCCACTAGCATGCCACCTCCAATTTTTCGAAGAATTGTGGTCAAGTGGTGCTATAAGAAATCACTGTATGCCAGAAATTTAGAGTACACACGTAGGAAACACCTGTGCTGTGGTCACAGCAGCATACTGCAGAGATGTCGGAGTTTGACGGCCACTAAACAGCTCCCACGCTAGTAGCAATCTCACTGTGGTTGCACAGACCCAGGTGGACTAATTTACCCTGCTCTTGGTTGACTTTGTTGGTTTATCTCCCTCCCCAGTCAACGGAAGAGCTGCTAGTGAGGTTCAAAATCTTTATTCGCACCTTGAGGCATTTGTTCCCCAAACAAGACATCAACTTCTGATATTCTGGGGTGAAGTACTGAGAACTGAACCACAGGCCCTGAACCAAAGCTGACCTGTAGATAAGACTCACAACCCACGAGTATATTCATTACACATGGTATTAATCACATATGCAGTGCTGTAGTAGTTATTGTAATCACTAGAACAGTTGCTCTTCGTCTGGAGGTGTACTGCCAGGTCAAGACTAAGATAGGTAGAGATTAGTCTTTTGCATTCCTCCTTGTGACCTGGCCATGCTTTGGGTGGAATCCAAAAGGGAGAGTGAAGCCAGATGATTCTGCATTTGAAGTGATGCAAACTTGTTTATTCAACAACAAAAAAAAAGCTGGGACCTCTTGCAGTGTCTTTGGAGACCTCAGCTACGAGCGGACACACTGCATAGAACCTCCCAATCGCTGTGACAGACAACTGTCCGAATCCTCACTGCAACTGGTGCTCCCCAGGGACTGCAGGTCTGGATGATGGTAAAGTATTAGGGCAATCACTCTGACTTTCCTTTTTCCTGTCCAGTAATGATTAGGCGCTTTATGCTGCTTATTATCCTTGCTGCTTAAAACAGGAGTGTAATAAGCTTAGTGTTTATCAAAATGCATTAACATTATATTTCCTTGAAATAGACAGTAAAATAAGCCTCATATTTTTGCTGGTGTCTGTGTCCTATTGTTCTCTTGACCCCCACAGTTGGCAAAACATAAATTGACACTATGGATTGGTTCTGAGCAAAATGTCACTCTTTCAATCTAAATGGAATGTATCAGTCCCGTCCGAAATTCCTGGATGGGAACACCCCCCCTAAAGTTCACTGGCTTTCGAGTAGGCTAAGGTCAGAGGACTGTGCAAACAATGGGAAAGTCAGTCAAAAGAAGCCAAACCACTGGATGTATTATAAAATTGCCTATTGAAAAAGGAAAAGAGACTGAGGATTTGGGGAGACGGATTTTGTTAACAGTATAGCAGAAACCGCATCAACAGAAAGAGAGTCGTAGTCAGAATGCTCCCACATGGAGTGGCAAGAGTGTGATTTGCAGAATCAAATTGGGATGTTACAGTGTCAAAACAAATTGCTTGCCACCAAGTTGGATACTTATCAGACTGTAGCCAAAAAGGCTGCCGTATGGATGGCTCAGTATAAATAAGAAAAGAAAGGGAGAAGTGAATCACTGTAAGGTGCACACAGTGATTGCAGAAGCCACTGTACAATGGGATCCTGATAAAAGGGATGGAGATATTTGGGATTCCATGGATTCTGATGAGGCTGGTTCCCCAGATAATTCATAGATGTGAGACAGGCATGGAGATGAAAAATGGATTAGATGTTTATGGGCAGCAGGAGGGATGTGATGGAGGATTGCAGTCAGTGTGAAGTAAATGTTATAACTGAGTGGTTTACATAAAGACCAGGGGAGCGGCTGCTTTCCTGGATGGTGCGTTTGCACAATCAGGGAGTGTCAGGGGTTACTCTGGACACAGTAGATTCTAAAAAGTTTTGATTTGAGTCTGGATTCCGTTGTGCAAGATGTGTCCTGCAATTATGTTACTATGTTACTAATTCTCTTGATTAATGAGACAGGGAATCCCTTTGATGGGGTAATTGAAAAAATACAGCAGTTGGGTGACCTTGGAGAATGGGGCCCCCTGAGGGAGTGCGGAAACTGAGACGTTCGAGACAAGAATCAAAGCAGCAAGAACAGGATTTCTTGCAGAGAAATGTTCATGGCTTTACTAAGAGATGGTATGATTCGTGATAAGATTGATGGTGTTCCAACCCCTGAACTGTGGAAGATAAATAAACCAAGAGGGTTGAATGGACCTAGTAAGAAAGCCCAGAATTCTAAAACACAGGACTCGGGAATGACTCAGCCTACGGCACCTCCTTTAGAGACTCAGTGGGACTCCCCATCTGCTTGCTGAGGGCCCCCACAAGTGCATCAGCTGTTCTGGCAGAGAAGGAGGACTGGGAGCTGTACACTGACCTTGAAAAGAGACTAGGGAAGTAGTTCAGTGTAATCATCAAGACTGACATAAGGGCTCAGCTGTGATGCAGTGGGCACAGAAGGACTGCTGACCCCATGTGGAGCTTCAAATATTACGGAAAAACCAGTCCTCACAAATTGTAAAACCCTTAACTGACACAGGGGCAGAGGCCTCCTAATATATGGGAAGCCCAAGAAATTAAAAGGACAGCCTGTAATTATTGCAGGCTTGGGAGGAAATCAAATTGAAGCTGTGCAAAGAGAAATCTAGATGAAAATAGGGAATGTCCTGAAACAACTGTCTTCAGTTGTGACTGTCCTTGTCCCAGAGACTGATTTAAGACTGAATTAAGGCGAAACAACACCAGTCAGCTGGTCTTACAATTTATTAACACAAACACAAGGCAAATGGTTACAAACAATAAATAACAACTGCTTAACTGGATAGCTGTTTAGCAAAGTCCTGTGTGGCACAATCTTACTTGAAAGGAGAAAGCAAGGAGGAGAGAAAGAGGGAAAGATACCACCACCCATTAATCCAGCGGCATTCTAGTCAGTCCTTTTGATCTTGGTGTTGTCTGGGTGGTGGGGGTGCCTAATTCTCAATGTTGTCTTGGTGTCCTGTCTTGGTGGTACCTCCTTTCCTTTTGTCTCTGATGGTGCCATTTTTATATAGTTCAAGTCCTAGTTCCAAGACTGATGGTTTTCTTTCTATCAAGAAATGTTTGAGGCAAAATGTTCCAAGATCTGTCCACCACAGCACCCCATGTCTTAAACATTGATCAGTATCAGTCCTTATCATCCTTGCCCATGGGGGTGATAGAGCGATATACAAAGAGTAGGGGAAAGGGAGAGAAAAAGCAGAAAGAAGTACCAGAAAGAAACATGCATCACATGGTAACTATGCTAATTAACATTATTAATCTTTTTACTATCCTAAATTTGGCACAACACATATCTAAGTTTATAACAATTTAGCTACTTCTACAAAACCAACCTGTGTCCCAGGCCAAATTTGAGGACTTGCTTATGGATCTGGGAGATTAGAAGGAGGTGGTTGTTTTACAACCATTGCGAGATAAACGTTTATATACTAAAAGAACAGTCACAGCCACGATTAACAGAATAAGTACCAGAAGTACCACCTAATGAATTAACAAAGTGGTATACATCACGTTGTCTTCTTTTGCCATTCTTCTGGCAGTGCTATTCAGAGATGAGTTTCTGTTGTGACAGGAGAGTTTTGAGGGTTTTTTTGTCAAAAATTGTAGCTGGTTGTGGTTGTTGATCACAGCCCTCGTGGTGGTTGACGGCAGCCCTCATGGTCAATGCTGTATCTGATGAATCCACCGGAGTTGGGGTCTGCATGCGCAGTAGAAAATACATTTCCATGCCCCAGCCCAGAGCACTTGCATGATTCAGGCCTGGGCACTCTTGTCACAGATTCTTCCCACCTTATGGTTCTGTTGTTTCAGTTGAGAATGACTAGATGGTAGAGAATTTTGTTTTACAGATCCTGCACAAATAAACCTACCTGTTTACCACAACAGTCCATCTGGTAGAGGATATTACCTATGTGAATTCATATAAAGACCAATGCAAATACTGATTTCTGATTTCCATGGACAGAAGAGGACACACTGACAATGAAACTATTGTTGACATTATTGATTTTATATTTTCAATGTAATCAGAATACAATTTGGGAAATAGATTTTTAACTCTAGGAGCAGAAATACTGAACTTGTTTAACCTTACCAACTGTTAGATGTGTGGAAGCCAGGAGGATTTGAAGACTAGCCTTGGCTGGCATGATCGTTGCAACCCAAATGGTGGGGTAGCAACTCAAATCCAGTTCATGAAGAAACGGGATTTTGAACCGAAGATGGCAATCCCTGGCAATGTCATTTTCTTGGTGTCCTGGTTTCAGCTAGGATAGAGTTAATTTTCTTTCTAGCAGCTGGTGTAGTTCTGTGTTTGGGAGTTAGGATAAGAGCAGTGCTGTGTCCTTCCTATTGACCTCATCGATTGGGAAAACATGGCATGCTTTCATAATACTTGTAAAGTCTACATATATCAGCCAAGTGTTTGTTTTGTAAGGTCCCACTGAACTGGGCTAATCCATTTATTAGAAAATGAGCTGAATTAATACTGTGCTTTGTTATACATTTTTTAAAGCTAGTGACCCACCATTCAGGCTGATTTGCAATGCTTTGATTCTACTCCCCCAAAGCCTCCTGATGTCAGTACACCTCTGTACCATAGGAATCTTGCCAGTAAGTAAAGGAGGAGGAAAAATACTGAAAGAAATGCTTTTTGCTTGCTACTCCTGAAGTTTGTTTTTCATTAGTTGCATGTTCATCTATACAACAATACATTTCTTTCTTAATAGTTATAAATTTTTAACCATTCTAGTGGCTGTTACGTTTTAGAGGTGATGCATTTTTGGGATGATACTGAGAGGTTCCTACATTTCCCAAAGTAAAATTGTTACGCTGGAAAGGCGGCATTTGCTTATCTTTAAGTTGCAAACATTTCTGTTATATAACGTGCAAGTAGCCAGAGAAGTAAAAATAATACATGAAGTACCCATGTTTCCATGTTTTAGACAATGAAATGAAAAAAAAGAGGAGGAAGGTAGCAGAAGTAACGCTGAGTGGCTTGTGGGATATCATGCCTCACTATCAAGTCATTTTGAACATTGAGTTAGTCTCCTTTGGAAAGTAATTAAGAGAAGTATTAACAGATTGTATTTTATAGAATCATAGAATCATGGAATGCTTTTGCTTGTAAGGGACCTCAAAAATCACCTAGCTCCAACCCCCCTGCCATGGGCAGGGACACCCTCCACTATACCAGTTTGCCCAAAGCCCCATCCAACCTGGCCTTAAACAGTTCCAGGGAGGGTGCAGACACTGGTGGAGCAGTGCAGCTTCTCTGGGCAACCTGTGCCAGGGACTCACCATCCTTACAGTAAATAATTTATTCCTAATGTCTAATCTAAACCTGCTCTCTTTCAGCTTGAAGCCATTGCCCCTTCTTCTGTGTCGTGGTTTCACCCCGGCTGAGGGCCAAGATCCACGCAGCTGCCTGCTCCTTAAAGGAAAAGAGCAGGTTAAAGGGGGGGGGGGGGGGGGGGGGGGAGGAAGTAAGGGAAGGGAAAAGGAAGAGGAAGGGGCAAATAACCCCAAAATCAAGAAATTAAGAGGCCCGTGGGTTGGGATAAGGATAGTTTACTAAGATAACAGAAAGATACAATATAACAATGCTAACAGGACTTCAGAGCAAAAATATATGAAGCTGTTGATACACAATGCAGTTTCTCACCAAACCACACAACTCAGGCCGTGCCACCCAGAGCCGTCCCAGAACCTGACCGTCCCCCAAGAACCGCGCGTCCTGGAGCCGCCCTCGGCCTCCCTCCTGTCAGCCCCCGATATCCTGGGCAGGACGTAACTGGCGTGGAATACTCTTGGGTCAGTTGGGTCACCTGTCCTGGCTTCGCCCCTCCTTTCTCATGAAGAGCTGAGATAGTCCTTGACTGTCTGACAGCAATTAAAAACATCAGGGTGTTATCAGCACTACTCCCATTTTAACTCTCAAACACAGCATTCCATCCGCTGCTACAAATGAAATTAACTCCATCCTGACCAAAACCAGGACATTCTGTCACTACATTCCCTGGTGAACAGTCCCTCTCCCACTTTCCTGTAGGACCCCTTTAAGTATTGGCAGGCCATAATTAGGTCTCCCTGTTCTCCAGATGGAACAAGCCTAAGTCTCTCAGCCTGTCTTCATAGGGAGGTGCTCTGGCCCTCTGATCATCTTCATAGTGCTCCTCTGGGCTCGCTCCACCAGCTGTGTTTATTACAACAGCTATAACAGCTTCTATGTACTAAAGAAGTTAGTATTTCAGGAAAAAACTAAGCATTTTATGAAGTTCCAGCTTGCAAATGTGGCATATGTTAAAACAACTCAGTCTTTTGCCCTGAAAAAGCTTAGCCTTGCTGTGGAAGTCTTGCAAAACATTATGTTGTAATGTTTTGGAACATGAGGTAAAAGAGAAAAGAATCTACTGTAATTATCAGCTCTTTTTGTATTTTTAGTGTGGCTAATATTTGCTAGGATTGATATTTGCTTGCTTCTAGCACTTGTGCATTGTTACTACATAGTAGAAGACATAGCCCCGCTCTTCAAGACCTCACAGTCTGAACTCTGAAAATGACCTGTGGGAGGATAGAAAGAAGTAGAAAGCACCACAGCATTTTAACAACATGAAAACAATTAACACTAATAAGCTGAATAACACAGAAAAAAATAGAAACATAGGCATGACAGAGAGATTAAAGTCATGTAAAGAAGTTTATTTGGCTTTATCTACAGAGCCTAGTGATCTGACCATCAATCATGGTTAGTATCTGTATTTCACATAAATGTTATTTCCAGGAAAGAGCAGACTTTATAGATAATTTGTGATTCTCCATAAAGAGCAAACATCACGTTAAATGCCTTGAAAAGTCACTCACTCACTCACCATTTGAAGCCTTTGCAGTCACAAACGTAAAAAGGATCCAAAAAAGTCCAGTTGTAGATTTTACCAGTTGAGTTTGGTGTCATCCTGTCCCCTGTGCAGGTAGCAGAGGTCAGAAGTTTCTCCCCATAGTGTCTGCAGTCTGTGCATCTGCACTAGGAATCTCTTAGAGGTCAGAACTGAAATGAGACCAGGCACCTACATCAGCCAGATTGCTTCTATTGATACATCTGTTCTCAACCAAAGAGGAGAAGAAAATAAGCACATTCAGTGATCACCTGTGACTTTTGAAGTGGTGAGTCTTCCTGACATGGTTTTGACAGAGCTACATGACTCACTTTCTCGTTCCGCATCCTGTGCAGTTGCCTCGTGGCTGCAGCAGGTGGAGGTGAGCATCTTACATGAGAGGCATGAATAACATTTGGACTGCTCAAAAAGGTTTATTTTCCTTATCTGTGTCAGTTTTCCTGCTTTTCTTCCCAGCATTGCCTGCTGTAGTGCTGAAGGTCCTGTAGCAAGAAATACTGTCTTCCCTGGTGGACTGAAAGATGTTGAATGGGAAGCGCGGTAAAAGACCTGCATACATAATGAGTCTACAGAGGGATCAGGCCATCACCTCATGGTCTGACAGGTATGTGCTGAAAAGGAAGCTAAAATGCCACTGATGTATAGGAGCACTGTAATACTGTCAGTGCTATCATTCTCATTATTCTTTATGTGTCCTATAAGCCTGCTTCCTGTTTGGATGGCAGATCTAAACTGGCAGTACATCATTATGAAACTGTCTGGCAGCAAAGTCCTTCTCTTGCATTGCTGTATCCAGAACCTTTTCTTTTTTTTTTTTTTTTTTTTTTTTTCCCAGGAACGATAGTGCATTGACTTCCTTTTTTTGAACATAAAATGTCACATGTCACTGTGAGATACTAATTTGGTTGACAGCAAGTAAACATGAGCCAGCAGCGAGCCCAGGCAGCTGAGAGGGCCAACTGTATCCCAGGGCGTATCAAACACAGCATTGCCAGCTGGTCCAGGCAGTGGATTGTCCTGCTCTGCACTGTGCTGGTGCTGCCTCACCTTGAGTATTGTGTGCAGTTCTGGGCACCACAGTACAAGAGGGACATGAAGCTATTGGGCAGTGTTCAGAGGAGGGTAACAATGATGGTGAAGGGTCTGGAGGGGAAGTCTTAGAAGGAGAGGCTGAAATCCCTTGGTTTGTTCAGCCTGAAGAAGAGGAGACTGAGGGGAGACCTCATTGTGGTCTGTGGCTTTCTGACAATGGGGAGCGAAGGGGCAGGTACCGATCTCCTTGGGTGACCAGTGACAGAACCTGAGGGAACAGCATGAAGGTGTGACAGGGGAAGTTTAGGTTGGACATTAGGAAGAGGTTCTTTCCTGAGAGGGTGGTTGAGCACTGGAACAGGCTCCCCAGGGAAGGAGTCACAGCACTGAGTTTGGCTGAGTTCAAGAAGCAGCTGGACAATGCACTCAGTGCCATGCTCTGACTTGTCTGGCCCTGTGTGGAGCCAGGAGTAGGACTCAATGATCCTTATGGGTCCCTTCCAACTCAGGAGAGTCTATGGTTCTATGATTTCATGTCTCGTGTATTCATCTGCATTTCTTCACTGTCTGTTGAAGTCCTTGGTTACCTAAATAATCCAGATAATATTAAATTAGTATTAATATGAAATAATTCAGGAACAAGTCCAAAATAGGTCTGGTGGTGTATTAGGCATATTATGGAACTGAAAATAACCCTTATTACATATACACTCAAAATCAGAATGAGATGGGGGAAAATAATAAGTGTGCATGACATATATGAGTACTACTTGACCTGTATTTGTTTAAAATACTTACATTCAGAGAGAGTGGCTGATGTCATAGGGAGAAAATGCTGCTGGAGTTTTGGGAACCAGGCCAACCTATAAAACTAGAATCTGTGGTTTTTTAAACTGAGGTCCTAGACAAGGTTTTATATTGTAAATACTTAGAGCAACAGGTATCTCTGCCAAGAAGAGCTTGCAGTCTAAATAGAAAAGGTCTTCATAACACCAAGGAGAGAAATTATTCTTATCCACATTTTGTGGGTGAGAATCAATGTGCAGAGGGCAACAGTCCTCATGGCTACATGAGGACTGTAGAGGTGGAAGAAAGACAGGAGAAGAGCCAGGCTGCTGAGTCATCCTTCCCGTCATGAGATCAACAACAATAAACAGATGTCTGAAAAGGAAACTGTAAAACAAGTTGCTCATAGTAGATTTGTTACTGAAGGACTGCAATCTCATGGTCTGCAAGTAAGGGGAATACTTTTTCCTCTTGTAAGATAAAAATGCAGTTTAAAGACACTTAAAGTTTTTGGCTTGGGATGTTGAACAAACAACTCCTTAGTTTTAATTTCCTGTCAATTAAATTTCTGTCCTGAATTTTCTTGAGTGTTCTAGAGCAATCCAAGTGACTATATTAGACAGCAAGTTAAGAAATGTAGCTACATCACAACAAGCTCTCTGTCCATCTCTTTCTCACTTACCACCATAGACCCCCAGTGAATGAGGTCGAAAACAAACTCTACAGGAGTAGGGAGATTTCTTTAAATGTGGCACTCCTCAGGCATATCCAAACGTCAGCTCAGTGCAGTCTGAAGGACAGTTCTCCAGTGACCCTGGAGGTAATGCCAGCCCTTTCTCTATCTCCTCTGTGGAAGAAAAGCTGCTGAAACAAATACTACTCGTTAAGGCCTACGAGAGGAATGAGAAATTTTTTCCAGTCAACTGCATAGTACAAAATACTATGTATTCATTGTAAGGACAGAGTAATACCAGTTTTTATTCCTTGTTTTCCATACTAAAACAAATTAAAAAAAAAAAAAATTGGAGGGGGAAGGGACCAAGAAGGGAAAGGTGCAGGGCAGTGTGAACCATGTGCTCGGAGGGAGTTCCACTTTTTCCTTCCTCCTTTCGGTTTGTGGGTTGTGTTGTGGGGTGTGACGGAAATGGGCAGCAGCTCCCCGCTCTGTGGGTGATGTGTGGGCCAAGGTGATGGCGTGTGGTTGTGACCCATGGCTCTCACTGTATGGGACAGCAGGGGGATTGCTGTGAAGGGGCAGCAGGGAAAGGTTGCGTGGGTTGCAGCACAAGCACCACAGTTCCTGTGGTTGCAGTGAGGCTGCAGCAGTGACTGTGAGATTTCCTGCTTCTGCTTCTGTTTGTGCAGGGAGGATGGTAGCTACTAGGAAATTAGCTTTCTATGAGCAGAAGTACATACAACTGCCACCTGCTGAATTGGAGACAGTATGGTGGTCTGGTCTTTCTTCATTTCCTGACCAGTATCTCTAGCACACATTTCCACCCATAAGAGTGTTAGTTTTTCCATCCATAACAAAAAGAAATGCTGCCCTGCCTCAAAAATGAGGTAGGAGCAAGAAGAAAAGGGAGTACATGGAAGGAAAATGACTGCAGAAGAGAAGGGATAAAAACAAAGGGCCAGAGGGTTAAAAACAAGGAACTAGAGGAGAACACCAAGCAGAGCATGCCTCACTGCACCTTTTTGGCCTTGAAAGCACCCTAAGGGCCAGCAGACTTTGTCCATCGATGCTTCCCCAGAGACATAATAGGATGAGAGAACAGAAACAGGCCACGCTTCTGTCAGGATCCCACATCAGACTTCCACTTGATAGAAGGCCAGCTTCGCCGGGACAGGAACTTAGAGCCGCATTAACATCTGCACAGGTCAAAGTGCCAGTGGCAATGAATGATGCCATTTTCTGCCAGGGATCAGAGGGGACCAACCAGGTCCTAGCACAAGTGACCCATATCTTCATTATGCTGAGCAGCTCTGATCAGCATAATCTGTAAGTGCTGATGTTCTCAACCACATTTGCTCCAAACAGTGCTGTCGTCTTCTTTGACGACCTACATGGATTTGAGAGCTTTCATCTTTTCTAAGACCTTGCTGTTTCAGTGCAGCACTCTGCACCAAACTAGAAGCTCTCAGCTTTGAAAAACGTCCCTGAAGCAGCAGAACACACTACCAGAAAACATTATATTCTGGGCAGTGGTCATGGAAAGGTTGATTTCCAATGAAGAGATGTGTGGTTTGCCCTTTGTCATGTCCCACTAGGTAGGCATACCAGGGAGATTCCAATTGGACTCCCTTGGTTTCTAAACTCCTCAGAGAGGAGTCTAGGTACAACTGGGTCCAATCCCTTTCTCAGACCTGTCTGTCCCATCCCAGCAGATGAGTACATGAAGAGTTAACCCTTTCTACCTGCCCCAAGGACTAGATTAACCCTCTCATAGTTAATCTCTTTCAGTGACCACATCTGCTGTGTGGGTTAGGGTTAGGGTTAGGGTTAGGATTAGGGTTCATATTAGCTTCTGTAATCCTCTGTGCTGTACTCAGGAGTAACAACAGTTACCCGGGAGGTCCAAGCAAAGCACAACCATGCTATATATTCAGGGCAACTGATTAAAATGAATAGAATTTAGAAAAACTGGAAACACTATTACGAGACAGGGATAAGGTTAGAAGTTGAGAGAGAGATTGAGAAAGAAAGACCGAAAATAAGAAGATGTCACGACCCAGGGATCCAGCATAGACTGGAATAAAGTTGTGGTCCTTGGATGGTGGGCACGCACCATATCCTCCCCATGTCTGGGGTGGCCTAGCGTATCTTGTACAGACTCAGTGTTGAGTTGCAGAATGTTCTGGAAATGAGTCAATGGGGAATGGGGATCCCAGGAGGTCATTTGACCCTTCAACTGGGCTGATGGAGCAATGACTTTGTTCAGTGGCCTCACACAGGATTTTAGCAAGACAAGCACTCTCCCTTCACAGGGCCCCACTTGCTTGTCCCTGTTCCTTATCAGATAAGGACAGGATCCTGTTTATCAGGTGGCTACTGGCCACTGGACAGCATCTGCATGGCTTATTGAATGAGCACCCTACCTGAGCACAGTGTCAGGGCGTCTGCTTTGAGATCAAGACTCCATAGGCCCCTACAGCCTTTGGAGGATGGGGGTCCTAGCCCAACGTCCCACAGATGCTCGCAGGATCCAGCCCCTTATGCGGCAAGAGCCAGTTCACAAAACCTTACCCTGCCTCTGCAGATACTGTTATCTTGCCAGACAGATTGCTTGAGGCAAACTGCTCATTGCAGGCCCTGCAATATGGTATGTGGAGCAATACACCCCTCTACCTGCTACATGAGGCATTTGAGAGCCAGTAATCTCCAGCGTGGGGGGAGCTGCTGACACTTTACATCCCGAAAGAGCATAACCCAGCTTTAAAACTAGAGCAAGAACCTCCATGCATAAAGCTGTCATGACAAGACTGTCAGTGTTGACAGTGAATACCAATACTGCACAGTTTATAAAACTTTTTTTGGATGCAGTGACTGTGCCTTTTACCCTGGAAAACCCCAAACTATGTTGCTACAATTTTGGGGGTGATTTCTATATTCTGAGGCATTCTGACAATATTTCTTAATGAGGAGTGAACCTCTATACTGCCAGTATCAAACAACTGTGGAATTACCACTGTAAATATCCCTTTCCAATTACATTAGGGCTCATACACGAGGAAAAATGTTCTTTTCTACCACTGTGAAGACACAGCTTCAAAGAGCTTTTGTGGAACTGATGTTCAAAGCTAGGCCATGAAGAGAGCTACACCCTCTGTTCCAGCAGTGAGCACTGCATTGTTCTTGGAGTACAGTTGTTGCTATACAATTGCTAAATATTATACTAATAGCAATTTGCAATAGCTTGAGATATATGTATTTTCTTTCTTAATCATAAGTATACTTGCCAAAAGTGGTAAGTGGTAGTTTACTTGCTAGTTTTTTGTGGTAATTTATTTGCTAACAAAGCAGACAAAGCAGAGAAATTTAGAGGATAAAAGCCTCCGTGTCCTTTAGCATTACAGCCTCCTGTGAACTCATGGTTGTGAGCTCCACAGACCTGCAGGCTGGGTAACCCTTTGGGTTGGCACAAGGTGTCAGCTCACAGCTGGGCCAGAAGTTACTGAAACTATAAAAAGTCTGTGGTATTGCAAAATCTGCATGAAAAATTTTATAAGGACTGTGATCTGACCTGACCCAGGATATCTGCCTACTCAGAGCTCTGACTCCTCTGCAGAGGGACTGTTTTTAACTGTGGAAGCAGAGCTTTGCCTGCTTTACCAAAGACACCCTGCATGGCATTTGCTGTCACCATACAAAGAGGTGGCCACCTGCATGGGGGGCACCCATGCTGCATGCTTGTGGGCTTTGCACTGGTTTTCTAGCAATTCCTCTTGTAGCCCATTATGTAGGAGAAGGGAAACTCATCCCCACCTCTGATCACAGACCCCCGCCTTGTTAGCATGGGTGGTGTTTGGGGAGTGGGACAGGGTATCTGTGCCACAGACAGCCTGGAGCAGCAGGCAGCACACGCAGAGTCACAGCTGCCCACATGCAAGAGAGGACCTGCTGCGGTAATCCTGGGGGTGTGCGTGGGGTGGATGTGGGGGATGGAAGGATCAGAGTTGACTTCAATCTGCTTTTGGGTTTGTTGTTGGGGAAACCACCGAACCTCATCAAACCAAAGTGCAAAACCACACTGATTGGAGCCGAATAGTTTAGGGTAAGGTGTTGCAGAGATGCACAGATACTACAGTACAGGGCCTTGTATCCTGTCTGGCTTTGGGTGTCTGAGATAGGTACACTACGACATGGGTGAAGCTGGTGTGACCTGATGGATCACTTCTCATTTTCCAGTACTGGATCCCTGCACAGGATTTATGCTGGCTGTGGCTGAGAGCAAGGGAAGTTAAAGGCTGCAGGAACACTTTGTGCTCTGCTGTGCAGTTACAGCTGCTTGGCACATAATGAAAATGTTTTGGGAGAAAGTTATTCTGTAATATGTACTGAGTAAATGCATGATACAGACAGTTTTTAATTTTCTTTTAAAATAACTTTGATAGTCTGTATTTATTGAAGCAACTAATCATGGTCTCAGGCATGCAAGTATGAGTGGAGATGGGTATTTTAGAGAGCCCTCGTGTAGAGGGGGAAAGAACAACAGAGGCTTTCCCAATCTTTTGTGGAAGAAATTATAATGTTAATTTACCATTTTATCATCTCAGGCATTTGGCAGCGATGGTCTGCTTGTCTGCTTGTCCTGTCTGAAAATGCCTTTGCCCTCCGTGCTCTTAGCTCCTTTGATAACACACGTGGGATTGCTAAGGACTCTGGGGACTTGGCCTGAAAGAGGTAGGTGTGTGTCTGTGCTGTATGTGCTGTAGGGGCATTGGCTTCTGAGGGACTCAAGACTCTTGAAACCAAGTCACCAGACTGCCCATGAAGCAAAAAATGCCAACCACATACTGGTCTTTGTTAACAACAGCCCAACCATCCAGATGAGGCAGGTGATGGCTCTCCTCTATTGAACCCTTTCCAGACCACATCAGGAGTACTGTGTCCAGTTTGGGATGACCCAGAATGAGAGAAACTAGCATTCTGGAGTGAGCCTTGTGGAGGGAAGAACATGATGTACAAGGAGAGGCTGTGGGACATGGGTTTGCTCAAACTTGAGAAGGCTGTCTAAAACTTGGTAATGGGAGGGTGTAGAGAAGACAGGGTTGGAATCTTCTGAAAGGTGTAGTTAAAGGACAAGAGGCAATGGAGACAAGCTGGAAAATGGGAAATTTCAGCTTCATAAAAGGGGAAAAAATGTTTTACCATGAATATAGTAAAGAGCAGGTGCCTGAAAAGGTTGTACAGCATCCATCCTTGGAGATGCTGAAATCTTGACTGGACAGGACCTTGAGCAACTGCTGTAACTGGATCTGCTTTGAGTAGGAACTTAGACTAGAGACCTCTGGTGGCTCGTATGAGTCTGTAATGCTTTGAAGGTCATGGTCAATTTCTTTGTGTACTTGTAACACAAGCCACTGAAACAAGAAGTTCTTCCCCTCATTTCCTGCTTAGGTTCATGTATGACTTCAGTGGTTCAGTTTGATAAACTCCTAGTAGGCTTGAACCTGTTCCTTTAGCATAGACTTCCTTGCTTAATTTTGTTGGAAATAGCCATAGGATCTTATTTTCCATGGGATGATTTTGTGAGTCACTGTCAGGACTGTGTCAGGACTAGAAATCAGCTCTGCAAGAATGGATAGAGCTCTTAGGCCTTTGGGTCTATAGCAGTGATGGCTATGGAGCCCCATGGTCATCTTCCTATCATTTGCACTTCCTTAGTGTCCTCCCCCCAAACTGGCCTCCCTGTATACTTGGCCATATGGTGATAAAACTGAAAATAGAAATGAGGTAGCTGGAAAAACAACTGTTTCCCTATTTTAGCTGTTTTGGTTCCCTGACTTGAGGCAGGCTGCAAAATAAGTAGTGCTCATGATACAAAAGCAGGGCCGTGCAGCTGAGGAGGATGATGAGGGTGGAGATACCTTCACATAAGGAGCACTACCTAGAACATACAATCAGAGCAGCAGGGTATGCTTCTGCAGTATGTCTGAGTCAAACTGCCAACTCACCATAACCAGAATGGTCTTGCTCCCTTTTTGCCACCTGCATGTGGTTGCTCTCCCACCGATTCTTTTCACTCATCTGAGTTCACTATAAACTCATGCAGCTCTGCCAACACAGGAAAAGAAACACCTTGCTTTTTCTGAGCTAATTTCCTGAGATGGTCAGCTAAACAGACTCCACGTGTAGTCAGACAGGAGAGAGAACTGCCTCAAGCGAAGAGGCAAGAAGAGGGGAGAACAAGATGAGTGCATAGGATCTCCTCTTTTTGACAGCAGTGACCTGTTCAATCAGTACCCGCCCCATAGCGAGACCGTATTCTAAGCTGCTTCACATAGCTTCACACTTTAACCTGTCTGCACTGCTTGCTCTGTGAGCTTGGGCAAAAATCTTATGATGTTCACTTCGTGCTTCTGATTCTCTCCTCTGGCTTGCTCTGAGTGCCATGGGTGGCCAGTGCCAAGGACTGATGTGTTTGTGCGTGTGCAGTATACCTGAAACAACTCCTGACTTCTGCATACACAGTTCCACAAGCATTAAGAAAGGTGTCGGTGAATATCAGATGCAGGAATATTGCCACCATTCTAGATTAAAACTCTAATGTTGTATTAAAATCCCCTTGTCAAAGATACTACAGAAATCCTAGATTTTGTCCTTCAAGTAATGCAGAAGAAAACGGGAAACAGTAGATGATGTATCATAAACCTGTTTCCTTCTTGCTCTGATTTCCAGAAATGTTTTCTGTTACCATATGAAAATGTTGGTTGGGAAGACAGGCCTTCCTACCCAAGCCTGAAAAAAGTTCAAAAGTGTCTCCATCCCTGGGACAAGAGGAAGTATTTTGGAACAGGAGGACAAAGCAAGCAGTGGATGAATGGGCAATAAGGGAGGATCCTATTTGACAGACAAAAAGTACTCTATCTGAGAAGTAGGCAGAGTGGTGGGGGACTAAACTACAAGTGGAAAACTGCTGCCAGATATTGTGACCAGTAGAGAACCGTATATAACCAAAAAAACCCCAAAGGCCTAGATAAAGGCTCTTCAGAGCTTTCAGAGAAGCCACAGGAAGTGAAGCATAAAGTATGAATATTCAGAAATGCAGGTACTGCGGTGTCTAAGGGTCAGCCAAGAGCTAGACCTCATCTTAGAGAAATGGCAGCAAAAACCGGCCCTGTGGTTACAGTCTAAGTAGATCAAATAGGTGAAATAATGTGCAAGCAAATTCAGCACTCACGTGTTGGCTGCTTTGGGGAAGGGTTAGTTAAGTGAAGTGAAAGTGCAGAAGGCTGAGTTGCTGCAGGTCCTTTCCCTGGCTGGTGGAATAGCTGTTTACAGAGCCTGCAGAAGGCTGGGCTGCTCTCTGCTGTGCTTCCCCCGGCCAAAAGAGGAAAGAAAAAACTACCCTGCTGCCTCAGACTGGGGTGGTTTCTTCTGTGCTGCGCATGGTCTTGAAGAACTACATGGTGAAATAGGAAGGGAGACCCCCCGGTACTCCACAGTTTTTGCCTATGTCACCAAAAAGTTAATGTGAAGTGAGGAAGAAGAGCAAGTACCTGGAGAAGTGAGAGGCTGTCCACTGTTTTCATTTTGTCTGGTTGCAGCGAAGGATTTGTGCCAGGTTCTGAAATCTTTTTTCTCAACTGGCCTATCAAAGGGCAGACTGTTGTTAAGAGTGTTTTAAAACTAGCACTAGTTGCATGTTTTCTTGAATTATGGAGAAATACATGGATAGCTCTTTGTGTGTGGGGTTTTTTTTATTTATTTTGACCTGGGTTTGCATTTTGGTCAGGCAAAATAAAAAGCCTCAACATGTAATAGGTGTATATTTTGACATGTACAAGTATTAGGTGTTTATTGGAGGACATCTCAGCTGTGGTGCTTTAGGATAGCTTAGATACGGGTAGTGACTTTGGGGCACATGGCACCACCTCCGCAGCTCCAGCCTGCCAGAGAGAGCTGTGCATCCTGAAGCAGTTTAGTGCAGAACCTCTGGCTTGTCACTGTCGGGTGCTGGCTCTTGGAGAAGTTTCTGTCGTAGCTTCAGAGCAGCTGTAATAGGTACTACCATGTTTCTTCAGTAAAAGAGGAGTTGGCCTTGCAGGCTTTCCATGGCTTTTGGGGTTCCTGTAGTTTGCTCACTGCTGGCACTGGTGGGTGCAGTGTGCATTGCTCTAGAGCTCGGATGTCCTGAGCACAACGTGGCATCACTTGTAAAAGGTGCTGACTCCTGTACATAGGAGCACGCTGACTGCAGAATGTAACAGCTATCAGCACAGCCTGATGCAATTACTGACCACTTTAATTTTTCTCTTGAAGCCCCAAACCAGCCCCCCCATTTTTGCTTCTTTTGTTTCTTATTCTTTTCCTGGTGAGAACATTTAAGGCACATTGCAAATAGCTCGTCATTGCCATTCTGGTGTGGCTTTCAGACCTGGCTTCATCTGCAGCCTTGCAAAGTGTGGCATCAGCAAGCATGTTGCTACTGTTCTGAATGGCCCAATTGTTCGTTTGCTGGGTGGGTGATTTCAGTGGGGCTGGTCCAGTGATCAAGATGCTTGAGAGTTCATTGCTTGGAGGAACTTAAAACACTTTTATCCTTGTAAGTTGCAAATCAGTGTCAGATTTTGGCAAGAGGGCTGGTTCTTTCTTTGATGACATCTTTTATTAATGAGGTAGCTGTGTTTGTATTCAGTTCTTATTCCTGTAGAGTTGAAAAACACTCTGTTCCTTTTTGCATTGGCAATAATGTGTTTCTTTCAGACATTTAAAAATGTATTTCATGACTTACAGGTTGTTGCCATAGATCACAACACCATGTAACTAATCAGTTAGTCAAAACACATTTGAGTTTCTTTCCCACTCTACTTTTCTCACTTGATTTCCAGGGAATGAGTGAACCTGTATGTTATTCCAGGTTCCTGCACTGGGAGCTTTAGGGAAAGGTAGGGAATGTGCTGTGTCCGTCTGTATTTTGTGATATAACTTAGAAAAGTACAGAGACTGTATTGTGGTGCGTGCAAAAATGGACCTGTGCTCTCTGCGTGGGATTATCTATTTAATGAAGTGTACCATGATTGTGCTAGGTAATTAATAGAGCTCTTAATGGTGAAGAATTAGTTTGTGTGGTATGGCATGTTTCTATGCATTTGTTTTGTTCAAGATATATATCCTACTGTGTTCTGGAAAAAAAAAATAAGTAGAAGCATGAATAGTCTCAAAATGCATTAATAAAAAGCAGGAAATGCTAACCATTTTTTAAATGTTCCTGAAAATTTTGATCCATTTTACTACACGTCGATGAGTGATCATATCACTGGAAATGTTTTAACAAGATCTTGCCTATATTCTCTTCAGAAATTGCCAAGTTCTTGTTATTCTACAAGGACCCTGTTTTGTCTAGATTTTATCATTCTGCCTATGTAATCTGCTTTCACATCACTATGAACTCAGGCTGATTTCTGGACTAGACAGTTTGTTGACTCATTGTGCTCTTTGTAAATAAGACCTGGTTGGAACCAAAGCACAGAACCATAACAATTTGGTTCCATTTGCTATAAATTCTTAGCAAAAATTCAGTGGCAGTAGTAGGGCACAGCTATAAAGAAGGACATGAGTGATGTTTGGCAAACCTTGAGATTGGCCTGAAGTCACTGCATTGATCCAAAACATAAAGAAGCTTCTTTCTTTTCCATAAAGTACTGATGCATTTAGTTGTACAAAAGACTGCCTTTCTATACCTTTGACCCACTGTGTTTGGGAAGAGGTGAGTGGTAGCCCAGCTGAAGAGCAGCAACTCAGCATGAGAAGCATCTGTGAAATGGCTCTGGTCATGCAGCACAGAAGAAAGGTGGAAGATGAAGTTGAAGAAAATTCTTCAATCTTTGGAAGATTTCAGATATTGCAGATTCTTTGTTGGGATAGACAGTGGTGGTGTGAACACAGACAAGGCTTGCCAGGTAGGAACTTGTAAGAACAGGGGTTTGTGACTTCTTGTATTCTCTTAATGATGCAATTTTCTTTGGTGGAAAAATGAAGAAAATGAATAAGCAATACCATACAAGTGAATTCAAGTGATCTGCAAAACTGATGAATATAGGGTGTTTTATGAACTTCAACGGCAGCTCTGTGTGAGTGACAGTGTGACCTGCAAGAGGTACTAGATCACAAAAGAGTTCTTCAGGGTGGAAAAATAAAAGGGATTTTAAATCTTTTTTGACTTGGTGTCATAAAGAGATGAAGCGATGAGGTAGTTTTCCCTCCCTGTGTGCACTCCAGCTTTCCTGCTCTTTGGATCCCTAGATTTACTCTGTCAGCCTAGAAAGAAATGATGCATTGTTTTCTTGGGCTGATTTTCTGCTGACTTAATGAGCTGTGAGGGACTCCTACAACTCCTTCTCAGTGGTGGGGAGCTCTTGGTTTGGTTCATGACATTTCTTGAATATATCTTTGTTTTTATTATAAAAATTGGAGCATGAAATTCACCTGTAGTGTTTCTAAAATGATGTTTGTTTGATTCTCCTGTTGAAAAACCATAGCTGGTTTGCAGATAAAGAATTATTTTGTGTCCATCTATACCAGTATTTGGACAAGATTATGAGCTCACAAAAGAGAGTCTGGGAAGACTTGTCTGTAGTGTAAAGTGAAGAGCTCTCTTCAGTGGCAATTGCAATGAAATTAGCTTTCCTCGTCTGCAGTAATAGAGTCTGGAAGGCTTTTCTAGTCCTCCCTCAAAGCCCCATCCTTGAGCAGGAGACATTTGCCAATTTTATGTACCTGGAGTTTACACTACTGGAATCTTTATGCTTGAAACATGGTAAGCAAGTTTCAACAGAGAGACACAGTGGATTCCTGTCAATTAGGTTGTACAAAAGCTGTAAAAATATGAGATAATTCCAGTAGATAGGGCTTAGTATGTCAGACCTCTTGGCTGTATATTTTTCATTTATTCAGAGCTTTTAACAGTAAGCCAGGAAAGAATACCCCTTCAAAATTTGATAGTCATGGTAATGCCTTCAGCATTTTTTCTCACCTTTTATGGAATATTCAGTTACTTTGCAAGCCTGCTTGGTGAGTCTGAACTTTGAGATGCTTGTATACCTGCTAGCAGGCCTCCCATTGTTTTCTGAACATGCTCACACATGGGCTATCATGACCAGGCTTTAGCTTTTGACTGGATGCTTTTGCTTCCTTCATGTTACTGACTCAGGCATCTAATTGTTACAGTTGGTGTCCAGATACCGTGCTTTAGTGTAGTGATTAGCAAAAAGTATTTCACATCCCATTCTAATGCACACAGCTCTTTCCATGTGCTGTGTAGGGAGCTGAGGTGCTCTGGATTAACCTGGAAGCCGTAGACCTGATGCTTGGATACTTGAGGACCTTGTGTTTCTGCAACATGAAGGAATCACAGTCCAGACATATACAAGCTAGGGATGTCCAGATGTGCATGTTTGTGGGATGCACTATCAGGATACATGCCATGCATCAATGAAAGCAATTTAACCATGGTGATATGGGGCTGTATTTGAGTTTGCCCTTCCTCTCTGTTGGGCAGAACAGCTGTGGCTGCAATCACATGGCTTGTGAAGCCCACTGAGGCTTTGGCTGTATGTTACACAGGTGGGTTCTGGACTCAGCTGTTAAGTCCAGCTTTGTTACTTGCATCTTGCTGTGATGGATGGATTGCTTGCAGAAGCTTTGAGCAGCCCCTGTGCATTGTTTTTGTTGTCAGTGAATCAGCACAGGTCCTAGTGTCTCTGTGTTCTGAAGAGCATCCTAGCTGTAATGGCTGCAGTGTTGAGAAGAAGCAATAGGGAAGTACAGAGGGAATGGGTGGTAGAGGCAGCAATCACAGAATCACAGAATTGTAGGGATTGGAAGGGACCTTGAGAGATCATCGGGTCCAACCCCCCTGCCAAAGCAGCTCCCCAGCTCATATTGCACAGATCGGCGTCCAGACGGGTCTTGAATGAAGCTTCATCAGGCAGATTATACTGAGTATTCCAGTAAGTGCTAAATAAATGCAGTAAGAAACAGGAAGTCAGGGACAGTTACTGCGTGCGGTAGGCTGGACACGATTGCATCAGTCAGCATACGCTTGGTGGAAAAAATGCTATGAGTATCTTGGCAAGAATCCCCATGTACCACGTGGCTTCAGATAATAGTTTACAGAAGGCAGTGAGAGGTTCCAGTGGGAAGATTACATGAGGTTTATGCTTTGCATCCCTTTAAGGATGTGGGTTTTGAGCCACAAATCTCATTCTTAGAGACATAGGGTCTACAGTAGCAATTTTGTATTTAGGAAGGTGCAGCTGAGCTTTTGTTATGCATATTCCAATTGGATCTTACTGTACAGAAAAAGCAAAATGGGAATAAATTGTGGCAATCTGCTTTGTGTAAGACTAAGATTTGCAGTAGTTTTGGTGTATTTTGTGATAAAGGTAGAAAACAGAAAGCTAGTCTTTACCTTGGATAAATAAAGAAGTAAAGGAGAAAGCTTCTGGCTTCAATTAGGTGTGTTAATATTGCCTGTCAAATAGTTTATCAAAAGGAAACAGCGACCCTCCTGCTTCATGCTGTTTCTCTGTGCTTATTTTCCATTTTCCAGTTCAGTAGCAAGTGTTTATATTCCAAAGTCTTATATTCTCTGGCAACTAAAAATGGGAAAACGCTATTCTATTGAGTCTTTCATAGAATCATAGACTCTCTTGAGTTGGAAGGGACCCATAAGGACCATCAAGTCCAACTCCTGGCTCCACACAGGGCCAGACAAGTCAGAGCATGGCACTGAGCGCATTGTCCAGACGCTTCTTGAACTCAGCCAAGCTCAGTGCTGTGACCGCTTCCCTGGGGAACCTATTCCAGTGCTCAACCACCCTCTCAGGAAAGAACCTTTACATTTGTCTAATTTACTTCAAAATAAGTGTATGACTTCAGGAAAATTCAGCTCCTATTTTAAAAGTGCTTTCCTCAAAAGGTAGAACTTCTGTACATGAGTGCATGTACTGTATGTATGACATGCTGCAATGCATTGAATACATTTGAGCTTACACATGCTTTTCTGCCAGTAAGAATTAGAGTTGTATCAATTAACCAGAGTCACAAAACCAGCAGCTGCAGGGGCTCAAGTCGTGCCTCTTCCCAGGCTGTAAATAAATGCTTCCATTCTTCTTGCCAAGCAGCTCTCCTTCACACAGCAGTAATGATGCCTCACTCCCAAGACAATGCCCTACTCCCAGCACCCCAGGGCCATGGTGTGACATGTAAAGAAAACAAAAGATGGGTGTTGCTCTTGATTTCTCTTCTGGTGCTGGTAGCTCCAGTTAGTTTTGGTTTCACACCCTTGTGTGAACTCAGCAGAGGGAAATTCCTCTCTGAGTTGCAGGAGGAGAAGGGCAGAAATAAGAGCAGCTTGCCTGCAATCAGCTGCTGTAGGGGGAAATGAGGCTGCTGGGGCCACTGGACAACACTCTGCACTGCTCTTACAGTTCTCAGCAAGCTCCATGTGACATTTCATGTGCTGGGCTTTCCAACACTGGGTGAGATGAGAATATTTCGCAGTAGAAGGACACAGTTTGTCACCCCTTATTTCCTTTTGCTATCACAAAGCTAAGTTGCTTGAAATTTTGTGTGCCAGATCTTTGCAAAAAAATAGTTTTTCCTAAGAGTATCGAGACCTTGGATGATACAAAGAGCAATATAGAGTGCCAGCACTTGAGCCTTACTACACTTCACTGTCCATGGGGAACAGGCATCCTGCACCCTGTGTTTTGAAACGGTCATTGCGTTCTCCATACAGCCTCTCCAGTGTGAATAGATGGATTGCGTCAGAGAGATTTTCACACCAAGAACAAAAACGTACACAGTGATCACACCTAGCTCTTATACAGGGCTCCAAGGTAGCCTCTCAGCTTCCTTCTTGTTTTGTATGGCTAGGCCAAAGTGGAGGACAGGCTGAGAAGGTTCAAGACACTTTTTTTGTGCTCTGTGGAGAGCTGTCTGAAGAGGGCTGCTGCACTTAGGGTATTGGTTCTGCTTCTTGCTTCTCGTTTTTTCTCACTCAGAAGCAGTGAACATGACTTTTTGCATTCCTGATACTAAATTCCAAGTATATAGTATTGATATTTATCACTTAGGAGCTTTGCTGTTGCAAGTGCTTGAATGGAATATATAGTTATTTATAATTACCTTGTAGCTTAATTAGAATTCTATCTAGATGAAAAACATTTGCTTCCAGAAATGATTTAGCTGTTAAAATAAAAGTATGATTCAGTGTTCACCAGTGTGACTGAAGTTTCCAACATGGAATTGAGTTGAAGACAAGGACTAGGCCAGATGCTTGAACTCAGAGTCGTGTCATGATTACCAGTGTGTCTCTGAGTGTAAAACCACAACTGTATGATGTAGTCTAAGAGGAGAAACGTGGGCAGGCAACATAGCATGCCTTCTGTAGGCAGAGCAGTTTGGTTTGGGTTTTATTTCTGTCTGTTTTCACGGAGTGTGATTTCATCATTTGTGCTTTTGTGGTTTGTTTAGCAGCAAAGAATGACGGACTTTGAAGAGGAAATTAAATCCATTTCCAATCCTTGGAATTAGTGAGACCACTTCTGCATTATCTGCAAGGGCAGGAACAACAGACCTTGAATGACTACAAGTGTTTCCTGAGCTACCTCTGCTGGCAGACCATGAGACTCACCACATCTTTATCAATTACAGTAACAGCAATTCAGCCTGGGCAAGAAGCTTTTTCCAGAGCCTAGAAGCCATAATTCCTAATCTGAAGGCCTGTTACCATGAGAGGGACTTTATGGCAAGTAAAACAGCCTTGAAAATATGGCTGAGGCCTATCAAGGCCAGAAAGTTGTCTTAGTCCTCAGCCCTGACTTGGTCCAGCACAGGTGGTGCCTTCTGGAAGCCAATCTGTCTGTCTTCCAAGACTGTTTAGAAAGTAATTACAGTCTTTGCAACTTTTTCTAACTTTTCTGCTTTTGTTAATTGTGCCTAAAACAACAAAATCAAACCAGCCATTGAGGAACTTCTGGAGTTATCCCAAGTTGCTGGTGAGGCCAGCTCACTGCTGATGAAGAATTCCCTGCTGGTTGGCTCTGATTCATGAGGGAAGCTCAAGTCAGTTTGCAGAGCTGAGCTGCAGTGAATGACCAGAGACCACTGTGGATTCTGGAAATGCATCCCTCTGGACAGCAGTGTCTTTAGAGCTATGCCATCAGTATGTATATTTTCTGGCCTGGAAAGCTCCAGTGAGAGCAGCTGGGGAACAACGGTGATGTGTCAGAAAGACAAATCGCTGACTTGTCCTTTTCATGGGCAACATTTTTAGTCCACACAGAACATTTTACAAGGCTGATTTCTGGTTATATCAAGATGTTCCTTCTCTGTTCTGCACCTTGGTGACCCTCTAAACTTTGATTATTTTCAGATGGTAGTTACTGGATATATACAGTTACAAGAAAAGGAAGGAATGTTCTGTAAGGGGTATGTATGACTTACTGTGGCAGGTAAAGAAGCCTGGGGTGGTTGCACTGGCATACTGCTGCTGGGCACCACAGGTTCTGTGACTTCACAGACCAGAGTTTCTGGGTTCCAGGTGTGCAATCATGTTGCCACTCCTGGTGTTGGCCATCCCAGCCCAGAAGTAATACTGAGACAACTGTACAGATACATTTTAACTGGAGACCTAATGGGGATATGAAGAACTTCTGTAGACAGGTGATCGATCAGGTACCAGAACCTTGTACACACACCATGCAATTCATTTTTCAGCTCTGTACTTTTTTGGCTTGTTCACTTTATTTGCAACCCTTTTTAGTAATGGCTGTTCAGTCAATTTTGTAGCTGTTCTGTCTTTGATGACTTGATGTTCATATACAAGAAATGCAAATAATTGAAAGTTGTTTATATTAAATCATACCCATCTGACAATTGATTGTGAAACTGCATCAGTTGCCAGGCTCAAGCCTTTGTGAGGTTTTGAAAATACACAGAATATTTTTAATGGAATCATTAGGTTGGAAAAGATCTTTGAGATGGAGCCCAACCACACCCGTCCTCTACTAAACCATATCCCTAAGCACCTCATCTACTTGTCTTTTAAATACATCCAGGGTCAGTGACTCAACCACCTCCCTGGGCAGCCTGTCCCAATGTCCAATAAGATGTTCCAAAAAAGTTCTTTTGGTGAAGAACTTTTTCCTAACATCTAATCTGAATCTGCCCTGGTGCAGCTTGGGTCCATTCCCCCTTGTCCTATCACCTGTCACTTGGGCAAAGAGACCAACTCTCCACAACTTCCTTTCAAGTAATTGTAAGTGGTGATAAAGTCTCCCCTCAGCCTCCTCTTCTCAGGGCTAAACAACCCCAGTATGCTCAGCTGCTGCTCATAACGTTTGCTCTCCAGACCCCTCACCAGCCTGGTTGCCCTTCTCTAGACACGCTCCAGGACCTTGATTTCTGTCTTGTAGTGAGGGGCACAAAACTGAACACAGTATTTGAGGTGTGGCCTAACCAAGGCCAAGTATAGGGGGACAATCACCTCCCTGGACCTGCTGGCCATGCCATTTGTGATACAAGCCAAGATGTCATTAGCCTTCTTGTCCACCTGTGCACACTACTGGCTCTTATTCAGTCAGCGGTCAACCAACACCTCCAGATCCTTCTCTGCCAGGCAGCTGTCTAGCCACTCTTCCCCAAGCCTGTAGTGCTGCATGGGGTTGTTATGTCCCAAGTGCAGGACCTGGCACTTGGCCTTGTTGAACCTCATCCCGCTCATCTCAGCCCATTGATCTAGCCTGTTCAGGTAAGAGCCTCCCTACCCTCAAGCAGATTGACACTTCCTCCCAGCTTAGTGTCATCTGCAAATTTACTAAGGGAACACTCAATCCCTTCATCCAGGTCATTGATAAAGATGTTGAACAAAACTGGACTCAGAACTGAGCCGTGGGGGACACCACTTGTGACCGGTCTCCAGCAGGATTTGGCTTCATTTACCACCACTTTTTGGGCTTTGTCATCCCACCAATTTTACCCAGCAGAGGGTGCACCTATCCCACCAGTGGCAGCCAGTTTCTCAAGCAGAATGCTATGAGAAATGGTGTCAAAGGCTTTGCTGAAGTCCAAGTACACTACATCCACAGTCTTTTCCTCATCCACTAAATGAAGGTGATCAGGTTAGTTTGGTAGGACCTGCCTTTCATAAACCCATGCTGACTGGGCCTGATCACCTGATTGTTGAGTGTGCACTGAGGCACAGAAAGAGTTGAGTACCTCAGCCTTGTCCTGATCCCTTGTCACTATTGTTCCCCCTGCATTCAGTAAGGGCTGCAGATTGTCCTTGGCCCTCCTTTTGCTGTTGATGTATCTGTAGAAAGGTATTTTATTAACTTTCACAGAATTGGCCAATCTGAGTTCCAGTTGGGCTTTAGCCCTTCTGATTTTCCCTCTACATAACCTTATTTCATCTCATTTTTGTACAGATAATTTTACAGAAAACATGTTTTACACATCAAGAAAAAAAAAAAAAACCCAACATAATTTTGATTGGCTTGGTGACCTAGCTTCAATCCATAATGACTAAAATAGTTTAGAATAAAAGTAATGCTAAATTCTATCTAAGCATGATGACTTTAGGGAGGGATTATGTAGGATATAAACAATGGCAACATTTTGTCTACTGTATCCATCTATGAATTTTAAAAATAAAGCACTTGGATAAAAAAATCAAGGTGATAGTGTTATTCATTTGTACTGCTGCTTAGTGGATCATTAATCTCTTAAGCCTGAAGTGCACATCAGCTGTAAGATTTATTTATGGATAAAAAGGGTGATACTTTTTATCCGATTTTCAAATTCAACTTGGATCCAGGAAAGCAAAGCTGGGCTTTCAAGTGTTCCTGTCCAAAGGACATTCACATAGGCAACTGATAAATTTGGTAAAAAGATGACAAACATGATGTTTGTAGTACCCAGTAACAATATCAGCTTTGTGTCTGTGCTGGTTTTGACTGGGATAGAGTTAATGTTCTTCACAGTAGGTAGTACGGGGTTGTGTTTTGGATTTGTGCTGAGAACACTGTTGGTAACACAGGGGTGTTTTCCTTACTGCTGAACAGTGTAGTACACATGGACCTACACAAAACTTGCCTGGACACTACCCTGAGCAGCCTGCTTTGAGCAAGGCATTGGACCAAGCATCTTCCAGAGTTACCTTCCAATCACAACTTGTTCATAATTCCCTTGTATTTGTCTTTCACCTCAGTATGGAGTCATTCTCCTACTTTTGCACTCAGAAAGGTTAGTTTTAGTGATTCAAAAAAGTCCTTTAGGACGTGCTTAATAAGGGAAACATGCAGACTGGTCTACTCCAAAGCTTTAGAGGTGGATCTTTGAACAACAAAAGTCCCCGCACAGAAAGCAGTCTCTCAGCCTTTTGGAGCTGCCCTGGAGTTTTAATGTTAGGATATATGTGGACTCTGGGGGGGATGCTTGCTCTGCCATTGCTTATGCTTACTCTCTTAGGATCACTTTACCTCCCCTAGTTGGCTATTTTAGACTGTGGAAGTAAGTAATGTTTCATTCCCCCTAGTCTTTCTGATGAAAAGAAGAAAAAAAAGAGGCCAAACAGTTTGTGCTGCTACTCTTGTTTTGATGGGGGTAGGTGGGAGGATTTCTTAGTTTGCTTGGTTGGTTGTGTTTTGACCTAAAAATGCTAGAAGAGTAGTCTGGCCGAAGGGGATCCCACCGAAGTTCCCAATGATAGTCATGTTATTGAAGTGACTTGTGTCCCCAAAGAATCGGGTTGGCAAGGTTCAAAACTGAACAGACATCTCATATTTTTCTGTTAAATACATGTGAATAAAAATGGCAAAGCTCAAATGATTTGAACAGTCAGACTTTCAATTTCAGTTATTGTGGGTTCGTTTCTTCAAATATCACATACCCTTCCAAAAAGGCTGGGAAGACAATGCCTGAATGTCTGATGAAAAGGTAAAACCACCTTATATATTTATACAGAGTGTTTATATATAATGAGGGCCTATCCAATTTCATAAATACTTATTAAAAAGGCAGCTTTTCTTTCCCGTTGTCCCCCCACACACACACTTTTGTTTTTTAACCTGTGAATCATCCTTCATTAGCAACTTAATGATAAAAGCTGTTTAAGACTCAATTGCTTTTGCTTAGGAAGATTTCCATATTGGAAATGGCTGAAATTGGAAAAAAGAAATGAAAAAGGAAGGGAAGAGAGGGTTAGTACCCTCAGCATACTCTGTTGCTCCTGGTTTTATACAGCCAGTTCAGTGTACTTTAAGATAGACAACTGGAATACATGAAATACTACGTTCTTCAGGGTCCCAGAGCATGAAAACCCTGAGGAAAAGATTACTACATAATTGAGCCCGTGAACTGCAGAGAACTCCTACTACAGGGCAAGCTCTAAGAGAAAGTTGAGGAAGGCATTGACCAGCCTCAGAAATTTTCTGGCAGAAGACAAAAAAAATAGAAGAAAAAATGTTTTTGAAGAGAACAAAAGTAGAATCTCCAAAGTAGCTGAAAAATCACAGCAGATCTACTAAATATCAAAGGTAATTTTGTTAGGCAGTCCTCAGCTGGAGCCTCTTGGAGAAGAGCAGGCATTTATGATCTGTCTGTACAGAAATTCTTTGTATAAGTATAGTTGTTTTTTACTTATTTTTCTGCTAAACATGATTTTATTTTTCCTTTAATCCAAAATACCTCTAGATTTTAGAGGGTTTTTTTAGTGAATGACCATTCATTTTAGAAGTCTTAACTTTGATATGTCTGTCTTCTAAAGGTCTGCTCTAAAAAGACATGTGAGCAGCCCTGAAAAATGATTTTTTTGACAAGCAAGGCACACAAAGTTTGTGGGCACAAATGGTTGGATGTGACTGGAATGTGGTATAGTGCCTGCTGAGAGTTTTACTGAAATGCTGCCACCATTCAGTTGCACGCAGACCTGCTGTGTTAAGAGGAGCTTTTTCATAGATTGCTTGTAAAATATTTGTAATATCTTAGATCTATAGGGCAAAGCGAATTAAAACAGGTATATGGTGTTTCCTTAACTGATTATTTTGCTCACAGAGCTGGTACAAGACTCCTTTTTTCTTATCTACTCCACTGACATACCTATATGTTTTTTTTCCAGTTGTTAATTTTTGTTTAGATTCTGTAATACCTACCTGAGACAGTGTATAGAACATAAAATGGAGGACTCAAAGCACCCTGTGCAGTACTGATGAGGCATAAAAAGATATGATGCAGTTGGGTTTAGAAGACATATCCAATGTATGAGGGAAAATGTATTCCACGTCTACATCACTGATGTGCTGCTGAAAGGAGGAACTGAGCAGTGCCCTTGTACTAAATGCTGTGTATATATAGATACACACACGCACATATATACGTTCTTGCCTGTAAAATTCTGTATTACTATGTCACTATATGATTCATTTAAGGAGTTATGGGTATAAATGAAGAAATCAATTAATTAGTATATACATTATATATGCATCCTTTGCATTGACATTATTTTAGAGGATGCCTCCTTTAAAAGCTGCAGCAGTGTGATCTCTTGCTCTCCCAAACTTCTTAAGAATCTGCACTAGATAAAAATAGATTGAATTAGTTGGCACTTCTGTTTTTCAATCATGATCATGATCAAAAGTATAACTTTGCATCCAGTCTCTGGCTTAAGGTTCTTTTCCGATTAGAGATCTTGTGTTGGCATGACAGTCTCGTTTCTTTGTCACTCTGAAGTAACAGCTGCTTTTCACTGAAGAAGTTGGAAAAAGTCATTCATACTGTCATGGTAAACCTCATTTACTGCATGGCCTTGGTCCTTCTCCACTGAACTTTACACAGGGCAAGTGCTGTGGGCATTTACCTGATAGGGAGGTTTCTAGCCAAAGAAATGCCACCAGAAGAGGGGGCAATGCAATTGCAGAAGGAAGCATTTGTTGAAAAAGGTTGTTAATTTTGGACAAGGAGGTTTTCATTCTATATTGCATAATGTAGTTTCCCAGCTGGGGCTTCCTCTTTCTCTGTTAGATAAGACTGTGTGGGGGCAGAAGGATGTGGAAGGAAACTGCCAGCTTATTTCTGTGGCAGGATGAAAACCAAGAAACAGTTGCAATTTATATACTAGGCTGGAAAGTGTATTTTGAAGCAAAGAGAATAGCTGTGATGGCTGAGTCCGTTTGCATGAGACTATCCTTCCACAGTAGTTATGAGGCAATGGTTCACACAAATCTGTGACTAGTTCAGAGGTACCTCTTCTCTAATGCCTGAGATAAGGTGAGGTCCTGTACAGAAACCTACACTGCAGTGAAGCTGTGGGTGCACGGGCACCATGCACAAATCAGGCCAAGGGTAAATGCCATGAGAACATATGCTAATATCTGAATTTTTTTATAGGTATTATTAACACTCTTCTAGGTATCATTGACCAGGTTTGTGTTCAGTTCTGAAGATTGACACTTCCCAGGGACCTTAAACTTCACAGAGAAGAAGAATGGGACAGGCAGGGAGTTACTGGAGAGGTTCAGGTGTTTGCTATGATTCTGAAATGTTGCTGAACATCTTGCTTTTCAAGGCTGAAGCTGCTTGACTGCACTGACAAGCATGTTCCCATCAGTAATTCCTGCCTTGAATCTGCTAAGATAAGCAATATATGCTAACCATGGTGGAGATGACATTCAGGTGGTTGGTAACGCATCCTGTAAACCACACCTCTGTCTGAAACAGCATCCTGGGCCTTGAAAAGCAAGATGTTCAGCAACATGTCGCTCCAGAACAAGACAAATAATGGGACCCATTTCTAAAACAATCCCATAGCCACCATGGCCAAGGAACATGGCATTCATTGGGTTTATCACATCCCCTGTTACCCACCAGCCTCTGGAACAAATGATCAATAAAATAAATTGCTAAAGACTATGCCAAGGATGATGACTGCTGAGCCATAGAAACAGTGGGATGTAAATTTAGCAGAAGACACTTGGCTGGTTAAGACCAGAGCTTTTGCTAACTGACCTTGCTCTTCCCAGGAAAAGGCCCTACACACTATAGAAGGAGGTAAGGTTACAGTAATATATGTAAGGGAACTGCCTGACAGAGATAGTATAGGTTCCTCCTCCCCTGAGAACAAGTAAATCCACTTGTTGGGTAGCTTTCACTCAAGAATGTGGATGTACTTTTGGGGGTAATGTGAGCAGGACTGGAAAAACTGGCAAGTACCTCAAGGAGATATAATCTTAGGGGAATTAAGTAATGATTTGAGTTGTATGTTATAGGAAGTACTATAGAAGAAACAGCCTGAATTAACAGAGAATATCATCTGTGTAGTTGTTAAAGGATGGGGTAGGTGTTGAAGACGGAAGATGAGCATCGTGCAAATGATAGGGAATAAGGTGTGGAGATTGTATGGGGCATGGCTAGGATGCAGTTAACTTTCTTAATAGCAGTCTGTATGGTGTAGTGTTTTGGATTTGTGGCTAAAACAGTTTTGACAGCACAGTAATAGTGCTTGCATAGCATGAAGGATTTCTCTTTGTCCTCTTCTGTCTCCTGCTTCCCTCTAACATGAGTGGGAGAGAAGGTGGGAGAAGATGCCGTCAGCACAGCAGACTCAAAATGACCAAAGAATTCTTTAACAACATCATCTTTTACAACATCATACTCAGCAATAAAATAAGGAGAGGCATGGGGTTTGGCTTTCAAGTTGGCCATTGCTCAGAGACTGACAGGGCATCATTTTGCTTGTGGCAGGTGACAAGGGACTGGTTTTGCATCACTTTTTTCCTCTTACCTCTACCTATCAAATTGTCTTAATCTCAAGCTATGTATTACTCGCTTTTGTTTTCCTTACTCTGTCCTCTTGCTTGTTGCCCTGGAATTCCACTGGGGCTGTCCTGTAGGAGCTGGCTGCTCCTTTCCATTCTGCTATGCTTGTACCTTTCTGAAAAAGTTGCAGGGTTTTTACACATGTTTTGTGCTGTTGAGGATCCATTGCAAGGTGCAGCTTCTACTTTGCCATGTCCAATGACAGAGCAGAAATGGTCAGAAAAGCGTCTTTCTACAGGAAACCTGAACAGGTAGAAAGAGTCAGATTTAGTTGTGGTCCCGAACTATAGGCATGCAATACAATCAGTATCACTGCTGTGAAAGGCAGAGTGACACTTAGACTTGCTGCTAAGATATATGATTGTCAGAGGGATTAGAAGGTGCCTTGATGGAGTTTCCCATTCCTCCTCTCTGCCCCAATTTCTTTATTTCCTTGCCCAGACCTCAACAAAAGTATATGGGCTATGCTTTGCCATGCAGAGACCTTCCCCTTCTCTGGCTGCTTCCATCCAGTGGTGCTGAGATCACACTCTCCCTTGTCTGACTTTGTGGAAACGATTCTATGGTTCTCTGTTTTTCTGATTCTATGAGCCTACATCACTGAGCTTAATCATTCTCTGTCTCTTATAGATAGCAATAGAAATTTGGGATCTCTATATTTCTCTGCAAAATCGGTGCAGTTTCATCTGCAAAAGCCAGTTTCTTCATTCCTTCCATTGTTTGTTTATTGGCTTGTGTTTGGGTTGCAGAGAGAGCATCTTTCAATGTTGTATTTGCACCTGCTAAAGTAGGTCCTGACCAGTGGCTGTGACCTCAGCAGTAGCACTTTGAGCTGTGTTCCAGGAAAGCACTGCAAAAGGGACTGGGCAAAGCAGAACAGAAAGAGGACAAAGATAAAACTTACCACAAAACCTTCCTGTGTATTGTCTTGCTTGCAAGCTACCTTCAAACTCAGCGATTTGGAGTTGTTACACTTTCTTGTGCTCAGATTTAGCCTGAAACTCTTGCATTATCCCACTAAGAGCTGAGAATGATCTGGTGACTAGCATGTGCCAAAGGTTATTGTGGTGAGGCAGTCTGCATGCAGCCAAACTGCTTTGGAAGGAGAGCTTGTCTGCAGAGCAGAGAGTTGTGTAAGATCAAATGAGTCAGAAAAGGATCCCAACCCATTTGACTTTGTAGAATAGAAATTACATTAATAATCCTTCCCCCATCCATGTGCAGATCTTTTTTCAAAGATCATTTGTGGGGTTTTTTGTTAGCAGCAGAAAGATTGGGGGAAGTGTAAATAGGAAAGGAAAAAAAACTTCAAGCAGCAGAGAATGGGATCTTCAGGCTTGGATCTGATGCCTCCAAAAACCAGAATCAAAACTCAATAGCCTTGGTGACGGTTGAGCAGGTATTCTTTATTGCAGCACTGGGCACACAGGGGATCACTCCTCGAATGTTTGCCCTTTTAAAGCCAAATTTCTCATATTTATACAGATCAACTCTACATATTCATTATAATTCCTAAGAAAAGGCAGGGTTATGCAAATTATTTCCAAGAAGTCATTTATGTCAACTAGAGCATGCTCAGTGACACTCAGGGGGTCTTCTGGTGGTCTTCGGGGATGAAGGCTGGACATTTTCCTCTCCCTCAGCACATGCTCTTCAGGGTTTTCTCCATAGTTTCCAAAACACATTCCTGAGCTCAAAAACACATTCCTGCACAAACTAGTTTAGGAACCCCTTTTAGCTGAAAGCAAGATATACTCTGTCTCTCGGTTGGTTGTTGGTCTCATTATTTATGTCTCCCCTATCTTCAGTTTCTTTATCTTCAAGGCTGTTCCACTGTTATGGCTACGTTTTGTAGCTGCTCTCACGACACAGCTCACACAGTTACAGCTATATCCTACTGAAATCCAAAACAAATCTATTCTTAAAACATGAAAATTCTTATTGTAATTGTTATATTAATTGTATCTTTAGCTACATCTACATCAGTCTACTCAACATTATTACATTTCATTGAATCAGATCTTCACCCAGTTTCACATTCTCCTGCAT
Organism: Gallinula chloropus; assembly: GCF_964237585.1. Taxonomy (NCBI): domain Eukaryota; kingdom Metazoa; phylum Chordata; class Aves; order Gruiformes; family Rallidae; genus Gallinula; species Gallinula chloropus. The sequence continues at coordinate 67,055,733 of NC_140085.1, forward strand.
TATTCAGAGATAAGCTTTTTTCACTTTAGATGTTACTTGCAGCTGTCTGCCTTTTGCAACCTGGCCTCTACTGAAGGTGTTAAAAATGGTATTTTTTTCCAAAAAGCTTGTTAATAATTTCCTATGTGGAATCCTAGTCCAATGCTTTTTAAAAAATCCCACTTTCAGGTGAGTCAGGCATCTCCTCAGAGCACGTTGACCAGGATGAGCTCTCCTTATGAACTAAACCACTGAGATTTGTATTACTTGTCCTTCAAAATTTTCTTGAAAGCTGCCTATGTTGGGTGAGTCTGGGAGTCTGTATTTTGTCCAGATATAAGGAACAGGCAATGTATCTCAGAGGTGGCATTATGGGAGCATTAGCTGGTCCCTTGTCCCTCGCAGTCAGTGATCCTCCAGAAGCCCTGCAGCAGAATAATCTTCATCTCACAGCAAGTGGAAGGTGCTGTCACTTTGTAACTGTGCTAGTGTGGCCTCCCCTTGGGTACTGTGTGCAGTTTTGGGCACCATAGTGCAAGAGGGACACAAAACTATTGGCGAGTGCCCAGAGGAGGGCAAGGAGGATGGTGAAGGGTCTGGAGGGGAGGGGTCTTATGAGGATTGGCTGAAGTCCCTTGGTTTGTTCAGCCTAGGGAAGAGGAGGCTGAGGGGAGATGTCATTGATGTCTATTCCTCCCTGAAGAGGGAGAGCACCAGGGCAGGAAGCGATCTCTTCTCTTTGGTGACCAGTGACAGAGCCTGAGGGAACAATATGAAGCTTCAAGAGGGAGGTTTCAGCTGGCTGTTCAGAAGAGACTCTTTCCTGAGAGAGTGGCCAGGCACTGGCACAGGGTCCCTAAGGAATGGTAACTGCACTGAGCTTGGCTGAACTAATAATTTCAAATTTGTAAAACGACTGCTACTCTCACGCAGTGAAGCTGTATTAAAGCCATGTTCTCAGCATCTCAAGATGAACAAAGTATCACAAGTGGCTTTTGCAGATTCTTTTTCTCTAAGGGTAATGGTGTCACTGGCATTTTTCTAAACAAAATTTGCATGATTTCTTTTTTTTCCCTAAGTTTTTAGAGTCACCTATCCTACCACCTCTAACAAAACTAATTCCTTAGCACCTCAAGAACATGACAAGTGTTTTGGGACCTCTGCTATTGCTTATTCCAATACTAAATGTCCAACTTTTTCTTTGAAAATAGGAAACATTGTGTGTTCTAAGTAACTTCCACCACAAGCCAAATCTTTTGTCCCAAATTGGTGACCTTTTGAACTCATTTCTCTAAAGCCTCCTTCCCAAAGACTGCACTGCAGAAAAGTAAACATCGGCTTTGTCTTCTGTTCAGAATGGCCCCTCCTTCACATGGAACATCAGCTGTGCTTAATCAGCAGACAGTTGTAACTCAGGAAGCTGCTAAGCAGGTTGATGTGTGTATTTGTGTCCCGTGAATGCAAAAGCACCCACAGGTTTTCTACTTAGCAAGTTTTTAGCCACTTAGCTCTGTTTGTTGATTCTTTCATGGAGGAATCACTCCAGTTGACTAAAATCAAATTCTGCAGGGGGAGAACTTCTTGGAAATCGTGCTGTTATGCCATTGGCATCACAGCTAGAGGCAGAGGAGACAACTCCTTCAAACTCGAGAAGTACTTCTGGAGGAGCATCACCCCATTAACTGAGCAGAGGAACCCCGTTAACCCACTCAAGACCATATTTTGCTTGAAACATTGTGATACAGGTCTGTGAAAATAGGCTGAGCCCCGAGGAACATCTTTGGGAGGTGTCCCTCAGTTGCAGGTTCTTCTTGATAATGATCACTAATGGAGCCTGCCCTGTGTCTAGGATGTGCCCTCTGAGGGCACATGTTATTGGCAGGCTGAGCTACTCAGATGAGTGTCAGCCTGTTGCCCAACTGCATGAAGGATTAAAGCCACACTAGTACTTCTCTGCAGGCATGAACCACAGAAGCTCTGAGAGGTCAGGTTTGGATTGACTTGGGGTTCCCTGTCCTTAGCATTGGGATGAGATGGTGGCCAAGCCAGAGACAGTGTGAAATGTTTCACCTCTTTCTCACCTTTTCCTTGCAGTGGGCATGACAAGAGATCATAAAAGAATCATAAACTGCAAACTTCAGGTTTATTTAACAACTAAGATATCAACATCAGCAAAAGATAACTTTGTGGAAAAAAGAAAGCTCAGAGGCAAAGTAAATAAATCACTTGAAATCAAACTTCTTCCCTGGTAGAGGATTTCCTTGTAGGCAGCATTTGTTCCTCAGTCCTGTGACTTTCTGTGGCTTTCTGGGTTTGATGGACTTCATGTAGTTCCAGAGTGGCCCTAGGACAGCTTCCCCTTTTCTGTCCCCTCTGATGAATAGCTGCTTGGATCTGCTGCTTGCTGATGCCTCCAAACTCCCCCTGGGACCAGTGGCTCACAGGGAAGGGCTTCCAGGCTGACCCTCGGTAGAGGCCACCTAAGCAAAGGGCAGCAGCAAAAATGTTTTGTGGAGAATGGGGTCAGTGAGAAGTCCTGCTTGTCTGAGAGGCATGAAAATATGCATCAGAATGCATATAGTAAGAATGTGGGAGTTTTTCCTCTATGATTCCATTTTCCCTACACCAGGCCACAACTTTCTGGTGAGAAATTCTTTCATGAAATACAAACTTTTGTTTATTTCTAAATTAATAAGAGTGACATCACTGTCACCTCATCATGAATTCATAGAGCTTTCTCCATCCTGCAGATGAGGGAGAGAGCCACGAATGGCTCATTTCACTTAGGAATGGTTCTGCCTCAAAGGACACGGGATGAGTGAGAATCCTCTGAGTCTTGATGCATGATTTTCTCCTTTGATCATTATCCCAGGAAAACAGGAGAGTCCTCCATGGTGTCGTTCTCCACAGGACTTTCTCTCCTGCTTCTCCCCAAATTCTGCACAGACAGCTGTGGTTCAGATTTGATATTGTCTGTCCAGTTGAAGCTATTTTTGTGACTGTTTTTCAGGCGTTGCTGCTCTCTGCTGCTCTGCATCCTGTTCAGGGTGAAGTCTCAACTGATATACAGGAAGGCAGGGATAATATTCCTGCTTGGACATATTCTTTTTCTCTCTGCCTGACCTTTCTAAAGGAGTTGCAGGTTTTTTACACATATTTTGTGTTGTTGAGTATCCACTGCAAGATGCATCTACTATTTTGCCAAATCCAATGACAGAGCAGTTATACTCGTGAGTGGATCTTTCTACAGGAAACCTGAACAGGCAGAGAAAGTCAGATTTAGTTGCGTTCCTGACCTGGGCTGGTTGCAATACAATCACTATCATTGCTGTGAAAGGCAGAGTGACACTTGGACATGCTGCTAAGTGATATGATTTTCAGGGAGATTAGAAGATGCCTTTTTGGAGTCTTCCCTTTCCACCCACCCACCCCAGTTCATCAATTTTCTTGCCCAGATCTCAACAAAAGTATATGGGCCATGCTTTCCCATGCAGAGACCTTCCCCTTCCTTGGTAGCTTCCATCCAGTGCTGCTGACATCAGTCTCCCTTGTCCCTGCCTGCCATACCCTGCCTTTCTCCACTGAACTCCATCTAGGCAGGTTCCTCCTTCCCTGCCAGAACTACAGCTGTGTCCTCTCTGGCCATCCCACAGTGACATGCCTGTGCATGTTCCCAGGAATCTGCTGAAGCAGCTGAATTTCAATGGGTCAGGTTGCTACAAACTGCAGCCCCTGATCTCACTTGGACTCCCTGTTCTTGCCTCAGTTTTGGTTTTCTTCTAAAACTGGTTTCAGACACTGCATCACAGTGACCTGCTGGAATGAGCTTACATGCTTGTGTTATGGTCCATGTTGTTAATCCACTTCCATGTCTTGTTGCTCTCAGAGTATGTGAGACCAAGTAAGTAGTAATGACCTCTGGATTGGTTATGAAGATATTCCTAGAAAGGAAACAAGCAATGCTAGCAGATTAAAATGACATTTCCTTGCTCAGAGGCACACAGGAAGCCCAGTGCTGAATAGCCCACAGAGAAAGCCCAGCATGCATCCAGCCACCCCATGTCTGGCCAGGCCTTCAGAGGCTGAAGTTTTCCTCTTTTATTGGATCTCATCTCTCTCCCTGGGCCTTCTCAGGATCAGATGAAATACTAGAAAGGCTACACACTGTACTTAGCCAAGCATGACTTGATACTGGACACACTTCCCTATTCTGACTGTGAGGGGAAAGCTTTTCTGTTTCATTAGAGCAATGGCTCTCACAGTTCAGTGTCTGTTCAACTTGCTCAGTCTTGGTTTGTGTGCTCAATCTCTCTAAAACTTTAGTCATCTAGGCAGAGAGTTTTCTCCTTCCCATGGGTGCATGCCTGGGGAGAGAAGCTTCCAGAGGCAAGATTTCAAGCAGCAGGGTGCATCTTGCAATGCAGGAGTTTGCCACCAATCCCAAGTGCTTGGTGCACATGGCTGGCAGTAGCCCCCAAAGACATATAACCTGCAAAGTCAAGTGTACCCCATCAACCTTTCGCATTCTGGTCAGGCAGCCCCAGAAGCAGCCCCATGAATTCCCATCTCACCAGCTCTTCCTGGCTTTCAATGACCACGAGGTCTGAACCCATGTCATTACTTTGATGACGGGAGGTATTCCAGTCCATTGCCTTCCCCATTGGAAAAAAGCAGTAGCAATGATTCCCATGCTTTTGCCAGTGTTGGGGGCAGCCTGCAGGAGGGAGAAAGAAGTTCAGAAAAACCCATGTTCACACCAACAAAATGATCCCATTAAAAAAGAAAGATAGGAGAGGAAGTTACAAGCAGAAATGTACCTGTGTGGTCTTGCCCATTATTTTCACCCCGTGTCCATGGCTCCCTGCTCCTCACCGTAGCTGCTGCCGGTGCAGAGGTCCCTGGGCATGTGTCAGAGAAATAGAATGACAGCTGTACCAATCCTGCCTTTTGAGTCTTGGCTCAGGACATTTAGAGAAATGGTGAGGGCAAAATGCTGCTTTCAGATGTTTTATTTGCTTGCTGAAATATATGGCAACAGTGATGCTACCAAAAAAAGGACATTTCTTCCCATTGCCAGGCACGGCACTGGGAGTAAACCAGGAGCTGGGAAAGGTGATGTGATTCAGGGAGACAGGGACTGCATGATGCAGCTTTGCTGGTTACCCAGCAGCTCCTGAACACCAAAAGGGCCATGTGGTTACTTGAAATGCAAAGAACGGAGGGGTATTTAGAGAGCAGTGCACACACATTGGTCCAGCCTGTCAATGATGGTGCTGTGACACCAAAGGGGTTGGTATATCCATGTCCATTCACCCGGCCATGGGCTCCCCTGCACTCGCATGAGAGAGTGATCAGTTCTGCCCCCTTAAACAGTCAGGCAGAGCAGATGAAAACATGAAATGTCTCTGGCCTGGAGAGCTCACCCTGTGAGTGTACAGGGAAAGGAGGTGGATTCCTGAGAAGTCAGATTGTTTCCTTGGTTTTCTTCTGAAGATGACATAGAACAACCCACCCCTTCTTGAAAGGCAATCTCATAGGCTTTTGGAAACTGGTTTTTGAATGACAGAGGGTTACCTACCTGACGTTGGGACAGGTGAGCTGCTTGTAGCTGGGTGGTCTGGAAATAAGCACAGAGTTTCTGCTTTGAATGGCTGACTGTTTTGACATGTACTTTTCAGAGCGCCTCTTGAACCCCACCATCACCGCACACAGAATGTCTAAAAAACCACTGTCCTGTGCCTTCAAATTAGCATTTTATTGCTTTTGGGTTTGGATGTCCTCACTTAGATGCCGGTGAGAGATAGCCAGGAATCATTTCCAGTCATTACATGGTTTAGCAGGACTTCCATGTGATTATCAGACACACTGCTAAGGCCAGTAAGAGGATTATCCCAGCAACCAGTCCCACGACACGTGCCCAGATTGCCTCACTCCATTCACTTCCACACATGAGGAATGAGAGTAGCTACAGCATCGAAGCAACCTGAAAACTCCAGGTCGTGCAAAATGGGAAGGGGCGACTGGTTAATGAGAGGGCAAGAAAAGTGAAAGCAATCCTGAGCTCTGCAGGGGATACATACAGCCAAGTAAGGAAGAAAGCATGCTAGGAAGGAGTGAACAGGACACATAGAAAGGGGGCAGATCCAGTCAATCCACGATCAAAGAGCAAAAGAGCAAACTGAAATAAAAAACCCCAAAGCAGCCAGACACCAGAGTCACAGCTCTTTTCTGTGAGATCCACATAATCACTGGGAAACGCTGTGTGTGAGTTAAGTGATCGCATAGGTAAGAATTTTGTAAATTTCTTCATATCAAATCAAACCAAACCTGTACATGAGGTATTTTGTGTTTTATTCATTAAACGGGCAGTTTGTAGGGACCAAGCCAGGACGAAAAGTCCCCGGAGCAAGGCTTGTGATGCTCAGCAAGCATCCGCAGGCTCTGCACGAGGCAGGCACTCCGACTCCTGATGGCTTTGCTGCAGGAAGCAGATCCTGCTGCCTGAGGAGATGCTGGGGGCAGGACCACTTGATGTTCAGCTATGGAATTATCTCCAAAATTGATAGAAACTTCTCTAAATATCACACAAGAAAAAGGGAGGAAACTGGGACCTGGGAAAGGTGATGTGATTCAGGGAGATGGGGACTGCGTGTTGCAGCTTTGCTGGTTACCCAGCAGCTCCTGAACACCAAAAGGGCCTTGTGGTTACTTGAAATGCAAAGAACGGAGGGGTATTTAAAGAGCAGTGCACAGATGAAATGTCTCTGTCCTCAAGAGCTTGCCCTGCAAGTGTACAGGGAAAGGGTGTGGATTCCTGAGAGGTCAGATTGTTTGTTTGGTTTCCCTCTGAAGTCAATTTAGACACCACCAGCTCCTCTGCCTTGAAAGTCAACCTGGCAGGCTTCTGGAAACTGTTATATGAATGACTGATGGTTACCTACCTGTCGTTGGATCAGGTGAGCGGATTGCTGCTGCGTTGTCTGGAAACAAGCGTACAGGTTCTGCTTTGAATAGCTGAACATTTACTCATACAGTGCCAGAGCTCCTCCTGATCCCCACCGTTACTCCTCACAGAGTCTATCAAATTCTTTTCAGTTGTGAGCTGGCTGCCTCTTTCAAATGAGCTGTTGTTCATTATTTTTAAATGTTTTTGGTTTTATGGACATCTTTGTGGGATGATACGAGAACATCACCTTGAATTTTTCTCACAGAGAGCAATCATAATAGTAAAGGGCATTATCTCATCATAACTTGTTTCTTCCAAACATTTTCTAATCAATTATTTACTATTTGTGTGTTGTGAATTCTTTAATTTGTTTTTGGCTTTTTTTTCTTTCAGAATTTTAAACTTTCAAACCACTTGACTGTTGTAAGGTTTTCTTCTCACAAACAATTTGGCTAAAATACACTGTCCTGTCCTTCAAACTAGCCTTTTATTGTCAAAGATTTTGGTTGTCATGACGTAGAAGCCAGTCAGTGGGTGACAGTCAGATATCAATTGCAGTCATGAGATTTTTTAGCGAGACTTACACGTGATTATCATGCGCACGACTAAGAGCAGTAAGAGGATCACTGCAGCAACCAATCCTGCGACACTTGCTCTGTAGATTTTACCTACAGACAGAGAGAGAAAATAAAGATAAGGGGAACAACCCGTAAAGGAACCCTTTGTCTTCATTCTAAATGTCCTTTTCAGGTTCACACTGAGGCAGCTCTTCCAAGCAGGCAAAGCCCTTGGGAGCTGCCCCTTCTTGGGATAGATAGGCTCTGCACATACTCTTTTGGCAAATCATTGACAACCAACATGAACCCTTCTGCCACTGCCTAGACAACTCTGATAAACTCTGCTACACTGATACTAAAGTTAAGCACTCACTGGGATCCTTACCTGCCTTCTCAAAATACTGTGAAAGCAAATCTCCTTCAGCCTACCAGATAAAGGTGTTACACTCCTCATCCTAGCCAAGTTATCAGAGGAGTTGAACTGTCGCCGATTTCTGTTCTGACTGTTGTTTATGGAGCTTTGTTCAGGATTTATTTCACTGGGATCCTTGCTCTATTCACCAGTCTGCCAACTCAGTGGCTACTGGCCAGATGGTATAGAGCGAAAGGAGGTCCAAGATCAGACAAATAGTGTGTTTGATTTAAACAGTTTAACAGGAAAAACAAACAACATAATAATAATTACAAAATAATTGATGAACAGCACAATTTTCACCACCTGTAATTGCTGCCATATATGACCAAAAGATGACCAGCCTCTCATCTTCCGATACTGCCATGCAAGACACCCAGATGCTGCCATGCAAGAACCCCAACTCCCTGACTGTCCCCTTGACATCTCATTACCAGGGAAATATGAGCAACTGAAAGTCCCTGACTGCTTGGCATCAGGGTCTGATCAGCACCGCTCCCATGCTAACTCCCAAAGATAGCACTACACCAGCTACCAGAAAGGAAATCCACTCAATCCCTGGAGAATCCAGGACAGTCAGGAAATGCCTGCACCCTGAAAACAGGTTAATTGCACTAATCAACAAACCTCTTGGATATGTGCAAACTGTCTTCTGCTATACTAGTCTATGCAGTTAGCATCAAGAATGGGAAGGGTAGGGAGAAGTTTTAGAGTAAAACAGTAGCTTGTGGGAAGGAGATTGGTGTCCAGGAACCCTAAGGTGTCAATTTCAGAAATTGTCCCAGTACCCTTTGCAGGACTGGAGGGAGAAATGAAAAGGCAGCGTTTTAGCATGTGACTCAGAAGGTGGAATGCAGATTTCCAGTTCTTTGGGAATTTGGGATACATCTCAGGCAGAGTGTCCAAGCACTCCGGAGGAATGGGTTTCGTCTTAACTATGAAGGAGTCGAGCCACTGGACATGACATCCTGAAGATTTTTAAACTTTTTAAAATTATTAAGAGCCAGCTGGCAGGGTCAGAAGGTTGTAAGTAACTTAAAATGAGGAAAGGGAAGCTGACACAGGCTGAAGAGCAGTGGAAGGTGGTCACACCATTATGTGACACATGGAAACCATTCCCTCAAACATCAGAGTGTAGAAACAATCAGGTAGAAAATGCCAACCTGTCGTTTAAATAAAGTGTTAGCAGGCAAACAACAGCACACCTGCTTCTACACAAATAGTAGAAGTGTAAAAGAAAAGTTGGGAAGACCTGGAATGTCCCACTGTGGAATAAAATACTCACCTGACAACGTGTATGCAGGTGCTGCATTTGTATCTAGGGATTGTCCTTTCATGTCTGTGTCTGTATCACCTAAACCCAGAGAAAAACAGCAAAGGAACATGCAGGCATATTTCAAATGTAAAAGGAGAAAAATGTCTAAGAATGTCTGATGGTCTCATTCAATACATATCCCCATGTGAGTGGTGAGAGTTGCTACAACACCAAAGCCAACCTGAAAACTGCAGGTCCTGCTAAATGGGAAGTGGCGACTGGTCAATGAGAGGGTGAGAAAAGTGAAAGCAATTCTGAGCTCTGCAGAGGATAAATACAGCTGAGTGAGGAAGAAAGTGTGTGGGGAAGGAGCGAATGGGGGCACATGAGAAGGGGGCAGAAAGTAAGAAAGGTGATGTTGCAGTTTTATAAAACATTCAAAGTCATCGTGATCCACAGTGCTGACCCCCTTTGTTTCTATCACCAGACAGAGTTAAAGTCTTCTGTGCCACCTTCTGGTTTATGGAATTAATTCCATTCCTTTATGAACACTGCATTTGATCCAGGGAATCCATGATCAAAGAACAAAAGAGCAAAGTGAAAAAACCCCACAGCAGCCTGAAGCCAGTGTTCCAGCTCTTTTCTGTGAGATCCACATAATCACTGGGAAATGGCGTGTGTGAGTGAAGTGATAGCATAGAAGAAAGAGTTAGTAGAGAAGCATAAGAAGTAAGATTACATGGATTAAATGATAAGAAAAAATGGAACTTTTTATTAGGTGGCATCTCTTGTTCCTTTCTAATTAGCCATGAAGTCATCTGATGAAATAGGTGATAAAATCCTGATGTCTTGGAGTATTAGACACTCCAAGTGTCTGAAAACATATGACAAGTGATCACATTTCATGCAAAAGACAGGCACAGGATGGCACGAAATAGAAACTATTATGTCTGTCAAAGAGATATTAATGTTAAAAAGAGAGTGAAAAGAATGTAAAGCCAAAGTTTATACAGTTATACAGTTTATACACAGAAGAGAGGCTGAAATACACAAAGCAAGCTCAGTGCAGGCTGACGGACCTACCCTCAGCAAAAGACAGGCACAGGATGGCACAAAATAGAAACTACTATTTTTGTCAAAGAGATATTAATGTTAAAAAGAGAGTGAAAAGAATGCCTGTGATGCTCAGCCAGCATCCGCAGGCTCTGCATGAGGCAGGCACTCCGACTCCTGAGGGCTTTGCTGCAGGGATCAGAGCCTTAGTGCTCCGCAGCACTCCTTCAAAGTACACAGGAGAGAGGCTGAAATACACAGAGAAAGCTCAGTACACGCTGACGGACCTACCTTCAACACCAGTGATGTTCTGTAGTCTGGGCCTGGATTAGTCAGTGAAGTTCAAAGCAGCATAAGTGATATTTTCTGTAAGTTTTGCTCCCTCTTCTTCTGGACTCAGTTTTTGAAATGGTTCTCAGTCCTGAGGATGATTCAGAGCTCCCTCCCCTCTGTAACATTCAGGAGGAAGTTCTTCTGTCTTTCTGTCATACACAAGGTCGTAATGAGAAGGGAAACCTACATCTAATTGATATTTTGATAGCAGCAACGAAGTGAAAGGTCATGGCCTCTCTTTTGGGAAGTGGTTCTGACATTGAAGGATTTTGAGTTCCCACAATGACGGAATGACAGAATGTCAAGGATTGGAAGGGACCTTGAAAGATCATCTAATCCAACCTATTCCAACAGAGCAAGATCACCTAGATTAGGTCACACAAGAACATGTCCTGGTGGGTTTTGAATGTCTGAGGAGAAGGAGATTTCACAACCTCTCTGGGCAGCCTGTCCCAGTGCTCTGTCACCCTCATAGCAAAAAAACTTTTCCTTATGTCCATGTGGAACTTTCTATGCTCCAGCTTGCACCCATTTCCCCTTGTTAGAGGCAATGTCCTAGCTCATAACAGCATTTACCAATTGGAAATGCCAGCTTTAACTTTTGCACTGATGTCAGCTGTAATGAGCCAGGAGAAGCCTGACCCCTCAGCCTGATCAATAGGAGCCAGCAGCCTGGCCTGGCAGCCCTGAGGGCAAACTGCACCCTGGGGTGCATCAAACACAGCTGAACTATCCGACCAGAACTGGGGATGATCCTGCTGCCTTCAGCGTTGGTGCAGCCTCTCCTTGAGCACTGTGCAGTGCTGGGCCTGTCGTGGTTTTAGCCCCAGGCATCAGCTGAGCTCCATGCAGCCACCGCTCACTTCCCATACTTTCCCCCCACTTTCACCCCCACTTTCCTCACTTTGACCCCACTTTTCCCCCACTTTCACCCCCATTGGGTGGGGGTAAAGCAGGGCTCCATCATGCCTAATGGTTACTTGGGAAGACAAATGCCACCTCTCCAAACATCCCACCTTCCTTCTTTCCTCAGCTTCATATGCTGAGCATGAAGTCACATGGTATGGGCACCCTTTTGGAAATCCATTTGGAGTCAACTGTCCCGACTGTGTCCCTTCCCAACTACTTGTGTACCTCAGCCCACTCACTAGTGGGGTGGTGTAAGCAGCAGCAAAGGTCACTGTGTTTGTCTCATTGGGTGAGAAGGAGGCTGACCAGCATCCTCGGTGCTCTCTCCAGCTTCCTGAGGCTACACTGAGGCTGAGAAAGAATCTGATAACTTCCCATGGGATTTTGAAGGGGATGATGTTTACTAAAGGGTTAAGAGCATGTCACTAAGCACAGCACAGCCACCTACCAAGTAGTCATGGCAGAGACTTCTTCAGCATGGCAGTGGTCTGTTTGGGTATTCTGCCCCTCACTTCCTATACTCAGAGGCAAAGATATGCCATGCAAACACAGGGTGTGTGAGAGAAAGAAGAGGAAACGAAGCCGTTTCTTTGGTGGCTGATGACTCAGAAGTGCATCCTGTGGTCAAACATCCGTTTGCAGTGGCCCTCAGGCCTGAGACAGAGAGGTGTCGAGAAATATTGTGACAGGCAGCCCGCTCAGGAATGCTAATGTCTCTGATTAGACCTCTCTCATTTCTCTGGAGTTCCTGTGGATGGAAGGAAAGAGGGGAGAAATAAAATTACACAATCTGTTTTATAATTGGGAGCCACAAGACTCTGGCATAGCTGCACGTTTGGATGTGTCAGCTTTCTTGCTGCCTGGATGCATGACTAGCCATTACAGGCAAAGTCAGGACACAAGTCTCCCCTCTGACAGCAGGGAAGATCTCTGAGAAAGGAGAAGAATATGGAATTTTGATCCTTTCTCATTTTTTTTCCCGAATATGTCATGATTTGTGTTGAATGTGATGGGAAGGGCTACAACCGGAAGCACCTGAAACAGCAGAGGATAAAAGCCTCACAAGAAACCAGAGAAGTGCAGTGGTTGCGCTGCCCAGACTGGTTTTAGCCCCCAGTAATCCATGACAACATGGGATCTTCCCTGACCTAAGTGTTGTCCATAATAGCTGGAGTCCAAGTCATGACCTAAACTGACTGAATAGAAATTAATGGATAGTTCCATAAAATTGGAACTGGTATTTGATGGGGATGGCTTGTAGGCTTAAGGGAATGTCATCTGTGTAGATGTTAGAGGATGGGGTGGGTGTTGAAGAGGGAATAAGGAACTGTTACAGTACAGCCAATACCTGGCTGTTATCGATGATCTGGGCCAGAGTATTGAGTGCAGCCTCAGTAAGTTTGCAGATGACACCAAGTTGTGCAGAAGTGTTGACCCAGCTGTGTGCCCACATGGCCAAAAAGACCAACAATATCCATCCTGGCTTTTACCAGAAATAGTCTGGTCAGCAGAACTAGGGAAGTGATTGTCCCCTGGTACTCAGCATTGGTGAGGTCACACCTCGAGCACTGTGTTCACTTTTGGGCCCCTCAGTACAAGAAAGACATCAAAGTGCTGGAGTGTGTCCAGAGAGGGACAACAAAGATGCTCTGGAGCAGAAGTTTTCTAGCACTAAAGAGGCTGAGGGAGGCTGGGGTTGTTTAGCCTGAAGAACAGAAGGCTGAGGGGAGACCATTTTGCTCTCTACAACTCCCTGAAAGGAGGCTGTAGCCAGGTGGGTGTTGGTCTCCTCTCCCATGAAATAAGTGGTAGGACAAGAGGAAATGGCTTCAAGTTGCACCAGTGGAGGTTTAGATTGGATCTGAGGAAAAATGTCTTCACTGAAAGGGTTGTCAAGCACTGGCACAGGCTTCCCAGGGATGTGGTTGAAAAGGTGTGTAGATGTGGTGCTGGGTTAATGGTTGGATGTGGAAGTGCTAGGCTAACGTTTGGACTTGATGGGTTTAGAGGTCTTTTCCAGCCAGAAGGGGGTTTCGACTAGATGATCTTTTGAGGTCCTTTCTGCCTGCTGATGTCCTGTGATTCTCTGACTTTGTGAAAACGATTCTGTGGTTCTCTGATTTTCTGATGCTATGAGCCTACATCACTGAGCTTAATCATTCTCTGTCTGTGATAGAGAGCAATAGAAATTTGGCATCTCTACATTTCTCTGCAAAATTGGTGCAGTTTCATCTGCCAAAGCCAGGGCCATTACCAGGGATCTTGCTAAGCCCTTACAGAGCAACGCAATCCATGTTCTTATTAACCTGTGGAACATGCTTGTCTATAGGTACTTGTGCCTGTGGCTGGTTTTCAGGCCTGGCATTGTCCCTTGTCCCAGACTCATGTCCAACATGGAAGCTGGAGTATACTGAGAACCTCACGGAAAATGAATGGGATTTCTTCCACTGGTCATGCTCTATGTTGTATAATAAAGACTTATAGCTTTGCTATCCCTGTCACTCAACCCCGTGCTTCTCAAGGTCCACAGCCTTCTCTGAAATGTGTAGAAGCACAGCCAGTTACTTCTGAGTAACAGATTTCTGTGAGATGTTTTTAGTTTCTTCTGGCCATTTGGAAAAGACAGGATTAATTCCAACTCACCAGCTATTCTAATGAGTTTTCTTCCTTACCCCTCCTCCTTACGCCTCAGTGGTATTCTGTTCATCTAAGAAAGTTGTGAGAAAGTAGCACACGGATGTAAAGAGTGTTGGTTTTTTTCTTCCTTTTTGTTAATCATATCCTATGTGGAATCTCAGTTAAATGTTTTTTAAAAATCCTACTTTCAGGTGAGTCAGGCATCTCCTCAGAGAATGCTGACCAGGATGAGCTCTCCTTACGAACTAAACCACTGAGATTTGTATTACTTGTCCTTCAAAATTTTCTTGAAAGCTGCCTGTATTAGATGAGTCTGGGAGCCTGTATTTTGTCCAGATAGAAGGAACAGGCAATGTATCTCAGAGGTGGCATTATGGGAGCATTAGCTGGTCCCATGTCCCTCGCAGTCAGTGATCCTCCGGAAGCCCTGCAGCAGAATAAACTTCATCTGACAGCAAGTGGAAGGTGCTGTCATTTGTAACTGTGCTAGTGTGGCCTCCCCTTGGGTACTGTGTGCAGTTTTGGGCACCATAGTGCAAGAGGGACACAAAACTATTGGTGAGTGTCCAGAGGAGGGCAAGGAGGATGGTGAAGGGTCTGGAGGGGAGGGGTCTTATGAGGATTGGCTGAAGTCCCTTGGTTTGATCAGCCTAGGGAAGAGGAGGCTGAGGGGAGATGTCATTGATGTCTATTCCTTCCTGAAGAGGGAGAGCACCAGGGCAGGAACCGATCTCTTCTCTTTGGTGACCAGTGACAGAACCTGAGGGAACGATATGAAGCTGCAAGAGGGAGGTTTTGGCTGGCTGTTAGGAAGAGACTCTCCTGAGAGAGTGGCCAGGCACTGGCACAGGGTCCCCAGGGAAGTGGTCACAGCACTGATCTTGGCTGAGTTCAAGAAGTGTCCGGACGATGCGCTCAGTGCCGCTCTGACTTGTCTGGCCCTGTGTGGAGTCAGGAGTTGGACTCGATGATCCCTTCCAGCTCAGGATATTGAGTGATCCTATCAAGGCCACAGCTATGGTTTACTGGCCCTTTCAAGAAGACTGGGTTCATTAGAGCCAAAAAAAGAAAGGGGTATGGTCAGATGCCACAGGTTTACAGTACTTACTATCAGCTTTAACACCAGGTGGCAGTCTGTGACCCACAAGGGTACTCCGGGATCACAGATGCATGCACCCTCCTTGTGCCTCAACAAATACTGCTAAAGGGCATCAATTTTACCTAGTTTCCTGGAACTAATAATTTCAAATGTATAAAATGACTGCTATTCTCATGCAGTGAAGCTGTATTAAAGCCATGTTCTCAGCATCTCAAGATCCTGGGGGTGGGACAAGGGGCAATGGCTGCAAGTTGGAACATAGGAAGTTTGGAACAACATGTGGAAAATCTTTTTCACAGTGAGGGTGACAGAGCCCTGGGACAGCCTGCCCAGGGGGGTGGTGGAGTCTCCTTCACTGGAGGTATTCAAGACCCACCTGGACACCTGAGTGATATGTCCTAGGGAGCTGCTTTGGCAGGGGGGTTGGACCCGATGATCTCTCGAGGTCCCTTCCAACCCCTACAATTCTGTGATTCTATGGTTCTTTGATGAACAAAGTATCACAAGTGGCTTTTGCAGATTCTTTTTCTGTAAGGGTAATGGTGTCACTGGCATTTTTCTAAACAAAATTTGCATGATTTCTTTTTTTGCCCTAAGTTTTTACAGCCACCTATACTAACACCTCTAAGAAAATGAATTCTTTAGCACCTCAAGAACATGACAAGTGTTTTGGGCCCTCTGCTATTGCTTATTCCAATACTAAATGTCCAACTTTTTCTTTGAAAATATGAAAGGTTGTGTGTTCTAAGTAACTTCTGCCACAAGCCAAAGCTTTGGTCCCAAATTGGTGACCTTTTGAACTCATTTCTCTAAAGCCTCCTTCCCAAAGACTGCACTGCAGCTTCCCTCAGAGCAAAACACCTCAGAAAGTTTTAAACATGCCCACAGCCTCCATCTCCAGCATTTAAACCTAGTGACATGGTGACACTACACGTGAGACTTTCCTTCCAATGCCTGAGTTTACGATTAGCAGCCAACTGCCTTAATCTCCAGGCTGATTTCCCTTGAGTGACTGCGCTGAGGTGTCTTCGTCATCAGGCTACTTTTCCTAGCAAAACATGCTGATTTCCCAAACTCAAAAATGAAAGCAAAGATATGTTTCAAAAAATACAGTCCTTCAAGTATGGTGGGGTTTTTATTTCATACTCTGAAAAGAGAAGTATCAGTGTATAAACCCTCACAAAGCCTGGAAGTCACATACAATCCTCATTTCCTGGTTTGGTTTTGGTTTGTTTTCCTTGAGATTAACCCTGAAGAAAGAAGAGTCACACATAGTTGGGCCTTTGCAATGCAGAAAGATTGAAAACTCTGCTCACACAGATGTAACTAATACACAGTCACTGCTGGGCAGCTCACCCAGGAAAGAGAATGCTCTGTACCAGCACAAGCTGCCGTGTGTCAGAGCTACATCAGAGCGTAATAATGGAGCAATCTGCCAAAATAAACTACCCCACCCAGACAAAGTAGTTGTGCTAATTGCCATGTGGAGTTCAAGCACTGGCTCAATCGCAGGAAGGCTCTGCACTGCTCACTTGCACTCAGACTCCAGTGTGGGACCAGGAGGAGCAAGGGCTCTGGAGCAAACACTTCCCAGCTGGCGCTATGCCAAACATTTCTGCTCATCAAGAAGGGTTCCTTTCTTCCCAAACCAAGCTGTAGCTGAGACATCAAAACTGGCCTTTTAAAAGCAAGTGAGTGTCAACAGGCACTTTTGGAAACATCTGGTTTTCTTCCATTTCTATAGGTGGAGCAAACAGCACCGCTCACAGTTTTTGTCTCAGTCCAATAATTCCGTTACTTCTAATGCTGAAATAAGGAAAAAAGCACATTCTTAGTCCTGCTATAAGTAGATATACAGCCCTTTCAGGGAAACTTTGTGGCAGCTCCACCAATCATGACATCAGAGAATGAGCAAGCTTGGAAGGGACTTGTAGAGGTCATCTAGTCCAACCCCCTGTAGTAAGCAGGGGCACCTTGAACTCCATCCATTTGCTGAGAGCGTAAAAACTTGATAGGGAAATTTCCCTCTTCCCTACATGCAGCCCACCCTTACATCTCAGATGGTTCATGGTCAGAGACTCAGTAGAGGCTGGTGCCTTCCTCTCCAAAGATTCGTATGCACTCAATGTGCTCCAGCAGAAGTTACCAGGGCCAGGAAAAAACAGAAATCACCAAACAAAACCTAATCAAACAACAAAACCTGGTATGCATGAAACTTGAATTTTCTGTGCTTGGAAATGATTCTTCTCTCCTCCAGAGCCATTCTCCAGAGTCAACATCCATCTAGAATTGGATCCAGCAGAAAAGGAAACGTCGGCTTTGTCTTCTGTTCAGAATGGCCCCTCCTTCACATGGAACATCAGCCTTACTTAATCAGCAAACAGTTGTAACTCAGGAAGCTGCTAAGCGGCTTGATGTGTGTATTTGTGTCCACGTGAATGCAAAAGCAACCACAGGTTTTCTATTTAGCAAGTTTTCAGCCACTTAGCTCTGTTTGTTGATTCTTTCATGGAGGAATCACTCCAGTTGACTAAAATCAAATTCTGCAGGGGGAGAATTTCTTGGAAATCGTGCTGTTATGTCATTGGCATCACAGCTAGAGGCAGAGGAGACAACTCCTTCAAACTCGAGAAGTACTTCTGGAGGAGCATCACCCCATTAACTGAGCAGAGGAACCCCGTTAACCCACTCCAGACCACATTTTGCTTCAAACGCTGGGATACAGGTCTGTGAAAATAGGCTGAGCCCCGAGGAACATCTCTGGGAGGTGTCCCTCAGTTGCAGGTTCTTCTTGATAATGATCACTAATGGAGCCTGCCCTGTGTCTAGGATGTGCCCTCTGAGGGCACATGTTATTGGCAGGCTGAGCTACTCAGATGAGCGTCAGCCTGTTGCCCAGCTGCATGAAGGATTAAAGCCACACTAGTACTTCTCTGCAGGCATGAACCACAGAAGCTCTGAGAGGTCAGGTTTGGACTGACTTGGGGTTCCCTGTCGTTAGCATTGGGATGAGATGGTGGCCAAGCCAGAGACTGTGAAACCTTTCACCTCTTCCTCACCTTTTCCTTGCAGTGGGCGTGCCAAGAGATCATAAAAGAATCACAAGCTGCAAACTTCAGGTTTATTTAACAACTAAGATATCAACATCAGCAAAAGATAACTTTGTGGAAAAAAGAAAGCTTGGAGGCAAAGTAAATAAACCACTTGAAATCAAACTTCTTCCCTGGTAGAGGATTTCCTTGTAGGCAGCATTCGCTCCTCAGTCCTGTGACTTTCTGTGGCTTTCTGGGTTTGATGGACTTCAGGTAGTTCCAGAGTGGCCCTAGGGCAGCTTCCCCTTTTCTGTCCCCTCTGATGAATAGCTGCTTGGATCTGCTGCTTGCTGATGCCTCCAAACTCCCCCTGGGACCAGTGGCTCACAGGGAAGGGCTTCCAGGCTGACCCTCAGTAGAGGCCACCTGAGCAAAGGGCAGCAGCACAAAAGTTTTGTGCAGAATGGGGGCAGTGAGAAGTCCTGCTTGTCTGAGGGACATCAAAATATGCATTGAAGTCAGAACAAGGGAGTTTTTCCTCTAGGATTCCATTTTCCCTACACCAGGCCACAACTTTCTGGTGAGAAATTCTTTCATGAAATACAAACTTTTGTTTATTTCTAAATGAAAAGAGTGACTTCACTGTCACTTCATCATGAATTCATAGAGCTTTCTCCATCCTGCAGATGAGGGAGAGAGCCACGAATGGCACATTTCACTTAGGAATGGTTCTGCCTCAAAGGATATGGGAAGAATGAGAATCCTCTGAGTCTTGATGCATGATTTTCTCCTTTGATCATTATCCCAGGAAAACAGGAGAGTCCTCCGTGGTGTCGTTCTCCACAGGACTTTCTCCTGCTTCTCCCCAAATTCTGCACAGAGAGCTGTGGTTCAGATTTGATATATTCTCTCCATTTGAAGCAATTTTTGTGACTGTTTTTCAGACGTTGCTGCTCTCTGCTGCTCTGCATCCTGTTCAGGGCAAAGTCTCAACTGATATTCAGGAAGGCAGGGATAATATTCCTGCTTGGACATCTTGTTTTTATCTCTGCTTGTACCTTTCTGAAGGAGTTGCAGGTTTTTTACACATATTTTGTGTTGTTGAGGATCCATTGCAAGGTGCATCTGCTATTTTGCCAAATCCAATGACAGAGCAGTTATACCTGTTAGTGGATCTTTCTACAGGAAACCTGAACAGGCAGAGAAAGTCAGATTTAGTTGCGTTCCTGACCTGGGCTGGTTGCAATACAATCACTATCATTGCTGTGAAAGGCAGAGTGACACTTGGACATGCTGCTAAGCGAAATGATTGTCAGGGGGATTAGGAGGTGCCTTGTTGGAGTCTCCCCTTTCCCACCCACCCACCCCAATTCATCAATTTTCTTGCCCAGATCTCAACAAAAGTATAGGGGCCATGCTTTTCCATGCAGAGACCTCCCCCTTTCTTGGTAGCCTCCATCCAGTGGTGCTGACATCAGTCTCCCTTGTCCCTGCCTGCCATACCCTGCCTTTCTCCAATGAACTCCATCTAGGCAGGTTCCTCCTTCCCTGCCAGAACTACAGCTGGGTCCTCTCTGGCCATCCCGCAGTGACATGCCTGTGCATGTTCCCAGGAATCTGCTGAAGCACCTGAATCTCAAGGGGTCAGGTTGCTACAAACTGCAGCCCCTGATCTGGCTTGGACTCCCTGTTCTTGCCTCAGTTTTGGTTTTCTTCTAAAACTGGTTTCAGACATTGCATCACAGTGACCTGCTGGAATCAGCTTACATGCTTGTGTTATGGTCCATGTTGTTAATCCACTTCCATGTCTTGCTGCTCTCAGAGTATGTGAGACCAAGTAAGTAGTAATGACCTCTGGATTGTTTACAAAGATATTCCTAGAAAGGAAACAAGCAATGCTAGCAGATTAAAATGACATTTCCTTGCCCAGAGGCACGCAGGAAGCCCAGTGCTGAATAGCCCACAGAGAAAGCCCAGCATGCATCCAGCCACCCCATGTCTGGCCAGGGCTTCAGAGGCTGAAGTTTTCCTCTTTTATTGGATCTCCTCTCTCTCCCTGGGCCTTGTCAGGATCAGATGAAATACTAGAAAGGCTACACACTGCAGTTAGCCAAGCATGACTTGATACTGGACACACTTCCCTATTCTGACTGTGAGGGGAAAGCTTTTCGGTTTCATTAGAGCAATGGCTCTCACAGTTCAGTGTCTGTTCAACTTGCTCAGTCTTGGTTTGTGTGCTCAATCTTTCTAAAACATTAGTCATCTAGGCAGAGAGTTTTCTCCTTCCCATGGTTGCATGCCTGTGGACAGAAGCTTCCAGAGGCAAGATTTCAAGCAGCAGGGTGCATCTTGCAATGCAGGTGTTTGCCACCAATCACAAGTGCTTGGTGCACATGGCTGGCAGTAGCCCCCAAAGACATATAACCTGCAAAGTCAAGTGTACCCCATCAACCTTTCGCATTCTGGTCAAGCAACCCCAGAAGCAGCCCCATGAATTCCCATCTCACCAGCTCTTCCTGGCTTTCAATGACCACGAGGTCTGAACCCATGTCAGCACATTGCTGACGGGAGGTATTCCAGTCCATTGCCTTCCCCTCTGGAAAAAAGGAGTAGCAATGTTTCCCATGCTTTTGCCAGTGTTGGGGGCAGCCTGCAGAAGGGAAAAAGAGGTTTGGAAAAACCCCTGTCCACACCAACAAAATGATCCCATTTAAAAAGAAAGATAGGAGAGCAAGTTACGAGCAGAAAAGTACCTGTGTGGTCTTGCCCATTATTTTCACCCTGTGTCCGTGGCTTCCCGCTCATCACCGTAGCTGCTGCCGGTGCAGAGGTCCCTAGGCATGTGTCAGAGAAATAGAATGACAGCTGTCACAATCCTGCCTTTTAAGTCTTGGCTCAGGACTTTTAGAGAAATGGTGAGGGCAAAAAGCTGCTTTCAGTTTTCAGATGTTTTATTTGCCTGCTGAAATATATGGCAACAGTGATGCTACCGAAAAAAGGACATTTCTTCCCATTGCCAGGCACGGCACTGGGAGTAAACCAGGAGCTGGGAAAGGTGATGTGATTCAGGGAGATGGGGACTGCGTGATGCAGCTTTGCTGGTCACACAGCAGCTCCTGAACACCAAAAGGTAACGTTGTGGTTACTTGAAATGCAAAGAACAGAGGGGTATTTAAAGAGCAGTGCACAGACATTGGTCCATCCTGCCAATGATGGTGCTGTGACACCAAAGGGGTTGATATATCCACGTCCATTCACCCGGCCATGGGCTCCCCTGCACTCGCAGGAGAGAGTGATCAGTTCTGCCCCCTGAAACAGTCAGGCAGAGCTGACCAAGCCCGGCTTGCAAAGCAGATGAAAATGTGAAATGCCTCTGGCCTGGAGAGCTCACCCTGGGAGTGTACAGGGAAAGGGTGTGGATTCCTGAGAGGTCAGATTGCTTACTTGGTTTTCTTCTGAGGATGACCTGGACAGCCCCCCACTCTCCCCTGAGTGGCAATCTGGCAGACTTCCGGAAACCAGTTTTTGAATGACAGAATATTACTTACCTGCCATTGTGACACGTTCGCTGCTTGCATCTGGATTGTCTGGAAATAAGCATACAGTTTCTGCTTTGAATGGCTGACTGTTTTGTCATACATGTCTCAGAGTCCCTCTTGCACCCAATCGTCACCACACACAGAATCCCTAAAAAACTCTGTCCTTTGCCTTCAAACAACCTTTTTATGGCTGTTGGTTTTGAACAGCATGATTTAGATGTCTGTCACTGGATGACAGTCAGGAATCGTTTGCAGTCATCACATGTTTTAGAAGGACTTACACATCATTATCAGGCACACTGCTGTTGCCAGTAGGATTAACACACCAACCAATCCCACAACACGTGCTCTGATTGACTAGTTTTAAAGAAGATGAAAACATGAAATATCTCTGGCCTCGAGAGCTCACAATGTGAGTGTACAGGGAAAGGGTGTGGATTCCTGAGAGGTCAGATTCTTTGTTTGGTTTTCTACTGAGATGACATAGAACACAACACCCCTTCTTGAAAGGCAATCTCATAGGCTTTTGGAAACTGGTTTTTGAATGACAGAGGGTTACCTACCTGACGTTGGGACAGGTGAGCTGCTTGTAGCTGGGTGGTCTGGAAATAAGCACAGAGTTTCTGCTTTGAATGGCTGACTGTTTTGACATGTACTTTTCAGAGCCCCTCTTGAACCCTACCATCACCACACACAGAATGGCTAAAAAAGCACTGCCCAGTGCCTTCAAATTAGCATTTTATTGCTGTTGGTTTTGGATGCCCTGACTTAGATGCCGGTGAGTGATAGTCAGGAATCATTTCCAGTCATTACATGTTTTAGCAGGACTTACATGTGATTATCAGACACACTGCTAAGGCCAGTAAGAGGATTATCCCAGCAACCAGTCCCACCACACATGACCAGATTGCCTCACTCAATTCACTTCCACACATGAGCGATGAGAGTAGTTACAGCATCGAAGCAACCTGAAAACTGCAGGTCATGCAAAATGGGAAGGGGCGACTGGTTAATGAGAGGGCAAGTAAAGTGAAAGCAATTCTGAGCTCTGCAGAGGATAAATATAGCCGAGTGAGGAAGAAAGTGTGCGGGGAAGGAGTGAACAGGACACATAGAAAGGGGGCAGATCCAGCCAATCCTCAATCAAAGAGCAAAAGAGCAAACTGAAATAAAAAACCCCAAAGCAGCCAGACACCAGTGCTCCAGCTCTTTTCTGTGAGATCCAGATAATCGCTGGGAAATGGGATGCGTGAGTTAAGGGATCGCATAGGTTAGACTTTTGTAAAGTTCTTCAAATCAAATCTGTACATGAGGCATTTTTGCTTTATTCATTAAACAGGCAGTTTCTAGGAAGCAAGACAGGAGGAAAAGTCACTGGAGCAAGGCCTGTGATGCTCAGCAAGCATCCGCAGGCTCTGCATGAGGCAGGGACTCCGACTCCTGATGGCTTTGCTGCAGGAATCAGAGCCTGCTGCCTGAGGAGATGCTGGGGGCAGGACCAGTTGATGTTCAGCTATGGCATGATCTCCTAAATTCATAGAAACTGCTCTAAATATCACACCAGAAAAAGGGAGGAAACTGGGACCTGGGAAGGGTGATTTGATTCAGGGAGATGGGGACTGCATGATGCAGCTTTGCTGGTCACACAGCAGCTCCTGAACACCAAAAGGGCCTTGTGGTTACTTGAAATGCAAAGAACAGATGGATATTTAAAGAGCAGTGCACAGACATTGGTCCAGCCTGCCAATGATGGTGCTGTGACACCAAAGGGGTTGATATATCCATGCCCATTCACCCGGCCATGGGCTCCCCTGCACTCGCATGAGAGAGTGATCAGTTCTGCCCTCTGAAACAGTCAGGCAGAGCTGGCCAAGCCCGGCTTGCAAAGCAGATGAAAACATGAAATGCCTCTGGCCTGGAGAGCTCACCCTGGGAGTGTACAGGGAAAGGGTGTGGATTCCTGAGAGGTCAGATTGCTTACTTGGTTTTCTTCTGAAGATGACCTAGACAGCCCCCCACTCTCCCATGAATGGCAAACTGGCAGACTTCTGGAAACCAGTTTTTGAATGACAGAATATTACTTACCTGCCATTGTGACATGTTTGTTGCTTGCATCTGGATTGTCTGGAAATAAGCATACAGTTTCTGCTTTGAATGGCGAACTGTTTTGTCATACATGTCTCAGAGCCCCTCTTGCACCCAACCATCACTGCACACAGAATCCCTAAAAAACACTGTCCTTTGCCTTCAAACAACCTTTTTACGGCTATTGGTTTTGAACAGCATGACTTAGATGTCTGTCAGTGGATGATAGTCAGGAATCATTTGCAGTCATCACATGTTTTAGAAGGATTTACACATCATTATCAGGCACACTGCTGTTGCCAGTAGGATTAACACACCAACCAATCCCACAACACGTGCTCTGACTGACTAGTTTTAAAGAAGATTAAAACATGAAATATCTCTGGCCTCGAGAGCTCACAATGTGAGAGTACAGGAAAAGGGTGTGGATTCCTGAGAGGTCAGATTGCTTACCTGGTTTTCTTCTGAAGATGACATAGAACACAACACCCCTTCTTGAAAGGCAATCTCGTAGGCTTTTGGAAACTGGTTTTTGAATGACAGAGGGTTACCTACCTGATGTTGAGACAGGTGAGCTGCTTGTAGCTGGGTGGTCTGGAAATAAGCACAGAGTTTCTGCTTTGAATGGCTGACTGTTTTGACATGTACTTTTCAGAGCCCCTCTTGAACCCCACCATCACTGCACACAGAATGGCTAAAAAAACACTGCCCTGTGCCTTCAAATTAGCATTTTATTGCTGTTGGTTTTGGATGTCCTGACTTAGATGCCGGTGAGTGATAGTCAGGAATCATTTCCAGTCATTACATGTTTTAGCAGGACTTACATGTGATTATCAGACACACTGCTAAGGCCAGTAAGAGGATTATCCCAGCAACCAGTCCCACCACACATGACCAGATTGCCTCACTTAACCCACATCCACACGTGAGCAATGAGAGTAGCTACAGCATTGAAGCAACCTGAAAACTGCAGGTCATGCAAAATGGGAAGGGGTGACTGGTTAATGAGAGGGCAAGTAAAGTGAAAGCAATTCTGAGCTCTGCAGAGGATAAATACAGCCGAGTGAGGAAGAAAGTGTGCAGGGAAGGAGTGAACAGGACACATAGAAAGGGGGCAGATCCAGTCAATCCACGATCAAAGAGCAAAGAGCAAACTGAAATAAAAAACCCCAAAGCAGCCAGACACCAGTGCTCCAGCTCTTTTCTGTGAGATCCAGATAATCACTGGGAAATGGGATGCATGAGTTAAGTGATCGTACAGGTAAGAATTTTGTTAAATTCTTCATATTAAATCAAAGCAAATCTGTATATGAGGCATTTTGGGCTTTATTCATTAAACAGGCAGTTTGTAGGGACCAGGAAGGTCCCTACAACCAATCCCACAACACGTGCTCTGGTTGACTAGTTTTAAAGAAGACGAAAACATGCAATATCTCAGGTCAGATTGTTTGTTTGGTTTCTCTCTGAAGTCAATTTAGACACCACCCGCTCCTTCCCCTTGAAAGGCAATCTGTCTGGCTTCTGGAAACTGTTCTATGAATGACAGATGATTACCTACCTGTCTTTGACTCAGCTGAGCTGCTTGCAGCTGTGCAGTCTGAAAATAAGCATACAGTTTCTGCTTTGAATGGGTTACCATTTTCCCACACAGTGCCACAGCTCCTCTTGACCTCTTGAACCCCACCGTCATGGCACAAAGAATGCCTAGAAAATATTGTCCCATGTCTTCAAACTAGCACATTATGGCTGTTGGTTTTGGATGTCATGAGTTAGATACCAGTCAGTGGGTGACAGTCTCAAATCATTTGGATTATTACATTTTTTGGCAAGACCAATGTGATTATCCAAAGTACTTCTAAGGCCTGTAGGATTAACACACCGACCAATCCCATGACACATGCTCTGATTGTCTACTTTCAAAGAAGATGAAAATATGAAATGCCTCTGGCCTGGAGAGCTCACCCTGCGAGCGTACAGGGAAAGGGTGTGGATTCCTGAGAGGTCAGACTGATTGGTTTTCCTTCTGAAGAATATACAGTCACCACCTCCTCCTCTCCCCTGAAAGGTAATTCGTTAGGCTTCTGGAAACTGTTTTTTGAATGGCAGAGGATTACCTACCTGTCTTTGAGTCAGATGAGCTGCTTGCAGCTGGGTAATCTGGAAATAAGCATACAGTTTCTGCTTTGAATGGTTAACAGTTTTGTCATACCCTTTTCAGAGCCCCTTGTGACCTCTTGAACCCCACCATCACCACACACAGAAAGCCTATATCACACTGTCCCATGCCTTCAAACTAGCACATTATGGCTGTTGGTTTTGGATGTCATGACTTAGATTCCTGTCAGTGGATGACAGTCATGACCCAGTTGCAGTCTTTACATTTTTTAGTGAGACTTACACGTGATTCTCAGACCCACTGCTAAGGCCAGTAGGATTAACACAGCAACCAATCCTGCGACACATGCTCTGGAACAACAGCTTTTACCTACAGATAGACAGAACAAATAAAGATGATGGAAACAACCAGAAAAGAAACCCTTTGTCTTCATTCTAGATGCCTTTTTCTGGCTCACACTGAGGCAGCCCTTCCAATGTAGGCAAAGCCCTTGAGTGCTGTCCTTTCTTGGGATACATATGCTCTGCACACGTTCTTTCTGCCAATCCCTGACAATCAACATGAACCTTTCTGCCATTGCCTAGACAACTCTGATAAACTCTGCTACACTGATACTAGAGTTAAGCACTCACTGGGAGTCTTACCCGCCTTCTCAAAATACTGTGAAAGCAAAAGCCCATCAGCCTGCCATGTTACACTCCTCATCCTAGCCAAGTTGTCAGGGGAGTTGAACTGTCGCCTGTTTCCATTCTAACTGTTGTTTATGGAGCTTTGTTCAGGATTTTTTTCACAAGGATCCTTGCTCTATTCACCCATCTCCCTACTCAGTGGCTGCTGTCTGAATGGTATAGAGCAAGAGCAGGTCCAGGAGGGGACAAATATGACTAGACTTGTTCGGGCATTGAACTCAAAGGTAAATGAGAGTTTTCCATCTCTTCTTGCTTCATATATCTGGTAGAGTGTTTACTTACCCCTTCTGCTATCTTTGAAGTTTACAGTGTCTGTGGGACAACTAGGATCTGAAAAACAAATTTGAGGGTTTTTGTTATTCACCCTGCTTTCTGAAGTGAACATTTTTCATATCAATGAGAATGACATCCTTATTACTCATCCTAACTGCAGTCCCTTCCTGGTCTGTTCTGTCTGGTAACCTCATTTTCACACCTACTGGTGCATTACTAACTGAATTACTAAAATGTTAAGAAGATAACATCCTTAGTACAGTGTTAAAAAAGACTGGTTTTAAAGCTGTCTTTAAAAGAAGGTGGCACTCAACAGCTCTGTGCTGACAGGTTTTCTGCCTGAAGAGTTTTGGTCAGTGTTGTGGTGTAGCACCAGCTGGCAGCTGTGCACCCCCTGCAGCTGCTCGCTCATGTTCCCCTCACAGGACCAGTGAGACAGTCGGAAGAGTGAAAATGAGAACCCCAGTGGGTCAAGGTAAAAAAGTTTTAATAGGACAAACAAGAAAACCCAAGATAATAATAATTACAAAACTACTGATGAACAGCACAATTTCTCACCAACTGAAATTGCTGCCATGCAAGGAACCCCCAGGTGCTGCCCTGCAAGACCCCCAGATGCCCAGCCTCTCACTCCAAATGCACAAGAAAAGCAAGACAAGGAATCTGTTCACTCCTTCTCATGGGCAGGCAGGTGTTCAGCCTTCTCCAGGGTAGCAGGCCTCCATCACGCGCAGCTGCCACTGCACAAGACCCCCGGACCCCAGCTGCTGCTCAGACTTTTAGCCCACCCTCCCTTTGTAAAAGGAACATGATTTCACAGGGGATGGAATATCTCTTTGGTCACTTTGGGTCACCTGTCCTGGCTGTGTCCTCTCCTGGCTTCATGGCTATCCCACCATCTTCTCCTTAGCAGGGCAATATGAACAACTGAAAAGTCCCTGACTGCTTGTCAACAGCTAAAAACATCAGGGTGTGATCAGCACCGCTCCCATGTTAACTCCCAAACACAGCACAACACCAGCTACCAGAAAGGAAATCTACTCAATCCCTGGTGAAAACAGGACAGCCAGGAAATGGCTACACCCTGAAAACAGGTTAATTGCACAAATCAACAAACATCTTTGATATGTGCAAACTCTCTTCTGCTATAATAGTCTATGCAGTTAACAGCAAGGAGGGGAAGGGTAGGGAGAAGTCTTAGTGTAAAACGGTAGCTTGTGGGAAGGAGATTGTTGTCCAGGAACCCTAAGCTGGCAATTTCAGAAATCGTCCCAGTACCCTTTGCAGGACTGGAGGGAGAAATGAAAAGTCAGGGGTTTAGCACTTGACTGAGAAGGTGGAATCCAGATTTCCAGTTCTTTAGGAATTTGGGATGCATCTCACGCAGAGTGTCCAAGCACTCTGGAGGAATGGATTTCATCTTAACTATGAAGGAGTCGAGCCACTGGACATGACATCCTGAAGGTTTTAAGTAACTTTTTAAGATTAATAAAAGCAAGCTGGCAGGGGCTGAAGGTTGTTAGTAGCTTAAAATGAGGAAATGGAAGCTGACACAGGCTGAAGAGCAGTGGAGGGTGGTAATACCCTTATGTGGGACCGCTCCTTCGAACATGGGACTGTAGAAACAGCGAACAAAATTGGGGATGTTTCATCTGTGACATGGCTTTAGAAACCCATGGTTCTCTTCTGACTTCAATGGCGCTTGCAGTTTTACCACCTCTCTTTAAAAAGCTTATAGGAAAAGGTTCAGTGAAGGGAAGCAGTAAATGATGGTGTAGACCAGGGTTCTGCAGTATGGAAAAGAGGTGACTAACAAAAGGCTGTGTCAGAGTTATACGAAATTCTGACTGTCATGGGGACCTTGGATAGGGTTTGGCTGCATATTGTCTCGTTCAGGGAACATCAGCTGAAAATCATCGGAGGTCAGTTCAGAGTTTAAAACTGACACTGGTTGTCTGTGGGATGTTAAAAAGAACTGTGGATTCCCTCATCAAAGAATATTCTAGAAATCAGGTCTGTAAATAGGACCAAGGGGAGATTGGACAAGTTTGCAGAAGAGAAATCCACTGAGAGTGTATATACACACAGAGAAACTCATCTGTCTCAGGAAGTCCCTGGGTAGATGCCAGCATGTGAAAGTATTACAGGAAGGTATCACCATATGCACCTACCCTCTTCTTATTCATTTCTAGATTTCACTTATGCCTACTGTTGGAGACAGGAGGCTGGGCTAGGTGTTTTCTGGGTCTGGCCCAAAATACCCTTGTCTTCCTACACCAGTGAAGCCAGCAAGTCTTCAGCTGCATAATACACAACAACTGCCCCCTGCTCTGAATATGTAAAGCAGAATGCTACCTTCCCATGTCCCATATGGTTTTATATCATTGCATTTCTGGAAAACAGGGAATAGTCTCCTCTCATTGTTTAAATTCATATCAGTGAAAACTCACCAGGCAATGTGCATGTAGCTGCAGCGTTTGTATCTGGGGACTGTGCTTTCACTTCTGCGTACGTATGACCTAAACCCAGGCAAAAAAAAACATAGGAAGTTGAGAAACAACTTAAATGGAAGAAAAGTGACTGAAATGATGAGAAATGCCAAAAGCATGAGAGTAATAATAGACCAGTTGATCTTCAGCTATGGAATAATCTCCTAAATCGATAGAAACTGCTCTTCATGCCACACAAGAAACTCTCTCTCACACTTGTACTTTAATAAATGAAAGAGAATCAAAGAAAACTACACTTCTACAGCCCTCTCATTTTTATTTTGTAAAAAATATCCCACATATAGACCCCCCACCTGTGCATTTTTCACAGTACTGGCCCTCATATTCCTGTTTTCATCTTTAGGGCTTTAGTGCTCCCCAGCACTCCTTCAAAGTATGTAGGAGAGAGGCTGAAATATAGAAAGAAACTCAGTGCAGACTGATGGACCTACCTTCAACATCAGTGATGTTCTGTGGTCTGGGCTTGGCTGAGTCAGTGAAGTTCAAAGCAGCGTAAGTGATGTTTTCTGACATTCTCGCTCCAACTTCTCCTTGACTCCTGCTGCTGTTTTTGAAATTGATCTCTGGACTGAAGATGATTCAGAGCTCCCTCCCCTCTCTAACATCCAGGAGGAAGTTTTTTCTTCTTTCTGCCATACAGAAGCTTGTAATGGGAAGGGAAACATACGTCTGATTGATCTTTTTATAGTAGCATCGAAATGTAAGGTCATGGCCCTTCTGATCGGAAGTGGTTCTGACATGAGAAGTACTTGAGTTCCTAAGTCTTGACACCCTGCCTCCCCTGCGTCCTCTTGTGTTTTGAAAAGTCAGGGTTTGGAGATTCATAAAGTCAGTTTGGTCCAGCTTGGTTTGGGCAGGGCAAAAGCTGCTCAATATGCTAGGGCAGCAGTGACAGATGGTTTGTCTGGCCAAGACAAGCCAATGGCTTTCCAGGTTTTGGCAGCTACATGGACACTGTGCTGTGAATCTTTGTTGGAGGCAACGTCCTATCTAGTAACAGCATTTACCAGTTGAAAATGCCAGCTTTAACTTTTGCACTGATGTCAGCTGTAATAGGACAGGAGAAGCCTGACCCTGCAGCCTGATCAATAGGATCCATCAGAGTACCCTGGCAGCCCAGAGGGCAAACTGCACCCTGGGGTGCATCAAACACAGCAGAACTGGCTAATCAGAACTGGGGATGATCCCGCTGCCTTCAGCGTTGGTGCGGCCTCTCCGTGAGCACTGTGCAGTGCTGGGCCTGTCGTGGTTTTAGCCCCAGGCAGCAGCTGAGCTCCATGCAGCCACTTGCTCGCTTGTCCCACTTGCCTTCCAGCCCGTTTGTTGGGGGAGAGAATTGAAAGA
Source organism: Gallinula chloropus (assembly GCF_964237585.1). Taxonomy (NCBI): domain Eukaryota; kingdom Metazoa; phylum Chordata; class Aves; order Gruiformes; family Rallidae; genus Gallinula; species Gallinula chloropus. The sequence continues at coordinate 67,086,501 of NC_140085.1, forward strand.
GCCAAAGTGAGAACTCTTAGGGATTGAGGTAAAGACAGGTGGATAGGTAAGCACACAAGCAAAGCAAGACAAGGAATTCATTCCCCTCTTCCCATGGGCAGCAGGTGTTCAGCCATCTCCAGAAAAGCAGGGTTCCATCACACCTAACGGTTGAAGAACTTGAGGAGACAAATACCATCTCTCCAAACATCCCACCTCCATTCTTCACACAGCTTTGTAGGTTGAGCATGATGTCATATGATATGGTATGCTGAGCATGATGTCATATGGTATGGGCATCCCTTTGGATGTCAACTGTCCCGACTGTGTCCCCTCCCAACTCTTTGTGCACCCTCAGCCCGTTCACTGGTGGGGTGGGGTAAGCAGCAGAAAAGGTCTCTGTGTTTCTCTTGTTTGGAGTGAAGGAGGCTGACCAGCCTCCTCACTGCTATCTCCAGCTTCCTGAGGCTACACTGAGAGTGAGAAAGAATCTGATGACTTCCCATGGGATTTTGAAGGGGATGATGTCTACTAAAGGGTTAAGAGCATGTCACTAAGCACAGCACAGCCATCTACCAAGTAGTCATGGCAGAGACTTCTCCAGCATGGCAGTGGTCTGTTTGGGTATTCTTCCCCTCACTTCCTATACTCAGAGTTGAAGATGCAAACACTAGCTCTGTGAGTGAAATGAAGCCAATTTTCTTCAGTGGCTGATGACTCAGAAGTGCATCCTGTGGTGAAACATCGGTTTGCAGTGGCCCTCAGAGCTGTGAGGGAGAGGTGACAAGAAATATTGTGATAGGCAGCCTGCTCTGGAATGCTAATGTCTCTAGACCACTCTCATTTCTCCAAAGTTCCTGGGGATGGAAGGAGTAAGGAAATGTTAGAGAACAGCCATGCCTGGCGTTTCTCATATCATTGTTATCAATGATCTAGACATGAGGATCGAGTGCACCCTCAGTAAGTGTGCAGATGACAGCAGAAGGGTTGACCCAGCTGTGTTCTAAGGTGGCCTCTGTCTTCTTTTTCCCATGGAGTTTGCCCCATCCTACAGTCACCTTTCCTTAGTACAAAATACGTATTTGTAATGCAAATGTCTACACAGTTGTGGTAATGGTAATGGTGGGACATTCCTTGGGCTTGTATCTGGGTTGCAGAGAGAGCATCTTTCAATCTTATATTTGCACTTGCTAAAGTAGACCCTGACCTGTGGTTGTGACCTCAGTAGACTTTGACCTGTGTTTGAGGAAAGCACTGCAAAAGGGACTGGGCAAAGCAGAATAGAAGGACAAAGATAAGACTAGCTGCAAATCCTTCCTTGCAAGCTACCTGAAAACTCAGTGATTTAGAGTTGTTACACTTCCTTTTGCTCAGATTAGGACTGAAACCCTTGCATTATCCCACAAAAGGCTGAGTATGATCTGGTGACTAACATGTGCCAAAGGTTATTCTGGTAAGGCAGTCTGCATGCAGCCAAACTGCTTTGGAAGGAGAGCTTAGCTGCAGAGCAGAGACTTGTGTCAGATCAGACGTCACAGGAGTCAGAAAAGGATCCCGACCCATTTCACTTTGTAGAATAGAAATTACATTAATAATCCTTCCCCCATCCATGTGCAGCTGTTTTCCAAAAGAAACAAATCAATTTTCATTTGTGGGGTTCTTTTGTTAGTAGGAGAAATATTGGGCAAAGTTTAAATATGAAAGGGGAAAAAACCTGAGATTGGTATTACTTGTCCTTCAAAATTTTCTTGAAAGCTGCCTGTGTTGGGTGAGTCTGGGAGCCTGTATTTTGTCCAGATCTAAGGAACAGGCAATGTATCTCAGAGGTGGCATTATGGGAGCATTAGCTGGTCCCTTGTCCCTCGCAGTCAGTGATCCTCCAGAAGCCCTGCAGCAGAATAAACTTCATCTGACAGCACGTGGAAGGTGCTGTCACTTTGTAACTGCACTAGTGTGGCCTCCCCTTGGGTACTGTGTGCAGTTTTGGGCACCATAGTGCAAGAGGGACACAAAACTATTGGAGGAGGGCAAGGAGAATGGTGAAGGGTCTGGAGGGGAGGGGTCTTATGATGAGGCTGAAGTCCATGGTTTGTTCAGCCTAGGGAAGAGGAGGCTGAGGGGAGATGTCATTGATGTCTATTCCTTCCTGAAGAGGGAGAGCACAGTGGCAGGCGCTGATCTCCTCTCTTTGGTGACCAGTGATAGAACCTGAGGCAATGGTATGAAGCTGTGACATGGGAGTTTTAGGGTGGATATTAGGGAGAGGGTCTTTACTGGGATGGTGGTTGGGAACTAGAATTGCCATGTGTTGAAGCCCAGTGTAGAGAAAATAGTTCCTCAGGAAACTGTTATCTGAAAGCTGAGCATTTGTCAAATTTGGGTTTGCTAATTTTTTCTCTTTGAAAAGTGAAACAATGTGTGTTACTTGGTAACTTGTGCCACAAACTAAAGCTTCTGTCTGAACTTGGTGACCTTTTGAACTCATTTCTCAATAGCCTCCTTCCCAAAGACTGCACTGCAGCTTCCCTCAGAGCCAAACATCTCAGAAAGTTTTAAACATGCCCACAGCCTCCATCTCCAGCATTTAAACCCAGCGACACGATGACACTGCACGTGAGACTTTCCTTCCAGTGAGTTTACAATTAGCAGCCAACTGCCTTAATCTCCAGGTGGATTTCCCTTGAGTGACTGCGCTGAGGTGTCTTTGTCATCAGGCTACTTTTCCTAGCAAAACATGCTGATTTCCCAAACTCAAAAATGAAAGCAAAGATATGTTTCAAAAAATACAGTCCTTCAAGCATGGTGGGGTTTTTGCTTCATACTCTGAAAAGAGAAGTGTCAGTGTATAAACCCTCACAAAGCCTGGAAGTCACATACAATCCTCATTTCATGGTTTGGTTTTGGTTTGTTTTCCTAGAGATTAACCCTGAAGAAAGAAGAGTCACACATAGTTGGGCCTTTGCAATGCAGAAAGGTTGAAAACTCTGCTCACACAGATGTAACTAATACACAGTCACTGCTGGGCAGCTCACCCAGGACAGAGAATGCTCTGTACCAGCACAAGCTGCCGTGTGTCAGAGCTACATCAGAGCGTAATAATGGAGCAATCTGCCAAAATAAACTACCGCACCCAGACAAAGTAGTTGTGCTAATTGCCATGTAGAGTTCAAGCACTGGCTCAATCGCAGGGAGCCTCTGCACTGCTCACTTGCACTCAGACTCCAGTGTGGGACCAGGAGGAGCAAGGGCTCTGGAGCAAACACTTCCCAGCTGGCGCTATGCCAAGCATTTCTGCTCATCCAGAAGGGTTCCTTTCTTCCCAAAGCAAGCTGTAGCTGAGACATCAAAACTGGCCTTTTAAAAGCAAGTGAGTGTCAACAGGCACTTTTGGAAACATTTGGGTTTCTTCCGTTTCTACAGATGGAGCAAACAGCATCGCTCACAGTTTTTGTCTCAGTCCAATAATTCTGTTACTTCTAATGCTGAAATAAGGAAAAAAGCACATTCTTAGTCCTGCTACAAGTAGATATACAGCCCTTTCAGGGAAACTTTGTGGCACCTCCACCAATCATGACATCAGAGAATGAGCAAGCTTGGAAGGGACTTGTAGAGGTCATCTAGTCCAACCCCCCTGTAGCAAGCAGGAGCACCTTGAACTCCATCAGTTTGCTGAGAGTGTAAAAACTTGATAGGGAAATTTCCCTCTTCCCTACATGCAGCCCACCCTTACATCTCAGATGGTTCATGGTCAGAGACTCAGTAGAGGCTGGTGCCTTCCTCTCCAAAGATTCGTACGCACTCAGTGTGCTCCAGCAGAAGTTACCAGGGCCAGGAAAAAACAGAAATCACCAAACAAAACCTAATCACACAACAAAACCTGGTATGCATGAAACTTGAATTTTCTGTGCTTGGAAATGATTCTTCTCTCCTCCAGAGCCCTTCTCCAGAGTCAACATCCATCTAGAATTGGGTCCAGCAGAAAAGGAAACATCGGCTTTGTCTTCTGTTCAGAATGGCCCCTCCTTCACATGGAACATCAGCCTTACTTAATCAGCAAACAGTTGTAACTCAGGAAGCTGCCAAGCGGCTTGATGTGTGTATTTGTGTCCATGTGAATGCATAAGCACCCACAGGTTTTCTATTTAGCAAGTTTTCAGCCCCTTAGCTCTGTTTGTTGATTCTTTCATGGAGGAATCACTCCAGTTGACTAAAATCAAATTCTGCAGGGGGAGAATTTCTTGGAAATCGTGCTGTTATGCCATTGGCATCACAGCTAGAGGCAGAGGAGACAACTCCTTCAAACTCGAGAAGAACTTCTGGAGGAGCATCACCCCATTACCTGAGCAGAGGAACCCCGTTAACCCACTCCAGACCACATTTTGCTTCAAACGCTGGGATACAGGTCTGTGAAAATAGGCTGAGCCCCGAGGAACATCTCTGGGAGGTGTCCCTCAGTTGCAGGTTCTTCTTGATAATGATCACTAATGGAGCCTGCCCTGTGTCTAGGATGTGCCCTCTGAGGGCACATGTTATTGGCAGGCTGAGCTACTCAGATGAGCGTCAGCCTGTTGCCCAGCTGCATGAAGGATTAAAGCCACACTAGTACTTCTCTGCAGGCATGAACCACAGAAGCTCTGAGAGGTCAGGTTTGGACTGACTTGGGGTTCCCTGTCGTTAGCATTGGGATGAGATGGTGGCCAAGCCAGAGACTGTGAAACCTTTCACCTCTTCCTCACCTTTTCCTTGCAGTGGGCGTGCCAAGAGATCATAAAAGAATCACAAGCTGCAAACTTCAGGTTTATTTAACAACTAAGATATCAACATCAGCAAAAGATAACTTTGTGGAAAAAAGAAAGCTCAGAGGCAATGTGAATAAATCACTTGAAATCAAACTTCTTCCCTGGTAGAGGATTTCCTTGTAGGCAGCGTTTGTTCCTCAGTCCTGTGACTTTCTGTGGCTTTCTGGGTTTGATGGACTTCAGGTAGTTCCAGAGTGGCCCTAGGGCAGCTTCCCCTTTTCTGTCCCCTCTGATGAATAGCTGCTTGGATCTGCTGCTTGCTGATGCCTCCAAACTCCCCCTGGGACCAGTGGCTCACAGGGAAGGGCTTCCAGGCTGACCCTCAGTAGAGGCCACCTGAGCAAAGGGCAGCAGCAAAAATGTTTTGTGCAGAATGGGGGCAGTGAGAAGTCCTGCTTGTCTGAGGGACATCAAAATATGCATTGAAGTCAGAACAAGGGAGTTTTTCCTCTAGGATTCCGTTTTCCCTACACCAGGCCACAACTTTCTGGTGAGAAATTCTTTCATGAAATACAAACTTTTGTTTAATTCTAAATGAAAAAGAGTGACATCACTGTCACTTCATCATGAGTTCATAGAGCTTTCTCCATCCTGCAGATGAGGGAGAGAGCCACGAATGGCACATTTCACGTAGGAATGGTTCTGCCTCAAAGGACATGGGATGAATGACAATCCTCTGAGTCTTGATGCAGGATTTTCTCCTGTGATCATTATCCCAGGAAAACAGGAGAGTCCTCCATGGCATCTTTCTCCACAGGACTTTCTGCTGCTTCTCCCCAAATTCTGCACAGACAGCTGTGGTTCAGATTTGATATTTTCTGTCCAGTTGAAGCTCTTTTTGTGACTGTTTTTCAGGTGTTGCTGCTCTCTGCTGCTCTGCATCCTGTTCAGGGTGAAGTCTCAACTGATATACAGGAAGGCAGGGACAATATTCCTGCTTGGACATCTTGTTTTTATCTCTGCTTGACCTTTCTAAAGGAGTTGCAGGTTTTTTACACATATTTTGTGTTGTTGGGGATCCATTGCAAGGTGCATCTGCTATTTCGCCAAATCCAATGACAGAGCAGTTATACCTGTTAGTGGATCTTTCTACAGGAAACCTGAACAGGCAGAGAAAGTCAGATTTAGTTGCGTTCCTGGCCTGGGCTGGTTGCAATACAATCACTATCATTGCTGTGAAAGGCAGAGTGACACTTGGACATGCTGCTAATTGATATGATTGTCAGGGGGATTAGGAGGTGCCTTGTTGGAGTCTCCCCTTTCCCACCCACCCACCCCAATTCATCAATTTTCTTGCCCAGATCTCAACAAAAGTATATGGGCCATGCTTTCCCATGCAGAGACCTTCCCCTTCCTTGGTAGCCTCCATCCAGTGGTGCTGACATCAGTCTCCCTTGTCCCTGCTTGCTATACCCTGCCTTTCTCCACTGAACCCCATCTAGGCAGGTTCCTCCTTCCCTGCCAGAACTACAGCTGGGTCCTCTCCGGCCACCCTGCAGTGACATGCCTGTGCATGTTCCCAGGAATCTGCTGAAGCACCTGAATCGCAAGGGGTCAGGTTGCTACAAACTGCAGCCCCTGATCTGGCTTGGACTCCCTGTTCTTGCCTCAGTTTTGCTTTTCTTCTAAAACTGCTTTCAGTCATTGCATCACAGTGACCTGCTGGAATCAGCTTACATGCTCGTGTTATGGTCCATGTTGTTAATCCACTTCCATGTCTTGTTGCTCTCAGAGTATGTGAGACCAAGTAAGTAGTAATGATCTCTGGATTGTTTATGAAGATATTCCTAGAAAGGAAACAAGCAATGCTAGCAGATTAAAACTACATTTCCTTGCCCAGAGGCACGCAGGAAGCCCAGTGCTGAATAGCCCACAGAGAAAGCCCAGCATGCATCCAGCCACCCCATGTCTGGCCTGGGCTTCAGAGGCTGAAGTTTTCCTCTTTTATTGGATCTCATCTCTCTCCCTGTGCCTTGCCAGGATCAGATGAAATACTAGAAAGGCTACACACTGCAGTTAGCCAAGCATGAATTGATACTGGACACACTTCCCTATTCTGACTGTGTTGGGAAAGCTTTTCTGTTTCATTAGAGCAATGGCTCTCACAGTTCAGTGTCTGTTCAACTTGCTCAGTCTTGGTTTGTGTGCTCAATCTCTCTACAACTTTAGTCATCTAGGCAGAGAGTTTTCTCCTTCCCCTGGGTGCATGCCTGGGGAGAGAAGCTTCCAGAGGCAAGATTTCAAGCAGCAGGGTGCATCTTGCAATGCAGGTGTTTGCCACCAATCACAAGTGCTTGGTGCACATGGCTGGCAGTAGCCCCCAAAGACATATAACCTGCAAAGTCAAGTGTACCCCATCAACCTTTCGCATTCTGGCCAAGCAACCCCAGAAGCAGCCCCATGAATTCCCATCTCACCAGCTCTTCCTGGCTTTCAATGACCACGAGGTCTGAACCCATGTCAGTACATTGCTTACGGGAGGTATTCCAGTCCATTGCCTTCCCCTCTGGAAAAAAGCAGTAGCAATGATTCCCATGCTTTTGCCAGGGTTGGGGGCAGCCTGCAGGAGGGAAAAAGAGGTTTGGAAAAACCCATGTTCACACCAACAAAATGATCCCATTAAAAAAGAAAGATAGGAGAGCAAGTTATGAGCAGAAAAGTACCTGTGTGGTCTTGGTCATTATTTTCACCCTGTGTGCAGGCCTCCCTGCTCATCACCGTAGCTGATGCCGGTGCAGAGGTCTCTAGGCATGTGTTAGAGAAATAGAATGACAGCTGTCACAATCCTGCGTTTTAAGTCTTGGCTCAGGACTTTTAGAGAAATGGTGAGGGCAAAAAGCTGCTTTCAGTTTTCAGATGTTTTATTTGCCTGCTGAAATATATGGCAACAGTGATGCTACCGAAAGAAATGACATTTTTTCCCATTGCCAGGCATGGCACTGCGAGGAAACCAGGAGCTGGGAAAGGTGATGTGATTCAGGGAGACAGGGACTGTGTGATGCAGCTTTGCTGGTCACACAGCAGCTCCTGAACACCAAAAGGGACTTGTGGTTACTTGAAATGCAAAGAACAGATGGATATTTAAAGAGCAGTGCACAGACATTGGTCCATCCTGCCAATGATGGTGCTGTGACACCAAAGGGGTTGATATATCCATGCCCATTCACCCGGCCATGGGCTCCCCTGCACTCGCATGAGAGAGTGATCAGTTCTGCCCTCTGAAACAGTCAGGCAGAGCTGGCCAAGCCCGGCTTGCAAAGCAGATGAAAACATGAAATGCCTCTGGCCTGGAGAGCTCACCCTGTGAGTGTACAGGGAAAGGGTGTGAATTCCTGAGAGGTCAGATTGTTTCCTTGGTTTTCTTCTGAAGATGACCTGGACAGCCCCCCACTCTCCCCTGAGTGGCAATCTGGCAGACTTCTGGAAACCAGTTTTTGAATGACAGAATATTACTTACCTGCCATTGTGACACGTTCGCTGCCTGCATCTGGATTGTCTGGAAATAAGCATACAGTTTCTGCTTTGAATGGCTGACTGTTTTGTCATACATGTCTCAGAGTCCCTCTTGAACCCAACCATCACCACTCACAGAATCCCTAAAAAACACTGTCCTTTACCTTCAAACTACCTTTTTACGGCTATTGGTTTTGAACACCATGACTTAGATGTCTGTCAGTGGATGATAGTCAGGAATCATTTGCAGTCATCACATGTTTTAGAAGGACTTACACATCATTATCAGGCACACTGCTGTTGCCAGTAGGATTAACTCACCAACCAATCCCACAACATGTGCTCTGACTGTCTAATTTTAAAGAAGATGAAAACATGAAATATCTCTGGCCTCGAGAGCTCACAATGTGAGTGTACAGGGAAAGGGTGTGGATTCCTGAAAGGTCAGATTGTTTGGTTTTCTTCTGAAGATGACATAGAACACAACACCCCTTCTTGAAAGGCAATCTCGTAGGCTTTTGGAAACTGGTTTTTGAATGACAGAGGGTTACCTACCTGACGTTGGGACAGGTGAGCTGCTTGTAGCTGGGTGGTCTGGAAATAAGCACAGAGTTTCTGCTTTGAGTGGCTGTTTTGACGTGTACATTTCAGAGCCCCTCTTGAACCCCACCATCACCGCACACAGAATGGCTAAAAAAGCACTGCCCTGTACCTTCAAATTAGCATTTTATTGCTGTTGGGTTTGGATGTCATGACTTAGATGCCGGTGAGTGATAGTCAGGAATCATTTCCAGTCATTACATGTTTTAGCAGGACTTATATGTGATTATCAGACACACTGCTAAGGCCAGTAAGAGGATTATCCCAGCAACCAGTCCCACCACACATGACCAGATTGCCTCACTCAATTCACATCCACTCGTGAGAGGTGAGAGTAGCTACAGCATCGAAGCAACCTGAAAACTGCAGGTCATGCAAAATGGGAAGGGGCGACTGGTTAATGAGGGGGCAAGAAAAGTGAAAGCAATTCTGAGCTCTGCAGAGGATAAATACAGCCGAGTGAGGAAGAAAGTGTGCGGGGAAGGAGTGAACAGGACACATAGAAAGGGGGCAGATCCAGTCAATCCTCAATCAAAGAGCAAAAGAGCAAACTGAAATAAAAAACCCCAAAGCAGCCAGACACCAGTGTTCCAGCTCTTTTCTGAGAGATCCACATAATCACTGGGAAATGGCGTGTGTGAGTTAAGTGATTGCACAGGTAAGAATTTTCTAAAGTTCTTCATATTAAATCAAAGCAAATCTGTATATGAGGCATTTTGGGCTTTATTCATTAAACAGGCAGTTTGTAGGGACCAAGTCAGGAGGATGCATCTCCAAAGCAAGGCCTGTGATGCTCAGCCAGCATCCGCAGGCTCTGCGCGAGGCAGGCACTCCAACTCCTGATGGCTTTGCTGCAGGGATCAGAGCCTGCTGCCTGAGGAGATGCTGGGGGCAGGACCAGTTGATGTTCAGCTATGGCATGATCTCCTAAATTCATAGAAACTGCTCTAAATATCACACAAGAAAAAGGGATTAAACTGGGACCTGGGAAAGGTGATGTGATTCAGGGAGATGGGGACTGCGTGATGCAGCTTTGCTGGTTACCCAGCAGCTCCTGAACACCAAAAGGGCCTTGTGGTTACTTGAAACAGAATCATAGAATCACAGAATTGTAAGGGTTGGAAGGGACCTCAAGAGATCATCGTGTCCAACCCCCCTGCCAAAGCAGCTCCCCAGCTCATATTGCACAGATCGGCGTCCAGACGGGTCTTGAATATCTCCAGAGATGGAGACTCCACCACCTCCCTGGGCAGCCTGTCCCAGGGCTCTGTCACCCTCACTGGGAAAAAGTTCTTTCGCATGTTGGTGCGGAATTTCCTATGCTCCAACTTGCAGCCATTGCCCCTTGTCCTGTCCCCACAGACCACTGAAAAGGGGCTGGCCAATTCCCCCTGCATCCCATGTCTAAGATATTTATAAACACTAATTAGGTCCCCCCTAAGTCTTCTTTTCTCGAGACTAAACAGTCCCAGTTCACTCAGCCTTTCCTCATACGGGAGATGTTCCAGGCCCCTAATCATCTTTGTAGCCCTTCTCTGGACTCTCTCCAGGAGGTCCCTGTCTTTTTTATACCAGGGAGCCCAGAACTGGACACAGTACTCCAGGTGGGGCCTGACCAAGGCAGAGTAGAGGGGGAGGATCACCTCCTTCGACCTGCTGGCCACACTCCTCCTGATGCACCCCAGGATCCCATTGGCTCTTTTAGCCACCAGTGCACACTGTTGGCTCATAGCCAACCTCTCATCAACCAGGACCCCCAGGTCCTTCTCCACAGAGGTCTTCTCCAGCAGATTATCTCCCAGCCTGTACTGATACAGTGGGTTATTCCTCCCCAGGTGCAAGACTTCACACTTGCTCTTGTTGAATTTCATTAGGTTTCTCCTTGCCCAGCTCTCCAGCCTGTCCAGGTCTCGCTGGATGGCAGCGCAGTGTTCCTGCGTGTCGGCCACCCCTCCCAGCTTTGTATCATCGGTGTACTGGCTGAGGGTGGATACAATACCCTCATCAAGGTCGTCAATGAAGATATTAAACAGGACTGGACCCAACACCGAGCCCTGGGGAACACCGCTAGTCACAGGTGTCCAGTCAGATTCTGCTCCACTGATCACCACTCTCTGAGCTTGGTTCGACAGCCAGTTCTCAACCCACCTCACTGTCCACTCATCTATCCCTTGTTCTCTGAGTTTTTCTATCAGAATGTTGTGGGAGACAGTGTCAAAAGCTTTGCTAAAGTCAAGGTAGATGACATCCACTGCTCTCCCTCTATCCACCCAGCTGGTGATGAGATCATAGAAGGCTATGACATTGGTGGACCACGATCTCCCTTTGGTGAATCCATGCTGACTACTCCTCATGACCTTCTTCTCTTCCAGTTGTTTGGAGATGGCATCCAAAACAAGCTGTTCCATCACCTTTCCAGGGACAGAAGTGAGGCTGACTGACCTATAGTTACTGGGATCGTCCTTCTTGCCTTTTTTAAAGACTGGAGAGATATTGGCTATTCTCCAATCTTCAGGCACTTCTCCTGTAGTCCAGGACCTATCGAAGATGATAGAGAGCGGCTGCGCAATCACCTCCGCCAGCTCTCTCAGCACACATGGGTGTATCCCATCCAGGCCCATGGATTTGTGTGCATCAATCCCTTTGAGTCGCTCCTGGACCACCCCTACCTCAACTAGAGGGAAGCCCTTCGTTCCCCAACCACTCCTACTTTCGTCCAGGACCTGTGGGTCCTGAGTAGCCTTCGGAGTAAAGACTGAGGCAAAGAAGGCATTCAGCATCTCCACCTTCTCATAATCTCCTGTTACCAGGACACCCGCCTCATTCAGCAAGGGACCTACATTATCCCTGGTCATCCTTTTACTATTCACATATCTGAAAAAACTCTTCTTATTATCCTTTATGTCCCTTGCCAGCTTCATTTCTAAGCAGGCTTTAGCCCTCCTAGTTGCATCCCTACAGGCCCTGGCAACATCCTTATATTCATCCCAGGAACTAAACCCCTGTTTCCACAGTTTATAGGTCTGCTTCCCTTTGAGTTTACTCATAAGCTCCCTGCTTATCCACGCAGGTCTTCTGCCTCTCTTTCCCGATTTCTTACTCATAGGGATGCACCTATTCTGTGCTTGGAAGAAGTGCTGTTTGAATGCTAGCCAGCTCTCACAGGCTCCCATTCCTTCAAACAGAGTAGCCCATGGGATAGCCCCTATTAGATTTTGGAGGAGATCAAAGTTAGCTCTTCCAAAATTCAGGGTTGCTATTCTACTTTTTGGCTTGCTTCTTCCACTCAGGATCTTGAGCTCGACCATTTCATGGTCGCTTTGTCCTAAGCTGCCCCTGACCTTCACTTCCCTAACGAGTCCGTCCTTGTTAGTAAAAACAAGGTCCAGCACCCGCCCTCCCCTTGTAGGCTCCTGCACCATCTGTAGCAGGAAGTTGTCTTCCACATACCGCAGAAATTGTCTGGACTGCATACGACTGGCCGTGCTGCTTGCCCAGCAAATATCTCGGTAATTGAAGTCCCCCATAAGGACCAGTGCCTGGGATCTTGAGGCTACTTCCAATTGCTTATAAAATGCACTATCGACCCGCTCCTCTTGATCAGGGGGCCTGTAGTACACGCCCATGACTACGTCACACATACTGGCCTGCCTTTTAATTCTTACCCACAAGCTCTCAACAAGTGGTTCATCCCTACCCAGGTGGAGGTCAATACATTCTAGGTACTCTCTAACATAAAGAGCAACTCCTCCACCTCGCCTCCCTAACCTATCATTCCTAAAAAGCACTTAGCCATCCATGACAGCGTGCCAGTCGTCCAGGCAGTCCCACCACGTCTCTGTGATTGCAATGAGATCGTGGCCCTGCGACTGCACAAAGATCTCTAATTCTTCTTGTTTGTTGCCCATGCTACGTGCATTTGTGTAAAGGCATTTTAGTGGGGCAGCAGATGTAGGTACCCTCAACAGCCCACAGTGAGATTTCTGACAGGGGACTGGCAAAAGTGGCTCCACTGAGGAGTTCACAGGGTAATTCACAGAGTTATCCCTACTCTCACGTGGAGCAACATCTCCAAGTCTACCATTGTGCTGTTGGCATTTACCTATTTCCACCATCAACTCGTGCTGTGATTCCCAAAGCACCAGCCTGAACTCAGCAGCCTTTGTAATATCCCCTTCCCTCTTCCTAACTAGTTTAAAGCCCTATCAATGAGCCCTGCCATGAAGAATGGAGGGATATTTAAAGAGCAGTGCACACACATTGGTCCAGCCTGCCAGTGATGGTGCTGTCACACCAAAGGGGTTGATATATCCATGCCCATTCACCCGGCCATGGGCTCCCCTGCACTCGCATGAGAGAGTGATCAGTTCTGCCCCCTGAAACAGTCACGCAGAGCTGACCAAGCCCGGCTTGCAAAGCAGATGAAAACATGAAATGCCTCTGGCCTGGAGAGCTCACCCTGCGAGTGTACAGGGAAAGGGTGTGGATTCCTGAGAGGTCAGATTGTTTGTCTGGCTTTCTTCTGAAGAATATCCAGACACCTCACCCTGCTCCCTCCTTGAAAGGCAATCTGGCAGGCTTCTGGAAACTGTTCTATGAATGACAGAGGATTACCTACCTGTCTTTGAGTTAGGTGAGATTCTTGCATCTGGGTTGTCTAGAAATAAACATACAGAGTCTGATTGAATGGCTGACCATTTTCACATACAGTGCCAGAGCTGCTCTTGACCTCTTGGACCCCACCATCACCAGACACAGAATGCCTAAAATACACTGTCGTGTGCCTTCAATCTAGCCTATTGTTGATATTGGTTTTGGATGTCATGAGTTAGATACCAGTCAGTGGGTGACAGTCTCAAATCATTTGGATCATTACATTTTTTAGCAAGACCAATGTGATTATCCAAAGTACTTCTAAGGCCTGTAGGATTAACACACCAACCAATCCCATGACACATGCTCTGATTGTCTACTTTCAAAGATGATAAAAACATGAAATGCCTCTGGCCTGGAGAGCTCATCCTGAGACTGTACAGGGAAAGGGTGTGGATTCCTGAGAGGTCAGATTGATTGGTTTTACTTCTGAAGAATATACAGTCACCACCTCCTCCTCTCCCCTGAAAGGTAATTCATTAGGCTTCTGGAAACTGCTTTTTGAATGGCAGAGTATTACCTACCTGTCTTTGAGTCAGATGAGCTGCTTGCAGTTGGGTAATCTGGAAATAAGCATACAGTTTCTGCTTTGAATGGTTAACCGTTTTGTCACACCCTTTCCAGAGCCCCTTGTGACCTCTTGAACCCCACCATCACCACACACAGAAAGCCTATATCACACTGTCCCATGCCTTCAAACTAGCACATTATGGCTGTTGGTTTTGGATTTCATGACTTAGATTCCTGTCAGTAGGTGATAGTCATGAACCAGTTGCAGTCTTTACATTTTTTAGTGAGACTTACACATGATTATCAGACCCACTGCTAAGGCCAGTAGGATTAACACAGCAACCAATCCTGTGACACATGCTCTGGAACAACAGCTTTTACCTACAGACAGACAGAACAAATAAAGATGATGGAAACAACCAGAAAAGAAACCCTTTGTCTTCATTCTAGATGCCCTTTTCTGGCTCACACTGAGGCAGCCCTTCCAAAGTAGGCAAAGCCCTTGAATACTGTCCTTTCTTGGGATACATATGCTCTGCACACGTTCTTTCTGCCAATCCCTGACAATCAGCATGAACCTTTCTGCCATTGCCTAGACAACTCTGATAAACTCTGCTACACTGATACTAGAGTTAAGCACTCACTGGGAGTCTTACCTGCCTTCTCAAAATACTGTGAAAGCAAAACCCCATGAGCCTGCCAGATAAAGGTCCTGCCATGTTACACTCATCCTAGCCCAATTGTCAGAGGAGTTGAACTGTTGCCTATTTCTGTTCTAACTGTTGTTTATGGAGCTTTGTTCAGGATTTTTTTCACAAGGATCCTTGCTCTATTCACCCATGTCCCTACTCAGTGGCTGCTGGCTGAATGGTATAGATCAAGAGCAGGTCCAAGAGGGGACAATATGACTGGACTTGTTCAGGCATTGAACTCAAAGGTAAATGAGAGTTTTCCATCTCTTCTTGCTTCTTATATCTGGTAGAGTATTTACTTACCCCTTCTGCTGTCTTTGAAATTTACGGTGTCTGTGTGACTAGGATCTGAAAAACAAATTTGAGTTCTTTTGTTATTCACCCTGCTTTCTAAAGTAAACAGTTCTATATCAATGCAAAAGACATCCTTAATTCTCATCCTAACTGCAGTCCCTTCCTGGTCTGTTCTGTCTGGTAACCTCATTTTCACACCCATTGGTGCATTACTAACTTAGTAAAATGTTAAGAAGGTAACATCCTTAGTGCAATGTTAAAACAGACTGATTTTAAAGCAGTCTTTAAAAGAATGTGGCACTCAACAGCTCTGTGCTGACAGGTTTTCTGCCTGAAGAGTTTTGGTCAGTGTTGTGGTGTAGCACCAGCTGGCAGCTGTGCAACCCCCGCAGCTGCTCCCTCACGTTCCCCTCACAGGACAGTCAGAAGAGCGAAAATGAGAACCCCAGTGGGTCGAGGTAAAAAAGTTTTAATAGGACAAACAAGAAAACCCAAGATAATAAAAATTACAAAACTACTGATGAACAGCACAATTTCTCACCAACTGAAATTGCTGCCATGCAAGTCCCCGAGATGCTGTCGTGCACAACCCCATGTGCCCAGCCTCTCACTGCAAATGCATAAGCAAAGCAAGACAAGGAATCCATTCACTGCTTTCCATGTGCTGGCAGGTGTTCAGCCTTCTCCAGGACAGTGGGGCTCCATCACATGTTACAGTGATTTGGGAAGTCAAATGCAATCACCCCCAGCTGCTTCTCAGCCTTTCAGCCCACCCTCCATTTAAAAATGTAACATGATTTCACAGGTTATGTGGAATATCTCTTAGGTCAGTTTGGGTCACCTGCCCTGGCTTCCTGGACATCCCCCACCTTCTCGTTAGTGGGGCAATATTGAACAACTGAACCATGTCACTGGACATGACATCCTGAAGGTTTTAAGTAGCTTTTAAAATTGATAAGAGCAAGCTGTCAGGGGCTGAAGTTTGTAAGTTACTCAAAATGGGGAAGCTGACACAGGGTGAAGAGCATTGGAGGGTTACAGTAACGTTATGTGGGACTTGGAAACCACTCCTTCAACCATCAGAGTGTAGAAACAGTCAAGTAGGAAATACCATTTAAATAAAGCATCACCTAATCTGCTTTCCCTGCTCAAGCAGCATCAGCTAGAACAGGTTGTTCAGGATTATGCACACTCAGGTTTTGAATATCTCCCAGCATGAAGATTCTACAACTCTATGCATTTGGAATTATTCAGATTGAAAACGAACAAAAATAAGGGATGTTTCATCTGTGACATGGCTTTAGAAACCCATGGTTTGCTTCTGTCTTCAATGGTGCTTGCAGTTTTACTACCTCTCTTTAAAAAGCCTATAGGAAAAGGTTCAGTGAAGGGAAGCAGTAAATGATGGTGTAGACTAGGGTTCTGCAGTATGGAAAAGAGGTGACTGAGAAAAGGCTGTGTCAGAGTTATACGAAATTCTGACTGTAATAGGACCTTGGGTAGGGTTTGGCTGCGTATTGTCTCATTCAGGGAACATCAGGTGAAAATAAACGGAGGTCAGTTCAGAGTTTAAAACTGATGCTGGTTCTCTGTGGGATGTTAGAAAGAACTGTGGATTCCTTCATCAAAGAATATTCTAGAAATCAGGTCTGTAAATAGGACCAAGGGGAGACTGGACAAGTTTGCAGAAGAGAAATCCACTGAGAGTGTATATACACACAGAGAAACTCATCTGTCTCAGGAAGTCCCTGGGTAGATGCCAGCATGTGAAAGTATTACAGGAAGGTATCACCATATGCACCTACCCTCTTCTTATTCATTTCTAGATTTCACATGTGCCTACTGTTGGAGACCGGAGGCTGGGCTAGATGTTTTCTGGGTCTGGCCCAAAATACCCTTGTCTCCCTACACCAGTGAAGCCAGCAAGTCTTCAGCTGCATAATACACAACAACTGCCCCCTGCTCTGAATATGTAAAGCAGAATGCTACCTTCCCATGTCCCATATGGTTTTATATCATTGCATTTCTGGAAAACAGGGAATAGTCTCCTCTCATTGTTTAAATTCATATCAGTGAAAACTCACCAGGCAATGTGCATGTAGCTGCAGCGTTTGTATCTCGGGACTGTGCTTTCACTTCTGCGTACGTATGACCTAAACCCAGGCAAAAAAAAACATAGGAAGTTGAGAAACAACTTAAATGGAAGAAAAGTGACTGAAATGATGAGAAATGCCAAAAGCACGGTAGCAAGTGTTTTAAGTTTTCCCAAGTAATATTTTTCTCAACTGCTTTCACACCTTAGAAGACTCGCTATAGGCAGAAACAGATAAGGTTTATTTACAGTGCAGACAATAACAGAGGAGACATGGGCACATAGACATACAGTTTAAATGTAAATAGAAGGAGAGAAAATTGTCTAAGAATGTCTGATGGCCTCACTCAATTCACATCCACACGTGAGAGGTGACAGTAGCTACAACATCGAAGCAAACCTGAAAACTGCAGGTCATGCTAAATTGGAAGGGACGACAGCAAAAGAAAAGTGAACATTTCTCTCAGCTCTGCAGAGGATAAATACAGCCAAGCGAGGAAGAAAGCGTGTGGGGAAGCAGCGAATGGGGGCACATGAGAAGGGGGCAGAAAGTAAGAAAGGTGATGTTGCAATTTTATAAAACATTCAAAGTCACCCTGATCCACAGCACTGACAATTCTTGGTCCTATCACCAGAGTTAATGTCTTCTGTGAGTTTCAGTGCCGCCTCCTGGCTTATGGAATTCATTCCATTCCCTTGTGAACACTGAATTTGACCCAGGGAGCAAAATATCAAACTGAAAACCCCAAAGCAGCCAGATGCCAGTGTTCCAGCTCTTTTCTGAGAGATCTGCATAATCACTGGGAAATGGGATGCGTGAGTTAAGTGATCACACAGGTTAGACTTTTCTAAAGTTCTTCATATTAAATCAAACCAAATCTGTACATGAGGCATTTTGTGCTTTATTCATTAAACAGGCAGTTTGTAGGGACCAAGACAGGAGGATGTATCTCCAAAGCAAGGCCTGTGATGCTCAGCCAGCATCCGCAGGCTCTGCGCGAGGCAGGCACTCCAACTCCTGATGGCTTTGCTGCAGGAATCAGAGCCTGCTGCCTGAGGAGATGCTGGGGGCAGGACCAGTTGATGTTCAGCTATGGAATAATCTCCTAAACTGATAGAAACTGTTCTTCATACCATACAAAAAATCTGTCCCTCACACTTGCACCTTAATAA
Source organism: Gallinula chloropus (assembly GCF_964237585.1). Lineage (NCBI taxonomy): Eukaryota > Metazoa > Chordata > Aves > Gruiformes > Rallidae > Gallinula > Gallinula chloropus. Next base: position 67,104,746 of record NC_140085.1, read on the forward strand.
ATCAAAAATAAAGAGAATGAAAGAAAACTAAAACGCATGCTGACAGACCTACCTTCAACATCAGTGATGTTCTGTAGTTTGGGCTTGGCTGAGTCAGTGAAGTTCAAAGTAGCGTAAGTGATGTTTTCTGACATTCTCGCTCCAACTTCTCCTTCTTGACTCTTGCTGCTGTTTTTGAAAAGGTTCTCTGGACTGAGGATGATTCAGAGCTCCCTCCCCTCTCTAACATTCAGGAGGAAGTTATTTCTTCTGTCATACAGAAGCCTGTAATGAGAAGGGAAACCTACGTCTAATTGATCTTTCTATAGTAGCATCAAAAGGTAAGGTCACGGCCCCTCTGTTGGGAAGTTGTTCTGACATTAGAAGTATTTTGAGTTCCCAAGTCTTGACACCCTGTCTCCCCTGCATCCCCTTGTGTTTTGAAAAGACAAGTTTTGGGCATTCATAAAGTGGGATTGGTCTAGCTTGGTTTGGGCGGGGCAAAGGCTGCTTAATGCAAGGACAGCAATGACAGATGGTTTGTCTGACCAAGACAAGCACTAGGCTTTCCAGGCTGTTGGCAGCTACATGGACACTGTGCTGTGAATCTTTTTAAAAGGCAATGTTCTATCTGGTAACAGCATTTGCCAATTTAAAATGCTAGCTTTAAATTTTGCACTGATGTCAGCTGTAATGGGCCAGGAGATGCCTGACCCTTCAGACTGATCAATAGGAGCCAGCAGCGTGCCCTGGCAGCCCTGAGGGCAAACTGCACCCTGGGGTGCATCAAACACAGCGGAACTGGCTGACCAGAACCAGGGATTATCCCCTTGGTGCGGCCTCTCCATGAGCACTGTGTGCACTGCTGGGCACATTGTGGTTTTAGCCCCAGCCAGCAGCTGAGCTCCATGCAGCCACTCACTCACTTCCCTCACTTCCCCCCCCAGCACAATGGATGGGAGAGAGAATTGAAAGGCCAAAGTGAGAACTCTTAGGGCTTGAAGTGAAGACAGATTAATAGGTAAGCACACAAGCAAAGCAAGACAAGGAATTCATTCCCCTCTTTCCATGGGCAGGCAGATGTTCAGCCATCTCCAGGAAATCAGGACTCCATCATGCCTAACAGTTGCTTGGGAAGACAAATGCCATCTCTCTGAACACCCCACCTCCCTTCTTCGCACAGCTGAGCATGATGTCATGTGCTATGGTATGCTGAACAGGATGTCATATGTTATGGACATCCCTTTGGATATTCATTTGGAGTCAACTCCCAACTCCTTGTGCACCCAAAACCCACTCACTGGTGGAGTGGTGTGAGCAGTAGAAAAGGTCTTGTGTTGGTTTTGCGTGGTGGGGTTCTGGTGGAGTAGGGGTGTCTGCCGGAGTGGCTTCTGAATGAAGCAGCTAGAAGCTTTCCCTAGGTCCAACAGAATGAATACCAGGCAGATCAAGGCTGGATGTGATGCTGACCAAGGCCAAGCCCATCAGCAATGTCACAGCACCTCTAGGAATCACACTTAAAGAGACGAAAAGCCACAAGCAGCAGCTTTTCTCTACCAGAGCTAAGAAACAGTGCAGTCACCAAGTGCAGTGAAGAAGGAGGGAGGAGGCGCTGCAGGTGCTGGAGCGAAAGATTCCTCTGTAGCCATGGAGAAGACCATGGTGGAGTGGGTTGTCCCCATGCAGCCCATGGATGATGATGGGGAGCAGAGACCTCCAGCTACAGGCTGTGGAGAGGCCCCACGCTGGAGTGGGTGGAGACATGGAAGATGCTCTCACTCATGTTGCCTGTGGAGAGTGAGACACAGAGAGAGAGAGAGAGTGCGAGCCATGCCAGAGGAGGTTTTCAGGGGGAACTTGTTATTCTAGGCTAGAGCAGTCTGGGCCTGAGAGACTGAGACAGCCTATGATTCTGTGACTGCACCCCATAGCAGTGACCCACACTGGGGCAGGTGGTGAAGAGCTGAAGCCCCATAGGAAAGGGCTCACGTTGGAGAAGTTTGTGAAGGACCATCTCCTGTGGGTGGAACCCCATGTTGGAGGAGGGGAAGGGTGTGAGACATGCCCTGCCCTCTGCTAAGAACGAAAACAACTTGTGAGGAACTGACCAAAACCCCCATTCTGTAACTTCCCCAGCTCCCCAGCCCCTGTGCCACCCCAGGCGGGGACAAGGGAGAGAAATTATAACTAAAGTGAAGTCTGCTAAGAAGGGAAGGGAGGGGGGAACAGTTTTAAGATCCAATCACACTTCTCATTCTGACTCTGGTTTCACTCTGTGTGTAGTGTAATAAATTAGATAGGTTTTTCATTCAATATTGAGTCTGTTTTGGCTGTGACACTAATTGCGGAATGAGCTCTCCCTGTCCTTATCTTGACTCCTGAGCCTCTCAATATGTATTTTCCCTCCTGTCCAGATGAAAAGGGGAGTAATAGAGTGGCTTTGGTGGGCATCTGGCCTCCACCTGGGATTAAACCACCACAGTCCCTCACACCTTGGCTCTGTGTCAGCCCTGCTCAGCAGTAACAAAAACATCAACACTAGATATTATGAAGAAAATTGACTCTATCCCAGCCAAGACCAATGCATGGCCCTGGCATTTCAGATGAATGTGAAGGTCCCTGAATGTGTTTAGAGCAGGGCAGCAGGCCTGGTGAAAGGGATGGAAAGCATGTCCTCTGAGGAGTAGCTGAGGACTCTGCATTTGTATTGTTTGGAGAGAAGGAGGCTGACAGGTCTCTCACTGCTCTCCAGCTTCCTGAGGCTAACATGAAAGTGAGAAAGAATGTGATACCTTCTCATAGGAATTTGAAGGGGAAGATGTTTAGTAAGAGAAAAAAGCATGTCTCTAAACACAGCACAGTGATCTCAGTGATATGTCTTTTGCTTGGGGGACAGCCCTGAGCATCTGGATGATTCTCTTGGAATCTCAGGGATTCTCTTTGTAAGCTTGCCTTCAAAAGAAATATTTTTTCTGTCCTTGATTCTGTTTTAGTGAAGATAATTACTAGCTAGTAAATGTTCAACAGCCCAATTAGTAAGGAATCTTCTCTGATGCCTAGTTACTCTCCTAAACACTCTGTTTTGTGATGCTTGCTTTTAAAGTCCAAGGGTGTATTAAGAAGTACCTGGTGTACTAATAATGGTCATAAGAAGCAAAAACTCTGCCTTAGGGAATGTGGGGAGAGAATGTGTATGAAATTTGAAATTTGGAAGAGTCAGTATGGTGAAAATGATGTTAATTATCATCAGATTTGTTCTTCTAATTCTCCTCTATACATTAGGGAAAAAATATAACAGAACAGTGAATAGTTTAGCTAAAAGCCAGACTCATAGGTTTGCTTTATGACAGTGTATAAGGTCTATTTTTCATTCAGCACCACGTCACTGCTTCATTGTTAGCTAGCAATCAGCAGGCAAATTCCCTGCTACATAGAACATTGCTTTTCTGATTTTTTAACAAACTATATTATGAAGTAATTTTTAAAGACAATAAAATAAGTGCCAATGACCATTGAATTGATTTCTTCCAAAGGGGAGCACTTATATATTATGTAAGTATCTTGTCATGCTCAGAGACATGAAATCTGGAATACCCTGCTACCAAGTAGTCATGGCAGAGACTTCTTCAGCATGGCAGTGGTCTGTTTGGGTATTCTGCCCCTCACTTCCTACACTCAGAGGCGAAGATATGCCATGCAAACACTATCTGTGTGAGAGAAAGAAGAGGAAACGAAGCCGTTTCTTTGGTGGCTGATGACTCAGAAGTGCATCCTGTGGTCAAACATCCGTTTGCAGTGGCCCTCAGGCCTGAGACAGAGAGGTGTCGAGAAATATTGTGACAGGCAGCCCGCTCTGGAATGCTAATGTCTCGGATTAGACCACTCTCATTTCTCTGGAGTTCCTGTGGATGGAAGGAAAGAGGGGAGAAATAAAATTACATGATCTGTTTTATAATTGGGAGCCACAAGACTCTGGCATAGCTGCACGTTTGGATGTGTCAGCTTTCTTGCTGTCTGGATGCATGACTAGCCATTACAGGCAAAGTCAGCACACGAGTCTCCCCTCTGACAGCAGGGAAACTCTCTGAGAGAGAAGATGGAATTCTAATTCTTTCTCAATTTAAGAGCTGTTTTCTATAATTTACCTCTAAGATGAGTAGCTACCTGAATAATGCACTGAAATGCAGTCAGATAAGTAAGAGCCGGGAAACTATGTTCCCTATATGTAAATTTTCTGGATCATCCTAACTCCCTTTGCATGTGTGTTGTCTGAGAGACTTTCAGCAGTATTTTATTACTCATTCTGCCAAAAATGTTCTGAATGGCATTACCTCCTATACCCTGTTACATTGCCAAGACACTTTTTTTTTTCTTTGGAGAACAATTTTTAATTTTTGTAGGTCAAAGTTAAGTGACAACTAAGTATGTCTTGGACAGTTACTTACAACTTTAGAGACAGGAATTCATAATTCAGGAAATCCTTTTCAGTTTCTGTAGCCACAGAGAAGACATTAATACCTGGTATTACCCGAGGTGTTGTGTGTTGGCTCTATGTCTCAGCTGTGCTTTGCTCTCAGCATGTCGGAGCCAAGTCCATTTCCCCACCCACAAATGGCTCAGGAGGGGTACTTACATTAATGGCTTTAATCATGACTACTTGATCTGCTTCCTTGGCTGCTTTCTCTGCAATTTTGATAGTATCGTTGTTCCAGTCAACAAAGTCCATGGCCATCATTCCTTCCAGTGCACTAGGGAAAGAGTAAGGGGCAGTGGGGAGGTAAAGCCAAACACAGAATCATAAAATCATAGAATCATTTTGGTTGAAGAGACTTTTAAGAACAAGTCCAATCATTAACAACAGTGAGAAGATAAATAAGGAGGGGGAAAAAAGGGGAAGGGGGAAAAGTTATAAAGGGTGAGATTGTTAACAGATTGTTGATAGATTCCCACAACAAGGAAGTTCAACTTGGCAGATCTAGGTACTTGGTTCTTTCTTCCCTATCAGCAACATTTAGTTTTCATTCTCTTTTCCGTTTGCCATTCTTCACAGCTACATTTTGCTCTGCTAATTTCAGAAACATGTTGACACAGGACTCACTCTGAGGCCTCCTGCTTGAGCGTGTGCGCAACGTACAAAATGTCAGGGTAACCCATGCAACTGGAGATGTTGTTACGAGGGTAGTAGAAGAGGAATATGAGACACATCTCATTCATGGTGCTTGGCCCACCCTGCAAAGACACAAGGGTGACTCACAGCTTTGCTGAGACACAATGAGGAGACTATTTTTCCTTAGGAAAGAGCTCTTGTTCATAGCTCATGCAGACCCTGTCTGACATTAGAAACGGAGAATCAAAGTATCTTCTCAAGAGTCTGATAAATAGGTTGATCTACACTTTTATAACCTAAACCTACTTCTTCTCTCCTTTGGCAAAACTACCATATTTTTATTTCAATCTACAAGATCCCAAATCTGAAACTTTGGAAAGTTAAATTAAATATTTAGGGTATTAATGGACTGTGACATTCAGATCAGAATTTTTAAGTCACTCCCTACTTTTAGAATGAGCCTGAGCAAGTCAAACAGTGTTGTTCTCCGTGAATATAGACTCTTTAAGTCAAATCTCAATTTCCTGTGCACATTTCTAAACACAATAATATCATTAACTGCTCTACATGACCTATGCTGTTATGAAGTTATCAAGCTAGAGTATAATAATAGCTGTTTACACAGGAAGTTCTGCAAAACTGATGCCTGGTCTGAATAAGAAGAACTAAGAAGAGTCCAAATCAGATCTGCAGACATATTACATCAGTTTCTATATTTGATTTCTGCCTGTCCACTAAATCCAAGTGTTCAAATCAACTTAGCTAAAAATTTTACTGCTTGCACATGATGATTTGGACTAGAATTATATTGTATAGTTTTAGGAATCTCTTCATAAGCCTATGGTAGAAGGACTTTGCTGGAGAGCAGCTCTCCAACCATGGAGCAACTGTGCAAGGCATGTCTCAGTAAGTATTTGATACTGTGTCTGATACAAGAAGCTTTCACAAGGGGCATATTTGCTTGGGGAAGAGAGATATGCCTGCCCAAAAGACTTTAATGGTGATAAACTAATTTTAAAAGCAACAGAGGATTTCTAGGTAGGAAAAAACTTACAAAAGTAACCTCTGATCGATCCAATGTCTGAAAGTTGCATTCAACCAGGATCTCGTCCCCCTAGGGAACACAGTATGTCACACCATCAAGAGCGGTACCAGCAGAGCACACAAAACAACTGCTCACAACATGGGGAACCAGGAGACTATGTGAAAACAATAGCCCACAGTCTGAGGTGGAACAAAGGTCAGAATGTGTAAACGTGCTCTGACACCTCTGGTGCTCACCACATCCCCAGCCTGCCCACCTATGGCTACACCCCAAGGAAGGATCGTACCGGTTTGATTATGAGGATTTCTTTCCTGTCCCGAATCTCTTGCAGTCTGAAGTCATACTTGTTGTCCTCACAGATGATCTGCAGCTGCTCACCATTCCTGAGGAAGGCAAACAAGGGGAAAAAGTTATAATGTTTCCAGAGAGGGGTGTGGAATAACCAATTTCCGGATGAAATAAACAAAGTCAAGAAAAGTCCCCTCTATAAATCGTGCTTGATCTCTTTGTGGACTCACAGTACATACTTCCAGCATCAGTCAGGCCAAACATAGAGTGGAAATTTCTCACCCTATATTCTTTGGTCTGGAGCCCAAATATGGACTTTTTACATGTCAGCAGTTACTATGCATTGAAACTCACCTTTCAGAGGACAGTCTGGGATCCTAGAAGTAAGAACTCTTGCATTGCAAAACACTGTTCTGAATAAAAAAGACTCTCTGACCCTGGCAGGCAAGAGTTGTCAGGCTGTTTAGGGACTCCCTTGCAGATGCAGATGTATCATGTGAAATTTCCTTGCTATTTCTACAGTGCTTTGTGATATTGCTTGTTAGGTGGTCTCTGCTCTGCTTGAGCTCTGCTTCTCCACCCACATTACAGATCCTTAGATCTTGCTATGTACATCCATAGTGCACACTGCAAGTACATGAAGGCACCAAGTCCACAAATCCTTGTGGTGCTCATGGCCAGGTTGTCCGAGCAGCTGTCACACACCCTGTTTGCTCGTCATAGGCTTGCTTTCTAACTGTTGGCAGCTCTGAGAGGTGAGCTGGTAAGGCTCATGCCACCATCCAGCTATGCCTTAGAGCAAAATGTGTTCAGGAGGGAGCAACATGGCTTGGAGACCAGGATTCAGAAAAGTTAAGTCAAGAAAGAAGATGTTCTGTCATGTGACTCTAGTGGTTTGACCCTGGCTGCAGGCCAGACACCCACCAAAGCCTGTCTATCAGCAACACGTGGTTTGTGTATGCCATGTTACTTGCATAAGGAGCAGAAGGCAAAAATAATTGCTGTTGCCTGGAACAAAATAGCTCTGGCTACCTTGCTCATGCTGGCTACATGTGACTTTGGCCAATGCTGGGGTAATTCTGGAACTAACAGTTAAAAAGAAGACAGACCTGCCCCTAAATTACTATCAAAGATCACAAACTGCTATATTCTGACAAAATCAAGCTCCGAAAAGACTGGGGTCTCCACTAACTGTACAAGTGACTAAGAACAACACTGTTATCCTATGTGTTACAGGGGAAATCCCCAGGTGTTTCAAACCCTTGACCTTCTGCTCTGGAGCTTGTGCTTGAGATGGCTCTTCTTTATGCACTCCAGGCTTCTGGGCCACAGGGAACATTGCTCCCTCATGATCAATTTATTGTCCACTAGGACTCCAAGGTCCTTCTCCGTGGACTCGCTTTCTAACAGATCAATCCCTAGCCTGTACCACTGCATACTGTTATTCCTGCCCAGGTGAAAGACTCTAAACTTGTCCTTGGTGAATTTTATTAGGTTCCTCGCTGCTGAACTTTACAGTCTGTCCAGCACAATTGTTTATTCCTTCTGGAATTTGGGGGTTTTTGGGGGGTTGTGGTTTGTTTGGTTTTTTTCAAATTCTGAGAGGCTGAAGTAGTGTTCAAATGTCATGTTTCAGACCATTATTTGCTATTTTCATAGCCTGAAACTGAGAATTCATGCTCCATGGGCTGGGGTATGATTAGGGAGTGCATAAGGGTGCTAAAGTTTTTAGTGTGGGAAGATGGTGGAGGAAGTTAAAGCCTGTGTGGTTTTGCCCATGCAGCCCATGGGAACTGGTACACACAGTCCCCAGTACTGTGCCTGTGTAGCTCAGGGTGAGTCTGGTTAGCAGAACCAAGCTACACAAGGGCACTGTCTAGCAGCTGAGGAGAGTGGATGAGCAGCAGTCCAGTGCTCGACCTCACTGCCTGGATCTGTTTTATTTAACAGGAGGCACAGTCCTAGTCTCTAACTCTCTGCTGAGCTGACCCTTCTTTCCCTAGGAGCTCGTTCTATGTACAGTAATTAAGACACTGTCTTGTGTGCACGGACAGACAGATGGATGCTAAACTGGTGACATCATTCTCATGCACTCTGGCCCAAGATCAGGGACTGATCCAATGGCATGGGCAGCAATACTATGAGTTTCCTTCTCTTACCGGTATTGAGCAGCTTTCACTCCTCTGCCAGACAGGTGGGTGTGAAGCAAATAGGCAAAGACATGCAGGTCTGGAACCAGCATCCCATTCATCTGCAGTTCAAAATGAAGTAGGTCAAAGCCTAGCAGTCAGAGCTCAGCACTACATTTTAGACCTGCCCATCAAAGTCAAAAGCTTGATGGAACTCCTGTAATTGTCAGCTTAACATTTTAAATTTATTTTAAAGAATATTGAAGCCCATATCCTTAAGCTTGTGAAAGTACTTTACTCCCATCTATGTTGATCTGTTTGTGAACAGCTGAGTCTGCTCTCTCAGTGTGTGTTTAGGTGGGGTGGGGGGTGCCTATATCTTTGGAGTTTGCCCCAACCTTAGCACTGGCTGGGCCAGGGGAAGAGGAAAGCAGCAACCTCACATCTAGCAGTCCTGTAGAGGATAAAATGCCTGGATCCTACACTCCACTGAGTCTGATTATTCTTACCAGCCTCTTTGTTGTGTGTTGAGGGATGTTAGATCTCTGCTCTAGAGGTGCCTTCTTGACCTGAGAGACAGCACCACATCCTCCTAGGCTAGTACCTGCCCTCCTGCACCACACATCTATGGTAGGATGAAGGCCTCTAGCATGTGGTGGAGAAGATTCCCTTAGAGGTCTTGGGAAGTCATTGTATCCTTTGATCTTTGTTTCCCTTTCCCTTAGATGGGGTGAATAGGTATTTAAAACATGGTTCTGACATGCCAACACAGCTCTGCTAATGTACTTGGGCCAAATATGGAGTCTCTTCTTAGCAGTTCTGGTGGAACAGATATCCATATTTCAACATCCAGAAAGGGAGGCTAAGATGGCACTGTGCACCAAATGGCTTTTGTACATGTCTAGAGCAAGATGAAAAGCTGAAATGGGATTTCATATGGCTTTCCCAACACTCACTTCATCGAACTGGCTGGAATTGCAAAGGCCATATGATCTGTAGGCCTCTGCTCCAGGAGGAATGACATGCACAGGGAAGGGGCAGATGCCTGTTTGCAGAACCCCCATGTCATATTTCCGTAGCTCTGGTGTATAGTAGATTCGTACCCCTGAGCTGTCGATTAAGCCTGTAAAAGAAAAATGACCACTCCTTCAGCAAAGACTCCAGAAACACCAGAAGTGGAGGCCTGAAGCATCAACACATACAGTGTCTCCTTCCTGATCACAGGTTGAGGACAGGCACAAATTATACGAAGGCCTGCTTATAGTCTCAGGTGATTCCCATAAAATCAGTACACAGTTTTATTTCTCATTGTAAAATGATAGCCAATACCATGGTGGCATTCTTCATTGCCTGTCATAAAAACTGAGTACTGGAGGTCATGGTAGAAGTCTGAGGTGGTATTATCAGGGTCTCAGGACTTCATCCTGACTGTTGATACAGCAGTTCCTCTCCTGCAGCTAGTCCCTTCCCACTCTGCTCATTTTTCCTATCATATTCACATTTCCCTGATATTTTCCCTAACACTCCCAGTAGTGTCATAGCAGAAAGATGTGCTTGGCTTTTTTGATGGATACATCTAATCTAAGCAGGTATAAGTATCTGTTCTTCTAAAGTTAAAGTTCTTCCTGAATGAGAGCCCAGTCTGGTTGACTCTTACTGCCCTGAAGGTTGTACTGAGCAGTGTGTTAAAGGATTTCATGCAGAAATTTCTATTTTTAATAGGCATGTAGATGAGACATGAGATTTCCAACCTGAAGATGTTCTTTGTCGCACAACTGCCCAGCATTACCCACCTGGTAACAAGTCAAAATTGCTGTAATGGATTTCTAATCGGATGTATTGAGGGTCCCAAGGTGTCCCGATGGAAAATGCAGCTTCATCTGGAAACTGGTAAGACTAAAGAGGAAGAGAAGGAATAAAGTTATATGGAGTTGTTATTTTATAACATTTTTCTCTTTTTTCTTGATTGAAAACTTACAAAAAGAAAGGTTTTTAATTTTCTTACATTTCTGAATATTTATTTTGACATGGTTAGAAATAAAAATGTGGGAAATTCTGCCAGTTCAAATTCTTCTTCCTTCTGACTTGGAACAAGGAAGGATTTTCAAAATTTATTTTTTATTTATCCTTTTTATTGCTTTAATTTTTATACTATAATTAACAGGAAATTGCTATAGCATGTGTACACACTTGCAGCAAATTTCATATCAGTATTGGCATTGCAGAATACAAAATCTGAATAAAATTAGTATAACGGTTGTGTCTGAGACATCTGCTTCCTCTCTCCGTCTCCATGTACTTGCATACTACAGAAATGCAAAATACATTTTGCTTTGGAAAGCAGAAGATACAGTGCTAAAATTTGTGCAGCGCTAACTAGGGCACTCAGCTAGAAGAATGAATTTTTCACTGGAATTTTAATTTTAGTCTCCTGACAAAGAGGCAGAGCTAGTAAAAAAAAAAATAATAATGAAAAGAAAGGAAAAAGAAAAAAGGAAAAAAGAAAAAAGAATAAAAGAGCAGAGAATAGGTACACTTCTTTTTGTTATGCAAGACGAGCACAAGGAGAATTTTCTGAAATTAATGGCAACATTGTGAAAAGTTAGAACTAAAAACCTTAGTGTGTGGCCTATACAAATTGTTTAATGCAGGCATGATAATGACATACACACATATACTGAGTGTTGACAGCTAGGTAGAAATTGCCAGCATCACCTGATGCAGCAGAAGTAGAATTGAGTGGGGATGGTATGAGGAGACTTCCCCAGTTCATTTAGCCCCACAGGACTATGGGGTCTTAATGAACAAGCTGACAACAAAGGTAGCACTGTTCATAAGAAGAAATGGGACGTGCAGGCTCACCTCTCCTCCAACAGCCCAGCCCACAAGCACCTGGGAGCACAGGGAAAAGTCTGGATTGGCTCCATAGCAATCATCTATGCCAGTGGGTAACACGCTGGCATTGCCACAGGCATAAACAAGAATATGATGAACCAATGTTATGTTGTGGGGTGTTATTATAGGGTCAAACTGTAACCAAAAGGAACAGACAAAAAAGGTTATTGTCAACCCTGAAGTATTTCTTTCCCAGGCAACTGGAAAGAGCAGCTAAACATAGCTTAAGCAAACATCTAATCTGATTCACAAAATGGGTGATATTGGATGATGCTTTATCTACTCATTTTGGTATGCGCTCAGCAGAGATTTGTATCTTCCTCTAGAGCACCTCTCCTTAATCAGAATCACAGGAGTCTCTATTTGACCTGTTATGCCGTGCAGTGTGGTTCCAGACTAGAAATGTAATTTGTCTTGACTGCAAAGCAAGATAAGGGACCTTGATCTCAGTTTCACTGTAATTCACTGCTCAACTCATTTGTGCCAAAAGCACTATCATTGAGATAGTTTCAAATAAACCCTGCCAATAACTTTTTACCATTTTGAGATCAGGCCTCAAAATCCCGATGTTACCACGAGATCCAACTTAAGACTCCTGAGTTTGTTCTGTAGGATTACCTGTTAAATTATTTTTTTCCAGTCCATGCAAATTCTTCCTTATGAAATTTGGCTTGATGCCATTGCAGTGGAATGTCTGTTTTTAAACCTTTTAAACCCAGAATACTAAGAAGTGTTACTTGATCTTGAAGCAAAGTTACCTTAATTTGAGAAGTAAGCTAGACTTGTTTTGGAAAGTTCCTGTTTCTTTGCTTTCCTCATCTTTTTTTGCACGCTCAGTCTTGAAAACAGGACTGCAAAAATGTTAGTTTTGCTTTTTATATGAAAAGTCTTAGCAATTTCCAAGGACAAAAGCAAAGGCCCTTTCAAATATAGAAAATTCTGGAGGCTCCCTTTGCTCTCAAAGATACAAATAGGTTACGTGGCCTGAGATCACTACACTGAGACATCAGTTTTGTAGCAAGGTTCTTTTCAGGTGCGATGTACATAGAGTCAGAGGTACTTCTAAAGCTAGAAACAAGCCATAGCTTATCTCAGCACAGCAGAAAAATTAGCTGGTTTACCCCAATCCCAATGGAATGCTACTAAATTTATGCTAAAATATATATCTTTTATACTGTAAACGACAGATTTGTATGTGGGATTGAAGGACCAAGTCTGACCTGTCCTGTTTTTTCCTCAGTGATACAGCCAGCAAGTTTACCTTGTAGATATGGTGCTTCTGCTTGACCATGGGCAGTGGGATGAAGGTACAGGCATATTTTGTTTCTTGTACTGGAACAGCAAACTGGAAAAGAAACAGTTGCACAAGTCACCCGAAGGTTCCCCTGGCAACTCAACAACATGGACAGGGCATTGGAGAAGCCAAAGGGAGGCAGTGATAGGAGAAAAAGGCCCAGAACTGGAGAGAGCGGGAAAGATGATGCATTTAGCAAGCAACTACTTGTTTTTTTGGTAACAATGAGGGAGATGAGAGGACAAGGCTGCATTCTGGTGAAAGGGAAACAAATGTTAGCTCCACCAGGTCTTAAATTCTTTTTCTTCACGATTTTTTATGGTTTGTTTTTTATTTTATTTCACTTTGTTTTGTTTCATTTCATTTTGTTTCATTTTAAAAGGGAATCGCCTTACTAATTTGTCTATTATAACATGAACTGAGCATAGGAGGCATCCATCCAGTTCAACCAACATTTTTTACCTCTGGTTTTCTGGAGTCATAAGCACAACACATGATAGCACTAATCCCACAGATCTTTACATAAAAATAGTGCCCCTCTTTAGTACGGAATATTGCCCACACTGATCAGCAGATTCTGCTTCATCTTGAGTGAGTGTTGCCTGTGTGGGCTGATGCTGTTTAAAGAGGGAAGGTGTTAACGCAATACCACACTGAGCTGGTACTTTTGGACTCCGTTTGACAGGGGTGGTGCATGTACCACAAGGTGATGCTAACAAGGGGCTCCAGCTTTCCTGGCAAATCCTTCTGTCTGAGACTCAGATGCTGCATAAGTTAGTACCAGAGGTGGTACACACATTAGAGTGCCCTGTATTTTCTGAACTCTTAGCCAGACTTATCATAGACCATTTAAGTATATATCCATTACTTCTCTGTTCCCATGAAACTAAGATCAGCAGTACAATCAGTAAATAGCTTCAGTATGTTACAGACATTTTGATATGGGTCTATATGGATGAAACCTTAGCCCTGGATACATAAATGCTTGAGTTAGTAATTATATTGCAATTCAATAGCACCACAGCCTGTGTTTGGCTCCTTAGACTCTACTCAAAGGAACAGGCTACACCTTACAGCATTTTCCTAACAAGTGCGTGCTTTGGCCTCCACACAGCAAGCCTTCCCTTCTCATTTCATTCCCTCTCTTGCCATCTCTGTTTGCATGTTTCAAAGATCAGTCATGGCCATTTTTCAACCTGTTCAGCATGGTCATGATCAACTTTGCAAAGAAAGGCAGAAGAAAGGGAATCTTTTTAATGTATCAAGTAACACTTTTATCCAAGACTTACATTGTCCAATCTCAGGTCATAGGTGAAGAATATTTTGGGGTCAGTCGAGTCAGATGGGCCTCTGTACCTCATCAAGAAAAGAGATTTGGAAAATCTTTGGCCTTCAAAGAATGACACTGTGTCATCAGTGCCAAAAGCAGTAATGAGACGTGCGGTGTCCACCTGTAATAGGAGTGTTTAATTGGAAAATGTCCTTCATTCCTTCCCATCAGCCACACACACATGTATTCACCCCACATCCCATGCCTTATGCCACTGCACATGTATTAAAATGCTAACCACATACTAACCACAATTACAAGGCAGCTAAAATAATATAACTGTGTGCATTAATACATACCCAGACACTCAGACATGTCAGAACACACAATAGAAATCAAGCAGAGTAACGCAAAACATTTGTCTTGTCTGACAGAGACATCATGTTTGGTTTTATTTTTCCGATGAGAGGGTGCTGGTTAGAAAAGATTCAAGGAAACCTGTAACCAATGTCACTTCACACACATTATTAAAGCATGTGTGGATTTAAAGTACTAGTATATGCAATGAAAGTAAGCTGAAAAAAAGGCTGCAAGGGATTTGATAAAGATTCCAGAACTTGCATCACTTTGTGTTTAAACGTTTGGATTCTGGGTGTTTAGATACTAGCAGAGGGATCTCTACAATGACGCAAAAGATCAGATTTTCAGATCTTTTCACATCCTAGAGCAAGCAGATGTGGTTCATTTATCTCTGTATAGTGTTTTATCTATATCTGTGTTTTGGGTAATTTCTGCAAAAAATTACTAGAGGACTTACACAAAAAGCTAATAACTCTGTAGTCCCCAGATTCCCTGTTAGCAGCTACTGCTGAGTAAACTCTCAAGGATTTACTTGGATCTGCCCCATCATGTAAGGACAGCAGTAGTCGTGGAACTCTGTAGGTTCTTCCTATTCAGAAAGGAATATTTTTTTTTCCAATTACTTAAGTTAATTAAGAAGCTTAGTGGCTAAAAAGGCATGTAAGCAGTCATTTGCACATGTATATGAACTTTGGAAAAATCCAAAGAATTATCCACCTAATTCTGGATAAACTTTTTTGTGTGGGCTAAGCCTTGGGTAACACTGATTTACCCAGAGGTCACTCAAGTAAAGGCAAAACAGTGTAACCCATGTCTATATCTTCAGAGTTCTGAAACTGTGTACATTAGTGTGCTTGTGAACATTGGAAAAAAGGTTGGGTTTTTTTTAATCTCTGACTTAAAGTGCTGATTTAGGTTGTACAAAACTTTAATGTCAGTCAGTACCAGTATGAAAGTCTTCCAAGAGAAGAACTGAGATTACCAAGCATAATTCCTATCAAAATATTGCCTCATATTAGGCAAATAAAAACTTTATCTCCCATATTATATTGTGGGTTTGTATGTGGCAAACAAGAAAAAGGCAGGGAAATTAGGAGGATTTTGATCTGTGTTCATGATTAAGAAACTTTTGAGATTTATGTCTTCCAAACTTTAAGAAAATGTCAATGACATCAAAATAGTGCCCTTGAAATGGGCATTATAAATGTGGCTGTTTGGTTCCATATTTTTTGTTATATTCCTGTTACTGTTGTGAGAAAACCCTGCAGTTCTTAGCTCTGATCTAAGGGATTTGGGAATAGAGTGGGATATGAGAGGAGGTTTGTTCAGAATATTGCTTGAGCAACCCTCTTTCTTACTGTGATATCCAGATCACTGGCGTCACACGTCCGGAGGTGACGTTTGAACAGCACGGTGGTGGAGGTCTCATTTTCTGTTACTGAGAGCAGTTGGTAGTCCTGGCTCTCATCTGCCTCAAGGGTTACCTCATCTACAATGTGACAATCCTGGAAAAGGAACAGTGGTCACAGCAATAAAGAGAAGAACATTAACTTCCCAGATTCCAAAAAGTGATGTTTACAAGTACTGCTGGTGGGAACAGACTAATTATAAGCATTCCATTCTCCAAAAAAGAGAAATAATGAAAAAGAGAAATAGCAAAAAAGACAAATATTGCGTGAGCAACGTCATCAAATGCACAGGAATTTGATGCAGAGTTTGAAAAGCATTTAAATGCCTAGTTCTTATAGAAATCTCACTGGGAACAAAATGGGCCACCATAACTGCTGCTGCAAAAACAGAAGGTGAAAAGGTGGGATTGTACACACAGCTGTGGAAGGGGAAGAAAAGTGGAAGGGGAAGAAGGAGCAAGAGGAGTAAAGCTCCAGGTTGACTGACATGGACATATGATACATCATAGATTTCCAGCAGAAGAGTTCAAACAACCCGAAATGAGAAGGCAGTGGCTGCAGACATGATGAATACCTCTCCAAGAGAAACCTGAAACACAGTAAAGCAAATGTCTTCTTAATGTACAAATGTCAAGTGCTACATTGAAAAGTTTTGCTGCAGCACTCAACTTCGAAGTGATAAAAGAGAAGAGAAAATTTTTACCAGACACCACTCTGGCCAAAAAAGAATGTTTTTATGTGAAATTCTTCATGGTATTTTTTTCCTCCCATCTCTGTTCCTTTAAGTGATTACTTCAGGGCCTCCTTTCAGCTTTTGCTAATTTTCTCAGATTTTCAGAATATTCTACGCAATTTTTCTCTAACACAAATGTTTGATTTAGAGAGGAACATACCAAAGTTTGAAAACACAGCTTTTATTTTCCTTCTATTTTGAAATACCTGTTACACTCTTTCATTAAATTATCAAATTTCAAAGATAAGTAGTCTGTAAATGAACTGCTTTGAAATAAATAAAGTATTTAAATTTAAATATACCTTATGAGAGAGGAAGGCAGTAAGCAGCTGAATAAATCCCTCACATTTATGAAAACACGCCTTTTTAGCTAGTTTTTCTACCCATTGGATATTACTCAGATAATGACTTTGCTATGACTGTAATAAAGAGGAAAATAAAAGCAAAGACCAAGGATGTGTGAGAGAGAGGGTTAGAAGAAATGCAAGTGAAAAACCCCACTTAAACTCCCATGTGCAGTAACCAGAATATTTTTTCCTTCAAACTGTCTGTCCCATGGGTTCAGTGGATGTGGCATACAGTCTTCTGAAGAGATACAGATGTTTGTGTTCACGGTCGTGTTTGCTTACTGGAGTATCTCCAAACCCAAATATTGGGAGATATTTTCTGAGGAACCGTTTCTTCTAAACTGATGACTATTTTTTTCCTCTGTAGTCATTCACAGACAAAGTTCCCTGTCTCTGTCACAACTACAAAAAGATTTCACAACTAGGTATTACAAGGACAGTTTTGAAATCAGCTAATGACCATAAGTGAGGCCAGCTACCTCACTCCCTCCGAAGTTCACCCATTTTTAGACAAGTACCAAGATGTATTTCATGCAAGACAGATTTTACTGTTGTGTGAACAGGGAACTGAAAACAGCTGAACAAAATAAAACCACTGTGAACAAACAAAACATTTTATCAGTGTGATCTTTTCTTTCTGTTTCTGGTCAGCATTATAAGTTCCTGTTTCACATTTAAAACAAAAGAAATTACAAACCTCTAAAAAACCCACCACCCTGGGGTGTTTTTTAGTTAGCATCTTCAGTCATATTTGTTCCCCTGAACTCCAGCTGTTTTAACATAAGGCATCTATTCTCAGTGGTTGCCTTTACAGACAACAGCAAGTCCAAAGGATGTTCTAGCCTATTTCTAAGGCAAACATTTAAGAATGTCAGGAAGAAGCAACATTTGGAGGTGAACGTGTCTCCACTTGGTGCAAAGGAAACCAAGTACATTAACCTTTGAAGAGCTTCAGTGAGGGAAAACATAGGAGTTTCACATCTGACTCCTGACTGAACTGACCTCTGGTTTGGGTGAATCAAAAGCTGCACTCCCAGCAGCCTCTTCTAGCTTCATGGTAGGTCATTGCTTCAGTCATACCCAATTGGTTCTGGCTCTTGTTTTTATTTGTAGATGGGACCAGTTTTTTTGCCTAAACATCATCTAGCGCCACTTGGTATCTCAGATAGCTGCATGGGGCTAGCAGGCATGACAGAGGACCTGCACTGTTAGCCAGAGGCTGTGCCAACTGAGATTTCAAGTGGCCTTGGACATCTTTAGCTGGTTGAGCTGATATGCCTTCAAGCCAATATACTTGGAGCAAAGGGGGGTGCAGAGGAAGTCTTTTCAACTTAAAGAGAAGTAGATAGTCTTTTCAACTTACAGAGAAGTAGATGCTGCCATTTGGGAAGACACCACCTATCACAATGTCAGATCCAGGCAACTCTCCATGAGGGCTGAATCCAAATGCTACCCAGCCAGTTGTATGGACCTGCAGCTCAAATGTCATCATCTCCTGATCATCATGGTCCCAGCGGAGGTAGACCATGTTTGAAGGCTCCAGAAAGATGGAAAAACGCAGCAGCGGAGGTGCAGGCTGACCAGAACAAAAGAATGGTAGAAAAAAGAGGAAGAACATAGCCTTGATTCTTGCAAAGAGAACGGGCATCATCAATAGGACTACTGAAATTTCTGAGTCTTGCTGATGCCTTGGGCAGCTATTCTGCTATGAGGGACCCAGATTATATGGAAGCGCATGAGCCTGGGACTGTTGCCAGAAAGGAGGAGTGGAAACTGGCTGTTCTATATCCAATTTCACATGTAGGAAAGATCAACACTTTACATAAGATGTCCTGGCACCTTGCCTCAGTGAAACCATAGTAAGCCATCCCATATACATCTTCAAACATTTCTAAGAGGTGTTTGATACAACACAACCAAAAAAAGCAACAAAGTGTTTGTCTCCTGCCCTGTACTAAGTGTGGGTGAAAGCTGGCTCTCCTCACCAAGGTAAAGCGGCTTTTCTGACTAACTTCCCTTTCTGTTACACATGCTGAAATGAATCCTGTCTATGAGACCCTACTGTCAGAGGTGATGACTACTGGCAAGTGTGTTGGGAATGGTCTGGTGAGCCTTAGTGCCATGGCTTATCAGAGGAAGCTACTGTGGTGCATATAAAAGGCTTACGGACTATAATGGAATAAGAACATAAGAAAAATGCCTTTGCCCAATGCACCATGCCTTAGTGAGAGTGAGTGGAAGGAGAAAAGGGCATCATCTTTTTCCCACCCTAAGACCTTTCAGCTTAATGATATGAAAAACAAAAGAGCTTCAGCAGGTTTCCAACTGGTTCTGCCAGCAAGTGCCTTGTGCATCTCATCTCATATTTGCCCAGTTGCATAACCCACTGCAGAATATAGCCTAGGTCTATGGATTTTGAAGGTCATGGTAGTTTATTCCTATTTACTTGCCCAGAAAAGCCCATTTGTATTAATCTGTTGAGACAAGTGCTCACAGAACAGATGAGTAACAGAGAAGGAGAGATGTCTAATCAGATCTTCAGGAACAGGGCTTAAACAGATCAAATTGCATACAGATTTCTTGAATCCAGGTTACTTTGCTAGCAGTCCTGCTGTAGCCAGCAAGTATACTTAGGGTTTCTTTTGTGAATTGTGTAACACAGTGCCAACATTTTAAATTTTTTCTGCTCCAGAGAGACCCACAACACTGTTCAGGGGAAGTGAGTCTTTCAAGACACTGGGACCTCCAAACTGACAGATGTCAGCCCCTCTATGGGGACAACGACTGACAGGTTTAATGATGAAGTGGTGAGGGAAAAGGGGAAGGGAATCTGCACAACTGCATCAACGTGTTTCTCAGAACTGGTGGTGTGAGAAATTTTCACCATTTCTAGTTCTCCACTCTTTTAAACAGAAAAGCCCTTTCTCACATGGAGTGGCACGTGAAATTAGGGGGTGCAATTGAGACACTGCTGGAATATATGACTATCCGGGATTACAAGGAAGGGTGGTTTAGCTGTGTGACAGAGATTAGAATTGCACAGTTTCTTTGATAGAGCAGGATGTGGTGTTTGTGTGCAACTGCTGAGGAGTGTGGGAGAGATATCCAGGAACAGGGAGATACCACAGATTGGCAGTGAGCAACATGCGGAAGAAGATTACGAAAATGCAGATGACCTGATTAGAAGAAAGAAGGTGAAAACTGCTTCCTTTAAAAAGCAAAGTCCTCATAAAGGAGACAAGTGTGAAAAGAAAGAGGAGAGTCAAAACCACAGGGTGCAAAGGCACATCTGAGGATCTGCCTCAGGCAGGAGGCAGACAGAGATGGAGAGAACAGGAAAGCAATGATGTTACTTCGAGTTTTCTCTTTGGGGATTATAATGATCTACAACATCAGGAGAAGGAAAATGTTATGCCCAGTACTCTTTTGAAACAACTCTGAAGGCCATACTGCTGAAAACCTTCGCCAGCATCACACAGGACCCTGACACGCAGTAAACTACCACCCCCATGTCTCCCCAGCTCAACAACTCCCTCTTGCAGTGCAGGACAGGAACTTTAGGATTCCTGTTATAACCAGATGAAGTAATATTTGACCTCTTGTTGATGTCATTTAACACCTTTGCCTGTTCTTTTAGGACACTTTTAAACAAAATACTCAAGTAAAACAAACAAACAAACAAAAACCCCACCAAAAATGTCACAGTCTTGTTTTGGAAATGTGGAAAGAAATGCAACTTTCATGTCAAAGACTACAAGCTGTCAAACTTTGATATGCACTTAAAGGTATTTATTTAGGTTTCCTTCATGATCAATGGCAGAGGGATCCTAGACTAACTTAGACCAAGTCATTTTTAAAATTACTTAAGTGACATTCTTAAGAAGCATCTCTATGCCTTTTAAATATCTACTAATTATTTTAGTAAAAAACCAATTGCTCGTTTCAATAGATTCAGTTCTGATACCCACGAATTCAATCTTAGTGTGAAACAACCTCAAAATCTTGCTGAAGATGAACTATGAGGCTTTTAGGGAAGTATTTCATTTAAGAGAAGCATCCAGGTCTAAACATATACAGGTGCATCCCTATTCACAAACTGTCAATGGAGCCCTGAATTAGAAGACCTAACTCAGTTGCCCACACATAGATGTCTGGTGCTGTTTGAGATACCTGGCCTCACCTGCCACTCCAGGAGAACACTTTCCTGCCATGCCTGGCTCATTTCTTTCAGCTGTGTGTCAAGTTCCTTCAGTATCTAGGCCACTTGAAATAGCTATTTATTAATGTGTTCAGACAAGAGATTAGTGCCTGCAGTGACAATGGCAAGTCAGGAGCACAGGTTTATATCCCCTCAAAATGAGGGGTTAATGAGAGAGGAGGGCAGCATTTTAAACACAGATACTTCTGCCAGTTCATGTGTAAGAGTAAAGGAGACTACCTCTAATAATGTTGATGCTTTTGCTGAAATGGGTGATAGGAACAAAACTAAATATTGCCATTTACAATGGTTTAAATTACGATTTTCTGACTTTATCCTTCATTTTATCAAGGTGTTAAGCACAACTGCACTGCAGCTATCTTCAGACTAACAGTAAAATCTACTTTTTTCTTGACTTTTTGTGTTTGTTTGGGGTTTTTTAATATAGAAATATGCTGTATTTTGTTTTAGAGCAAAATGAGGGGAAGACCACTGCCCATTAGACAGAAAAGGGAACAATAGTAAAAGAAGTAAAGTTGGTCATTTATTTTTCCAATGAAATATTTTCCTCCAAAAATGTGGACATACTGAAACCACGGCTTTTCACAGAGACATGCCACAATGCCAACAGTTTTTCAGGAAAGGCTTTCAGTTCCAAGTGGAATTAGGAACTGGAGGAAAAAAAACTAGATAAAAGAAACAACTGTCCAAATAAGCTAATCAGAAAGCAGAAAGGACATTTGGTAGGTTGATATCCAGCTTCTGGAAAATGTGTTGTAGCATTTGGAATAAGGCTTGAAGCTGAATCCTCTGCCTCACGTCAATACATACTCAAAAAGTATTCAGTTTTTTGGCATAAGTCCATTGCCCTCCTTTAAAAGGTCTAAGCTGTATTAATGAAGGGAACATAGAAGGAGGATTTCAGTGAATGGGAAGTGAGAGGACAGTGGCAAAGGCAATGCCCTGGGTGAAAACTGATGTGTTGCAAGTGTTGGTAAGAAGCAGGGGGTGTCAGTGGAGCAACCAAGGTTTTCAAGACTAAAGTAAGTGCAGGCAGTTCAACCCTGTGCCTCATACACAGAACAAGATTTGCTTGATAGAATTTGCTTGCAGTAATTATAGAATTTCCTATTCTCTGTGCAAGGCATATTGGTACAATGTGAGTGTGTAGGCTAGTGGTGTATTAGCTTATCCAATGAAAAGCATTAAATTAGCTTACCTGAAGCAAGGCTGCTGTAGTGTATTTGCTAACTTTGTTTCCTGATTCTCAGCAGCCCAGGTTTCAAGTATGACAAGTGCTTCTTGTCCCTGCCTATCTCCATCCATCCATCCATCCATCCATCCATCCATCCATCCATCCATCCATCCATCCATCCATCCATCCATCCATCCCAATCACTGTGTCCTTGAGGAGGACTTTAGATGGTACAGGACTACTTTCATCTGAGAAATATGTTATGGAACATTATATTGCGCTATGAGCTGCTGCAGTTCAGATGATTGCTATCCTTTGCAATGTGGTGCACAGTACTATATCATACTGACACGGATGATACTCCCTTCTAAGACATTATACGATGTGTTATTATATTATGCTCACTATTTGGAATAAAATTAACCACCAGGTTTTAAAATGACTGAACACTGATGCCCAGACAGATACTCTAACAAAGTGACACCTTTCAACCTTTGGCAACCTCGCATTCAGGTCCATGCACTGCTGCGTTTTTTTGACATTCCTCCTTTTCCATGCTTGGATCCATCCCAGATCTTCAAGGTTTCAAAACCTGTAGACTTTGTGAAAGATGGTGCTAAGGTGACAGGTTTTGTCACACATCTGTACAACTGCTTCTACCAAATCATATGGTGAACCCATAGCAAGAAGCAAAGGAGCTGTAGGCTCTTTATTGAGTAAAGCGCGTGATCCTGAAGGAGAGGTGCCAGCATAGGGAATTTTTTCTTCATGAGCTGCTTTCCTGAGCTCTTTTACTACTATTAGCTTGGTTTTCCATAGCAGTATTGCACAGATATTCTTGTCCCTGCAGTTGTCCCACTGCAGCTGTGAAAAGCCCTCTCTTCACAGGCTGAGCAATCCAGATGCCCTGAACAAAACTGATGATAAAGACGTTGTCATTCTCTATATTAAGTAATTTGTAAAATGTGCTATGAAAAAGACAGTACAAGAATATGTGATGGATATTTAGGGAAGGGGGAATTGTTGGACTGTAGTTTTTTAGTCCCCTTTCCCTTCCCAAGCTTCCAAGGTGCGACATAAGTACTGTTGAAGACAGGGTCATCACAGGTTATCAATAAAGGCCTTTTGGAAAAGATATAAATGTGTGCAGTGTCTACATCATTTTTTAAAAAAAGACTTGTCATTTGATAGCTAAGAGCATTGGGAAGGATAGAGAGTCAAAGATGATGAGTTCCCAGGCTGACCAATTGGCTTTTGCTGTCTCACATAATAGGAGGGCACGTGCACACCTGTAGCCATGTTAAGATCATAAGCTCTTGCACTGTAGACCAGGAGTAATCAGGAGTGTCTCTACTTGCAGAGGTCCCAGAACTGGCCAGGTAACAAAACCAGAGATTCATTTCTAGTGGGACGATTATGAGAGGAAGCAAAGAGGTTGTTTGAGCAGTACCTTGACTGGAAATAGACATGGAATGGTGAGAATGACGTGTTCCCTGTCACATCACTCCCACCATGTGGGATGAAGCTGGAACCTGTCTACCTCCCATACAAACTCACAGGATCCAACTAAGGAAACTCAGTTATCGTTGCTTGTTTCTTCCTAGAAGAAGCAACAATTCATTCCATTGTCAATCTTTTGGATGTGAAGAACCAGCAGTTTCAATGTGATTACATGCTAAAGAACGTCTGCGACATCTCTTTTTTTTTTAGTTATACAGTCTAGTTACCTGTGTAGAATCTGCATTATGTCCCTCCCATAAAGTGTGATGCCATCTGGATACTGGTGCTGGTGCAAAGAAGTTCCAATAAAGTAAAAGAAAAGACTGGATGTTTCCTTGGAAATAATTCTTAGAGCTTTGTCTATACAGAACTCCTGTAAAACAAGTGATTGTTTCTCACAGCATGCAAGTTCTGTCCCTGGAGCACAATGTCACAGAGACGAAAATTGGGAAGAAATTAATTCTAAGAGCTTAAACCTTCCTAGATCTTCCCTGTCGCAAATTATAGCAATTCTTCAATTCACTGGGCCTACCCATGATTTTACTATGACAATTCTGCTTTAAGAAAAAAACGACTTGGAAATATTGTGACCAATCTCTCAGTTTTTCTGTCAAGTCCTTCTGTAGACTGAAAAAATGCAAATGTCTTTAATCTGTCCAGCCTGGAAAACATTAAGGTTTTGATAAACAGACAAAAGCCAACATTACAAATACTTTATACCCCTGGTTAGCATCTTGTCCCAGGGTAGATGAACCCTCTTTATTCATTCAGATGTTACGTGAGTCATAGCGTGTTATGTGTACACTGTGGGTATATACCATAGGGTGCTTTTTTTCCTGTTACTTGGGTTGGTGTATAACCCTGAAGCACCCTGCTCCGAGGTAGAGCTGCAATGTCCCATATAAAAACCATGGACTTTACTACCATCACACATTGATCTATGAGATGGAGGGCCCATTGAAGAGGAGCCATTAGCATTGCATTCAAAGTTGTGTACAGGCAACGTGTAGTGACACTAGATGGCATTGAAACATCAAGAAAGTTACACAAATTGGGACTGCGTTATTTCAAGGTGGTTACAGGTTATATCTTTATTGGCCCTGAATAAAAGAACTAACTTCATGATCCAGCACAAGGAAAAATTGGAGTTAGGATCCCTGTGGTCTGGTCAGGGCTCTGGCAATGCACTGCGTTTGACCTATAGCAATTTTGCTTAGGCAGCCTCCTAGGAGGGGTGGTAAGGTGCAATTACTGAAAAATGCATTCAATTCCAGAAAGGCAGCAGGGCTAGGACCATGCATTATCAGCGTTTCCTTTTTACAGACAACATTTTCTTCATGAGGTTTCAAAGGCAAAGCAGGTATAACAGCCTGTTCACTGAGCCTTTGTGTTGTCATAGCTTGATTTTCTAGATATGTGTCTGACATCCTGTAAAGCTACTGTTGCAACAGTGCTGGTTCCTGCAATTTCTCTTCAACACGGTTTCCCACCACTTCTCTATACCACGATACCTCTTGCAGCCTTACACCCCAAATCAGTTATCTCTGCTGTAAAATACACGTCTCTCTCTATGTTCCGCACCCTCTAGTGGCCTTTATTTGGCCCAGCTCCTCGTCAAGGAGCAGGATATCCTCACAGTTACACAGAAACATGCACGTGCTCCCTGGGTGGCCAGCAGAACTGACCATGACTACTTTCTCCTGCCTTTCCCTCACTAACAGGCTCTGTCGGCTGCACCATATAGAAGCAAATACTTTTAAGAATACTGTTCTTCTGCCTATCTCAGTTAGTATCTGTTAATAAGTTGAAGAGCTAGCAGGGAAGGAGGGCAGCAACTGGAAGATAGGCCAGCCAATGTGCAGAGTCATACAAGAAAACAACCACATCATTTTCTAGGCAAATGTGGTTAAAAAAAAAATGACAGTGCAGCATTTGGAAACAAAACACGATGCATGGTTTGGGGGTTTCAGTTCAGTAATTCAGCGTTTCTGTTTTCAGTAATTAAGTTCATTGAGTGTCTCTTCATGAGCCTGCAGGTGGCTCAAGCAGGGCGGGAGTCAGAGGATACTTCTCAACGTTTTGAATGTTGACCTCTTACAGCACAGAGACGAGGATACTACCCATATCTGGTGGATCTACTTGTTTCTGCAGAGCAATGTGAAAGGAGCGATGATATCTGAGGGCTAGATGTTCCTGCCAAGTAATTTCTAACTATTTCTGTCATCTCTGAGAAAGGTCCAAGAGGTGTCTTAAAGACCCCCAATTAGGAAAGATTTTGAGGATGGAAATCACTGTGAAGGCTGAAGGAATTAAGAAGAACAGCAGGTCAGCAAGGAAGGGAAGACAGGGGATACATGGCAGGCAGTTAGCTACAGTTAACTGCCATGCGTCTGCCTTCTGTGAACAGGACAACCAAACTGAATGACAGTCTCAAGTGGTTTTGTGACTTTTGCCTCAGCATTGAATGTCTTGAAAAACCCTTCAGTATATGTCATGAGAAGCAATATGATGCTGCTTACTACAGAAAGCTACTGAAATGTGAATTGTGAAGCAAAAGTGGCTCTAGCACACAAGCCCATCTACTAAACATTTATAGCTTCACTAAGACTAAGCAACACTATCAAGAACAACTTGGTATAATTGTCCCCGAACTTTGCCTCTAAGGTAGAGCAGACAAATACACAAGTGGACAGTTGTGAAAAGACAGATATTTTAACTAGGAGCAGCCTAATGTGCCACAGTCAAGTGAATGTACCACAGCAGAGATGGACAATGAGCAGCCAGTGAATCAAATCAGTACAAATTATAGTTCCAAGGGCATACGAATCTGACCTTTCATGTTACATGAATCATCATAGGTAGTCTTGATGTCCTTAATCCACATCAAACACTTGCACTTACCATAAACCCTTTTTTTGTATCTTCTGTGTTACTTGCAAACAGCCAAAGTATTTTCCAAATATTTGCAAAAACCTGTCTGAAAATTCCCTAAAACTGACATCAGTCCAACTCCTTTATCAGCTCCCACCCCGGGGGTGGGGGGGGGAGACTCCTTCTCTGTGAAATGCATTAAGGACTCTGCCCACGTTATGCAAGAAGCTCACCCACCCTAGGTATTCTGTGCAACCACTGAAATGTCATGCGTAACAGAACTCACTTTCACTGGTACATCATTTTGGTGATGAATGGGAGCGTTTTATAGACTCCAGGAGGGTTCAGCTGCAAAGGGATCTCTCTGAAGCCAGAGATACAGGTACTGCAAGCTGGCCTTGTAATGCCTGTAATGCCTGCATCACTGCAGGATGATATTTATCTGCCAAAATACCCTTGCAATTCACTGCCCAATTACGCTCAATAACGGGCTATTGCACTTTTTTAGTCACTCATCGTCCAGGTGTTTCTTAATGAGTCTCAGGATTTGCCTGAAACCAAGACAACAGTTGCACTGCATTGTGCATTCCATTTTCTCTGGGTCGACCGTTATCATCGACTTTCTATCCATCAGGTGAGCACACCTGCTACAGGCCTTTTGTCATGCAGTCACCTCTGTGCCCTGTCAGATGACCGATTTACTCCCTGTTACACTAGTCCTGCATGAGGACCATTTTCCTGTCCTTTGGGTTTTCCTTCTGCGCAAAGAACCTGTGGGAGTTTGCTGTTATGGTGACTCTCAACACCCACAAACACCTATTTCTCTTGGGACTGATGCAGTATCACTGCTACAGTAACAGCTGCACATTGTAGGACAATTTCCTCATTATTTCTTTTTAAATCGTAGTAGTATCTACAAGCCATAGTAAATTTTAGGTCTCATAATGAGGTGGTTGCTTTACAAAAGCAGTGAAAAGACAGCCTATTGTCCAAAGAACTAAATATTCAAATGAATTAAACATAGAGGCGTAATAGAAATCGGGGTTTTTTTCAGAGTATTAAGTTAAACTTCTTATGGAGGACAATTTTTCCGAATCAAAACACTTTCTTTTAATCCATCCCCCTTGTTGATATGAATACCAAGGGGAGTACCTGCAGAAGTGAGCCCAGAATACCACTCTTCTTTGTTGCGGCCAAAGAGCTAAAGAATGTAACTTACCTTTCTAAATCTGCTAAAAAGGTGTGACAATGATTTCCATTTAGTGCTTCACTATTAAAGAGGGAGATAGAGAAGGGGGTAAGTGAAGGTGCGGGGTTTATCTTGTTTTCTATAAAGATGTAAATTCAGTAATCCTATCCATGAATAATTATTCTGAATTAATGCTGATGTAAGTGAAAGGGTTCAGATTGTTTACTCAATGTATTAGTTCCTTTAGATCCAGGAAAATCTAAAATTTGAAAGTCAAGAATAAGCCACTCTCCTCTACAGTCTCCATTTTATTGCTGCCAGTTGTGAAGGATCTCTGATCACAAGGACACAGATGAGGAAAAGGAATGGTTTTCAAATTCTGTTTTGATTACCTGGACCATTTCAAGTTAAAATGAACATTAAATATACTTACAATGTGCACAGCCCGCATACAGACAGATACAGCTTATATTCCTGAGTACAAATAATACCTACAAAATATGCCAGGTATGCAATGGAACCAATCATCACTTGTGCTCTGTATTACTTAATTGGTGGGAAAAAAAGAGAATTTTTTGGAAGAGCTATTTCACCACTGTGTTCTGCTTGATCGTTTTTTATAGGCCTTTCCATCTGGGTATCCAAGAATTTCTCTGGAATAATATGTTTCCTTATGTTCTGCACATCATTTTCTGTTATGCCTATGGAGGGCACAGCAGGAGTCAGTCTTTCAGCCAGTTCACTTTTCACTCTGTCAGCCGTATCTTTCCAGATATTTTCTGTAATAATAAAAAAAAAATAAAATGTTAGGCAAAGACTGCAAATGTTCACAAGAAATCTGTTGAAAATTTTCTTTGGGATCTTTCAACCACCACAGATGAATTCCTTTGCTCTAAAAGTGTGGTGTCATATACTGGCAATATTTTTCTGTCAGTAGGGAAAAGACCTTTCTGTATGAATCTTTAGTACTGGCAGCCTTCTTGCTGGCAACTGCTATAAAGCATGAGTAATATGTTTCTACAGAAGTGAGAAATCCCTGGCATTCCAATGACCATCCATATCTGCATACTGTGTACTGTCACCTGACCTTGCTTCAGGTAGAAATACCAAATGCCCATATACACGCACTTAGTTCTCCAGGTAGCACATGCTTACCAATATCCTCTTTTTTGTTCTCTGGTATAGAGAAGAAGCCATCACTCAGCTTCCTTGAAGTCTGTGTTTTCTGTTTTGCTCGGTATATTTTTGGTTCCTGGATCCATGCATGCTTCATTGCTTCGTCAGGAGTCATGCGCAGGGAAGGCTCCCACCTTAAATCGGTGGTAGACAAAAAAGTTATTCAACTATTTCTCACTGAAAATTAGTTTAAGTGAAAAGATTCAGTATTGCCTTCTGAAAGTCAGGTCATGAGGACATTTTTTGAATCAAAAGAAAGATAACTGAAAAACAGGGAAAAATTTTATGTGATATTGCCCATCCTTCAAAACTTTTTATTTAGTTCAGAACTGTGTGCTTTGCCGATCAAGCTCCCTGCAGCATCAAACCATCTTTCATATGTAGTTCATGGTGTTACTGGGGTAGGGAGCCTACTGAAAATGTGTTTCATCCTGTCAGTGCAAGTTCCAGGAAAAGGAATGTAGTTGAGACAAAGAGTAATCCATTAAATATAAGTCTTTTGTTATTTAACTACCCCTGAAACTAACCGTAGAGACATAGTGTAACAAAACTCATGTGAGATGTTATTATGGAAATGAAAGATGAGCTTTTTTTTTTTTTTTTTAATCCAAATTCTCTATATCAACTTCATCCTCTTGCAGGTTTCATTCACTCTCTTCTCATGCCCACACACTCACAAGTACCAACCTGTGGCCAAGACACTTGTGTGTCACACAGAGGACAAGGGTTGTCAGCTACTGAGTCCTTATCATTTATCTAGAGTTCTTGATTGGTGATGATGTACTAGTCTTTAGACAGTACATCAGTCACCACCGTTTTTCACTACTGGTCACCTGTGCTGTGGCCTCACCAGAGTGCAGACTTCCTGGCTGTCACACAGGCAACATGCTCCCCAGTTTTACATGTGGGGGCAATGTCCTTTTTTACCAAGACATACCCTTCTTTCAACCCCTGCTTGGCTCTTTCTTCCAATGCCCAAACACACATGCATTCCCATTCGTACTGCATTTATATCAGCTCTAATACTCCTGTAATTAATCTGTGTCAGTTGCAGACTTTTTCATTCTGATTTCTGTAATCACAGTGCTGTCCAGAACTCTACAGAAACAATGTAGGGAAAAGACAGATTCTTGTGATCACAAAAGCTGAGTGAATTTCTTTTGGTCTGATGTTTTCATCCACAAAAATGGTATGTGCAAGTTGAACAAAATTGTGAAGTCATGGCAAATGAATCGGACTGCTTTGGACAGACACAGATTGGCAACTGAAAAAGACAAAATAAGTCAATACTTTTTGTCTCATAAAGAGTTTTCATTTCAAACCTCACGTTATTCCTTTGAAAATTTAAACAATTCCAACATATATTTTTTTTCCTTTTTGACCTGAAATGAGTTGTTTACAGGTTTTGTTGCCTCACTGAAATTATTTTCTAAAGGTTCTGATTCATCCAGCAAAAGAGAAAGGATGAATGACTCATGCAGATTCATCAGAGAACATTAAAAGCAACCTTCTTGTGAAACAGAGAGATGATTTTTTTTCAATGTAACCAAAAGTTAGCATGGTTTATTTAGGAAAGTGCTCCTGAACTGCTGGAAAGAAACTTGCAGTCAGTGCTAAAGAAGACACAAAATACCATCCTTGCATAAGATATGGGTAACACCAGAGAAGGTATGGGACAGGATGCTGCTGCCATTAAACAGTACAAATTAGGATCCAAGCTCACCAATGCAAGAGGCCAGTATTTACAGCAACTAGACAAAAGTCTTTTAGTTTGATGGATAAAACCTCATTAGTAGCCATCTCCCAAGTAAAAAGACCTATTTGTAGAATTAAATCTCATCAGCAGGGTCCATGGAGTCCCACCCAGTAAGGTGTGTAGCAACCTGGCTGCCTTGGAAAAGACACATGATTGGGTTTGAGCCACGAAATGGTTTGCTTCTCTCACAATACTTTGTTTATTAAACATTCCCATTTACCTTGTGATAATAAATGATATGTTGGTGACACTAAGTCAGAAGTCGCGTCCCCCACACAAACACATACCCACTTGGCCGCTGACGCTTTCACCATCAGTGAGGTTCACTATTAGAACAAAGAGGCCAGTATTGCCCCAAGAGGCCATGGATCTCCCTCTTTGGAGATACTCAGAACCCAGCTGGACAAGCTTCTGAGCAACCTGCTCAATGTTTGCTCTGCTTTGAGTGGGAGGGTGAGCTAGATGAATTCCAGAGGTATCTTCCAACCTAAATTACTCTGTGATACTAGGTAAAAACTAGTTAATCTGTGGGATTTATAGTTTGTGTGGAGACTGTTAACCATTACATATTACTTGCATTTAGCAGTCTACAAAAATGTGCAAATAATAAATTTCCTTTAAGAAAACAGCTGTGGACTTCTTGTCATACTAGGTATTCAGCAGTAAAATCCTTGACTGGAGGAAATTCAACAGTTTATCCTAGAAGTGACGGGATCTTCTCGCATTCTGATCTCCAGCATTTTATAAAAATCTATTCCAATCAAGAGAACAGAAAAATACAGTCTACCAAATAATTCTTGAAATGTGAAATGTGCCTGCTGTCCATAGGAAATAAGTGTGACTATGATAAAGACAGAAAGAGTTTCAATCGGTGGGCAAGCTACAACACAACAATCTGGTAACTCTGCTAAGTAGTTCTCCACACTAGCCACTGCAGGTAAGAAGCAGCAACCAAACAATACCATGGAGACATGGCTGAATGTACTTTGCCTTTTTAGTTCTCTGCTAAGGGGGAGGTGCATGGTGTATTGGAAATAAAGAGTTCAGCAAGGGAACATGCATGCAGAGGCAAGGTCTTTGTGATCAGATGTCCAAAGAAGCAGAACTGTTTTCATATATATACCACATCATATCATATACCTGATTGCTATTCCCAAGGCCTAACACAGAAAATACAGTCAAGACATCCAAGCCAGCTCCCTCAGTTGCTAGTATAACCCCTCCTGGAGGAAGTTGGAAGACTTCCTTCCCTCCGGAGCGGGAGTTAGATTTAAGAGTAAAACCAACTGTGCTCTCCAGATATGCACTACCTTGACACATTGCCATAATCTGTGTTGCATTGCCATAATCTATGTTATCTGAGTGAACCTTTATCTCAGATAAAAGAGAAGGGATTTAATACAAAGACCTCAATGGGTAAAATCATAGCTTTTAGAGTTTAGCCTCCAGCACCAGATGAAGTTCTGCTTTTAGCTATGATGATGTCAGCTTTAATTTGTACTTTGGGTTAATCCCATATAGTATTTCTGTGCAATGATTCCTCCCTGCAATAAGCTGTGAATAATAATAGTTATTAAATGCCACCTTGAGGGGAAAAAAACAACAGCAACAAAACAAAACAAAATCCCACCAAAAAACCCAAACAAAACACCCCACAGAAGAATCCAACAGGTACAAAAATTCTAAAGGCACAAGAGAATGAAACCAAAGTCAAAACTAGCCTGCTGCATATAAGTCAAAACTCTGAACTCACATTAGACATCCTTTCAGAAAGTCCAAGAAACCAGCATCATGGGTTTTCAGCACTGTGCTTAGATCCTTGGAGTCTGGGCATCTCTTTTTTCCCTTGCTGTTAGTTATGGATTTAGGAAAACCTTTGGAATCTTAAAAATTAAAGACATGCTCAAAAAAATGTTAAAAATCCTCATCAAATCTTTAAGAGAGTTGCAAAAAACAGTGCCCATATCCATCCCACTAACTCCAGTTTTGCCCTGTTGGATTGATGGCCTACTAGTATTGTGGCAAACAGTATTGGTTACAACCTAGAGAGTGCATCCTACACTCTGTTTTTTTCATTTTGTGTAATTTCCAAAATCAACTTCTACACAGAGGAATGAATTTAAAGTATATTAGTTCTCAAAGTCCACTGTATTCTTTGTAGCAATAATATTTTTAAGGACTAACAGTGGAGTGGATTTCCCAATCCCTTCCCTAGACAATGAGAACCCCGTAAGAGATGAAGAGCACAGTACCAGGTTCATTTGCAGGCTTCATGTTGCCCATTTGATTTTTTTCAATACCTCTTCTTAAGAGAAGTTCTGTCAGTTAAGGAGCAGGTCAGGTTCTCTGACTCTACTCTCAACAAGGGATATTAACTAGAGATTAACTAGCAGGGAGGAATCCCACTAGGACAAACAATCAGAAGCAGTTACCAAAGAACGTTCTCTTTCTTGATGCAGCCTGGATAAAATCAGCTGGTGGAAGACCCAACACCTTCAACACAGAAAATAAAGTCATGTAGTTACTCTTCATTTCACAAACATACATAACAAGTGGCAGGAGAGATGTAGTATTTCACCCTCCTCCATATGAAAAGAAGCTCAACGAAACACATTTACTGTGAAATGTCCACAAATAATTTCTTCGTGTGTCACTTATTCTTGATGGAATTAGTGATTCCTTAGAGATTTCTTACATAGAAAATATGATCTTATAAGGGATGACACTGGGATCTTCACTATCACAGAAGACTCTAAACACAAGCATCTCTTAATGACGCATGTAGGTGGCCACATGGAGAGACGCTGTCTTTGAAAACCCTTGTACAAGCTAACATGGCACTAGAAGGATCAGAACCTGAGGTTGAGTTCAACATCAGACTG
Organism: Gallinula chloropus; assembly: GCF_964237585.1. Classification (NCBI taxonomy): domain Eukaryota; kingdom Metazoa; phylum Chordata; class Aves; order Gruiformes; family Rallidae; genus Gallinula; species Gallinula chloropus. The sequence continues at coordinate 67,138,369 of NC_140085.1, forward strand.
CAGTTTAGTGATTGGTATGGAGTAAAGAAGTAACTTGCTTTCATGGGTCAGTTTTGCACTTATGCTAACATTTGCACTGGATAGGTAATCTGACATAGGAGACGTCGCAGTACTTTCCTAAAACTCTTTAAAGAACCGTTGCAAAGATGGCAGAGACAAACTCCTGGGTAGGGGCAGACATTGTAAGAAGGGGCAGCTTCCACAAACTGTGGCTTGAGAAGTTCGGGGTGACTAGTAGGAAAAACCTTTTCACCAGGAGAGTAGAACAGCAGTTGAGCAGGCCACTCAGAGAGGTTCTACTCAAGCCTTTGAGGCTTTCAAGATTTTCTACACAAAGATACAGCAGACTAATCAAATGCTAGCAAATTTATCTCTTAGTTTGGACTAAGGATTTCCAATTCAACCACCAAATATTTGATTTCTAAGAGAAAATGAGCCTGGTATAAATTTTTTTTCTTCTCCTTCCACTTAGATATGCTTCTTCTGTTCTAACTTCTCCATACAACTTCTAACCACATTATAATGTTTCCTTCTGAAGTGAGACAGTGAGTGTACAAAGTCTTATTTGGCAATTGAAATGGAAATAACTGTTTTATATCAGAACTCATCCTTTCAAAGAGCCCATTGGCTGTAATAAACCTCCCTTTAAAAGGCCAGACCACAGAAAAATATATTTCATAATCTCTTGACATTTCTCTTTGTTGCTGGCAGTATAGTTTATCAAAAATTATGGAATTCAAAAGACAATGCCAGAAGTTACCTCCATGATGCAGGCAAGTTGGTCAACTTCATTTTCCCCTGGAAACAGTGGGTAGCCTGTGTAAAGCTCAGCTATGATACAGCCTAAGCTCCACATATCAACAGCCATAGCATAAGGGTGACCAAGAATCACTTCAGGAGAGCGATAAAACCGGCTCTGAACATAGGTGTACACTACATCAAACCAGAAAATCAGACAAGAAGAAAAATATCATAAATGGAACAAAAATGTGTATTCCAGATTTTACAGAAAAGTGAAATATATGTTCAGGCATCATACATCTACTCTATCCATTCACTGCCATTAACAGATTGCTTGCATAGGCTCTGAAAACCATTTTAATTCTATCCTAAAATCAATAAGTGATATGCTGTGCACTACCTTAATTGGAAATTGTTCTTCAACAAGCTTTACTGAAATAAGTTATTCTACTAATGCTATGATTCAGCTTAGTCCATGCTCATTTTCCTATTTGGAGGTGTTCTCCTTGCCTCAATAAACTGTATGAAATAGTTGTTTCACTGACACCTATGGAACATCTCCTAATGCCTTCTGCTTTCCCCCTTAACACGTTACAGCTCCACAGCAGATGTCAAAAGATCTCATTCCAAGATTGGTACTCATCATAGTGAGTAGAATAATTCTTTTACCTCTTGTCATTCAAACAACAGCTTAACAGTCCTGTTATTTTTTCATTCCTATCACACTGTTGGTCACTTCATTTCTATTACTGCATTTCATTGTATTCACATATATTCAACATATTTCTGGAAGGAAATCACCCTGAAAAGTTGTGATGCACAATGTAGGATTTCACCAGATCTGTGCAGAGTACTGTGGTGGCTGTATGTGCCCTTGTGCATTTGACCAACTGCACAACTGCTGTCTACTTTATGTCATTCTTGTCACAAATAAATATCTGACTATGTTTTCTAGTTTGTAATTGTGTAAGACTTTGAGCGTTGCACCAATTCTTGTTTCAGCTGGCAGTCCTCTCAGAGATGCTTCATCATTCCTTTCACTTGTTTTCTGTTTCAATTTGTTACTCTCTTCAAGTACTTTGGGCTGTGTCTCAGTTTACACTCAACATAAACATGGAAAAACCTAAAATTATTGCCTGCTGTTATAAAATTGGGTGCCTCTAAATCTAACTGGCTGAATCCCAAAATATAGATAAACAGAGTTGGCTCAGCTTACATACCAATCTTTCATAGAAAAAAAAAAAATTGAGCCATTTAATACTAGTCTTGTTTTCCTAAATTAATAGAATTCAGAACAGATTTCTTACTTGTTTTGAATGGATTTTTGTTTGTTTGTTTGGGATTTATTTTAACATATTGTACAGTAATTTCTCCCTTACTTTTTTTTTAAATCTCCTGCACATTCTGCTTAAAACTTTGGTAGACCAAAACCCCAACCAAACAAACATCAGAATTTCTAAACTTGTAGCATAGTTGCCACTCCTGTTTTCCCCATTGTATTAATCCAAAAAGGGATATTACAATTTAACTATCTCAGAGGGAAAGGATATCTGGACCTGATAAATTCTTTGTTAAGTGAAATATTGGGAATATCCTCATATGCCCATTTCAGCTATCTACTCCTGCAAGTGCATTTCTGATTTCAACAGTAGTAGAAGGGCTCATCAGCCTTGGGACAAAGAAAAAGCATGGTAATTGCTTATTTATCTCCTACCAGTGAGGAGCTTATTTATCTCCTACCATTTATCTCCACCACCACTGGCTGAAAGGTTCATTAGATTTTTATGACAAGCATAAGCCACTATATTATTCCTGTCAGTCTGACCTTGGTGCTGGGGAAAGTAGTGAGGCAGATCACCTTGAGTGCCATTAAATGGCATATGCAATACAACCCAGGTGATCAGGCCCAGTCAGCATGGGTTTATGAAAGGCAAGTCCTGTTTGACCAACCTGATCCACTTCTATGACAAGGTGACCTGCTTAGTAGATGAGGGAAAGGCAGTGGATGTTGTTTACCTGGACTTTCGTAAAGGCCTTTGACACCATTTCCCACAGCATTCTCCTGGAGACACTAGCTACTCATGGCTTGGACAGATGTACACTTCACTGGGTGAAAAACTGACTGGATGGCCGTGCCCAAAGAGTTGTGAATAGAGTTATATCCAGTTGGCAGCCAGTCAAAAGTGGTGTGTCCCAGGGCTCACTACTGGGGCCAGTTCTCTTTAATACCTTTATCAGTGATCTGGATGAGCGGATTGAGTGCACCCTCAATAAGTTTGCAGATGACACAAAGTTGTGTGGGAGTGTTGCTTTTCTTGAAGGTAGGAAGGCTGGACAGAGGTATCTGCACAGGCTGGAGGCGTGGAATGAGGTCAGCTGTATGAGGTTCAACAAGGCCAAGTGCCAGGGCCTGCATTTGGGTCACAGCAACCCTATGCGATGCTACAGGCTTGGGGAAAAGTGGCTGGAAAGCTGCCCAGCAGAAAAGGACCTGAGGGTGTTGGTTGATAGCCAGCTGAACACGAGCCAGCAGTGTGTCCAGGTGGCCAAGAAGGCCAACAGCATCCTGGCTTGTGTCAGGAATAGTGTGGCCAGCAGGACTAGGGCAGTGATCATCCCCCTCTGCTCAGTACCGTGTTTAGCTTTGGATCCCTCACTACAAGAAAGACATTGAGCTGCTGGAGCATGTCCAGAGAAGGGCAACAAATCTGGTGAAGGGTCCAGAGCACAAGTGTATAAGGAGCAGCTGAGGGAGGCCAGTGTTGTTTAGCCTGGAGAAAAGGAGTCTGAAGGGAGACCTTTTTGCTCTCTACAACTACCTGACAGGGAGTTGTAGCCAGGTGGTCTCCTCTCCCAAGTAACAAGTGATAGGACAAGAGGAAATGGCTTCAAGTTGCACCATGGGAGGCTCAGATTGGATATAAGGAAGTATGTTTTCAGTGAAAGGATTGTGAAGCACAGGAACAGGCTGCTCAGGGAAGTGGTTGAGATCCCTGGTGATAATTAAAAGATGTGCAGATGTGGTGCTTTAGGGACATGGTTTAGTGGTGGACTTGGCAGTGTTAGGTTAATGGTTGGACTCAATGATCTTAAAGGACTTTTCCATCCTAAATTATTCTATGATTAGCTCAAACAAATAAATGGTTTTTTCCACATTATTTAAAATTAAGAAAGCTTATTAAGAAAATTACATCAACTTGACTTTTCTGCAAACCTCTTTGGTGTTCATAGCAGCTTGATCCAAAATCAATAACTTTAACTGAACCTTGGCCTTTGTGGTATAATAATATGTTCTCCTAAAGAGGAAAAAAAATCACAGGAAAAAAAAATTAACACCACATTAGGTTAGTGAATACTTTGGAAAAGAAGTAATGCATAACACATTGGCTTTACAATTATTCACATAATAAAAGCTTAAGATGTCAGCTTCCTTGAGGATAGCTTTGCTAACTTGTAGGCATCCAATAATGTGGAGTTAACCAAAGCAGACTGTAGATTTGTAAAGGTACTCCAGTCCCTCAGATACAACCCAAGCCACTGCACTGTACAGTGTGGTGCTACCAAGGTACCAGCCAGTGAGAATGCTTGCTGTGTGAGCAGAGTGAGCACCCCAAAATTTGTCTTAATCTAGTAAAAGGCAAACTTGATCTGTTTGCATGCTGTGCTAAGTTAACTAGAACCACTCTTTTGTAACCACAGAAAGCCCCTGGCCCGTGAACAGGTCATATTTTACAATTCTTCCCTGAATTGCTTTCAGCCTTCTCCAGACTCTGTAAGCACACCTCTCTCCACCTCAAAACAGTGTAGTAATGAACAAGGTAGTGATGAACAGAAATGGTTGGGTCCTATCGATTATTAGCTCAGTGCAGATGGGTACAGCACTGCATGCCTACAATTCCAGCTTGAGATTCTACACAGCCAGCTCAGGAATATTTGCACTGATGAGTAAACACAGCTTATTAGCTCTCTTCTGCAGAGCTGAATTTTATCCTCATTAAAAATCTATCTAAACAAAAGTTTTCCTTTTATTTTCTTTTTGATCATAGTCTTCTCCACCTCTCAGCAGAGACAGAGCTACATTTATCAACCAGTTTTAAAGTGATTACACATCAGTGTTTTGAAGGACTGAACAGTTCCCATGTTGATGCCAAATAATGACAAAGTAGTTTCCTCGGTAATTAGTGGACTCGTAATACTGAGTGACAGGAGGAAGCAGCTGCTAATGATGATAGTCAAGGCAAAGGACTGACTTCTGCTACCCAGATGCTCCTGGCTCTAATATGGGAAGAAGCATCCTCTCTCTGCAGCCCTTCATGCTCAATGGTAGGGCTCTTGTCCCTAATATTCAACTTCTCACAATGCAAGGAAGATGATTAACTGCAAAACCAGGTTCTTGGGGGCAGTGATTACCTAGAATGAAGACAGGAGAAACTCCATACTCTACCTTGTGTTGATAAGTAACATGGGAGGCAGATGGAATAACAGACAAGAGTTTCAGGCAATATAAATTAAATTCATGAAACTGTACAACTGGAGAATGAGAACAAATCTCTTTTTGTTAACTCACTAAATGTTCTTTAATACGTTACTCTGTTTAAATACAGACTATGATCACTGATCTTCCCAACTTTGTTCCTTGTCAGTGGCTGCCTGGAAACAGATTTTATCTTGGGCCAATTATTTCTGATTAAGATATTTTGATAATATGCAAGCCTTCATATCTCACTGTAAACTATTCTGGCAAAGAGGTTGGCATTGCAGTGCGTACAGGCAGAGTGGGACTTCAGATTTCTGAGTGTAGATATGAGAACAGTGAAAAGAGAGCAGAATTTCATCTTTAGCTTTTACTTTTCATCCTCTTGGAGCAAGTTCAGAGGAGGGACAAGATGATCAAAGGGCTGGAGCACCTCTCCTATGACAACAGGCTGAGAGTGGGGCTTGTTCAGCCTGGAGAATGCTGCAGGCAAACTTTACAGTGGCCTTTCAATACCTAAAGGGGCCTACAGGAAAGACGGAGAGGGGCTGTTTACAAGGGCGTCGAGTGACAGGAGAAGTGATGATGGCTTGAAACTAAAATATGGTAGATTTAGATTAGATGCAAGGAAAATTATTTACTGTGAGGTTGGTGAGGTACTGGAAGAGGTTTCCCAAAGAATCTGTAGATTACCCCTCACTGGTAGTGTGGAAGGCCAGGTTGGATAGGGCTTTGGGTAACCTGATCTAGCGGAGAGTATCCCTGTACATGGCAGGAGTGTTGGAACCAGATAATATTTAAGACCCCTTCATTAAGGGGGCAAACCTTTCTATGATTCTTTGTTTTTTATTTGAGAGTTGATTGACTGATTGATATTTTGTTCATTTACAGTTTTGGAAAAGAAACTAAGAGAAACGCTCACTTGAAATGAAAATAGAATTAAAATATTTCAGAAATCTCAGAAAATTGAAAAAATTAAGATTGGGGCTTAAGGAGAAAGGAAAGGTTTCATCTAGCATGAATGCTTAACAGGTACAGCATCATGAATTGGATCACAGATGTTCCTCCAGAGGCAGGTGAGTACCCTAAATACTGTACAGTAGATACTTTCTCATTTATTGGCTACTTCATTTTATAGTTCTTCATATAAAATTAAATAAACTTAACAGGATAACCTAAACCAGGCTGCCTTGTGACTATTGCCTTGCATTATAATGTTCTTTGTACTGAAAAGCTTAATTTTACACGAGCATTTACTTTCTGTAAGCAAAACGTCATTACCCAAGTTTGATTCATATTTGCATACATTTTGGCATCCAGATAATCATATATAATATCAGAGTGAATGAACTGAAGCAATGGAAAAATTCATTCAACTCTAGTACTAATACAGTCTGAAATAAAGTATGTCTTCTGTACAAATATCCTAATGAGCTGTAAGAATTCTTCTGAGAGTCCCTCTCGATCAATAAAAAACCAGGGTGAAGCTAATGTATTCTGTACAGAATAAATGGGTTACAAAATGACTGTACTTACAGGCTTCAGATCACAGTGAATGATTCTTTCCTGGTAGAGCACTTGTAAACATCTCAGCACGCACTGAGTGAAGTGTCGGATTAAAGACAAACTGAAACCTTGGAAATTGTTCTTTTTGATCAACTCATACAAATTTATTCTGCGGGGGTTGTGGGGGTGGAAGAAGAGGAAGACAGAAAGCAGAAGAGAAATTAGGGAATGTATTTTTAAAGCATGATTAGCTCACAGTGCATTAAGAGAGTATTTAGCCTGTCTCCCTCCATGAGGGAGGGTTTATGCAGAAGAAAATGACTTAGCCATTTCCCTCCATGAGAATGCTGTTCTGCATGCAATCTGCATCTAAGCCTCCAGATCTAAAGAAGACGTAACGCCAGCGGACTTGCTGGTTTGATAAATTCAGTGCTATGTTATACATCTGTGCTGTTTTCAACCAAGAACAACTATCATTCAGGACCTGAGAGAAATAGATTTCCTTCCATTTCCTTTCATTCTCATTTGTCTTTTTCTTGGCACTTTATGTAAAACTTTTTAGTTTATTAATGAGCAGTAAATCATTCTAGGTAAATACACACATAAATTCAGGTCACATTAGATTTTTATATACCTTCTGTCACAATCATATCTTAGCTCCTTCCAGTATTGCATTATAGGATGTTACTCACTTTCGTCAAGCATGGTTGGGAATATGTGTGCCTTGCCCTGAGACCTCAAGGGCACTGCACAGACCACCCCAGGACTGCCTCCTCCTGCCCATGGCCCAGCACCTGAGCTCAACCCCCAAGGCCTCCAGACCTTACCCAGCGACAGCAAGTATCCAGTTCCCCACAGCCCTGCTATGGGCTCCTCCAAGCCACCCATTGGTCTATGTTCTGGCCCAGCCTGACCCTGTCCCTGAGGAGATGCCCAATGCCCAGAGCTGGGGATGCCCCAGTGTCCCCCAGCTGCCCTTCTCTTCGCTGCCAGGCCCTGCCCTGACAGACTTGAGAGAGACCCTATATCTTTTGGTGCCAGAGCCCTGGGAGCCCCCAGCCTGGGCTGTGCCCTGACAAGGACTGAGTGTTTGGTGTGTGTGTGTTCTTCAGAGGAGGAAATGTTAACAGGGATGGTGGCTACTGAAGGGATGAATAAGCACGTCCTCAGCAGGACCTTGCATCTGCAAGGATATAAACCACTGTAGCTTTCTTGCTTGTGTATCCACTAGTATCAGGCAAGCCTCATTCCTTCAGAAAAAAAATGAAGTTATCAGGACTTGATGGAGAAGTCCACAAACTAAGAGGTTTTCACTGTAATTTGGTAGCAACACAAGTTACACAATAAAAATATTTTTATATGGCAACCAGTCTTCAAGTATTCCACAGTGAGCTGAAAATATATGCTACCCCATGAAAGTTTTCCTATGAGTTTCCATCGCAGCTTTCTGAAAAGACTGGTCTCTGTCTTCCCTGGAGACAAGGAGTCATCTCTTACTCCTCATGAACAGTGACACAATAAACTTAGGTCTGTTGGAGATCAAGCCTTCCATATGATGTTGAATCTTCAGGAAGGGCTATCACACATGTAGCAACGAGGCTTTAATTTAAAGGATGAGGAACCATGGATAACCTCTGTAATTCCAGATTGATGGCCTAATTACAAGAAAGCTGTCAAATACAATGATCTGATTTCCCTGAAATTTCTCCAGATTTCCTCCTAAGATCTGTCCCTCAGCACACGTTAACAGAAAGCAAAAAACAGCTAATTTTTTTAATTAATTAATATTCCTCATACTTCTATATCCTTATTTTTACCCATGATTAAATAATTGTTTTACTCTTTTCTACTTAGGTCTTTCAGGGAAGAAGACTTCAATACATAGCATGGAAAATAAGGGATGGACCATGTCATCATGTCAAGTCTGAGCTGGCCATTTTTCAGTTCACCTTTGGTGACTAAACACTCAGTTATGCAGTCTGCATTTAAACAGTATTCCTTTCCTGTATCATTAAGAGAAGCAAATTCTTCCAAAGAAGGTGTAAGAGATTAAAGCTTGTAAAGCACAAGATCTACAATGTTGCTTAAGATCTGTGTAAAGAAAAGTGTACTTTACCCTAGCAGTTCAAAGGAAATACAGAAGTGATTGCGAAAATAGAAGTATTCCTTCATGTGGATGATGTTGTGAGTATCATCTTTGTCCTTCTTCAGAAGAGCATCAAGGATCTTCACTTCTACCAAAGCCTGGCTGTGAAACCTGAAATGTCACAGGACATGGGAATGATAACATTAACGCCATCTAGAATTTGCATCAATACAAGTGTTACAAACACCAAAACCTTAAAGTAAACTCAACATATGGGACAATGATTACAAGTTCATCATTCACCCCTCTTAACTGTAACTTTGATTCATTGTGGTTGTTAACTATTCCAAATAAGCTGGCCTTATATAGCATTTAAGAGTAGTTATTTTGACTTGTCTGAAAAAAAAATATTCAAAGGAAAATCAGTATCAAATGAGCATCCAGAGTGAAATACTTTTAAAATCCACAGGAATGCTTCTGTTTACTGGAACAGGCCCACATTTCACACCTACCACAATAAGACAGTCAGTTTTGAAAAGCATCTTCATATTTATTTGCTAAGGGGGAAAACTGAAGAGCTAAAACTCTTTTGCTGGAATCCACAGCATCATCCTCATCAGCTTCATCGACTCTGGTTCAGGTTAAACTCAACTAATTTTTTTTAACCAGTGACATAGAGAGAAGAGGACGCTTAGCGCCATAGTGTAGAATTTTTCAGGTTAAAATGAGCAACTGGAGCCCCCTTCCAGCATATTCCTGTGGTTTTGGGGTCTTGAGGGGGAATGTAGGCTCTCAGCTGTCAGTCATGCAAAGCTCGTTATCCATGCTGTGGATTAACCATGTCACAGATATAGAGACTTCCTTTTAAGTCTGGAAAAACTGTGCCCGTGTCTCTCTGCCTGGAACCAGGCCAATTCTGAGTCCCTGACATCATCTTTCTTCTCTCTGTTCTCACTCTGTTTAATGAAAGCCTGACAATTTTATTTTGTTTTGTTCACACTATCCCAGATTGTCATTGCCTATACAATAAAGAGCTGCTTGTACTGATTTAAGTTCAACAGATCTCTCACCTCTTTTTATTCCTTATGATTTTTAATGCCACTAATTCATTGGTTTTATGATCCAGGCATTTAGCCACCTGCCCAAATGACCCTTTCCCAATCACCTCCAACACTTCGTATCGGTACGCAATGTGGTCATGTAAAACCTTCAGAAGAAGAGAAATAGTTCAGATTCATATAGAACGACAAAGACCAGGCTTTAGAATGGATCATGTGTATGTGTGAGTCGACTGTCTATGAAGGATGCTGGACTGGTAGCAAGTCAAGTCTACATTAAACAAGGGAGACAGAGAAAATAACAAGTGCATGCTTCATTAGTCCACATGCCTTGCATCAGCCCTGATGCAAAATGAGTCTCTAGGATTCTCTTCTGAGCTTTAAATTGATTGGTACTAATGTTTTTGCTATGCAAATATTTATCTTCTAGAAGCAACATTTATCTCAGATTACTTAAGAGCTGGCAAATAGTGACTACAAACTAATTGTTCAGAAAATTAAACCACAATTTTTCCGCTTACCTTTAAGTAGGAACCATGCTCATCATCGTAACAACTATTATTCTGCATTTCAGGCAAACCTTCAATCTTTTTAGCTTCCAGCCCAAGAAACCATAGCTCTGTATAATTGAAAATTTCTTTTTGCTCATAGACTGTTAACTGGTTTCTAAAATTTTTCAAGGCTTCTAAATCAGAAAAAGAACAATATAAAACCAAAAATCAATAAAATGTCAGAAGCTGGATGGCAAATTGCTTTTACAATGAAACAGCACATCAGTACAGTATGTCACATAGAACAGGAGTGAGTAGCTGACTATTAGAGGTCCCTTACAACCAACATTTCCGTGATTCTATGATGTTGACATTTTGCATGAATTTATGTTTCTTTTTCTAGTGTTATGCTAACATTTGTCATCTGTCAACAAGACTTTTAAGAGAGTTTAGGTGAAAATTATTTGATTCTGAGCAAAACTATGTACCTAGATGTTTTTTAAAATCCCATCTGTTTTCTATCTGCTTCAGCAAGCTTCATAGCTTTCATTTTAAAATTGTATGTTTTTATTGATTTGTCATATTTATAAAAAGACAGTAAGCTTTAGTTAACCAAAGCTTATAAGTACTTGTTTTTCTGAGAAAAAATGTCAAGTTCAGAGGCATGAAGTTAGAAATTAAATGTGGTCCAACTCTGAGTTCTGCTTCATCCTGCACAGAAATATTTCTGCTACCTCAAATCCCCCACTTACATCATTTAAATCTAGATAAATAATCAGACAGTAGCATTACAAATCAACCTGATTTTTAGGCATGCATGTGGGTGTTTTGTTAAACAGTGGCAGATCTTCCTCCATTAATGGGGGGAGGCTAAATCATTTCAAAGCAAAAGGCCACCTTTTTTTTTCCCCTTCTAGACTCCTTCTAAGAATAGACCAACTCTGACAGAAACTTTCTAGATCTGACAACTCCCAAAATGCGACTTAGCCCACATAGATAAAATGTGACACAGCTACAAGCAGGAAAAGTGTTTTATCAATGGAATATTGCTGTCACCTACATGACCTGTCACAAATCTTAGACAAACATACATTCTTTTGCATAATGCATACTTCTCTCATTTATATATTTGTGTTAGGCTATTCATTCTATTATTGCATATATCCCCAAGTAGGGTTTTTAGAAATCATTGACCCCATCCATATTCCTTTCCTCCAAATTGTTTTTAAATATTTCAGTGACCTTTTAGTATGGGACCTCTGGTAACTGGGTATCCTGACGGTGTGCACTCCCTATCTGTGCAGGCAGTTTCTCACTTCAGTTTTTAAAGTGTATCCTACCTGAAGCTGTCATAGGGAGTTTGACACCCATGTTGGCACTTTCCAGTTCTGATTGTTTTGTCTGGGTTCTGGTGTCACTCTCAGGAAGACTGTTTGGAAGGTTAAATTCAGAAAAATCACCTCGAGTCCCATTTTCCTGCCAAGGAAAAAAAAAAAAGATAAATTTTGTTTTCAGGTATTTTAAAAAACGTTCAGCTGATCTGCAATTATACAAGTATGTATAAAAATATATTTTAAAATGCTACATTCCCAAAGACAAAAACGCAAGACATATTGGGCTTCTTGAGTGATCTCTATGTCAGTTTTGCGCTGAGATAGAACATGAGTGCTTGGGGACTGGAATGTCCTACTTACACAGACAGCAAGTTCTACAAAGAGCACTAGAGGTTATTAGGCCATGGAAAGATAAATCTCTATAATAATTAGAGAAGAAAGTTCACTCTACAAATGCTAAAAACTGCCATGATTTGATTAAATTGCAGTAACCTGCATGAGCTAGGGTTGGAGCTCCTAGTACAGAGTGTGGGAAAGATGATATAAAAGGCACTATCCATCTCAGTTTTCTATGTGGGCACATACGCTGGAGAGTTGTGCTAGAATCCTTGAGAGTGCTTGTGCAACCCACAGAACTGCAGGGACATTGGTTGGGATCTGCACACATACACGTTGGCAACAGAAACATCGAGATTGGTATGAATGGGGAATGAATGAGTCTGGGTGGGTGTATGTGGTGGTTCAGCCCCAGACAGTGGCTGAGCAGCACGTGCCTCTTGCTCACTCCTGGAGGAGAAACAGACAGAGCCTCCATGGGCTGGGATAAGGACAGGTTACTGACAAAAATCACCGTGAATGTATCACAATAATGGCCAGTTACACTCACACCCAGTGCTGACACATTGATCCGACAGTCACACAGTGCTGTCTGATGGCAAGGACCAACTGACCCAACACCCCAGCCACAATCAGACTGTCCTGGTGGCACCAGGCCCCTATCCTTCCCAAACCAGCTGCTTTTATGGGGAAGTGGTGTCAGGTGGTGTGGAAAACAGTCCAGGCTAACTCAGCTCACCTGTGCTAACTCAGCTCACCTGTGCTTGCTGCTTGGGGAGGTTAACTCTGGCCTGGCCAGAACCAGGGCAGTGTGGAAGCACTTGAAAGCACAAATTGAAGAAGAAAGGCTATGCAGATGTCACCTATATCAGCAGGTCATCAAGATGCTAGCACATGCTGATTCTCAAGACTGCCAGAATGGGAAAAAAAAACCCAAAGTATAGAGAATTCAAGCCATGAAGAGATGTTGGGGGGCTGCAGATAAAAAAGAGCCAGATTCACAGAACAGTAGGTAAGTTTCCATTGGTAAGTTTTGTCCTCAGGCCTCCCAAGTCCCTAAGTCTAGAAATAGCATTTGTGTAAAGAAGCATTACCCGAACTACAGGAATATAGCTAGGGACCACTTGAGTAGCTGGACATACCTAAGTCTGCAGGACCAGATGGAATGCACCTAAGATTGTGGAAGAAACTGGCCAATGTTACTGCAAGGTAGCTCACTAATATCTCTGAAAGTCAGTGGCAATCAGGACCAGTTCCTGACCATTTGGAAAAGGCAAATATCACATTGACCTTCAAAAAGGGCAAGAAGTCGTCTTTAGGGAACTACAAGCTTGCCAGCCTTTCCTCAGGCCCTGGGAGGGCTATGGAACAAATCTTCTTGGAAGATATTGCTAACCAAATTAAAGACAATAAGTTGATTTGGAATAGCCAGTATGGATTTGCCAACATAAATGGTGAACAAACAGTGTCTGAACACCTGGATTAGATGAAGTGGTTGGCTTAGCCAATGATAAAAATGCAGTGGATGTTGTTAATTTCAGCAAGGCCTGTGACATTGTCTCCTACAGTAAGCTTGAAGCCCAAAGAGTGAGTTATGAACTGGACAAATGGATCATAATGTGAATGGAAAATTGACTGCATTCCAAGGACTGTGATCAGTGGCAATTAGTTGGGTACCAGTTGCCACTGGTAGCATCTCTCAGGGGTCAATACTAGAGCCAGTACAGTTTAGTGTCTTTATTAATGACCTGGCCAATGCATTAGTTCACCCTCAAATCTGCAGATAGAAACCAGGGCTTCTATCCAAAGGCACCTCAGCAGGATGGAAAAATGAGCTACGGGTTATCTTCTAAAGTTGATCAAAACCAAATGCCAAGTCCTGCACCCAGAACAGAATATACCCATGCAACAGGACAGGCAGGGGGACAACTGAAAGGATGCAGCTTTGCAGAAAAAGGCCTGACAGCAACTTGAACGTGAGGTAGCAGCATGCCCTTGTTGCAAAGAATGCCAAACACATCCTGGGCAGTTGCATTAGCAAGAGGAGAGCCAGCAAGGTAGGAGAAATTATTTCCTTCTCTATTCAGCATTTGTGAGACCATGCTGTGTCTAGTCTGGTGTTTCTTGGGAGAAGACAGATATTAACCAACTGGACCATATTCAGTGCATGGTGAGGAGCATGGAGAACATGATGTACAGGGAGAGGCTACAGGAAATACATTTGTTCAGCCTGCCAAAGAAGAAGCTTTAGGAATGATCTTACTGCTGTCTGCAGTTGACAAGATGATACAGAGAAAGCAAAGCCAAACTGCTCTCAGAGCTGCACAGTCCTAAGGCAAGATGGGAACATGGGTAACGGATAAAAGTTGCAACACAGGAAATGCTGATTGCATATCAGAAGCAACATTTTATATCGTGAGATTGGTTCACTATTGCAATAGGTGTCTCTGAGGAGCTGTGGACTCTCCAATCACTGAGATACTCAGAATCCAGCTGGACAAGTCCCTGGGCAACCTGCTCCAGGTTTGGACTGGGAGGTTGGGCTAGATCTGGAGATCTGTGCTGGTTTTGACTGGGATAAAGTTAATGTTCTTCATAGTAGATAGTACAGGGATGTGTTTTGTATTTGTGCTGAAAAGAGTGTGGATAACACAGGGATGCTTTTGTTACTGCTGAGCAGCGCTTATACAGAGCCAAGACTGCTTCCCACCCCACCAGTGAGTGGGCTGGGAGTGCATAAAGAGGTGGGAGGTCACACAGTGGGGACAGCTCATTCCAACTGATTAAAGGGATATTCCATAACATATGACATCATGCTCAGCATATAAAGCTGGGAGAAGAAGAAGGAAGCAGGGGATGTTCACAATGATGGCATTTGTCTTCCCAAGTCACTGTTAGGTGTGATGGAGCTCTGCTTTCCTGGAGATGCCTGCCTATGGGAAGTGATGAATGAATTCCTTGTCTTGCTTTGCTTCGTGCATGGCCTTTGCTTTGCTTATTAAACTGTCTTTACCTCTACCCACAAGTTCTCACATTCTCTCTTCTCATTTCCTCCCCCATCCCACTGCAGGGGTGGGGGGAGTGAGAGGCTCTGTGCGCTTAGTTGCCAGCTGAGGTTAAACCATGACAAGGTCCCTTCCAACCTAAATTATTCCTTACATTATTTATAACTCTTCATCTTTTGAGAAAGTCTTGATGACTCACAGACGTGGGACAGGATAGAGACACAAAATATCAGTCTCTCTCAGCATCAGAAGGGTACAAAAGCTATATGCAAAAAAGCTATATTCAATTCATGGTTGCCAAGATAAGAACCCAGGTGATATGATAGGGACCTACTGGGGGGGCAATACTAGTCCACCATGTCCTTGCAAGAAATCCTGACTGGTACCACTTGGATACATGCATCTTGGTGCTTGTGAGTTTTAGGATAAGAATGTGTTAGTGCAAATGAAAATGGGTTCATTTAATAATAAATTCTTCCCATACTTGCATTTAAACTTGCTAGATTCTTTTGCAATATTAACTGCTTGAGTCCAGGTCTGTGCTAACCCAGGTCAGTCCTACTGCCATCCTGCTGAACCCCAGCTTGAGGACTTTGCTCTGTCCCCATTCCATTACACACTCCATCAGTTCAGCAATGCAGAGTTATTTCTAAGGAATGGTAAACAAAGAAGGTCTCTGAAACAGACAGCACGTAATCATCCTTGCTATCTCATCCTCACTACAAGGGAGACATTGAGGCCCAAAAAAAGGACAATGAAGCTGGTGAGGGGTCTGGAATACAAGTCTTATGAGGGAACTGGGACTATTTAGTATGGAGGAGGCTCATGGGAAACCTTATTACTCTCTACAACTACCTGGAAGGAGGTTGTGGTGAGCTGAAGGGTCAGCCTCTTTACACAGATAACTAGTGATCGGACAAGAGAGAAAGACTGCAAGTTGCACCAGGGAAGGTTCAGGTTAGGAATTTGGAGAAATTTCATCTCAGAAGACACTGGAATGGTTTTCCCAAAGAGGTGGTGGAGTCATTGTTCCTTGGGGTGTTCAAGAAAAGGTTGGATGAGGTCCTTAGGGACATAGTTTAGTAAATAATGTAGGTGGTGGGGGGGGTCATTGGATTAGATGATCTTGGAGGTCTTTTCTAACCTTAATGATTCTGTGATTCACTATTGAATTTTTACTGTCCCCTAAGCCAAGCAAAAGACTTTCTTATTGGTGTTTATATAGCTTCTTATGGAAGTCTATAAATTCCATTTAAAGAATGAGGAAAGTCACCTCTGTAAAACACTCGGCTCCAGTCTTTCCACAGAAATAAAGTGGATGGGTGGTCAATTTTAAAATGCAAAGCTTAATCATGGGCTTTTGTAGGAGTTGACTGCAGGTTTGACTCATCAAGGCCACAGAACTAAGCTTTAAAGAAAACTTAAATAATTTTGGAGACTAACCCATTCCACCTTATCATTTATGCTGTTTGGTATCCTGTAGCTTCACCCAATACTATACACTTCCATAACCAAATTAAGTAATTTGTGGTAGTAGCAAGCTGCTAATTTAAAAGTATTTGATTTCCCAAACAAAATGGATTAAGTGGGGACTTCCAGACTAAATTATTTTGTGTGTGTGTTTCACATGCAAGCACATTTGTGACACTTTGCCACCGACACACTCTTGGCAGAACCAGAGAGAAGCTGATTAACCAATCAAACATAAGATGTCTAGAAGCTTTATAACTCACCTGAAGAGAGGGGAGGACATTCTGCAAGCTCTTATTTGTTATCTGAGGCAGGCTGCTTTCAAGAGAAGGAAGGTTTGCAGTGTCTGCAACCAAACCATGCTTTGCTGGACCTTCCAGATGTGGGAGGGAAAGAACGCCGTGACTGACTTTCTAAACAGAAAGCATAAGTAAATAGTATGCATTAAAACAGAGGGATTTAAAACCTTGGAAAATGTGTGTGGTTCACCTCTGACACCTGATGGCGATGGGGAAAAGAGCAGATACTCTCCCACTGCTCCCAGATGTGCCCATGGGCATGAGGAGGGTGTCCAGGTAAACAGTCAGCCTGGCACATTTTAAGGCATGGAAGTTTCCCCACAAGAGCATCTCCAGCTAGCATTAGAGAAGCTTCTGCTTCGACTGGAAAAGGTGGTTGGGCTTGGAAATTCAACAGCTGTTCCAGGCATTAGGACTCCTTTGACCACGGAAAATAAAGCATATGTAGGATAATAAGCAGGCAGGAAGAGTAAATGGCAGGCAGCATCATTAGCTATTCCCAGTGGTAAAAGAGAAATTGGGATTGGACTGCTGCCAAACATCAAGAGTGGAGACAGTGAGAGAGGTCTTCCCTGAACTGGTTCTCAATATTCCTTCTTCCTCATTTCCCAGGGAGTTCACTTTGCCTAGGCCCCTTTGTGGCATCCCTCATTAGCAAGGAAAAGTGATCGATAAATTAATGCTTATACTAATTTGAAAACTCCAAGATCATTACTCTTTCCTCTGGGTTCCTCCCATTTGTCATTTGCAAAACATTTCTTTGCTCATTCTTTAAAGTCAGTCATTTAAATATGTGTGTTTATGAATGTTAGGACCTCGAATATTCTTGGATATATGAAGTGAGAGAAATCACACTCTTATCAATGAAGAAAATTTTTGAGGTAGACTATTTCTTTGGCAAAAAAATAAAGAATTTTCAATTTCTTTAATTTACTTATTAAATTTACTTTGATTTTTAATTTCTTAATCAACTATGTGCTATCAAATGCATAACAAGGTCCAGAGAGCTAAGGCTACAACCCATATGAATGTGTGAAATTTTTATCATTGTGGAAGGAGAGAAATATATCTGTTAACCTTTTGACAATAAAAGAGAAGTTAGATTTTTTTAAAAAAGCAAAGAAACAATCCTCTCAATCCAACCAACTCGAACAAATAATTTTTCTTTTCCAATACTATGGTAAAGTCTTTAAAAGCTTAAAACAGAGATTCCAGTGGACTTTCATGAAAGCTTCAACAAAAGTGGCTGGGAAGAAGAAATTCCTCAAATCCTACTGAACAGCTAGCAAAGCCAAAACAGGCACTTGGGACAGTCATACAGCTAGAGGGGAAATGGAAGAGTGCAGGGAATAGATGACTTCACTCTGCTTGGATTGACTTATAAGAAGTCTCTTACAAAGCAAGCATTCAGTTGTTTTTTTAAGTCAGCAGAAGAGTCACGTACCTGATGGAAGACTCTGTTAGATCCCAGATGATCTCTCTCTTGAACAGTCAGTTGAGACTGAGAAAACGCATCCACGTGGGAAGACTGCAAACATGAAATGATGCTGTAATAAAATTATTCTGGGAAAAAAAGTAATCCTGAAATCTCTCTATGGTTTCTGTGTTTCTTTCCTTTGTGGCAATGCCTGTGCCAACACAGCGTATGAGAGAGGACCACAAAAGCTGCTGAAAACGCTCTACGCTCTACCAATTCCTCTTGCAGCTGAACAGCTGTTTTGTGGGCAGGTGCAGAGACAGCTTGCTTTGCCTATTATGCCTCTCAGCATGCTTGATGTGCCCATGTGGTCAGTGGAGGGGAAGGCGGGGGAGGGCCTGTGGCATCACTAAATATGTGTTTGAAAGCAGATGCGAGTCTGCCTGGAAGGACAGCTTTAAAGTGCCTCACAAGGTAGATTGTGAGCCCATCCATTGCTAATAGCAACATTAAACTGATTCAACTTGTACAGATTTTATAAAAACACAAATCAAGATTTAAATTAACTGAGGTGTAGAAAAAAAATCCATTAGTTCAAATGAACAGATAATATCAGCAACAAACACCCAAAAAAACCCCCACAACAACAACAAAGTTGGAGTAGATGCTAAGCAACTCATAATTTTTAAGATTCTACTAGTGCTTTCAGCAGCTTTTTTTATAAAGATGAACATGAGAAGTAGCACTGTATATTTCCGTCCAATAGTGGGCTGTTACTGAATTGCAGAGATCCTGACAATAATTTACGTACTGAAAATTCTGTGGCTACAGCAGCTTGGAGCTCTGCACTATAGTTTGGAGTGAATCCCACTGAGTTTGGTTAAAGTTGCTGCCTTGTCCCTGGGCTCTGAGGCGCAATGCCATTCCACTCACTGTCAAAAAAAGGTTCTTCATCAAGGTAGACATGTTAGTTCCACTAAAGAAGGGGTGGAACAGCAGTATTTTCTCTAGAAGCACAAGAGGCATGAGTGAGGAAATTTAATTTAGAGTTTCAAAATAACAAAGTTTCAGCCAAAAATATATTATGGATGTGAGCTGAAGATTAGGAATAAATAAAGTATGAAAATACCCAGGGCACATCTGCATTGCTGCAAAGGTGCAGATAAAGCTGAAGGTACGTGGACAGTTCTGATGCATCCTGCTCTGTAAGTATGAAATAGATGCTCAGAGAGGGGTCAGGATCTCCATCCTTGGAGATGAGGTTTTATTAGAGACCTCTAGAAGATACTTCCAAACTAAATATGGAGAAAAAACTCTATGTATGTATCTACCTACTCAGACGAAGGAAATTATGCATGACTGTTGAACCTGCATGTCAGGTTCGTCTCACCACCAACCATGAAGAAACCACTTAAGGTGGGAGAACCTGCTAGAAACTGCCCTTTGGACAACTGAGGTGTTAGTGTCCGTGGCAGGTATTTTCTCTTTCTCTTAATTTGAAAATTCAGGGGAGGGAAAAAACCCAGAAATAAGAAACTCCTTCTGCAAGCTTAAATGGTGTACTTCAGATTGAGAACAAGCTGGGAACAACAGCTTTGGGTTTAACCTTATTATGCTAATTGGGTACAGTTTGAGAGGAAAGGTGATGAATATCTGTGGAGCATAGGAGAATATTAGGAAAGGGAGATGTACCAAGACCAAGGGAGAGGTACATCAGCTGGCCAAGGGTAAGAGATTATGTGCTGTAATTCCAGAACATCCCCAGAGCCACCACAAAAAATGCCCCAGGAAAGAACCACTTGCATTCTACATATGAATGTCCTCGAGCATGATATACTTTGCTCAGTGCATCCCAGTGTTCTTGCGGTCACTGTCTTTGTCCTGGTTTTTGGCTGGGAAAGAGTTCATTTTCACAGGAAGCTGGGAGGGACACAGCCAGGACAGCTGGCCCAAACTAGTCAAAGGGATATTCCATACCATATGACGTCATGCTCAGTATATAAAGGTGGCTGGCTGGGGAGAAGGAGTTGCTGCTCGCAGATGGATTGGACATTGGGATCCAGGGGTGAGCAAATGGCACTATGTATCACCTACTTTGTGTATTCTTTTATAAAGTCTGTTGTTGGTATTTTCCCTCTCCCTGTGCTGTCCTAGTAAACTGTCCTCATCCCAGCACACAAGGTATACCTTTTTCTTCTGATCACTCCATCCCACCATGGGGGAAGAGTGAGTGAGCAGCTGCACGGTGCTCAGCTGCCTGCTGGGGCTAAACCATGACAGTCCTCCAGTGTGAACTCACAGAGATGATCTACGGAAAAGCCAGTCCCAGAATATTTTTACAAATGTTGTGTGTGCACACTATATATCCTGCATTTCAAAGGAGAATGACATTTGTTATGAAGATGAGCCTGGGATCCACATGCATAATTCCTCTAGATACACCAACCCAGGTCTTAATAACGCTACTAATTTTAGTGCATATAATACTTTTTCCCACACTTCATCTATACTTTATTCCCAGCTAGCTTTATTTTTCAGTTTCTGGAGCTGATGAAAACATTACACTCCATTTAGAGACAGTTTCTTAGCCACTCTGTGCTTTTCTAACTTGAAGCCTGCAGAAAGACATGGTTTTAGAGAGAAACAGCTATCACTGAAAACCAAAGAAACAGTGGACTTCACGTACATGTACAGACTGTAAAGTCTTCACTCCAAAACGGTGGTTTATTTCTTACTAATAATTTTAAAAGTTTATGCAGTGATGTCTCTATCAACTATATAAAATTCAAAATACATTTTATTTACAAATAGAGCATGAACAACTCATAAAATGACTTTAAACTCAGCAACAGCTATGGAAGCAGATGACTGAGTACCAAAATGGGCTGCCAGTATTCAGAATCTGTCTAATTTCCATTCGCAAGGAAAAGATTAGTAAGATTTTGTGATGGACGTTTCTCCTTTCACACTGCAAAAGCAGTCTGTCAGCCCATAGCTGTGCCTTTTTTTTTTTAAATCATGAAAATTTGTGATTCTCTATGTCTCTCTTTCTCATAGCCTCTTTATCAAGGGTTTATAGTTCGTCAGTACTGTTTGGCAAATTTATTCAAAACACTTTAAAAATCAATAACTGATCAACCCTCATAGCATTACCCCAAATAGGTACATAGAACAATCTTTTACCAATGGAAAAACTGATCTTTGCCAACAACAGTCCTGATGGTGGCTGAATGGAAAGCAGGTGAATCGATCATTTAGTCCTCAACACTGACTTGTTTTATGGTCTTGATCCAGCTGACCCATCAGCTGCTTCTCTAGGAAAATCCTGTACCTCTAGAATGGGATCTGCAGCTGAGGTGGTGTGACTGGTTTAATCCTGGCAGATGCACTCTAAAGAAAAACTGAAACAACTGTTACTATTCCACTCCATTTCACTTCTGGCTGTCCTACTGTTATAGCACTCCGCCTGTCCTACAGATCCAATATTGCACTTCAGTCCCGGAACTATTATCTCATGCTATTCCAGCCCTTCAAGTCATGTATTGCTGGTCTTTACCTTGCTAATTCAAATTATCACTCAAGAAACAGAAATGCAGTCATAAGGAGTTCCAAGTACTAAACACACAGCATTCAGCAAAAATCAGAAATGGTGACACATTCTTCATAATTCCCATAACATCAGGTTCCTTTCAGTTCCCAGTTGACCACAGAAATCAGAAATACATTGGAGTTTCAGAAATTATGAAACAGACAAGTATTTAAAACACAGTCTCTATTGTCTCCTCATTTAAATGGGCACTTTCATCTCTCTGTCCTCTATCAAAACCGAAAATAAAAGCCTGTAGAGCACATAGAGAGAATGCAATTTAGGTGTTAAATCATGCAACATATTAAAAACCCATAACAAACACGCTCTCACTCACTCAAAATACAGTAGGAACATAAGCATTTTCCCCACCTTGTCAACTATTTCTGTCAGCATAACTGCAAGAGGCGATTACTGCAGGACAGAGGTTGTTTATTCCATTCGGTGAATGCATTGCAGGAAGCCCACCTTCATCTAGTCAGAGCATAGCAGGATCAGTTTCGTACACAGTACCCTGATCAGAAAAAAAATGGATAACCCTTCTGCTTGGCTTCAGATTTAAATTTCTATCCCGGAAATATGCCAGTGACTATTAGCTGCTCTAGTATTCTTTTGGTGGCCATCTGTTCCCTTTCTCAGCCTCCTTCTAGCCAAATATAATTTTCCATATTTATCATGGCAAGTCAGTAATAAGAAAGACAAATATAACAGGATTGGCTGTTCTCCTTGTCGTCTCAGTCTGTTCTTTCTCACTGAGCTCATGTGCTTGTGAAACCAAAAAACACTTGAACTTGTATTTTTTCAAAAATTTGTCACAGCAACCTTGCTATACAGTGAGTAAAATCTATTCACTAGGACTGCCAGCCTGGAAAATGAAAAATAAATTAATACCTCAAGGACTGATTTCTCACTGGACATTATATTTCATTTACTGAAGACCGAACTGTGGCACCTTGGTCTGAGGTTCTTGTTGGCATCAGAGCTTCTCTGCCTTGTGAGATAATGAGGCTCTCATTTTGGTGTGGATAGTGAGACAGAGCTTAGCTGCCATCCTGCCTTTCCTCTCCCCCTTCTGGGAGTTGTGTGCGTGTGACGGAGGACTGATGGAGGCGTCCCTATCCCCCCACCATCTTAGAGGAATATCTAAAACCAAAAATACATTGTGCTGTCCTCCTTCATGCAGACAAGGAATGGCATGTTCCCTGCTGGTCTTAAAGCTGTTGACAACCCAGAATAGTTCTACTTTCACTCAGAAACCAGGGTTTTCAAAGAAGAAATGCATGCTCACCCACAGAAGCTATTCTAGAAGGCTGCCGCTCTCACTGATGCTCCTTGGACGAGCACCATTTTTCACTCTGTGATCAAACCTCTTCTTTTGCATCCATGGCAGTCCAGGCAATGCCCTCGCCCAATATAATTGCTGAGGTGCACCATCCTAAAAGACACATTGCTCCCATTTCCATCACTCCTACTTTTCCATTCTCCAAAGCCTGGCAACTCTCTAGTCAACAAATCCCCCCCAAGTATTATACCTCACATACAGGAGAAACTCCCCATTCTCCAGCCAAACAACCACACAGACCATCATGCCAACAGGGCAGGTTTAGCCCTGGGAAGGCATGGAGATGCCATGCACTGGAATACAACTCAAACAGCTCAAGTATGCACCAGGGGTCTTTAAGTTAAATCACTACCACACAAACAGATACAGACAGGCATGCGCGAGCGCGTACAGCTAGTTATACTCCAACCTTGGTATCCCACAGGTATATCAAGCATTTCTCAGCAATTTTCCCAAAGGTTCAAAGAAGGGAATTAACTCCTGTCGTGTGTGGCATATATATGAAAATATGGATTTGTGATACTGGAAATTATCAGAGCAGTTCACTGTTGATACCACATTTACGTACTACATAGACGGGTGGCTGCCGTGATCAATTCCTATATAGCACTCAGTGTTGTTTTGACCAGCTGTACTATGGGGTATGTGACAGAAAGCTGTATGCTGCTTTTCCTTTGGTTTGTTGTAGTGTGGCCATTTGTTTATATTTTTTAATTAGAAGGTTTATGATACAGCTTTACATAGCTTCACAGCCCTCTGGGTCACATGCCTTTCCCCTCAAGTTTTAACTCTTCAAACTCAGCATTCCAAGGACAGCATACACAGAAAGGAGCAGAGGACAGATCTGACCATGTATTCAACTGTCCCCCAATAAGTTCTCTACTTAATTTTCTTTCATCTGTTTCTGGTCTTTGTGATGCTTTCTATTCTCTTCATTTTAATTCTATGACATTCTTGTAAACATATTCAAATTTTCTGTGCTAAGCCATGCAGGAATAGAATCAATAGAATCAGTCTTTAGCCTGATGCTTTTCTAATACCTAAAGAGAACCAGTTAATCTTTGATAACACGAGAAGCAGTGTTTTCTTCTACATTTCTCAACAATGCTCTCAACGCAATAGAAACCTGCCAGAATCACTGTTAAGTTTCAGTCATGATATACTGAAGTAAAAAGAAATAATGTAAGTGGAGCTGCCAGAAAAATTCTTAAATGACTCCTGTTCTATTTGCTGTAATAAAACATATGGACTTTGTCAATAAGACTGTTGCAAAAGCAGTGGTAAGAGGATGGGTGATTTAAGGTTTTGCATACATTTACTTGAGCAGAGAGAGCACCAGATGAACCAAGTACTCCAAGTCTGCTGGAAAGGGAAAAGCCAGTAGCACAGTTTTTGACTTCTTGAGAATGTGTCTTCCCCAGAAGAGCACAAGAGCTTTGGATATGATGAAGTCAAGTTTTTAACATTTAAATTATTTGCCAGGAAGTGGGCTTTTAAAAGTTTATTAACAATTCATACCATGGCTAGGATCTGCTCTTTCTCACAACAAACAAGAAAAACACATTAATATTGCTGTTCAGTTGTAAAGGGACTGAGAAGCTACATAAGAATCAGGAACGCAATTTTATGTAGAAGGAAATAAAGGCATTTTCTACCTAAGGCTATAACTGCCATAGCCTTGGAGATAATTCCTAACATCTGAGCAAGGGTCCACTACTGAATTCAAATAGAATTTGGGTACATGGGGATTTTCCAAAGAGCTGTTTAACTACATAAAGCCACCAGGACCTATCCAGCAGCATCATTTCTAGGAAATAGACTAGGCAAACAAGAAGTAGCCTAGAAATCAATGCTCAAACAGGTTTTTCTAAAGCATCAATCTGTTCTTAGGACTATTCCAAGAGCAGAGAATATGGCTATTCCTGGACTCACAAACTGAAGAGGAATCACATGAGAGGCAGGAATTGGACATGGCCCAGACAAGCTGATTTAAATCAAGTAGGGTGCACAGATGAAACTTGCCTCTAGATCTGTTGAAAAGCCACAGGCAAAAAAAAAGATGATGGGCAAATAAGATTATTTTCATGATGGAAAATAATTTTTAACTTTCCTATCAAGCTCTGAAAGCCTTTCAAGATCTTCCTTTCCAGAAAGACCTCCTGCTATTTCTACCAATCTGCACATAGACATTGGGAAACAACTGTGTCAGCCCTATGACAACTGGGAAGCTGAAGAGGCTAGTCCAGAAGAATCAAAGCCTCTCAGTCTTTGTATAGCTCCTAACTACACCGATTAAATACCTTCCTCAAAAATATAGACCTCAGACATGCACCTACACATTCACAAAACTTCCTAAATAATGCTGTGTGGGGAGGAATACCAGGGGCATCATTTCACAATTTCATGACTGAAGTGGAGTTATACTGGTATAAAATTGGTAGCACATCAATGAACAACCCCTCATGTTGATTATCCTCTAGGTCAGTTTAGACAAAATGATCAGATGTTAGGTTTATAACTTAGAAACACACATTTTTACAGAGGAACAACTTTTGACTTTGGATTTGTACAACTCATGGAGATTTCTGTAGAACACCTTTTTTTCCTCCAAAATAAAATAATAGACCATCTGCCTACAACACACATATAGCTTTAATAAACCACAAAGCTTCTCATGTAAACAAAAAGGTCAATCAAAAGTATTTTGTAGAAACTGAAGAACTCTAGGATTCCACAAATTAATGATTTGTTCACCATTTATGCAGAAACCTATAAGCTACTCCTGTAATTCATAAATTTAAACAGTTCTTAACTTTGCAGCATTAATAATGTTAATGTTTTCATTCACCTTCTCCAAACAAACTTAAACGGTGATTACTGCAACAAAAATATCATATGAAATTGATGGTAGATGGTACAACTGCTCAGACTGTCTTCTTTCTGTTTTATAATAGTTATTTTCCATTCCCCACAACAGGTATGTCACAACCTAATACAAGCATTTCTACATCAAACGATAAAAACAAATGCCAACCACTATTACCTTAGGGTGGATTCTTCTATTTCTTCTCATTTGTAAACAAGAGTTATTGAAGAAGCTGAAATCACAGCAGCTCTCACTGCTTCTTTCTTTCCCCATAATGACAAAGCTCCATGTTTTAAATCTGTCTCCATTAAATAGTTCTCCTCGTAATTTAAACCTGACACTACTGTTCATCTAATCCAACCCGGCCACACAGGTGCCTCTCTGTGAATAATACCATGGGCTGATTGAGGAATTTTACGGGTGAGCTGGCTGGAATCAAATCACACGATGTTTTACCACCGTTCCCCAGCATTGACACAAGCCAAATAATATCCAAAACAGAACTGTGAATAGTAGCATCTTTGCTGACGTGCTATGAAATCTTTGAGGACTTAGTGCAAGCACAACATGTTCGTCAATTAGGCTCAGCGTGATTGCAAAACCATCCCATGAGGCACCACGAGGTGCATCATTTGCTTTCCTTTTCTTTCTTCTTTTTTTTTTTCCCCTTTTTCAAAGACACAGCCATAGCTTTAGCTCTCCTGCTATAAACATAAACCATCTAATGAAGGCAATTCAAAGGTAATTCAGAGTTTCAGTGAGAATGCGGAGTCCTCCCGAGCATTTCACTCACAGCTTCCTCTCAGCCCTCAAAACTACTTGCAATCTTGGAATGACTGCTTCTAGGTAGTTCTTAATGCTTAGATTTTAATCCTCTATGTGCCCTCGCAGCCTTTTAGATATTCCATCAGCAAAACAAATGCTTGCAGAAGGAGCAGCTTAATTTGAGAATATTAAGGGAACAGACTTCAGTGATCTTTTATTCAGCATGCTGTACTCTATTTTTGTACTCCTGACAGGCTCCATGGGGGAATAGCTAACACTTAGTCTCGATTCATTATTTTCCTTGCCTTTTTCTTAGAATGATAAAGCAATTCATGTTACACAGAGAGCAGAAAAAATGCAGACAAAAATCTTTCTCAAAGTGAGAGAAAGAATTGAAAAAAGCAGAAGAGCAACACAAGCCTTATGACAATAAAGCCATATTGGGTTTGGAATCAAAAATCCAGATCTGCTTTTTGGAAAAGACTGGAATTAATACTAGCTAAATTTCTTATCTTTTTAATGTTAAAAAAATCGTTTTTAGAAACAATATTATTATTTTATCCTTATTTTAAGAAGTATTAATGCAAAAAAAAAAAGATTCAGGACCCCAGAGACTTTGAAATTATATTCTTTCCTTATTCAATTTCTATTTCCTCTGGAAATTAAAAAGAGGCGGGCAGGAAGGCAGGAAGAAGAGGAGGGAAGGCAGGCAGGCAAGCAGGAGCAACTGGATAACAAAACATAAATGCCCACATGTCAAAACCCAAAACTGTTTTAATAAAAACAAAACCAAAGAAACAAAAATTAAATCTGAATACCAAAACTTTTTTTACAAAACACACAGAATCTTAAATCTTGAGAAAGTTTTTAGAGATTCACAGAGTTTGTTCCACATGGCAGGAGATAAGAGCAATAGAAATAATAAATGGAAGGGGTTGTATTGTAAGGTCTCTAATGAACCAGTTCTGCCTTTGCCTTCATATCCTGATCCAATTCACATCAGTGAAGTGTTCTGTCTCCAGCAGTCAAATTTAGCACTTGAAAGGGGTGAGGAAAGTGATGGAAATTGGAGAAACTGTATGAAATTTAGTAACTTTTTTATGAAGCCTAGTGGAAGCTGGATCATTCCCCAGATCCTGATTCACAGTCACTATGAACTAAGCAAGTCAACAAGGGAAATGTGAGGTTTCGTTTAAGCATCGAGAAACCTGTCATGACTCCACTAGCTTTCACAAACGCAATACTGATGAACCTGACAATCAAAAGATGCCAAATAACTCTGGTCTTCTTAGTGTAGGTTACAATACATGCCAAATTAATTTGGAGGTGTCAGGAGGGGGAAAACTGACTCTGTTTTTAGATACTTGGAAAAGTTAAATTGATTTGGGAGGAGATGAGAGGCAGCTAAATGAATCTGCACTGGCTTCTTTTCGAGCTCAACAAGTTCCAGTGCATATCAGTGACTTGACATCAGTGTACTGCACGAGCAAATATTATTGACATTCAGAAAATAGCAGATTAAGAGTTGCCGAGTCTGTGCTAAATTTAACTTATACCTCCTACAAGGGCATAATTAGATGTGCACCTGTGGAAAATTGAATGGGTATGTAAAAAGTGAGTTTGAGCAGAACATGGTCCAGTGTGGAGTGCCCAACCAGGCATGTCCAGGATCCTTGAGAGCTGAACCACCTTCCTGGAAGTTAAAACTCACTGTGCTCTCAGCCACTGCAGCATCTACATCAGTGGCTAAATGTTTGCCACCTTATAACAGGTATCTCCACCACTGATCTACACAGGTTCTAGTAGCCAAAAGCCAATTTTCAGAAATGCTGTAGGCACTTGGGCATGTGAGAAATGCAGGTGTGCAGTGCTTCACTGCTGTCCACTCCCATTTCCTCCCTACCAATGCCTCATTTAGGAGTCCCTGTACACCTCCTTCCCCAGACCTGCAGCAACACTGAGCCTCTGTAAAGGCACAGCGCTATGGCTGCAGACAGAAGTGCTGTAGCATGAAGAAGAAGGGGCACAAGAAACGAACTGACCCCTATACTAGCAGCACTATCGTCCCTGCTGAAGCCTCCTTGGGGTGTCAAAGGCATTTGGCAAAGGGGCTGAGAGAGCAAGCCAGGCAGACCTCCTTGATTCACCACTGATACCGATGTGCATCATTGTTTGGTAACCACTGGTCCCTAGAGAGGCATTTTTCAGTGCCTGGACACCGCTGGAAGCAGTGGCTTTCAGACTCCAGACTGCATTTCACGTGCTGTTGTCAAGCTGAGCAGTCAACTATGACTTGAGTAACACGGGGTGAAGGCAACACCTCTCAGGGGGAGACATGATTAATGTTAATTAGCAGTCTGCAGCACTGATTCAGTAAGACATTTCAGTACACAGTTTGCAGTATGCAAGCAGTTCTATGTGCTTCAAAGGTGAGTGCGTACAGCCTTTGCAGGACCCAGGTACTAACACAACCTCAGTACACGTACTGGATGTTAATGTGTTAAGATCCTGTATTAGAGATAAGGTCTGAAAGTCCATACCTGGCACATGTATTGCTACTGTTAATTTAAATACAGGATTTTAAGCATATATTTTGCCTCACATTCTCTTTAGAGAGGAGGAATGTGCTAGAAATCACGCCCCAGTGGGATTTCAGAAGTATTTACTAATGGAGCTTCCTGTTATTTGGCGAAAACTTTTTAATAGTACTCTCTTCACATACATTATAAATACAGAAAATATTAGGGGGATTTCAAAGGAGAGATATTTTGTTAACCATTATATATTATTGTACAAAGAATAGTTGATGATCTCAAGAAGTGCCTTCCAACCTGAAGAGTTCTGTGACTGTGGTATTGCAGTCTCACTGCTTATCTCACACACAACGGCTGTACTGACCTGTCTTTTTACTGTTGTTACCACAGCCTCATCTTACACTTCACATGATAACGCTCATTTTCTTACCCTGTGTCAAAGACACCCCCTGCAAGCTCAACCACGGAGTATAGAATAGTGTCATGATCGGAAGAGTAGCAAACGATATCTCATGTCAACAAACCCAATATTTGCTCATAAATCCTTATTCCCTTACAGGGAGGTGCACAGGAAGCATGAAGAGTCTACAGGGGAGCTACTGTAGTACGTGCTAGGCTGCACGTCTCAAAATTATATGGATCAAGATTTGGGAGTTAGGCAGAGTTCCCACTTAGGAACAGGCTGGCTGTGATGTGTGGAGGACAGAATGCTTCACATCATTTAAATAACATATCTCCCTGCTCTTGCAGGAGCAGCTGGAAAAATCAGCCTCCAAATTTCTTTGGCAAGAAAGATGAATCAAAGCAAATGAAAAAAGGGGAAGTGGGAGCTGATCTCAGCAGAGACAAACTCACTTGTGCTCCAGAGTGTACACAGTTTAGCAGAGAATATACACTCTTTTATCACCTTTTTATTACAACCTCACTGAGGCTAATGAAGATGAAGTGCACAAAGGTGATAAATGAGGAAAGTCAGACTTCCTATATACAACCATGTAAATTAGAGGTGGAAATATATCCCATGCAGACCAGGATTTTTCTTTAAATGACGGTTTCAAAACTATTTGGTCCTACTTCTGTATCTTGCTGATTTAAATGTTCTCAGGAACTTTGGCAGCTCTCCACTTCACATTTACAGTTCCTTTGCAGGTAGCTTAAATGCAGCCAGCTCTTAGTAAATTTATCTCATCTCTCTCTGCTTTACAGGTACACCTCAACCTTTCAAGAAGAGGCTTTGGGCCATCATGACCACCCAGTGCTGGCTGCCGGGATCTGTCAGAGGGGAGATGGAATGGGTGTGGGCAGCCAGGCAAGGCACAAGGGCACAAAGACTCATCCACGTGGCAGAAAAATGAGTTCAGAAGTGTTCGCTCCAGGATCTTTCTCTCAAGCATACCAGCTGGCCTGCTTCTCCAAAGCTTGCCGGCTGGCAGTGGCTTCACAGTTACTTCTGCACAGCCATGTAAACACTGCCAAAGAACCTTTACAAGGGATTTGAGTTCCACCTAAAACTGCTCAACCCCCACACCCCACCCCCCGCCAGATATTATTAAAGATGATGAATCTGCTAGGTCTTCAAATATATGGATGCAGAGCTTTAGCATACATCATATCCTGCAGAAAATTGATGCATTCAATGTAAGATATGACTAAATTCAATGAGTACTGAAGTGGTCCAGGATCAGTAGAATTTTAAAACTCTAAAGGTTACAGACTATGTAAATCTAACATTATGATTTCCAGGCTGAAGCAGCCCAACTCTGTGAGCATGTTTTTGTAGGAGAGGTGCTGCATCCCTCTTTGTGGCTTTCCTCTGGACTCACTCCAACATCTCGGTATCTTTCATGTGCTGGGAACTCCAGAGCCAGATGCAGTACTACAGGTACCGTCTTCCCAGAGAAGAGTCACCTCCTGTCCTAGTTATAGGACAGAGTTAATTTCTCTAGGATAGAGTTAATTTCTTTCTGGCAGCAGGTGGAATGCCGTGTTTGGGAGTTAGGATGAGAGCAGTACTGATAGCACCCTGAAGTTTTTAGTTGTTGCCAAGCAGTCAGGGACTTTTCAGTTTTTCATATTGCTCTACTAACGAGAAAGGAGGGGACACAGCCAGGACAGGTGACCCGACCTGGCCAAAGAGGGTATTCCATGCCAATTACATCATGCTCAGCATAAAAGGGGGGCTGGTGGGGGCAGGATCAGGCAGCTCTAGGATGCGCAGTTTTGAGGATGGTCTGGTTTTTGGGAGGCTCTGAGCTCTACAGCCTGAGTTGTGTGGTTTGGTGAGAAACTGCACTGTGTATCACCAGTCTTGTATGTTTTGCTATAAAGTCCTGTTATTATTATTATATCTATCTGCTATCCCAGTAAACCATCCTAATCCCCACCTGTGAGGTTTTGGTTCTTGGGTTTTCTTTTCCCTCTCTTTCCCCCTCACTCAATTCCCACCACCCTCACCCTGCCCTTAAAGGGTGAGCAGCTGCATGGTGCCCCTCTCTCTGCAGGGACAAAACCACACCACCTCCCTTGACCTGCTGGTCACGCTGGCTTTGATGCAGCACAAGATACAGTTGGTTTTCTGGGCTGCAAGTGCAGATTGCTGGTGCATGTTGAGTTTTACACCAACCAAACCCTCAGTCCTTCTCCTCAGGGCTGCTCTCAGTCCATCCTCTGTCCAGCCTGTAGTTGTGCTTGGGATTGCTCCAACCCATGTGCAGAACCTTGTACTTAGCCCTGTTGAACTTCACGGGGCTTGCACAGGCCAGCCTCTCAAGCCTATCAAGTCCCTCTGGATGGTATCCCTTCCCTCCAGCATGTCAATTGGACCACACAGCTTGGTGCTGTTGCAAACTTGCTGAGGGTGCACCCAATCCCACTGTCCCTGTCTCCAACAGATACTAAACAGTGCTGGTCCCAGTGCCACCACAGAGTGGCAGAAATGTTCCCTGTGGTTAAGGACAAGTGGAGGGGTCAGGGAGGTATTTTGAGTGCCTCTTTCAGCAGCAGTTGTTGGTTTATGCTACCTTGAAATACTGATGGAAGTACCCTGTTGGCAGCATCTCTTTTGTGCTTTGCCACTGCCGTTACTGTCTGACATTTAAACTGGGAGCACAGAAATATCTCAGCAAAGTGGTCTCTTGCTGGGATTTTTATAAGTATAATAATCAATACTCTGAATTCCTAATTTCTCATGGTCTAAGAGGCAGCCATATCAGGTGAGAAAGACAGACATCAAGAGGAAAAGAGCAAGATACTGCCTCATAGCTTGCAAATAATTCTCAGCTGGGAATTCTGTGACAGCCTAAAAACTTTGACCACTTTATTGTTTTTAAATGGGCTTTCATTTAATACTGAAATACTCTCCCTCTTGTAATTGCATTGGGAAGAAAAGTAAAAGCTTGCGTCCTTGCTCTGTAGAGCTGAGTCAGTGTTAACAATCTTCTTGCCTGAAGGCACAGGAAGACCGATTTCCCTGCACTGCTTCAAGTGTAAGCACATCATTGCAACTGGCCCTTGTGAGAGGAGAGCAGGGAATGGAGGAGGATTTGAATGATGAAATACCATCTGGACCTGGGCAAGAGCTGTCAAATGCTACGTAATTTCAATATAGGCAAAGCACTATGGCATTCTGAATCAGTGCTAAACTAAATCCGTATCACTAAATTCTTGTGGTAGGTCAGCCCCAAGCAGGGGCTGAGCACCACATGCTGCTCGCTGGCTCCCTGAGAGAAACTGACAGAGCCTCCCTGGGCTGGGATAAGGACAGGTTACTGACAAAGTCACCGTGAAAGGGAAACAGTAACAGCCAGTTACACTCACACCCACTGATAGCACAGGGTACCTTACTGACCAAATGATTAGAGTGCTGCACAATACAAGGACTGACCCAACACCCCAACCACACTCAGACTGCTCTGGAGGCACGCAGGAACACCCCTCCCCAGCCAGCCCCTTTTATGGGGGAGTGATGGCAGGTGGTGTGGAAACAGCCTGTGCTGACTCCGCTCACCTGTGCTGGCTGCTTGGGGAGGTTGACTCTGGCCTGGCCAGAACCAGGACACTTCTGAGCCCTTCACAGTCTTCTGCCTGTGGTTGTGCTGAATGCATCCCTTTTCCCAACTTAGAAAAGACAACAGATCTGTCTCTTCTTACATTTCCTGACTCATAGGTAACTTTGTTCCTATGAAAAGATGCCAGAGAAACTGAATCACCTTGAATGCATTCACAAATTACATCAATATGATTTTTACCCAGTAGAGGTAAGTAAAACTGCTTGAGAAAAATTACAGCAAACTTCTGCAAAAGAACTATGCATTAAAGCTTATAACTGAATGAAGTAACGCAGGGAATACCTACTAATGTTATTACTCTCTTTGTGAAAATGTATTGGAATAAAATTGTGTCATCGGCATACTTTGACAAAAGGTAAGAAGATAAATGCTAAGTTCCCATCTATTTTTCTAGACTAGATGTTTTAGATTCAAAAGAGACAGTTGGAAAATAGATAGTTAGAATAAAGTATTTCTTTTTTCCTGTTCAGCAAAACTTACTTGGTGTTTAAATCTGCAAGATCTGTGAGGGTACTAGTACTGCAATGTAATGGAATATTTTATTTATTAAATGATAATTGCTTATTTTACAAAACAGTTGTTTTCAATGAACAACAAACATCAAATATGGAAAAGATTTATAAAATCATCTTCACATCAATGCATATTTGTTTTATATAGGAATTGGAGTGGAATCTCACTTTTCTAAGACTCGCTGTCACTGGATAATCAAATGCTAGGCTTTTGATAACTGAGAAGCACCAGTCACTGCTGATGCAAGTACAGTACAGATAACCGAATGCCTTCAGATATCTATACCTGATACCTATACCTAGAGATATCTGAATGCCTTACTTTGTCTTCTGCCAAAATACTATATACATTCAAAAACCCTACAGCAGACCTGAGGAACAGCTAACTACAGTGGCAACTGCCACCTAACAGTCTCACTGCCTGGTTTTTGGTTTGGTTTATTTTTTTTCCTGATTTCATTGTAGTGCGTTATTTGTACTTACATCTTCTGGTCCTCATATATGTCATCCAGCTCTCTGATACACCTACACTTTGCAAATAGAAACTGTAACCATTTAGCTCTACTGTACTGAAATAATAACTAACGTACTGCCCTCTATTGTTGATCTACAGAGTTACAAGCTTTTGTTTGCATTATAGGAAACATGCACATATCTTTTTTCCTGCTGAGATGGGGTTTATGAGTTAATTCTAGAAGGACAACCAGATTATAACTCTTTGGAATCCTTCAGTTTAATGAATCCTGCAAAAATAATAGAATCAAAGGAAGATTTGCACAGATTTAGTGGAAGTAAAAAACCATGAAGTACCCAAGAAATAATTCTCATCTATTCAAGGAGGGAAACAGAAAAATAATCTGTCACCTTTGGCTCTACTTTACACGATGGTCTGTCTCCAAGCAGATAAATATCATCTGTCTTTCATGCGTGATCAGTTCTATTGTCTCATATTTCAGATGATTCCTTTGTTCATCAGAATCCGATAATTTTTAACGATACCATAAATATGATTGCCTTGGCCCCAAGGATTGTAATTATGTAAAAAATTTGGTGAGATGCCTGAATATCAAATAGAGAGAAGCTCAAATACACAAAGGAACATGTAGATTCTGTCCTTAACACGCAATGCCAATTAGTCAGGCTAAGAGTCCTTTCTCATTCAGCCAATGCTAGGGAAAACTAGTATTTAACTTTTGAGAGATTAGGGTTATATTCAAAACCAATTAAAATTAAAAGAAAAAAAAACAGTGGGAAAAAGAAGTTAGGAAAATGAAATTTCAGTTTTTCAATATCCCAAATGTAGGGGAAGAGTGCTTGCTCAAAGTCTTTCTTTAAAACATGCACAAGCATCGTGAATACTGGGTGTTTGAGGAGTGAAAGATTCAGCACAGCAGAAGCAGCCTTTATTCAAATATCTGTTTTTTTCACAGCTTGTTGGCTTCCTCTCAAGAGAATGGTGCCACAGTGGAGACAGACCAATAATTCTTTGAAGTAGCAGGACAAACTGTTTTAAAATGCAAAGAGCGGGTTTCTGCACAGAGGCTCACAGGAAGTGGTAACTGTTCTTTTCATCTTTGTGGTTTGCACTGATACGTTACCAGTTCGTTGTGTAAAAGAAAGCTGAGACAACAAAAAGGATCAAATGTGAAAGACGTGATATTGAAGAGGAGCCCACAGAGTCGCATGGAATTCCTGATGCAATTTATATCAGAAAATGGTATTTGGACATTCTTGTTCCTATTAAAAAAATAATGGGAGAAGGTTTGTTTCCCTTTTTAAATCCCCTGGATCTGAGTAAAGCATTAAGTTACATCATCATTTAGCTACTCAAAAGGTACAGAATTTCACATTAACGGAATATCTGAGAATAACCAATACAGACCAGGGAAATGAGGGTTGGGTTTCAGACCTTTTGAATCATATAATGAACTGTTCACAAGCTGACAGCTTCAGAATCAAAAGTAAATTATTTTTCTAATTTTTCAGAAATGACAGAAGGTGAAATGGTGATTTTTGTCCTACGATGGCAATATGACAAAGTAAATATGTCAGGAGTAAATAGACAAGGAATCTGCAAGCAAAAAAAATCAATGAAGCCATTAAAGTAATGGCTTGGAATGGCATGGATCAGGCATGATGGTAGTAGTATATGGATTTGACTAAGAATTTAGTAGTAGGTAGTGATTTTTTGTATTTAGTAGAGATGTGCTCAGTATCATCCTCTGCATATACCATATTGTATAAGATAATGCTTAAGGACAGAACTGATTGTTCACTAAAAATTGCTATTCATTTATGTTGCAGGAATTTCTCAGCTGCAAAATTTTTATATTCTCACTTGTTGCTTTCCCAGGTGTGTTACCAGAAGCAGGAGAATGAGACAGAGAAACACAAAGAAAAAAGACTAGTAAAATGGTATTAAGACAATATCCACAAGTTGGTTAACAACATTTTGAGGATGAATTACACTGCAGGGAGAGATTCAAACAGTGTGACAACATGTCAGTGCTAGACTTCAATGACACTCCAGCTCCACCAAGCTTAAAGAGATCAGCTTATACCTGGAGATGTAGGAGAGCGTAACAAGCCTACAGGAGGCATCAAAAAGCTCTCATCTCATCACCACCACTGAAAAGCTTTCCAACGGTGTGCCCTGCCAAATCCAAGTTCTGGAGAAGATCACCTGAGGAAGCTGGGCACCCTCCATCACTCTCAGAGATGATTCAGACAAGCCTCTCTCAGGACAGGATTAATGGATCCAGCCTCCACACTGGGAACATGAACTGCTCAGAATCTCTTCTGCACTTTGTCTAATCCCCAGGCAAGGAAGTATTACAGTTAGTTTCTCTTACAAGTTTTAGATCACTTTTGTTGAAATGCAGTGCAGGGCTGAGTCTGAACACAGAAACAAAACCTAAACAAATTGTTTTAAAGAACTTAAAAGTAGATAAATATTTTGTAGCAAGCACTTCAAACTCTAATCACCAGCTTTTATCACAAAAATTACTCACACACTATATAATCTATGACATTAATTTATATTCATCAATCCTTACAACTGATTATTTAGCTATCCCAAATTAAAATTCTATAAAATGACTCAAATTCATCTTTTTCTAATGTTTGTTTGTCACTATTTACCTTTGTACATAGACTAGAAAACCGGGATGAAGAAAAAAATATTTTCAGGACCCTGATAAAACCTTATTTTGAGGAAGAGCATTTATTATTTCAAATCGAACTATCTAATTCCTTTACATCACCAGCAGAGTCAACAGTTGCATTGTATTTCTAGTGTGGACTCACCCTTAGTACTGTGTGCAGTGCTGGGCCCCACCATTTCAGAAGGATGTGATGGTCCTTGAATGTGTCCAGAAAAGGGCAACAGGGATGGTGGAAGGTCCAGAATGCATGTCCAGTGAGGAGCAGCTGAGGACTTAGGGCTTGTCTAGTTTTGGGAGAAGGCTGAGGGGCGACCCCTCTGTTCTCTACAGATTGCTGAGAGGAAGTAGAGGAGGTACTGGTCTCTTTTCCCTAAGATACAGTGATAGGATGTGTGGGAATGGCTCAAAGCTGCACCAGGGAAGGTTCAGACTGGACACTAGGAACCATTTCTTTACCCAGAGGGTGGTCAGAAACTGGAACAGGCTTCCTAGAGAGGTGGTTGGTGCCCCAGTCCTGTCAATGTTCCAGAGTCATTCAGACAGTACCCTTAACAACATTTTAACTTTCGGTCAGCCCTGGAGGGATCAGGCAGCTGGACTAGATGTTCCTTGTAGGTCCCAAGGTCGAGTCCTGCTCTTGCTTTGTATCTTATTCAAATATTTAATAATTGAAATAATGCTCTGTATTGTGTGGAATATCCCTTTGAGGGTATCAGTTGGATCAGATGTCCCAGCTGTGTCCACTCCATGCACACCCCCAGCCCACTCAGCAATGGGGTGGTGTGAGCAGCAGCAAAGCCCTTGGCTCTGTGTAAGCTGCTGCTCAGCAGTAACGAAAACATCCCTGTGTTACCAACACTTTTCAGCACAAATCCAAAGCACAGCCCTGTACCAACTACTGTGAAGAAAATGAACTCTACCCCAGCCAAACCCAGCACACCCCAGACACACAGATTTATTCCGCCAGTCCACAGTAGTGTCCTTTGACACTGCAGGTTTCTGCTGCTCTATTTGTCTGGTGATTTCCTCCTCTCTTTCTGTGGCATTACCAGTACTCTCAAACAGAGCAGGAAGTAAAAGATGCATTCATGACATTGAAGAGTCTGGTGGTACATTTGTCTGCTTTATGAATAGTTGAAGCAATTTCACACAGTTGTCTCCTTACATTTTAACCATTTTTAGCTGGTTTTCTTAAGCTTGCCTCAGATCAAGCCTCTGTGTCAGTCTTGGAGCACAGTGGCTTCAGGCTGGTGAAATTCTGCAGTGTTGTGATGACACCTATAACCAACCTGGGTCCCTGTGGGCAAAGCACACCAACTGCTCTCACAGCTGTGCAACGACAGCTGATTCCAGCTCTAGGAATACCTGAAATCAATGCTGGAAAAACTCTCTGCTCTTCTGAAGCAAGAGGTGATGTCTAGATCAGACAGGGCACCTACCCACAGGTGTGACTGATGAGTTGGCAGCAAAGTTGACATGATTACAAAGAGTAAACTCTTTCTTAACCATCTTGTACTTTTTTACTAATAAAGATGCAGTTCTAAAGCAGGAAGTTTCTAAAACTCAGACCAACAAACTATCTGATGGTTTTATGAATTGAAGCCAAAACACGTCTCATTACACCACTGTTGCACAGACAATTTTAAGTAGCAATGGTTAAAGTTAAAGCAAGGAGGGAACTCTGAATGCCATTTTCAGAAAAAAATCAGTTTTCTGAGGCTGAAAGCAGCTGGAATAACACAGGTAACCTCTTTGCTACTAACAGAAAGAGAAAAAAATCTGTAACAACTGCAGCCCCTAAATCTATTTGGGTACTTTTGGCTGTGTCCTTTAAGAACCTAGAACACACAAAAAGTAACCTCCACCTATCAGCGAGGCCTGTTTTCTGCAGGTTGGGTACCCAGTAGCTTTGAAACACACTGTCAAGGACTTCTACTATTTCCCTTTCAGAGATATTTCTAATTGCCTTTATGGAACATTCACTGAGGAAAAATGAAAAAAAAAATATAGAGAAATGCAGGACAACCCTCATGAACTGGAACCCCACAGAAAATTAAGATGGGACTCAAGGCCATGTGACTGAAAATTACGTAATTCTTGACAGATGCCAAGATTGAAACCAGAACACAAATTGCAAATGTATTAAGTAGAGAAAATAAACCAACCAACCAACCAAATTGGATGGGAGGTGGGAAGGTTAGTAAATCTTCCAGTAGTAGTATCCTGAAGCACCACTTCAGATAAAATACTTTGCATTGATAAATAAATTTCCCTGTAGCAAAAAACCCCACCAAAACCCAACCCCTGCAACCACATGTAATCTATGAAAAGAGCATAAAACAAAACAATTCATGACAGTAACTTCAGTAGAAAGAGACCCTGTAACTGTGATGCCATGAGGGAGCTGTCCTTTTTCAGGGACCTGTCCTTTTTCACGAGTGCTCCCACCAGAAAGAGAAGGACTGAAGTAGGAATGGGAGGCGATGGCTTGTGATGCTGCCACAAACCGCCCTGGAGCGCAGGACGCACCGTGCTTCCATCCTGCCGCAGGCGCTGATGCCCTGCACAACTCAGAAAGATCTATATGCAGATTGTTGTTAATAAATATGTATTTATTGGATTCTTGTTTTAATAAGTACTATACAGTTAAAAAATAATTTGTGATACCATTTTACCTTAGGCAACACCATGTTTTGTCTGTGTAACGACTCTGAAGAGGGCTATACACTCCCTTGTTAATGCAATTCACAACCAGATCCTTTAAGTAATACATGGAGATGCTGTGTCATCTGATGTTGTCAATGCACTTAGATAGGAAATTATTTACACTGTGGACTAATAAGTTTGAAAGCTCAGTCTCATTGTTCAGTAACTATCACTTCAATGCTTTACAAAATCCACTAACTATGCATGGTACCATGGTCCTCAACAAAGACCAAGGAGTTCAAAGCAAAATTCTCACCATCTGAGCCTCATTAATGCTGCTGGCCTCTAATAAAGAGTATGGACATGCAAAAATATTTGCAGGACTCCAGCCAAAATTTACAAGTGATTTTTCAAAGTTAATGAAGTCATTTGATATAATTAATTAGATATACATTTTATTTTTTCAAAATACAACACTGTAGAAAAAATCTGTATCTCTAATACATTAAAAAAACATTAAAATCCACATATAAGATATGCAAACATTAACATGTTTTGAGAGAATGGTGATAAATTCATTTTTTCCAGTAAATTTTTTTAACTGTGACTTTCACTTGTGTTAAGAATCCATTTAAGAGATCAAATTCTATAACTGCCAGGCTATTTTGATGCCAAGAGTTTATATATTAGAGAATTAAAATTATTCCAAAGACACATCTCTGACTATAATACATCAAGGAGCCAGTGACCCAGATGTCACCTTGAATAAATAATATTATTTCTCAGTGGCACTTAAGGATGCCTAGCATTCTGCAGAATAAAAACTCACTGTACTATTGGATATGTACAGAAACAACAGTCCTCCAAAATGGATGATGCCACAAAGCTCTTGCTGCCCACCCTCTGTTTGTAAGCACCGCAATTTCCAAAGTCTTTTCTTTCCCGTGGCACCTTGTCACTGACCACTTAACTGCTGGTGGCACTGGGATGCAGTGGTTTGACCCTTGCTAGTCTGGAGAGGCCAAGTCTAAGGCACTGAGTAGGTGGCTTAAACGAAGTATTTTTCATGGAGTTATTACTGCTTCCTGATGCAGCTGAAAATAAGTTCAAAACAGAAAGAAGGTGTAAGAAGTTAAAGTGGGGGGAAAAAATCATAAAACTGTTTTCTTGTTAATAGTTCTCACAGCAGAACAAAAAAGTATTATAAAAACATTGCAAAAAGGTCTGAGTAACATACCACAGAAGCAAACCAGAATAACATACTTGCTGGGAATCAACCTATTTGGGTTCCAGCACGGCAGGTATGGCACACAGCTTTAAGCAAGCAGTCACACAGCAGAGCAATGCTGGACAAGCACGTAAAAGCTGCTCCCAGCCCACTGTGCATTTTCAGGTGCTCCACAGAGACTCACACAACCGAACACATTTTTAAGTGGGAAAAGATAGCTTGAGATAAAGGAGCCAAACAGAAACAAACATATACAGAAAAGAAGGTTAAATATGAAGGGAAATCAAAATAGGAGGCAGAAGCTGGCAGCAGCAGGCTTAAACACTTTAAGTAAATAAAGCTTTTAAGCATTTCCTTTACTAAAGCTGTCAAAACACTCCAACATTTTTATAGTATTATTTCTTTAGAACAGATAATAATGGAACATGTACCAGAGATAAAGTAAGATCTTATTAAGAGAGAAATGGCCACAGGACAATCTGTTCATTAAGATTTGACCCACACTCCAGAAAAGATTTTATTACCCTCTGCAAATAAAGGAGTTAAGGATAATACCCTAAGAGGGAAAGAAGCTGGTTTTTTGGGGGTTTTTTTTCAGTCTAAGGTCAAAAGAAAACCTTCCATTATAAGAGGGCAGTAATGCTGTTTATTTGTTTGTTTGCTTTTAGGAGACATTGCTAAAAAACTTAAGCAAACTGACATATCTACTTATAGCCACAATCTGACATGTACCTGGTGGTATCCATTTAGGCTTCTTGTCTGTTACAGGACTTGATGTATGCAAAGGCCTCCCAACTGGTTCTGAAGAACTGGACATCGTCCTCTGTGTCATCTCAGATTTGTGTTCTGTTGTCCGTGAAGGAGAAACTAGAAGCGGGACTTAGTTGGAAAACAAAAACGCCCTTAGAAAGATACTCTTCAGCAGGGAAAGCATCACAGAGCCTAAGATGATAGAACATTGTGTAGCACGAGCTCTAAGCATTGAGTAAAATAACGTAGATGTTACAAGAATGTCACATATTTAACAGTATATATTTATACAGTCAGTCAGCCCTCTTATACTATGGAATTTCAATCCCAAAGCAGCATAACAAATTCTTCTTAAAGATGTATCAGATCCAGATACCATTAAAATCCACATATAAGATATGCAAACATTAACATGTTTTGAGAGAGTGGTGACAACTTCATTTTTTCCAATATTTTTTTTTAACTGTGACTTTCACTTGTGTTAAGAATCCATTTAAGAGATCAAATTCTACAACTGACAGACTATTTTAATGCCGAGAGTTTATACATTAGAGAATGAAAATTTCTATGAGGGAAGATTCTTCCATCAGCTACACAAAATGAACCTAGTCATAACTACAACTAATTTTACACAATTTTACATATTGTAATTTCAGGCCTGGAAGTAAACCACATTATCAAGTCAGACACAAGATTAACACCACAATAAGAATTTTCTTAAGCTATTTTAAATAAGTTGTGTTAGCAATGCAGTGAACAATTAACTCTTAAGGGCAAGCATATTAAATGTTCTTCACCAAGTGGTAAGTAGAACTAGCATTGTTTAACAATCTTTGAATAAACAATTTTTAAACACAACTGCAAGAGGAGGCTCAGATGTTCTCCTTTTATGTTTTTAAATCACTCATCGTTATTTAACTTATTCTTAAAAGCTAGATATAGTTATATAAAAAGACATTAACTCCATCGTAAAGTTTTGTCTGCTTTTATTGTAAGGAGCATTAGTTTACTATAAAGTGGTAGGTTTGAGGGATTTTTTTCCTTTTCTCTGCATACATCACCATAATCCCACACGGGTTGACAGACAAATTTATTTACGCCTTCAGTGAAAATAAACTGAACTGTTATTATAAGAAGTCTACTTCAACTTAATTTTACAAACTTACCTGTAGTATTAATTTTGGACTTGGGAGTTTTCTTTTCTCTTTCAGCTGGTATCTTTTGTTTGGTTTTCTTTCTATTTCCTTTAGCTTTCTTCTTTTTCATAGCAAAGTCTTCATCATCATCTTCACTATAATCTGAATCTTCTTCTGACTCCTCACCTACAGCAAAGAAAAGGGACGTTATCTCTTTAAAGGAAATGCAATCTACTATTACTCCAGGGGCTTCTAATGACATTCTGGACATAAAGAACTGGGATAACATAAGGATATGCTAAAGAAAATTTGCATGTATTTACATGCTGAACTGAGGAAAGAAATAGCTTCCATAGAACATTTTGTATTTACAGAATTCTTGCTCTGTACTGATAATATGGAAGGTCCTGGTAGAAACTGCAAACAATAATGACTTTAAAAGCAGAATTATCAGTATTTCATGTTAAAATTATTTGGTGGGGCTTCTGATTTTTACATATTCTTAGTCATGACTATTTAAAGTGGAAAACCACTATGACTTATTTCAGATGTAAGAAAGATTTGAGAGATTTATTCTTAAAAAAAAACCCCAGACATTAGCAAATCTTTATCAATGTGAATATCTGGATTATTCCCCTGATATTTCATTTCACTGACAATTTTAGAAATGTTTTCCAGTAAACCTTGCAGTAAGGAATAAAAGAATGGAAAGACACAATAACCACTGGGGAATGAGAGAGAGAGAGAGATGTCTACCATAGTGTGCAGGCATTCAATACTACGCTGCTACCAGAAGCAGAGTACGAGGCTAGGCTGAAATCCATTCGGATGCAGCATGGTTTTCCTAAGAGTTGAGAACTGGAGGAAGGAAAAGAAAGGAGGCTACTTACTTTTTAAGTAAGCTTAAACAAAGCCAATACTAAAAGCACTAACACCTGACACTACTACAGAGTCCCTGTTTTGATGCACACCTCAGACAACAACTGGAAAAAACAAGAGGCTCTCAAAAGAGACAAAACACTCCTAGACAAAGAGCACAGAAGAAATTTGTTCTGACATAGTGCAGCAAATGCACTGATATAAAAGAGACAGAGATGTCCTGGAGAGAGTCCAGAGGAGAGCTACAAAGATGATTAAGGGCCTGGAGCATCTCCTCTCTGAGGAAAGGCTGAGTGAGCCAGGACTGTTCAGTCTAGAGAAGACTAAGGGGGGGACCTTATTAATGTTCATAAATATTTTAAGTATAGATTTAGTATCAAAGTTCTATTAAGTTGCCACTAGTATTAAAAGGAGGAGGGAAGGGAAGATAGAGCAGAAGCAGTATACATTTCACTGAAAATATAAACTAAAGACAAGGTATCACATTCAAAGCACATCTCAGGAGAGGGTTTTTTTAAAGAACTTACTGGGTAGTGACTCAGGCTCAGAGGCAGTATCATGCTCCCCATCATCACTGTCAACAGTCAGTATTTTCTTCGGAGGGGCTGGAACTTTAGATGCTGCTGTCCTTTGCCTGCAGTCACTGCTGGGTACATCATCATCATCCATAACCCGATTGAGACCTGGAGAACAGAAAGTGGTCTCATGAATTTAAACTCATAGTAAACCTATTCTCTTACTCAAGAAGCAGCAGGTATTTGAGTCCCAAGAATTCACGCTTGTGATTTTGAAGTATACTATACAGAAGCGTATCAGTGCCACTCCTTTCCATGCGATTCTCATTTTACTCTTTTAACTGACCAACCTGTACTTTCTGGTTGTGCAAGTTATCAGTACTTATCTGTAATCAAACTAACAAAAGGTTAGAAGACAAAAATCAAGGTGGAAAAAGTAGAAAGTTTCCAGTAGCTCATCTAATGTTTTAGTCACATTTGATGCTCAGGCATTAAGAACCCATTAGCAAGTTGAGGTAAATGCAGCTTCTCCATGAAGTAAATACACTCAGCATATAAGAATTTCATATCTGTTGCTTTTTCCAATTAAACTTTAGTGACCTGCAACAATCTCATTCAGGAATCCCATTTCAAGACTGAGAGCAAATTTTTTAATGAAAAAAATTAATGCATCCATCGGTCTTAAGACTTCTTTTTTTTCTGTGTAAGTGAAAAACAGAAACCAGAGGAAACGAAGAAAAGATAAGCTACTTAAATGTATTT
This sequence comes from Gallinula chloropus, assembly GCF_964237585.1. Classification (NCBI taxonomy): domain Eukaryota; kingdom Metazoa; phylum Chordata; class Aves; order Gruiformes; family Rallidae; genus Gallinula; species Gallinula chloropus. Next base: position 67,183,338 of record NC_140085.1, read on the forward strand.
TGAAATGCTATTTCTAAAAAGACAGAATATGAAAACAACTTACCTAGAAGTTCACTGTCTACACTGCAGTTGGAAAGAAGGGGCTTCCTATGTACATTTTCTGATACAATACCCTCACCTGTTTTAATCCACAAAACAAACACACAAAAAAATTAATATTAAAAATCAGTATTCAAAAGGCTCATTAAAAAATCAAGATATTAAGAAATTAAAATATCTAACATTTTTATCTGTCTTTAATAAAACTCGTTTGGACTTGATGATCTAAAGGGTCTCTTCCAACCCTGGTGATTCTATATGTTTGGAAGATCTTCTACAAGTTATTTTTTGCACAGAAAAAAGCCCACCAACATGAATATACAACAGGCACGATCTAGAAATTCTCATGTCCTTATCATGACATGTTGAAATAAAACTTGACTTTCAACCTATTTCACTGTTAAACAAGTCATGCTTGATTACACAACATAAAAATGAAGTGTTGCATTGAACTTTAAAATAACCTTGTTCTTCTGAATTTGGTAGCTCAAGGATATTTCCAGATTTTTCTTTGACAGATAAGGCTAAGGCAACTTCCAGGTCTCTTTGATAAAGCTTGTCATCCAAGGATATCCTGGGAAAAAAAAAAAACAAACATGCTAAATAATAAAATGACTACCTGAGTATTATAGATCTCTTTCTGACTCACTGAACTACTTTAAATTAATATTTCGATACATCACAGCACATAATACTATGAATATCACTTCCCAAAAAGACCTGATGTATACACTAATATTTAAAGCATGCTATACTTAAAGTATTATAATTGCATAAGATTTTATAAATGTATATACGGACTATTAACTGGCATTATCACAGCAAAAGGGGATTACATTTGCTTGACATACCACACTGAAATGCGGTATTTATAGACATATATGGCCAGCAGGCTGAAGGAGGTGATCCTCCCCCTCTACTCTGCCCTGGTCAGGACCCACCAGAGTATTGTGCCCAGCTCTGGACTCCCTGTTATAAAAAAGACAGGGATCTCCTGGAGAGAGTCCAGAGGAGGGCTACAAAGATGGTTAAGTGCCTGGAGCATCTCCCCTACGAGGAAAGGCTGAAAGAACTGGGGCTGTTCAGCCTAGAGAAAAGAAGACTAAGGGGGGACCTTATTAATGTTTATAAATATCTTAAGTATGGGATGCAGGGGGAAATGGCCAGCCCCTTCTCAGTGGTCTGTGGAGACAGGACAAGGGGCAATGGCTGCAAGTTGGAGCACAGGAAGTTCCGCACCAACATGCAGAAGAACTTTTTCACAGTGAGGGTGACAGAGCCCTGGGACACGCTGCCCAGGGAGGTGGTGGAGTCTCTTTCTCCGGAGATACTTAAGACCCGTCTGGACACCGATCTGTGCGATATGAGCTGGGGAGCTGCTTTGGCAGGGGAGTTGGACCCGATGATCTCTCGAGGTCCCTTCTAACCCCTACGATTCTGTGATTCTATGAACCTTACCAGGAAAATAATCAGATTTCTTTTTTCATTGACACTGGCCTTGCATTTTCTTTGAATGTGTTCTTATTTTAAGGAGTCAAACTTGGTTTTATGTTTCTCAGTTTTATGAGTCCTTAAGTAACTCAGAATCGTTACAGTTAGTTTGCATTGTAGAGGTATCAAGACAAGATCAAACATGCAAACGTGTTTCTGCACTTAGGCAGGCCACTTGCTTGAGCTTTTTAGGGTTGTACAGAGAGAGACGTAGCTCACTACTGAATTCAGGCAAGTTTTCCTGACTCTGCATAATCACATTATCCCTGATTCGCAGCTACACCAATAAAGTTGAAAATCTTTATCAAATTAATATATGTCAGCTGTTTATTCTCAGCTCCCTAAGACTATAAAATAAAAAAAGGAAAAAAAAACCCCAAGTACTGTAACTGAAGTGCAGCTTTACACAAAGCTGGCAACATTTTAGCATTTCTTACCTTTTATTAGGTATCTGCTTTTGTGTCAGAGCCAATTCTTTTTGTGGCTTTTTTTGCTTCTCTTTTTTCTCCTTCTTTGTATCCTTCAGCTGTGTTCTGGATTTTTTGCTCGAAGGTGCAGTTATATGTGCAAAGTCTTCATCTGTTTGGGAAACAGCAACAGGCTTTAACGAGTTTTCCTATATTCCTCCATATGACCTTCAGAGGACATTCAACTTAACTTCATCACAGACAGAAAATATAGCACAGATAACATTTTAAAACTAAATTCTATTTTTAAGGAACAACAACTATACTATTCTTAAATGTATTTTAAATGAAAATTTAACATGGCCTCTTTTGCATGTACTTTTATTCGAGAGGTAATTATCTCAATTTTTATTACCAATATGGCAGAAAGTTTCAGTGTCCAATGTATTACCAGATTTTCAATAACAAGAAGTTCACCTTTTGATTGCTGAATGGCAATTGATTATATTAGTAATCACTGACATTGAACAGTTTTAGAGGTTTTTGTGCTTTGGGAACTGTTCACCTTAATGACTCCCACTCTTCAAAAAAATTTGGCTGCTTCCCTTTTTCATATTGCCTTTTACCAAGTAAAATGCATTCCTCCAGTGTTCAAAGAAAATTAGAAGGGATGGGAACTGCCATCCTTCCAACTGAAGGAACTGCAGATCACAGTGCAAAAAAAGGAAAACAATAATAATCTTTGGTGTTCTTTAAATGATGGGAGAACCTTAGATAACATCACTTATATTTCTGTGATTTCACACTTTTTTATATTATTACAAGTGGTCACTTATAAACTAAGAAAAGTCATGCACCACATCTAAACTCATGAAACCACGAATCTCCATTAATCCATGATTCACAAGAGATCTTCAATGTTACTTACTTTTTCCCTCCACTACCCACCAATTCAAATTGTTCCCCAGATCCTGCAAACAGCATGAAAAAACCCCAAAACAAAACCCACATAAAAGCAACTACGTTCTGTAAGAAAAATGCATACACCACATTAGGGCTTAGAAAAAGGTCTGCAGTGAAAATAAATAGCCTGAAATCTGTTTTTACTTACCCATAGAACTCAAATTTTGACTGCTATATTCTTAACCAAACTCCATCAAGGTACAGAGCTGCAGACGAAACATTAGACCTACTGACAGATGATTCACACCTCCCTGACATTTCCATTTACCAACCTGTGAACTGACATCCGGGAAGACCTCCAACTACCACTGAAAACTGACTAAAGGAAATAGATTTTCCAAAACACTGTGTATTCACCGTTTTCCTGAAAAACCGTTGTTTGGTGCTGGCTTGCAGCCATCGCATCCTTGTTAAATTCAGATATTTACCAGTGGGCCCCGATTACTCTCGGTTAAAACAGTTAACAGCCTTCTCAATGAACTATTTCATTAACAACCCTCTCATGGTATTCTGTGTGGTTGCACTGGTGTTTGGTGTTTCTGTTGCGTACAAGTACGCGCCACTTACCATCGTCTTCTAAATCCCCAAACTGAGAATAATCCACAATTTTCTTGTTCCTGTAGCAAAAAGAAAACCCAAAACAAACCCATAAACCAGAAGACCTTTCAGACTGAGCACCTTGCTTTGCTAACGCTTGGGGGTTTGGGCAAATCATGTTTTAGAGGCGCTGTTTGTGCAAACAGCGGTACCGGACACAGCACGGCTGTCAGGAGCAGCTCTGTGGTTACGAGGCACGGCTTCCAGGTCCAGGATGTTGATGGGACGCCGCTTTTCAGCGTTCCCGCTGCTGGAGCGCTGCATGCCCCGTCTCAGAGCTGCTACCGCGCAAAGGACATTGCTTGTCCCCGGGGTCACTGTCAGGCACCATAAACGCGCCCTGGGTGCGCTTTCGGGGCCGTTTCGCGCCGAGGCGTACCGCCGCTCCGAGGGGACAGCGGTAGCACCGTCAAAGCCCTCCCCTCGGCCAGGCACCCACCTGGGGTGACCGCCACCCGCCGGGGCCGCTCTTTGCGGGCCACAGGCGCCCCGGCTGCGCGCCGCAGGAATAAGACCCCGCACTTCCTTCCAGCCAGAAAGGGAAAGGGCGCAGGGCCGTCCCCAAGCCCGGCGCCACGGCCACGAAGAAGCTCGGTCCGGAGGCGGAGGGGCCCGGGGGCGGCGGGGTCCCGCCCGCTCCCTCAGCCGGCAACGGCCGCCGGCGGCGCGCGCCAATGAGGCTTTCTAGGAAACGGCGCCCGGCGCCCGCGCGCCTCGGAGCCGGCCGGGGTGGGGTGGGGGTGCCGGAGGCTCGCGCCACGCGCCCTCCCCCGCCCCGCTCCAGCACGGCACGCGGGCCCCCACGCGCCGCCTCACGCACCTCCTGACCGGCCTCGCCATTCCCACTCCCGGCGGCTTTAAGAACGGGACGCGCGCGCTGCGGCTCCTCTCCCTCCCTCCCTGCCTGAGCGCCCGCCCAGCACATTCGCCGCAAAGCCCCCCGTAGCGAATCTGCGGCGCCGGACTTGGAGGCTCTAAGGGGGAGGGGCGGGAGCTACTCGATGTCGCCGCCTTCCTCAGCGTCCCAGCCCACTTCCAGTGCTGCCGCTACGCCTCCTCAGCTCTCCGCCTGTGCTCCCGGGACCCAGGTGAGCGAGGAGGGAGAAAGGAAGGCGCCGCTCCCGCCCTTCGCGGCGGGGTGAGCGGCTCCAGCCCATTGTGGGCGCTGCTGGCCCGTCCGAGCTGCTGGAGGGGCTGTGCTTACCCCGGGGTTTTGGAGCCTTCCTGGGCGGGTAAAACGCGATGGGAGCTTGTAGGCCCTTTCCCTCCCGCCGCCGTTTTTGCCCCTGCTTTTTCACTAAAGGGGGCGAATGTTGCCTCTCTCGGCGTGGGGCCTTGTCGGTCTGAAGCTCCAGAGCCTGTGGTGGAGCTGAGGACACCGGCTTTGGCAAGAGGGCTTGGCCCTCGCCGCTGGGGCAGAGCGGCTGCTCAGCAGTGCTGGGGTCAAAGGCGTTTTATTGCTGTCGTGAAGCGATTTGTAACTGATTTGGTTAGTGGGTTTCCAGCGTGTGGGGTTCACAAAAAAAACCCCAAAAACAACAAAACCCACCCAAGCAACCTATAAACTGGCCCCATGACATTTCCTGTGGAGTATATCCTCCCTTCCTCCACCCCCCTTTTTTTTTTCCCCTTTCGTTTTCTACTTTCATTCTTACACCGTGGTGTGTAGCACTAGGGAGGTTTCACTGGAGAGATTTCATTTCAGCAGTAACACTGTGTCTCGCTTTGCAGGAAACGTCCAAAAAAGAGCAATGTAAATGCATGGAGGAGGCCTAGTGGAGGAAAACATTACTGATACTGGTGTGTGCTTTCATCATGTAGACAGTTCTCTTGCTTATCTGTTGGCTTATTTTTAATGGTATTTAAAAATGATGGCAATCTATCCTAAAGCAGGTTACCACATGGCAAGGTTTTCTTAAAAATGGTGGCAAACCTCTGCACAAGTCTACCACCTGCAGAAAGGAGGCCATACAATCCTAATGCTATGAAGGTTTTCCGATTTTGACATAGGCATGGCAGCAGTTACAGTGTCTCAGTTAAAGATTACTGTTTAGGAGGATTCCTTCTGTCCTGGCTCTGCTTTTTATTCAAGAGGTTTATACTGCAATTTGTAAGAGTAGCTACCCAAATTCATATATTGATGCATTCAATTACAGTTTAGAAATATTCGGTGTTTGCGAAACTGGTATTTATGCTTCAGCTCCAACATACGTATTTGGAAGTCAAAATTGAGATGATGCCTGTGAAAAATTTGGGATTTCAAGTTGTCTTGCCAGGTGCTGTTAATTATTAACAAAGCCATGATTTTAGTTGTCATTTTTAACTTACAATTTTATTACAAATGTAATTAATGTTGCTTTCATTTCTAATGCAGCAAATCAACTCAAGAAGATGAAGCCTAATAAAGGAAAGACCTACACAAGGGAGCGAGACTATGTGTACAAATTCAGTGCTGGAAATCAACATTTAGTGCTTACTGTGCCTCTCAAATTCCCTGTGCAAGAGAATATTAGTCATTTACACGGGCGTTTAATGCTTCTGCACAATCTGCCATGCTTTGTAGAAAACGGTAAGAATTGATTTCTCAGATTAGTGTCATATACCCATGTCCATAAGTGTCTTATTACCTGCTTGAAGATGATTACTGGTACTTCCCCTGGCATCTTTTGTTGATGGACCATTCTCTTCTTGTTGTAATAGACCTGAAGCAATCTCTTAATAAGTTCATAGAAGAGGAAACTATAAAAGATTATGACAGAGAAGCTGAAATGGCTCTGGAAGCAGTGAAATCAGGAAAAGTAGACATAAACCAGCTGGCAGATACTTGGGCTAAAGCTTACAAAGAGGTAAGATTAAGGCTGAAAAGTTAGTATTCAGGACTTCTGAGGGGACTGTGAGAGTGTGTGTGTGCATGTACACAATCACTTCTGTAAAGGTGCACAGTTACACCAGTGCTCACTTTTACTGATCAATTCTTAAGGTTTCTTTTTTATCTGAAAGTGATCTGTAAGTCTTCATCCTGCAAGTTCTCAGTCAGGTTTTTGTCTGAATTCTAGTAGAGTCAAAGGATACAAAACTGAGAGGTAAGCAGCTAGTGATATTCCAACAAAAATAAACCTAAAGGTTATAGTACATCAGAATCAAAGCAAGAGACAGTAAAATGGTGCTCCTACCCTAAATCTCAGAAATATCAGTGAAGCAAAAGTGTATAGAGACTTTTCAGGTCATTTTCCCAGTTCATGTGACTGTTTTACATTATCTAGCAATGGTGGGGCTTTAGCTGGAGTAATACGTTCAGTTTTGTATGTGGGCTTCAAAATACAGTAAAAAAACTGGAGGTGTCCTAGCAAAGAGGGAGAAAAAAAAGATTGACAGACACTGCAGCACTTGTAGGAATTTAATTTACATATCATGGAATATAGAAGGATGTTGAGAAAAGTTTCAAAACATTGGTTTATTACAAGGAAGTAAATCATCTGCCTTAATGAACATTGACAAAATGAAATTAGCTTAATTTTTCAGAAGGAAATAATTGTATTGGGATAGCATGGGAATGCAGTAAAACATTGAAAAAGTTTACTGTCTTCTGTGCTAGTGGTTTCTCTGAGTAGGTTAGCCTGAGTACAAAGGTTAGGGTTAGATCATCCCTTGACATTTCTGTCCTACACTTCAGTGATAGTGTAGGACAGAAATGTAGACCATCTCAGTTCGTCTGCTGAATCTGGTGGGAGTGACTACAAATGTAAGGAGTGTTTCAGTACCAAGGAGCTTGCAAAGCTGACATCTTTGGGCCATTCTTTGTTCAATAAAATTGCTTTTGTTCAATCAGTGTTGTTGATCAAATTGCAGTAACATCAGAGGTTAGTCATCCTTTCTAGCAAAATGTTTTTGTTTGCACAGCTGGTGTTTTGGGCCTCATCTAAAATTCATCAGCTGCAAATATTTTTGCAGATACTATTGTTCTTTCCAACTTGGTGGTGGCTGAGAACTGGTAGTTCCTCACCCCAGTCAAGACCTTAATGTTTCTGCTGTTAGTTGCTTTGAAAGAGAAAGAATATGGGAAGGGAGAGAATGTTGAAGCTAAAGCAGAATACAGAAAGCTAATAATAAAAAGGTAATTCATGTGTGTTGAAGGTTGTGTGGCACCATACCTACCCCACCATTGTGAAGGATTCATAGATGTCCAAAGAGGTACCACATGGTTTAACATCTCTTATGATTTTTAGACAACATTAGAATATGCAAAGCCTGAAGAAACCAGCTGGGATGAAGATTTTGCTGATGTTTATCATGATCTGATACATTCTCCAGCTTCTGAAATGCTGTTAAACCTGGAACACAATTATTTTGTCAGCATCTCAGAATTAATAAGTGAGAGGGATGTGGAACTGAAAAAGCTACGGGAAAGGTATTCATTCTTATTTTCCCCCTGACCCCCCCTGCCCTCCCCATCTTATTAAATAGGGATGGATGCCCCTGGGTGTATACAACATTTATGACAACGTGCATCAGCTTGTATTTGTCTATGTAAGCCCATTTTAATGTTGCCCTCTTTAAAGTGTTATAATACTTAGCCTATGTTTTTAGGGTCAGCTATCATATATTCTCCTCAGTCACAGAAAATAATGAAACCTGAGGCCATCAAAGTATTATAAAGTTTGATATCTGTTGTTGTAAGTGTTACAACAACATAATGTGCTTAGAATATCTATAAAGTAAAAGTATATGTACATAACAGGTTTTGCCTTCGCTGTGAACTAATTCAAATTGGAAGTTTCATGGGGTGAAAAGATGAACAGAAGACTTGTTCCTAAATTGTGAATTCAACAGTTTCTGACTTTAAGTTGGTTCGTCTATATAGGATCTTGAGTTTTCAAGTTTGAATAGCTGCAGGTAGCTGCTCTGTCCACAAGAGGGAACACGTGCAATGTTGAGTTTTCTTTTTCTTTAAAAAAAAAAAAATCACACAAATATAGATAAATTATAGATGCTAAATATTAGGGAAGCTGGAATATTCTAAGTAGGTATGTTTTAGCATTCTAAGTGGCAGTATTCCTCTCGAGTTTTGATTGTTTAAACTCATGTTACACAATGCATACTTGTTTATTTTCTTCTAGACTCAATGTGTTAGCAAATTTTTTTGCTTTACTCAAGTATGCCTCTAGAAGAAAGAGCACCAAATCCTAAAAGCAGTGCGACTGTGGAGCTCTAGTGTGATAAATTCCTCTGGAGTCTGTATCATATTAATTTGTCATAATCAAGAAACTCTGTATGTCAGTTGGCAGCTGAGACTAACACAAATGTGTATAGGTGGTGTTCTGTTTGCACAGGAACTGACTTGGAATCCTTAACCCTCAAGTCAATTTTTTTTTGTGGATATTATTGCTAGATCTATGCTAGGATAAAGCCATCCCTTGTTGAAGAAAGAACAGAATGTGAAAGACTAAGTGAAGGCAGGGATTAAGAAGACTACGGAGGGACAAGGGATCGGATGAACAGATGACAGCAGGGCCTCCCTTTAACTCCAGAACCCCTTGTTTAATGTGGTTTAAAGATGGAAGCTCATCTGACTGTTAAAAATAGGTGGTTAGCCCACTGCTTGGTGTTTACCTGTCTGCATCATCTGTGGTCGGGGCAGGAGGGAAGCAAGGGACTGAGTCTGCTCAAAAACTCTTCTAATGGTTAGGACAGTGAAGTGCTATCTTAGAGCATCTGGAGGTACTGTAGTACTTTGAGTCTCTGAGGGCAGACTTTAAATGCAAGAATTCCAACTGCAAAATGAGCAGATGGGCAAAGCACTGCATGATGTATCTTTCAGCTGTGTTCAGTTATACCTCTGCTTGTGATGAGCATTGACCAGTTGACTGATCCAGCTGATGATTGTACCTCTAACTGTATCAAAAACAATGGGTGTTCTTCTGCCTGTTTTTTTGAACATGTTGCTGCTTGTAAATCTACATTATTTTTTTTCTCTATCAGACAAGGAGCAGAAATGGATAAGGTGATGCAGGAGCTAGGGAAATCGCTAACAGACCAAGATGTAAATTCATTAGCAGCTCAGCATTTTGAATCTCAGCAGGTAAACTAAGTTCAGTGAACTAGAATATGGCATGCAAATAGTCATCTTAAAAGAAAACCAAAAACACTCAAATTATCATTGTCGTCTTGTTAGGATTTGGAGAACAAATGGACCAATGAATTAAAACAGTCCACGGCTATCCAGAAGCAGGAGTATCAGGAATGGGTGATAAAGCTGCATCAGGACCTAAAGAATCCCAACAACAGCTCCATCAGGTATTTAACTCCTGTGTGATGCTTCCATCTGCAATAGTACAAAAGGGCCCTCTTTCATATAATCTTTATTTCATATAAACCATTTAAACAGCATAAGCAAAGAAAAACAAAGGCAAACAAGCCATCATAAGTATTTATACATTTTTTTTAGGGAGTTTCTTCACTATGTAATGTTACAACCTTTCTGTACCAGGAAGTGTTCTAATGCACTAACTACAACTTGGGCTGAAGGGGTGGATGGGGTTTCCTCCTATTTTGCCTTTATTTACAATGTTTGTGTTTTACACTGTTTCACAAGGCTTTCTGTTAAGCTTAAAGGTGTTCTGCAGAGTAATTGTAGGTTAATAGTAACAGTATGACAAGTTTTTAATTAATAAGCCTCTATTTTTTTTTGTTTAATGCATACCTCACTGGACAGCTAAAAAACTGATTTTTTTTAATATGAACACTGGTGAGAGTTAAATGAAGAGTTTTGTAATTGAGGAAATAAAAGGGAAATCATAATTTGTAACCTGGGGAGATCCTTGTTCTATATCATTAGTAGCCAACACATTAGCTACTAATAAGAAAGTAGAAGCAGTAAAACCTAAGGCTTTCTTGTCTCACATAAGTAGAAGAGCCTATTTGAATAGATTTTGGTGGACGCAGTAAGGAATTTATGGGAAATGTAACACCTTTCAAAAAAGTGGATGCCAGCAATAAGAAGGAGACAGGCATGGGTCATAATGCTTTAAATACTTCCATGAAATCACTTTAAGTGTTTCCTTTTGGGATAAGGAAGCTGAGTGTATGGAACATGAGGGAAGAAAGAGAGGAGGAGAAATATATTGGAAGATGATGCTGTATGTTTAGACTACTCACTACTTTCCTCAGGATTTTGGAAGTCTTTTGCAGTTCTCAGGTTAGTTCAAGAATGTCCTACGACCTGCATATGTTACAAGCAAGCTGTACTGAAATGCTTTCCATGGAATTTTCATGGTAGCTTTGATTATTTCCACGAGGCTTTAGTGACATTACAAAGGCCATTCAGACTTATTACTGTGAACCTCTTCCCATGTTCTGGCCTTCTGCTGTCACAAAATAAGACCAAGGTGAAGCTGTTTAGAGCTGAAAGCTATAAAAAATGGACTGTTAGAGGTCCAGAGGCAAGCACCTCTGAGAGAGAGTGAGGATGTTTTGGCCTCAATCTTGGTTATATGTTATAAACATATACAAGTTTTTAACATACAGAAGCTTTTAACATATATATATATATATATATATGGGGCCAAAACATCCTCACTCTGATGTGAAGTATTGGTATCTTAATCATTGCAGTCACACATGCTAGCAGAAAGTGTGATCTCTCTGCTTGTGTTGAGTCCTGAAAACTAGAGGTCCTTAATGTCTTTGAGAAAAGTGTGCAGGAAGCCTACAGTAGGACAGTTGTAGAAGCTTTGAGAGATAAAAATGTCTTACACACATATATTGACATTGTATATATATACACACACGTATATCTTTTATGCATCTCATTGCTTATATATGTGTGTTTAAATGTATATTAATAGGATACCTGAGTTCTACTTCATCACTAGGCATTTGCAATGCATGAAATTGATTGCAAGGTTATAGCCAATTCCTTAGGAAACACTTTTGAAGATTAGGCACTTTGAAAAGAAAGAGAAACTTTTTGTTAATGCAGATACAAATTGGAGAGATGTTCACATTCTTTCATGTAGCAGAGACAGTACTTACTGTGTCACTTACTGCCAGACAGTTGAATTTAGGAAAAAGATTAAAAGCTATGTCTGAAATTTCTCCTGGCAGTTTAAACACTGTGAAGCATTTAATTTGGCTTCTTTTTTTTAACCTCCCATTTTCTGTGGGGAAAGAAGAAATATTTTATGTAGTAACTTCGTAAATAAGGTTTTGAGCATTATAAATAGGCTGAGAGGATTTTTGCCCCCTTTTATTCCTGTGTTCTTACTATGTTACAACTAGGTATTGCAATTTATTTTTATTTCTCAGAATGCTTTACTAATGAGCTAGGTAATTAACAGTGGAGCCTACTCTTCTGCTGGTGTGCTCATGCAGTGTTGCATGTCAGAAAGGCAAAACCTCAGATGGGTGGATTTAATTCAAATAGGTTTAGTCTCTTGGTTTCCACAGATTGAGAAAATTTAGGATACCTTTCAGAAAATATTGCTGACCTTGAAGAAAAATTAGTATAAACTTTTCGATGTGTTTGTCATCATTTTAGTGATGAAATTAAGGTTCAGCCCAGCCAGCTGAGAGAATCTGTAGAAGGAAATGGAAGAATTTATGAAGAGCAAAGACTGTTAGAAGAAAGTTTTACTATTCACTTGGGTAAGTAAAGAAAACTGTCACCAAAACAAAGCATAATAACAAATGCTAATAAATGGTGTATCTAAGCAGTTTATTACTTAACTGTCAGTGTATGTAACACATATAGTTTGTAATTGTTTTGCATTTGTTCTTTATATATGTAAGAGAAGTGTAGTACAGTATAAAGTGTGTCAAACAGTACCTAGCTGACCAGAAAATTCTTGGTGGAAAACATGCTAGAAGAAAGTTTTTATCCACTTGAGCAAGGTGACTAATGTAAAAAAAAGCACATCAAAACAAACAGCAGTTAATAATGGTATTTTTACTTTTCTTATGTTTGCTAAGAAAATGTGGGTATCAAATTCAATTCCTGTGATTAAACAAACAGAAAAATAGATGCTTAAAAATTTTACTTTTTGTTTATGCAGTAGAGAGGATTTGTGCTGTCTTTTTGGACTGCATTAGTATTTCATCCATAGCCTTATGGAGGAATAATACTGAGGTATAGATAAGCCTTGCAAGATAAGCTTTGCATTGGGACAGTATGTGAAAATAGTACATTTTTACTCTTTATCAGTAAGTTGCTGATATGTATGTGAAACTGAATATATGGTTAAGAAATTTGAGTCTTATTGATTATACTTCCATTATAGATCCCTTTCAGAAAACGTAGGGGAGCACTGTGATCCCTTACATTTTAATAACAATCCTGATTTTTCTCTCTTTTACTGTGTGTATTAAAATAATTTCTATTCTGTACAGGAGCTCAGTTGAAGACCATGCATAACTTGAGGTTACTGAGAGCTGATATGCTGGATTTCTGTAAACACAAGCGCAATCATCGAAGTGGAGTAAAACTTCACAGGCTCCAAACTGCGATGTCTCTCTATTCGACTTCTCTCTGTGGCTTGGTTTTATTGGTAGATAACCGTATCAGTTCATATAGTGGCATCAAAAGAGGTGAGTCCTCTAATGGGTATGTTGTGTCAGTGGGAGAAAAAAGGTCACTAAAAATTTGTTGCCTTCTCTGACAAAAAAATATTCGTTGTGAAATTAGGATTGGAGACCCTGATGGTTTGGATTTAGTATTGCGGAAGGATAACAAATGCAAGAAGAGCTGTCATTAAGGATGGGGGACGGAGTTGTGGTCTGGTAGATTGTTCTCTTTCTCCTCTTTCCCAGGTTGTGTGCTTTAAGTAACGTGTTACAGTGAACACTTCAGTGTTGATTTCCTGGCCTTAGACTGACATTATCAGTAGGGGCTTCTAACTCTCCAATGTCAGCCCAGCATACCAACACCTATTTGGAAAATGAAATGCTCTTAAGATTTTAAATTGATAAGTAAATGTATAAAAGTGCCATGTACCGGAGATATCTGGAGCACTGTGAATTCCATTACAAATGAACAATAGGAATATTACTTGCCTATTCCTTGATTAGTAGCCATTTTAAGTGCATATCTTTTGAGTAGCTAGATGCTATGATGAAAGGGTTTTTTTGTATCAAGGTTAACCAATGAAACATCTTTATTCCTGTTCCTCTTTTGTTCCAGTTAGGTCTTGCAGCCACAGTAGAGGGAAAAATAAGGGACTTTATCACAATCTATAAAATATAATCAATATCTCTTGCTTTTTTTGAATTCCAAAAGGACTTTGACAAGCTTAACTGTGGGCACATTCCGCAGCTGACTGCACCATCACCATTCTTTTTGAAAATCCTGTAGAAATGAATATGTCTCATGTCTCAGCTCCTCTGACCTAGTTGGATGTATTACTTTAAAGCATCAGTGAACATCTGGTTGTACTAAGACCCCAAACCACCATAGGCGGCAACTGAGGTTTGGGCAGGTTTCTTTAAATCCACTCTGTGGTGAGAGTCATAGCTTCTGGCAGAAGAGCAGTAATAAACACCTCGGAGAGGAGACTTTGTTCTTGAACTGTTAAAGCTGTTTGTTGCAAGAGCACTACCCAGAAACCATTCTCCTTCCTAAAAGGCTTTTAAATAAATAAATACACTAGGGGGTTCAAAGAATCATAAAATTTCGATGTAGGAGACCTTTAAATAATACACTGATGCTGTTTAGAAGGGTGGTGGCTTGTGCAGTCTAAATTTTGGGGTTACAAAAGTGCAGTAACAATTTTCTGCTCCTGTTCTAAAGCTAGGAAAAAATACAAACCTAATAGCCTTTATTTTGTGATGGGCTAGAATCTCCCTCAAACCTCTGTGAGGTTTTCAAAGGTAGTTGGAGTAAATGAGCTTGATGTCAGCACGCTGTTTATCCAAGCATTTTACACTGTTTTGAGCAACACCAGTCTCTGAACAGAGAAGTGCTCCAGTCATGAAGTCCTGCAACTTACTTGGTTAACCTTGCTTGTTTAGCTCTGTCCTGAGGAGGCTTAAAAATGTCCTCCACATAGTGTATTTTATTTAGTTCTGTTGTGTCTGGCAAACAGTTTGATGTTAGGTCTTTAGTAAATGTTACATTTGTCTGAAAAATCAGGATGTTGTTGTAAGGCTGAAAACCATGACTGCAATGTTTTCTGTTCTCTTACAATGCGTAAACAGCAACTACCAATATATACCTTTGAAATAGGATTTGGGCACATCTCTAGGAAACAGCCTTGAACAGAAAGTTCAACTTATGTATAAACTTTCAACATGCTAATTTCATTCAGACTGTTTTTTTCCTAAGCTATATGTATAATTACTTCATATTCTTTATGCACTGCCAGCTCAAATCTCTTACAGTAGGCCTTTGTAGGGCTACAGTGACTCAGGTTTTAAGTAGGTGCAGCACACTCAGGCAATTTATAAAGTAAAATTTATTTAAATACAAGAGATTTTTGTGTGTCAAATAAAATGTCTTATGACCTTATTTTATCATACCACACAGAGAAAAGATAGTCTTTTGGAGTATGAACTTGTTCCTCCCTGAGTTTTGGGCATCAGAATTTAATAAAGCCTTTTGAAAATAGATTTTATGATGGAGACTTCCTGTAAAAAAGATAAAATACATTAAGATTTTCCTCTCTACCCTGCCTGTTCACAGGAATATAAGGTGCTCTCCAGATAGGCAATCAGAGTACACTGAGAGCTTTAAGGAGGATTAGAGCAGGTACCTCAAAACAGGAAGTGAGTAAGCAGTTGCTTAGTGTAGTCAGTCTCCTTGCTAATGGTTTGTTTTGGCTCCCATTGACTTGCTTGGGATGAAGGCTGGGCATTAGCATAAGGAGTTTAAAGTACCAGTCACAGAGGTAGTGTGTTATGATGCTAATTATCAGTATAATGTGTCCAGTTTTTACATAATACTTGCTTATTGGGAAAAGGAGCTTTCAGCTCTTCTCAACTGATGACACTTTTCTTTAGCTTTCAGATCTGTGTTTTGAGAACTAAAAGTGAAGAACTGTAATTAAATCTTGCCAGATGAACTAGATGAATTTCATTAATAGCACTCATTTTTTCAGAACTGAAATGCTGTTATTGCTGTTGGAAGTATCTATTATGTATGCTTTAATGAAGTATCACAGATTATTGGACTGTTAGTATTAAGACATAATTTTTAAACAAGACTCCTTTTAATGCACATGTATTTTATTAGTGTTATTTTGAGGGGTTTTTGCCTGGGTCCATTTGTTTAAACTGCAACAGTACTATAAGTTTGTGGGTTGTTTTTTTCCCCAAGCAATTAATTAAAAAAACAAACAAACAAAAAACCCTAGCTTTGGGGGTTTGCAGAATTTAATGAATATTTTTTAGAATTTAGAGAGGAGTACAGCAGGGCTTTGTCTGCTTTTTATGGGGGTTGACTTTGGTACTGGCCTTGCTTGAACAATAGAGCAGAATTATGTAATGTTACTAAGCACAGCCTTATGACGTGGATTTTATTTTGATTTTTTTTTCCCCCCCTAGATTTTGCAACTGTTTGCCAAGAATGCACAGATTTCCATTTTCCTGGAATTCAAGAACAGCTTGAAATTGTCCAGAAGGTTGTACTTAAGGCCAGAGCACAGCGTAGCAGTAAGTCGAAAAGACATGGTCAGTGACAACCAAAATTACTTTCCTTGAAATAGAATAGTGGTCAGCTGAATGTTTATGGTTATGGGCGAGCTAATTTCACTCTTCTTCAGTTACCTGATCTATAAAATGGAATGTTCCTGTTTATTGATAAACTGTGAGAAGTCTGCACGAAGTTCTGTCTTCACAGGCAGCATGGTCACATCATGTTTTTACTGCTGTAAGACATACGTTATGAAAAAAAAAAAAGGATAAGTCATAGAATCACAGAATGCTTTAGGTTGGAAGTGATCTCAGAGTTCCAGACTCCCTGCCATGGGCGGGGACACCCTTCACTAAACCAGGTTGACCAAAGCCCCATCCTGCCTGGCCTTAAACACCTCTGTGGAGGGAGCAGCCTCAGCTTCTCTGGGCAACCTGTTCCTCATCATCCTCACAGCAAAGAATTTTTTCCTGATGCCTAATCTAAATCTACCTTCTTCTAGTTTAGAGCCATTACCCCTTGTCCTATCACTCCATGCCTCTGTAAACAGTTCCTTTCCATTTTTTCTTTAGGCCCCTTCAGGTACTGGAAGGCGGCAGTGAGGTCTCCCCAGAGCCTTTTCTTCTCCAGGTTGAACAAGCCCAACAGTCTCAGCCTGTCTTTGTAGGAGAGGTGGTCATCTTTGTGGCCTTCTGGATTTACTCCAATATCCCAGTATCTTTCTTGTACTGGGGACCCCAGAGCTGGACACTGTACCGCAGGTGGGGTCTCAGCAGAGCAGACTAGAGGGGCAGGATCACCTCCCTTGACTGGCTGGTCATGCTGGTTTCGTTGCAGCACAGGGTGCAGTTCGATTTCTGGGCTACAAGCAAAGTTCTGTAGTCTTGATCACTATCAACATGCAAGATGTCTGGGGCCATTATGCTTTCCTCTGCAGCTGGAATTGCCTTGAGCATCCCAGACTTTGTCTGATGTGACTTTTTAATTGCTGTTTAAATGTAAAGCTTTAAAAATCGCAGGAGAGGAGTTGCAACTTAGAAGTGGACACTGCAAAATGAATTGGCTAAATGTGTATGCTCTTTAACGCTGACCAAATCCTTGTGAATGAATATGACTTTGCAGTTATATATACAAATGGCTGTGAAATTCTCTGACCACACGGTGTTACGGCACTACTGGTACATCGTGAAACTCTGTTTTTCTTGCAGAGAACTACTTATGTGGTTTAAATACGTCAGTAACATGAATAGATTCGTAACAGCGCATAGAGAAACAAGTTTTCCTAGGAACCTGTGTATTGCTGTAGACTTGAGGAAAATGTTGAATGAAAGCTTTTTATTTTATATTGTTGATTTATGTAAATCTCTTTAAAATTGTTCTTGTAACACTACATGAACAAATTTGTTCTAACTAGTTACAATATTTAAGAAGCAATAGCAACGTGCTATGCAGTTCTGGGTGTGATTTGGGAAGTCTAGTAATATGTTATAATATTGTAGGGTGTTTTGTCCAAATGAGGGGGTATCTGTAGGATGATTAACACAGCTAATGATCTGAGACAGGATTTAGTTCAGCGTGTGTTGAAAACAGCAAAACACCTTCCTGTCCATCCATCTGCTTTTTCGGGACTGTATGGTAAAAAAATTCAAGACAAATACCTCAGGACATGCAGATTTCATGCAAAGGTATAATTAATAGATGGTGTGTTTAATATGTGTGCCATGTGTTTATATACAGAAAACAAAAGTAGTGGAAATGAAGAAAAATTAAAGAATATTGAACGAAACCAGTCGAATATTTTACCGGGTGAGTTCTGTTGCATTCCCCCCACCCCCTTCTTAAAGCAAATTGTGTTTTATAGATGCACATTTTTAGCTCTAAAGTCAAAACATAAATTATAAAGTAAACCCAAGTTGACCTCAATCAGAGGAGAAGGATGTTCTTGTGGCTAAGGCAGAGAACTGGGTGTCAGGACATCTGGTTTCTATTCCCAGCTTTCCCACTGCATCATGTGACTTGGGGCAAATCACTTAACTTTTCTATGCCTAAAATTTCTTTTCAGAATTTAAGGGTGGAAAAAAAAAATCTCTGTGTGTTTTAGGACAAGAGGAAGGCTAAAAACTAGCAAGTAATTTTGAGTTTGTAAATAATTATTTGTATTTATGTATCACTGTTGTGATACATTCTAAAATGTTTTACTGTATCTTTTAACTTTGAGAAAGTACAAATCTATTCCTCTCAAAGAAGAAGTATCATCTCTATATATTGTGATTTTTAATTTTGGTTTTTTTAGTAAGGAAAGCTTATGTGGAATTTGAAGATAAATACAGAGTTGGAGAGGGAAGCAGATAAATACATACAACTCATGGTTGATTAAGAGGACTTCTTAAAATTGTCTTTGTGGTTGTCTTAGATCTTGTTATTGTAAATGGATTATAAATTAACTTGGGTCCTTAAGAGGTAAATTCAGTTAAATCTTCCTGCAGTGGCTTCTGTGTTACTACTATTGGCCATTGCTGGGGATTACTGCTTCCTTAGTAGTCAGCAGAACAGAGTCCATACACGTTCTTCAGCACTTCCAGCACAGAGGCAGTTTCATAATTCAAATGACCAGTGAAAATAGGTTTGAACAAAGATGTTTATCTGTTGAATGAAACAGTAGGGGTATTTCATACCTGATTTTCTGTTGACTCTAGTGTAGACTTTGGATCTCCAGCACAAAGTTAAGATGGAGACCTGTATTTCACTACCTCTGATGCTTTCTCTACCTTTGATAAATGAATACCAAGTCTAAAAGTACCCCCAACAAGATGTCTTGGTAACTGTTTGAACACAGCTCCCTAACTAATCTTCCCCTAACTATAAATTGTTATTTTAAATTCTAATGATCGTTGACACGTACTGGAAGACAAAGGTATCTCAGTTGTTACGTAACCAGACTTTCTGCATCCTTTATTTTAACCCATCCATTTTTGGTCTTTCCGCCTCCCACATCTGTCTGCAGTCCAGTGCTTACGTTGTATTTTCTGAGTATCACAGCTCCTCTGTGTTTGTGTTGCTGTTTCGGGCTATATATAGCTCATATCCGCCTGCACTGGCACTCTTACATCTTATTACACCAGGTGTCCCTGATGCCAGTGAAACCCATCAAAGCAGGACAGTGAGTGTAGGGTGAGTGTAAAACAGTGATATTCAAAGGGATTTTTAGATCAGTTGGTTTCTAACTTTTTTTCATCTTCTTAGGTATGTGTTGTGATCTCTGTTGTATATTTGCATTTACCTTTTGTCTTAACTGACCTTGACCTTAATGTTGCCTAATAACCATGTTTCAGTACAGATCAGTGCCGTGATTCCTTGCCTCCTTGCTTTGTATTGTTCTGTAGGAGAATTCTACATCACACGACACTCAAATCTTTCTGAAATTCATGTTGCCTTTCACCTCTGTGTGGATGATAACGTAAGGTCTGGTAACATCACTGCTCGGGATCCTGCGATCATGGGACTCAGAAATATTCTCAAGGTTTGCTGCACACACGACATTACTACCATTAGTATTCCTCTCCTCTTGGTGCACGACATGTCAGAAGTAAGTAAATGTCAAGATTTGATTCGGTGTTATCTTCTAGGATGAAACAAAAATGGTTTTTGGAAAAAGTGTGTTTCATGCTGGTTTCAACCAAATGGGGTGGTTTATCCTAATCCCATGCTCAAGCCCCATCATTATGCTGGCACTCAGGTCTATATAGGGACCCAAACTGAGGGAATGTACCTGTGGTATTTGGCTAAACCACCACAACCTGTTAAAGAATATTTCAGCCAAATAAATCACTGAGTGATTTTGGACACTTTGTTTGCTTGATCCAGCTCATTGCACTGTTGGACAAGTATTGATGAAAGATGGGACTACAGGCCTGGAAGTTTTCTCGCAACAGCTCTTGCTTAGAAACTGTATCTTCAGAGTTGCTGCTGTGATAGTGATGTCAGATCCCCAGACTTAATTGTTGCTAGTTAGAAACCCTGAAAACTAATTTTTATGAGCAGCAGAGCTAGCAAAGCTTGGCTTAGAGTTCTGTATCCCTAAACACCACCTCAACCTTACACAGCAGCAGCCAAACTTCACCTCTGCTCTGAACTGTCTCCTGCTTCATTGCCTAATCACTTGCATCCTTAATTTCTATCCCTGTTTCCTCTAGAAGTCAAGAAGCAGCATATTGCTGAGGCTCTTTATAGATAGCAGATTACTTATTATGCTGAGCTCTGTATTCTCTTCTTTGGTGGGATGCTAACGTGTAGACCTCATTTCTTCATTACCTGTAGTATTTCAGGGTGTGTAGTAATTTAATACCATTGACAACCTCTTTGCTCTGTCACATCTAGCCCACAAGATACTAGCAGAGAAGAAAAGGGTTTAAGGAGGCAGGGAGAGAACCAGTGGACAGGCAGTGGAAGCATATGCCTCACCTCCTTAAGAGGTGGAAAGTCTATAAACTTCAAGAAGTGAGAACAAAATAAAGATACTGATGCCCTTGCATGGATAATTGTAGTCTATTGTTGTGGGGTTTTTAAATAAGCCTTTCATTTTTCACAAGTAGATTTCAATACTGCCTTTCCTTCTTTGAAAGTGCCTGACTCATAGCGAGATAAAAGCTCACCAGTGGATTACCTTTAAGAGTGACTTTGTTAACAGAATTTGATTGGAACACAGTGCCCCCCCCTTCTGCTAGATCAGGGTCTGTTACTGTGAAAGTCCTAGCAATGGAAAACTTAAATGTCCACTAATTAAGCTTCTACAGGCTATACTTCCACACATAGTAGTAGACTTTTATGACACATTATATTATTTCTGAAAGTTTCCATCTCTGGTATCAAGGCCTTTTCTTGGGGCACAAATGCAAGTAGTCAGTTTGCAGGGCAGCAGCCTGTTACTTACGGGACTCAATGACTGTATTTCACAAATTTATTGACGTTTTTAAAATCAGGTTGCCATCTGACTATATTCTTCCCCCCCCTCTTTAAATCTTGTTAGCTTTACCTTTCATTTGTATATCTGTAATTTAAAATACAAATTAAGCACAAGAACAAGTGTTCAAGATACTTTGTGATTGTGTTGTTGACTGGATGTGTGAAACTGAAGAATTTTGTCCTTGTATAGAGCTGTATTCTTTAAAGGACCCATATAAAACAATGTACCTTTAGTGATGTTTTCAGAGTAAGCAGAAGGTGACCTGTATGCTAAGTGTATGTTTAGCCAAACTGCATTGTGTGAATTGCATTAGCAGCATTGCTTATTACAGTGCTTCGCAGCTGGCTGACCTAATTTGAAATACACACATGTGTAACTTGTTGTTGAGGGAAAAGTGGATAATAACAGATTTCTGAAAGTTAAGCTGAACTTGGTGCCTTCAGCAGCCCCAGTTTTGAATCTGTGTTTACCACCTACATAAAACCATTTTTGTCAAGTGGTTAACCAGGAGCACAGCTGCAGAGATGTTTGCATGCTTTGCTGGGACAGGTACTCATCATGAGTTTTCACTCTGCTTTTCTCTTCTTTTAAGTGGAAGAGTGGTGTTTGTAACCTCACACAAGTAATGTGTATAGATCTCAATGGAGACACACTACATTGCATTTTGTTATTATTGGACCTTGTATAAATCTTTTTATTGTTTTTTTATGAAAAATTAATTTTTTCTTATGATGAGAGCAACAAAAAAATCAGGACAGAGAAATCTGTTAAAAGGAGGAGTGAAACTGGGTTTCATATTGGAGAAAGGCAAAAGCAGACGAGTTCAAATTCAGTTCAGCTGAGGCATTAGTCTTGAATCTGATACAAACTGGGGAGTGAAATGGCTCTTATAGCATGGCATTGCTAAAAGTGCTAGAGCTGGCACACTCCCTTGGCAGTTTCAATAGAGGAGCCATTGCTGCTCTCCACACAGCAGCACTGAGAAAAATGTGACTCTTGTGGAATCTTAGATAGCTGTCTCTCTTACAATAAGTTAAGACAAAAATATTTTGGAAAAAAAAGCAGAAATGGAGTATAAGGTGAGTAACAAATGTTTCTGAACATGGTTTATGTATATGAAGAGATTATTGATGGGTGTGCTAATCTCAAAGATTTCTAGTCTGAGTTTCCTGCCTTTAAATGTGTAGTTGTTCATGCCGTGTTTAGGACATGCATAGATATATCTTGAGTGAACATCTGGCTAATTCTTAACTTAGTAAAATTAGCTGTTGAACTTTGGTTTTAAATCTCTGTCCCACAAGACATTTATGGACATTTTCATTACCTGGTTATGACATTGTTCTGCGAAGGCAAAAGCCTTAAAAATGGCAGCCCCATGTAGTGAATCTGTTGGCTAAAAAGGCTTTCACCATATTGTTCTAATCATTTAAGTGTTCTAATCATTTTAAGTTATTTTTTCCTTTTTAATTTTTTTTTTAAATTGGCAAAAGAAATCTTCGTTTGACAACAAATCATTACCTTCTCAAAAGGAGTGAGGTGCACTGTCTGCTGGTGAACAAAACCAAGAGTCTCAGGTGGTTTGGGGTTTTTTTGCTTGCTTGAATGCTATTTACCAAGCCTTACTATAGGAGATGGGGTTTTTGCTTTGCTTTTTTTTCCTATCCCTTGCACTGTATTTTGAATTGGTACATAGCTGATCCTTTATCATTGCCACAGCTGTTACTTAGTTTGCATGTAGATAAAAATTTTGATAGAACTGCAAAATCAGGTGAAGTTACGTTTTTGAAGATGGATTAGAATTGAATCACTACTGGGTCATTTTCAGTTCTTGTGGCTTGCATGCAGTGGCATTCTGGATTCAACCAGTTATATTCCTCAGTGCCCACAAGATTTAACATCTATGTTCCTCTAAAATAGTCCAAGGAATAGTGTCATATCCTGCTGTTTCAATCAGTCCTTTTAAGGCTTAGTTCCCTTTATTGACTATGCAAGGTACTCCTGAGTTACCTTCAGAGCAACAGGATCTTTCTTTTTTAGACACTTGTTTTCTATCTCAGCCAAAACAGTGATCATAACTAACAAACACCTACATCACTTGTGACAGAAAGCACTCATAGGCAGATGAAGTATAACAAAGGCAAAGTATTTCTTCCAGAAAGCTTGGGGGAGGGGGTGAGCAGGAAGGGGGGAAAGCCCTGCATTGTTCTGATTAGTGGTTCACATACCCTAAAAGCAGCATCTACTGATGCACTGATTTGCATAATGAAAGAATGTTTTCTGAAAAGTAATTTCTAGCTTACATTCCTTTAAACTTCCTATGTATTTTGGAAATGGGAGGAAATATTGAAATACTCTCACCAAAGTAGGAACTTTGACTTTCAGTAGTGTTTAAGACAGCCATATTCAGTAAGCTGTTACAGTATTATCAGTTGGCACAGGTAACTTTGCTTCTGAGAACTTTTAAAATCCTGAAATTGCTCTTTGACAGATTGCACAGTGTTTGCCTTTGCAAAACAAAGGTTGGCTTTTCTGATTAGGTTCAGTATAAATTTCAAAAGGTACTTAGAATGTTAAATTTGTTTCCATATCTGTATTGCTGCATTGGGACTAGAAAGTGCTGATTTTGATGTTGAATAGTACATCAGAACAAATAGGCCCTGTTTTCTATCTGGGAAGTGTTAACAGTGACAGTCATTCTGGCTCTGAGTAAGAATATTTGTCTCGGTATAATTCACTTTGTAGTGTACAGTTGAAGAACATTTAACATAACAAAGCATTTAAACTGCTGCTTAAATTATTTAGACCATTGCTTATAGTAATATCTTAAGCTATTTTAAACCAGTGTGGTTTTCATATCCCATCTTGGTATTTAACTTCAGGTAAGAAATTGCTGTCTGTTTATATCTGAAACTCCTCCATCAGATGAAGATGGATTTTTTTGTTTTGTTTTAACATAAATAAATCTTTAGGGGAGAAGGACTTCATCCAGTTCCAGTTTTAGAGGGAAAGTTTTTCCTGAAGGTGGCATGTATGCCAATAGACCTTAACCAGAATCATCCATTACAGCTGGTAATTTTAATTTAATGTGGTTGGGAGCCTATCCTTGATTAGCTGGTGCCAGTTACCCATTGGATATTACACATTTTTCTGAAGTGCTACATGGGAATTAAATAGACCCACTTGCAATGGCATTAATGGGATTGTCAAGAATATTTTTATTCAAGATCACAGCTTAAAAATTTATCAACTGTTCTGACACTGGGCTTTCCTACCAATAATCAGTGCTTTTATGGTTGCTTATAAGGTATAGACCACATGCCTAGAATATTCTGGAAAACTGAATCTGTGTAATGCTGTAGTGTCTATAATACTGCTTGAATACCTGATGGGAAAATGTGGTTTTACAGCAAAAATGCTTTGATTCTAATAGCTGCCCTGCTGCTCTTGTTGGTTAGATCCATTGGGCATTGAGGCTTTTCATTTATTAACTTTCAGGAAATGACCATTCCGTGGTGCTTGAAGAGGGCGGAGCTTGTGTTCAAGTGTGTCAAAGGTATGTTACTGAATGCTTTTGGGAAGAGGCTTGTCCTCATTCATGTGAATGTTATCACATCAGAGCCAAAAGAACTATTTGCCAGTGAAAGCAAGCCACTGAAGGGACTGGTAACACACGTGTGGAGAAAGCTCTTGCTTCTGCTGGCAAACACTGAGCTGTAAAGTACTAGTTGTTCTGGTTATGTTCTCCATAACGCATTAGCTTTTCCAGTTAAAGCAGATTTCAGTCAAGACATTGGCCAAGTCCGATATAAATGTGATGAATGACATCCCTAGTTAAGGCAGATAAAATCCTAATGGTATATCAAAACTCCCTCGCTGCTTGATAATGGTGAAATTTTTGTGGATAGTCACACAGGTAATGCATGTAATGTGAATGATCTTTTCTAGGTTTCATGATGGAAATGGCCTCATGGGATGGAGGAATTTCTCGGACTGTACAGTTCTTGGTACCACAGGTAGGTTAAACCAAGTTCATGTCCAACCTAGGAGACTGCTGGGACAAAAAGTTAAATGTCAACAGGTCCAGTTCTGATTTCTTTATTATGCCCTGTTCTTCTTGTGTGAGTTTAAATTAATCTCTGTGGCTTTGGTCCCTTCTCTTATACAACAGGAATAAAAGGGATTTATATTCTGGATGTCCTGTAGTATGTTCTGAGGCTGCAAAAGTTTCAAACTGGGAAGTTCACCTTTACAAGTGGCGAATATATCACCTTTGAAAAAGATACTTTTGCTATTATTTACCCTAAAGAGTTGGGCTAACTTTGCATTAGATAGGTTTAGGCATTTATTAGGTGTATTGTCTAACAATTTATAAAGTTGGAATGCACTGTCTGCGGTCTTACTTCCATAAACTCATTCATGAGTCTGGGCATTTGAAGTTAATTGAAACTAGGATTCTGACATTATTTAAGTTGGAGTTCTTGCTGATCTTGAGAAACAGGAAACTTTCCAAAGGTGGCCAACACTTGTTTAATTTGTTCTGCAAAGTGGTACTGGACGTACTATAAAAATCAAGAGTTATGTTAGGAGAGAACTAATATACATTTCTTGACAAAGTAGTAAACTGCTGAGCAAAGAGAAACCCAAGAATAAACCAAGTACTGAAGTTGAATCTACTTCTGGAATTTAAAGAGTGGGAGCCTTGTAGATAACAAACAGTGCTGTCCTGCTTATGGCAAGCAGAGGTAATCAATTACTAGAACAAGAAATCTGCTGGAAACAGAGAAGTCAAATACACAAACAGTATTTTTAGGTCAGTCTTATGATTGGATTAAATAGAAGTAGTTTGAAAACAATCTTTGTGGCCGTTTGAAAAAGAGCAGTTTTCTTGAATGTCACAAAACTCAGCTGAAAGAGATGTAATTCTTCCAAACTACAGCAAAAAGCCAGAGCTTACTGGTGTGGGGTCTATAGTCTGTTGTGCTGTGACTTTCTTTTTTTCCAGACAATTTCTGAGGAAATGTTTTACCAGCTGAGCAATATGCTTCCACAAATCTTCAGAGTGTCCTCTACATTGACTCTGACCTCGAAGCACTGAATTTTGTGCAGCAGTGAGATGTATCCTGTTGACAAAGGATGAGACTACAAAGGTTCTGGAATGGAATGTCTCTCTGAGGGCTGGTGACCCTGGAGTGGTGTTTGTTGCAACTTTCAAGAATCATGTTGTCATAATAAAAGATCAATGTTGGTGGCTGCACTTGGGTGTTAGCAGTTTGGGGTTTGCCTCTTGCTTCCTGGTTCAGCAAAGTGTTAATGTCGAGTTCCTCACCCTTCTCTGAAAGGCGTTCAGTGGAGCTTACTGAGATGTAAGCCATTCTCATACTTAAGTAGTAGGGGTAAGAGCCTGTGGTAGGAATAGGGTATTCAGGGTGAGCTTCAGGTTGTTGAGGGTTGGTTTTTTTAAAACATTTTCAGAATTTGATCAGTCATACTGTAAAAAAAACAAAAAAAGGCAACAATATCAGGTGTCTACTTAGAATAACTCTGATGTAATTAGTCACAGTTGTCTTTCCAGGGTCATAGTGACCACAAAATAGTCTGTCTTTTTTTTTACCATTGTTACAAAATTAAAGACACAAAACAAACATTTCACTTGCTGCATTTTGTAAATCACAGAAGTGCTTAAAACCAAATCAATGTACCTGTGACAATAATTAGAGTTATTTAATCATTATTTCTTCCTTTGTTTTTGGTATGTTAACTTTTTGCTTTATTTCAAGATTTCATGTTGGTAAGTTTGTCACTTGAACAACTCACTAGGAACACTCTAGTGTTCTGGGCCCTTCTGTACAGGTATAATTTGCTGCTTATTAATGTTTTGTGACTGAACAGCCTTATAAAAAATGCCAGGGAGACAGCTCAAGATGCAGCTTGGGACAAATGGAATCCAATCAAAAAAAAAAAAACCCACAGCCACTGCCTCCCCATGATGGGGGCACAGGGCAAGTTGGGAACTGCTTTTCCCCCATCTCCTGCAGTCAAGCTCTCTGAGTGCAGCTGTGAACCCAGGCAGATGGAAGCCATCTTTCAGCACAGAGACTGGCTGCAGGGAAAGTCTTTCCTGGAGCTGGGATTCTTGGAGCTGCCAGAAGAGCCAGGCTCACAGCGGAGCAGGTGAGGTGTGAAGGTCCCAGGTAGCTTCCTGAAGTCTGTGGTTCTGTTCTGTAGGAAGCACAGGGCTGCTGGCAGAGCTGGCTGTGAATCTGAAATCTCATTCTGCATATTGCTGAAATTCTGCACTTTACAACTGGAGATCCCAGAAGCCAACAAAAATCAATTATCTATTTTCAGTGTGATTTTTGGTTGGTTGGTTGGTTTTAATTACTCTAATTTAATTTGGTAAATGTAAAGATTGCAAACTTTTAAAATCTCACAGAGAACCAAAAGAATATGAATTACTTCATGGAGTTTGTAAAGTCTCTATGTAATTAACAACTCTTAGCTTAGTATTTTTATCAAGCTGTACGGAAGCCATGTAAGTGACCCAGCAAACATCTATTGCTGAACTGTCAGATGCTTTCTTTTCCTCTGCCAGCAGCTTCTAAAGAAGCACCATGCAAGTAACATGACCTAATTTGGTGTTCTAGAAAAGAAGGATGTAAATTCATCTAGAAGGAGCTGGATTAATCCTGTTAGAGCTCATTTTACAGTGCTGGCCTTAAGCTGAAATCAAACTCTGGTCCCAGAAAAGCAAGTGCTGTAACTGCTCTTCTGTTTGGGAAAGGTGTGGTAGCAGGAGTATTCCTTTTTATAAGCGGTGAGATTTCTCTCTCATGTGAAAAGAGGCTCTGCTACAGATTTGGTGTCTTTTTTTTCTTCTTTCTTTCCTAATTTTTTCTTTCTTCAGTCAGGGCATCAACCACCAACTGGCCTGTGGAGCACCAAAAAATTTTGGAGCAAATCATCTGGCTCGTGCTGTTAGACTTCCCGTTAATAAAAACGATGCCCAAATTTTGCCAAAGCACAAAGACACTATTTAATTAAAACCACTTGTGTATAAACTCTCACTGATTTCTAAGAAAATTATTAGGCTTTTTTGCCTTTCTTTCTTTTTTTTTTTCCATGTGAGCACTTCAATATAATAACCGACTGGCTTTGGATAGTAAAGGGAACCAGCAAGTTGGGGTGGGGAGTTCTTTGGTGAATCAAAGTGATGGCAGTGGTGCATGTGTGTGAGAGAACTATTAATTCCCATTAAAACTGTACTGAAGCCTGGCCCTTGTCAATGCTGGATTAGCTTGCCAAACTGAACCTTTGTCTAAAGGACATCTCTTGCTCCTGGTTTTCATACCTGTTCACAAGGAAGTAGTGCTAACAGCAGATTTTTAGCCATCTTCATCAAAAAGCAGAGTGTAGAGGTGGGGTGACCTAAGCTGTACTTTCTGTTTAATCTGTACCTGGCAGCCACAGAGAGCGGCAGCGGTGAGGCTGCAATTTGTGGAGCAAAGCCACGTGAGAAATCCTGTTTGGGCCCTGAGAAGCTATTTGAGAATAAGAGGAAAATGACTCAATAGGCATGGGGTTTTCTATTTGTATATGTAGTGCAGCATTCCTGGGGAGGAGGGTGAGATTTAATGCTTTGAAAACGTTGTGTAAAACTCTATGTGTAGCCTGTGCTGAATAAATTATTCTTGCCTGTAAGAGAAATGAGGAAGGAATGCCATTGTCAGGCTCCTTAACCGCCTCATGGTGACCTGGTGTGAACTGCCAGTGCCCTTCACAGAATCCAAACTGAGGTTATTCCCAGAAAAAAGAATTGTGGGGTCTCAGTTTGCTGAGGACAGAGCTAGCTGACCTTCAGCCTATTGTCTTCAGCTATACGATCTCTGTCCCGTTGCTTACGTGCTGACTGATGCCAAAGAGGAGGAGAAGAATACCTACAGTTGAGAAACAGATGCACAGACCCTCATCCTGACCAGTCTGCTTTTACCCTGTTGTAATTCCAGAAATTTCTCTGTGGGTAGATGTTGCTGCACGGAGAGGTAAGAATCACATCAGAGCTCTTTCCCTCTGCAACCTTTCACTCCAGATAGCAGAATCCCCAGGTCAGTGAAGCACAGCTGAAAGGTTGTGTAACTTCTCCCATTGTGTGAGAGATCAGAAGGTGATTACGAAGGGGAAATATGATTTAAAGGAGGAAATTATGACTTTGGTTATGTGTTCTAATCCAGTTCTGCTATTTCTGTGGTCAATTTATTTGACCTTTACCTCATTTTCCCCTCATTAGATACAAGTTTAACTCATGCTTGTGTAGTATTTTGAGCAGTAGTCTTGCATGCTGCGTTTATTTCTTGTCTGTTCTATATCAAAACTAACGCTGCTGGTCCCTGGTATTCACACCAGGTCAGGAGTGTAAAGAGATGCCTGTCCTCTTCTTGTATCTTTGCATCGTTGAATATCAGGACAGACCAACACAGCTGCATTAAAAATAAATCTATTGCTTGATACTGCATACTGGATTGGTAGAGGTCAGTGGTGACAGCAGAACTGTGGTCTCATGGGACTAAAGAATTAAAAGAACGTGACGTTACAAGTATGAACAGCCTTATTTCTGTTAGTGCAATCTTGGTGTTGTGCTGTAGTAGCGTTTAGACACCATGTTGTAATCTTACATCTAAATGTTGGAGTGAGTGGAACAAAGCATGCATCACGAGGAGCAGCACTGGGACACCAGCTGCAGTGGGCATCAGAGCCAGTGAAGAACTGAGTACCCTCCTAAAACTCATTACACTTGAGAGAAAGAAGGGATTACTTCCCACAGCAGGATGTTACTGCATGTGAAAGAGTCCTTAGAAGAGCACAGAGCCTTGCTAATGGCTTAAGCTATTTGTTAGCAAAATTACTTTGGAAGCTGAGCTAAACCCATGTGGTTACAGGTAGCATGGTCAGCAGGTGGGAGCAGTTCATCAGTCACAAGCTGTGTTCCCTGGTAAGGTGGGCAGCAGGCACCCCTTGATCAGCACAGCATGCAGCATGATAGCAAATGTGGTTTTGAACCCTCTGGGTAGAAAATTGGAGCTGTGGTGTGGAAAATGCTGAGTGAGGGCTCAAGTGGGTGGGTTTGATGTCAAGTGTGGACCTTCATACGATGTCAGTGTTTGCTGGGATGGACATCTACCGGGCTCTGCCCCAGAGAGCATGTGCAACCTAAGTGATCTGAATGAGCTCAGACATAGCCAGTTGCCTATGTGCTTGTTATTCTTAAAGTGGAGATTAATTTATGAATACTCGAAGCATTTAAGTTCCTGGGAAAATTTTCCTTCCCGTCCTTCAGCACCAAGAACTTTTATAGGTTCCACAGGTTTCATAGGACCACAGGCTAAGTGTGGGTGGCAGGCTCACAGCTTCTGCAGTAGGCATATAAATTGCTGGTGAATTCCAATGGGGAACACGCTAACTTCTTCCTTTGCATGTGGTACAGGCTGTCCTGGTGGTTTTAAGCTAGGGGAACCCAGGAGAAACCTGTAAAGATGTTTAAGATTGTTTCCTAGGCACCAGACCAGATTCTTAGGTGTTTCGTAGCTCTTTATTTCGTTCATAGTTACATGTTCTTTATTCATAGCTCTTTATTTCCATTCCCACATCTGCAAAGGGAGAAAAACAGTGTTTGCCCTTTATAATAAAGGCTCTGAAAGAGGATTGCTAATTGATGCAAGGTGTGAAGGAAGTCTTGCAAGCTCTGCCTTGCTGTATAAGCTCTCCCATACGAAGGATCATGGCCAAAGTCCATTGCTTTAGGAGGACCTACCAAAAGTGTCGTTATAGAGGATGCTTTGTGCAGCAGGAGTAGAAGCATACAGCAGGAACAACCCTCCCATCAGCTCAGGCAGGTGTACCAGTTTACCCTCGGGAAGGAAAAAGATGTTTAGTTCATTGTCTGTATTCCACTGAATAATTACAAGGAAGGTGGCTGCTGTCTGTGGAGGAGGAGAGAACCTGGGAGGAGTCTCCTGGGAGGCCATTCCTGTCATGAGGCCAGTGGGAAAGCTGGGAAATTGGATGGCCTGCAGAGGTGATGTCAGTTCACACAGCAATGCTCACTGTACCTGAAATAGCTGGCCTGAGTGGATGAAAAATGGAGAGCACCCACTAATCTAAGGAGGTGAAGAAAGTGTCTAAGAAGTGTCTAAGAAGGACACTGAGGGGCAAAGCAGAGGGAAAACAAGCCACGTGAAAGTGTAAAACAGCACAGAGAAACTGTTTGTCATTGAATAATCATTGAATAGTCAGCTCTTCTTTTGCTAAATTTAATAATGCCTTTCAACAGGGAAAAACACTGACTGCATTAACGTGCTGTGACATGGCTGTGACAGAAGGAAGAGTGACAGCACAAGGAGCACAGCTGGAACAGCCACACGGTTTGGACGAGGCTGAAGGATATGGCTGGAAAATCACTTGTAGACTTTTACAGATTACAAAACCTTCACTATATGTTTAGTAGAATGTAGCAGCAGGACACAGGAGAAGACTCCAGAGGCAGTGGAAGTTACTGTGAGGTGGAAAGTGCAGCTTGGGGAAGATGGGATAGCTTTAGTGAGCAAAGCCTCCTTTGGGCACTTCCCACATGGGGTTGTGGTTGTTTGTCTTTTCTCTAGAAAATGCAGTATGGATGTAAGTACATGGACCCCAGTTCTTGTCTCACGGACCAGTTTCTCTGCATTCAGAAGGGGTGTGGAACAACGCTTTCAGCCAGCCCTAGGCAGGGCTGAGAAAAGTTAGAGAAATGTGCTCTAGCAGGGATAATTACCCTTACCCATGGAGAAGAAAAGGTCCCAGAGCGAAACAAGGTTCACGTGTCATGTAAATATGAAGTATCTAGTATCAAATATTCTTTGTGACATAGAAACCCCAAAGCTAGCAGGGTTAAATCATAGAAGAACTCAGTATGGACTAGCATGTAATGATGTGCCATGGTAGATAGTTGCACATTCTGTGGAGACAGGACAAGGGGCAATGGCTGCAAGTTGGAGCACAGGAAATTCTGCACCAACATGCAGAAGAACTTTTTCACAGTGAGGGTGACAGAGCCCTGGAACAGGCTGCCCTGGGGGGTGGTGGAGTCTCCATCTCTGGAGATATTCAAGACCCGTATGGATGGATGCCGATCTGTGCAGTAGGAGCTGGGGAGCTGCTTTGGCAGGGGGGTTGGACCTGATGATCTCTTGAGGTCCCTTCCAACCCCTACAGTTCTGTGATTCTGTGACTCTATTTCAAATGGCAGTTGCAGTTCACAACATCTTCTAACTCTTACCTGGGGTGAGCATGGCAAAAGATACCATGATTAGAGAAGCCACCAATCTTGTGCAGTCCAGGGCTTCAGGATGTGATGTTAATTTTGATTGTCTTTATTTTATTTAGTTTTTATTTAGGAGTCACCTTTTGCTCTGCGTTTTGCTGGTGTGATTTCAAAGTCTTCTAAAGTTCACTGACTTACTCCAAAATTACACGGATGTAACTGAGAGCAGAATTTGGCCTTGTGTGCCCTTCCAAGGGTGCTAAGTTTGAAGAGATACAGAGTAACACTGGCTAAATGACAACTGAAGGGGAATATGAAAACCATCTGTAAATATTTAAAGGGTACAAAGATTAAAGAGGAGGCGGGTTTGTACTGCATGTTCCAAGAAGGGTTTCAATTTAACAAGGATAAAACCGAGCAAAGAAAAAAATCTAAGAATTAGAGAAGTAATATTTCTAAAAACTTTGAAATCAATTTCATAAGGTACAAAAACTTTGTTGAGAATGGAGAGAGATCCACTGTGTAATTTCCAGAGTGACTGGAGGATACAGCTCTGCCTTTGTGCTATAAAGCACTCTTAAGCCGCCTGGGAGATGGCAAGACAAGACTTTGTCTGCCTTTCCTATTGCACAGCTGAAACAGATCGATTTCCCCTCCTACTCTTCAATCTTTGGGAAGAACAAGCATGGACATCTGCGTCCAGACAGATGTGGTATATCCCCAGTTGTCTTCAAGATGTTTATCAGCTTTAAATCTGCATGAAGGAGCATACCATGGAGAAAAACTGTCTGTTCATTCAAGACATACTTTCCGTGAAAGACCAAACTTTGGGGGAAGAAATCCTTTAGAAATATTAATTCTGGTCTGTATATGAGAGTCATATGCTACACAGACATTGTCAGCTGGGCATTGGTCCACTTTTAGCAGTGCCAAATATCAACAGAGCATCTTTGAGGCCTAGTGTTTGCAACAGGGCTCCAAGGCCCTTGGCCCCAACATAGGAATGCACCTTGCAGATATAAATTTAGGAGTGTCTTGAACTGGGAAGTTACCAGATTCAAAGTTGGTTTGGTTGCCTCCTGAAAGTCTTATTTTAAGAGCTTTGAACTGAACCATAACAGCTCCTGCCCGGCATAAATTATAATCCTCCAAACTGCTCTGTACTCACCCATGCATGTCATTTATAGTCACTGTTTCAACTTTGTCCCAAAGAAGGCTTTTAAATACCGGCAGAAATAGCTTCACTCCACAAACAGGGGCCTGCTTCCTTCCGCCACTCCTCGTGCCTGCAGCATCCACGTTATCAGTCTTCTGCATGCCTATTTCCGCAGCGGAAATCCTACCGGCGCGAGCCACCCGAAGCTCCTTTTTTGAGCAATGAATCTTTCCTTTTGCTCACCAAGAGAAGGTGGAAATTGCAGTGGGCCAGTGACATGAGCTTGGCCTCAAGCTTGACCAGCTACACAAGAGGATGTGAGTGCTTCTGTTGAGTAGTTGTTTGGAAACCGCTGCCTGACCACCAGTTGTTATCTTGGATATGTTTTTAGCCGTTTTAGGCAATTCTTCCTGCCCATGGAAGTGGTTCTTTCCTTCAAGCAGTCTATAAATCATGGGCAAGTCTTTCAAGCTGATGTTACTACATCC
Organism: Gallinula chloropus; assembly: GCF_964237585.1. Classification (NCBI taxonomy): domain Eukaryota; kingdom Metazoa; phylum Chordata; class Aves; order Gruiformes; family Rallidae; genus Gallinula; species Gallinula chloropus. The sequence goes on from NC_140085.1 coordinate 67,217,354, forward strand.
AAAATGGTACACAGCACTCTTGTGTTGATAGCTAGTCCTGTTCGGCTCTGTTTATAGAGCCTTCCTGTTAAGAAATATGAACTGCAGATAAAAATACGTTGTTGGCAGTTGCTGCATCTTTCTGAGGTTCACTTGATTTCCAAGCCTTCAAAATAATCTGGGGAAGTGCTGCCTAACCATGAGGGATATTGTGTTTTCCTTGGTGGATATGCTTTTATGAGTGCCAGTTTCTGCTGTTTCAGTGGATGGAATTTGCTATACAGATTGGGCCAGAGCTTGTTTAGTTCTGCCTTTAATAATGGATGTGGAGTCCCTGAGGAAGGGAAAGTTTGCCCATAACACATTTCCTATTTGTTGTGCTTGTGAATCACTTGGTAGCTGGCAATTATCCCGAGTCCCAACAAAGATGATGGTGTCCAGGCAAGTCTAAGTGATGGATGTAACACTCAGCACAAGTAGCACGATCTCTGGATGTCCAGGCCCTGGCACGTGGGATGCAAGTGACCACGGCAGTACGGAAGGCAGAGCTTTATGTTCTGATTACTGTAGCCTTAATGGGAATTAACTGCCACACTCTTAAGTACCCAACACACATCAAATTCAATCTCCCTGTGCTTCAAATTATCTAGTCCTTTTAAAATTCATGTCATTGCATTGAATGATTTATTCCACTAGTTTGATATAAAAGCTAAAGGAAACAAGTGGTGGAACAATAAATAGTTAACAGTCATGGAAAAGACAGGCAGCAGATGTTAAGGGCTTATTGTCGTTAGTGCTGACGTCACATACTGCAGGCCAGACTGTGGTAGGATAAATTATGAAGAGACAAAATGTAGCTGATCAGGAGAACTTTACTGAATGGGAACATTATCAGGATATACAAAATTTTAAATCATTTAAAGTCACCTGGACACTAAAAATCCCCTGGACAGTGGATGGGACATTCTGTCATGAGGAGATGGGAGCAACTTTCCTGCCTGTGAAATGCAGAGACCACTCCTTGTTCCCACGTCTTTCTCTCCAGCCTTAGATTCACATCCAACCCACCACAGGCACCCTGAGCAGGAAGGAAGCTTGCTTGTTGCTTTTGTGTTTGTTAGTTGGTTTTCCACATTTAATTCACTCTTTGCAGGACATAAAAGTTCTGCAAGATCAGAGCCCGTTACATACTCTGGGATGTAACCAAGTTCTTAAAGGCTGCTGGTATTCGGTGACTTGAGAGCACTAGAGATGTCCAGATCAAATTCTAGGAGATCTGATCCCTTTATTATCAAATGGATTCCTCTCTGGCCAGACTTTCCTCACAACCTTGGCTTTTTCTGTCTCTGTATTCAAAAGCACCAGCAATCGTTGGTGTTCAGACCACTGAGGTCTGCGGTGGGGTAAGTAACGTGCCCAAACTCTGATAAAGCCTCAGAACAGAATACCAGCACCCACAGGTCTACTGAAGCTAATTGCGTGTAATTGCAGCCCTGTACCTTTAGAAGACCTTTATAGGAGACTTCCAGCCAGACCAATGTCCTTAAGCCACCATGCTCTCTCCCCCCCCGACCCTGAAAGCAGCAGGATTTGAGCTTGGATTGCTCAGTTGTTCTGCTGTGGCTGTTATCTCCGAGCTACCGGTCGCTTCATGAGCCTGTCTTAATTCTCACATATATAAAATACTATGTAGGGGAATTTAGCAGGCTTTCCCACACACACACACACACCTCCCAAAGCAAAAATAAATAGAAAACTACAGTGAAGACAGGGGAATTAATAGCTGGCTAAAGCAGATAAAAATAAAATGCTCTGTTCAAAAGGAAGACTCAAACTGATTTTTACGTAATGTGTTGCAAGTGATGAAGCCAGAGACTAATTTTTCTAGGCTTTTCATAGAAAATCTCTGCCCATCTGTTCTAAACGTCTTTGGTCTGTAAAGAGCACTCTCAAAGCTCTTTACACTGAAACTATAAAGTTTGAATGGCTAAAGCACAAAACCTTCATATGATGAGTCTTTCATGAATGCCATTGTACTGGCTGGCTTCAGAGTCAGTCTCAACTCTCTTGCATGCCTAAGCCAAATACAGGGCGTTTGATGACAAAGTAATACTGGCCCTTTGGGGAATCTTGCTATTGGCTGTAGTGGGCCCAAGGTTTCACTTCCCAGCATATCTCTAGGATTATGTAATGGTTGAACAAGAAGATGAATGTGTGCAAAAATATGCAGGACATCAAATCCTTGCAACTCTTCTAAACAAAAGGTTATCTAGCAGCCAGATCTGAAGGCTCAAAATCCAGACTGGGCATCAGAAGAACAAGATTCACTTCCTTGATGTCACTGGTGCCTCATGGCATCTTTAGGCAGAACAGCCCCTTTTGACTTCTTCATTTGAAAACCATGAGTTATGAAACTTACCCTTACAAAATTGAGATATACAGTACCAGAGTGCTGAGTGAGTGTCATGATGTGCTTAAACCACCAGTGGGCAGATGCTTTTCCAGTAATAATATATACAACTCCTCACCATTCAAACATATGCTTCCCAAAGCCCCCTTGTTGGCTGTGTATCAGTGTAGGTTGTGTAAGTCTCATGAAAAAGGAAACAAATTAATAGACCTTTACACATTTCATTCACATCAATAACAATGTTCAGGTGCTGATGTTTTCACAAGATCTGGTCCCTTGCAGAAAAAGGAAAAGCCCTGAACATTGAATAGGAAGGAGAGAGGAAGGGAAGGGAAGGGAAGGGAAGGGAAGGGAAGGGAAGGGAAGGGAAGGGAAGGGAAGGGAAGGGAAGGGAAGGGAAGGGAAGGGAAGGGAAGGGAAGGGAAGGGAAGGGAAGGGAAGGGAAGGGAAGGGAAGGGAAGGGAAGGGAAGGGAAGGGGCAAATAGAAAAGAAAAATGAGAAAAGAAAAATAAGGAAAGGAAAGGAAAGAGGAAAGGAAAGGAAAGGAAAGGAAAGGAAAGGAAAGGAAAGGAAAGGAAAGGAAAGGAAAGGAAAGGAAAGGAAAGGAAAGGAAAGGAAAGGAAAGGAGAAAGTGAGGCAGAAATAAAAGAGAAGATCCATTGCAAAAGGTCTTTGCAATAATTGAATCAGATACCATCCAGTGCATTCAAAAGATCACCCTAGTCAGAGAATTATTCTTAGCCCTATAGTAATCATCATATGTTAAGTTAGATGAATATCTCTCTACGGCTGGAAATACAGCATGAAGGTCAGCCACAGCCTGATCTTTTCTAGAGCTGGCACGAATCCCACTTCAAGTGGGAGGTTAGACTAGATGACTTCCAGAGGTCCCTTCCAACCAACATTTCTCTGACAGCCTGATCTCATGCCTATATTGCCATTAAAGGGACCTTGTTAATTTAAAAAAAAATCTTTGGGATGTGTAGAGCTCGTTAAGCTATTGGTATATAACGAGTTTAACAGAAGGGGCTTTCAGTCACATTGATTCTTTATCCGTGTGCACCACACTTACAGTGGGAAATTCCTTGCTGAAAGTGGGCATGATTTTCTTTCTAGTTTTTCTTTCCCCTGTGTGTATTTCACAGTGAGTAGGTGCTTACTGATGAGGATGGTCATCCCCCTTGTCTGGGTGTGAGACCCACTAGCTGAGGCTCTGCTCACCTCACCTTGCAGACTGAGGGGAGTTCCTGCCTAGAGGGGTGTGGGATTCTGTAGGGCATGCCAGGGTGGGGAAAAAGCATTTGGGGATTGCATGGGACATATTATGGGATGTTTAGGGGATGGACCAGAGGTGGAGAGGGAGGGATCAAGGTGGACTGGAGAGGAACAACTGTGAGAAAACAGCAGAATAAGGAGTGAAAGGGCGACAGTTGCACGTAGACAGGTTGATGGTCAACACAGCCCTGCACCTGGACATTGCAGTCTCTCATATCTTCTTATTAATCCCTGTTCTGGATTATTTTCCTGGGCAAGGGGTTCTCTGTTCTGTGTGCAGGTGTGTGTATAGAAATCTGAGTGCTAGGCGAGGGTCTCCTTGGTCAAATGAGTCCATGGGTCTGAGAAGCCAGCATCTGGGGAGGCTGGAGAGTGTGCCTGTTCTGTGGGTGTGGGTGTGTGTGTACTTGCTAGTGAGTATCGTGCTGGACTACCCACAAGTAGGATAACAGACTGGGCAGCCAGGTATTGGAGTGGCTGTGAGCAACCAGAGGAGCTGGGAGCTGGCTGCTGGAGGGACTGTGCTGCCTGGGGTCAGCTACTGGGAAGGCTGTGTGTACATCTGTGCACGAGGTGACAGGGAGGCCAGGGATCCAGGCACCACATGCTGGAAACACTCCACACTTAAGTCCAGTTATGGGGGGCAACTGTAGGGCATGTGTGTGTCTGAGTAGGTGTGTGAGGAGGTTTCAGTCACAGCAGCATGGTTTGCAGGAGTCAGGGGCTTGCACGTCCCTCTGGCAGGGGGGTTGGAACTCTATGATCCTTGGGGTCCCTTCCAGCCCAGACCATTCTATGATTCTATGCCCAAGTGCCAGCAGCAGGGGAGAGCAAAGCTTAGGGGAGGTTTCTGTACGGGCTGAGTGCCTAAAAGCACATCAGCCATTTGAAGAATACCTATAGCATATATGAGTATGTTTATTTTCCACTGACGGGCTTTCATCTGGATCAGGCAGAGCAGGTAACAGGACGAATCCATTGGTGCTGTTTGTGCTAAGAAGTGTTGTGCTGTGCTGTCTGCCTGTGTTGATCTGTAGGTTCAGGTGCACAGACTGGGTGCCTGTGCAGCTGCTGGGGATGCACACTCAGCCCTGCTGCTGGCTCAACCTGGGGCTATGGAGCTGCAGCAATCTCGAATGGATTTAGCAGCTCCCAAAAGCTCTGACATCTTTTTGTGCTGATGGAGAACTTGCAGCTTGTCTGTCTGACGGCTAAAATAAATCAGATTCATCATCAACTTATATCCAAAATACAAAGAAAGCCAAGATGGAGAACTGATTTACTTATGACTACAACTCTGTAGGGCCCTAATGAGAAAAAATACTTGTCTAACTGCAGACATACCAATGCTTAAAGTTGTATTCATTAAGTACCTCTTCAATTGGATTTTATGGCAACAGGGAGTCATCTTCATGGCTGAGTTCACTGTCAAAGGTGCTGTTCCTAACTCTGCTTTTATCCACAATCATAGCCTCAGTGTTTAGTGGTAGTGCTTCTAACCCGGGTTAGGTGTCTTTTTGAGTGTGTGGAGTAAATGTCACACAAGGCTTTCAGATAGACTGGTAACACACCTGCCATGAGGACACATGGCCCATCCATGGGTTCCCTGGCTTCTGGGACGTGTCCTGAGAGTGGTGGAAATGCTCCCCAAAACGCTTCCTGAGCCTCTGTAGGTAAAAAGAGCTGGGTCAGAATTGCTTCTCAGTTGCTCAGTGTAAACTGACCCACCTCCATTTGGGTGAAAGACAACAGCAATGAGCAGTGGTAGGTGATAATCTTTCAGCTGATGTCATGGCAGTAGGAAGAAAACTCGATCAAGGCTGAGGTATTTATCTGAGCAGGGCAGTGGAGACAGCACCCTAATTCCTATGAGAAAAAAAAAAAAAAGCCTTTGAATCTTTCCTGACTGCCCTTGCCATTCACCAGGGTTTTCATCTTCCCCCGCCAAAAAGGCATCAAGAGTGTGGCTGTGTACAATACATGCTGCATCCATGTAATTTGTGTGGTTTCTGCATTTTTTTTGAGGAAAGATGCATTCAGTTGTGACTTTTGGGAAGCTCAGGCCATGCACATAAAGGAGACCTCTCCCCTGTCTATCCAAATGCCAAACAACATCTTCATTTTTGAGTATCCAAACTAAGGTACGGTAAGGAAGTTGGATCTCACATGGAGTATGCTCAGTGCTTCCTGAAAGCCAGGACCACATGCCTGAGGTTTAATGCATCTCATAAACAGAGAGTACTTGGAATCACAAACTGTCCAGGAATGCCTTGGGCTGCGGACAGTGCGATGCCACGGGATAGGGGCACAATCTGGCTGTTTCCCTGTGGTCTGCTGATGCCAACAGCAGCGTTTGGTCTCACAAGTAGCTCTGTAAAGAAACCTTCTGCCCAGTGACAACTGCCTGCCTGATCACCTACTTGCTGCATAAACCAGCTTAATTTTTACAGTGGAGTCATACAGGGGCCAGACCTACATAGAGAAATGAAGCAGCACAAGAGCAAAGGTGGCAAATGCAAAGCAACCAAAGACAGGTAAGGATGGGTTAGGCTGGAGACAGCAATGGGATTCAGCAGCAGATGGTGTAAGATGCCTCCCTGACTTGTTTCGTCCAGGCAGTAATAAAACACAACAATCCAGATCCCACTAATGTGTGCTCCCGTGGCCAGTCCTTACACTGGCCTCTCAAGGTGGATTTTAATGCCCCCAATGAGCACAGCTACTTTTCACAACATTATTTCCATGGTAGGGCGTTCCACATTAAATTACAGCATTCCCATGCCTTCGGGCTTTCTTGTAACAGTAGGAGAAATGGTGGGCTGGAGAAGACAGCTGGGTTTGCACGTGGTGTATGTCAGTTTACTTAAGCAGAAACCATTTTACTGCTGCTGGAGGCAGGCAGCAAAAGGTCAGTGCTGAAACTCCCCTAAAGTAAGTTGAGCACACATTCCAGCTGCGAACATATGCTCACTGCTTGCCTGATCAAAAAGGAAATTTCAGAGCCTCGCTACGTGCTTGCCTTGACCCTGCTCCATACCGCCTGTCTAGTGCACATCAGACAAACTATTCTTTAATCCTGCATGGAATACACATTCTGGTTAAAGGATGCTTGGAATAGCTGCATATCATCATCATCAACTGGGCCCATGCACACGGAGAAGCGCACAACAATAGGGAGAGGGATGTCAAGAAGTGTTACCAGGAATGCATGAAATGTGGGGGTTTATTTCTTGGTCCCGTGTGCCCATCACAACCTGACCCTGTCCAAATTAGATTTAACTTTGCAGGGGGGGGAAAAATAAACTCGACGTTATTATTCAGCTCTTGCAATTTTCCTCGCCCGCTTCTTCTTCAATTGTTTAATCTTCTGGTCTGCCTGATCTGGTCAGTGTCAGAGGAAGAATTCTGCACTAACAAAATGCACAGAGAAGCTACACCAACTTCACTGGGCTGTTAAAAACTGCAGAAGGGAAGCTCTTACAGCTACTAGAGCCTTTGGCTGATTTAGAACATGCCCTCATAACATCACTTGATAAAAATAAGACTCTGACTTTTTAATAGAACGAATTACTTAGGTTTTATATTTAACTACAGTCACAGTTAAAGCTATAACTGGTTTTCAGAATATTTTGGGAATCTGATCTTGACCTTCCATATGTTAAAAGTCATCACAACAAATACCTTGCACTGCGGTTCCTGACAAAGGCATAACAAGGTGGCTGCAGCCTTACATGCAAAGCATTTACTTTGTGCTGAGATTTGCTACTCTTGCATCAGAGTAATTATCAGAAATTATCATTTCAAGGCAAGGAAGGAGGCAGTCTTGAACTAGGGAAATCTGAAAACCTGCATGACATTTAGGGAGAAGGCACTGGTGTTCTAGTTACTCCCAGACGGCTCCCAGTCTCCAGAGTGAAAAATGTCACTGGTACTGAGGACCCCTGAGGATGATTTGACATAGAAAGGTGGGTTTTCTTTCTGGAAATGGGACTTACAGGCTTTAAAAATATTATCCAATGACTATTGCAATCAACTGGATTACAACTGAGTTTACTGATCTCACCTTCCCTTTGGGGGTGTACCTCAGAGGATGTGGCCAGCAGGTTGAGGGCTGAGGGAAGTGATTATTTCCCTGTAACTGGCACTGTTGATGCCACATCTGGTGTGCTATGTCCAGTTTAGGGCATCCAAGCACAAGAGAGCAGTCAACAAATTGGAGGAAGTCCAGTGGAGAGCCACTAAGATGACAGGGAACATTTGGCAATGTTCAAGGAGAGTCTGAAGGTGCTCTCAGGGACTTAGCAAGGATCACAGTACTGCTAAACTATTTGTAGTGTCCTTTTGACCAAAAGAGAAAAAAAAGCTTCTGTCTTGGAAAGATGCCTTTGAACAAAGTCCTGGATATCATCAGGGAAATAATTTTGTCATCCTTATGTGGAGAATTCACACGATTTCAGCACCACAAGCATGTCACAGACGTACCCCTGCTTCAAGCACAGAAGATGCCAACAGTGTGCGACTCTGACAGCTCTCTTCAGGAGCTGTGCAGGTCTCACTGAATGAACAGAACTCATATTATGGTTCAGCTCCACTATTTTTTAATGATGCATTTTACCTTTTTCCGTGTTTCTTTTTTATAATTTCTTTACTAATCCTACTGTACCCCTGAGTTAGAGGTGTCTCATCTCCACCTCTTCTCTAATACTGCTACCAAAAAAGAGGTTCACTAACTCCACCTGTTTTGCACCCTCTGCTACCTCATGCTCTGACTTTAAAACTACTTCTACATATGCCTGTCTTTACCTCTGTAAGTCAGACCAGTTCAGTATGCTGCAGCAGGAGGCACCTAATTTTGAGTGCGTGAGCAGTCCTAGATTCTGCAGGAGCCAACAACCAAGCTCCAAAAGTGCAACTTGCTCAAAGTTAGGTACTGGTTGATCCCAGGCACCTGCCATGTATCTTTGGCCCTTGTTGTAAGCCACAATACTCAGTAGCTACCTATTCTCCATGTATTTTTTAGTGTTTTCTTTGCACTTTACTGTTTCTATCTTTCTCCTGTGTGCCCCTGCAGATCCCATGTGTGTGTTCCTCACAATTTCCAAGATGAATTTCCACACACATACCTGGAAAATTCCTTCCAGTCTCTTTTGGTATCTTCGAACACTGCCTCACCATCCTTCTGTCTCAGAATTATGTGGGTTTGCTATTCTGCTCCCCTTTTCTTCACTTTCTGGTCATACTTCTTCCCTTAATTTTTCTTTGTGGAACTAAATCTTACTGGGGTTTTTGCCTTAAACAACTCACCTGTCTTGCACTCCTGATCCCTTGCAAGGTCTGTACAAATTTGGGGCTCCTCAATAAGCTATGGTATAGCTTGAGCTCTCTTTGCTGCATTACTTGCCCTGCCATTGAGGAGATAAAATTACCCTGTTCTTGTTCCCTTATTCGGAAAAGGAAACTGCAACCTGTTTGCTTCAGACTGCAAACCTGACCAGAGCACAGATCCCTTCTGAAATGGACCCATTTCTTCACTTAGCCAATTCATTGTTTTCTTTGGAGGAATTTCCACTGGCTAACAGAGTTTTAGCCACCCATCAAGGTAACTTTCTGAGACTGCAGCTGGGAGCTAGGCCTCTGGTGATGAGCACAGGATATAGGGTTTATATTTATATGAACATACAACAGCTTACTTTTATACTTGCCAACAAAGAACTGGGACTCCCTTGCCTTTCCACTTTCATTTGCTTATTTACAGAGGTTCACATAAAGAGCAACCTGACAGGAAAACACAAGCTTCATCTTTAAGATGAAATGACATTTCTGAGCCATCAAAAAGATCGAGCTATCATCAGTCTGACTTATGCTCTCAAGGATTCAAGGCAGAGCATTGAACCTTTTAGACAATTTTAAGGACAAAGTTCTATAAGGAAAAAAACATTTACCCTTAAGAGTGGGGCAGCACTGGAATGGGCAGCCAAAAAGGGTAAGGAACCTCCTGTCTGTCTTTGAGGATAGTTGTTCAGAGCCCAGGGTGCAGCAAGAGGCTGCAATTGCTCTGTACATCCCTGCCTATGCCCTCCATCCTGCATCCTCTGCCCTTGGCTTCCAGAGCTCCCTTTAAACTCAAATCTGTGCCATCATTCCTGGCCTAAGATACAGCATAGGCGCTCCTCAATCCAGTTCCCATGGGCTCTTGTTTTGTTGTTTGGATTTCCCGGTTTGACCTTGTACCTGACTCGTTACCTTGCCTTTGTGTGCTGAGCAGTGGACTGTCAATGGGACCTGTTAGTATCAGCAGCCCTGCTCTGCTCACCCAGTTTGGGAGCTGGAGAGGGCCTGGGAGTATACCCTGGCTGAAGGCACCATCCCTGCCCATGCTGCTGGCTTGCCTTGTGCAGCATTGATGGCCCAAATATCCTCCCTGTGTGAGCTATTATGTGGTTGCTCTTTCAGTATATGCAATGCCATAATGGGCACACTGAAGACCAATGTTGAAACCAAATAAAAGAAACACCCAAGGAAGAAATAAGGTATTTCTGCAATGGGCAGGATAAGGGTGAGTCTGAGAAACCCGCCATGAGCACGTCAGCAGCAGAACAGGGAACTGGGAACCCCTGGCTCCTGCAATTTCATTTCAGAATCATAAAGGATTCAGAGAATCTCTTTTTCCTTCTTCTGGTTCCCCAAAGTATTCAGAGTGTGATGCACCTTTTGGGAGGTGGCTGGCAAGACTTGTGTCCCCGAACTCCTGCTAGCTAGGTAGCCCTACAAAGCTTAATCACATGGAAAGCACACGCTGCTGATAGGAGGAGCCAAAGGGTTTCCAAAACCCTGCATGGGTCACTCAGCTCAGTCGGGAGTTTTGGTGCCCTTTAAGATGTTCTCCCAAGTGCAGATTTGCATGCAAGCAGGGTGAGGATGGGGCACACTCTGCAGCCACTCTACACTCACCCTTGTGGAGCTGGGAATGGGCAAATGCTGTAGCACATAACAAAGGAACATGGTCCTTGAAACACCCTTCTGAACATCCAGGATACTGCAGGCAGGACACTGAGACACTTGCATGATGCAAGTATGTATGAAAGGTTTTTTGGGCTTCAGACTGTGAGCTCAAAATTGCTTTCCAGAGTTTGAATGTCTGTGTGACTGGGAGAGAGATGCAAGAGGTTTCCAAGCAGACACTCTCACTGCAAATGCTGCTGGATCCCACAGCAGCCCATACACCTTTACCAGTAGTCTGTGTGCTGCTCGATTGCTGCTGGGTAATGCAAAATCTCCTGTAAAATGGAGACCTTGTCAATGAAGGTAGTGGAGTTCCAGGAGGTGCTTCAGCTCACCCTAAAGAAGACATCTCCTGGCTGGTGAGCTGTGATGTTTACTGTGCTCCTTGACTGTATTAACTATATCCCCACTGACTGTACTGCAAGCTTAGACCCTTGGTGAACATGGACCCAACAAAATGCAGGTACCTTCACCCTGGTGTCTGAATACAAAGCAGTTTCCCACCCACAGTGGCTTAAGGACTCTGCTAGAACCAAGCCCTACTCCCCTCTTGTGGTGGGAGGCCCTGCCTTTTGACCTCTTCACCTCACTGCAGTAACTCACCAAGCTTTCCTCTGTGGAAGAGCAACACCATTGTTTGGTGGCCCTGCCTGTGGCAGGGGGGTTGGAGCTCTATGATCCTTGGGGGTCCCTTCCAACCCATGCCATTCTATGCTTCTATGATTCTATGAACAAGGGTTACACACCTATCTGCCATACGTGGTTTTGAAGATTTCAGATATGATTAGTGCAGCCAAAATATGAAGTCATGTTGCTTTCCCTCATATCCTGTGGACCAGTGAGCCATCCAGGTGTGTGTTAGAAGTATCTGTTATGCTTTGGTTGAAGTCTTGTCTTCCATTTAAAAATTAACCATACTCCCTAAGTGCCAAGAATCGGAGGAGTTTCACTTCCAGCCCTCAGGTAGTTGTGGTCAAGACTCAGGGACACAGTGTGTATCCATCCAGCATCTTCCTACCTTCTATTCCCCAACCAGCACAGCAGGGGGAATAGGAAAAGGAAGAGACATCAAAGACAGGATCCCTTCTATGGAAATTAATCAACAAACCACAATGACTATCAGTGTTAGACCTGCATGCCCTGCAGGAAAAAAGCTTGGCAAAACCAGCATAGAGTCCAGATGATTGCTCAAAAAGCCCAGGATTCTCTTCTGAAATCTGGGAAGGGGTACAGACCATCAGATGAAGAACTGACATGCAAGACAAAGTCATCAACTGAGCTGATGGCACACAGGACAAGGAAATCATGGTTACCTGGGAAATGGCAGAAATTGCCCTTAACCTTCTCTAGACTTCAGTACGTCATCTGAACAGCTTCCACAGTCAGATTTCACTCAGACATCTGGACAGTTGGCCTTTTGGGCAAAGCCTCATCATCACCACTAACAAAAACAAGTTATTTTTGCTTTCCTATTAATAATGCTACCTAAATGGGGCATTTAGTGTCCCTGTTCCTGTAGCATCCCTATTCCTGCTGGAATGTGGAAAAAAAAAACATGCACATAACAACTAAAACCAAATTAAACACATTCCACATCATTCCACCCTTCTAACAAATAACTGAGCAGATCCCTGTGGGGGCTGGTGGCTGACACCTCTTTTTTTAAGCTCAGCATTTTGCCCTCGGACTGCCTGTCCTTGCCGAGTAGGAACAGCTGAGGAGGTGATGAGAGAGGCAGTGTGGGCTGGTGTGCTGAACACCAGCTTGGGGACCCACAGGTTTGCTGAGGAGTCACTGATGTCTTATGACAGTCGTTTCAGTCTCTAGAAGATATTTGGAGGCAGGCATGGCTGCTGTTTGTCCTGGTTTTGGTCAGGATGGAGTTAATTTCATTTGTAACAGCGGATGAATGCTGTGTTTGAGAGTAAAATGGGAGTACTGCTGATAACACCCTGATGTTTCTAGTTGCTGTCAGACAGTCAAGGACTTTCTCAGCTCTTCATGAGAAAGGAGGGGCGAAGCCAGGACAGGTGACCCAACTGACCAAAGAGAGTATTCCACGCCAGTTACGTCCTGCCCAGGATATCGGGGGCTGACAGGAGGGAGGCCGAGGGCGGCTCGGGGACGCGCGGTTCTTGGGGGACGGTCGGGTTCTGGGACGGCTCTGGGTGGCACGGCCTGAGTTGTGTGGTTTGGTGAGAAACTGCATTGTGTATCAACTGCTTTATATATGTTTGCTCTGAAGTCCTGTTAGTATTGTTACATTGTATCTTTCTGTTATCTTAGTAAACTATCCTTATCCCAACCCACGGGCCTCTTAATTTCTTGATTTTGGGGTTATTTGCCCCTTCCTCTTCTTTTTCCCTTCCCTTACTTCTCATCCCACCCCCCCCCCCCCCCTCTTCCCTTTAACCTGCTCTTTTCCTTTAAGGAGCAGGCAGCTGCGTGGATCTTGGCCCTCAGCCGGGTGAAACCACGACACTGTTCTTAGAGGGATTTTATTGTGCTACAAATGGAGGAGGACCAGGAAGCAGTAAAATATATCTCTCACTGACACCTCTGCACCACAGGAGTATTTTTCTGCACTTCAAGAGAGATCCAAATCTCCAAGTGTCCTGATTCACCTGCACTGGCAAAAGCTCCATAGGGCAGTCAGTGTGATCACTGGCATCTTTGGCCATTCCTCTTCTAACTGGACAGTTGACCTCTTGGGCAAAGCCTTATCATTGCTGTTTCTGCAGGCTATGTGGGCTTCTTTTCCAAGACCCTAGAAGTTGAAACACAACTTCCTTTCCTGGAGGGCTTCCTGCCTTTGCTTTTCTATGCCAAGCTTTAAACAGGCATAAGCCTAGGACAGACGTTACTCAGAAGGCGGTTGTGATAAAGGATGCAAGTTCTGCTCTGTTACATCATGTTACACCTAAAACATCTCTGCTGCAAGAAGAAATTTGTGGTTGTATCATTAAGAGCAAGGTTTGTCCCTAACCCTGTCTGTGTGCAAACACAGCAAAATGTTTCTGTCCCTATAAACTACCTTGTGTGGTAACTCCTTGGGAGAAAAGGATGGGTATGTTTGATATAGCTGTACTTTACATACTCTCCTTGGAGTATGAATTTGACATGAACAAGCAGTAAACTAAAGTATTTTCCCAGCAAGTTAGCTTTTCTGTTTTCCTTCTCCCCACCCCCACCTCCCCAAAACAAATGTTCTGTCGTTTGTGCCTGCCTGTAGGAAATTAGCATGTGAAAACTCAGTGACAGTCCTAGTGGAAGAATGGGAAGACAATTATTTTAAATGATTATCAAAGCTGTTTAACTTACCCATGTATGCACATACACCAAGATGCACGTGGCCTGTGTAGACATGGAGGATGAGGAAGCCCCCCTGTTACATCTTTACTACATATCTTTGGTTCCTTTAGAGCAGTGATGACAAAGTGGGATTGAACAGGTCTTTTATGTGATTTGGGAGTCAGGAGTTGTAATGAGGTGACTCTTCTGCTTCAGATGCTTGCTTGCTTCAGCCTCCAAGAGTCTTAGGCAAGGTTGTTGTCCATTGTCTTATTTATTTTGGGTATCTGTATGGCCTCTCTATTGGATAACAGGAAGAACATTAACAAATGCAAGGTGCTATAACTGGTTTTGTCATCCTTCTGCTACCAGAGCTCATATACTGATTAATCATCAATGCTGTGGTCCTATCCGATCTAGTCTTGATGCCAACAGCACACTTGTCAGCTTTTACCAGTTATATGGCTGTCATTTGGGTCCTTTGATATCAGTAGAGCCCACACTTGCAGCCCTTGCTCTATTATCTTTTTCTGCAGCTTTCATGTTGTGATTCATATTTCATTCATAGCAGTCCAAGCATTTGTCTGGCAAATCTCTACATGCTGGCCAAGAAACCTTGTTAGCTTATAGATGGTCTGATGGGATTCCATGGTCATATTTTCACTAAGAGTATTTTATGCATATTATCCAGAGCCTGTAATACTTGCCCTGCCAGGGCAGTCAGATCCATCACCTAGAAATCTCCTTTATCCTCTGCTCCACCCCAGCCTGGGCCTTCAACACAGGCAAGGTGAACAATTTTAGTCTTTCCTCATGCATTTGAATGAGGAGCTGCTTTTTCCACGTCTTAAAATAGGGAGAGTCTTTTAAGAGATTTGAAAATGGAACTTGGGACCCTAAGTGTTCATGCATTTTTGAAAGGCGTGCTCTGCATCCATATCACATTACTGCTCAGCTGCATGGCTTTTCCTAGACTATCTGAAAGTGGATCCACGCTGCTGGGTTCCAAATGAAGGGGATATTTTAATATTGTACTAAAATACTGACAATGAAAACTTGTTACTCGAATTAGGCTGTAAGCACTGTCATCCTGGGTCTCGAGATTTTGAGTCAGCAGACGTTGATTGCTGAAGTCAATTTGTACCATTTTGGAGTTCCCAGGAATAATTTCACTGCAAATGCTACTGGTGTCTCCCTTGATGCCTTCCAAATTTCACTGGGCACATGAAGCCAGGACAATATTCCATCTAAAAAATCAAAAGGTTACAGTATGCTTTCAGGACACATCTATTTCATGGGTCAAGATGATAAGTTTAACCAGAATGAGACATCTTTTAAAGTAGACAAGGCTTGCCTAATTGAATTAGAAGCTCCAGAACTTAAACAGCACTTCATCTTCACAGCTGACCGCAGACTGGACACCAGGATGGGTCAAGACTCATTCTGGCTCCAATGCAGACTTGCTGAGAAGTACAAGACTACAGTAAACACTATTTTGTCTTAGAGCAGACACCAAGATTCTCTGTCTTATTAGAGACAGATGATGCAGTGAAGTCACAATACTTAGCTAGTTGTTTTGGTTTCCAGATCAAGCACAAGTCATGATTTTTGAAAGCAAGCAACCTGGCCATCCTTTCCATACAGTAAGCTGTCTGCTCTACTTGCTCAGCAAGTAACTGCAGACAGGAGGCTGTTCCTTGCTCTAGTACCCTGGCCCAACACAGCTCTCAGCAGCCACTTTCCAGCTGGACTGACTGAAAGCCAAAGCAACGCGTCCCGTAGGCTTGTCAGAATTTATCTCATGGTTTTGTACTATCATCTAGTGCTCATTCCAGGAAAGAAGGTTCTGGGATGTGGCAGGGTACATCCCACAGAGCACACCTTTGACTTGGGCCACCAGCATAGCTTGTTGGGAATCTGCAGTGGCAGATGTGCCAGCCAGCATTAGAGAAGCTCTTTCAGCGCATGCCTTTGGCTTTGTTATGAGAAACCTGATGAATGAGACACAAAGATACAAAGGTGATCAAAAGCCAATGATGGAAAGCCAACTCTGCACCCTCAACCTGTGAAACCACCCAATGCTGCTGTACCTCCTGGTTAGCAGCTGTATCCTGATCTCCCTCCTAGGACACCAAGGAGCAAACTGCAAAATTCTGCTTGAAATATTCTCTAGGGGGGAAGAAAATTGATTGGACAGAAAATATTAGAGGCTGTCAAGAATACTTTGCAGACAGTGATGGCTCTGAGATTAGGCAACATTTCTAGGAGCCACATGCGTGGGGAATGGGCAAGTCTTCAGATTGTGGCATAAGACAACATAGGGAATCAATGCTCCATCCCTGTAACCCTGCCTCTGTGCTCTGTTTCCCACAAGTCCTGGCCTCTCATAAAGACACCACAGCTATGCTGGATGTACTAGTATTATTCCATGCTAAATATAAATATATGCACTTTTCATAGCTGAAAAATCATGAGATGAAATAGAAGGCAGCAGAGAAAAGGGTCTGAAGATTTTCACTGCGAGCAAAAGGCAGAAGATAAGCACAGTGCTGCTTCAACAAAGGGTTGAAGATTAACCAGGGTCTAGTCCAGTGATTCCTGATGTCTTTTTATCAAGAGAATGTGAAGTGTTTCATAGAATCATAGAATCACTGAGGTTGGAAGAGACCTTTAAGATCATCGAGTCATCATAAGTCACTGCATCTCACTGCTCACCTGCGTCAGGGCTGCCATCACCTCCCCCTCTCTCACCGTGCTCCTGCTCGAGTGTCTGCGGTATCCAAGGCCTCGTATTACACCCCTGCTAATGTGAAACTGTGTGTCATGCCTGGTGTGCCCGGTCCAACTACGCTTCCAGGTACTCTCCTTATTAACGTGCAGGCATCTCAAATGACACAGGCGACGTAAGTCCTGTGCTGTGGAAAGCTGCCAGGCCTATTGGCAAAGATAAAAAGACGTTTGCATAAATCTCAGCCATTTTCCTCCTGCTAATGTGTTAATAAGCCCTGTGAAACACTAATTAAGATAAAAGTCTTACCTGTCCAGCTCCAAAGAGGTTAAAGCAGCATCAGGGCAAAACAAGGGGAAACCAATAAGACAGTCTGAGCACATGGAAGGAGAGGAAAAGTAAGTTGCTCGTACATTATTACCAAAGAAAAAAAAAAAAAGAGATTATAATGAGGGAAAGAGACTGTGACACAATAGGGATGGGTGGCCATTCCCCTCTTTCCCATTCTTTAAGGCATTCCCTAAGCCTTTCAATTCCTTAGCTCTTGCAAACACAAATACCCCCGCAAAAGCAGAACCCTAAACCAGCACAGACCCTGGAGATGACTATGGGAGGCACACACCTTCCCCAGATAAATGCAATCACCTCAGTAGAAAACATGAAGATACAAAAGACCCCATCTACATGTAGCTGCAAGATGCAGTGCTGCAGCCTGAATATCCCACTCAGCAGAACTGCACTTGTGTAGAAACAGGAGGAACAAGCCCCGGTGCTTCCTCTCCCTTTAATGTGCCTTACCTCTGTGCCAACCCCCCAGGACTGCTGCTTTCAGAGGTACAGACAAGCTGCTAGCACGTGGGTCACTGTAAGTAAGAGGTGCCCTGGGTTTGCTGGGTGTGTATAAAAAGAGAAATGGCCACTTCCAGCTGATTCTCCCCAAATATTGAGCTGCCCTGATGTACACCCGGTGATTGTGCCACCAAGGAAGTGGCTGCAAAGTTTTCATTGCTGGCTGATGAGGTCCATAACTGTTTTTACTCCTTCTTCTCTAAATAAGGAAGCCTCCTGAGAGGCCTCCGAACGCCCGACCAATTTGACTCCTTTGCTTTCAACAGCCAATGAAACCCCACTCCTGCCTCTGGTCTTAGGTGACAGCATTCATCAAACCTCAGCCAGCCTGGGAGGACGGCAGGTTAGTGTTACAGCTGTGGCAGGCTTACCTTTGGCAAGCTGTTGATGTCAGAGTGATGATGTGGGGAGGGACAGCCTCTGCACTATAAAGATGGGTCAATCAAATATAGCTGAGGCTGCCCACCGGAGAACAGGATCTACAAAACATGGTCCCCACCAGTTCGAGTCCTGCCGGCCTGTCTCCGCTTCCAACCCAACTGCTACCGGGCTTTAGTTTCATGTCAGCAATCCCTGTTTGCTTTCCAAAAATAAGCCTCTGCCGCCATGCTGAAGAGAGAAAAACAAGAAGGGCGGTATTTTTAGGGCCATTAATTCTGACCACGTGCCCAGGAGGTGAACCGGATGGCCAGTGCACAAAGACTCCTCATCACTATGTCCCGCGAAGCCAGCGTTCACCGGACGTTGCCTGCTTTCCTTCTCCTGGGTCTTTTAGCCGGGATTGCTTCAGCACATCCAGTTGTAAGCAGAACTAATGGCACATTGCTGGAAAGAGGATGGCAATCTCTGTTGTCCAGGTCCATTGCTGGGATCTCAGGGGAGAAGTCAGATGTGAACTGGGAGAGTGACTATTTGCTAGGAATCAAGAGGCAGCGGAGGCTTTACTGCAACGTGGGCATCGGGTTTCACCTTCAAATCCTCCCAGACGGAAGGATAAGCGGAGTTCACAATGAAAACCAATACAGTGAGTTGCATCCAGAAATGAAATAGAATAGATGTCACTTAATTGCTGTGAACTCTAGTAATTACCCATCATAGAATGCAAATGTTATTACTTGGTACTATAAATCTGTGCTACATCTGTTGCCTTTTAAGAGTCTCTGGGATCAATAAACATTAGAACCCTCCAGGCTGAAACGTGTCACAAATGCTTAAACAAATTTAGATAAAATTTATTTTTACTCTGCTTTACTGCACAGACCAGAGAAGACAAATCAGGTTGAAAAACTGTCTCTCTGCTGCATTTGCTCACCCCTCACTGTCTCATTTGCCTTTGAATTCAGAAGGTTGGTGCTGAGCTCAGAGTACCAGAGCATGGGGTGGGTTGGGGTTTGGTTTTTTGGATCCTAGCTGACTAGTACTTCTGGGGCACTCAGTCATGGAAGAGTCTTGCTGTTCCCCTTTTGCTTGTTCTTACAGCTGCTGCTCTGTCATCATAAAATTAAAAGAAAAGCCTCAGCCCGAGGGATTTGGATTCCCTGTAGAGGGCACCTGCTAAAATCTTTTGCAGCTCAGGTGTCGTGAGGGACTCCAAAATGCAAACCATGCTCCTCTAAAGCTCAGCAACCAGCATGCTGTCATTATTTGCATATTACATAACTTACATATTAGAAAGCCCAACAGATTTTACTAGATCAAAAGAGTTTGACAGAGCAGAGGATCATACAGCGTGTGACTGCAATTACAGAACAATTATTTACAAACCCTACAACATGTAGGAAAGAACAAGGTCTTCTCCACATGCTGCTTTTTCTGCTGGATTAGGGACCTAATTCTAGTAAAGAAAATATGACAAGTTCATTAGTGTTTTAGAATAAATCAGTTCTATCTGAACCGCCTTTCATTAGCTATAAACTCTCTGATAACTCTTTGATTCTTGGCTTTTAGGTCTCTTTGAGATATCCACTGTAGAGAGAGGGGTCGTTAGCCTGTTTGGCCTGAAAAGTGCCCTCTTCATCGCAATGAACAGCAAGGGGAAGCTATATGGAACGGTGAGTACCAGTGCCAACAGTTTTTCAAGGCTTAAACAAAGGTTGCAAAGGTTTTGTGGTTTGCTTTTGGTGGGGATTTTCTTCTTTGGTTGTTTTGTTGTTGGTTTTTTTTTTTTTCCTCCTGGAAATCTCTGACCACAAGCAGGGAAAACAGCCTTTCAATTACAGGGAGCTTGCCCAGGCTCCTGTGATCAGTGTTATTTGGTGCAATAAGCACCATGGCTGCTTAAAATGGATGCATTCTGCAAATAAATGCTGTGGATTCTGCAAATGAATTCTGAAAGCATTCTGCAAATAAATACTATGGATTAACTAGGTAGTTTCTTCTAATGACTCAGCCCTGCAAGCACATTCTGGTAGGACTGAACCCTGCTGATTCCCTTTTGCAGTGCATGATAGCTAAAAGCAAAAGGGTCAGCTCTGCAAAACCCCTTGGAGGAAAAGCATGTGCTTGAGTGTGTGTGATTGCACATGTATGTGTACAGATGTGTGCAGGAGAGGCACCATTGGAGTTATCTATGCTAGTACAATTAGTAAAATCATGACCACATGCCTCCCTGTACCAAAAACATCCCCACCATGAAGAATAAATAGGAAATCTACCCTACAAAGTCGACATATGTCCCTGGGGCTATTTTAAGGACCACTTTTGTGAGATCAGTCCCAAAGGGTGAGAAAACAATAATAGCTATTAACAATGGTATGCAAGCCTTACTGAAACACCATCGCCATCACCCTCATCTAGAAATTGCTAGCTATGCTGGCTAAATGCAGCTTAATCTCTGGGGCCTGAGCAGGCACCTCCAGGCTTGACACTGAGCAGAAACGATGCTTGTTAGGAAGCGGGTTTGAAAGACTCTGGTTCTGGTTCCAAGCAATGAACAGCACTGATTGCATTCATTTTTTTGTGTTGAGGAACCACAAAGCTGTTTCCTTTGAAACAGCTGTAATTGCAAAAAGCATTTCAGTTGCTTAATAAAATACCAAATGTTGTGAAGGACCCATAGCCATTATTGATCTGACAGGTTCTGTCCCACACAGATAACGAGTGGTACATTCTAAGGTTCATGTCTTATTTCAAGCACCCAAAAAGCCCCACATCCCACCTGCTTTGCTTGACTAGGTCTTCCTAAAGGAATGGAGGTTCTGGCTGCAGAGCTCCCTTTGATATTTCCACCCCCCTTGCCCCCCATTCAATCCAGTCTTTCTTATTTTTGAAGATAAAAAGCTGCAAGAGAGAAAGATTTTCCTTTGCACAATGCAATGTCCTAAGTTAAACTTTTAGAAACTTTGGGTGGCATTACTATAAAGATGTCCAAATAGAACAGCACTGGTGGTGTTTTCTGTGACAGACATTCATTTCCTCCGTGCTCAGTGTCTGCCTCCAGCTTTTCCTTGCACCACCTCTCCCAGTGGTAACTCCCTGTCACTGGACTTACATGATGTGACAAAAAGAATTATGAAACTGTTTTCCTGCTGCATATCTCACTATCAGTTAAACAAAAACTCACTAAGGATTATTTTTTTTAAAAATAAAAGCTTTAGCACTGATCTGAGGACGTATTCAAATGCCTTATTCAAGCAAATAGTCCCCCTGGGCATTGCTGTTAGTAAGAGGACAGAAGGTTTTGAGAGCCAGCATATATAAATTACAGGGCCCCCTTGCAGAGGAGAGTTGTGAAATACAGCTACATCATTCGGGCCACGGGGCATGACGCAGACAGAAGTCATTGCTTGCAAATAAAATGAAGAAATCCATGATTTATGATGAATTAACTTGATCTGTCACAGGAAGTACACAGTCCATTATCTGGACAGGTGGCATCTGAGTTCATCTGACACCAAATTAGCACTGAGGAGGGAGATTTATTGTTAGATGCGGTCACCCCAGCACCACCTGTTGCACGCTGCAACGGGTTCTTCTGTAATAACACTAGGAAGAAAAAAGGCCCTTGAGGCTCCATGAAACAGTTATTGTACCTGCTTTGTTCTTCCCCACTCTTCTTTAGGCTGTTTTCCAAGATGAGTGCAAATTTAAGGAGATCTTGCTGCCAAATAACTACAATGCATATGAATCGAATGCTTACCGTGGTGCCTACATAGCCCTCAGCAAACATGGGAGGGTGAAGAGGGGAAACAAAGTCTCTCCTGCTATGACAGTGACCCACTTCTTACCGAGAATATGAACGTGAGCAAAGCAGAAGATTAAACCCCAGGATAAAACTGATTCATTTTGCACATGGGAATAATCTCCCAGGTAAAGTATTTATACTGTTCACTGAAAAAAAAAACCAAAAAAACAACCCAAAACCCCAATTCTATATATGTATGTGTATATTTGGACAAAACTATTTGTACTGGATTTGTCACACAGCATATGTGACACTACGCTGCTTCTCTCCTACTCTGAGCAAACTGTACATGGCCGTGTGCCTCCTTTGGTGCTGAACAGAGGAAAATGCAAGCTGGAGCGCAAAGGGAAGTATCTGGAAGATACAGAATGGCTGTGGATAATCTTCTAATCAATCACAGGCTATTTACTAATTAATATTAATTACCTCAGATAACAACCCTTCATAGTGAGCTGTTTACATATCACGGGCCAAATCGTCAGATGACTTTGCTTCATCAGAGCTTCAAGCAGTTCGCTCCATCTGAATATCTGCCCCCACCTCCCCTTCTACACACTGTTTCCTGACTCATAAACTCAGCAATCTCTTCTGATCATTAGGGTGCCAATTCCACAACCGTTTCCACACAAGCAGACTGCCTACGTACAGAGGCTCTCTGTCTTTAAGGGGTTCTCCGGGGTCTCTTCACATGGACCTGCAAGCAAAATTAAGACCTACAATTAATTTCCCACAGGAGGGGCCACAGGATAAACCAGGGATGGGTCCCAAATGCAAAATACATTTGAAGCTGAGGATTCTAAATGCTGACCCCTTGGCATTTTGAGAGCTTACTGTAGACCCACCACAAATATAGATGTGTTCATCTTTAACACAAATATATGTTTATATATAGACATGGGATGTGAGTGTGTATCTCTGTAATTACATGTACACATCTGAAAGGGCATAAATATTTAAAGGCACTCTATTTAATTTAGGCTTAACCTTGTTAATCTCTAAGAACTAGAGCCAGTCTGCAGAATGCTTTTTATAAAGGGTATGAAATTCATAAAATCTTCTAGCAACGGGTTACTTTAGAATTTTTTCTCTGCTTTGAATTATCTTCTATTTAATGCTTTAAATATACTTGGGTTTCCTCTGTTATACCTCACTGAGGAAGAAGGTTATACAAGCACACCTTCCTGTGTTGAGGCAGAGGAATTTGCACCATAATTCCAATTTCTGTCATTTGCAAAGCATCAGTTTCAAAGACAACACGGCAAGCTGTAAGAAATACTCTCCAAAGCTCTCCTAGGAGCCATACAAATAGCACATAACCTTGCCTTACTATTTTGACAACCTTTTTTTTCAGATCACCAATGAAGCTGCATTCTCTGTGCCTTTGAAAGAGTATTTTAAGAGGCCCTAAGTCAATAGTCACTATAAATGTAAGTTACCAGGAGCCTTGGGATTCCTGCATTGATGGCATGCTCCTAAATTTGAAACTAGATTCAATGCAATGTCCGAGCATGAGCATTTTCAGCATAGATGGACCATGCTGCTGCAGAAGTGAGCATCTGAGTGCAAGATAATCTCCCATGTCCAGACAAAATGTGGCTATGTCCAGCCTTGACATGCCATTCTATTTGCAGGGGGTGTCTATTCATGATGAATTTGAGCCTTTTGACATGCACGAAAAACACTGTCAGGGCCAGATCCTCAGCTCAGTTGGAGTAAACCTGCCTAATAAGACCATCAGTTCATAGCTGCAGAAGATTTGGCCCAAAGAGCACACCTACAAGGATGTATCGACAGCCATGCTTTCTGCAAAATTGTCAAGACAATTGTTTTGTGAATGTGATACAGTTCTCCAGCTAATTTTCTGTGATTTATACTTGAATTTATGCAAGTGGTGATCACAGGGTAAATGAAGAGAAGAAAGAAATGGAATACTGCTTAAAGGACATGAACAGGGTGCTTTGGATGTGGCAAAGGAAAGGAGTTGCTCTTCATTTTCTGTTTTTTCAGTATGTAGAGAGAATCTGAGTTGGCACACTTTGTTCATCCACAAATTGTGCAGCAGTTTGCTTTGGGAAAATGTGCATTTAAAGAGAAAAAGCAGGATGTTTTGAGTGGAGAGAATGGGTCAGAGAATAGTTTGGAGAATACCAGACAGTTACATCTGAGTACAGATGGCAAGACTACCACTGTGCAGAAATACATTAGCTGGCAACCTGTATCCTTCTGTTATACTGTTAATTGTCTTTGAAATGAAGCTGGAAGAAATACAGAAGAGTACACAGATAATAGAAGAAAGCATAGCTTGAATGCTGACACACAAGTTTGTTTCTGGTTACAGCTTAAACCAATATCCTTAGAATAGAATGAAGTCTGTTCACTCTTGAGCCAGTGCAGTCTAGAGTGACTTATGGATGCCAGGACTGATAAATAATAGGATAGCTGGCATGAAAGGTGAGAATCAGACTCACCGACTCCGCCTTGTGCACACTGGTCAACATCAAGAACAAACTGTAGACCAGGTCACAGGACACCTGTTTGGATGCAGCCTGCTGGGCTGAGCTTATTGGTAAGAACTGCAGACCCTTGGGGATGCAGTTCTGGTGGGCATTTGGAAAGACCCACGAGTCACTCTGCTGAATCACTTTTTACACCATTGCTTTTTCCTTACTGCGTATCAATGCCAATCAGGTCAGTATTGAAATCAACACTGAAATTTTTTTTAAAAAAAAAGGTCTTCCAGTGTCAGGAATCCTGATATGAGACTGAATCACGTCATTGTCAGAAGTGAAATTAAAGATGCCATTGTCAGCAGCAATACCTGTGGCAGGGAACCCCTCCAGCACTACCAGTGCAGTACTGATGCATTGTAGAGTTTTAGATTAGTTGTATGCAATACTCTGGTAAAAGGTACTTCTTAAGTGAATGTACGACCACATTCAAGAGAGAAGTCAAGGCACATGTTGATACAGTGCTGCAGGTGTGCAGGCAGCCTAGGGATAGCTCATGGTAGCAAAAAGCACTGTGGCAGTGCTCAAGAGGTTACACCTCTTGCTTGGGAAATGGTCTGATGCTGTTCTGCCAATGCATGATCAGTTAAATTCCATCTCCTCCTCCTCAAGCTGCTATCGCCTGCTCAGGAGAAGAAGGATTCAAGACGACCATCACTCATTTTACCCACCTCAGAATGAACTTGTTGAGCTAGAACAGAGGAAAAAATAAAACAAAGCATTTATAAAAAGAATGTATGTGATGCTGAGACTATGGAGAGAGTATGGGCACAGCCTGGAAAACTCCTGAGCAAAGCTTTCTTCGCAAGAGTAGTTCCATGGATATGTGACTACGCAAAGAAAACTCTTTAAAGTAAAGGTGTTTCCCAAATTAGGGGCAAATTAAGAACTTCTTATTGGCAGTTCTTGCAGTGGTCCCTTTCAGAGTATATTTCATCTCAGTGTGCATTAGCACAGAGTCATGAAACGGGCCACAAAGTATGATGGCATCTCTGTGACTGACCCACAACAGCCTGTCTTGCCCGTATTTTGCTCCTGGGATTTTTCTCTGAAGTTGTTACCTATTTTCAAGGTTTCTTCCTCTGTAGGCAAATCCCATAATAACTTAAGACCTAATCCACCTCTGTGAGAAAACTGTCTTGACTAGATCTAGGTTATGCTCTTGAATAATCAAATTTTCCTGACTTAGGCAGAAATGCAGAAACACTCACACACACAGTGGAAAAGCAGAGTAATTTTTGTATACCTCACTAACTATTTCAATTCCAAGATTTTATTTTGCACAGTAAAATGGTGCCAAAGTTCTCACTTCTTTTTTTTTTTTCACTAAAATATACCTCATATTCTGACTCATTATAGACTCACGATTGAGACTGTAAATTTGCAAGAAACACAAAACTGTCCAATCAATTGTTTGTGAAATTGCTTCTATTTTTATATGTATGTGCTGCGCACAATAGTTTAATGTATTCATTAAATAAAGTTTTATACATTTTTGGTAGTGTTTTGACTCCAAATCCCTCTTTACAGTTGTATATTTCTTTGCTTCAGATCCTCTGTATTAAAAATGCAGACACACAGACAGAGCTTTTACTAACTCTAGAACCAGAGGACATATTGGTACTCTTAAAATTGTGGTAGACTTTTATGTTCTTAAGACTGGGAAGTAATGAGAGTGTCATGCTTGATGTAGAGAAGCTAGGAGTTTCATAGAAGAGAAGGAAAATAAAAATGTAACCCGATTAAAGTTGAGCTGTCACAGACACTTGTCTAAATTCCAATGATTTCCTCCTGGGGAGGGTCTAGCTCTGCTCTCCTGTTGGTCATGCTATCCAGCATATGACTGTCCATGAATATCTTTTACTTCACCAAATAAGCAAGGCTTTTCTTCTTTTTTTTTTTTAATGGCTTTTTCTTCTTGCTTGGCACTAACCTGGGAGGGCAGGTTCCCAGAACCATCTCTGAAGGGTTTTTTTTTTTTGCCTCACTATGCCTCAGAGTTGAGTATTTCAGAAACCCTGCTACAGTTCAGTGACTTGATAAGATTTAAATTCTGTCCCCCAACTCCCAAGGTGTCATTTAATCAGTCTTCCAGTTGCCTGATTGCAAACCTCTCCCAGTCTAGACACCCAAAGTATTAGAAACTAATAGCTGGGAATCTGCCCTTGGTTTTTTGGTTCAAGTGCGCTGTTTAATCCATACCAGCATGATATTGCCAAGCAGACAAGCCTTCAAGGCTCTGATTGCTGGAGGCCCTTCTCAGGAACATAAGAGCATCAGAACCACCACACTGGTTAAACACCATTCCCTGCATCTGTGTTGTGGCTGCCTATGCTCTCCCATAACTCCCTTCACTTACCAGTCATCATAAATTCTTGCCTACTGCTGCTCCACGTATGTGTCGTGTTTCAGCTGAGGGGTGAGAACATTTCACTGGTGGGTTAAGCAATGTTTCCCTCTGCTATAGTAGTCTTATTTATCACTCTGAAAGCCCATGGGAAGTGGGAACAGGAGAAGATCCACAGCCCACACACAGTGACTCGAAACAACAGGACAAACCAGCAGCTGATGTAAACTAACCTAGTGCCAGCAAAACAGAAACATAAATGATCTGGCAAGGAGCTGTGGTTTAACCCTGGCTGGAGGTTAACCAACTCCATGGGCTGCAGATGGAATCTCATCCTTTTTCATGGGCTGTGGGGAGGACACCCGCTCCACCATGGGTTTCTCCATTGGCTGCAGGGGCATCTTTCACTCTGGCACCTGGAGCACCTCCTCCCCCCTCTTTCACCGGCCTTGGTGTCTGCACAGTTTCTTACATCTTCTCACTCCCTTCTCTGGTGGCAAAAAGCAGCTGCTTGCATTCTTTTTTCTCCTAAATGTGATTCACAGAGGCGCTGTGACCATCGCTGATGGGCTCGGCCTTGGTCAGCTACGACTCCAGCCTTGAGCTGGCTGGTGTTTGCTCTCTGGGGCCTGCAGAGAGCTTCTGGCTGCCTCTTGCAGGAGCCACCCCTGCAGCCTCCCCTTCTCCACCAGAACCCCACCATGCAAAAACAGAACTGGAGTCATCTGCGGATGCTACAAAAAGGCTCCATGTGTCCAGATCACAAGACACCCCTTCAGACACAGGCTCATTTCTTCTCCCTGTATTGCAGTTTGCACTTTGAAAGGAGGTGATGCTGGCCAGACCCACCTAGAAGAGTGTCCAGGTGCCCTGGGAGGCACGGACGGTTTCTATGCTCACTTCGCACTGTGTGGTCACAGCTTGGGATGAAAAATCTTCAGGTAATTTGAGTGATGAGAGATGGCAGCTAAGCTCCACACCTCTGTGAAGTCCAGGAAAAAATGTAGGTGAATAATGTTTGGTTTACATCATTTTCTGCTTCCTCTTGGGTCATTTGAGTCTTAATGGTGTCTCTGTTCCTACAAGAACAGTTGTGATGCAGTAACCATATCCTTCTCCTCACAGCTTCAGTTTGGGTTCCCCGCCTCAGCAACTCTCCACGGCTCACCCCAGGCTCTGTTCACAAGACTGTAAATCTGTGGGATGCTTGTCAGGAAAGGACAAACTTTAATAGACAAGGGAAATTGCAATTTAAAAAAAAATAATAATCAAATAGCTTAAAAAGGTATGTCTCCTAGCTCCCTGCACTAATCCTGTCCCTCTTCTTTCTCCCATGTCTTTTTCTCTGACTTGTCACTGAAAGTGTAACTGCTTCTCTGCAAAGTCTCTCTCTGTACTCAGAGCGGAGCAGGAGTATCCCAGAGTGTCCCCTGGCCTGAAGCCATTGGCAGAGACCCATAATCTGTCCACTTACCCAGGCTCTGGCTTCTCTGATGACCCACCATCTATATGAGGCAGCAGGTGCTGTTTTCATTAGCTTGATGTGCCTGGGCTGTCAATAGCTCCTGATAGGCATGTCAGCCCTGAGTTGGCTGGAGGTTACAGTGCAAGCAGCACAGATGAAGGTGGGCAGCACTGCACCTTCCTGAAGCCACAAAAAAATCACAGAATCATAGACTCTCCTGCGTTGGAAGGGACCCATAAGGATCATTGAGTCCAACTCCTGGTTCCACACGGGGCCAGACAAGTCAGAGCATGGCACTGAGTCCATCATCCAGATGCTTCTTGAACTCAGCCAGGCTCAGTACTGTGACGAATTCCCTGTTCAGTGCCCGACCACCCTCTCAGTATCCAACTCTTCCTAATATCCAACCTAAACCTCCCCTGTCACAGTTTCATGCTGTTCCCTCAGATTCTATCACTAGCCATCAAAGAGAGGAGATCAGCGCCTGCCCCTTCACTCCTCCTGTTCTCCAAGTTGAACAAACCAAGGGACTGCAGCCCCTCCACATAAGACTTCTCCTAACGAATGATCAGCAGTGGTAGCAAGATTATCAATAAATAAATAAAAAATTGTGAATGTGAATGTAAGTGCAAATGTAGATGTAAATGTAAGTGTGTATGGTAGAGCTAGAAACATTTTCTACTCAAAGAAAGCTAAGGGCTAAATAGATGTTGTCCTGGGAACATCCTGGCCATGGAATCAGATATTGAGACTGGAAGGCTCCAGTTGGTCCAACCTCTGGCTGAATGCAGGACCAACTTCAAAAGTAAGGGAGTTGCATCAAGAAGAATCCCCTCTATCCACAGCCCCTGTGATAGCCTCATGGTTCATTAAGGTCTGGATGAAACTCTGGATAGCAATTCAGAAGGGGCCAACCACAGCCAAACATCTCAAAGGGATCACCAGCGCAGCTCAGCTTTTGCAGGATAGCAGTCTGAGCTGACAGCATCTTCCTATCTGGCCTCAACACAAATCACACCTGGGCTGTGCACGAAGCAGAAAACGTCTTTCCTCGTGGAAGTCACCCCTACCAACACAAATGGCTGCAGAAGTCAGCCAAAGGATTCACTCCCTGATGGCAAAACACAAACCACAAAACCCGGCTTCCCCATGGCCCGGGGATGCGAGGCTACCTCAGCTGCAGGTGCACAAAGCTGGCGGGAAGGACACAGATACAAGGATTTCGTGGCTTCAGCGCTACTCCAGACCGCTACCCGGGACAAGAGCAGCAGCAGCAGCCCTAACCCGAAATCTGCATCCCACCCATCTCCTGCTAGCCACAGGTGGGGAGGCCCTGACCTCCCGAGGCCGGTTACGGCGCGGTTTGGCTGCTGTTATTGCCCTCTGCTGGCTATTTCCCTGGTTAGCAGCTAGATGTCAGACCGAGCATGGGCTCTGTGCCCTGCGCCCGAGCGCCGGGGGAAAAGGAGGCCACCACCCCGTGGCTCTGATGGGATTCAGGCCTCGGGTCCCTCAGTGCGTTGGGATATGCTGCACCCTGAGACAAGAAAGTCGCAGTTTTAGCTTGGGAGGGTGTGGGGGTGGGTCGGTACCTGGGATTCAGGTGTCTTCTTGATGAGCTGTAATACTAGGCAGGTAAATTGATCATTAAAAACTACTGCGGCTTTACTCCAAATTTGCCAACCTGAAGATCTGACAGGGCTTTTGCAAATGTAAAGCCTGACCCCACATGTCAAAGGCTTTCCACACAGAAAGCCCTAAAGGGCATAAAATGGCAAAGTTCATTGAATCCCCTTGCTTTCCTCATAACACCTATGATGGGAAATACATGTGGAGCACCCTGTGCAGGAAAGCAGCCACCTTTTCCAAATTACACCAAAGACAGCAGGTTTTTTTCCTCTTACCTCAATGAGCACATCATTACAGATAGTGCTGTGGGACAATAAGTGATCACAAATGATACAGTCCCCACTTCACTGGCTTACCAGACATGATGCTGTTTGTGGGACCAGGAGCCCCAGGGGAAGATGCTGGTGCTCTGGCTCTCAGGGGGCAGTGTGCCACCTGCAGAAATGATAACTGGGGAAGTGTGGGGGGAAAAGAGCAGAAGGGGGAGAAATGGGGCCAGACCCCCATGGAAAGGGTCACACTTAGAAGTAAGCATACTGTTAAGAAATTTACTGACCAGAAATCTTACCTCACCAGCAAAATCTAAAGCATCATACGAATGTCACTTCTCCATCAGCTACTGAGCTAGCACAGTTTTCCTGGTAGAGTGACAGCTACTGTAACCAGACCTTTCCACAAAGATAAAACATAAGCTTTCAATTCAGTAAAAAAGCCCAACCAAGCCAAACAAAACAAAACCCTTCAGATAAGTTGTTTACTTTCTTTAGAACATGCCAACAGGTACATCAGAAAAGTGATAACTGAAAACATTTTGCTTCTCAGAAGTTTTCACCCGTGTCTTTTAAGTCAAAGAAGTTTGAAGCAGAAAACATGGAGTTTTATTTCATAGGTCCTTATTTTCTGTGTTGTCAGAAAAGAAAAAAATCTCTTTACAAGAAATTATAAATGTGAGACATCTTAGTGTTAATACATTTTCTTTTAATAGTGAATATACTGGGAAGTAACAGGCTGACATCATCTGAAACAAAAAGCCCAACCTGTGTTCTCTCACCTGATGTTTATGCCACCATAAGGAAGGTAAGAAGCAGGTTCAGGCTTGCCCAGTCCAGTCTCTGTGAGTTTCTGAGCAGGATCCCAGCACTGATCCTGAGGGTGGTAGAAGGGGTTGGGATGCAATGCTGAAATCTCATGGGCACCTCATTGCCTCCCGGTCCTTTTCCCCTTAATGAAACTTGGTCTTCCACAGAGGAGACCGCAGCATCAACATCACAGGGTCCCAGCAGCTCTGCAAAGCCTGTCATTTGGGAATCATGATGAGAAAACAAAGGTGAGAGCTGAGCCCAATTTGTATGTCTGCTTAACTCAGTCTTGCAGAAGGCCAAGCCAATAACCCCCACCAAGGGTGTCCTCAGGGCTTGGCTTTGCCTACACCAGCCTGGATCAGGACAGAAACACGTGAGGATACCAGAGCTTCTTAGTAGCACAGGCAGAGGCAGCAGTAACTATGTCGGGTACGCTCAGCCTGTGTTTCCTTTTGAAAAGGCAGAAGATGAAACGTCGGTGAAAAAGACATCTAGGGAGATGGGACTGGAGAAGGCAGAGGGAAGAAAAGGAGAGGGGAAAAAAGGGAAGACAGGCAAGAGAAAGCCAATGCCTACTGAAAACATGAATGAAGGGACCAGAATTTTTTTTCTAATTCTTATGTCTATGAAAAAAAAAATCTGATTGCAAAACAAACGCACTGCAGAGCAAGCACTACCCAAATAGTGGCCACAACATCCCCACTGAACCAAGCCCTCAAGCTTGGCCTTAAGTGGCCCTAATGGCCCTGACCAGCCTCAAAAGGATCCTGGATTAAGAGGCATCACCATCACTCTAGAGACAAATAATGCATCTGTCTGGAAATTGGCAAAGTCAGGGAGAGGTTAGCATGAATTTTCACAATTCTGTACAATCTTCCTGATCCTGGAACTGGCAGGGGAAGATGGCTCTGGGAAAAGGTTCACACCAGGGCTCTGTGATTGGAGGGGCAGTAAGGAACAGTTTACACGATGTTGGACTAGCTTTTGGGAGTCACAGGCTCAGCTCTCAGCTCTGCCGCAGGCTTCCTATGTGACCGTGAGCAATGCACTGTGTCTCTGCACTGTCTTGTATGTGAGCAACGCTGCAAAACCTACAGTGTAGAAAACTAAGTTAGTCGTATGTACTGGGCTAGGACACTTCTGCTAAAGGGAGAGGGGACAAATACCTCAGCAATGTATTTTTCACACCCTAATAATATCGCTTCCATATTCTGTGTGTTTTCATGGCTGTGTTTTACAGCCAGATTTGCTCCCTCATCCTCTCCAGGCCATACAAATCCTGCTCAAACAGCTTCAGTTCGTGTATCATGCTGCAGTCCACACAACTCTTAGGGGCCCCTCACTGGACTTTCTCCAGCTTGTAAACGTCTCTCTCGTGACGTGGAGCTCAAAACTAGACACAGTGTCAGACGTGGCCTCACAAAAGGGAGATGAATGCTTTCTTCCATCCCTTGGCTATGCTTTTGCTAATACAACCCAAGATGCCATTGTTTTTTTATAGTTGCATTGATAGCCTTTCTTACACTAAAGAGTCTCAGAGGGTAAGGAGTGTCAAAGACGGAGAGTGTATAAACCGGGGATTCCCCCTCCAGCCTCTCAAGGGAACTGTCAGACATTCATTTAAGACAGTTTTGTGTAAGAGCATGACAATGAGGTGAGGTTGTTGTCTGGATTTCATAAAGTGATTTGCAAACAAACTGTTTTGAAACAATCCCGTCCCTACGGAGCTTAGCAATGCTCAGTTCCATTCCCACTGTTGCTAAGGAGAGCAGAGGATGGATATTCAGAATCTTTGACAAGCATTGGCAGGCCATGATCTAAAGGTGTCTCCTTGACTTCATAGTCAAGTATTGTCTACACTCATAACAGGAAATGAACAGCCACATATGTCTCTTGCATTCTTTAGATTTTTAGCTTTACTTTTGGCATTCACTGACGCTACGCTCTCTGTGTCAGTGTAGGGAGTGGAGGACAGAATTAGGTCCCAGGTATTTAACTACAAGCTCCTGTGCCTCAGGTTTGGAATCACAAATGACTTGGCAGAAGCCAAGAAGACATTTGGTTTCCTTGTCAGAATGCAAGATTGAAGAAGGAAGTAAGAATCTCTTCCAGCTGTTGGGTAACTGAGAGGGAGACTGAGGCTAAAACAAATACTGTGGGAATCTCTGGGGTTTATTTATTTTTGTATATATTTATGTATGTGTACATATATATATATATATGTAATGCGAACTGGAATTACAGTCAACTGTAATGACCAATCCCAGCTGATGAAATAGCTGTCACTGGAAAAAAATCCTAAAAACAAACAACCAAGTATGCAGCCACAATCGGAGATTTCTTTCTTCTCTCTAGCCAAGCTCTGCATCCAGCTCAGCCCAAAAGCATGTTTGTTTTGGAAGCCGTAGCCTGCTGAAAATTGTTTGGCCAAAATCCAAGGGGCCAATAAGTCCAGATGAGCTGAACAAGCTGTGTCCTTATAACATGAGATGTGAGCATATTATTCAATCCTGGATTGAATACATGCATGCATATAATAGTTGTGGGTTTTTTGTTACAGGGTGTGGACCAAAATGCCTTGAGGGGGACTAAATTCCTGTCCTCTAAATTAACTGTTTGCAATTCACAGTTTTGTTGTGTGCTCTTGATTTCACGGACCAGAGCTCACAGCACTAGAATAGCTCCTCTGAGGACAATGTGACCGTAGCGACTTACGTCAAATAAGAAATCATTAGTGATAATGTATAAACCAACAGAGTTGGTTGCAATTGTCTTTGTTTCAGTGCTGTCAGGAGAAGAGCATCTGTTATTTTCTTAAATATTTGTTATGAGAACTGATCCATCCTGAGTCATTTCAGGTGATTGGAGCCGAGCTTTTTTCCCTAGGGTTACTGTGCCCATGACCTGGGCCCAGGGCTCACTGCACCAACACAGATGCTACAGTTCACTGAAGAGACAATAGATCTGCTGCTAAAACATAATGAAGGTAGTTATGATAAGCAGCAAAGGCATCATTCAGTGAGATTGTAATCTTTTTCAATAGCAGTTTAACTACCTCATTTACCCAGTGGATAAACCAGCTTACACGGGGTCAAAACACAAGTGGCTACTGCAAAGTAGTGGACACGTGAAAAATCCTCACCCTACCTTGACTCTTGGCAATGTTTCTGTGCAGCCTGAGCAGGCTGAGCTGATGGAAACAGCAAGGAGCACAAGCAACTTATTTGATTCTAACCTTGATCTTGCATGATACATGGTCCCTTAGTGAAAATTTGTTAAGTACTTCTGCACTTCAATAAGTTATTAACATCTAGTTAACCTTGTGCAAAAGCACTAAATCCCAGTGCTAGGCTAACAGCAATGTCAGGAAATAGGAAACTTTACATAAAACAAAGAGTTTTACCAAAATAAAACAATCAGTCAGACTACTTTTAGCCACTTTGCAGTGTGATACAATAGGAGATTGATGCACGAACTTATTTTCTTGTCAAGGATGTATATCTGGATCCTCAGTATTCCTAAGGACCTCAGAAGCAAGCACACCAGGAGAAAGAATACACTTTTTTAGATAAGACACACTACCTGGGTAGGCAGGTCAACAGGACTGGTGTGCCAATGACAGGCAAATTTCAGCACCTGGACAGGTAGGCTGCAGACCTTCCATGCCAGCTCACCAGAAAACAGCATTTTGCAAAAGCAATGACTAGAACAATAAAAATGTGGCATAGGGAAGGGACATGTATGGGGGCATGTATGGGTACCACATTCTGCAAACCTTGAACAAATCTGAAGGCATGGTATTGTAGATTTTAAAAAGAAACTCACTGACTTCAGATTTTTCAGACAAGGATAACATCAAATACTATGTATTTTCCATAAACTTATAACAATCAACTTACAGGTCTACAAGCCACTTGGATGACTGTGACATTTCTTCTGCAGTAATTTTCTGGTCATTGGCTGTCATGAAGGTGTTAAATTGAATTAATTTCCATTCTTTCCCCAACAATGGACATTGAAAGCTAAATAAACCATGGGTCTTGAGGTGACATCAGTGTCAAAAAGTCCTATGTCCAGGCTAGGCATGTGGACTAGCCAGGCTCTGTCATGTAAGAAGGTCCATGAGGGTGTGGAAAGACTAATATGGAAGGGTTTGGATTTAGTTGGGTTTAGTTTTATTTAAAAAACAAAAAAAAATTGTTAGGTTGAATTTCTAAGTTTAAAAAAAAGTCAGCCAGCAAATCTTTGGTTTTGGAAAATTGAGTGGTTTGATGGGAGTCCAAAACTTCAATAAAGATGATAAAAACAGCCTGCTTGTCTTCTTTGAAATAGAACATGTTTCCCAACCATCCCTGGCTTGACACCAGCTTGTGCCAGCTGTGAAAATGGCCAAAGATCAGTAGGGCCCAGGTGCAGGATCAGTGTCCCAGCAGCTGATGAACCTATGCAACCAGCGTGCAACGTGTCACGTAAGTTCCTTCTTGCCACCAGCGTGACAGGCTAAGAAGGCAACACGAACAGCTATTTTGTCTGCAAAGAAATACTGTAGCTGCAAATCTACTTGAAAAAGCCGTGCTGTGATGGAAAACCTGGATCAGGGGCAGAGTTCAAGACAAATCTTCGCCAGATTTCCATCAAATCTAATTGATACTTGTCCATGGGCTTCAGGTGCTCTCATCACAGAAATACCTCCAACAAACAGACCCCATCTTCTGAGCCAAGCTGAGCTAACATGGCTTTAGGTGAAAAAAATAAGTCACTGTTACCTTGCCCTGCTTTTTACCAATGCCTATCTCCACGTTGCTTTAAAGGAGTTAAGAATCATTTATTAGCACTGTAGTAGCTTGGGAAACCTTTCTGTTTTCCTTTCATTTGAAGCACTGGGTACAAGAGCAATGCCCCATCAGGGGCTTCTTCATTTACTGCTGAGGTGTTCGGATTAAAGAATTACTCTTAAAACCTACAGAGCAAACATTTCGCAAATCAAGTTTTAGTTCCAAAGGGATCCCACTAAAAATTAGTCTCAGAGCTAAAGAGCAATATGTGCAATTGCTCCAAGGCAATTGTAAACGTACCAGTCACGTGCTATCAGCAACAGGGCCCTTGACAAGTGATGAGGTTGTCTACGTATTTTTTCTTTTGACAATCCCCCCTCCCTCTTTGCATTTTCCACTCTTCATTTCTTTAAGCTAAGCCTTTCCATCTCTTCCACCAGAGTTGATTGAGGCACATGAACTCAAGAGACTGGAGATTAAAACTAGGTTAGAACTAAGTTTGCTATCTAGTCTCATCTTCTAACAGAGGAAATCATTAGTTTGGTGGAAACTGTCAATAAATGCAGTGGCATACAGTACAATGGCCAACAGCATAGAATCAGAGAAAGATTTAGGTGGGAAGGGGCCCCTGGAGATCTCTAGTTCAAGCCAAGATAACAGCAGCACCAACTCCCAAGCTAGACCAGCTTGCTTAGGACCTTGCCCACTTAAGCTTTAGCTGTCTCCAAGGCTGTCCCCTACAGACTCTCTGGGCATCTATCTGCTCAAGTGCTGCATCTCAGGGGAATAACTTTTAACTTCTCTACAACCAAAATTTCCTTTGCTTCAGCTTGTGACCACAGCATATTTTACCCCAGATTGCTGATACTTCTGCTCAGTCTTAATGGATTTTGGCCTACAGGTTTTGTACAGGAATTGTATGTTACAGTGGGCTGTTTCAGAAGACCATTTGGAACAAAGCACTATCCATGAAGATGGCTGGGAACCAATTCTCTCAGCTTTTGCCTCTTTTTTTTTTTTTTTCCTGACCAAAGCAAAAGGTGTGTTGCACATTCTGATACTGCTTTATTAGTTTTAAATCCTCCCTTTTTCAGTGCCATTCGTTAACCTAATGTCACTCTGTTTGGTTTGCAAACACCACTGAGAAATGCTTAATAGTTGCATTTCAAATCTGTTTCTCAGAATCTTTTGTAACATCAGGGCATCTTTTAAGTCTTGCAAGACTGTTCTTTGTTTCTTTACATCTAAAACCAAAGTGATGCCAGAAAGGTCCATTTTTAAAATGTAATTTCTTCCTCAGAAAAAAAAAAAAACAAACAACAACTCAGAACTTGTATAGTCACTAAAGCTCAGGTGCTGAACTGTGGAGGGAGACTGGTAAGATTAGACTGCCCAGACATTATCTTCAGTTATGTCTAGACCAAATATCATTGCTGTATAGTTGAAAACTTAAGGGTTGTGGATAGTGTACCTATTGTTTTCCTCCCCAAAACAGATTTGGAAACATAAAGTAAGAAAATTATGATTTGAAAAAAAAAAAAGAGTGCCTTTAAAAATGTTTGTTTATGTTTATAAGGCTATCATCTCCATCCCTCCTGCTCCCTGTGTAAGGGCATGCATTTCTCAAGAGAAAGCTCATATTGCAGCTGAGAAAGCAAATGTCCTTTGAAGACCACAAGTAGTTTGCCATGCTAGCATTTCACAGTGTCAGACTCCAGACTAAGTGCCACCAACCCCTACAGATTTTTTACAAGAGACAAGGAGTTCAGACATCTGAAGAACTATCTGTAAAGCTGAGTTCTCTACTTCATGTGTGTGGTGTGCAGGAGAAAAATACTTCCTTGACCAGCTCAATAGCAACACGATTTCAGCAGCATTTGGCTACCAGGGTTTGGATTCAGTAAGCGGCCATAATCAAATGTGATAAAAGCATTAATAAATTGAAGGTCCCATCAACCCTGAGCATCCAGATGCTTCTGTTTCAAGCCTGAAAAAACAACACAGGAAAAGAAGACTTCCCCAAGGGCACATTTCTATTTATACTGACTTTGTTTCCAGTACTAAGAAGAGCTGGACAGAAGTGAAAGTCAACAGAGGCGCTGTGGGCAAAGTGCTTCACAAATAACTGAGTGCCAGCCTTTAAACCAGAGTGCAACCAAGAGGAGTCTCTCAGAAGCCGCTTCTCATCTTTTCACGCCCTTCCCCTGCAGATGAAAGGGAAGATACTATCTTTAAGTTTTAACATCTTATTGATTCTTTGCCTACAATCAAAGAGCAACAATCAAAGGACACCCAGACAAAGCGCGCAGAGATCTCCGTGTGAGAGCTCAGATTGAGCTGAGCTGTCTAGTTTTGAGGAGAACAAAACACCTGAGAGTTGACACAAGTAAGTGTGTAGGGTTGGAATTGACTTGAAACTCTTTCACTCTTACAGTACATTAGATGAAATTACAGGTTGGACACCAAGTGGTTTTAAATATATGTATCTAT
Source organism: Gallinula chloropus (assembly GCF_964237585.1). Lineage (NCBI taxonomy): Eukaryota > Metazoa > Chordata > Aves > Gruiformes > Rallidae > Gallinula > Gallinula chloropus. Next base: position 67,255,367 of record NC_140085.1, read on the forward strand.
TTATGCTGCAGATTATCAAGAGAACTTAATACCACAAGGCATGGAGAAAGGGCATTTGGTTCAACCACCTGTGCTGCTCAGGCAGATTCCCTCAGAGTTTGTTCATGTACAAAGAGCAGCAGCTGCCACAACCAAATGAGAAAAGAGGTCTGTCTTCACGCCCTCTTCCTTCGCTTTCTTGGTGTGCCCCTTCACACCCATACCTTCCACTTTGACCACTTTCCCCCCAACTTACTCCTCTGCTGGGACCTACCCTCATATCCCCACCAACATTAGTCATTTGTCTCACTCTTAGGACAAGGACATCCTCTCATCTACCGACCACCAAGGACATTAGATGATCTGTGGGGCTGGTTGTGTCCAGGTGCTGACTTGAGCTGCGGGAGAAGCAGGTCCCCACATGTGAAAGGGTCTTCCCACCCCCAGAGGAATGAGTGCCATTTCAATAAAGTAGAAGCACCTCTCTGGAAACAGAGGGCATCAGCAGCTCACATCACAGATTGTAACCATTCTATATTCCACAATACCTAAGAAAATTCAGACCCTTTAAAATGACAGAAACACTCTGTGTGCAGAAAACACAACCTTTTAGGGACTGGTTCTGCTTTGACTGGGAGCCCTGCCAAGGATCTCAGCTGGAGGAGGAATGAGGCCCTTCATTTCAGTCAGAGCAAAACAACACAAACAGCATCACAAATGCCCAGCTGGGACATATACAGGCAGGGAATTTTGATCTCTTATCTACCTCCTCCTCAGAATACAGTGAAATATTGGGGGTCTCTCTTTCTGTCTGTCATTCTTGCATTCAGTTTTGAATGCCCATAATCCCTAAAGGCCACTGGTAAACAGCTGCCCACTCCACCCACTCCCCCCCACCTCCTTGTTTTGGACTTGGGAACCAGAGCTGAAAGTTTATGCCAGTCTTCTCTCTGACTGGAAAGAAAAGTGCCATGAAGAAAAGACAGTCACTTCTCAGGAAGACCTTCCTGTAGAGAAAGGCATTGAGGAAGCTATTCTAGCAATATCACCATCTGATCATGCCTGTGCAGGTGGCTTAGCACTTCTGAAATTTGACGTGGATTTCCAAAATCTCTACTGTGTAGAAAAGTGGGGTGGCAGGGCAGAGGGGTGGGGGGATGGGGAGGGAGTGGAACAGAAGACCCAAAACAGTGTATTTGGCAAGCACATTGCAGAACTGCTAGTACATACTGCGGTCCCAGAGCCAGTGGGCTGTGCTTACCTCATTTGTTTCACGTAGGTGAACCTAGCCAGGATGTTTTCTTTAGCCGTGGGCAGTGTGACAAGAATGGGACATCCAAATAAGGTCACTCAGGATGTGTTTAACAACACTGGGTAAAGTCTGTGGCAAAGGCTCATGCACACACGTACACACAGAGCATCCACTGTACATACTGTCGACTCAGTGCGTCATTATTCCTAGAATAACTTCTGGAGAGGCACTCCACCCTTGTATTTCCAACACCGAAGATGTGATTGTCCCAGAGTCAGTTATTACAGTGATTTTAAGGAAGAGGGGGGAGAGGGAAGGGCCCCTGATTTCTCTGACCTCTTTGAAGAGATGCAGTGCAAAAGAAACTATGAGGAGCAGTGGTATTTTCAAATCTGTCAGACCAAACTCCCTGCTGATCTTTGACACAGCAGACAGCAAGTGGCTTCCTGGGGCCATCCCAGAAACCCAGATAGCACCAAGTTCTACCAAAGGACAAGCCATACACCTGTTTAAATATAAGTCAATATGCTTTGTTAAGCAACACTGCTACAGGTGCTTCTGCATGATGAAAAGTAGCCCAGCACTGTGAGGCAACGTGCATTTTTGCTAGTAGGTGAACCCTGCAACCCCATTACATTGAGTAGGAAACTTTTGTTTGTTCGTTTGTTTTTTACCTGCAAACTTTTGACGGTGCAAAAAGCACTTTCAAGGGGGTCTACAGATGGTAACTGAGGGCAAATCACTTGTAGTAGCTTAAATTTGTTGTAGAAACCTCGCCTTTCCCTTGTAAGTCCAACAGAAGAAATGACTGCTAGCAGCTGGACAAGGGATGAGGTGCAGCTGCTGAGATCAGGGGGTTACAGGTTTGAAACAGTTTGAAACTTTTGATCAGAAAACACCCTAAAGCTGGGGGAAAAGCAGATCCCAGGCTGCTCCCATGACCCAACTCAGTTCCTTCTGTGTACAGATTTGGGTATAGTTTTTAGTTAAATGATCATATTTAAATAAATTACAAAACTTTCTACTGAACATTTTCTTTGCTCATGTTCTTTTATTGATACTGATTGTTTTGTGTCCTGTTTGCTACATGTCCTGGGCTAGTACTCCTAACACACCCTACACCATCGAGGTACAAGCATCACAGCTGTCACTGTGGAGGCACCTGGCCTAGCTGAACACCCATACCAATCAGCTTGGGCAGATCTGTGCTGCCTCTGAAACAAGGAGGCAGCAGGAGCAGCCCTGGGATGGAGGCACCACAGGGAGAGCAAGAGGAGTGAAACCTACTAAGGGGCAGAACATCAATAGTTTCCTCAAATAAATTTCAGCCTGCAAACTGGGGCCTGTCTTATCTGTCTTTTCCTTTCAACCTTGATCTGAAATGAGAATTTCCTCACTATACCACCGTGGGTCTCTGAGATGCACCACAGGTGGTACCTTGGGGCCACCTCCCAGCTGCCTTTGCAGGGTGCTTCCAAGGCAAAGCTTTGAGCCACCATGACACTGGCTGTGTAGCACCCCTGCAATGGGAAAGTGGGAAATGTGGCAACATGGCCAATCCTGATGCTAGAAGTGTCTGCATTCAGTTCTAAGATGTAGGTTAGCCCTGCCTTTTCCTGGCAGCATGCATCCAGCTCCACAGGTACTCACAGTGCTCTTTCCACACCCACTTTCTCTCCTGACTGCTAAAAAGTGTGGGCTCCTCCAGAGGAGAAATTACCCTATTTCCATGTTTGAGCAACATTCAGCACCAGCTGAATTATTCATTTGGACCAAGGTAGCAGTTAAAGAAGAGCAGATCTGAATTAGATCAAAAATTTTTGGTCTTCAAACTCAGTTCTCTTTTTTCCTTCCCTCTAAACCAAGCAAAACCTGTAAGACTCTGTTACTAATTCTTCACTGAGAACTGAGAAAAGCTGTTTAATTGGCCAAACATCTCAGAACAACATAGAAACGTGTGTGGCAAAAGTCACAGAAATACCTTTACTATTGATGCAGCAGCATGGCAAGATGAAAAAAGAAAGGTTGTCATCACTTCTGTTAGGCTAAGAGAGGGCTGAAAGGGTAAGCAAGCTTTCATGCACCTGGTTACTCCATCAACAGCTGAATGGGCAGGAGAAAGTAAGTGGAGTACTAAGGGAAGGAATAAACTGATCAGCCTGTAATTAAAAATAAACAATAAAAAAAGGAGTGGAGTGTGAAAAAATCCACACAGGGTGGGCATATTTAGGTTAAAACAAACAAGCAAGGTCCATGAAAAGGCAAAATTTGCATTATCATCCTCAGGAGCAGAGGCACAGGTAAATTCACGTTATCCTGGCGGCTTTGACAGGACTCAACAAAGTCTGAAGTTTTGCTGAGCCGATGGGAAGCAGCTGCAAATGCCAAACTGCTTACTCACGTGAAAGTCGCCTTTGCTTCTTTGACATCTAAGAAAATGAAACAGCTGCTGACAACTGGCATGGGCTGAAAGGGGGTTTGAGTAAGTTTTTCAAACATCTCAGAAACGTTTCTCTACAGCTAAGGCAGCAGAGAGAGATTGGCCCAGCGTGTAATGGCAAGCACAGGGAAGGACCAGCACATCATGGCAAGCACAGGGGAAAAAAAGGTGATGAATATGAACTATCAAGCCAGCAAAACTTCATTCACAAAGGAATCACAAAAAAATTCCAAGGGGACACACTATTCTGTAAGTGCCCCTTTTGCAGACACTGTTGCAACTGTTCCTGACGTACACACAGCCCCATTTCCACAGCAGCCTAGTGAAAGGGGGCAAAAGAAAAATGAAGCAAGCAAACAGCAGCAAAACCCCCAAACATTTGTTTTAACACCAGAGTGGAAAAATATTGGTGGGTAGTTTCAAAAATAGATAGACACATGGCTTTGAAAAAGAGAAGGAAAAAAATCACCCTCCTTTCCTTCCGAGCTATCTTCTGAGTGAAAGTGAAGGTATTATTTCAGATGTTACAAGCAGTAAAACATCTGTGGCCCACGCTGCCTCTCAGTGAAGACAGCTTTGTCAGTCCTCTCAGTTTAAGGTATGACCCTTATACACTTTGGCTAAAAAATGCTGTCATTTGCACAGGTGTATATACACTGACGCAAGTCTCTCGATTTACTCAGGTGTGACAGAAGAATTTGGCAGGGTTTTGCTAATTTTAAACAACAGCAACAACAACAACAACAAAAAACACACAAAAATTTCAGATCCACTTTTACAGTTGGTTACAGTTGTACCAGTCCATAATATGCTCAGTGCTGATGGCACTGCTCCACAGCTTGGTTATGGAACTTGAGAATTTTGCACGCTGTGTCCAACTAGTGGCTAACTGAACCTAAGACTGCTATGGCTAAAATCCTCAGGTTTCTTTAAAAAAAATAAATTTAAATATATACATATGTATATATATTTGGTAGTCTTTTCAGTTTTGCATTAATTTTTGAACAAAACCTCTGGTTTTATGACCTGTTACTCCTACTGATCATGATTGATTTACCCATATACACAGTGTCCCACCAGTACAGCATTTTCACACGAAAAGTAGAACCTTTTTTATTTTTCTTCCTTCTTTTTTAATGGGAAAATTTGTTTGTAAAGCCACAGAATGTTGCCAGGACACTTGAAAAGCAGGTATTGTGTCTTGGAACTTGTTTCTTTTTTAACATCGCTGGACATTTATTACTTCACAGCTTGGTCATGTCCCTTTGTAGTTCCTCCAGACTTGTTTGCTGCACCATGAAGTGATAAAAATGTGCTATTGTGAGTGACTCCAGGTTTGGTTCATTTCTGAGATCTGCTGGCCACGCTAACCTGCACAGCTCTGCAAAAGGCTGCCAGTCAAATGTGCAGTGCAGGAACAAGCGTGCAGTTTCCAGGTGTTTTACAGGCATTTTTCAGCTGCTTGGGAAACTTTAAATTATTTAAGCAACTCAGAATGGGGCAGGAGAAATAAAAGGGACAGCTTATTTGAAGTGGGTTGTGCTCATATCAAGATTTCTTTGCTTACATGGAGTGACACAAATATCAGCCCAACAGGCTCACTGCTGAACTTAGGCTATAATGAGGGAGGGGGTCAGGCCCAGGACAACCCAATACCAGCTTTTGAAACATTGGCAAAATATTTTAGCAGCATTTGATATTTCCATTAAGTCAGAATGCATTTTGGAAACTGAGGTGGGGGGGAGGTGGGGAATCTGAATAAACCTATCCAAGGAAAAAAAAAAAACCAAAAAACCACCAAAAAAAAAAAAAAGATAATTCGGGTCTGAGAGGTCATTCCCTTCAGCAAAAGTAAAGTTCAGCGGATTGCTCTTCCTGGACCTGACAGTAGGGGCGTGGGAAGCTTTCAGATGTCACAGGGTTGTAGATAACATTTGAACATATGATTAGCTTTCGTGAGCTGTCTTTAGAAACCTTACATTTTTCCCCCCCGCACCTTAGCCAGAGATCCTTCCCTTGAGGTTTCAGGACACTTAAAATGTTGCTTTGACAGAAATCAAGGATGTGGAGAAGTTTTTCCTGTGTGATGTCACTTTGCTGCCCTTTATAAGCCTCTGCAGAGAAGAAGGGAACCTATCTGAGGACTCACCCTCCAGACACAGGCGACGAAGGGAAAGCGACGAGCAGAGAGAAGTCTCACCTTGCAGGTACCCACCAAGAGCCAGGAACAGCCAGCCATGCCACCGAGCGGTCCCGATAGCTGCCTGGGGTACCTGCTGCTGCTGCTCTGCAGCCTGAAGGCTACCCTCGCCTTTCCCAACTCCTCTCCGCTGCTGAATCCCAGCTGGGGGAATGGAGACCGCCTGTTGCACCTCTACACAGACACAGAGAGGAACAGCTTCCATCTCCAAATCAATGCTGATGGCTACGTTGATGGTGTCCCTCATCAAACCATTTACAGTAAGTGGCTTGCTATGGACCCTCGGTCTTCATGGGAGCAGGGGAGGGAGAACAAGGCTTTGGTTTCCTCACTACCTATAGAAAATCCTTAAGCAGGCAGGCAGAGGAACATAGCTATGGGATGGAAAATAGGTGTAACTATAGTCCTTTTTTTTTTTAACAAATAAACCAGTTTCCCCAAAGAAATCTAGTGGATGGGGAATTACATTCCTTGCCTAAGAGGAATAAAAGCCTCATGGTTCCTGTAACACTCCTGCAAGCAAAACCTACTTGAATTATCCTTCACTTCATGATTTTACCCACAGCTTCTTGTGGAGGTTCCTGTTGGAGGTCAGTGATGATTTTCCCCAAACAGCTGCTTCCCACTGCGGTGACAGAATTGCCAAAGGAACTGCTCCGAGGGAAGTCACTGCAGCAGTGATGGGAAACTGATAGGATCCATAAAACCTTGATTTTTGGGACAGAGAGCTGAAAACTACTAAAAGTAACTCTAATGTGCCTAGAACATGGGTAGGGAAAGATTGATTAGAAAGGGGAAGATGATGAAAAGCCAGACAGTCAGAAAAGAAGTGCTAAGCTTTGGGGTTCGTAAGAAGTAACTGTTCCCTGCAGTAACCAAGAGGTTCTCAAATTGTCTCATTGTAGTTTATTTTCATGGAAAACTAAGGTGTACTTCCCGTGCTGAACACCTGGCCCAAACATTCTAGTTAGTAGGAAAATGAAGGGGAGGAAGGGGTGGTGGTTAAGACTTAGGGTTCTTTCACAGCATTTCAAAAGTACTTTTCTTTTAGCAGCACTCAGATCACAAGTAGCCAGGCATCATAAAGTAATATTTATTATTATTATTATTATTGCTGCACAGCATCTTCTTCAAACATGCAATTAAAAATGGAAGCATATGCAATGATGTTTTTATATAAGCATACCCAGAGAAAAGGAAGTTTTTAAAAGTTATAATGGAATCAAGTCCTGATATTTTATTTTATTGGGTTTACTAATGAAACACTTGCAGGAATGCTTGTGCTGTTTTCTTGTTATACTTCCTGCATATTTAAAGGTTTTATAAAACTCATTTTAGGCATGTTGGTCAAGAAACAGTGTGATCTTTTAGAGAATAACAGGCAGCCAAACCATGTTTTTCCAATGTCTGTCACAAAGCCAATGCACCGGTATTTGGAAGGGTAGAGAAGGAAGGGTGGAAATCAGGCAATGAAAGGGGTCACGAGAAGGAGAGTGAATGAATCTCAGCTGAGGCACCACTGTACCACTGAGATACCAGTTAAATGAAGAGTGAAAAGTTCTGCACCAGGGCTGCAAGAACCCCCTGCAGCCACACGGGCACCCAGGGTTACAGTGGGAACCCAGTCAGACAGAAGTCACCCACTCTGAGGGGAAGGCAAACCACCTACTGTGGTCAGCAGGTCAAAGGAACCTTACCATTCCCACTTTACTCAGCATCAGTGAAACTGCTCTTAGAGCACTAAAGGAGGTTAAGCATCATCTATACAAACTCCCATTGGTAGTGGCCAATACAGAACTAAGGACAGTGGTCCCAGAATGGGGTTTGGGACTTCAGAAGGGATGTTAGGGAAAAAAAATTGTCTTTAGGAGGTTAATGCAGCACTGGAACAAGCCACCCAGACAGGTGGTGGCATCTCCATCCTGGGAGATTTCCAAGGCTCAGACAGGCAAAGCCACAATTAACCTGATTTTGGGTGAGCAATAATTCCAGTTGTCATGGGAGACTGGTTCAGAACTCCAGAGGACACTTCCAGCCAGAGTATGTGTGGGTCTGTAAGGCAACGGTGCTGTGTCAGACTGGGTCCTGGATTTGACATCTTTGTTGTTCTAAATAGGTGCCCTAATGATCAAGTCTGAGGGTGCTGGCTTGGTAATAATCACAGGCGTGAAGAGTGGACGCTACCTATGTATGGACATGAAGGGGAACATTTTTGGTTCGGTGAGTAAGTTTTACTAAGGCTCAAGACCAAAACAGGCGCAGTCTGCTACTGTGGTGCCCGTTTTCTTAGCCGGGACAAATCCATACACCTACAGCAGGAAGATGTAGATATAAGTGAGCTGAGGACTTGCCACTTGGGTTAAATTTTTCTCTTTTCTTTGATTACATATGGAGTTGTAGAGCTGACATAAACCACCTGAGCTCCTGCTTGGGTAAACGAGGATAGAATGAGATCTAGTGATGGACCCATCTGAATTCCTGCTGTAGCTTACAGCCATGGGTTGGGAGTAGTTCAAGCAATGCAGCATTCTGAAAGAAAACAGTGCTGTCATTATACCTTCGTAATGGAACTCTGACCTTCCTTTGACTAATCCTGAATAGTCTGAGTTGCAGACCTGGCAGGTCAGAAAAACGACTGCTGTAAGATCTTGTCCCCCTTTCCATCTCTAATTGGCACTTGTCAGTCACCAAATCCCTCTGCTCACAGGTGTCCTATTTTTTTCCCCAAGCACTACTTCAGTCAAGAGGACTGCATGTTCAACCACAGGACACTGGAAAATGGATATGATGTGTACCAGTCTCCCAAACACAACTTCCTGGTTAGCTTAGGCAGAGTTAAACAAGCTTTCCTCCCAGGGATGAATCCACCTCCATACTCCCAGTTTTTGTCCAGGAGAAATGAAATCCCTTTGTTTCGATTCAACACACCCGAGCCCCACAGAAATACTAGAAGTGCAGATGTTGATCCAATGGATCCTCACCAGATCCTGGCCCCACAGAGAAAGATCTCTGCGTTGGGATCTCAGTTGCAGCAGCAAGCAGATTTCCCCCACGTGCCCAGGGAGCCCGTGAGAATCAACCAGAACGACGTGGTTAACCCGGACGACCCTCACGCTATGATGGATGCCAGGAGGTACGCCAGCCCGCGCTTCTACATTACCAGATAACTCGGCCTCCCCCGTGGCAAGCTGAAGACACAGGTAGAAGGAATGGTTTAGCACGCTCAGTCTGAAGGCCTAAATGGCTCTTAGAAACCTGAAAGACGTTGGGAAAGAATCCTTCCTTTCAAATTTTGTCCCCAGAGATGGCAGTTTAGTGAAAAAAAAACCAAGTTGGATGTTTTCTAGTTGGGGATCTGTTCTACTGGAAAGAAGGTACCTTTTTATTATTTAAAAAAAGAATAATACAAACCAAACCTTGTAGGGTCTGAGTCACCTTAGGTATGCATCAGTGAAAAAAAAAGAATTCCCTTCAACCAACCAAGAAACTGGTGGTGTGCTACTGATGTGACTGGGAAGAGACCTGGAGCAGCTGAGATGCCAAAAGAGACAGGGGATCCTCTTACTAGGCCCACCCCTGGCTGTGCAAGCACAGCAGGCAAACTGACTGATGGTGTGGTTTATTATCATATAAAAATTACTATATAAGTTTTTAGCTGTTAAATTGGAGCTGCAGTTCCTTTTCATGCACACGGGAGTGAAAAAGTGACTGCTTTGTTGCTGTAAGTGCAGCACATGTGGAAAACTGGAGTAGCTGACAGGAGAACGGGATAAAATCAAAGGTCTTGTGTAGAAAGAGTCATTTCTGACACTTAGTGAATCTGAGGTGATGTTTGGGGAAGAAAAGAGGAGAGTCTCATTGTTCTCTCAGATGATTCTATAATTCTGTTCTGTGATTTTTTCAAGTCCTTCTCGATCACATTTGTCTATTTGCTAAATTCTAGCATCACAATATGGAAATATAATGTAGAGACAGGCAGTAGTTTTGCATATTTCCAACCCAGAGAGAAGTACCAGGATTACTAACAATCAATAGCGTGTTAAACAGGATGATTTGTTTTGCACACTGCTGAATTATGCAGGGGCGGGGGAAACACCCAAGAATTATGCCTTATGTGTGTCAAACTCTTAGTAGCTCATGGAGACTCTCATCAAATGAGTGAAAATGAAATTTCTATTTAGGAGAACCTAAGATTAGCATCCATGTTTCTATTTACTTCTGAGCAGGCATCAGATGCATTGTACTTGTAAGAGTGAAATTACTTTAATAATAATCAGAAGATCTGTAGTGTTGACAAAACCTTTTCCCTAGATTGGTGTATACATTTGAAGTTTACAAATCTTTACCTAAGAGTATCTGCATGGCAGAGCATTTCCTTGTCATTTAGGTGTCAAATTGTTAGCTGCTAGAATTCAGTATAGCTTGATTTGGTTTAATGGAGCTGTGTTCATTTTCAAGAGGATCTGGAAAACTGTGTACATACCATTTTTCTTCTTAATTCTTTCCATTTGATTCAAGCTTCTTGTAATCTTACACCTGTGTAGTTCTGAAGAAGTTATCCTTGATGTACTCCTCAGAAAGGAATAGTGAGGTACCAATGAGCAGCAGGAGGAAAAAAAAAAGCAGCAAACCAGTGTGGCAGATACTTGAGAAGAGTTTTTTATTTTGGTGTGTGTGCATTTTCTGCATGTTGAGATGCAGATTCTTCTGTTTTGTCTATTTAGTATATTTAACAGCCTGACAGCAGTCTGAAAACGGTACGATTGTCACAAATGCACTCATAGCACTAATGCAAAAGACTTTAGGCTGGAGTCTCCTGTTCTGTCTGTCTCGTGAAGTAATTCACTGAAGCCACTGAGTTACAGCAGTGTCAAAATCAAAGTAAGGTCCCCTGTGTCTCTTGCTTTCATTAAAATTGTTCTGGATTTAGAGCAGGGTCTGTCCTACTGACAGCATTTAAAATAATCTTTATTCCTACATAAGTATATATACAGGATATCACTTTATCTACGACATCCACGTTACGTTAGACAAGTCATAGGGGCTGATTCTGCTGTTAGAATAGTTTTTCTGGAATGTAGTAATTCATAGAAGTTCTTAAGAGTGCAGGACAAGCCAAATGATTAGGATTAGACCAAGACTCCTGTCTTATAATTTATTGATTTTTCATCTTCTAAACTCATTATGGCTTTGATTAATTTCAAAAGGAAACAAGCAATTCTAATGGATTTAGGAGGATCACAGGGTGGGCAGATAGCTGTGTATTTTCTTGCTTATTCAAAACACAGCAAGACTCCTTACCTTGCTGTCCATGCAGTGGAGATGTGTGATTTTATCTATGTGTTCTAGTTTAATAATTTTACTTGATTCCTATACCATTCTTCTTGGCTTTTGTGCTTCGAGAACTCTGGACTGCAATTACACAAGCAGAAGTTTCCACGTCGCATCAATTGTTGTGGATTCCAAGTCCTGCAGCAGTTTGGTTAAATCTCTGTCCCACTTCTACATTTAGACACTACAAGAAGATAAGAAAGTTGCTCACACCACCAATAGCCCACGGATTCAGTCCCTAAGGTCAGAGTGAAAGCACAACAGATTTTGCAACAAAACCCCGTATTTGTAACTATTGTTTGGAAATGTCAGGAGAATTAATTCTTCAAAGGAGATGCTGGCCATCACCAGCTAGTAAGAAAGAGCATTACTTATTTATATTGCAGTATTTATTTATTTATTTGAGTGGGTTTTAAGTCCTACAGAATATTTATAAATATTTATAACAATGTATGATAGAGACTGTTTCCTTTTATAAAAGTACCAATAAACGTTTCCTTCTCTCCAAATGGTGGATTTCACACCGTCTGTTCAAGCTCTCATTCCCAAGAGACTGGAGTAAATAAATGGTACTAGCTGTGTCTGAAAATCTGTGCATTCCACCATCCTCCTCCCCCCACACACACCTTTTAACCTCGTGGATTGCAGCGAGCTGGGTGTTTCATGCACTGCAGCCGTGGAAGTTCCGTGAAGGATGGTGAGAAAAACGCAGGTTTAGTAGGACTAAACTGACTGTCACCTCTACTGGGAAACTTCCTCTGTAACCTCAAAGCAATGGAAAACCCCTGGTCTAGCAGTTCAGTACCACTAGGAAACATTCGTGATCCTGGCTCCAAGACATCAGGGTAAAAGATACTCGATAAATCACCATTACTGCTCACACAAAATAGTCTAACTCAAATCCTATGGCCATGGTCAGGGTCTCAGACTGACTAAAACTGCAGATAAGGTCCCTGTAGTTCTTTCCTGTGGTGGTCCAGGGAGAGCTACAAAGTGACAGGTGTCCTTGGGTCTGACAGACCACCTCCCTGCAGCGCTTCCCCTCGCCACAGATACTCTACAGAGCTCTCTCATAGTCTGCAGTGTCATTTGCATCTGCTGTGGTGCCAATGCCAAGAGAAGCATCATATTGCCACCAAGCACCACAGTAGTGTTGCACTTTGTGGGCAAGAAGACAGTGGGCTTGGGTGGGAGGGTGGTCAGGTAGGTGGGGAACTCTTCTCCAAAATCCCTTTCTCCTCCCATTGCTAAAGTTTCGGTCCATAGACTTCAAAGGGGGAAGGAAGCACAGTATGAATGCGCAATGGGATTGAGGCGTCTGAGAAACTTAATAGGTACCAAGGTACTGGAAAAAATCAGCTTGTATCACCTAGTCTCACACACATTTGACATTTCAGTACTGCCTTGGGACTGTCCAAACTCATTCACAGCAAGGTGTGCACAGGGAAAGAAGAAGGCGGCACGCTGCAGAGCAACTGTGGCCCTAGAAACCATCTCTGCCACTTCTATCTCTTTCCAAGAGCCGGGCAAACACAAAAGCATGTTCTGTTGTCTCTCCTTGTCCAGGAAGCTTTCTCTGTTGTGAACTGAACCCACAACTGGCAAGGAACAAATGAAGAGCAAGAGGAGTGATCCAAAGACTGTCATTTAATGGATCAGGAGGTGTTAATAGGAATTCTTTCTGAGGCTGTTTTCTTCAGGGAGTAACTCAAATAAAACACCAGGCATCTGCAAGGTACCTCAGAACAGCACTGAAGGCAACAGCATGGACGATAGTGGTGAAGGACAACCAATGAAATTCAGATTGCCTGGTCCTTGTTTCCTTCCAGAAGCCAAACCTCCTACAAAAATTCACTTGATCCCCAGGCTCTGGAAAATCTGTTTAAAGTGAAGTGACTCCTCTTCTAGAAGTGTGTGTAAGAAAAAAAATGGAGACTGTGCTTGAGCAGCACTACAGTCCCCTGCAAGGTATTTGCAGGTTGCAGCAGAATTCAGCCTTGATGTGGCAGACACCACGTCACAATTATCGTCTAATGAATCTTTGCCACTGTTTATTATTGCTTACTCATGACCCCACATAGAACAACCTCTCTGTTCCTTTCAGATTCCTGAGGAGAAAAGTGGAGGAGATGCTGGTGTCTTTTCCCTAAGATACAGCGATAGGATGCACGGGAATCACAGAATCACAGAATCATAGGGGTTGGAAGGCTCCTCGAGAGATCATCGGGTCCAACCCCCCTGCCAAAGCAGCTCCCCAGCTCATATTGCACAGATCGGCGTCCAGACGGGTCTTGAATATCTCCAGAGATGGAGACTCCACCACCTCCCTGGGTGGCCTATTCCAGTGCTCTGTCACCCTCACTGTGTAAAAGTTGGCTCAGAGAATGGCTCAAAGCTGCACCAGAGGAGGTTCAGACTGGACACTAGGAACCATTTCTTTACTCAGAGGAAGGTCAGGAACTGGAACAGGCTTCCTAGAGAGGGGGTTGGTGCCCCAGGCCTGTCAATGTTCCAGAGGCATTCAGACAGTCACCATAACAACATTTTAACTTTTGGTCAGCCCTGGAGGGATCAGGCAGTTGGACTAGATGCTCCTTGTAGGTCCCATCAAGCTGAAAAAGTCTACCTGGTTCTGCTGTAGTCTGTTCATTCTGATGCTGCAGGTCTGCTCAGCATCTTCTGAAACCCTGTGTCCAACCAAATCAGGAAGGTTGAGTCCTGCTCTTGCTTTATATCCAATTCAAATATTTAATAGTTTAAGGAATGCTCTGCATTTATTGGTAGGAGCATAAAATCTAAACTCTAAATGGTAATCCATTAAAAACCCACAGGCTTCCTAAAGATGTGGTCAACGCCCCAAGCCTGTAAGCATTTCAGAAGCATTTGGACAATGCCCTAATTAACACGCTTTAATTTTTGATCAGCGCTGAACTGGTCAGTCAGTTACACCAGATGATCACTTTAGGTCCTTTCTGACTGAAATAGTTCTATTCCATTCTTTCCAGACAAAATGCTGCTGGTTTTTACCTGAGTAACTCAAAGTTCTTGATTCATTGGACTCAGGTCGTTGCCTTCCATCTTCAAGGTAGAGCTCCTCCTCAAAAGTGGTGAGAATTACACATAGCGTTGCAGGTGAGATGCCACCAGGGCTCGTACAATGGCATCAATTCCTTCTTACTCTGACAAGACACCTTTCAGGATCAGGCTTGTCTGTCTAAATGCAACACCACCAACTACCCGTAGCAAGTCAGAGCTTAGTGTTACCTCAGGGTATTGTCCTCCGTTGTTGTTTTCAGCAATAAACTTCCAAGCTTGTAGAGAACATGCTTGTCATTGGTATCGAAGTGCCCCAACTTGCAGTCTGTCGTTTCACACCATGTCTTTAATTTCACTCCTTAAATTCACCATTTCTTCCTCTGCATGATACTCTGATCCACCTAGTTGTTGATGATGGTTCCTCACTAACATTTCCACATTCCTGTATTTTCATTCAAAGACATTATTTCAAACTCCCCTATGAGGAACTCAAATACTACCTTTACTCCAGCTCAGCGCTTGACCTCATGACTCATATGCCTTTAGATTTCTTGCATACCTACTTCACCTTTGTTTTATTTTCCTAGCAACACTTATCTTTTCCAGTTGAGGTGATGGTTTCCATCATGGCATTATGTCAAGTGATGAATTAAAATTCACCTAGATCATATTCCATCATTTTTTCTCTCACCTAGACATCAGTTATTTCAACAAATATCTATCACTTTAGTCTAGTATAAACTACTTATGCTAAAAACTCAATTATGTTCCAGGTTTCACTTACCTCTCTTGTCTGCAATTACATTCTCCTTCAGAATTTGTTCTAAAGCCCTGAATGTTAAGGTCAAACAAACAGTGCTGTACAATTACTTTGTTCTCCTTTCTCAAATAAAAAACATATTTTATTTCCTATTCTCTAGTCCTATGGCTCCACACCCAACCTGACAGTTCTATTTAAAATGCTTTCTTACAGATGTGTAATTTTAGATGTGCTTACAGAATTCTGCAATAAAGATTAGTCATTTCCCCTGACAGGAGCATATTAAATTCTTTAATTCTTGGCTTTAAACGTGGTACTTTCCTTAAGCTCATTCCCCTTATCCATCCTCTTTTCTGCTTGTGTTTGATACTGCTGTAAATTGAATCATTCATTTTGGGGATATAATTTAAGACTAAACTCTACTCATTGTACTCACTGCAACTTTCCTGACACTTCTTTCCTTGTTCCCTATTTTGCTATACATGTACCTCAAGATGATTTTGCTATTTAATTTTCAAATTCTCATCATTTCACATCTAAGGCACAATGTTCTGTATGATACAACTTTCTACTCCTTATAGACTCTATCTCCCAAGAATTGGTAACTCATTCCAAGATGATTATTGATCTAATTGGGCCTAGAGACCCTCCCTGTGATTTTTGCCTGTTTGGGATGTAACTTCTGGATAACTTTTACTTCTCCAAATCAAACAAGCAAAGCTCTCCCCCTTTTTTTCCATATGAAGCTCATTTAAGGCTCATAACTATAGCTGACCTTATTAATTTTGTGATTCTTAAGTACAGATGACACTATTAAGCTAATTTTGTGATTCTTGCCCTTCTGAAATCAAGTTCTTCTTGCATCAACTTTTAACTTAAGTAAATTCACTTTTCAATAGCCAGCTCTTCCAAAATGCATTCATACCTATTCATACCTCTTCAGTTTAGCCATGGCTTCATCAGCCAACTGGGCATCACATCCAACACGGCCCTGAAAGGGCTTCTGCCTGGACCTCAAGTGCATTCCTTTAGTCTCTAGTAATTGACAACTCATGGTTTGTGTTTTCATCCTGTGTATCCTTCTGTGTCCACATTCTCAGGAGCCCTGCTATCATTCCCCCGATGGTGCTCTCAGGGGCCCCACTACTTGCAGGTTCTGATAAGTGTATCTTACAGCTAAACATTGTTAGTTTACCTCTGATGTCTAAAAGTATCTGCACACCTGCTGTGTCGACCATTTATTATGGATGGTTCTTGACATGTTCACTTACTCCCAAATACCTTCCCACAACTCCTTCTTGGTGTAGGGCAGTCTGTACCCCTGTCTTCAAGGCCGCCGTGTGCTGAGAATGTGATTACCAAAACCTCTCAGCATGAGTAACTTTCCTGTCTCACAGGAAGGTGGGGATATTGTCAGGGCCTATGCCTTCTGTGAGGAGAGTCAGGCTGCTGGCAGGCCTGCTGCCTTCCCCAACAGCTACCAGCTTCTGGGCTTCAGGTAGGACAGTCGTAGACTGACACGGGCCTCCCTGCACGCCATGAAGTCCCAGCAATGTTTGTAAGTGACACTAGAGTGATCTCAGCACAGAAGACCTGCCCCAGCAGCGCTGGATTTACCACACACACAGAGATCACCTGCTCAGCGGGGCTGCCATAGCCGTGGCTGACAGGGAAACGGCTCACACGCTGCGCAGCGGATCTGTGCTCACGCAGCTGCCATTTGCCTGGGATTACTGTATACCCAAAAACCTCCAGCTCATGGCCAAAGCCCTCACCAGAGGGACACATCTGGGGAAAATCTGACGTATTTTAGGTCCAGGCGTGTGGGCTGCGTGTCTGAGGCAGCCTCATGAAATACCAAAAGCTTGGATGAAGAATGCATTTGACCTGAATGCTGTACTGAAAAACAAAACAAACAAAAAACCCGAAAACAAACAAACAAAACCAGACCTCTTCCTGCTGCAAACGCAGGGCTAGGTCTGGAAAACATAAACCCAACAGAGACCTGTGGGAATAGAGCAAATACCTTGAGAATGGGCTGATACTTTAAAGGAAGTGAACTGTGATACTACCAAACTGCACTGCCATACTACCAAAGCGCTTGCCTGATGACTGCTAGATGTTCAGCACACCTGCTAGGAGATGATGATGGTGGAGCCAAAACTGAGAAACAAGTGTACCTACTGTGCAGGTAACTTAAGAATCCTCTTTGTCTCTCCTCTTTTCCAAATCAAGCCTGGCCTGGTAAAGCACTGTTTAAACACAAATGACTTTATCCAAGGTCACAACTCCCCTACCTTTTGAAGTATCATTTTTTTGGGAGCACACCACCACTGGACTCTTCAGCAAAATAAAACATTAGGCTACAGAGGAGGGAACTGGGTTGCTTCTTGATCTTCGTGATCTCCAGAGTCAGCTTTTCTTCTCCCAATGCTCAGCTGAAAAAGCCTGCCAAGGCAGCTTTTGTTTTAACCTTCACCAGTTCCACAGATAATCTTTAAAAGCACACGCTGGTTCTCTCAGATCTGACTACAGGCCATTATGTGGGCAAGCTACTGTGTTTCTAGCACTTACTTCAGCACTGTTTTCCTATAAAGGTATTCAAGAGGAGTGGGCCTTTCCCTTATCATTTTAAATTCTTACCGTCCTGGTAGCACGTTTAACAGCTCCATCTGCTTTCACAGCCTCTCCTACATCTTGGCAGCTACTGCAGAAAATCCACCCTGTAGTTAAGGCCTTGTCCCCCGCTGCTAATTAGAGACTGACTGGCATTTCACAGGGACAAAACAGCCATTGCCCACTACTGCATAATCCCTCAAATGTTTATGTTCCTCTACTCCTCCTGACAGTACCACCAGTAACTGCACCTCTCCTTTGCTGTGATCCCAACAGACTGTATGGAACTGCTGCACAAATGTGCCAGAGTCGCTTCATTAACAGAGCAAGCACAAACATTCACTCCTGGTGCCGAATCGAAGACTTAAAAAGACCAGTACTATATGCAGATCTGTTTAAAAAAGTAAATAAATAAAAAACAAAAGGTTTGCAATTAATTCCAGAAGCTTCCAAAAATTACTGCTTTACTTTTTAAGCGCACACCTGATATGATAAAGCTGAAAGAAACAGGGCAGGCTGTAAGATCACCCATGCAGGTACCTGTCTCCAACAATGTCAAGTGCAGATACAGAGGGTACTGCAGAACACACCTGACTGCTTATACACCATGTGTGTCTGCAACGATTTTGTGTGTTTTAAAAAGTCTTAAATTAGGAGATTCTGGTTCTCTGGTTTTTCATTGAAAAGTGTCACTTCCTTAACATAGGAGCTCTTCAGAAAATTTGAGTTCTTGTACCCTTTTTATGGGTAGGTGCTATTGTGCCACCTGTTTGCCCTACGTAAGGGTTAACACAAGATGAAGGAATTTGTTAACAGTAACTTAAATAAAACAATCATAAAGGTGGGTTTCTTAGGATGGGTCTAAATTTTAACTACCTACAAATACATTACGGAAAGTAAAACATATTGTAGAGGAAGAGTTAAAAATCCCTACGGGAAGGGTATTACCAGAGAAGCGGCAAGCATTTAGTAAATACTTAAGATGTTCCCGTAAGATTTTTACCTCATCAGCAAGAACAAAGTGTTAATTATCCTGCTTGAGAGTAGGCAAAAGAGAAAAAGAAGCCTTTTAAACGAAGGGAAGCACAGAAAACGCTCCTGTGTTTTGAAAATTTTGACAAAAGTTACTGACTTAAAGGAAAACTATTAGGTCTCCGCTCATTTTCCAGCTGATGAAGGATGGGCATTTTCACCTTGGCTACTCTGGCTCCAAGAAGTACCGAAGTTGGAGCTGTTTAAAGCACCAGCAGGACATCTCCTGCTGTGTAACTAGCCTCCCTGAAATAAACAGGCACTAACAGGGGCAGGCAAATCAAGAATGAACTCCTCTCCCACCCTCTGCACTTAACTTTTTTTAGTAGTAATTAAAAGGCAGTGATCATCTCTTTAGCACTCAGGAGACCTCCTGGAAGATGCATTTTAGAGGCTCAAGGAGTCTGTGCCCACATTCCCATCCTTCCTTCCTACTTACACAACTTATTTCCTCTGGTACATGAGGAGTGAATTCTTTTGTTTGTGAAGATGATCCACAGACACCTGTCCACTTGTGAAGTTCCTCAAGATGCCACTGTCATCTCTGCACTTTGGATTTGACCAGACACTTTTTAATTTCACAAGCTCACTGTTTGGGTGATAACTATGCATAATATCAACCATGGTTTGCTATCCAAGGATTTTTCCAGTTGGCTGGCTTTCTCAGAAAAACAAAACAAACCCCATTACTAATTAGCTAAACATTTTATTGTGATTATTTGAATTCAGAAAATTTTACTTCTGAATAACA
This sequence comes from Gallinula chloropus, assembly GCF_964237585.1. NCBI lineage: Eukaryota > Metazoa > Chordata > Aves > Gruiformes > Rallidae > Gallinula > Gallinula chloropus. Next base: position 67,274,764 of record NC_140085.1, read on the forward strand.
CTGAAGCACGTTGCCTAAGTATTTCTTTGTTTTGCACAAAGACTGCTTATATAAAATTAAACTTCAAATGGAGCCATTTTGATCACAGCTTGTTTTTAAGTTCTTGAGGAAATCTTAGATTTTTTTTCCATGATTCTATACTGCAAAGATCTCATGTGTGCTGGAGAACCCCCAGTCCTAAGACCTTGCCCAGACACACCTGTATATTCATGAACCGTCTCATATGGGGAAAGAGGAGCCATAACGAAGCAGCTTTCCTCTGTCCCTGTGCAGAAACCCAAAGAAGCAGCTGACCAGCAAGTACCAAGTTGACTCTGCCAGTGCAGAAGGTCAGCATAAAACTCAAGTTTTAATTTGCCAACCCAACTTAAGGGTGTCCTTTGTGTTACAGAATGTGTTAAGAGATTGAAAGAATAGTCTTTGCTGACACCAGTTACTAGTATCCATCTTTACACTTTCCTCTCTACGGACTAGTTTTCAGATGCAGCAGCAGATGGTTTCACAGTTATTTACTAGATAAACAAGCCTCACTGCAAGTAAAAAGCATTCAGTTCATTTCCAGGTTCTGGAGAACAGTAGCTCAGAAGACTGTCTCTGGTCACCACAGGGCCCAACACTTCCCACTCCACCATCCCCTACATTTCAGCAGTATTTGCATTGGATGAGCAGCACAGAGAACAGCAGAAGACCCCCATTCTGTGTTCAAGTATGAATCATGAGAACTTTCCTACTCAATCACAGCCACGTGAATAAAAGCATCAAAGGACTATCATCAGAGTCTGCTTCAGTAATTCTGTGGCTTGTTTTTCCATCAGGGCCACAGTGAAGTATAGGTACCCACCTGCTCATGGAAACAACAGCAGCCTCCTCTAACGCCTCAAAATTCAAGTCTGCCTTAGGGGGAAAGAAGCCAAGTAGTTTTAAAGTTCACAGGACAGCGTATTTTTTAAAAATATGAACAATTAAAACTTAGTCAAACAGTTAATTTCATACAGTTACAAGCAATTTAGGTATGGACCCTAAAATTTTAACATCAGGGGTTCTTCCAGGTACGAGTCAGGACAGCGCTGATCCACCAGTCTGGGGATTTTCAGGAAAAAAATAAATTAAAAAAAATAAATAAAAAGGCAGCTATATGATTTGAGCAAAGCTTCCAAGTGCAATATTAACGAAGTTTTTTACCTCAAAAGAAATACAGACAAAATGAGTTCCATTCAGGAGCCTTTAATTAATTTTGGGGGTTTTGTTTGGGTTGTTTGTTGTTTGTTTGGGTTTTTTTTAAACAGGCTTAAAATATGCAAATGAAAGAAAAGTATGTGGCTATTATAAATAACAGAAATCAGATAACCTTACAGAGTAACACTACAAACACCCCGATGGGGAAAGAATGCAGTACTAACAACATCTATAAATACTCATCAAGCAATCAAACCTGCCTAACTGTAGGCAAAAATATTCACTCATCAAGCGTACGACTGCGATTGACAAAAGGATTCCAGTCAAGTACAACTCACCCTTATTGATAAGAGCTACTTATCAGAAGAGAGACTGTTATTTCAACTAAGTGCACATCAGGTTCCTCACCCTGCTTACAGTCAAAAATAAATATGTCTGTGTACAGTGCTCTTCAACAGAGGTCTCAACAACAGCAACGATTTCTTAACGAAACACTCCCGCGAGGTAGGTGTATCATCATCCCCATTTTACAAATGGAAGAGAGATCTGCCCGGAGTCCCACAGCTGCTGAGCTAGGAACACGTCTCCTGACTCTGCAGCAAACCTTTTCCACTAGGCAAGGCTCCTTTTTAGGTTATGCTATTGCATTCATAAAAGTTATTTTAAAACAACATCTATGTTTAACATTACAATATAGCTTTTTGTAACAAAACAAGAATACAGTATATAGCTCATCTCTGAGGTACCATTCCCTGAATCTTTTACCTGGAGATAACCAAAATAATTATGGGCTAATGGATTATTTATTTTTTTAAATATGCATTTTAGGAGCAGATATGCAAGTGACTGAAACTATTCTGTTTCTGTTCATAAAGAACATCTGTATTATTTCTCTGGTGCCAACTCGTCTCGGGCACTAGGACCATGCAAATTGTGTTATTTTAAGAGGGTAAGCAGCTGCATGTCTTCAATTTTGCAATTCAGTGTTAAAAACTCCAGCCAATCTCAGTAATTACTACAGATAGCTTTTCCCAAGCTTAGCAGAATGTTGATCTAAAACCACTTACCCCTACAAAGACTCTTAAAACACTTTTGAGGCTACACATTCAGCTCCCACATCCACTAAGTGAGAGTCTTGATTAAGACAAACACATGTGATTTCAGGTTTTAACAAATTTCCATTTTCAAGTTTTACAATGAAGTGACTAACTCCTGTATTGGGACTGACAGAAGACAACTGAGACTTGGTCAGATTTGTTGGTAAAGTACAGTTGAGATCCGAAACCAAATAACCAATCCAGTTCCTCATGTAGGCCCCATGACTCACCACTAAGATACTGGCATCTAAGATTTTAGAAGCTCCACCGTTATCAGAGCTAAGTTCTGCTTCACTGCAGTGGTTTGTCCAAGGGAAAGCTAACTGTTCTTCAGTTGTTCCTGAGCTTCTGCTGGCCATGCCATGTTCTTGTTCTTTCTGTTCCAGTTCAACAGCTAGCTGGCACAGAAATTCAAAAAAATCCCTTGCACGTTCTCTTACCTAAAGAAGAAGGTGAGAAGGGCACATTGTGAAGGATGCAAGAGACTTCAGCTTCCAGAAAACTGAGATGTAACTACTACTTCGGTTAAAAGACAAACATTTATCGCAGACAAGTCTCAGAAAGCAATGGTAAAATGCTGTAAAAACCCCTCTGCCCACCAAAGCCAACAGTGAAAGCAACTGCCATCACGCCTCTGCAAACGAAAGCTTCATGAGGAGTCAGTCTCAGAATCAGTATTTTAGTTCTGAAGAGATTCCCTGCTTGGCAGCCACTGCAATCAGAACAGGAAGTGCTTTCAGCTTAGAAAATGACAACCTTTGGTTGGGCTAAGCTCTCAATAAAATATCACTAAGTACACAACAGCTGCATCTGCACTGATAAAATAGCCCAGAAAGTAGGGCACAAATAAATAAATACCATACCTCATCCAGTGTTTCTCCTCCAGAAGGCGTGAATGAAGGGCACTGCTCTCCAGCAGCCTTTGCCATAGCCTTGAGGTCGGTCAGAGGCCTTCCTTCTGCAACACCGTATTTCTGTAAGAGGGAAGTAACAAGCAGTGGGTTTAACAAGGTCGATCGAGTCTCCAGCATCACTTCCAGTGCGAACATCTCTTTAACAGCCCTGTTGTTGCATGCAGGCTTAACTAGATTTTATCCTGATACTGGGGAAGGAGGTTTCCTTTTATCTGCTACTTAAGTTAAAGTAGACATATGTATTGGGTAGAGAAGTACATTCAAAGCAGAATCTCATTTAAATTACTAACAGCCAAAACACCCTGATCTTTGCCTTATTGTTTCCTACATTCTTGGTGCTCGTTCTTAGCACACAAAATTCAAGTGTCTTTGTGGCTGAGCTTATGTTGCAAACACCTCTGTGTGTAGCTATTCACACAAGGATAACTAACAGTAAACTCCATTTACTTTTCATCTGCAGAAAGACTACAGGGAATTATTTTTCACAAGTAAGAAACAAGCATTTTCTCTACAGATCTCCACAACAGAGGAGGAGTCAAATTTAAAATCAGATTTTTTTTTTTCCAAAAAGGCAAAACCCCACAAGTATTCTATCTATTAAACAATAAGACCTCCCCCACACTTTTTCAGGACATACATTACCACTGTGGACAGCATTTTCAGAAAACAAGAAAGATGAAAAAGATCCCAGAAACATAAGGCAATGGATTCAGAGGATATACAATTATCTGTCTTCAATGACACACTTATTCCTGAGGCCTCCAAATGCAAGTCCCAGACAAGAAACAGTAGTAAGAATCCATATAGACCAGATAGTTATTCTGGATCACTACAGTATAAAACATAATATCATCTGCAATGTACGTTACAAGATAGATACACTTGGATGTGCATTAGCACTTTTGACCTTGAAGGTCTTTCCAAGGCACACCCCTAACAGTGGTAAAACCAGATTAATACCTCTCGCTCTGAATAATTCCCTACCACTAACAGATGAAAAATGAATTCAAGTGGAAAGCTTTGGTCTTTCCTTGCAACATCTGAAGAGGATGAAAACACTGCAGTTCTAAGGAGTATTTAGAGAAACTGAGAGCTGATGCTGTACCATCACTTGCTTACACACATTTCAGAAATCCAGATGTCTATGGCTAGGATACAGTCACGTAACTCATTACTGAGGCTTCTTTGAATACTATGTTACTATCCACTTGCTGCGGATGTGCAATTAGCTGCTGTAACAACTAATTCATTGCAGTCTTTCAGCCTCTCAGTCCCCTTCCCTGAAGCAAAATTTAAGAAGACTAAGAAAGACGTGAATAAATAAGTGCTCTGAAGCTGCTGAAAATGAAATCTTAATCTTAAAAGTTTTTTCCAGGCTTCTCTGGTGAAAGCAACACACAAATGAATAAGCCTTTCTTAACAGGGACAATTACATATGCTCTTTTAAAGGACTTTCTTCTTTTCATACAATTCAAACTAATTCAAATCTCTCAGAGACGTGAAGTACAACCCGTGCCCTGCAGATACTCTATTGGCATGTCTGTGCATCCTTAAAAACACCAATAAAGGGGAAGTAACATTTAACAGAAACTTAAGATTATCCTTTCTAAAATTCTGCATCGTGATCTGTAATATTTTCACAGACATCTGGTGATAAAGCAACTAAAGAAGACTGGGGGGCATTTGACTGCAATTCCAGTGGAAGAAACAGAATTTCGGTTGGGAGAGTAGATCCAAATAGGAAATGCTATAATCCTGTCCTGTTCCTTAAACCCTTACTTGCCCGCTGGCAATATGCCACCCCACTTGTGGTTTTGTAGCATTTCCTCATTTAAAATTCAGCTGATAATCTCAGTGTAGCATCTGAAGGGCGATTCACGTTAGCAGAAATAGCCACCACCCCAGGTTATTCTGATCCAGGTGCAATTTACGCAGGTACAATTACGCCTGTTACCAGGCAGAGGCACTAATCCGGGAAGCAGAGTGTTAGATGGACAGGAGAAAGCTTTCCACAAGTCTTTGTGCAAATGAAAGGTACACACAGCTAAAAAGCCAACACTGAGTTGCACCATCAGGCTAGAGAAGGTAAACCAAGGAAGTATTTTTAAGTAATTTACATACAGGATTAGAAAACAGAGGTAAGCTTTTTATTACACTTAACTCCTGTGACATGTAAATCTTAGCTTACTTAAATCATCAGAGCATCACAGTTACAGCACTAATCACTAAATTTTGGCTTTGCTTCACTATTCTGCAAGAAATTTATAGTACCTAATGTGAAGAGTTCAGTTTTTAGTGATTAACCACATCAAATAGTCTTCTCCACTATTTAATAAACCAATCAATCAGCAGTTACATTTTTAAATGGTTCAATATTAAACCAAATTCTTTTATCACTTACTCTCTCTCGAAGTCTTGCATCATACTTGATTTCCAAATCTTTGCCAAACTTGTTTTTTGCTAGAATTGTGGCAGCAGTCTAAAAAGTGAACACAGAGTTGCATCAACGAGCTGTTCTCTCGCGGAACACCTAGACCATCTTCCAACATCACAGCAAATGGGAATCACATTAGTAGTACCCAAAGAAGCAAGATATGTTTTTCAGCTAGCAGTGTCTTTCAGAACTGGATATATGGTCATAAAAGACAGAAAAGTTGCAATCTTCTGAAAGTTCTTTCAGAGTTCGAAGTTCAGAGCAGTTAAAGACATTTAGCACCTGTGAAAGGTGGGCAGCAAGATGCACAGCAGCAGCAGGGTTTACAGGAATGAAAGGGCACATCATCTCTTCAGTATGCTGCTACTCCCAAATCAAATCACGCCAACACATTCTTTACATGTGGCACAAGTGTTGGACTCACAAGCAATACGTTCCTAAAGAACGATCCGTTAAACTGACTGCAAAAACCACAGCATCTGACAAATTAAATTACTTTCTGGTAAGTGGCTAAGAAGTCAAATACTCTTAAAGCAGTTAAGAGGCAAAAGGTTGTTTGCTGGCAACATACTGAAGTGCCAGCCCAAATGTTGTAAGGGAGAAACGCACTTAGGGGGAAAAAAACTAAATCTATCTTCTTATATTTTATAGCATGGCCAGGGGACAGCAAAAACCCAGCAGGCTTAGTTTGCTTTTAACAGTGGTCTGGGTATCTTGAGTTTTGTGCTATTCATCTTTCTTCCATCTAAGGAAATATGTGATTTTGGGGGTGCAGGGAGGGCAAGGCAACTAATCAAGGAGAAATTCCGATATCACTTTGGAAAAGTAGCGCCTAATACAGGCTGTAATGTGTTGGGTATTACACAGTTGTCTGGATGCCACAGTCAGTAAAGGGAACTAAAGAACAGATAACCTGCCCCTGTTCTTATATGCACTGAGGTGTGCAGGCTGTACCAGATTCACATACAGTTTTGACTGACAATATCAGCTGGACATCCTGTACAAACGTCCCCATCCAACCGGACATTCGAAGAAGTCATATTGAAAAGGCTCCTTGGATTCTGGCCAGTAGTAAGTACCCTTGTTGTACAAACAAGACTTTATGACCTATTTAGTGTATTGCTTAGGGAAGGCTTTATGTTGCAACTTTATATTTCTGTCACAGAGTAATGTCCAATTTCAGATAGAGTTGATAAATGTCTTTGTACATATGAGAAGCATAGTTAATTGTATGATTATATCCTGAAATTCTCCAGGACAGATACTCGTTCAGTACACAGAATAGACAATATTCACTTAAAGCACTAACTCATACTCTGAACTGTAAATACATACGAAGCTTCCTATACTGTGGCTGAAACCGAAATCTGCTCTGAAGAAGAGATTAACTTCCTCACACCTTTTCTGCACCACCCGTTACTAGGATACCAGCACGCTTCAGAAACGTTGCCACTTTGTACATGGAAAAGACTCGAAGATTTCTTCTCCATTCTCTTTCAGAGCTCAGCCTGTCCCAGCCCTGAACTTACTTCACTATGGCATTAGCATCTCACAGTTGGCCCCTTACCTCCTGCAGATTTTGGTATTATGCTCAAGTTTCCAAGTCTCTATTACAGATTCATGCTCTGTTCACACACATGTCCCAGTTTGCACAAATAGACTTAATTTCATTTTCACGTTACAGGTTTGCCTGCTCTCTTCTATACTGCTCATTTCTGGAGCTAGTCTTTGACACTCCCTCCTAACCTCATGCTCTCAAACAGGCTTTCTGCTTCCAGAATTCCTGCCCAGCTAGAACAACTCCCTTTATACATATCCCTGTTTTCTCCTATCCTATTCAGGCTTGAATGTTCAGCTGTCAGCTACAGGCAGTAGCCAGAGGACCCCATACTGCTCTTAGTTCCAGTAACCAGCTCGTACCCCGACTACAGCTGATGGAGTCACTGCAAGGGAAACTAAGCTTTACCACTAACAGTTTCTTTCTAAACCATTTTTTCCTCTTTTGCAAGGGAATTCATGCATTCCTCTCATACTTGAGTGATGAGGTGACAGCGTTGTAAAAGACACATAGATCTGCAGCTGCCAAAAAAGGGAGTTCCAAGCAAATGGAAACTGCAGCTTTGCACACCTTTGGAAAAGCTTCTGCAAAGTCTGGATAGCTTGTCAAACAAATGGCAAAACACATTTCCTTTATGCAAAGGACAAATTCAGGTCTGTCTTCTACATTATGAGAGTGTGAATGCTTCTCATGGAAAAAGCTGTCTTTAATATCAGTGAAAAATAAATTACCAACCTGAGTATCAAGTGGCTGAGCATTCCAAAACAATTTCCCTAAGGCAGGCACATAACACAGACAGTCTTCTGAACGTTATAAAGCACTGCTGATGTCTTTAAATATAATCACTGCCATACACACACTTAAAGGAAGTGACTTGTCAAGCAATTATTATGTACTTTTAAAATACGTCATTATTGGACTCTTCCCACCCTGTGCTCCTTCCCTTGTTTGTTTTTTGCCTAAGTGGTGCTGCTACAACAGTTTATGGGACTGTGTTGCAAAACTCATGAGCAATATCGATGATTTAAGATAAAATGGAGATTTATGCTAATTGTGTTGATCTGGTTTACAGCAAGGCTTCACAGACTTCTGTAGCAGGACAACAAAGCAAAAAGCAAGCAACCCCCAGGGTCATCAAGAATTGGACAGTAGTTTCAATCACATGAAGTCTACATGTGTCTTGAAACCACAGCATCAGTAAAACAAGAGAGAATTAAGGACAGAGCTTCCACAGGAGATATGACCTTCCTGTAACAGCAGATCTAGGCCTCTACCTTTAAAAGCTTGGTTACCCTAATTTTTGAGCCTTCTGTAATCTTTCACATAAAATCCCTTAATCCTCATCAGTAATTAATAGTTTTTTCAATGTAATTAACCTATTAAAGTAGCACATTAAGGGAAGAAGCATGCTATTATGTTCCTGCCAAAATCCAACCTTTCTGCACATTTAATGCTGCTTGTACGGACTTTGATAGGTCCTATATGGACCTCCGTTCCTCAGGAAAACACAGCATACAGACACAATGCATAAGACAATACAAAACTATCCAATAGCCAAAGAGCCAGTTTTGTTTGTTTCTTCAAAGGAAAGCTGACTTCAGGCTGTGTTACCACAAGCCTTGATTACCCCTCTAGCAAGAGCTTATGCATGTATAGAATGATGACAAACCCATAAGAACAACCCTACATGAGGTCCTGCAATGCAAGCTGGCCTTCACTGCTCCCTAACTGAGCTGCTTCCATTGAAATTTCTTTACTCCCAGAATACACAACCCAAACTGCAGTTCTAAGTCCATCAAAACAGCTTCTGGCTCTCTGTCGCTGTACTACTGTTGTATAATCGATAGCAAATGAATGACAAGTTCTGAAGCTAATATTTACATCCAGTTGCCTCCAGAAGTACTTGCCTGCTTTGCTCGAAGGAGGTCACTTGAAAAGACATGAGTAAACTTCACATTACTGAGAAATAAACCAGCAGCATCTGCTTGTCTGAACCCAGTCGCAGAAAGTGGCTCATCCACTCCTTGTCCTACAATATAAAAACCCATTACCATTAAGACATGTACATTTTAGATCATTCAGTAGCTCAGCAAGCATGGCAGCAACAAATGCTATGGTCAGGCATAGTAACGTGCTTCTCCTTCGGGAAAGCCAACCCCTGGTCCCTGTTCCTCTGGTCTTCCCTAAACTCAGTCACACAAATTGTACAAAAAAGGGAGTGCACACTAGACAGAAGCATCACTGTCGATGGTATTTGTATTAATGGATACACATGACAAATTTAAACATAAACCAGAGATCTATGTTTTTTAAATGTGAGTAGTCATTTTACATCATTTGTTGTTTTTAAGAATGGTTGCTGGTAGGCTTCCTGCAAGAGGAATCTCACAACTGAAACTCTGTACACAGATTTGCTGATTGTAAATTAGGAAAAAAGACAGTTATCAACTGCTCAATACTAAAATACATGTATGGAAAAAACAAGCACATCCTGAAAATATGAAGCACCCACTCCTCCCCATTCCCCAGTGTTGACAATGCCTTGAAGAAATGAGGCAGCAAGAAGGGATTCTGTGCAAAGCGGAAAGCAGCAGACTCTCTTTGCCAAAAACGCAGTTTCACAGGAATTTTACAGCTGATGTAAACACAATCTGTCATGGTCTCTCCCTTACTCCACCTTGCACACTGACACCGGTGCTCATGCAGCTGCACAGCCTAGCTGAAAAGCAGCAACCCTTCCAAAAATTGTTCTCAGTCAGAGGAGGATGTGAAACTAACTGGCCACAGAGTTCCAAAGGCAGCGCTGACAGAACCAGCACTGTGGTATTCCAATTTGAATGAAACAGGTGTCCTCCTGTCACAGCCTGTAAGAGAACCAAGAACTGTAGCAGAAGGACAAACCTATAATAAACTCCTGTGTCCACACTTGCATCACCTATTTTACTTTTGTAGGGAGCCAAAGCAGGAAGCATGCATTTCTCATTAGATCCACAACGACAAAAACAAGTTTTCACCAAGCAAATGAGCAATCATTTATATGCTTCCCATAGCAAAATACAGGACACAGTAAGTCCAAAACATGAGGTTCACAGAATCCTAAGAGTTGGAAAGGACCTCCAGAGATCATTGAGTCCAACCCCTCTGCCAAAGCAGGTTTCCTAGGACAGGCTGCACATGTAGGTGTCCAGACAGGTCTTGAATATCTCCAGAAATGGAGATTCCACCACCCCCATGTGCAGCCTGTCCCAGGGCTCTGTAACTGTCACTGTGAAAAAGTTCTTCCCCATATTGGTGCGGAACTTCCTGTGCTCCAACTTGAGGCCATTGCCCCTTGTCCTGTCTCCACAGACAACAGAAAATAGACTGGCCATTTCCCTTTGTCTCCCACACTTCAGATATTTATACACATTGATCAGATCCCCTCTCAGTATTCTTTTTTCAAGGCTGAACAGCTCCAGCTCACTCAGCCTTTCCTCTTAGGGGAAATGCTCCAGGCCCTTAATCATCTTTGTAGCCCTCCTCTGGACTCCTTCCAAGATATCCTTGTCTTTTTTATACTGGGGAGCCCAGAACTGTATCCAGTTCTGAGCACCTGGTCTGCAGTTCGGCCATTAATAGGTTGTACCCCATCACTCTGGTATAGGTCTTATGCCTCTCAAAAGACAAAGGTGCAGATGCTTCTGTACGAGCTGGCAATGTTCACTTTCTACACAGTGGCCAGGAGGGAAGAGAAGAATCTTACTACATGTCATCTGCCAGAGGGACAGGAACTTAAAAGACATCACTGATACTTCTAAGAACGTAAAGCAGGAGAGCGCTGCTTCTTCACTTTATTATGAGCACAAAGCTATGTTGCAAGAACTGTAAAGTGCAATATCAAAACAGAGGTAAGAAAATCTAGAAGCATGATTCTTCCTCACAAAACACAGCCTTGTATAAATGTTATTTATTTGGAGCACAAGCCCACTAGGTTCCTTCCAGCAGCAAGACTTGGTTTTCCTACAACAGATATTCAAGCAGCTCAGTGTTTTCAGCTCTGGGTGTACAGGTCAGCAGTCACTGAGGAAAAGTCTGGCTTAAGACTGCCTTCCTAGAAAAAAAGCTAGAATAAAACAATTCAAGCCTTTAAACAATCTTTTCATTCTTCCAATCTTTTCATTCTTCCCTGCTGTACTGTCAGCTCTTCTCTCAGTGGCAGATTTACCTTTTTAAGGCAGCAGCCTCCTTTACAACATGACCCTTTATACAGCCTTCTGAGGCTCCTTACCAACTTCACCATACCAACATTCACCTGACTGGTTCTTTGCCAGAGCTGCAGCTTTCATTTCTCATCTAAATCCTAGAAGCTCATTCCCCAGGCTTGAAACAACCCAGATTTAACACTGGGACTCTCTGGCATCCTTAGTAACAGGTACTGCTACCACTTTATTTGATTACAGGCAACTATTTTTTTCCCTTTTTAGAAAAAGGAACCATTCTAATATTCCTGTCGACACCAGAAATCATTATTTTTTGATACTCTGTGGAGACAAACTTAGAATCTTTACAGTTCTCAACAGTTACCAAGGTAATATACTGGCTTACAAATAAAGTCTCTTAGAATTTGCAATATTATTCTGTAATAACACTTAACATTTCAACATTTGGTTACTGCTTCTCTCACGGTGCAGGGAAGAGTAATTTGCCACCTCTAGCAAGCTAGTAGAAGAACTGATACTAACCTTGAAGTATCTTGTCTTTGTTGTATCTTGTTTCTCCACTGGAAGACATTATAAACATAAAAAAAAATCACAGCAATTTTACAGAATGTTCAAGCACATTATTATATTAGATAGCAACAGGAGACAGCAAAGTCTGAATATGCCTCTTTTCAATAAGATGCACCAGAAGACTTTATAATTTTTTAAAAAGCAACAAACAAACCACCAAACTATTTTCAAGCAGCCAACCCCAACCATGCTGTCAACATTTACTGTGACAAACCAACCTGGAGTAAAGGGGCATAATTTCTTAAATTTACCATAAATGCATTATAATTTATCTATTACAGAATCACAAGGTTGGAAGAGACCTTTGAAGATCATTAAGTCCAACCATTCCCATCCTATGCTAAACCATATCCCTAAGTACCTAATCAACCCTTTTTTTGAACACACCCAGGGAAGGTGACTCAACCCCCTCCCTGGGCAGCCTGTTCCAGGCCCTAACAACTCTTTCAGTAATTTTTTTTTCTAACATCTAATTGGAACCTGCCCTGGCGCAGCTTTGTGCCATTTCCCCTTGTTCTATCTCCTGTCACCTGGCTGAAGAGACCATCGCCCACCTCTCCACAATCTCCCTTCAGGTAGTTGTAGGTGGTGATAAGGTCTCCCCTCAGCCCCCTCTTCTCCAGGCTAAACACCACCAGCTACCTCAGCCATTCCTCATACGATTTGCCCTCCAGCCCCTTCACCAGCCTGCTTGCCCTTCTCTGCACTTGCTCAAGGACCTCAATGTCCTTCTTATGGTGGGGAGCCCAGAATTGGACACAGTACTCGAGGTGTGGCCTCACCAATGCCGAGTACAGGGGCACAATTACCTCCACTCATGACTGGCCTACAGCTGGATTTGGTTCCATTCACCACCACCCTTTGGGCCCGTCCATCCAGCCAGTTTTTAACCCAGTTGAGGGTCCACCTGTCAAGGCCAGTGGCAGCCAGTTTCTCGGTCAGAATGCTGTGAGAAACCGTGTCAAAGGCTTTACTGAAGTCCAGGTAGACCACATCCACAGCCTTCCCCTTGTCCATTAAGCGGGTCACCTTGTCATAGAAGGTGATCAAGTTAGTTTGACAGGATCTACCTTTTGTAAACCCACGTTGACTAGGCCTGATCCCCTGGCCATCACACATGTGCTGCATGATAGCTCCCAAGATGACCCTCTCCATGATCTTCCCCAGGACTGAGGTCAGACTGACAGGCCTGTAGCTCCCCGGATCCTCCTTCCAGCCGTTCTTATATATGGGGGTAACATCTGCCAGCCTCCAGTCGAGTGGAACTTCCCCAGTCTGCCAGGATTTCTGATAGATGATGGAAAGGGGTTGGGCTGGCACATCTGTCAGTTCTCTCAGCACCCTCGGGTGAATCTCATCTGGCCCCATTGACTTGTTAGTGTCTAACTGGCCAAGTAGGTCGCTAAACATTTCCTCCTCAACCATGGGAATTATGCTATTCTTCCCCTCTCTGTCAGCCAGATCCTGAGGATGAGTACTCAGGGAATACCCATCTTTACTATTATAGACTGAGGTAAAGAAGGAATTAAGGACCTCAGCCTTGTCCTTATCCCTTGTCAGTAATGTTCCCTCAGCATCCAATAAGGGCTGGAGATTCTCCTTGATCCTCCTCTTACTGTTAATGTACCTGTAGAAGGACTTTTTATTATCTTTTACAGAACTGGCCAGTCTGAGTTCCAGTTCAGCTTTAGCCCTTCTGACTTTCTCCCTACATGATCTCACTAAATTCCTAGTCGGCCCAAGACACCTGCCCCTTCTTCCAACGCTCATATTTTTCCCTCTTTTCCCGAAGATCTTCCTGGATCTCCCTACTCAGCCAAGCTGGCTTCCTCCCTCGTCGACTCCTCTTCCAACAGAAGCAGTCTGGGCCTGAGAGACTGAGAGACATTCAATGATTTCTGACTCCACCCCACAGCAATGACCCATGCTGGGGCAGTTGGTGAAGAGCTGAAGTCCTGTGAGAAAGGACTGACATGGGAGAAGTTTGTGGAGGACTGTCCCCTGTGGGTAGGACCCCACACTGGAGCAGGGGAAGGGTGTGAGGAATGCTCCTCCAGTTAAGAAGGAAAACAACTTGTGAGGAACTGACCAAAACCCCCATCCCCCATTTCCCACTGCCTCCCAGCCATGACATCCTTGGAGGGAGAAAGAAGGGAGAGAAATCATGAGTAAAGTGAAGTCTGCTAAGAAGAGAGGGGTGGGGGGAGGTGCTTTAAAATCTGGCCACAGTTCTCATTACCCGACTTTGGTGTCACTGAGTGTGTGTAGTATAATAAGTTAGAGAGTTTTCTTTCCTTTATTCTGTGTTGAGTCTGTTGTGCCCATGATACTGATTGCAGGATGATTTCTCCCTGTCCTTATCTCGACTCCTGAGCCTCTCAATATGTATTTTCTCCCCTGTCCAGCGAAAAAGGGGAGTGATAGAGTGGCTTTGGTGGGTGTCTGGCCTCCAGCTGAGGTCCAACAACTACAGTGGTGGAAGAGCAGAATGTGCAAGTAGCGCTAAGACAGCACAGCATACACAACCAAGGAACTTCCATCCATTTGCTGGTGAATAAACCAGGATCTTTCTGAAGCATCTGCAAGTGAGACACCTGGAGACTTCAAGTTCAACAAATTGCTTCAGGTTCACAGGTTTTCTAGCTGATGTAAAAGTAAGACTGTAACAGGAGTGCCACATCAGCAGACACAGGTCCCTAAGGGAAGTCAAGAATATCTCTTAACTGCAGGAAAATCAGGGAGAGAAAAGAAAAAACAAACCCAAACAAGTCATCGCTCCAGTTGCACTAATCAGGTGTTAAACTGTGTTATGCTAAAGGAGAAAAAAAAGCTTTGCTTTCAGAAAGATTAACGAGTTGACTACTGTCAATTGCTGGAAGCTGGAGGTGAGTAACTAGTTAACCACAGATCTTGCCAACTTATTTTTGTGCAAAGAAAATCTCCCATTAATGATTTCAACTAAGTCACAGACGCCAAGTCTGTAACGTTTCACAGCAGAAACGTTAGACTACCGCTCCTGAGTAAGCTCTTCACCCTTCCACAGAGCTTTTGGCAGGAGAAAGGTCCTGTGACCAGCCACCTTCGAGCTCACAAACAGCACTTCCTAAAACGCTGTGCACAGCCCTGCCACCCCACCGACACCACACCGCGCCGGCATGACGGTACCTGGCCGTGCTGAGGCACACGGCGCCAGGCTCACGCCGCGAAGTCACCCCGGAGGCAATAACCACACAGATCCCGCGGGGTCAGGCACCTCCCTCCCTCTCTCCTTCCTTCCTTCCCTCCCTCCCCGCCCCTCCGGGTCTCAGGGCAGGGATACCGCCGGACGCCGGGGCCCCCGGGGCTGCCAAGCGGCCCAGCGCGCCCGTCAGCGGACGTTACCCCTGAGGGAACGGCGCGCGCCTAACGGACCGCCCCGGGGCGGGGAAGGAACAGAACTCTGCAGCTGGCGTCACAGCCCGTCCCGGCACCGGGGCCGGGGGGGGAGAGGGGAGGACAACAGGGAGTAGGGGGAAGGGCAAAGACGAGGCCCGGCTCTGGCCGGGCCGGGGCGGGGAGGGGGGAGAGCGGGGTGATGGGGGTACCGCGGTACTCACTGCCGGACGACGGTCAGCCCGAAGCGAACCATAGCGCGTCCGCGCAGGCCTGGCCTGGCCTCGCCTCGCCTCGCCTCGCCTCACCTCACGTCGCGTCACGCCGCCACCTCCCGCCTGCACTGCGGCGCCCGGCCGCCCCGCGCGCCCGGCGGTGACGTCACGGCCACGCCCCCCCCTCTCCACCGGCCCGGCGCGTGCGAACGGGTCCCGGCGCCGCCTGTTCGCGGAACGGCTGCTCGCCGGGGCGGGGCGGGGGGAAGGAGGGAGGTGGCGTCATAGAATCATAGATAGACTCATAGACTCGCCTGGGTTGGAAGAGATCCTGTAGATCATCGAGCCCAACCCCAGGCTGACCCTGCCCAGTCCGGCCTCTAGACCGTGTCCCCAAGCACAACATCTACACGCCTTTAGATCCCTCCAGGGATGGTGACTCCACCACTCCCCTGGGCAGCCTGTTCCAGGGCTTGACAGCGCTTTCAGTAAAGAAATTCTTCCCCATATCTAACCTAAATCTCCCCTGGTGCAATTTCAATCCATTGCCTCTCACCCCATCACTTGTCACTGGGGAGAAGAGACCAACCCCGACAACTCTGCAACCGCCTTGCAGGTTCATGGTAGCCCTAAAACCCCACATGTTTTGGGTATTTGGGGTTTTTTTTTAAAGCATTTCCTAAGGTCTCAAGGAGCATGTTTTTACTTTGCCCTTTGTCGGGCGGCTTTCACCTTAAAACCCTAGTTTTCACATAATCCTGTAATTCAGGGCCTGGAAACCTGGGTAAGTTTACCACATGGCAGAAGATGCAGTGTCTGATGATGTTCTGTCTTGTTATGTCAACTAAATTAAGCAAGGACTCTAATGGGCGACCGGACTTTGCTCAGAGTAATCTCAGTAGTTGAATAAATTACACTAATTGCAAGTCAGTTAAAGTTCCTGGAAATCAAATCATAGCCCCGAGTCATCACCGGCAAAGCCGTGACGCGTTCTGAGGCAACAGTTTCAGGCTCGATGTTGGCAAGGCAAAGTTGCATGGGACATAACCGTATGCAAGGCAGGCAACCACAGCACAAAGCCATGTGCTGAGGAAGTCCAGAGCTTCCCTATGTTTTCTGGAAAATGGGACTGGCTGTCATCATCTCCTTCAGGCCCTATGTACCCACATCATTTCAGCTTTTGGGATGTAGATGGGAGATTGAGTAATGCAGTCTTGGGATGCATAGGCCTGGGGACGGGTGAGCTTCGTATTAAGATGGAGGCTGCTTTCTCTCCACAACCGTGTGGGAAATAACAAGAGACAAGTTGGGGGAGTTGCAGGGAGAGAGAAAAGCAAGCCTACCGCCTACCTCTGTGAAAACCATCACACACACATACTATGTCACAGTGACCTTTTCAAACTCAGGGTTAAAGCTGACGTCTGATCTAGATACAATAAATGGACTCTCTTTTACCTGGCAGTATTCTTTCTGAACCATCTGAGAGCATTTGCAGGAAGACACAATACACCTTTGGATTTTGTAGTTCACACTGTTGTTGCCAATGCGTAACTTGATTGGTGAGGAAGAGGATTCTTCCTTCAGTTGCTGGCGTGTGACATTCAGACTCTCACTTTCCCTCGTGAGGGTGAAAAAGCAACACAAAACCAAAAAAAAGTCTTACAAAGGTAGATATTTATTTTGCTGTTCCTTCACCACTTCCTGTTTTTGAAGATTTGTGAAGAAACATACGTACATCTCAGCAAACTGCAAGAGTATGGCATCAAAGGTATTTTCCTCAACACAGAAATACAACATTCACCTCAGGAAACATTCACCTGCATGACCCTGGAGTGTGCCCTTGTAGCCAAGAAGGCCAATGGTACCTGGGCTGTATTAGGAAGACTGTGGCCAGAAGGTTGAGGGAGGTCATCCTCCCCCTCCACTCTGCCCTGGTGAGGCCACAAAGTACCATGTCCAGTTCTGGGCTCCCCAGTCCAAGAAAGACAGGGAACTACCAGCAGTGGAGGCCTACAAGGATGATGAAGGGACTAAAGCATCTCTTGTATGAGGAAAGGCCAAGAGCGCTGGGTCTGTTTAGTTGGGGAAGGGAAGACTGAAAGGGGATCTCATCAACATTTATAAATATCTAAAGGGCGAGTGTCAAGAGGAAAGAGACACACTCTATTCAGCTGTGCACAGCAACAGGACAAGGGGCAACAGGCACAAACTGGAACACGGGAAGTTCCATCTCAATGTGAGGAAAAGCTTCTTCACTGTGAGGGTGGCAGAGCACTGGCACAGGCTGCTCAGAGAGGTTGTGGAGTCTCTTTCTCTGGAGGTATTCAAAACCCACCTGGATGCCTGTCTGTGCAACCTGCTGTAGGTGATGCTGCTTTAGCAGTGGGGGTGGACTAGATGGTTTCCAGAGGTCCCTTCCAACTCCTGCCCTTCTGTGATTCTGTGAAAGGTCATGCTGTCCAGAAATACTAAGGATTAAAATTGGTTGACGTTTCAGGAAATTAACCATAAAGATTTGGTCAAATCACTGTGTTATTGATATGGAATACAATAACAGGTAATATGTATTATAAGGCTGCAAAAAGCCAGGAAAGAAATGTGAAAGCCACTTAAGGCTGAACAAAAATATCCAGGGAGCTATAATAGCACACAAGAACTGAGAAAATAGTATTTAAAGTTAATATTTTAATCATTTTGCTAATGGTGATTTCTAATAGACAATGACCCAAATGCAATTATTTAATAATACCATTATGAAATTACTGCTGGTAAAATGGATAAAGTAACAGGAGACCACAAATCATCCTTTTCTTCTGAGAAGCCTGAAGTTTTATGGATTACAGACTATCCAATTAACCAAAATACTAGTTAGTCAGATAGCTGAGAGAATTTCCTTTAGGATTTTACAACCAGATCGAATAAATTCTATCTAAAAATCAGAGAAATTCTCCTGGGTTGCCCAGAGATCTGACCTACCTTTGAAACTGGTTTGTGCTTTAGAACCAAAAACATTCTCCATGAAGACTAAACCATAATTCTTTCATTTTACAGCGGTTTAACACAGATGATAAATTAAATATTTAATACAATGGTAGGTCTGTTTCATTCCCTTTTTATCTTCCTTTGGCAGCGTGACACTACCCTGTATTTCTACAGTGCCTCTCCTCCACAGATTTCAGAACTGACATTTTCAAAGGGTGAGACTAGTGACATGTCTAGCCTCTAAATGAGCCAGTGCCAAATGACTCAGCTCCGACCTATTTCTATTGTATCACCATTAAAAACAACTGTGTTTTGCTACGATGGTAAGACCCCAGCTGTGTGAAAACAAATGTGAGCCAGCACTGTGAGCGTCTCTATTCTTATAAGTGCAGGGTTTGATACAGGTCCCTTTGCAAAAGTGACAGCCCTTCAGGCAAAGTTTTAAAGGGACTTGAAGGGTCTGAAGTCACGCAGCTTGGGCTTGTGAGAAAACAGCTCCAGAGGCTGGCAGCTTCTAACTTACAGCCTCGTGGTTTGGCGACTAGATCATGTTTCCCTTTTCCATTGATTAGCCCTCTTGTTTTTGCTCCTTCATCGTTATAGCATGTGTGGGTATGTTTTTTTTCCTGAGCATTAAAACTCTTACTTGTCATTCCTTCCTCCTTGGTAATTTCTCTGCTTTTCTGTAGCACGTCATGTCAGTCCGTGTTCGTGAGCCAATTTTTGTTTAACTGGCCCGTTGAAACAAAGTGTTCACAAAGCACAACTGCTAACACGAGCGCTTTGCCTCAGCAGATGAAGAATAGTATGTTAAGGAAATCATCTTAGGAAGAAAAAGATTGTGCAGAGCTGGCAGTTAAACGTTTTGGAATGAGAAAATTTTATTCTAATAAAAGTTTTAAACCCTAATCCATTCAATTCATCATCATATGGATCTCATACCACGAGCATCAGAGAATACCATCAATCCAGGGAGAGTTATCTACATGAAACATGAAACAACAGTTGGCAGTTGGGAACACAAAACTGAAATAATCAGCTGGGCTATATTCCCTGCAGCTCACTTGCCATCCTCAACTTCATCTTGCTTCCTGCTCTTGCAAGTACCCCAGCCCAGCAGAAGCATAGGATTAATTTATTCCTTCTTTTCCTCCTCCACTCCTCTCCCTGTGTAATATGCCTCTAAAGGGCGTGATGGCATGAAGAAGTTCATAACCTGATCAACTCCAAGCACAGAGGTTGTGCTGTGTCCAGTTCTCGAACTGGACAGGCCGGAGAAGGCGGCTGTGCAACACCTTTGCGGCAGCTACACCAGTGGCTGTCATGAAAAAAGTAACTTCAGGAAAGTGATCACTTATTTTTAGAGACGATTTTCAGTGTGATATACCGGCTGCACACAGGGAGCAGGGCCAGCCCCTTCTGTCTGGCTGGCTGAACATAAAACCTTCTGTGCTCCTGCAAGAACAGCACTTTGGACCAGCTTGCCCGAGCCCCCCCAAGTGTAAACGTTCATGCGGCGGCTGCAGGCTTTCTGGTTGACGAAGGCGTTCAGGTGAGCTTCTGGAGGAGTGAGAAGGCTCAGCTAAACATCTTAACTTTCCAGAAGGTTAGGAAAGCCCAGCCAGCTCCTTCCTGGAGCAGTTCCAGGAATAGCTGTATCTGTCGGAGTTACGTTACCGTCATCTAGTGGTCCTGCCGCAGCCTGCACCCTCTGGTCCGAGGGTCCGATTTTAGTCACTTCCCATTCAGAGAGCCTGGCATTTTGCTTGGATTTCCTGTTTCATCTTTTGCTCTGGCACTTCTCACTGTCAAGAAGAATCACACCCAAATGTCACTCCTTTCTGTCGTGAATTTCTGTAACGTATGGCCAAACCTTAATAACTAAACTTGGAAACTAAATAATACCATCAGAGCACTCTGGAAAGATCGATAACTTCTTGTGTGCAAGATGCAAATCCAGAGAAAGTGTAATAATAATAATAATAATAATAATAATAATAATAATAATAATAATAATAATAATAATAATAGACCTTCTTAAAGAAGCAAAAAGGTTTAACTTGAGGGAGCTGGAAAAAATGAGAAAACGTTTTGTTCAGCTGCGCTGGGCGACAATCCCGAATTCAGTCCTCATCCTCCAGCCGGTTATGGTCACAGTTTTGTCCAAGTTCTGAAAACATCAGAAGGGTCAGTCTGTTGCTCTTCAGGGATGCTTGCTAGTCTCCTGCCAGACAAACCAGGGCTTCTTGCTCTGAGAAACCTTACCGAGTAATCTGAGGAGCCGTAGCCCCAAACGCGGACAGTCTGCTGACCTTTCCCTCTCTCCTTCGCTGCTCTGTCCTAATTCTTCTTGTAGTTTCTGCGCGTTACATTTTGGAAGAGCTCAAATAACATCCCAGTTTATTTTTAGAGAAAACTCAATAGCAAGACAGGGTTATCACCACATCATTTCCAGAGAAGGACAGACATTTAAGGAGACAGACGTTTCCACCCTTATTATTTCCCTTTACTTACTGTGCTTTGCCATCAGCTCCTCTCTCTCTCGCACGCGGGTTACATCAGAACTCAGAGCAGCCCCTCCTGCCAGGCATATTGCTTACGTACTTCATACCCAAGCGTAAATACCTCGGCATTACTCACCTTACTTTGCAAGCCTTGATTTAATGTTTCTGCTACCAAGGGATGTCCCTCCCCCACAGTGCACACCGCACCTGAATCCCATGCTGAGTGCTGGCCTGATGTTGCCCCCCGGCAAGCGTCTGTGCCAAGACCTCCACAATTTTCACTGTTGTCCCATGGCAGCAACATCACCTGCCATGCTCCCTTTTTGGTATAAAAATGTTGTGGTACCTGTGCCCCTGCACACAGCTGGAGTGCAGGTCGCCTTTGAGAACCCTTTGCAATGTGCAATTTCCTTCCAAAGAAATGAAAGACCATGTGGGTTTATATTTCAAGGACATACAAAGTAAATGTGGTACATCCAGCTTTTCTCCCAAGATCTAAAGGGATCCCCAAAGTCTTTTTAAAATAAACTTTCCCTTAATTGGGAGAAATGATTCAGTGTGCTGTGGGGGGCAAAGAAGTAGAGCATCGCCTGTTTCCATTCGTGCCAGCTGGCTGACTTCAATTCGCAAACAGCGCAGAGAAGGCTCTCACACAACTCCCTAAAAACCAAATGCCTTTTCTCTGTTTGTGCCCGGAAGTGATCACAGAAGGACGCAAAAGTCAGTAACAGGGGCGCTTGCATGAGCAAAGCTGTGCTCTTTCCTGGCCTGTTTCTTCCCCGTAAAATGTAAGATTAAAATGAACCCTTTCTACTGTATTACATACATTGCCATCAAGCAGCCCATGTGATCGATGGTGCATGTGGTCCTTGCTCTTTAACCATAGAACATTTGGGTTACAGTGTGTTAAATGCTTGAAATTTGTGCGTCCTCCTGTGCATCCTTCCCAGCAGAGTATGGATGACTGATGGGCTGTGGCTGCAGACAGTGGGCTTCAGTGACCTAGAGAGTCCCATGTGCTGATTTTAGTGTGACAAAACACCAATGTAATGCTCAAGGGATAGTGCCATTTTGAGAAAGATGAACCCCTTACCTGTCCTAGCTCTTGGCAGCGAAATCCTGGCTTTTTCTTCTGAAAAAGTAAAAGAAAAGGAAACTACTCGGACAGACTTAACCAAATTTCTACCTGCTTTTACATCAGCTTCACATTTATTGATGTGACTGGTAAGAGAAGAATGAACTTACTAAACCTGTTAAAAGTGTGCAGCAGAGCTCCCACTGTCTTCAGCAGGGATAGAATTTCATTCTGTTCGTGCTGGTTGCATGATATTTGTAGGGAATTCCACTTTTTAGAGCAGCAGTGAATGAAGAGTGGCTGCACAGTTCGTGGACAAATTAAAAATATAGAAATTGCAAAAGAAAACTCTTGAACCAAGCATTAACGATACCTTCTTTGAAACACAAAGGATAGTTCCCTGCTTAGAAAGAAAAACTACATTTCTAGTCCCTACAGAAAAATTTGGGGAAATAAATAAAATATCATCTAACTCTCATACTGAGATTGGAAACACCAAGCAATTGTGTGGGCTTTTTTTCTCTTCTGCAATCTCAGTGCTAAAGCTTTCTTCTCTTTGCCTGCCTTAAACGCAAAAGCCAGTCTAGCATGCAGTTGTTTTAAAGCGTGATTTTGCTATGCTGTCCTCCCTTAAAATCCTCAGGCTGTCCTTATGTAAAGTATAGGATCACGATGGGCAGAAATTGTTTGCAGATGACAAGAAGACGACAATAGAAAAGGGTTTTGCAGGCCACATAATAATGGAACTTAACACCATTGTATGTGGCTTCTCAGCATTCAACCAGCTTTCTTTAAAGGAAGGGAACAGGCTGTTGTCCAATTAATTACAATTTTAGCTTCTGCACCCTATATCCACCAATTCTGAGAACATACATTTACTTTAATGGCAACAAAAAATCTCCGTTCTGTGAAATCTTGATTTAATAAAACCTTTCAAAACACCAAACTGCAGAGCACATCCCTGCACTTCCAGGAGAGCTATTGGTGACACTGTAGTGGGAAAGGAATTAATCCCCTAAAACCTGAGATTAGGCTGGAGAGCACCCCTTTGAGCTTCAACCCGCAAATGGAAGGCGTAAGAACAACCCCCACAAGTTCCAGCTTTTCACAGGCTCTAAGTTACACTTAAGGAGTGCTGCAGATAGCTGGTCATGGTGTTAAATGGTGGCCAGAGGAACATGAAGACTTGTGATGCTTTAAAATCTCTTGTCTTTGGTGCAGATATCCTGTGAAGGGTGAGGCTCACAGGTCACTTTCCAGGGAAATTTTGAGAGACTTTGCCTAAAGCCACAGCTCCCAACATTGAGTGATTATGACTAGAGAGGTCTTCATCTCCTGACTCATAACCTCATGATTTAGTTCATATCTCCTATCCCATCCTTGATTTTTTTTTCCTATTTGTTTTTATCTGATTATTTTTTGCTGGTATGTTTCTTTATTTTAACATGTATCTTTTGAGTAGTTTTCCTTCTCCCTGTCATTACATCTTGGGGGTTGTGATTTTCAGGGCGGGAGTAGGGGTGTGGTTTTATTTCTCTTCTGGTTTTGGCTGTATTATTCGCTTGATATGACAGTGTTACTTTTTCCCCAGTGTGTCTGCCCAAATACTACTACTTTTTTTTGCTGCCTCTTTGCTCTACTGAAGGGTACCCAAAAGCCTGAAACTCTGTAGGAGAAGATGCTACTGGATGGCAGTGGAGAAGGAGAGGTGCTGAGGTCAGGCCAAGTGCGTCACACAGGAGGTCACTCAATCCACAGCAAGCATCCATGAGCAGGAGATGTGTATGGAAGAGGGCGAGCACCCTGCCTCCTGGGTGCAGGCTGAGCATGGAGGCTCATTTCTTCCCCTGGTCTTCACCAAAACGCCCTCTTCTTTTACTCTCAGTTTCCCCAAAGCTTGTAGGAAGCAAACTGGCAGGACTTTTGTGGTAGCCTTTAAATGCAACAAGCAATTGAGCGAAGGTTTAAATAATATTTCAATTTTTTGTAGAAGTGTGGGTTCCCTGTACTTCGGAAGGCACTTCCACCAGCTCATCTTATAGCGGCCTTCCAGTACCTGAAGGTGTCTACAAGAAAGCTGGGGAGGGACTTTTTAAAAGGGCGTGTAGTGATAGGATGAGGAGGAATGGTTTTAAAGAAGGGGGTAGATGTAGATTGGATATTAGGAAGAAATTATTCACTACAAGGGTGGTAAGACACTGGAACAGGTTGGCCAGGGAGGTGGTGGATGCCCCCTCCCTGTCAGTGTTCAAGGCCTGGGCCTTGTGCAGCCTGATCTAGTGAGAGGTGTCCCTGCTTGTGGCAGGGGGGTTGGAACTTGATGATCTTTAAGGTCCCTTCCAGCCCTTACCAGTCTATGGTTCTATCATTCAATTTATTTTCCACAAAATGTTTAAATTCATCAACTTACCATTTTTAGCACTTTGCTCTCCTTAAATTTCAAGGGACCTGTTCACAGAAGAAAAATGCCAGAATTTGCCTACCCAGTACTAGGCAAAGGGCTATGTCTGAGAGGAAAACTGGTTCTGTAGCTGCAACGTTTGACAGTTCACGTTTTACATGCACGTTAACACCATCTGCCTAGAACCACAGAATCACATCTCCTTTTGCACTCTCTCCACACTGAATGAATAAAACCAAGACAGGCAAATTTAGGTCAAGGTGAGTTTATTGTCCATACAGCATACCTAATCCCGCCAAAACACTTTTCTTAGAACCATCTTTAAACTAGTCAAAACAACAGGGTATTAATAAAAATGACAACACTGAACAAAGAAGACCTTGTAAAAGGTAATCAAGACTACACTGTATCAGAGTCTTACCCACCGAAAACAATCTCGCATACTTTCTAGATACTTTTGTTTACACTGATCATGTCTACTACCGCACTCCCTAGCATCCCCTGACCATATAAACATCCACACGTCTTAAAGAGCACATTGTGAGAGAGTAACATTGACTTGATATGGCATCACACTCGATAAAGCAAAAAAAAAAAACAAAAAAAAGAGAAAAAAATTAAAAAAAAGAAAAGAGAAGAGTGTTTGAGAACAGGAACTGTGCAACCGAGAGTGATTTCTGAGGTACATGAGAACATGGTAATAAACATAGTGGAAAAAATCCAGTGGCCAGGTGGTTTGCTGAGTAATTAAGAGCCGTCTAATTAATCACGCATAAATCATTGATATTAAAATGGGGTTAATAATAGTCATTTTCTCTTTCACAAGCATGTTGGGGAATATAAATGAATTGATTATGAGGTGCTCCTATATGTCAGTAACGGGAGGGAGGGGAAGATCATCAAAGTACCGTCAAGAGGAAAAGTTGAGAGAGATAGACTTTTAACAATTGTGCCAAACCTCTGGCACTTCCAAAGGCATAATCAGCAGTGTTGAGTTTTTTTAATTTATCAATAGGAAGGTTTAGGATTTCTGCATTTCAAGGGAAAAAAAAAAACCCTCACACCTCATTTGCAATAGGAGTATGATTTTAATATCCCTTATATAAGGAATACTACGCAGTATTTTTATTTTGAATGTTACTGTAAAAATGCTCAAGCTCCAGGTTTTCCAGCCTTCAAACACAGCACACTTCTGGGTGCAGCCAGATGGTGGGTACATCACTACAGCCGAGTACACGCTTACCCCTGGCAGTGATCCAGGCAGATCCGCAGGGATGCTAGAAGGGTCCAGGACTGCCAAATGGTGCTGTAACTCCCACGCCTGCTCCTTGACCCTCCATGGACCTCACCCTACACCCCCCTTTCCCATCAGTGCTGCAGAGCCCTGGGAGGACAGTCATGCAGCAGGGGATCCCCATGTGGGACTGGAGCACCGCAGGACATCAGATCAAGAGCAGGGGCAGGCACCCTAAATATTGCTCCTGCCTGCGCCCAGCCTATAGCACGGAAGGCAGGGAGCCAGGCAAAGGTGATGGGACGCCATGCCTCCTACACTGACTGCAGCCCAGCATGGGGAGGGCATCCCCCTATGCATGGGGATACACTGGCACACCTCCCTGTCAAGCCACTCTTACTAGTTGTAGGAGGACAGTCAAGGAATGTTCTCATCTGTCGTATATACACTGCACGAGGCTCTGGAGTCTTGCTTTCTCCAGGAGAGACACCATCATGCAACTTTGGGTGCTCTCAACGTGGAACATCAAGGCAGGAGGTGACGGTGGTGAGAACAAGGCTGTCCCCACTGCTGGTTTTGGGAAACATGGACCTGCTCCAGCGAAGCCGCCCACAGAGAGTCAATGTATTTTTTCCACTATGAAAAGGATACCGAAGACCAAAAGGGAGCCAGTGTCGGGCTTCCTGCAACCTCTCCCAGGCGCGGCCGGAGCGGCAGCCCCAGGGAAAAAACCAAACTGTCATGTTGTGAGGTATTGTGAAAATGGGAACCATTTCTGTTTTGTCCAGTAAACCTGAGGTAAGTATACCGTCTTTGTAGGATGTGATCAGGAAGGAAGGGAAGGGAAAAAAAAAAAAAAAAGAAGAAGAAGAAAGGAGGAGAAAAATAAAATAAAATAAAAAAATAATCATGAACACGCTATTAGGGGAAAAAAAAAACCAAAACAAAACTGTACAGGGCATTTCCAGTAAATCAAAGAACTCATCATATCTCCACTTAACCATCTACTTCAGGATTTGAAATTTAAGCAGTAAAATAATATATTATAAAAATGTTTATAAAATAGCAGCACACTCAGTGAAACAATACAGCTAAGTACTGTTAATGTGAATAAGAATGAAACAAATCATAGCTTCTTAGCAGCGCAAAAAAAAAAAAAAACCAAAACCAAAAAACCCCCCAAAACCAAAAAAAAAAAACCAAAACCAAAAAAAAAACCACCCCAAAAAAACCAAACCCCAACGAAACCTTAGAATCTTACTCCATTTTTCTACCCTCATCTAGCCAAATATGGTTGAGTCCATTCATAAAATATTCTTCAAAGTAGCATGTTCTTTCTGGATATTTTTTTTTTTGTCTTAAAAAATGCAAACATCAACGTTTCAACCGACAGCTTCATACTGTATATTTGCAAACTGTTAATACAACTGTGCAAAAAAAAAAAAACCAAAACCACCAAAAAAAAAATAAAAACAAAAAAAAAGAAGTTGCTCCAACCCCTTTGCCATCTAAATGCCTCTTCGTTACAGATGGAGCAGAAAAAATAAATTCAAGTACACTGAATACACCTTTGTAAATAAAACTCTCCGAGTCACACACACCTCGATGTTTACCGCTCGTGGCTTTTGCACCAGCAAGTTTCTTTTGTCGTCCATAGATAAGCATGCAGGTGGGTATTAAGATCCTTCTGTGGCACCGAACAATACGAATCGTCAGGCTTTTATCCGGAATGTCATGACAGGAATGTCATCTGAAGCAGGTGTTGGTATTTCCAGCAACACCGCAACTAACCAAGTACACCAGATACTGGACTATAAAAAGCTATATGCTTTGATTTATTGACTTTCTTTTTTTTTTTTTTCTTTTTTTTTCCTTTTTTTTTCTTTTTTTTTTTTGTTTCTTTCTTTTTTTTTTTTTTTCTCCTCGGCAAAATCATCATAAACCATCTCATTTAATCCCTTAGGAACAATTTTCAAAGTGCTTTTCGAATGAAATGGTTTACAAAAACGCTCACTGTGGATCAGGAAAGTTAATGAAATGCTGAAAAAGCGTTCGGGGGGGCGGTGGGAGAAGATGGGTAGGTAGAAGAGGGGTCGAACCCAAATCTCATGTTCTTTTAACACAGTGAGGATACGTTAAAAAAAAAAGGATGATGGACAGAGCATCATTTAAATGTCTTTATGGCCAAGCTAAGGAGCTGCCAAAAGTTAACATTGACATGAAGCATTAGCGCTGAAAAGGAAGATCATGCTTTTCACAGGTGATCCACTGCATCTTGCGATCCAAAGGTTGGAGGCAGTCTGATTAAGCCGACTAATCGGCGCGTTTCCCCCATCTAAGGTAACTTTGGCTTGGCCCACAGCTGGGTGAACAGGATTGCCCTTATGCCAAAGATGCTGCTGTGTTTAGAATGAACCATTTCTGAAGGGAAAGTAGAAGAAGTCGAGAGGGGAGAGGGAAATTTGGAAAAGAAAAAAGAACACCAAAAACAAACAAACAAAAAACCAACCAAAACAAAACAAAACCCAAAAAACACCTGCTCTTCTGGCTGGCAAAATAAAGCATCTTCTTTCTTAGGTAGCAGCTACCACAGACAGCAAGAGTAAACAAAACTAACATACAGAGATCCAACAAACACTTCTGACTAATAACAGAGGTGACAGATCAGCAAATCTCTTCTGCATTCAAAATGGTTCAATTGCTTCAGGGATCTTTTCCCACTTTGTCCTAAACCCCTTATTCTATTGCTTTGCAATCTAGTCAAGCCATAAAATCGCACACACGATTCCTTTCTTAAATCTAAAAAAGGGGTGTATGCACTAAGTCATAATACACAGACAAGTATACTCTACTTTGTTCCCACAAATGCAGGCTTACATTTATCTAGCTACTTTGTATGCTTTTATAAGCATTTAATATCACTGATACATAATCAAATAGCAATTACGAAATATACTGTGGGATTCCCTTCTGTAGAACATCACAGGCACCAAATGTGGGTTTTTTTTTCATTATTCCGTTTTTGTACTTTTTTTCTTTTTTTTTTTAAACCTAAAAGAGCTTTAAATACGTTCTATGTGGGAGCGGATAAAAAAAAAATCTCTAAAAATAATAACAAAAATATAGGGGGCTGGGGAGCAAGCGTGACTTCCTGTGCTGATGTCCTCACAGGTTGATATCTCTCACATCTGTGGGAGTGCTGGCCTGGTCCAGTTCATCCACCGTCTTAGAAGGATTGCTCTGCTGTTGCTGCTGCCGGACTTGCCTAAGGCTGTTTACTAGCACCGCCTCGATCTGTTCTTGACAAGCTTTAAGGCAATCCTAGAGGACAGAAAGCAAATGGAACTGTTAGTGGAGAAAAGGGTTTGGGTTTTTTTTCCCCCCTTACTGAGCTAATAGAAGTTTCAAGAGCATCATTCCGGTATTCCCAAGGAGTGCCTGCTGTGACAGAACACAACCCGGAGCTCTCACAGGTAAGCACTGTGTACAAACTCCCTGGCTAAAACAACACTAATGTACTCATTAGGCTCTCCAAATCTCAATGTTTTACCTGGTCTTGCTCATTTTGTGTTGTCTTCTTGAGCAGGAAGCCAAAGTGTTCCAAAAAAACCACAGGGTGGGGTATATGAAGTTTTGCATTCTTCTGTGCAAGGTTAAGTGACTTGGGAGGGTCTTCACTACAAGCAGGCTGCATTTTTCTGCTCAAATAACCAACCAACCCACATTATACTGAAGCCATATGGATAGAGGCACCTTGGTTTTACTGTCAAGCAAACTGACGGTAAATCGAAGTGAAGCAGAAGTTTTGAGGTTCCCTGGAAAAGCACAAGTGCTGTCAGGGAGCTTTTATCAGTCATGCATTTGGGTCCCCAAGGCAAAGGCAAAAGAAGGGCCCGTTTATCTGCAAAAATTCAAACAAGGGAACGAATGGTGCAGCCCCAAACACACAGCTATGTTATCATTTTTTGAGCGCATTCCAGAGAAGGAAAGTCATTTCAGCAGCTGAGGAAGAGGTGTAGGATACATTCCCACACCTTCACTATGAGAGCAGGACTATTTTAACAGTCCCATGCATAGTCATTGGCAATAATTCACAGAAGACATTAAAGCACGGACAGATACTAGAAAAAGATTCAAGTCCAAAATTCACAGCCAAACCTCAGAGACCACTACCTGACAAATTTTACTAATCTCTTGGAGAAAGAGCAGGATAAGACTACAGCAACACAAATCTGGGAGCCCTGTAGATGCACATTCAGAGTCCCACAACAATACAGACGTACAAATAATCAAATGTGAGGGATTCACCACACTTCAACTAGACACAGTGACAGAGACAACCATTAAAGTATTACAGGATGTTCCACACTCCTGGTAATACACTGGAAGACCAAACAATATGGTTATTTAAAGACATGTGAGAACACATTGAGAAGCCCTTGGTTACAGCAGAAGCTGAAGAATAAAACCCAATCCTTGAAGCCTCAGTCTGTGCAAGAGACATCCAGCAGCAGAGAAACACAGTTTCTGGTAGCAAGGAGTCTTTACAGCAGAGGATTTTGAAAAGGGCTCTTGGCAGCATCTGGCAGGGGCAATGAGACCTGCTATTACTGTTCCCACTTCCAGGCAGGGGAGCTGAAGAACGGAGCTGGGCACTGACCTCCCACTGGGGCTTGTGTCAGCCCAGGGACAGAGTACATGTTGTAACTGTAATGCTGGGGAGCGGGGCTCTGAGCAACTACGCCCGCTTTCTACACTCAATACCTGGTTATTCTGGAGAACTTGAAATATTAATGTGTGGAGGCTTAAATTGCCATACTAGCCAGACAGCAAAAACACGTCAAATGCAGAGTATCTGTTCTGCTGATGACATTTACGTTTGTGACACACGCAATTAGCTCCGGAGGATGATGAACACCCATTTTTCTTGGCCACCAGCCAGCAGCTGCTAGCTACAAAATCACGGCCTCGTCTCCTTGTGAAACTGTCCTGCTTAACAAACATCACCACCTTTCTCTGAAGGCACACCTACCAAATAGGGGCTGAGAGGGATGGCTTTTCAAACTGACCCAAGAAAAGTGGGTTGGATGAGATGCCGCCTGTATTAGAGATTCCAGTATCCACAGGGATGTGGATCACAACAGCTAAAGCCAGAGAGATGTCACTGAAATCTCCTGAGTATCGTCTCAGCTACCTGCCTGCAGTCTGGCTCAGAGATTTCTTCCCTCACACAGTTAGTAGCACCACAGTGAACAGAGTACAGGGCACAGCAACGTGGAAAACCTCTGCTGCAGCATCGATGTGCATGCAGTGGGCATGCTGAGCCTTCCCTGTGCTCACCTTTTGTCCTGAGAGCTGGGGACTGCTGGATTGTCCCTGAAAAAAGAGCTCTGGTCAAGTTAACTGGCTTGCTGGCTTGCAGTACCATACATACCCCACTGACCTCAATGAAGCTCCCCTTAAACAGCGTTTCTCACCACTAGCAACTTTTTCAAGTCTCGGCCACTGGAGCTCAACTTTCCCACACTTTACCATCTGCCTCAGGCTGGCTTTTACAGGGAAGGGGAGAAACCACAACAACAACAACAAAGTGCTGCTGTGTCCAAGGAAAGGGTTAAGGAAAAAAGGTAATTTTACCAGTATTGGCCAGCTCTTAACTGAAGTCTGCAATCATGGGCTTTTTTTGAGACGATTAATTAGGATTTGGCATGGCGCAGTAGAGCAGGGACAGGTCTCTTTTGATACCCTCAAGAAACATTATCCAAGATACACGGTTCAGAAAACTGCATATTGCCTGTGCTCAGGAAGGCTTATGGAAGGCTTAGTCCTCCGCTCCCACCACGCTGGACCACCAGGACAGATCCTCACAAGCTGACCCACAACAGCTGCTGTATCCTCAGCCTATGAAAAGTCCAAAGCCAAACTGCAGTGCTGCTGCAGGAGTCTGTGCACACTCAGAGGTGCTGCTAAGTCTGGTGAAGAACCTTCAGAGCCCTTTTTCATTGTGAAGATCTGTGCTTTGGAGGAAGGCAACCTTCATTCCTGTTTGCAACTAAGCCCTGATGAACACAGGAAGGTCCCTGCAGTGGTGCACTGGAGTTCCTTGCCAGCCCAGGCATCCACGTTTCCTTCCTCTGGAAACCAGGTTATAGGAAAAATGGTGTATCTATGTGCCATACCACTGGCATGGAGCCACAATGGCAAAGCTGGGAAGCTGGGACATGGAGCTGGAACATGTTTCAGTGGGCAGCACTGAATATTGAACTCAGGCAACTGGCTGAAGGCTCCTCATCTCATGGAGCACAGCACTCTGCTCCAGAGCTCCAGCAGGCACTAGCATAGCCCACAGTACAGCAAGGGAGTGCTGCAACCTGCTCTGGCTCATTGGTAACCACTGAATAACTGTGGGGTTCAGAATGATGCCTAAACATGGCAGGCAGAGCCCTGGGCAGCAGCCCATCCCCACTTGTGCTCCCATGGTCTGGTGACTGCTGTCTGCTGGCCTCCTGCTCCTGGCGATGAGATCTGGGACAGCAAGATTTTAACATGCCTCACCTCATAGGGTCCTTCTTTTCATTTTAGCAAGATGAAAGGTGAAGGGCTTCTCTGCCTGTTGCCACTTTCCTGCTCCTGCTGGCAAGGCTCATTCTTTTTAAGGAAAGACTATATACTTTTGTTTAACCAGGTAAACATTTTTACAGCTGGGACTTGCTGCTGTACTACTAGGGGCTTAGTGATTTCCTAATACTGGAACTGCTTGTTTAATGATGGGAGCTGGACAAATTACTTGGCCTTTCTTCCTTTGACCTGACTGCAAAAAGCTATCAGAAACTCAGATAAAGGAAAATCCCCTGTCATTAGATTGGGTGTGTTTTAGACCTATTGTCAGCATTCACCCATTTGCAAGAGGGACACAGCAAAAAAGTTACTTCAAGGGTCAAGGCATTTTCAAATGAAAGAAGGATCAAGGGCACCAACCAACGGTGCCAAGGATCAAGGTTTGGAGACTCCTGTGACCAGCTGCACTTGTAATGCACCTTTTTTTTTTTTTCAGATGTAAGAATCTCTTTTTTAAAGCACAGTGATGCCTAATTTCAAAATAAGCCAGATTTTTTTACAAGCAGCTTCAGACTGGGGAGCATAATGAGGCAATTTCCTTGCAGCCAGGCTTGGGGAAGGAAGGGTGGTGACACGTGGAACCTAAGGCCTGCATGTTTGCAGCCAGCTTTGTCTGTTCCTGAACACCCTTAGATGTGATCATTTAGACTGTTATTATAAAAAGCATCTGATGGTCAGAATAATGTTTCATTTAATTTATGAAGGGGCTAAAATCTCTAGGCACCCCTACACAGAAATGGCTCATTTCCGATGTCTTAATTTTGTACATAAAACCTATAAAGGGGCCCAGGCTGCAGCTGTCACAGTTCACATGGATTTTATTTCATTCAGGGATCCACCAAGCCACTGATGTATTTGTTCTGTCATGCGTTAGCTCTGGTCTATGCTTACATTTTGAACTTAAAATAATGCAACACTGAATTCCTTAAAACTATGGTAAAACGACCAGCTTGCTGCATTCAGCAGGAAACAGCTTCAGAGAGGGCAAAAAAAAAAAATGCCTGCTAAAACTCTTTTTTTTAAAAAAAAATTAATCTGAGTAATACATTCTGTTTAATTACTCTTTTCTATGATGCATCCATCCAGGAGCCAAAATTGCCTGGCCAGCACAAATCAAAACCAGCGAAACCTTAATTTTGCAGGGAGTCAAGCTCTGCAATCAAAACCTATTAAAACAAAAACCAGCCCAAATACCAGATTCATGAGTGAACCTCAGTCATGCAGCAAAACGAGCTGGAACACACCAGCGGACGCAGCCCAAACTCTCCATCCAGTACTGATGACGGAGATACAACAAGCTCGCCCACCTCAGGCTGCGCCCGTGCAATCATTAATCCTGGCCCCGTGCATTAATCCTGGCCCTGTGTATTAATCCTGGCCCTGTGTATTAATCCTGGCTCTGTGCACTGCCCCAGCAGCCAACCACCCACCCCAGTTTGCTGAACATCACGCACGGGTGCCTCACACTGCTGCTTCTGCCCAGGGATTCAGGTCACGCGACCGGGTGATACCTGGCGCAGCAGGATGTCAGAGCGCTGCGGGCAGCGTGCTTGATGCCAACTTAACCTGTCAATGGATGGTTTCTTTAATCAACTGGAATTGGCAGAAGATGTTCACACCCAACCAACATGACACACGGAGAAAGTGCTCGTACTCTTAGAGAAAACAATCCTAAAACCGCATCTGCTGTAAATCGCAACCACCGCCTTCGCATGCGCCCCGTTATCACTGCCTCTGCCTGCACCCCATTTTAAGACATAAGAAGTACAGCACCTGGGTGGAAATCTCACAGGTGAAAGGGAACAAATAAGGTATTTACTATGAGTATCTTTTCACCCCAGTTGTCAGAGTGTGAATCAGCAAGTGGTTTCTTTTACAGATGGGGCCACCACTTCTGTTTTCTTCACTGGGACTTTCTGTTAATCCAAAGTGACGTGACACAACACGCCAAAACAACGAAAAAAAAAAGCCCCAAACCACCTATCAAGACAAACAGCCTGGCCTTCCCACAGTGCGGTGGTTTTAACCCCTCCAAGGTTCATGTGGATTCGCTACGTATTTCACTGGCGGACTTTCACTTTGCAAGCTCTAGACAGGGCTGACAATAGAAAATTAAAGCTTTAAAAAAATTATCCAAGGAATAAAAAGAACAGCTGCATTATTTTCAGCAAATCTTCCTTGGAAGAACACTACAATGCACTGAAGAAACAGCCCTAGACTTTGCAACACAGGCACTGGGCCGTTCCTTCACAATATTGTAGGGCTGCCTTTGTTGTTTTTATAAGAAAGCTTTTTAAATGTGTGTCACATGGATCAACTTCCCCATTCTTCTACATGGTCTAGTAGTTTTAATGATTAAAATAGTTCAGGTACTTTCCATTCCATAGTTTTATTTTTACTTCACCATGTACAGAACTAAAAAGGCAATTAACTTCTGGCTTGCTTGCTGCATTTTTTTTTTCCTGAAACTTTTTCATCCCTGGGTGATTTTACTAGCACACTTGAAATGCATTTGAAGGGAAAGTAGTGCTTTTCTATGTCCGGTGAGAAGCGCCCTGGTGGCTTTGATGGAAATGCTGGCAGTGAAAGTAACTTGGAAAGAGGAATCTGCAGGCCTACGAAAGGATCTACTTATCCTAGTCAATAGTAATTAAGGACTTCAATTTCCATGCTTGTCCATCTTTAAAGAAAGCACAAGCACTAGGAAAGATAACACAGCATATTATACCATATTATACCCTATACTGCCTAACCTCAGTGTCCAGCTTTAAATCAATGTTCATCATGCCACTGCGAGAACAGCCATTGGGAAACTCTGATGGGAGGCATCTCACACAAGTCAACCAACAGGCTATCCTTTTCCACTGATAATTATCAGGGATTTTCAGTCCTGACAGCTCTGAGCTCCAGGACTACCTAATGACAGCCACTGCAGTCTGTCTCTCCAGCTTCACTGAATTAAGCACGTGTAAGAATGTCCTCTCCATCTTACAAGACCATGACTAGACCGACAAATTAAAAAAAAAAAAGGGGGAGGGTATTGAAAAGACAATTTATAAGTATACCAGTAACACAGATTGGGTTTCTGCCTTAGACTTTACCTAGCCATTTTCAAATATTCCATGGCCCCCCATCCAAACTGAAGGTGACTGGATGTACTTTTCAGATGATACCGGTCTCTGCATCAGAACCCCCAGCAACTGAGTTGCAGTACACCACCTTCTCCACAAAGTAAAAAACCACACTGCTCAAATGCCAACAGTGGAGTGCTGTCACAAGAAGAGTAAACTATTTCAGACATGCTCTTTTCTCTCTTTCCCTGTTTTGAATCAATCCAGAGTTTCTACGGCTGTAAAAGGACTGTGGCTGTGTATTTCATAGAATCAGCGAATGGTTTGCATTGGAAGGGACCTTAGAGATTATCTTGTTCCAACCCCTCTGCTATAGGCAGAGACACCCTCCCCTAAACCAGGATGCCCAAAGGCCCATCCAACCTGGCCTTGAACACTGCCAGGGAGGGGGCAGCCACAACCTCCCTGGGTAACCTGTGCCAGAGACTCACAACCCAATTTACTGCACCTAGACCCACAATGACAACCCCTCTAAAGCAGATTTAAACTACTCCATTCATTGCTCAGGCAAGCATGGCTGAGAAACAACAGCACACCCCTGGATCCATACTGGTCACATATCACCCAGGCCTGTCAGAACATGCACTCCTTGTGCCAGCAACCAGCTTTGCCACTGACAGGGATGCATGCCATGCAGAATTGATGAACTCAGCTGCAGTCTCTTCCACAATGCCTCAGGACACGGTGCTTTTTGTATTGTGATTTTTTTAGATACCCCGTTTGCATCTCAAGTTTTGGTCTTTCCTGGGAGAAGAAATAAGAAAACTTATGCCAGCAAGGCTCCTAATGGGTACATGGACACTCATCTGAACCTTGCCTTTGCCCATCCAAAACAGCACTCTTTTGGGAATACCAGTGTCCAGAGAAAACACGTTATGGCAACATTTAAGGAAGAAACCAAAGACCGCAAAACTACTGTTTAACAAGGTTCCATTTTAATGTCATCAAATTCAAATATCACTTAACCCTTGACAAGATCTCAGCCCTACAGTGATGTGCAGATACAAAGTCCAGCACCAGCCCGAGCTAGTTGAACAGCTTTGATCAGACCAGTTAGAAACCACTGAAGAGAAGCCACGCTGTATCAGAGTCCTACCTGGGACACAGGGACATCCAGCTGCCAGGAGCTCAGCTTGGTAACCCCAGGGAAATCGGCAGGGATTGGGACAGCACGCCTGCCATCGTTACCACGGCCCAAACTGAAGCCAACGGCAAGGCAGAGCTGTGAAAACAATCATGACCAGCCAAAACAGTGTGTCATGAAGTTCTTCCTTTGCAGTGGCAAGACTGAGGACAAT
The DNA here is from genome assembly GCF_964237585.1 of Gallinula chloropus. Classification (NCBI taxonomy): domain Eukaryota; kingdom Metazoa; phylum Chordata; class Aves; order Gruiformes; family Rallidae; genus Gallinula; species Gallinula chloropus. The sequence goes on from NC_140085.1 coordinate 67,311,542, forward strand.
CATGCTAAGCAACTGAGTGGGTCATTTCTCAAGGGCTTTCAAAAGCTCAACTGCAACCCTACCCTACCCTCCTTTACAACCAGCAGAAGAGTAACAGTAAGACTGTTGTTATATAAAACATATGCACACAAACGATGCAAAACACTGACCTACAACATTATGGGATACTTCATGTTTCTCCTACACTTCTTGACCAGATTTAGAAGCCTGGATCCAAACCCTGGGTACTTTGCTGTGCACTCCAAGGCCCAAAGCCAGGAATGCTGCAAAAGCATTCTGGCTTCTTTGTGTTACAGGGTGGTTGGTTTTCCACATATACCTTAATTACTTCACAAATAACTGCTAACGCCCCTGATGAATGCCAAAAAGATCTCTTCCCCTTTCTATAAATGCAGAAGGGAAATATGAAAATACTTTTTTTAGGTGCAGGTCTTGGTATGCTAGATGGAAAGAAAGCTGGAGAGATGTGAAATGACAATGCTGTTCACTGGTCATATGTGCGTTGCTTGGATAATCAAAGAAAGCAGCAACCAGCTATGCACTAAAGAGCTGAGATTTACATAAGTTTGAGCATGGAATGTGTCATCTGTACTCCTAAATACAAAGGACGGCTGGATTCCTCCGCTGGTTCACATTTAGGCCCCAATTCAAACCTCTCCAAAGCGCATGCTTCATTGTTGACATAAACAGGGATTCCTTCCCAAAGCGGGGCCTTCGTGTGCCCAGCAATGGCCTTCGGCTCGCTGACATTCTCCAAAAGGAGAGCCTGAAAGGCTGCTGTGGGAATATCATGCCCATTTACTCCACTTGCTGTATCTCAGTGGTGACACATCTAATGGGGGCAGTTTAAAAACAGAAATATTTTCCCTCCTTAAAGTGTCTATTTTTGCTACTGTAACAAATAGCATCAATTACAGATAAATGTCTATGTCTCTCTTTTTCCATCTGCAAGAACAGAAAATAGTAATTTGCTGTTCCAAAAGGCATTTCATGCAGACTAACGAGGACATCTCACTTTATAAAAATCACATCTCTGCCAGAATTTCTCCAGTTACTATTGCTACGTTACCGCACTAATGCAATATGCAAGATAGCTAATGCTGAGGCATCTGAGGGATGTCACATTTTTCTCTGGCATTTTTTGGTCTTTTCAGCACTTTCAATGGTGTGCTTTTTAGATTCAGTTCCACTGTGTGCTTCAGCAGTCCGTTTGCTGGTTTCCTGTTGCTCATGTGGGTATTTCTCATAGCAACAGGAGAGAACAATGTTTTCAGAACTGGAAAAAGTGAGAGTAAAGCCAAAAACACTGGCAGGGTGATTCAGGGGCAGATGCCATGCTCCAATTTATACTCCCGGGCTTTAATGTGACTTGGGGTTTCAAGCTGATCATCTCTAACAAGTCTTACCCTGCAAGTGCGAAAACCCGTTGGTTACCCCGCTGCAACCAACCACGTGAGCGTTTTATCCAAAAAAAGAGGATTTTTAAGAAGCTGTGACAACCTGCCCGTGTTACACAAAGCTGTACGAGCTGAGGAAGGATTCCCCCACCGGAGGTCGAGGACAAGGCTCCCACCAGACTATCCATCACCGGCCCATGAGCTCCTCCGGCGGCGCTGCTCGGGCCGCAGGGCCGGTTCCTCGGGGGGCCTGGCTTCCTCGGCGCGCCAGCGGAGGCTGTATTTATGAATGGATCTGACGGAACTCCGCCATCAGCCCGCGGTGTAACTGCATCACCCCATTGTTGCTACACACGCACAGCACTCACTGGGGAACAAAAAGCTGAATGAAGCGGAGCAGCTGCCAACTCAGGCGAAGACAACTTAGGAAACTATCTCATTCTTCCTTTCTTTTGGAGGCTATTTTGCCTGTTGTTTCCTTGCATACAAAATGCGGTCTGCAACAAATAAGGCAGGATAAGATACAGCGAGTCCTGTTACTCGGTTCCAAAACCACAGGCCCTAAACACTACAAAAGAGGGGATAAATGCTGTATGTGCTGTAGGGACAATGTTCAAATGCTATCCATTCAAGATAGATTTCCGTGATTTTATACTGTGGCTCAGCAGAAACGGAATTCTTCAACATGGAGGCTCTGAATGTTGGGGTTGTTTTTCCGTGCAGAGATTTGCAGGCATCTTGATGAAGTAACTTTTCAGACCTTGGGGAATAAAAATAAATCCCAGCACACTGAAGTGGAGGTATACTGCATGCCATTTATTGTGGACCCAGTCTTCAAAACAGCCCGACTCCACTTTTTGGAAGGCTCACAGCCAGCTGTTTCGGTAAGACTTTAAGAAAAGCTTGCTTCCTTTTTAGTTTCTACCCCAGGCACCTAAACATGCTTTGGATTTTTCAAAACCATTCAGTATACACCAATTCCCCACCTGGGAACTGGCTTTTAGAAGGGACTTGTGCCCACGTACAAACCTACATGTTGGCTGTGTCTGAAAACCCTTCCCCAGCTGATCATGCTGGGGAGGACAACCCCTTTTGTCACCTGGATGCAACTTTGAGAGCTGGGCTCTAGGAGGAAGATGGTCCTTACATGCACATGTAACCCTCATTATCACAGAGTGAACCTGGCTGGCCCTTCTGCCAGCTATGGTGCTGCAGAGATCATTACACAAACAGCTACTAACCAGCCTAATTTGGGATTGAACTGTGCTAGCTTTTGTCACTGATGTCACTGATGTAAGCCTCAGCACATTTTTAATACAAGATAATATTTTCTGTATTTCAGTACACTCAGCCTTAAGGAAAGAGATTGGAAGGGACCCTCTGGAGGTCACTAAACACAACCTTCTGCTCAAAGTAGGGTTATATCCTCAAAACCTAGTTGTGTGCCTAATACTCACTGACTTGAGCCTACAAAGTTCTGGTCCAAGGTGCTTTGTAATAGGTAAAGTCCTCACCTACCTAATGCAAAACCACAACACCCCTGCACCATTTTTTTTGAGCTTCTCAGAAACGTGAATGTATTTCTCTTCCACAAGGAGATCTGGGACCCCAGGAATGCAAGGGTGCAGGACAGACTTAAGGGAGATGCAAGCAGGGACCAGGTCAGGGCATGCAGGCCCTGAACATCATTTACGAGAACGCTCCCAGGCATGGCCAGAGAGCCAGTTTCCAGACAAGCGGCCAGTGAGCTGGCACACTGCACTGGTGGCTGCTTTTCCAGAAGGTGAGGAGAGAGATTTGCCCAAGACAAATGTCAGTGGCAGAATATTGATTGCCAGGTCTGAAAACGTGCCCTACCCCTTCAACTATCCTTCCTCATATACTGTAATTCTACACAGCAGGGATGCTTGTATCCCCCTCTGAAGCATCCGGCTCCACCGACAGGATACTGCACTCACTGGAGTGCTAGTCTGAGATGCTATGGAAATTCCTGACTTCCTGAGTTGTTTATTTTTCCATTGCAATGACCCACCAAGAGATGCACAGGGAGCTCCGCGCTTCCTGTGAGTAGGTCTGTTAACTCTTTGCCCACCAGCCTCTCTTCTCCTCTTCAAGAAACAGCAAGGGAAACATTCCCACCCTCCGTCAGCAAAACATCTCAGAACATGCAATGCCCGTCCTGCTGTGTGGGACTCTCTGGGAAAATAATGACCAGAAAAGGCACTTCAGATATACCATGCTGAGCTACTTTCACTACCTATAAGGCTGCTGAGCTTCTCAGTTTCTCCAAGGGTATCTCCCTGGTGTTTATTTTGGTAGATGGAAGGAGTAATGAAACCAAGGTTTGCATGGTCTCAATGTCACTGTCTCATCAGACTGCAGTACAACCTTCACCAAATGGCCCAGGGCAGCTGTTTATCAGAAATAACTGTTATCCATAGAATGACACCACTGGTGGGATGCCTTGTATTATCTTGTCTGAACTCTGGAGTGCTGCTTTGGATTCATACAAGGATAGCCGACACCAATGTGTTTCTGAAAAAAAAAAACTTGTGTGTTGCTTGTTTGTTTACCCAACAGCTGGGTTATAAATTAAATGTTGTTTATTAGTAACATATTTTTGGTCTAATTCTTAATGAGACACCCATTAAAAGCATTAAGCACCAAATGCCAATCTCCAGTTGCAGTTACACTGGTGTAAATCTAAAACAACTCCACTGACTTCAGCCTCTTGGTTTATGCTGACTATTTCCTAGCAAACAGTACCCTCAAATTATCATGACAAAAAAGTACCCCTCATTATCTATCATTATGTATCATAGAAGAGTGCCCGTCTACTCAGCTCTGGTGAGACCTCACCTGGAATACTGTGTGTCCAGCTTTGGAGCCCTCAACACAAAAAGGACATGGACCTGTTGGAGTGTGTCCAGGGGAGGGACATAAAAATGATCAAACGGCTGGAGCACCTCTCCTGTGAAGACAGGCTGGGAGAGCTGGGCTTGTTCAGCCTGGAGAAGAGAAGGTGCTGGGAGGACCTTACAGCGGCTGTCCAATACCTGAAAGGTGCCTATAAGAAAGCTGGGGAAGAACTGTTCACGATGGCATGTAGCACTAGGATGAGGGGTGATGGTCTTCAACTAGAAAAGGGGAGATTTAGGTTGGATATTAGGAAAAAAATCTTCAATATAAGTGGGGTAGATCACTGGAACAGGTTGCCCAGAGACGTAGTGAAGGCCCCATCCCTGGAGATACTCAAGGTCAGGCTTGAAGGGGCTCTGAACGACCTGATCTAGTTAAAGGTGTCCCTGCTCACTGCAGGGGGGGGTGGACTAGCTGGCCTTTAGAGGTCCTTTCCAACCTAATGCATTCTATGATTCTAACAGTAAAAGTTCAGAAAAGCTCACTGCAATCGAGTTGCACCAGGATTTCATTATCTTCCCGTACTTTCATATGCATGCAACTGTGAAGCTGAAATTTTTCATGCTTCACCTCCAACAGCAACATTTTTTGGGAAGCCAATGAGAAAGACCCATCATCTGTTTCCATGCTAAGCAATCACACACGCCAGAAGGGAAGAAAACCAACAAAAAAAGCAGAAGCCTCTGGGACCTTTTGGTCAGGAAAGATTCTTCCCCAGCTCTCTGCTGTTTCCTGTGGGCTATCAGGAGGGGGTGGGGGACAGGCAAGAAGTTTTTTATCCGCAGAAACGTAGTTTCTCTGAGCTCCTCTGCTTCGTTTTTCCACTGCATGATGCTCCTGAAGCGCGGGAGCTCCCATTTCTTCCTCTTCCTTAGCCTCCCCTTTGAGAACAAAACCATTCACACAGGGAGGATGAATTAGCTGTGTCGCTGCAGGAAGAGCTCTCAGGCACCAGAAAACAGGAAGTGAGAGAACTGAAGCTGTTCATTCAACTTTAATTAAGTCCCATCTTAAAATATATATTACAATAGCCTTTACTCTTCATTAACACAGCCTTGGGCCAACTCTTACACAATCTAGCCAGAACATTTCTTCCAACAATACATTTTACAGATGAGGCCAGTATTACTACCTAGTGCTAAGACCGCCCCACACTTCTCTGAGACTCTTGTTTTCAGTTGCTTATCTCTCTCTCAAGTTTTAACATCTGGGATCAAAGCTTCAAATCCTGGGCCCTTCTGCATTTTTCCAATACAAAAGTCACAGAGAAAGTTTCTACCAATCTATTTCCCTCACTTCCAAATAGGTGGTTGATAAAAAAAATACACTACTTGCCCCACATTAGAAATTCTGGCCACCTTTGCTTGGGCTGAGTCTTCAAACCTTGCAGAAGACACATTTTGAGTTAATCTTGAAAAAAAAAATGATAGCACCTCTAACTTTTGCAAAGAGTTGGGGGGTTTTTAGCCATTAAATTATCCAGAAGCTTCTTCTGTCCCAAGTGTGCTCTGATGTGGTGTCCATTTGAGACTCTCCTCTGCAGTCTGTGTTGCTGTGGGCTGAGACCAGGAGCGAAGGGAAGAAAGTTCATCTGTACCCAGTGCCAGCAGACTCTTGGAGAGGAGATGTCACCAGTAAAATATTAAGAAGTCTTTGTTATTTGGGAAAAGTGATATTTTTTCTTTTTCCAAAGGCATACAAGCTCAGCCAGATCTGGGAAGATTTTCACCAGGAAAGCAAAAAACACATTTCCCAGAGAGGGGATGTGTGTCTGTGTAGGGAGGTGGGGGGGTGGAAATCTGCTAAATTTCAAAGAAAATGCATGAAGTTTTCAATCCAAAACCACAGTATCTTTCTTTCTTCTATCCACTTCAGAAGTACTAAGCTGTTTTGCCTAGTATTTTCTTTCAGACTTTAACATTCAAGAGAGACAAAGTTTATCCAATCAACAAGATGCTGCAAAAGGGCCTTACGTTAAGAAGCACTGGGATGCCTGACAAAGCTTCAGTATACCTCCTACACAGAGAACAAGAGCTTGAAATGCAGAAATACCAAAGACAATCCAGAAAAAAAACTCCCAAGATAGAAAAAAGCACCACATGTTCTCTCCTCAAATGTCATTATGTGTAATACGCTTGCCACATGCTTGGAAGCTCAATTAACACCGGCTCTACTGTACCAACGAGAAAGAAAATTCCACCAGAAAGATTACCTGGAGTTCACCGATATGGAGAACATGGTCTGGTGATGGAAAGACTACATCATTAGTCTGATGGCATAGGAACAAAGTAACAAGCTCTGCTGATGGTATCTGTTCTAGGTCTGGATTTTGGGAGTACCTGAGCACCACTTGCTTCTGCCTTTATAAAAGACTTCCGAAGGGACTACCCAAGGACTTCTGCAGGCACTGGTGTAATCCATTCTGCTTCACAACAGGAGAAGCAGATGCCACCATGTGAAGGATCCCTCTAAACTTTCCAACTACTCTCTTCTCCTTCACTCTGCTTGTCAACCTGTCCTTTCCCTGCCACCATAAAGATTACTCATGTTCCCATTCCTCACTCCACGTTGTCATTCCTTCACTCTCATCATTATCCTTGCCCTGCTGACTACCAAGTTGATCCCTCAGTCAGACTGTGATTTCTACAGCTGTAGCACAAACTCACAGACAATCATGGCTCAAGATACTTCTCTCATTCCCATCTTGCCCTGCCCATTAGAACATTTTCCATTGGAAACGTTCCTTTATCTGTGAGTGATCCAGTTTAGAAACCAAGCAAGCCCCCCTGACCAGCCAACTCTGCAACAAGTGGTCCTTCCCCACTGCTTGATGCTGGATCAGTTCCAGGATGGGGTTTGAAAATACAAGGATACCAACATCAGGTTTTGCTGTAGGCACACACCAGCAAAACTATGTGTGAAAATAAGCAGCAGCCAGGCAGGAACAACCTTATCTGACATCATCATATAACAAGAAAAACCACAGTGCCTTTCAGACACTCCACAGAGTTAAGCCATGGAGTTATACCAGGAGCATTAAGTGGCTAGCACCAACTGCTTTCCTTGTTCTGCAGATACTCACAACCTTGGCTGAAGAGAGCACGACTGCTAACAAGATGTGAAGTCCCTGCATAAATCCTTCCCTTTCTCTGCCCTGCTTTCTCTTGCTCCCCTCACATCGGCCCACTTGTCTTATAGAGTCCTCCTGGACAGCTGCCTCCTGGACAGATGCAGCATCCAAAATGCATCAAGTTTCATCCAGTCAAACAAACATCCAAGGAGAAAATTTCATAGAACCACAGAATGGTTATGGCTGGAAGGGACCTTAAAGATCATTAGGCTCCAAGCCTCCTGCCACAGGCAGGGACACCTCTCATTAGACCAGGTTGCTCAGGACCCCATTCAGCCCAGCCCTGAACACCTCCAGGGATGGGGCATCCATCACCTCCCTGGGCAACCTGTTCCAGTGCCTCACCACCCTCAAAGTGAGGAATTTTTTCCTAATACCCAATCCAAATCTACCCCTTTCTTTAAAACTATTTCCCCTCGTCCTATCACTACACACCCTTCTAAATAGTCCCTCCCCACTCAGCCAATACCTCCCACCAGGAACAGGCAGTTCTTGTCATCCACATAAACGAAGTGCACTTAATGGATTTACCCAGTCTAAATGTTAGTGACTGCACAAGTAAGCTTTATGCAATACTTGCACCAGGGCACGCAGTCTCAATTGTTATTCAGGATTCTTCTTCTTGCACCCTCCTGCTGCTCACTGTGATGTCTCACCACTGTTTCTCCACACTTACAAAAGAGGCACAAAAGAGCAATTACCTGTGTACAGTTTTCACTGACACTGAAACAAACATATCTTAAATTTCTGGAGCTACTTGCTTTACGTCACCAGCATTCAGAATTGAAAACATTCCTTTTTCTGTGCAAAACCCAGTTCCAATCAAAACAAAAGGGAAACCCCAGAACAGCACTCAGAAATCAGGCTCAATCTGATTGAAAGGAGAAAAGGAATAGTGAAATTATTCCCTTTTTGTTAAACTGGACTATTCCTTTTTAACCAAACTGTAGAGCATTTGTTGGGAGAAGCAAACTTTCTTTTGACAATGTTACCACAGACCTAGTAATTGCACAGTGTATTTATATTTACTCTTCAGAGCAGAAGCAATACAAGGGTTTACAGTTAGCACATGTTAAGGACAACCAATTGGAAAATGATACTTTTGTGGTAGAAAAAAGCTTTCTCTTTTTAGGTGCTTGCATTTCAGAAAGCCTCACTCACTTTCTTTCCTTTTAAGTGAATTTCAGTGATTTTCATCACAGCAAAACACATCAGCTTCGCAGAGATGATATCAACAGACCAAGCAGTTTTGATTTGGAAGAGTGTTAAGCTCTCCTTGCAGCATCCCCTTCATATGGTGTCACAGCAGGAGAGGTGCCACTCCTTCGGGAAGGCATCCTGAGCTCTCCTGACAGTCCTCCCAGCTTGCTGCTGGGACCACCAAGCACAGCTGTCAGGTTTGGCGTTTTCTGATGTCCCCACCAGAAGCTGACCCCACAGCAGCACACTCACTTGTGAGTGAACCTGAGCACCACTGAACTGCCACCCGACTGACCTCTCCTACTGATGAGGGGAAGTCTGACAAGCCAATACCCTTCATGGGCTGAGCTTAGTGAAGCAACAAACCAACACCCAGACAGCTGGGGTTACAGCTGCCTCATGCTGTGCCCGTGCTGGAGGGTTAGTTCATCATTCACTCCCTTGAAGTGAAGGATTTTCAGATGATACCTCAATATGGGCTAGAAAAGCAGTGCCCAGGTTGTGAACACAGGACCGACGCACACACTGGTTTACCTTACACCCCAAGGGATGCTGTCTGCCTGCTCGCCCCATCACCCAGAGCGCTACTGGAGGCAGCTCCCCCACCACAGCAAGCCTGACCGTCGGCCAGGGTGGGCAGAGCAGGCTTTCCCCACCAAGCCACTGAACAAAACACAAATGAAAAATGAGGGCAGGGAGCTCTGGACGTCCAAAGCACAAGCAAGGTGTTGGGTCCATGCCTCCAACCCGCTCACTCCAGGAGCATCCCTCTCCTTTGCTCCACTTGGCTTTCAAGATCAGGCCCAATCTGATGGTCCGGTTCTCCACCATGCTCTCCAAAGTAGAAGGAGAAGAGGAATGCAGGACACTCACCACATCTGTGTTTGTGATCTTGGCCAGGAGGTCCGTGAGGCTGTCTCCATCATCAAGCTGAAGGCCACAGATGGCTGCTCCCACACTTCCAGTTGCTATCATTGACGGTGGGTACATGGCAAAGTTAAAATCTGCAAGAACAGATCTGGGAATTAGTCCAAGCCCAGACCAGAAAAGCTGCAAAACATCAGAGGCGAGCAACATAAAAAAAACCACACCCAGGAATAAAAAACGGGGAAGTAGAAGAAAGGGAAAAGTGCCGCTCTTTTTGGTCCGGCGGAGCTCATTAGTCACACTGCTCATCACAAGCAGTCAAAGGAGAGGTAACAGATCTGCAAATTAAAATGGAAATGCGGTTTGGTCTTTTATTCTCACTGATGCATAAAGTGAACCTGGACAATTTTTAATAGTCTTTCCTTAGCTTTCAAAGAAAAGGAAAGAGAAGAAGGCGGCTTTCTGTAATTTATGTCAGAAATTTGGGTCTCGGTCACATTAGAGCTCTCTGTGTAACTGGAAAACTAACTGGAATAAGGTATCACAAAAGGACCAAAGTGAGATTTTCAGTCACGTCAATTTTTAAAGACTTAATTAACTCGAGCATGTAAAGACCTGTCCGGGAAAGAGATTTTAATTAACAATTCATCTTCACCACCTTTGCAATTAGGAAGCAAGAACACTTAGGGCTCGTAGCTACGTAATCAAAGAGAAAACAAAGATCACATTTGTCATTACTACTATTTCTTAACAAACAAGTTGAAAACACATTTCAAAACTGCCTCTCACACGTTTTCAGAGATCAGGAGAGAAATGAAAATAAAACCAAATGTTCTTGTGACCTTTGTACGGCCACTTTATGGTTCATGATACTGCCATCAGCACCGGCCTACCAGCATGTCTTACTTAACACCATTTTCAGGAGATTTTTCTTGGTTACTGGTATATTCCTAAAGTGAAACTTGGTTTGCAAGTTGTTTGGTTCAACTGTAAGTCATTGACAAACCCTTCTTCACCAGTTTTCAGTTGGGGGGGACTGGCAGAGCAGGCAGAGGCAACCCAAGTAATACTTAATATGAAATAAACCACCATGAATGCATTCAGCCTATTTATAGAAACAGATTGTTACAGAAAACTGCCCCTCTGTTAAGGGCAGATCCCAAGCCTTCTCTCTTTGGCTAGCACGAATTCTGTAACCTTCTTGATGACTGCGTAACCACTCAAGCTTTAGACACATGGAGAGTTGTTCTCGGCCTCCCAGACGCTGAGCTGGCAGATACTGCAATAGCTGTGGAGATGTGCATGGTCTTCTCTGGGCTGGAATACGTCCCTGGGACCCACAAGGAATGAAGCAGACAGATAGGAACGGAACTTGGGTCCTAGCATTCATCCAGATGGGACCGGAGTGGGGGGATGTTACAAGTGGGGAGAGAGAAGAAAGAACTGGAACCCTGTTTATCTGTCTCATGAAGCTACCAGGAGACGACCACCTGCAAGCCCACCACTGCACACTGTTGAAGCCCACTGCCCTTTCTACCACCAGACATCACACTCTGACAGCCACTTCAGAAGTAGTATATTTCCACCAGCTGAAGCAATGAGTATGGACTGTCATTACTCTAAAAGCAATTATGCACTACTGTAATATTAAGAACCCACTGTACATAGGAAAGCTGGTATCTTGGATATCATGGTCTGTTTCTCCTGTTGTACACACTGCATTTGCCTGGGTTTGTGAATCCTGTGTGCTTACACTGGCGTGAATGAGGTTGCATTTGGCCAAGGTGGCCTAAAGTTAAGGTGCAACTCCCTCACACCTTTGGACTCACCAGCTCATCTCTTAGTTATGCATGGGGACTACGTGTGGCAAAGGGCTGTCCGTTCTGCTCCTCGTCTTGAGTTTCAGGGAAGATGTAGCACCAAAATGATGCAAAACCTCTCAAACTCTGCCAGTGTTGGGACAGTCCCTACAGAAGTTCCCACGCAGTGAGTGAGAATGAAAACCCACCTCCTCCTGCCCCCCCACTGGAGCCAGCAGCAGGGAAAAACACACCTGCTCAGAGGCTCGAATGGGCCTACACACTGAACAGCTTCAGCCAACCCCGATCGGATGTCGGGGAGACCCATGCAAGAGGGAGCCCCTGCATCCTACAACCAACACTCAGCATCACCCAGGCATGATGGGTTGAGGACACTGGTCGAGCCTGCTTCTGAACTTCCTTGCCTCCTAGGGGCTTGCATCAGGGCCTTCACATTATCCAAACGCTGGTTTTCTCGTGGTTGATTTTATATCTACTCCCAGAAACCGTCCTCCTAGGAAACTGAATAAAGAGCCACAGTGCCCCTGCCAACTAGCACTGCTGTAGGTCTGCTTCCACGTGGGGTCACATGAGAGCATTTCTATGCCCAATAACCTTGTTAGTTCCCTTAATGTCATTCATAATGCAAATGAGACAGTGAGCGAATGGCCAGAGGCCCAGAGTGACTAAAGCTCAGCATCCAGAAAGTCTTACATTGCCTCTAGCTCTAAACTAACTTCCCTCCATAACAAGCACCATAAACTTGGCTATCAAAGCTACACATGCCCAGTCTTTGTTGTACAACAGGCAGCGATTTGTATCACTGGCTTCTATTTTTAGCATATTAATTAACTACTGCAACTGGTGAGGCAAGTGTCTCCAACTGGAGAGTGTGGCGCCATTGTCTGAAGTCATCACCTCATCTCGCGCTATTGAAAATCATGGCAGTGACCCTCCTGCTGATATGAATTTAACCTGACATGCCCACAAAGGGATGGGGGGTGGTGCACCAATTTTGTGCACATGGTTCTCCACATCACCCTGGACCCTATTAGTGTGGAAAGAGCTCATTGAAAGAAAAGAAGCCACATTGTGCTGGGCCACCTAGAGGGTTGAATAGAAAAGGCTGAGGAAAAGAGCAGGCAGTGGGATAAAGGCCGTAATTAACATATTTCCATATTCAAGCAAAGCAATAACTACGTGAAATGTTTGTCAAGGTGCAATGGAAGCATAAATATTAAGTGCCGTATCTGAGGGGATGCAGAACCTCCCTCTGAGTCCCCTACATTCCATCGAGAAATTCAAAACTGGCTTTTTACACAGCATTTTCAATTATAAACCTCTTTCCCCCCTTCCCCTGTGACGACAAGCCAAGTCCCGCCACCCTCACTCAGCTTTCACCCAGGTAAAACTGCCCCCAGAATTAAGGCAAAAGCTAGCCCTTAAATTTAAAAATTAAACACAAATAAAATCAAAGGGGGAGAGAGAGGACCTAAACATCTGAAGCCAAAAGACAGGTTTTTAGTTTAAATTCTTGTCGGAGATGATGAACCCTGAACTAGAGAGGGCATTTTATAAGAAGCACTTCATACTGGACACCTGAGGCAAGGCTACGGGCTAAATCCTTCTTTGGCACCTATGTGTAGCTTTGGTTAACGGGCACCCAGAGCCGACACCAAAGGCATGGCTTGGTCCCTTAACTTTGTTGTGATGTATGCCATTCCACGGCAAAGTACAAAAAAGCCTCGTCAGAAGTCAGAGGGGTAGCACAACAATGGGTAGTCCATGAGGATATGAATACACAAAACTTCAAGGAGGAAAGGGGTTGTTAGAAAGCAGGACTTGTTTTGCCTTCTATTCCCAGGCAACAAATGCCACAAACCAACGCATCCCCATTTCAGCATCACCTTTTTCTAAAGGACCTTAAAAACAAGGGACCAATCTTGCACTACCTCACTGACTTCAGTGCTGAGCATCAGAAAAGGCCGCAAGAAGAAACACAGATGCCTCTGGACCAGCCAGCTGGAGTCACCAAGGAAATTCAGGGTACCCTGAATCTGCACCCTGCCTTCACACTGGAGCTAATACAGCCAGGGCATGAAAGTACGCACGTGCCAAGGACGTTTTCCTGCTGGTGCAGCACATGCAAGCGACAGCCAGCTTCTAGGACCCTGGGCATCACAGACAAGCTGTTTGGCTGGCTTCCTCCTGATCCAGTGGACTTGTCTACCTCCGAGCCAGGAAAACGCAAGGTTGACAGTCAGTCTAAAGCAGGAGGGAACCAGAGGCAGGAACCCGGAGAGGTCCTGCAAGGGGAAGCCCTAACTCACAGCCAATAAATGAAAATTGCCGGAAGGAAAAGAGCACTGACAAAAATCCAGGCTGAACGTGCTCGGTGTGCCAAAGCCAGGTGGGAACTCTACCTTCTTACAATGACCCTTGTTACTGCTATGAGTGCAGCCTGGCTTCTTTTAACAGCAGGTTTTCATCTCTGTAATTTGATAGAGGTTTATTTTCAGAGTTGAAAACAGAGAATTGGAAACCCCCTGTCTTGAAGAAGGTAATGCTTCTCATGGGGAAAAAAAACCCCACATAACCTAACCAAAAAAAAACCCCACCCAACCCCAGAATATTACCTCTATCACAACAGAATCATGACACTCATCAATATCAAAGTGATACAGGTAACAGTTTTGATTTCACCCAGCCTCAAACTTCACCTAGCCACTGATAAGTGTCAGGAGCACAAGCACAGATCCATGTTTTACCAGGTAAGTTTAAGAAAAAGGTCAAAGAGGAATAATTTAAGTACTGAATATAGGCTTTGCCTGGTTAAAATCCAATTCCAGCATCAGTGTGTTACTTTGTTTTTCAAATGCAGTTGGTTTTAACTGTGCTGGCTTTTTTTTTTTTTTTTTTTGTCTTGCTCTTGTGTTTCTACAAGACACAGCAATTTTTCCCCACATTCACTGTTTCTACTTTTAAAGGCAAAACCAGATGACTTCAGCCCTTCAAGAAAAGTGCATGGCAGTAAGAAATACGACCAAAGGGGAAAAAAAAATCAAGTAAAATAGGGTGCAGACCTACTTCTATTTGTTGAGTAGGTGTGAGGGCAGGCACCTAATTCTGTTCCTGGGCTACAGTAATGCAAGAAGTAATTGCCCTTTATTCAAACGGGTCTGAAGTACCATAAATTCTAATGCAACATCACAACCATTCATATGAGGTAGATATGGGGAAACAGGTTGAGCAGTCAATGTTAAGTCTATGAACACTCTGTACAACATGCTTATCAGCTGACCATAAATTCTATTTCTGAACAACTGTTCTCGCTGGTTATTATTCTCCCTTGTTGTACACCTTCACTAGGGAAGCTAAATCAAGGATCAGGATTATGTTGGCACTTGAACCATTAAAAGGTCAGATCCATGGCTGGTAGAAGGAGGGTAACTTATCTGGCAGCACAGGAATTACCTCAGCTTCTATCAGCAAAGGCTGCCTTCCTCATTTCCTTCCACCTCACCTTCCCAGATGTGATGGGTCTTACAACTCAAGGAGTCAATCCACTCGTACAAACACTCCCCAGGCCCTGCTTACTTGCCGATGGAGCTTCCACGGTTCCTGTGATTTCATTTTGCTGGAAAGCTCGATATACTGGTATGAGCTGCCTCTCCCAGGAAGAAGCAAGAGCCTGCTTTTCTATGGCAATCAATTTGCGTGGATTATTCTTTCTCCTGTCATGCAAGAAGCGTTCGTGCAACCACTGCCGCTCTGCAACACGTATTTTATTTCTGAGAGATTAATCCACACAATGCAGCCTCTGTGGAATTCTCTCTTTCCCTCAGCAAAAGAACAGGTCCTGGCTAAAATTTGTATCTCACTTTCCTCCTCTGCAGGGACAGAGCCCAACAACTCTTACAGGGGCTGAGAGGGGAAGGATGCATAGCAGACGTGCCCAGCGGGAGTCCGAGGACCAAACATGCCTCTTGGTGTTACAAAGCATTTCTGTGTGGTTACCCTCCAGATCACTAGGGTTGTGGGCCTCATCTTGCAGCCTTTTCTCAGACAACACTCCCATTGACTTCCACAGAACTTCTGTCTGAGTAAGGACCCAGGATTTGGCCCAGAATTCAAAAAAAAAGCCTTCTCAGCTTTCAAATGTAGATGATTAATGTCCCAGAAACAGTGGGCAGAGGTTTGGCACACTGTACCAGACTGACTTAAAGCTGAAATTTTGCTCCTCTTTCTTAGCCTCTTTGCAGACACAGGCTTTGAAAGCCATCAGTCCATGAGGTGCTGCATTGTACCCATCATGGGAACATCTCACCTGCCACAGGACTCAGCTGAAGCACACTAGAAACCATGCAAGTGGCCAAGCCTAGAGCTCAACACAAGTTGCCTCCTGTCTCTGCAAGCCAGCAAAGCTACTTCTTCCAAGTTCTGCATGCCACTTAAATCAAACTCTGAAAACCTCCTCACTGAGGTGAAGTCTCTCCATTACAGCTTGCGTTTGGAGCTGTACAGCTCCTTTTTCTGAAAGCCTGACTTAATATAGCCTGTCTGCCCCCAAAATCCATTCCCTTATAGGCTCTGACATAAAAAGGGGGTAGCCCATGCCAGAACAGTGGCAAGTATAGCCTCTAATGCGAATGCCTAACACAAGGAAGCATCTGGGAATCTGGGACTCTGAACAGCCTGGAAGAAGAAGAAATGAAGGACACACAAATCGAGGAAATAAGGAATGGTCCTCTTCAGTTCTACGTGCAGCTCTGGGCTTTCCCACTCTTCCAGAAGCGATTCCCTGGCTTGGAGCAGGGCATGTGCAAGCAAACAGACAAACCCAGAAGAAAAAAGCGTTTCCAACCTGTGAAACGCCTCTGTGAAGAGGCGGAGGAGGAGCAAAGGGTGCAAAGCAATGAACAGGCAGAGGTGGGGGCACAGCAGCTAGGTGATGGGATCCCAGAGAGAGAAGGACGGATGATCTCTATTGGGCTCAGAGATAAGCAGGATCCTCCCAAGATGAAAAAGTGGTAGGCATCAGTTTTGCCATGCTGTACTGTAAGGACAAGGGGTCCAGATGCAGCTTCTTTGTGCCTTTGAAATTCAGGAGACTCCTGAAGGAGCATTCAGCTTACACGGGGAGTCACCAGTGGGATGAGGAAGCAAATGACATCATGACAGACAAGGCTGTAACAATGTGTGCCAATCCATACACTCTTACAGCACAGAGAGCGCATCAGCTTCAAGAAAGCCGGCCTACACATGAGCAATTCCCAGACAACACATCAAGCCCTGGCTTAAGAGCAGTACCCTGTTCGCACAACTACAGTGTTGGAAGCACAGCCCAGGCAGGCTGTGGGCAGACGCCACTTTCAGCCCCTTCCCATGGAAAAGGAGGCTCATTAAAGCACTGGAAACACAGGGCAGGGGAAAGAGAAATCTTTTTATTCAGGGAGTAACTTTCTGTCTTGCTCGACTGCCATATATTCAGATGGGACCAAGGGCAAAGAGAGATACATTCCGGTTTCAGTCATGCTCATGTGAATCATTAATCACTGCAAGGACTGAGAGGCTGTAGATTTACATCCACGCAGGGGTTTTTTTTCAGGAACTGGGCTCAAAATAAAGATGGAGAGAGAGCCAAAATGATAAAACATGACTGAGAGGAACACACAAAAGAACTGAGCATCATCTCCTTTTGCGTTAACACTCACACGGGAAGAACAGATGGCTATCAAGGTGATCCTACACACCTCGCGTAACATCCAGAACTGATCAGGGTTGCTTCCTTCTCTGTTTCCTGACACACAAGTACAGGGATTTTCTGTTCTAATGCTTTTGATGGGAAATTAAAATGGAGCGGCTGGTGAAGAACAACTCGGGCTAGAGGAAGAAAAGTTCAAAATACGCCAGATTTTGTATGATACACTAAAGGAGAAGGAAAGATGACTTGAGAGCAGAGAAAGCTGCACTGGGAGGGAAATAAAAAGAGATTCATTGCTCTGCTCCATACCAGAAGCGTTAGCCAGCCTGTGAGGTCAGCTCTGCTCACAGCAGAGTCAAAACCAGGCTAAAAACATGCATAGAAGGAGCAAGGGAAGAGGCAGACACATGTCAAAGGCCATCCTGCTGAAAGAAGGCAAATGGGGAAGTGAAACACCAGGCTTAACCCGAGCTGGCGGGGAGCAGAAGCTTTGAGGGAGAAAAGGAAAGAAGAAACACAGTGGCCGATGAGAACTCTGCAACAAACAGGACAAGGAAAAGGAAATAACAACTGCATCTGGAAGGAAGTCTGATGAGAAGGGGCTTTTCTTCATCAAGGAGGGCAAGAATGACCTTGAGAGGAGTGGCAGCGAAAGGACAACACAGTACTAATAACATGGTATTTCTGTAATGCAAATGGGGGTACTACTTTGCTAGTAAACTGGGAATGAGGTGGGAAACTGGGAATGAGGGTTTAGATAACAGCTCTGCTTTTGAAACTGCATGGGCTTGTGGGTCCTTCTTAAAATTAAATGTCAACACAGCAGTCTATGGAAAATGGGACAAGAAAGGAAAATCTACAGGCAGCATCATGGTGTCCTGCCATTCGGGAAGCACTGTGTGTGCTTAGTTATGTCTTCCACATGCAAGAGAAGAAGTTGTGACTTTTTGACTCTTCAAACTCCACATAAAGGACTTCGGTTCATGGATTTGAGACCCGTAACATGAAAAATTGATCACGGGGGAAACACATGAGAGAAGTGGATGACTGGACTAAGCGTTGGAAAGCAGATGCTGTTCTGGATCTCAGTACATGAACCAGCAAAGCATGGAGCTAACCATCAAAAAATTAATGGAAAAAGGGTGGAAAGAAGCCATGGTCTTTGGAAACTTGTTCATGGCCCACAGTCCTGCAATGGTTTGGTTATATAGAAAACTTTAAGGGCAAAGGAACCAGACCAGAATCAGAGAAAATAAATCATAATGAACTCTATGCGACTCAAGAAAGTATCCTCTTGGATAAAACAAAACAAACCAAAACACTACTGTAGGAGGTGAAAGTGACAAAAGAGAGGGAAGATTGGTTTGGCTTGGAAGACAAAGGACATTGATGGCAGATTGGCAGCGTGAGGATCCTGAGAAATGTCCATGGGATCAAGACCATCTTTTTCAGAAGAAATGGGTAGTGTGAATGAGTAAGGGGAGATAAAGGGAGAAGGTAAAGGAAGGCGGCAAAGCTGACAGAACATATTAGGACTAAAGCAAAATGCCAGTTAGTCCAGAAACGTCCAAAGAATTACCAGGAGTGCCCCTGCAGACTCTTGAGCGGTATTTTGATTGAGTCCTGTGGCCTTTTGCCTGAAAAGGACCACGCAGCAGTGGGAAAAGAAGGAAAAGATTGAGCATCGCAGTAATGGGAAAGTCAAGTTGCTCTACCTCAGCCCCTACAAGATTCTTTAAAATCTACTGACTGAGGTAGCATCATTGGCCTACGTTGTAAAAGCAGTCACTGCATCTCAAACATTGAGAAGCCAATACAGCATCGGACATTCGCACCCAAAAGCTACACCCCATCTTCCCTTCCCCTCTGCAAACATGCAGGCAGAACAGTTCTATCACAAAGGACTAGGTATGTCAAACCGTAGTGACTGCAGACACTGAGGCATATAGTACTTGATAATAACCCTGGAAAACACCACATGCTGTTTATCTGTCCCACATCTAGCTTCTACAAAGCAGTCTAACCACTAATCAGTTGGATAAAAATTAAGAGATTTATTTTCTCGAAGTCACTGAGTGGGGTAGAAGCAAAGCCAAAAACCCAGTGTTTTGTAGACAGGTATAAATTAAAAGCCACTCTTCCACAGAAGCAGTTATTCTCATGTAAATCTTCAGAAACTATATTCAGCCAAAGGCATGACAAAAGGGGAGTGGAATGGTTCCCTATGAAACAGCCTACTTTCACTGCTTTTTTGGGAGTGAAGTTAGAGAAAGGATCCAAATGATTTTAGGAAAAGTCACTGCTTTTCAAATTGTTGTTCCCTGGGCTTCAGTATTGTGGCAGCAGCACAGAGAAGTCGAGATACAATTTTCACTTTATCTGGACAGCACCCAGCTGATGGAAAATTTGCTGACACATTTATTTAATGCATCAGTCCAATGCGTTTTGGGGCTAACGTGCTGTAACAGCCTCTAGTATTTTGTCTGTCCTTACAAATGATCTGTGGCCCTTTAAAAAAAACCCATAAAAATAAAAAAGTCAGTGAAAGTAGAAAATCCTGTGGTCTGATCCAGCCTGACTGACTCCACTGCAGCAGCACTGCACACGTTAGCAGGAGTAGGACTGCCACCACACTACAGCTCCTGAGTGCGAGAATTCTGCTCATTGCAACTTTCAGGGCCTGATTCACGGCTCCCTTTGCCAACTGCCAGTGGTCCCACTGGCTCCAGCTGCTCTTCCTGCATCCCGTAAGAATGGAAGAGGAGATGAAAAGCCTTTGTGCTGCCAGTGGCTTATCTGCCCTCTCAACCACAGAGCAACGCAGCAGGCCGCGCCTGGAGCACCTCGGCCTACCTGTGGCACAAAGAGCAATGAAGGTTTGTGCATGCTTCCGGATCAAAAGCAACTTGTCTTTAGGTAGAGGCAGCTTCCTTAGGATGTGTTCAATGAAATCGTGGGGGGTGACGGCTGCGAGGTTCCACTTCAACTTCCCCAGCACCACCAGCTCCCATTCCTGCAGCGGGGGGAAGGGAAAAGAGAAGAAAAGCCGTAAGCAAGCCTGAAAAAACACCCCATTATCTGATAGTATTTCTCTGATAATAATTATACCACTGTTAAATTGGGTTTGCTCAAACATTTTCTTCCCTATGCCCCAACAACTGCTTTGAAGTTGTTGACTTTTTTAAAAAAAAACAAACAACAACAAAAAAACAACCAACCAACCAAAAAAACCCCACACTGGAAATGTCAAGCTCTACTGAAAATAATGAGACCTGGCAGCTCCTGCCAAGTTTTTACTTTTTTTGTATCCAGTGCTGAATGCCCACCCAGAAAGTTTTGCCTGCAATTAGATATTGCCAAGGTCACTGTGGTCCTTTCCTAATAACTTCTTTTAAATGGCTATAGTCCTTGCTTTATAGCCATTTAAAGCCCTAGAGATAACCATGCACAAAAATAACCTAGATATACATTTTTTTTTCTTTAACTGGGGAAGTCAACTTGATTGCGTTCTCTACCAAAACTGTATTCAGAACCGCTTGCAGATAAATCTGATGGTGCTCAAACTACTCCAAGACAGGCTTTGCAGAAAGGAAATACACATAACACAGCCAAGAAGTAGCCCGTGTAAATTATCTGCCAATAAATCAGGGTAGGATCCATTCCCACATTCTTTGCACGCTCACAGCTCCCAGTCAAATTAAAGAAAAAGCCTGGGCGCCTATGTAACTGCTGGTCATTCCCTGCAATGTGATTACACGGAGAAATGGTACCTAATCAACAGATCCAGCCATGGGGTTCAAGCAGGGCTAGACCTGAATGTTTCAACATTTAAAGTAGGTCTCAAATACCTTACAGGGCCTCGCAGAGCGAGCAGAGCTCAGGCCTTGGACTCATTTTTGTCTTATACATCAACTATTTATTATTAACTAAATTCCATGCACTGATTCTTGAGTCCTGATGATGCGTGAGCCTGATGGAGCCCAGCGTGGCGGGGAGCCCCAGCTAAGCTTGTAGAGCTGGCAAGTCGGGGAAAAAAAAAAAGAAAAAGAAAAAAAAAGAAAAAAAAAAAAAGAGTCCTTTAATTTTGCAGCCGAGGAGACGTCAACCAGCGTTGCTGAGAAACCATAAACATGGACCCCACAATGCCATTTCTGCAGACGATTCTCTGAATAGATGCCCGCTTTAACAGCAAGTTACTTTCCTACAGACATTCCTGCTGGATTATGACAGAGCCTTCCATGGTCCGAAAAATTTCGTGTTCACATATGTAACTGGGCCCAGAAACTATATGATTTTTTTTTGGTTTTTCTTTCTTGAGAAAACCTGCGAGATGTTTGAGCATGATGGCAAATGCACTAACCAGGGGCTGAGCTTCCCTGCATTTACTTAATGCGACAGACTCTGGTACAGAAGTGCACTTAAACTAAAGAGGACTGAATGCAGGGAAGCCCTTAAAGCACATCCTTAAATCCACGTGGCACAGAAAGGTAGGCAACATCCTGAACACATCTTCTTGCGCAGGGGTCACGGCACATCCCCTAACAGCCCGTGCCACTGGCGGGACACCTCGTGGTGGGACACCTCACGTCCGTGACAGCCACAGCAGGGTTTGCAGTACAAAGCTCTTTACCCTGCAGAAACAGGTGGTCCCAGCCCCTCCTGAGAGGGAATTCCCTTCACAGGAGGTGAGTCCTCCTGGGATTTCGGCTGGCTAGGTGCACCCATTGGGATCTGCGAGAACAAGGCTATCTGGCCCTGCAAGAACAAGGCTATCTGGCTGGGCATGCATCTCGCTGAGGGGCTTCAACACCTGCCCGGCGCTCTTAGGCCACGAGGCGCTTTGAGGGTATTAATCACTCCGCTGAATAATTCTGGTCCCACCGCGTCCGGATGAGGCGCAGCAGCAGCAGCCAGCGCTACCGTGGGAAGCACCGTGTAACGGCCTCTTCACTCGCGGCGATGCTCAACCGCGCTCCATTTCCATCTCGCCACCTGCCTCAGCGGTAACCCACGGGGGAGGCACGTTCGCAACACCCACGGGAACGCAGCCACGGCTTCCCGCCTTGCCAACCCTGCCGACACCCACCAGCCAAAGCCCCCCCCACCCGCGCCCCTGCCAGCCCCCGGGGCTCCACCGAAGAGAGAAACCCACCCTGTGCGGGGACGCCTCCGTCCACCGACAGCAGCTCAACCGGCGGGAGGCCGCCGGGCGCTTCTCCAAGTGAGACCCCCCCCGCCCCACCTCTCCCGCCCCCGCCCCGCCGCCACCGGGGGCGCGGGGCCGCTTGGCGGCCGCTCAAGGGGTGAAGTCACGCCCGGCGTCGCGTGTCTGCCGCCAGGTGGCGCCGCCGCCCCGCGCCGCCCGCCCCGCGCACGTGCGCCCGGCGCCTCCCTCCCCGGCGAGGTCCCCGGCGGGGGGACTCCCGCACCCAGGGGGCCGGGAGAGCGCAGGGCTGGGGCGGTGATGGGGGGGACGGGGAACGGGACGGGGCATGGCACAAACGCACGGGCCCCGCGACAAGCCCCGCGGGCTCCCGCCGGCAGCCCCGTGCCCGAGGCCGGGAGCCCGTCCGAACGCCGCGGCGTCAGAGGGGCCAGAACCCACGAGGGAGGTCCCGTGTGCGCCCCCCGCACCCCTCCCCCGCAGCGCCGTGCGCCTGCAGAATGGGGTGCGCCCCTCCGCCGAGTCGTTAGCGGGGGCTGGGGGTGGGTTGACAACTCAAGGAGTGCGTGGAAAGCCACGAGAAGGCGATGGGGGGGGAGGGGGGGGCAAGGCGGGCGGCCGGAGTGGCAGCCGGCTGGGCCGAAGGGGCAGGGAGAGGGGGAAGGAGGCGGCCGCCAGCCTGCGGAGAGAAGGTGGCATGGGGGCTGCTTACCAGCAGCTCTTGGGGTTTGATGGAATTGTCCGTGTATATGCACAGCTTCTCGGCTGTGAGGGGGATTGTCTCTTTCAGCTTGGAGGCCAGGAACATGCACACTGCCCCAAGCAGTTGCAGATGGCACTTTCGAGTGGGCACCACAGCTAAGAATCTGTCCAAGTAATTCATGGCCAGGGGGAAAACTTCTTCTTCGCACTTCTGCTCTTCACAGACCTGCAAGGCGGGGAGCGCGGGGAAGGGAGGATGGGGGCGGCGGGGTTGGGGGCGAAGGAGGAGGGAGGTTGGGTGGAGGGGGGTGGGGGGGAGGAAGAGGAAGAAAGAGATAAGAAGGATAAAAATTAAATAAATGAGCGATCCCACGAAACAGAAGACCACCGCCTCCCCGCTACCACCGCTCCTGCTATTTTTGTTGCCCGGGGAGCTAAATTTTGGGGGAGGGGGAGATCTCCAGAGAGGCTGGGAAGGCTGTCAATCGGCTTTCACATTCCTTTAGTTCATTCAGTAAGAAATGAATTCAAGACACTGTGTGGGAGAGCCCAAAAGCCCCATCCAGCAGCAAGCGAGCAGCCTCCGACTGCTTCTTTTTTTTTTTTTTTTTTTTGCGACCCGACTTTTTTTCCTTTTTAATTTCGTCATATTTTCAAAAAATCGATAAAAATATCAAAACTTCTCCCAGGGTCCCGGTTTTGGTGCCGCTGGCATCCCGGGACGGTCCCCTATCGTTTCCGACAATTGCAAAAATTCCCCCGGGGGGGCGTCCCCCTGCCCTGAGCCCCCGATCAAGCCGGGGGGGGGGTGGTGGGGGGGGAAGGACGGGAGACACAGCGAGGGCGAGGTGGGGTGGGGAGAGCCCGAGCAGCCTGGATCCTTTTAGCAGGAGCGAGCGAGAAAAATTATTTCAAAAATTTACAAAAAATCGGAGCCGGGGAGAAAAAGCACAAATCGCACATGAAAACCAAGCGGGGACTCCGGTCTTTCCAACCTTGGGGTTTTGGTCTGGGAAAAGTCCCCCCAAAAGGAGATACGGTGGGGCAAAGGATGGGTGGTAGGGCCAGGGCAAAGCAAGCGAGTCTGCGGGGCTCTGGGCCCGCTGCCGCGCCGCCTGAAGTATCGGGGCGAAGGGGGAGGTTCGCCGCCCGCTCGGTCTCCCCAAACAGCCCGCGGCTGGAGTGCGGGGGTGCGGGAGGCTGTGTCGGGGTGCATTTCCGACCCCCTTCTTGGAACGGAGGGGGGAAGACGGGCTCTGCACCTCCGAGCAGAGTTGCATGGAACGCAACATGGCGAAAAAAAAGGCACGTCCTCACCACTGCATACGTGGGCATGAAACCCTCCCTGGGCAAAAGCCGGGGGGCACCGGGCACCCCCCGTCCCTCGCCCTGCCCCGGGCGCAGGTCCCTTTCCCAGAAAAGCCTCAATCTCAAGCGCTGCCGGCCGCCCGCAGCCGAAGGCGGCTTTTCTTTGCTTTTTAATTGCAAAAGACTTTTTTACAACTCTGCCCCTCGCTTCCTCCTCTCCCGCACCCCGCTTTTGCAGCAGCCCCCTGAAAGGGGCGATTTCCACCCCGGGCTGTAGATGCTCCCTGCGCCCCTTCCCCCACCGCACCGCACACGGTGAGCTCGGGGGGGGTTGGGGGGGGGTGGCGGAGGGGGAAGGGGAGGAAGGGGAGTGTGGGTGAACAAGAAGAACCCCCACCGCGACCTGAGGGGCATTGCCTACGGGGGGGCGGGGGGGGGGGGGGAAGGGACGAGATGGAGGTGCCTGCCCGCAGCGGGGAGCCCGCAACCGGCCGCTCTGCTTCCCCCACCCCACCTCCACCGCCACCCCCTCCGCTGACCGGCACCGCTCCGAGAAGCCGGAGGAAGCCACCGGGATACGAACCTCCAGCATCCAAGTGGCCACCATCCTCCTCATGAAGGGCTGGATGTCCTTCTGGACGCACTTGAAGTAGGAGCATTGGGGCAGATACCTCTCCTCTATGGTTAGTAAGTTGTGCAAAACGCGGTCATCGTAGAGCAAGTTTGGGTCAGGCAGAGCTCTCCTCATGGGATCCACCTCGCAGCACAGCAGCTCCATGTTTCCAAAGAGATCTCCCTCTTTCTCTGATGGAAAAGTTTTTTTTGGTTTTTTGGGTTTTTTTTTTTTTGGAGGGGGGGGAAGGGGGTGGGGAAAGGAGAGGGGTAAAGGAGGAGGGGTAGGTGGGTGGGAGGAAGACGGCAGGGCTTTCCAGCTCGCTCCTGCCTCCCTTGAAACTGGTTTCTCGCTCTCTCTTGATTTCTAGCCTAAAGTTGAAGCAAAGTGACGCAACTCGCCAGGGCAGGCAGTTCTCTCTCTCTTGTTATTATGGAGAACAGCAGCTGGTCAGACGTAACATCAAACGCGCTTCTTTTTTTTTTTCCCCTCTCTATAAGCTAACAAGGAACCAGGAGGCCCTCGTATAGGGACACACACACAGGCATAAATGACAGCTTCTCTTTTTTTTCTTCCAGCGACCAAATGAAATCCGCTCCGCACTTTCCTTCACTGAGAGCCCGTCTTGAATCTATTTCCCCCCCCTGCTTTTCTTACTGCAAGAAACTGAGCCCCCTCCCGTTCTCCCTCCCCCCCGTCGTCTCCCCCCCCAGTACCCACCGACACGATGGGGGGGCAAAGACTGAAACGTCCTGGCTCGGCGGGGTGCCACATCCACGACAGGTTCTCCTCCCCCTCCCCCCCCCCAACACACCCCCAGCCTTTGATTTACTACCCCCTCCCCCTCTCCGGTACCCCCATAATCTGCAGCTGGAGTGGGACCGAGCTCCGCACCAACTGCAGCCTAACAGCACACCCGAAAAATACGACCGCAAAGCTCCTTGAGCGGTGGGGGTTCGGCGGCGTTTTTCGGGGTGAAATCTAACAACAATCACCACGCTACTTCCTCCGGCACGCATACGCGTTTCTAGCAGGCGAACCGTTTTAGTGTTGCATGGCCACACTGATATAACTTTCTAGGAAACGCAGCGGGGGAGGGAGAGAGGGAGGGAGGCGGGAGAGAGGTTGGCGGGGGGGGGGGGGGGGGGAACGGGGACGACACGACAACGACGATAGGAGTTTATGTCCCGCACCGGGTGACTTCCAACCTCTTCGCACTTCGCCGGCGTCCCAGTTGCTCCCCGCCTGCGAAATGTGTGCGGAGGCTCCGTCGCTGCCGGCTACGGGAGAGCAGAGGCTCCCGAGGGGGAAGGAGCTGCCCGGGGCCGGCCGGGGATGAGGTGCCCGGGCGGGCTCGGAGCGGCAGCGGCCCCGCGGGGCATGGGAAGAGCACGCTTCCCGGAGCGCCCGTCCGCCCCCCTCCCCTCCACGGGCGCCACGGAGGTGGGCTTGCTGGCGGGGGGGAAAGGGGGGAAGAAATACCGCCTTAAAAGTGCGAGTGGGGAGTTTGGGGCGCCGC
This sequence comes from Gallinula chloropus, assembly GCF_964237585.1. Classification (NCBI taxonomy): domain Eukaryota; kingdom Metazoa; phylum Chordata; class Aves; order Gruiformes; family Rallidae; genus Gallinula; species Gallinula chloropus. Next base: position 67,337,864 of record NC_140085.1, read on the forward strand.
TTCCCCTCCCTCTATTTGCATAGCCAATAGCTCTGGGGCTCTCGCCGCTGCGCGCTGATTGTTACCGGGCAGATTATATTTTAAGGACGCATGCTGCCCGGCACCGAGAACAGCCCGTGAGGGACGGGGGTGAGGTGGAGACCCCCCCTCACCTGACCGCACCGTCGGTCGCGGAAGCCGCACGGGCCCTGCTGTCTCCGGGGAAGGCGGGCGACCGACGGCCGTTGCCCGCGAGTGGGCAAACGCGCCCCCTCCCACGCCAGCCTTCCCCCAGCTGCATCAAAGCGGATGGGAGGGATGGGACCGGATTTGCCGTGGGTTGCATCTCTTCGGAGTACAGCGGCGAGGGTTCCCTTGCAAAACCCGGCTGGGACGGCCCCCCACCTAACCCGCCCGTGGGAGCAAATGCCTCGCTTTCCCACCAAAAAGCCAGCAGGACTACCCCACACCCCCCACCCCACACCCCTCACACACACCCCCAGCCCGGTAACGTGGAGCCGGGACGGGACAGCTGAGCTCTCCGCGCGTTGCTAGCAGCATTGCCCCGCACAATCGGGTCCGCGCCCCCTCGTCCCGTCCCCGAAGCGAGCAGCCACAGGCGCGGCGGCGGCGCCGGCCGGGAGCTGTCGGGCACCGTGTGTGGCCCCTCGCCCCCACCCGCCACCCCCGAAGCGGTAGCTTACCGGGGCTGAGCCCGACGTAGGAGGAATTGGGCAGAGCTTTCCCCTCAGGGCTCGCGTTTTAGGAGGGTGAAGGAAAGGAGTAAAAAGGGGACACCCTCCCCACCCCCCGCCGTACGTCGAAGGCGGCGAGCGGGGACCCGCTGCGGCGCGGCGTGCTCCTCAATGAAAGGCTCTTTAACTTCCACCATTCATTTCCCCTTCCTGGCTACTCCTGTGAACAGGGAGCGTGTTGTGTCAGCGCACGTTTTCCTTCTCTAAACTTAAATTCATAAGCGCTCCCGTCTGGCTTTGTAGCCCGACAATGCAGCGATTGTGATTTATGTGGGTTTCGGGGGGGGAGGACAACGGGTGTCCTAATTGTCCGGCACCGACTTTCCGAAGTGGGGTGACGTCTGGGGCACGGCGTGGCTGCTGGCGGCAGGGAGCCGCGGGGAACCGCGGGGGAGATGCGGGGGGCCCTTCGCGCCCCACGATGGGGCGGCCGCCGGGAAGTGGCCGAGGACCCCGCGGGCGGGCCGGGCCGTTGTCTCCCCACCACCTTGCTGCGAGGGGTCCCATTAGGATAACAAACCCCCTAAATCAATACGTGGAAGCCAGCCAGCTCTGCGCGCGAAGGTGCCATGGATGTGCGGCGACGTCGTGGAAAAAAATATCCAAAAATATAAAAAAAAGACCCCACAACATTTTACCCCCGTTGCAACGGCTTCGATATACGCGGTGCCCGTTCCGAACGGGGACGCGCCGGTCCTGTGACGCGCGGCCGGCGGGCAGGCAGCCGGGGCAGTCGTCGGGGCGGCCGCGGCCGCGGAAGCCAGCGTGCCCGAGCTGCCCCTTCGCCTTGTCCCCGTGCCCACGGGCGCTGCCGGGTGCGTTTGGAGACAGCAGATGTTTTAACAGCCCCCGCGCAGAGATTACCGAGTGCCATATGGTAAATATCACACATCCCCCTCCGGGGAAAAAAAAAATTAAATATATATATGTGTATATAAAGAAAATAAATACGCGTCGCGTTCGCTCCCCTTCTTTTGACGAGCTGCTTCAGCCGTTTAAAAGCACAAACGATTACATCAAACACCGTCGGAATACGTATTTTCTCCCGGCGGCTCCGGGAGCGGCGGTGCGCTCCAGCCGCGGGCGGACGCTCCCGCAGGGCAGCCGCTGCTCCGCGCCCGCGGAGGAGCCGCGCTCCCGGGACAGCCGCGCCGACTGCACCCCACACATAGACACACACACACATACAGCCCTCCCCACCCTTCTTCCCTTTGCCGTTTCCGCAGCCCGGCGGGAGGGGGCTGCCCGGCTCTCGGCCCCACCGCAGCCGCCGGGGGGCAATACCGCGGTCACTGCGCTGGTGCCTTGGGAAGCCCCTCTTCTTCGGGTCACTGCTCTGATGTCACTGCTGCTCTGGTGTCGTCATTAACCCGACACGCAGGTATCGTGACAGCGCTGACACGCAATGGTGTTTTATTGGTGTGAAGCCCGAGAGCGCTGCTAAACGCGGCGACTCTCGGGGCGCTTTCTCTTTTTTTCTTAAATAGATCCTTAATTCGTCATCGCTCCTATCTGTGCCTCCTCTTCCCTTCGCACATCCCGGAGAACCATCTTGAGAGGGCTCCGGGGGGGACAGCATGGGACCAAGCTGTGGCCCCGCACCGCAGCCCGAGGGGTGCGGTGTGTGCGCGGCTGGCCGCAGGTCTCTTTTTGTTTGCTCGGGTGAGGTAGGTATTCCCTTGCAGCGCCTGAAACCTGAAGGCTGGAGAGTGAAACATGAGAATCTGGAAGTGAAACCCGACTGGGAGCCAAAAAAGAAACAGATGAATGTGTTTCCACTGTCCAAGCGGAGGGAAGCCCCGACAGCAAAAAAATACTGTGAATAACAAAACGTGTCATAGATTAGAAATTAAATTCTTGCGCTTTTAGTCACTGGAAACAGTTTATACTGGTGGTTTCTTTTCTATTTTTTTTTTTAAGAAAACATCTGATTTTTAGCTGTTCAAAGGTGAATTCCATAATTCCACACCGTGCATTCAACAGGAACAACGTGATAAAAATTCCCTTTTCTTTCCTCTGGTTTCTGATTAAAGACTGGAAGAAGATTTGGATACCACAGGAACTGCTGCATATTGCCCATGTTTTGTTTTGGTTCTTTTTCAAAGAGTTATTTTTAATTGTACAGGCAATTTTCACTTCTAAATACCTGTGTAGTGGCAGCTTTGTCATTAACAGCCACCTTAAACAACATAATTACTGAGCAGATGAAATATATCCTGCAATAAAACTATGCTTGCCTTCAGAGCATGATTTCATGCAGGCACGATTGTTACAGCATTAACTAATTAATTCTGTGTGGTTGCTTAACATATTTTAATTATTTCCTCTTTTTTTTTAATGCAACATTTCTTTATCCTCTCTCATTCCTTAGCTTGAAGTTCTTCAGAGCAGTAATTAGAAACTGCAATGCATATGCAAGGAGTGCACAATTCCACTAAGATTTCTTCATTAGATGGGATGAGAGGGACTCAAAAAGAGCTACAGGAATGATCACAGACCTGGGACTCATGTTTTAGGCTGGAAGCCTTCATAAATTCATCAGAGTTAGCTGAAAGACGCTCACAGGTTTGACATGAATGTAAGCTAGAGAAATCTAGAGAAAATCAGGGAGATTTCCTGTGGTAGAGGGGGTAATCATATATCCAAGGTAACAACAAAATGAGCTTTTCAACTACAAATGTAATTAATCCCTTGATATTTCATTTTAGGCTGTATCTTTAAGGTTAGGTGGGGTTAAAGCCTAAAAAAAGTGTATTCTGCCACAAATAGCAATGGCAGAGTTGAAGGAAGAGTTTTGGTGTTACAACAAAAGAAAACCAACCAAGCAAAACAAGAAAAAAATCAGGTCCCAACCCCCTGTGATGTGTTCTGGCCTCAGAACTGTTGGATGTTTGAACTTCTGTAGGACCTGTAGCTTGTGGTAACACAGGCACATGCAGAGTTAGGGTGAGATCTGAAAAGTTTTCCCAGCAGCTTAGGAATTGAGAACGATGAGGAGTTTCTGCCAGAGCCCTAAATCTAGGGTTGTGATTTTTCTCACTCTACGGGAGACAGGGCAATTTCTGTGTGTTGCTTAACTCCTCTGGTGCCACAGCCTTGTCTCCTCACAGAGCGAGTTCTCCCCTCCTCGATGTCCTCCTTGGTGAGCTGGGCGATAAGGCTGCAGGGAGCAGGAGCACATGACAGGTGCCTCCCACACGACAGGAAATCAACTGGACGGGGAGAGCGCTTGGCATTTTTTACAGGATCTGGCCCCTGGCATGCAGAGTTGTGCATAAATGCCATCGGTTTTTGGTTTTGCTAAGGCTTGTTGGGGGGGGAAATGTTGGCTTTTGGAGCAGATATTTGAAAGAGCAAGAACAGCTCTGACAAATTACAGGTATGGACCATCGGTAGATCTTTCATCGTTAATAGAATAGTATGACTGGACCTGAAAGTGAGAGAATCCTTCCCCCCCCCCTTTTCTTTTTGCCCTTCTCTGCTTATTAATCTGCTTGCTTTGCTGCTCAAAATTGCCTTCACTGTTATTAAGCTCTTGTGTTCTGTATTGTGATTTCCCTGCTTTCTGAGGTGTTTGTGTCAGCGCCTAGTTCAAAGGCGGCTTTCACAGTAAATGCTCAATCTTTTTTCTTTCCAGACTTTTAGGAGAGATTAATAGAAGACACTCAGTCCCCAGACCTGCAGCCAATCTCCAGCTCCTGAAGCATCTCGCTGTCACATCCCTTCCATCAAAAGTAGTGATCTACCTTTTTCCCTGTGGTCTCAGACTCGATCCAAGATGTGGGTTTGCACCAAAACAAATGTGGAACTTCTGTCTTGTTTTCTTCCTGCCTACACTGAGGCAAAGATTTCACATTTAGGATGTGTGTGTAACATCCCCAGGTCTATACACACAGAGAAGGAGAGAGAATTGTCCTGACACGGGTTCCCATGTTGAGCAGTCTGCTGAAATGAAGGAATCACACATTGCCTGGCAAATAGCAAGGTGTTTTATGTGGGGCTACATCGACACGAGACTCTGGTTTGGAAGCCATGTGAATGGCCATGTGAAGTGACAACTTGTTACAGGGATAAGTTGGATGATAAGTTGGACTTTTAATTTCATAGTGACTTACTGAACACGTTCGAGTTGTGAAAATAGGTGATTTTTGTAGGGCAGAAAAAGCTCCTTACAAGCTGGCTTGCTTCCTCTGTAAAAACATTAAAAATTATCTGTAAAGAAATACTAGTTTCACAAGTATTCTGGCTTAAATAACCATTGGTACAGTATTTTGGATGTCTCCTTTGCATTCCAGGGTCAGTGAAATACTCTCCAGATCTGTCGACTTCAGTCTTAATGTGATCAAACAAACAAATGGAATGAATAAAGTGTAATTGCCTGACAAGGAGACAAACATAAAAAGCAAAACAAGGGTAAATGATAAGAGAACTGTGTAAATAAATGCCCTCTACCAAACTAAACAATTTTACTCGTTAATTTCCTCTTCCAAACTGCTGAATTAAAAGCTATTCCCACAGAAAAGCAGTTCAGAACTTTTACTCCTCTGTACCCATTACACCCGCATCTGGAAAAAATAATTACATTAAAAATATGAACAGCCTAAAATATTACTTTGCATATGAAATTAATGGCCACCTAAATGTGGCACTATCACTTGCTGCTTTTTTTTCTTCCTCTTCCTGTTGGGAATACAGTATTTTCTTCCTGTTGTGGAGTCTCTCAGCACCAGCATGCTACAAATGAAGAAATGGGTATTCTAAAGTTAGTCATTAAATTAAAGCACTCCAAAAGTCTGTACCCCTTTTCAGAGCAGAGATCACAGCCAGAGTCTTCAGCCACTCTGGCGAGTGCTACATGGCTTTTGAAGACATGGTTTTCTTGAGAAGTAAGAGACCATGGGTGGTGTGAAACCCCTCTCACCCATGAGCTCTGTAGCATCCCTCACTACCCCAGGTCCCCAAGCTCAGCATTGCTGCCCAGGTTGAGGTTTTGATGGGCATTTGGGTGAGTAATGGGACAGTAAGACCTTGGACACTGCCCCTCTGCCTTTGTGCAATGGATGGACAATCAGCTTTGTTTCAAGCTCTAGCCCCAGCCGTTTCAGATCTAAGCTGCTGGCACTTGCATGCAGATAGTTTTTGGCTGACAGGGGTGTCTTGCTAGGCCTGGTGAAAGTCATGTCTGCTTTGTCTCAGTTACATCCAAAGAGGTGGTTGTTTGGTCTGGGCAAAACTCCTGATGTGGGTAAGAATGTTGCTTGGCAGGGACTGAGATAGGAAGGCAGCTGAAATGATAGCTGCCCTCCTGTTAAAGTGGAGAGAAATTCTCACAGGTCTCTGTGAAATCCACTGCTGCTGCCCCTGGAGAGCTCCCAAAGCTCCTCCACCGTCCCACAGGGGCAAAACACTGCTGCAGCAGCAGCTGGGCGATGGTGAGTGATTTCTCAAGGGCCACCTGTCCCCAGGGCTGTCACGAGGAATCTCCATGTGCAGCTCTGCTACCTCACTTCTACATCATCTTCTTTTGCTCTCAACTAGGAAAACCTTTTGCTTGATTGCTGTGTTCCTTGATTCTGAAGTTGGTGTTCACAGAGATACCCAACTTCCTATGCATGATGTGATGCTCCCTAAAGGGTGGTGCTGCCCTTTAGCGGTCTTACTGGGGGTAAATATGCACAAACCTGAGAGAAACATTGCTCTTGGAAGGAGTTAGGTCGGAAGTCCTATAGTACAGTCCACTGTTCACAGCAGGGTCAACTTGCAAGTTAGTTTGGGTTGCTCAGAGCCTTGTCCAGCCAAAATATCCAAGGTTGGAGGTCCCACAGCCTCCCTGAGTAGTCTGCGCTGCGTCACTCTCAGGGAAGAACAACCTTTCTTTTGAGCCTGGTTGGAGTTTGCCTGGCTGCAGCCTTTGCCCTGAGTTTTTGAAAACCAGCAAGAATCAGTGACAGACACTTGCTGTCCATTCACATTCTCCTTCACTGAAGCCTCTGGATCTCCTCCATGGTCTCCTCCCTTGGCTCCCTTCTTGGTTGTGAACTGTGCTCTTTCTTCATCCCTGATTTTGCGGATTCATACCCCTAGGAAAACTCTCTTGTGCTGCCCTCTTCGTTCTCTCTGTATGCTGAAGTTCTCACCTGGGCTGAGTTCTCACCTGGGCTGAGAACTATTGCCACCTCAGGATGAGCCTCTTTGAACAGGCAGCTATTTCCTGGGGCAATGTTGCTAGCTCCTCATCCTGTTCTTCAGCTGTGCCCATGTTCTGCCTGGCTGAGTCAGGACACTGGGCTAGGGGACCTTCTGCCCCAGTGGCTGTTCTAATGTCCAGACATGAACAGTTTCATTATTGGGTTTCAAATTTTTATTTATAAGGCTCATTGGTAGCAATCCCCATCCTCAGAACAGATGCTTCACAGTGACCTGAGAGTTAGGAAAGCATAATGTCTATTTTGCAAATGGGAAGCTGAGGGTCTGTGGTATAAAGCAACATCCTTCAGAGGCTTCACAGCATATCTTGGAGTAGCATTGCCTTTCTGATGTCAGGGTGGTACCTGAACCCTCATCAGAGTGGACAGTAGAAGTAGTATTTTTAAAGAATCTATACACAGTATAGAATCCCAGTTTTGTTTTATAGATGGTTTCCACCCTTACGTTCCAGGATGTCTCCTGTGTGCTCTTGTCTCACAAACATTGCACTAGGAAAGGAGGGAGTGGAGCTGGTTTCTCTGTCTATGAATAGATGGACTATTAGGGACTGTTGGCACCTGAATGGGCTCGTTATCTTCAGATAACAAAGGAATTGCTACGTCCTGGAGAAGTTTAGGCTACCCAGCTTCCCTGAAACAGGCTGGTATTGAGGGATAAACATTCCCTTGGAATCAGGACTAGGAACCCACGTGCAAAGAAAGCTTAGGCAAAACAGCAGAGGAACACGTTTCTGCAGAAAGGAGTCCTTTATATTTCTGCCGAAGAAAGTCCTTATAATGAGATGGTACCTGTGAATGGGAGCTGCAGAAGAAGGGCTTCAGTTTCATGTTTCAACACCTTTTGCGGGAGTGAAAGAAGGTGGCCCTGGGAGGACCTGGAAAGGGGGTGACAAAGGGTGGTGAAGAAGCAGACACAGGGAAGCGGGGATGGGCTCTTCTGTACATCTTCCTGCACATCTCAAGTAGAGACCAATGATTTTAACAAAGATTACAGAGTCAGTCTGCTGTGTATTTTAATAAGTGTTTATCCCTGAGGTGGTAAATTAAAAAGTAGAAGGCCTACAAGAGTGGAGTACATGCAGAAGTATAAGCTGAAACTCCTGGAGAGCTGGGAAAGCCGATGTTAGCCTCTGGTTCTGGCTGTGGGATCTCCAGGATGAGTACTCGAGGGATGACCCATGCCCTGAGAACATGCTTAGAAAGCTACCATGCCTGGGATCTGTTTGGTTTAAGGAAGAGTCAAAAGCACGTGGGTCTAACATGCTGTGTTTATGAATAATCAGAATATTGTGTGTAGGATTTGGAAAGAATTTAGCAGGTTTGGGGGACTGTGATTTTGGTTGGGTTTTTTCTCATATTGTGCTCTTTTTCCTGTGAAAGTCAGGGACAGATTGAAATCTGCTGACTCTGGCATTTAGAAGACATTTCAGAGGACCCAGTTCCTGGCTTAGAGTTTCCAAACTCCTCAGAGACTCAGAACATAACATCCAGAAGAGGATCAGGTACCTCGAGAAAGTTAGAAGAAGAAGTAATTTTGCTTCTCTTCTGAACTGAATCACAATTATGTTTGCTGACAACTTTCTAATGCTTACTGTAACAGTAGCTTTTTTTTTTTTTCCCTTTCTTTCTTTCTCACACTACAGAAACAGCATATTCTTGTCATGCAGCTGTTGCTTACTGTGTCTTCCTTCTGCTTTGGGTGGATTTTCCCATGTTCATATCCGTAGCTTTTGAGTCCTTCTGTCACCGAACAGCTGCAGGCTGATACTAGATAGAGCTGAGGTTCTTTCTTTATTTCTTTCTTTCTTTTTTTTTCCCCTCTCTGTGTTCACACACAAGCAGGCTTGTGAACAAAAGATTTTTAAGAAAGCTGATAAATGAACAAGGTCTTTCGGGCGGCGCGGTGTTGCTCAGATTGCAGAAAATAAAAATCCTTGTACTTGCACTCGGCTGCTTAAAGCAAAGGAAGACATAACTCAGCCTGTTTTATCTGGGAGACTCCAAGCTTTTCCCTACAGGCTTGGGAGAGGATGTTCTATAATGAACTCATCTTTCATGTGACAGAAAGGGAAATGCTATCTCACAGCCTGATGCTTACATTTCTATTTGCCGGTTAACTTGAGCGCTGCTGTCTGAGGGGAGCCCTTGTTTGTAGCAGTCAGAGCTTAGGAGAGGATCAGACCTTCCCAGGGTAGCTGTAGCTCCCACATGTGCAAACGGCACAGCTTCCCTCTGTCTAGGAGGGAAGCAGATAGAGTTATCCTGATGCCCGTCCATCCCAGGCGTGCTCTGAGGTTTGATTCAGTACACTTCGCCAGCTGTTTGTTAGGCAGAGGACAGTGGGCCCAGCCGGGCACACTGGCTGCCATTGTGTCCTGAGCGGGATGGGATCGGGAGCGTACACGGGGATATGTCATGTACACGTGTTCTTGCATCTCTCACACGTTTCCTTACAGCTTTTGGGTTTGCCTGTGGACCCTGGGGACATTTGCTTTATTTGTTTCTTTTTTCCCACTTCCTTAACTTTTTTTTTCCTTGTTCTTGAAGTAATTCTTCCACATGTATGGAAAAAACAAAACCCCCACAACCCATCAGTGACTGACCCATTTAGCTGGCACATCCTCTGTCCACTCTGGCACAAGTGGGTACAGGGACAGAGACAGATCCTGGTGCCATGGGAGGGGACACCATGGGGACTTCTCTGGCTACCTCACCCCAAGCAAAGTACAGGAGGCTTTTGAGGAGGGAGGGGGAAGGACAGGGTGTACAGTGATGGGTTTGGCACAGAGCTGACCACCCTTTGCCCCCTCTGCCAAGGGGCTTTGCCAGCATGGACATTTGTGTGTGCTGGGGAGAACAGTGTGGGCTCAGGATGGGGGGAGGGATATACAGACAGATGGACAAGGGAGGATAGAAGGGTTATGCCCAGCTTTGCTCAGCGTCCCTGAGACAGCCCTGTGTCACAGCTGCTTGGGACATTGCCAGCGGTGGGCTCTGGCGTGAGCATGGTGGGAGGCAGGGGGAAGCACCAAACCCAGGGCTGACACTAGAACAGGAAAAGAAAGCAATAAAAGAAAGCTGGACATAGCTGGAGACAAGGTATGGGGCGAGGCAGGTCCTTGGTCTGAACTGGCTCAGTTGTGTCCCATTATTTTCCTGCTTTGCTTCATTTGTCTCTTGTCTTATGTGTGGTATTGTGAGGTTGCTGAGAAAAATATTGTGCCATGGTTCTGTGTTCATGCAGGGACACATGTCCATGCACCATCAAGGACACCAAGGTTCAGCTCCACCTTCTCTTAGAACAGCCCAGATGGTTTAGACCTGTGGTCCACTTCCCAAGCCACAAGAGAGCTGCAAGGAGAAATATGTGAAGATTTCCAGGGCATTCACCTGTTAGACAGTATTTACAGCAGGTGGAAGGGCAGAGTGAAAAATCTTACATTATTTTAAGATTAAGACAGCAAAGACATTGCTCTGTTGGTGTGGGTCTACAATTATTACAGCCTTGTGGAGGAGAGTCAGACTTAAGAGACGTTTATCTTTCTGTCAGCTGAAAACATGCAACACTGGCTGAATTAGCTCTCACAGAGACTGACACAAAGCCAGCGTGCCGGCTTCTGCTCTGGAAAAGTTATTCCCTGTTTTCATCCTGTTGGTGAGATCAGGACATGTAACTTGAAAGGGATGAGGAAAAGAAGCCTAAAGATGGGACACAGCTAGTCCGCTGTGGCCACTTTCCAACAAATGTCTGGTCTTTACACAGGGAAGTGTTCCTTGTAAAGCATCACAGGTTTTCTTCACTGCCCCACAAACCTTTTTCCATGCTGCTCTTCTCTTCCTCAACCCCTACAGAAACTTGGCAGTGGCAGTGCATCTGGTGTCCTATGGCTGTGGCTCAGCATGCTGAATGGTACCATCTAATTTCTTCTCTGGGCTCCCTGCCCTTCAGTTCAGACCCACCTGCTACCTCTCATTGTACTTCTGCATGTGTGGCCCGTACCATGGTGGGAGCCTGGGTTGTTACTAACCCCACTTGGGACAGTGCTCTCCAGCCAGCATAGATGAAGTGAAATCCTAAGAACAGGACCTCATGCTGGGGAAGTGTTGCTGCTAGCCCTACCCTATTGCAAATACTCCTCATATAATGCTGAGAGATTAGGAAGATATTCTTCTGAGTTCTTTTATTCTCTACTCCCACCAACAACGTTGGTGGTGAAAGCGTGGACATGGCAGCATGAGTGAGGGTAGAGAACTGTGTGGCACCTGAGGCACAGAAGCAGCAGAGCTAGAGAAGAAACAGAAGAGAAGCAAGAGGGAGCTTTTTCAGGGGAAGAGAAGAAGAGTTAAAAGTGTCAGTTGTGTGAAAAGTGGAGACCTGCAGTGAAAAGCACAGCTTAAACTCTGCACAGGGTCCCGTGCCAGCAGGAGCTAAGCTACAACAGTGGGCACTGATAGAAAATGACAGCTGCAGTTTAATTCAAGGAAGGATTCAGGGCCATCTTCCATCACATTTTGACAGGCTGCAGCATGGCACTGGCCTGGAGATACTGCATCATCTTAGTTGGCGTGAGGGGGAATTAAGAAATCTGGCAGTAATCTGAGCAAACCGAGGAGCTGAGGTGAAGGAACACAGGATCTGCAACACCCCAAATGTTAGAAAACACCTTTAGCTAAAGACTTCAACAAAACAAAGTGTGTTGGGGGCATTGTTTACACAGTGATGTGACAGGATTTTGCACCAAGGAATTACAACCTATAAAGCCTTCTTAATTGTGACAGTACATTGTAAACCAGCAAGAAATAGAAATTGTTCTCTAAAAAGTAGCACAGGATTGGGATGGATCGCATTCATCACCAAGGCATGTCTTCTGCAAATCACAGATCAGTGAACAAAGGTGCTGAACGCAAAGTGGGTCATCGCCCATGTATTCCCAATGACCCCATCACAGCTTAGAGGGATTTTCAGCACTCTGTAAGAAAATCCTGCAGGAAAAATTCAAAGCAAAGCCATGGGAAGACTGTGTCATGGAAGAGTGGGATTGATAAAGGACTTTGCTGGGATGGTCAGCTCTTGCAGTGGCAGGGAGTATAGCTTCCCTGTTGATCCTAAAAATCAGCTTCCAACGGCTCTGTCAGTCAGTACCCTGGTTATGTTCAGAGGGTGTCAGCATGACCACTGGCCAGGGATGCCAGAGGTTTCAGTGTTCTGAGGAGTCCTGCATGTTTACCTGCATCTTCCTTCAAACCCTGGCTGACTAGGGAAAGGCAAAAAACATGGTTTTCATGGAAGCATGGCATTCATCAGCTGTTGCAAATGAAGAGCAGTTCAATCTTTGCTCCAACTCCCACGGAGATGATGCTAAGACCCATGGACTCAATTCCAGGCATAATTCTTTCCCTCTGGGAGTTTTCTCATTTAGTTGTCATCTCCTTTTTATAAGTTTCTAAAACTTCATCTTAACTGGGGAAAAAGAAAGGAAAGAGGACTGGAAGGGCAGTTTGAATTGAACCTTGCCAAGTGCATGTGTGCTACTGCATAAGAAAAGGGGTGTCCCTGATGTGTTCCTTCAAGTCTCTGGGAGCCTAAGCACCTTCTTTTGGTCAGCACCGTCCTGCTCAGCTTTAACCATTTCTGGCATGTTCCATTGTGTAACATTTTTGATAAATCTTTTTCCTCATGTGCCACAGCAGTAACTTGCCACGTACAGACCACAACCTTAAGCAGGGAATGGATGAAGTTGTGATCCTGATGTTAACTGGTTTTCACCTGTCAGTATTTGAGGTGATGAAGGAGACCTCTCTGCAAGGAGAACAGGAACTAGGGGCAGGTTGGGAGGCTTTGCCAGAGAGGTCTCTGCTCTGACCTGCTGTTGATTAAGGGGAGGGATAGTCAGTGATAGAGCTTCATTTGCATAAGCTTTCTACCCAGAATTCCTCTGATGACAGTTTGAAATGCAAAGTCAAAATCACTTTGGTGTGGAGGAAGAAAGAGCTTCTCAGAAGTTATCAGAGACTTTCCTGTGTGTTTTCTCTTTTGAATGATGGAAGCTTCTTTGGGTGGCGGTGCAGTCCCAGATGCAGCTTGGGGCAGAGCTATGGTGGGGACTTCAGGATGGCAGGTGATGAGATGAAGCCTTCTGATAAGGAGGTAAAATAGTGATATAGGAAGTTGTTGGATGGCATCCCTGTGTGACAGTTTCCCCATTTCCAGCATAAAATTTCATATACCACGGGCAAGGATCCCCTAACGTGCAGAGATTAAGAACACTGGTACATTCCACTCCTTTTGAGTTTGATTACTGAAGCCTGACTTTTCAACCTTTTATTTATTTCTGTGGAAGTGAAAATTCTTCCATATTCTATGGCTCCACAACTTGGGGCCATAAGAAAAAGCCATGAGACCTAATAAAACACTCTGGCTGCTGTGACTGTGTGGAGGAAGATCTGTGCTGTTTTCTGGTGTGATTTGGGTTTTTCCCCGCACAAAGAGTTGACTGAGCAGAAATGCTGTGAAAAAAGTGACTAAGTCTATAGAGCTTTCAGGGTCAAGTAGAGCTGGAGGTGAAGTTTCTGATGGGTTGGGAGGGTCAAAACCCATTTGCCATTTCTGAGGACTGGGGAGCAGTAAGAACAGTGTGCACTGGGTAGCATGTGAATCAGTGGTGAGAACAGAAAAATTCAGATTTCTTGTACAAGTCATGCAGAGAGTCAGTAACATAATTTCAGGTTTTGTTGTGACAAAGGTACTAGGTGAATGCAAGGAGAAAAGGACAGATCAAGCAGATTTCATTAAAATAATGCCAATCCTGTAAAATGAGAGTTACTTGGCGAACTGCTTTGAGGTTCTCTGAAGTTGTGTAAAGTAAAACTCAGGAAAAGACCCAATTAAACCTCTTTTAAATAAAACATTAACATTTTACACTTTTAAACAACCCTTCAATCGAGACTTTATATTGAGTTTGTGCGATCTCTCTGTCAAAGGAAAGCTGAGCACAAACCAACATCCTTTGGGCTGCCCTGAAGCAATGTGCCATTGCTGATGAAATTTGTGTCTGTGCAGAAGTGTGGAGACTTCCTCCTGAGCTCAGCAAGCCCGTAGCCTAAGCACGGATGCATCCTGGGTAAAAAAAAATGGCAAAGGGCTCAATTTGCATGGTGCTGAGCATTCTGGTCTCAAATCAGCAAAGCTTTCTGTAGGCTTAGTTTCATTCTCAGTCTCTCAATAACTATTTATATGCCTGAAGTTAAGCACCTGCTTATGGATTTTGCTGCATTGGAACCTGAATGTTGGGCAGCTCTGGTCTCAGGTCCATTTTTAATTCATGGACTCATAGAATGCTTTGGGTTGGAAGGGGCCTCAAATATCATCTAGTTCCAACCCCCTGCCATGGGCAGGGACACCCTCCACTAAACCAGGTTGCCCAAAGCCCCATCCAACCTGGCCTTAAACCCTTCCAGGGATGGGGCTTCCACAGCCTCTCTTGGCAACCTCTTCCAGTGCCTCACCACCCTCATAGGAAAGAATTTCTTACTAACATATGATCGAAACCCACCCGCTTTCAGCTTGCAGCCATTGCCCCTTGTCCTGTCACTACACTCCCTAGTGAACAGTCCCTTGCCTACTTTCCTGTAGAATGCCCTTAAACATTGGTATGCCACAATTAGGTCTCCCCAGAACCACCTCTTCTCCCGATTGAACAAGCCCAACTCTTTCAGCTTGTCTTCATAGGAGAGGTACTCCAACCCTCTGATCATCTTCGTGGCCCTCCTCTGGACTTGCTCCAGCAGCTCACCATTTCCAGACTGTTATCCTTCTCAGTATCACCGTCATAGTCCAGATCCCCAACTGATTCTTCCCCCACTCCCCCATTTTTAAGGATCCAGCAACAATCTCTTAATATCTCTGCTTTTTTTTTTCCTTTATATTCCTTGCTTGTCTTTATATTTCTTCCCAATTTATTATGACCTGTAACTTTCATTCATGCAAGATCATTCATTCATCCTTGCTTGCATGATGAATGCAGTTTAGCAGTACCAGTATTAACACCGATCACATTAATGCCTTGGAAAAGAAAAAGTCCTTCCAGTTTGATTCATTGCTGTTTATCATTACCCTTTGTTTCTGGTCTTCTAGCTAGTTTGCAACCCATATGATAATACTTTTTTTCCAAGCCAATTTGGACTAATTTCTCCACTGATGGTTTCATGGGACACGGGACCAACTATTTTTCTAAGATCCAAACATATTGTGTCTGTTGTATTCCCTTCACCCACTAATTGTGTAACCCGTCCAAAAATTAATCACATTTATCTGGCAAAAACCAGTCTTCCCAACGTCTTGCTGTCTATTTCTCACGATTATCTTACCCTGGAGATGTCTAATAATGTACCACCCCCTTTTTGCCAACCCCTCCTTACCCCCCCAGTAGTTTCCATACTGTATTTTGGATGGAAGCTGTAGTTATGGGATGAGGGAGTCTATGGCCACCCTGCATTGCAGTGGGTTGTAGGTCCTGGGAAGAAGAGTGCCGTTGGGAAGGGTGTGTGACTAGATGCACCAGCAGATGAAACGCTTTCCTGCCAAATAACTAGTGACTGGAAGTTCTTTCACACAGTGTCATCCTTGGTCTATGTTCCAAAGAGCACTTTTGAAAGAATAAGCATCAACTCTTAAGCAGTCAAAAGGAAAGCAAACGAAATTGCTCATTGCTTCGGACATTTGGGTCTCTCACCCATGGTCAGAAATGACCCAGCTGTCACTGGTGGCTAGGCTAACACTTTGTAATTTCAGTTCTTACACCTAAAAACTACCTTGAAAAAACCCTTGATGTCTCAGCTAGTGCTGGAAGTAGCTGCGTTGGAGTGGCCAGGCTCTGAATGACCCTTCATTTAAAAGGGATTCTTAGGAAAAGAACCACTACAGTGGGACAAGACAAAGGATGTTCTTATGAGCTGATAATGGGGATATAAATGTTTGTATCAAAATGTTCCACTCTAACTGTAAAATGTACAGTGCTGCAAATGTTGAGGAAGAGGAAGACAGTGTGAAAGGAGAGAATGAACTTTAACAAGTATCTATTACAATAAAATTCAGTCCAATGAGAGTCTGAAAATATACTTTTTTAAAAGCTAAATTTTTGGTGCTTTGCAAATCATGGCCAGGGGTGTGATATAAAGCCATCTGGCAGAGATAACAATGGAAAACAAAACTAGATCATCATGCATCTGGCATTTTGTATTATCAGTTCCCTCCATGTGTGCTGGTGCTCCAACAGGGCTACTTTCATTGCATAGCTGGTAGCAATTCAGTAACCACGAAACATTTGTTTATTCCAAGGAAAAAAATTAAAACTTGCTGAGATTTTAAAAATAATCTGATTCTTCCCAACAGGCTTCCCAACAGCACTTTGTTTTGGGTGAGCCTGATGTTGAAGTGGCCTTGGATGCTTTGAGTGGCAGAGGCTCCACACCGAGCTGTGCAGCATTGCTTCCTGGGAAGGGGAGTTGCAGTCCTGTGCTTGGGCTCTCTGGCCATTCCATGTGCCCCCATGATGTGGTGCAAGAAACCCCAGGCAGCAAGAGAACACGGATGGGGTGGCCTGCAGTAGTGAAGAAGATTGTGAGGTCCTTCTTTGCTCCTTCCCTCGAAGCAGCACCCTGTCACTGCTGCAAAGTGCTGCCGAATTTGGAGCTAGCTCAAAATAAAATGCATAGGATCCATTCAACAGATCAAATTGAGGCATATCAGTCGAAGGATACTGAAATCGTTGTTATAGAGAGTGAAAAAAATTGAGTTTTTCAATGTCTATATAATATTTTTACTGTTGCATTTGATGGCTGCCTCCTGAGGCAGGAGGAAAATAAACACTGCAATATTTTCCTGGTATTGGAAATTCCTGGTTCTGCTCAACTAAAGTTCTAAATTACTTCATTTTCCAGCACACAGATGTTTGTATCCTTGCATACCTGCACTCTCCTAATGCCAAGCCTTAGTTCCTTTTCTCTCTGAATTCGTGTGCTTGCAAGGAGATCTCAAAACCTCAGAAGAAAGCTGGCATATCTATTCTAAGTGTGTGTGTGTGGGGTGTTTAAAACCTTAAACTGTGGGTTCAATCTCAAAGTCCTGATTTAGTTTTATTTAGGTTTTTACTAGGCCAAGATACATTTGATTCAATTGGTGCCTGTGTAAATAAATACAACACTGTGGCCACCCTGGTGAAGACAGCCTCTGGGAAGTTAGAGCCAAAGGCAACCCTTTTGCCCTGCCTCTCTGTGGGTGGATCGCCATGCTGGTCGATGCTTCACTGGTTAATGGCAACAAGACATGGTTTTATCCTCCCTGAGAAGGTTGCCACTTGCTTTGTATGTTTTGTTTACCAGCTCCTAAAAAAAAAACCCCAACAAACCCACATCTGGGCCTATACACTGTTTCGCTACTCAGTAAGCTCTGATACAAAATGTGTACCTTGTAGCTTAAGTTTGTCCTTCATGTAGGGCGGCACCAGTGGATCTTCAATGGGATTACAGGCACATGACCTTTCCTGTGGAAAGTTTTAGTAGCAGGGCCATAAAGAGATCCATACTTCTCTCTCTCATTTGAGGGATATGTATTTTATAACTTTAAAAAGATCATGGATGCTCACAGGACTCTGTAGAAAATACATTTATAAAATTCAAAGTAGGCTTCCTTTACATTTTTGCTGTCTTTTGATAAATTGAGGTGTCAGTGCAGTGCAATCAGATTAGATACAGACCTAAGGTACCTGAAAAATTTCCCACATGACCTAATTCCACCTGTCTTAATCGACTTCAAACACTCTTTCGGAGAGTCTTGGGTTTCCTTCCCTTCCCAAGGCTGCCTGGTTGTTTCTCCAGTAGTGAATGTGAATAGGCCAGGCTTAGGCTTTGTGTTTGCTCTCTCTGCCCATCCAGGAGCTTTGCATGCTGAAGAAGAGTCAAAGTTGTGGTGACAATAATGGTTTCCTCTTCCTCTCCATCAACAGCTCAAAGCATTAACAAAGCAGAGTTGCCAGGGATAAACCACTGGGTTTTCAACATGGCTGTTCCTTGCTGGTAGGACAATTTTATATTTATCTTTTAACCTTTGCACTTTTTTTGGTTGTTTTTGTTATTGTTGGGTTTTGGGTTGTTTTTTTTTTCCCCTCTCATTGATCAGCCAGAGCTTGCAGTAATAGGAAGCAAGACAATTATTTATTTTAAAGTATCTGATGCTCCTGGCCATTACACTCCACTTACAGACACACAGGGTGCTGGGAGACTAATTCCAGGAGGCTAATGCATAGGCTAACACATGCTAGACATTGATCTTTGTCTGTGGATGAGGCCCACCATTCCTGGGAAATCTACATCTGGAAAAGAAAGTAAAAATCCCTATCCCTACTATGAAAAGGCTAAGCTAGTGTAGCTGAGGGTGCGTTGTCCTTTGAGGTCATCAAACAGCTCACTGCCACTTATGAGGGCTGTCCTGCCCCGACCTCGCATCACTCTCCTGGCCTCTCCTGTGCCTTTCCAGCTTGTGGCCAGATGCAACAGGAGGCTGTTCAGTTGGTGTAGCAGTGGTAGTTTGCTAATAGTTTAGGTCTTGTGTCCCCCCCACATGACCCAAATTAGTTCAGTGTGGCATCACCTGAGCTCCAGAGCTTGTTGCACACCGATCTGGAGGAGGGCAGGAGGACTGCCTCAGCTCTGTCACAACTGGTCATCAGATAGGTTCAGGCATGGCATGGAAAATGCATTCCCTACAAAATAATACAGAACACCTAGATGGCTTGCCTGAATCTTTCTTTTATACCTTACTGATAAAGAAGAAAATCTTTGTGTGAAATTTCAGCTCAGTTAAACTCTTTGAGTTTGAGAAATAGCATGTAATTATATATTTAAAGGCTGGGACCCCCCTCCATACATAGCAAAGGCAGCCAGTTATGTTGGCAGTTTAATCCTCACTCATGTTTTGATAGGCTTCCCCATACAGAAGTGTAAGTGTCTGTGTAGAATAACCAGCTGAGTTTAAAAGTCTGGTCTTCAGGACAGGAGTATTCATCCACTGTTGATCTTCCATTTATAAAAGATGCTGTGAACAAAAGCCAAAGTTTGCAAGAGGATCGCTGCAGTTCACCTTGTACTTTCATCTGAAAAAGTACAACCATAAATGTTCTCCTCTCCTCTCCAAACCTGTACTTGCCCTCTGGTGAATCCTGAACTTATATTCTTAATTTTTCACTTTGACATATATCTAGGATATTTTCACTGAAATGAGATTGGTGCACTAAGTATCTGAATTTCTAACCTGAAAAATAAGTTAAAATTTAACCCTTGTTGCACATTTTGGGTCTTGGCTTAGGTTCTGATCTTGTTTGCAATCATAAACTGGTTTTGTTAATGAAGTGACATTGGAGAGTTGTGTGTTGTCTTAATAAAATTTTGTTGCACAATATGATATGGTCAATTTTTAATAAAAATAAAAGACTCAGTGACATTTTGTACTGATGCAGAAACCAAGTAATTCTCAGCAGAAAGACTTATACAAAAAAGAAAGTAAGTCACTACTTCGCATTGTTTATAGGGTGTTGAGGACAATGTGGCTCCAATCTCATTTGAGTATCTCCTGTAGTAGACTAATAATCAAATGAAAGAGCGATACATTCTTTTTAATCTTGCCTAGTCCTTCTGCTTAACAACATATTGGTCTCAGAAACTCATCTTGGATGCTCAAAGTCCCAGCTGTACAACACAATTCTTGCATGACCTTAGACAATATTGCTCATTTACTCTGGGTATGACTCTTATTTGTGCTCTTCTTACCTCAGAAAACTGCCCTCAAAGGTAGGGATGACTCTTACTCACTGTGATGCTATCAGTGTTGAAGAAAGGCCTTGGTCCAAATGGAAATTGTTTTCCCACAAATGAATTGGATTCACAGGTATTTTCTTCTGCATGCTTTTGTCTGCTGCACCTATTTAGGTGACAATGTGCTGGAGAAGGAGCAGTTTGGAACAGCATGTGTGTTGTACCTAGTGCTGAGACTTATGCCTTCAGCTGAGGTCTCTAAGCACCACTGTAATGCAAATAATGACACTGCTGTAATAGCACAACAGGACAAAAGCACATATTTTGCTGATCTGGAAGTTTCTGAGGCACACAAGCCGTTGGCATGCAGGTCCCAATGTGACTGAAGGCTTTCCCTGCCTCCAAGGTGCAGGGATGGCTTTTCTGAGGCAGGAAAATGTAGCATCTTTTTTTAAAAATAAAAAAAAGTTTTGAGTTAGTGTAGGTAATGCAAAACCCAGTGAGAATGGAGCACAGAGCAGGGCCCTGACTTTTGGCTCTGTTGCTTACAGCCATATGCATGTTCTTTGCACGCCTCTTTCAAAGCTTAAGAGTGGATTAATTTTCTATCACACCGTTGTTCCTGAAGGCAACCAACTGCATTAAAAATAAGCATTAAAAATAAGTCCAAGCCTGCTTTGTGTTTTGCATCCAAGTCAGTGCTTTTGGGGCCAGGTTGAGGGCCACTGAAACTGCACCACAGCTGAGAGGAGAGATGCGGCCCACTGTGTTTTCCAGGTGCCGAGGGGCAATACGAACTCACTGCCACACTTTGTGTGCTGGATAGTCCAGAGCAGTTTCCATGGCCCTTTGTGTGCTGTAGGTGTCATTAAAAACTCAACATTTGCCACCCTGCCTCAAGTGTAGCACTTTTTGATGGTTACAGGTCCTAGGTGCAGCACGGTCAGGCAGGGACTTAGTGTGGCAGTTTGCAACTGATGTACACACACTGTTTTTTCTTGAGCAAAAAGAAAAGCTTTTTTTGGGTCATGATAGCTGCAGGTCTCTGGTGTTACCATCTAGCCCTGTAGAGCAAGAAGAAGAACAGATCATAGAATCATAGAATCATAGAGTGGTCTTGGTTGGAAGGGACCCCAAGGATCATAGAGCTCCAACCCCCCCTGCCACAGGCAGGGCCACCAACCTCCAGGCCTGGATCTACACAAGGCTGCCCAGGGCCCCATCCAACCTGGCCTTGAACACCCCCAGGGACAGGGCATCCACTACTTCTCTGGGCAGCCTGTTCCAGCACCTCACCACTCTTTCTGTAAAAAACTTCCCCCTAATATCTAATCTAAACTTTCCCTCCTTTAGCTTTAGTCCATTCCCCCTTGTCCTGCCATTATCTGCTCTTTTAAAAAGTTGAATCCCCTCCTGCTTATAAGCTCCCTTCAGGTACTGGAAGGCTGCAATGAGATAGGCTCACCTGCCATGGTAAATAGTCTTAGCAACACCTTAACAGGTTTATCTAGCAACTAAGGTCCTTAGCCAGGTTGTAGGCAACCATTTTTCTACTCCTAGTCAGGAGTTGGACTCTGTGATCTTTGTGCATCCCTTCTGTGATTCCTTGCTTCTATGAAATGCTTCAGCTGAGTTCACTTCTAATGGTAACATTCATAACCAAAAGTCTAAAAACACTAAGGTGTAAAAGGTAGTTTGTATTGGCTGACTTAGCGCCCCAAAATGACGTATCTTCATGACCGCAACAATGAATGGAACCAGATAGTTTCTTACAGCTTTGCTGCCTTTCTTTTCACTAGTGGGAGTCATTAACCATTTGGTCTTCATCTTGTCCTTCAAAATTTTTAGCTGTCAGCATGCTCCCAAGGAGTGACTGAAAGTGTATTTCTTCAGCAGAAACTCAGGTTTTTTAATTCCTCATGAGTATGTTGCACTGACCTTGATCTTTGCAATCTGTCAATAGAGTAATGAGTGTCACTAACTTTGATTAGATGAGAGCCACCAAGCTACTGACTTTGCTCCAGGGAATGGGTTCCCTAACATGTTGCTCCACTCCATTGTGGTTTTTGGTACTGCCCACATTGGAGATTGCAGAACTTCCTGGGCTATCTTTCCTAATGCTTCTCAGGTCTGTCAGATGTGTGATGGTCATTTGATTTGAATTTGATGAGGTGATGCTTGCAACACTGAGTGTGATGAGGTGAGGCTGAAATAAATGAGAACCCAGTTTGCAGAAATAGTCTTCTGTCTTCACATTCTTCTTGTTTCTTGATTGAATTCATTTATTTCTCATTTTTTCACTGAGGGCATGGAGAATTCACCTATCTGCTAATCAGGTGAGCTCTCCAGGTACTACACTCTCCTTTGTTTGGTTCAGTCATTAGGTCTTTATGTGACTACCTCATGTTCTGCACATTTGAGTGGGAAGATGAGAAAAAAAAACAGCAGATGGTTTGCAAGTTTGTCACTGTTACTTCATTGTATTAGCCCAAAATACATTGGAGCCTTATGAAACATTGTAGCTTGAAACATTTTCTCTGTAAAGTGCTATGTAAGATTTTACAAACATTTATCATCTTGTGTTTGTTTGTTTGTTTGCTTTTACCAAGGAAAACCAATGCCCTTTCCTGTATTTATTATTTTTCAGCAATTGAAGCATTTAGGACAGAAATATTTGTTTCTTTGGGAAGGCTGAAGAATTAATAATATAAACAAAATTGTAGAATAGAATAAAAATGCCACTAATTTTTCAAAAATCTTTTAAAACAAAAATATTTTCTCACCATTAGTATTTCCTGCTGCTTTCCTAACTCTACCTGAACAGGGAGAAACATTTTTATTCTGAGTAATGTACAGGTTAAGTGGACTAAAAAGACTAAATATTAGAGATGGAGGTTATAATTTTTATTTTGCATGAATGAGTCACAAGGCAACAACATTAGTTGACCCCTCCCCTTCCCAAAATCATATTGCTAGTGAATGATCTGTTCGTAAGTTTCTTTGGAAGCCTAACCAGACTTCTGAAAGGTTGGCAGAGCCCAGGTTTTCCTGAGGCTCTTAGTCCCCTGCCTGAAAACTGTGCTTTGAAGAATTCACAAACTGATTTTCAAACTTCTCCATAGTTTTCTTCTGGGGAATGAGAAACCCTTCACAGCATTTTCCCTTTACAGGATTTCCTACTCTAACAATTAGGAGATAAATCATTTCTGGATAAACCTATTTTTAATCCAGTACCTCATGACTGAAATGCAGATCCTTTGCAACAGGACGTTCTTGAGAAGGCAGAATGGTGTGAGGCAAGACAAGGAATCTCCAAGGGGAATATTTGCAAGGCCTGTGATGGAAGAGAAGTCTGGCAGTCAGTGCAAGTCAGAAAAACAGAAGGATGCCTGAAAAAAAGCAAAAAGTTGAGTGAAGCAGATCCCCAGAATCTGTCCACTGAGCAACTTCCACAAAAAGACAGACCGTAGAGTGGAAAAAGAAAAAAACCCAAACATTGCCTTTTATATATTAATAATATGCCAAGTCCTATAGCAAAAATATTCTAAAAGGTATCATTGGGACCAGAGGAACTCATATATCCCTGTGCTGCAGAGCAGCACTGTGTGCAAGATGTTCAGGGTCCAAAAATTGTGTTTTCCTCTTGACTCAAGCACAGTTCCCTACTCTGGGGACTTGCACTGTGCAGCTTTTCTTTGCATGACTTTTATGTTGTTTAAATTTTTTTTTTTAGGGAGAGAATATTACTATTCAGCACAGAGAAGATCTCAAAGAGGCTGTAACTCAAAGCATTCTGTAAGAGTTGCCTCATGTTGAAAGGCTCATTTAAGACTTTGTGCTTCATTAGCCACCATGAAACACTCAGGTAGGACAATCACAGTAAATGAACCAAGAGGGTGAGCTTTTTCTAAACATCAGAGTATTTGTCCTAAAGCCTCCTGAAAAAGCTGGAACACCTTTAGATAACAGGCACATTTGAGATGCCACCTGGAAAAGTAATCAGGAGTGTGCCTTTCCTGGGCAAATACAACACCCTCTGTTCAAGTACATGAAAGCAATACATTAAAATGACTCCAAAGCTATAGTGGTGTTATGAAAATGAGCATAAATTCCTTGGTTAATCTAGATGGCCAGTTTCATGTGTGAAATTTCATGTAAGCTTAGTTTTAATGCCCTTTGACATTTGTATTGCAGTTTGGAGCTTTTTGAGATTTTTTTTTTCTTCACTTAATACTCTTCAGACTCCTACAGAAAGTCTTTGAAATTAGACACTGTGTGAAATTCAACCTGTTCTGTTTTAAAATTCATATATGCACATATAGAAAGGGTTTTTTTATGGGCTGTATATATATGTATGGGCTGTATATGGGCAGTATATATATAAATAAATACATAGTCAATAAAAAAAGACTAATGTACTGGATGCTATTTTTTTTTCTGATTTAACTGCTGGTTTAAAACTGAAATTATTTTTCCTTCCATTTCCAGCCATTATCTATGGTGTAACTAAGCACAACCACCTCTGCATTACTCATGGGACAGATCTTGCTGACTAGGAGAGACATAACCACACCCCTCTTTAACCAGCAAACCTTGGATTTCAACAGCCATCTTCCCTGCTAGTGCTCATGGAGCTCCTGGTGTAGAAGCATTGAGGTGGATCTGCTTGGAAGTGTGTTCTTCAGTGCAGGGCTCTTCTATCCCCATCCATCTGCATGCCATTATTATTCTCAAGTGGTTAAAAACTCATGTAAATTACTATGGAAAGCCTCACTGGAGGTAATTAAGTTTCTGGCAATATGCAGTATACCTCATTTAGACTAGCAAAGTCAGGGCAGTAATAAACCAGTTGGCATTCTCCTCTTTTCTGCAGTGCATTTCTTCTCTCCTGACACTGTTTTATTTCACTGACCATGCTCTCCAGTCTTATCTCTGGCTCTTCTCACAAAATGCCTCTTATTTCTTTTTCTAATGTCTCCTTTTCAAACATGTTTCCAAACCAGCATTTCTGAGTACAACACTCTCCTGCACCAGGTCTAGCAGAGCTCAAGGAGAAAAATGAATAAATCTAGTCTAATAAAGGTTTGACCATCGGTTGGGGCAGAAATAAGGATGGTGGGCTGTGGTCCCCAAACAGCCATATGTTTTTCAGATGAGGCACTGAACAGGGTGGGTCAGTCCCATCATCTGCTCTGCTTGTGGTCTTTGCATAACTCTCCTAGTAATTGAAATATGGGGGGAGTCAGGTGGGTCCAGTAAAGTTTGTTATTTTGGCCTCAGTGGTGTCATGGTTGTAGCTGGTGTATGTGAGGAGACAGCGGTAACAGCCCCGGGCAGGGCATGTGGAGTTGTCTTGGAAGAGTTAGGAAGGTGGGATGGTGCAGCAGAGTAGGAGGGGGGAACTTGACTATGCAAAGTGTGGAGCACAATTGGCTTTCTGAGCATGGCCCAGCTACCTGCAGCAGACTATGGGACCTGTTGTGTTAGTAGCTGGGGGGTGGGGAGGGGGAGTCAGGAGTGTCATGTGTGAGTTGATGGACTGAAAATGCGTTTCCTTGATTTAATGGGTTTGTGCTGAGGATGTTATACTCCACCTCCACTTGTCTCAACAGAGTTCCTGGGTGGCAGATTAAAAATTAATTTTGAAGACTGCAGGGGGATGACAGTCAAAGACAATGAAGAAAAGCAAGGGGCCTTGAATGATGATCTAAGAATGACCGACTGAGGCACGAAGGTTTAATATTGCAAGGCTGTGAGTGCTGTGCCTCTCATGCAGTAAAGAGCACTTAGTTAACTTTAAGTGTGCATCTGTTTGCACTGGAGCCAGTGGTAGCATTCACGGGCTTGAAGCTCACCAGCTGGTTATGTACTGTGGAATGACAGCCAAAATTCATCCTCTAGGATCTACCTTAAAAGAGGGAGGGATGCCGGTTGTCTACTAAATATTAGTGGGATCTACAGACAAAACACATTCTCAGGATAAGGTCTATCTGTCTGAAATTTCTGACCTGAGTTTTCTAAGCCCAGTAAATACATACTCACTAATGCAAAATTCCACGCTGGCTAAATGGATTTCAGTTAATTTTCTGCTATGAAAGCATTTCAATTTTAACAATAGCTGTCACTCCCAATATAATACAGAAATAGTTCAGTAATATAGGCCTTAAAACACTGGTCTGATAAATATTTATATTACTTATTTTAAGTTAAAAGCTTGGTTATGAATTGTTTTCATTCCATCAGTGTAAACATCCTTCTAGAGTATGCGCTGTAATGTTGAGATTGAAGTCACCCACCCTATTTGCCTGGTCTTATTTTATCAGTGCAAAAATATTCTTTAGTGGATGCTGATAAAAGTATTTTTACCACTTTCACTGTACAAATGAGCTTTCTTTTCCTGTAGAATACAAAAGGGAAAAACAGTCTTAGGTGCTTATGACAAATGAGCATTCAGTCAGTGAAAAAGCTTCAGTTCTTTATTTGTGATATGTTATTTTAGTTTAAATAGAAATTTGAATACATGACCCTAAAACACAGGCCTTGTTTGCAAGGGATGTTTTCACCATAATAAATGCATTTGGCTTACTGTTTAGTTAATGGTTCATGCTTATTTGATAAAGAAAACTCAGCTTTATGAACTGAGAAACAAAAGCTATTTAAGGTGTGTGAAACGAGGTACCAGCATAAATAGCCTCAGCTCTGAATTGATGAGCAGTAATAGATAAATAACTGCATCTGGATTTCTGGACTGGAATCCCAGCCATATTCATGTGGTGAAAGGGAAGGATTTGAATGACAGCAGCAGAATGCAAGCCTCCCCAGTATCATCAGAGTCTGAAGTGGCTGTAGAAATCCAGGCAGTCATTTAATAAAAACACCTCTTTTACTATGGAGGCTGTAAATTATACAAGCCTGTCAAGTTACAGCTCTGCCTTTGTGCTCAGCATGATTGTAATGTTCTCAGTCCATAATTTAGAAAAGGATTAAAGTTCTCCAATGCTCTGCTGTTTTTACAATGTTTTGGTGATAATAAGATTACC
The DNA here is from genome assembly GCF_964237585.1 of Gallinula chloropus. Classification (NCBI taxonomy): domain Eukaryota; kingdom Metazoa; phylum Chordata; class Aves; order Gruiformes; family Rallidae; genus Gallinula; species Gallinula chloropus. The sequence continues at coordinate 67,364,651 of NC_140085.1, forward strand.
TCCGCCTCCCTCTCTCATGTGAAAATGTTGCTAGAAAGACATACCATATATGAAGGTGGGGTTTTCTCACACGCACGCACACATATGAGAGGGAGAAGAAAACAAGACAGTGGTGCCTGGCATCAAAATCTTCTTGTGGGGCTGGAGATACCTCATTACTCATCAATGTCGAAGGCATGCAGTTAATGTATGGATTTGCTCTGTACAAGTGCTGGTTAAGTCTTTAAGGTCACGTCAATAAGGTTTCTGTTTATTAAAATCAATTAATTATTTTAAAAATAGTCTTTAAAAAGCTTTCAGGGGCCACAGAGCTTTTATAGGAGCTATTGCTTGGAAAGCCATGTTTCTTTACTTAGCAGGGATCTGCAACTGGGTAAGCCTCATAAGGAGAAAAACATGACAACTTTCACTATGTCAGAAAGTTATGCAAAATAGATTTTCTACCAGAGTAAAATTGTGTTTTTAAAAGCCCAGTGTCAGTGGTTATTCTGGGAATAGAAGAAGATAATTCATGCTCTGCTGAGGATCTGGGAATTCCCTGTTTTCAGTAGTAGGCAGTTTCGATTTTTCTCCTAATTTGTCTCAGGTCTTCAGTCTGCCACTGGGCCTAGACACCTTCTTGCTGGTTCTGCAGTTCTGGCTGCTGTAGATTTTAGGGTGGTGGGTATCTTATTTTTTAAGGATATGGAAAAAAGTTGGGTTTGGTTTTGTTTTTTCCAAAGATGGTACTATGAAACCATGCAGAGATAATGCAAAGGTCTTGTGGAGAAAAGATTAGGAAGCCAGAGTGCTGGAGAGTCAGAGAGACATGCATGAAAGACAAAATTTGACATATGCTGCTTCAGTATTGCTCTGATTATCTCTACCACATACCAGACATACTTAGGTTTCAATTTCTGTGCAAAAAGTCATGTTAATACCATTTTCTTGAATTATTTAAGAAAAGGAGAGGATTCTAGAAGCCTTACTCCACACCTACAGTCAGAGCCTCCAGCCTGTATTATGCAGGAAAAATGAGGCCACAAAAAAAGATGTTACATTCTTTGTGTTCTAAGACCCAGGACCAGGCAGCTCCCCTGGAGTTAGCTATTATTTCAGCTATCCCCTGTGTGAATGACCCCAGAGAGCAATTCTATCAGGAAGGCTCGACTGTCGTCTGTGAACATCTTGATCATGCTACCAGGAGAAGGCACCGAACAACTCAGCCACTTTTAGTCCCCAGGACTCGCCCCATGCTGGATGAAAAGCAGTTTCACATAGTACATTGTAGATAACTGTGGTATCACTGGGCTGTTGTCAGGCTTACCTTTGCCTAGAAAAGCCACAGCCCATTCCTCTGGTGTGGAAGGGCCAGTTCTCGGGGCCGTGTAGCTCCTGCTTCAATTGTGCTGCCCCAGTTGTCCCTTACATGCTCTTTCTGTGCAGATGCAGAGGAAAATCTGCCTGCAGCCTCACTGACATCTGCAGTGGACCATGATGGAGTTGAACAAGTTGTAAAGCTGTGCCTGCCATCTGGAAAACTCCTTAGGAGAGACACTTCAGATAAAACACTAGTGTGTACCTCTACAGCTGGGAAACTGGAGGTGGCTGCAGGAAAAAAGACCTGGAAAGGAAATAGGGACAGACCACACTAGGCATGAAGCAGAACATCCTTTCCGTGCGATCTCTGGGGAGAACTGTCCTTGTAGATCCCCATCTTTTTAACTTCTGAACCTCAAGCCCAAGGCATTGAGCTGGTGTCAACCGTTCTGCTCTTCCTCTTGCCTGTCTCTGCATGAATCTGAAACCACAGTTGCAGTCAGCGTGGTCAGATCAGGATAGCTTAAGGTAGGCTGAGTCAAAACATGCAACAGGTGCCACTGTTGCATGTGTTGCTCCTGGATGAAGAACAAGAAGCAGCTTGAAAACTAGGACAAGTCCTGCAAAGGGCCTCTAGTGTGGTCAGGGGCTGAAGCATGTTGTGTATCAGAGGGCAATGGATTTGTTCAGCCTGGAGAAGACTCAGATGGATCTAAACGCAATCTTCTACTGGTTAATGGGGAGTTATAAAAAAGAGAACCAAATTTTTCTCAGAAGTGCCACATAGAAAGGAATAGAGGCAAGGGATGTGTGTTGCAACAAGAAAAATTAGGATTTTTTTAATTAGGAAAAAATCTTCCTTGTGTGAGTGGTGCAGCACAGGAGCCATGGGAAGATGAAGGATACCCATCCTTAGAAATTGTCCAAACTTGACTGGAACTGACCCTGCTGTGAGCAAGGGGTTGGACTGGGGATCTTCAGAGGTCCCTTTCAACCTGAATTATTCCATGTCTCAAAGTTCATGCAGGCTTTTCTTATCTCAGCCACTTTCCACCTTGCATCACCAGTCCTGCTGTGGGCTGCTCTGGGGTTGCTTGGTCAGAGCTCACAGATAGTGCTGCAGTGTGTGCGTCTCATGATATCCTGTGGAATAGAAAACCTGCCTTAGACCCCTTCATTATTCCTGACTAAAAGGTTTTTGCTAAAGAGTAAGCTAGGAAATTACAAAACCAGCTCAATTTGGTGTACTTCCGTGTCACCTCCCCGCTTCCCTCACCCAAAATCTCTTGAAAAAGTTGTTCAGTCAGCCTCGAGTTTCCTAAAAGGACATTCTACCCTGGCATAATATCATGCCTGTGAAAGTTCAGGCTGATTATTTTTCGTCTAGAGGGAGAGTAAAAATTTGGCTTATAATAGAGGTCTTGTTTCAAACAACGATGAAAGAATTTAGCAGTTATGATGTCAGTGGGGTGGCACGGGCATGGAGTCGCATGCGAGCGAGGGGAAGCTGGGCTCTTCTCTGCACCAGTGGTTTTGTGAAGGAGTCTTTCACTGATGGAGGTTTATTCAAGCCCACCTAAACACATGTACATATTTATTTACTAAAGCAAACCAGACTACAAATGGGACCAAAATCCGCATTTAAACATCCCTACAAGCAGCTCCTCTATGGCAAATTCCTTCTCCAGCCCTGCTTAAGAAAAAGCCTGGGAGAGTTTATTTTCCTCAGTCTTTACAACTCATTGTTTTCACAAAAGCACCCCTCTGCTTTTCCAAGAGTAAGGATAATTCTGTGGCTAAAGCACATGACTAGAACTTGGGGTTTTCTTCCCAGCTGTTGCACAGACTTCTTGTGTGTCCTTGAGTAAATCTGATTAATCTTGCTCCACATCTGTAAAATGGATGCAGTGCTCTTTTTTTCCTCATTCACAGGAGCTGATGTGAGCCTTTTAGACCTTTACAAGGCAACTGGGTAGAAATGGAAAGAAATATGTGTGCAATTTCAAGTACAAGTGTGTGTGCTAATTGAGGAAACAGTGGAAAATTTTCTGCCAGAATGTATTTGACAGAGCAGCTTATTAATTCTGTAGAAGTTTGAATGCGAAATCTGTTTCTCAAAAGCTTATGGCCTTTTCCTCCCAAACTGAAGAGGATGTTTGTTAGAAGGAGTCTTCTTTTTTTTTTTCTCTTTTGAATGGAATTGGGAAAACTCAAAGTTACATTTTAGTGGGAATGAGAAAACCTTGGTTTGCAATTTATTTATTTATTTGCTTGTTTATTTTTAATAGGGAAGTTCTATACCCCACATGTGCCACAGGAAAAGCAATGCCATTTTGACTAAATGCAAGCACTCTGAGAGCTGGAAAGTTGGGAAGTGACCCAACAAGTGAACAACCATCTCCATCCCATTGTGTTTGCTCAGTAGGCAGGGTTTTTTTATCATTAGGGAGAGTATACAGCCCTGTACATCACCATCCACTTCTGAACCCTGCTGCAAGGAGGGAGCAATTACCACCTTCCTGCAATTGTCTGTCACGTTCGCCATCCTTGTCCCTTGAGTACTTCACAAATATTGACAGAGATACTTCCAGGAAAAGGTATCTACTACCACATGTATTTTCTGGCTGGGAGTTGAAGTTACAACACCTAGATGTGCAGTGTCGTGCAACAGGCTAACCTAGCTGATTTGAAGGAACTAATATGTTAAAAAAGCAATATGTCACAAATATATTCAACCCTCTGCCCTTTACAGGGAATAAGTACAGCAATTCATTAAGGGCAAGAGTTTTTAAATGGACTAGTGAACCTTTGTGCCTTGCTTCCAGTTGGTCATAATGTGATACCTTGGAGGGACTAGATTTTCTCTGTTCTGCATATTCACAGCTGAAGCTGAATTATTCCGACATTGGGGCTCCTTTACACTAATTCAAGATTAGACCCTGAAAATAGTATCCATAATCACTAGCTGAATTGAAAAAAATAATACACCTTACCCAAATTTTGAAATAACAATTTTCAATTTTTGTTTTCCCTTCAAATTCTTTTATAAAAGAAGTTGTTGTGTGGTAGAAAACATTAGTCAAAAATGGAGCCAGATCAAGCACATCATGAGATTTAAAAGAAAATATTTTTTAAATCATTTTTGAAAGAGATAAACCACTTACAAAATTGCAAGTCTTAAAAAAAGGTGTTTGTGTTAGTAAATTCCCATTAATTTTGAAAACCTGTAATCTGCACCCTGCACTTTAAAGCATAAGCATTAAAAGTATTGCCAGTGCCAAAAGTTCAGGCTGCAAGTATTTATGGTAGTGACTAAAAAAAAAAAAAGAGATTTAGAAAGTCATTCAAGTTCTGTTCGCATTTTTCAGTTTTCATTCATCTCCTGTTACATTTTTAAGCTTTCTCACCAACACGTGCTGAAGGTTCACTTAAAGAACACTGGTGAGTCGCTTATGTCAGGAGCTGGAAATCTTCAGGAGCTGGAAATTTAAACACAAGAGTATCCTGAAGTCATAATAAAGCCCGTGCATTGGCAAAATTGCCTTCACTGTACTGTGTAGCTGTCTATTTCTAACATTTTAACTCAATATTGTGTGTGGATTATCCTGTTCCTGCTGACAATGATTACAGACTCCCCATTGATTTGTGCAGCAGAAAGATGCGAATGTATCAGGCATGGATTTATAAAGCAAATCCCAATGGAAAAACATGCCTCATGGGTTAGATGCTAGCTCAAGACTCAGAAGGTTGTTTCTGCACTTTGCCTTCACAGAGGCTTCTTGTGGGATCTTGAGCAACCCTTTGAAGGTGATGGTGTAACCCTCTGCCTGTGTTCCTGCAGGGCACCTTTGCTTGGAGTGCAGGAGATGTAGCTCAGCCTGAGGACTGGGTGGTTAGGGTGTGGTGATGGGTAAGTAAGTGGAGCAGAGTTTGAGAAGAGAGCTGTTTCTAGCCTGCTTGCAGTGAGATGACAAGCATAGATCCCAGGTGTACATGGTCCTGGATTAACCTGTACCTAGGACCTCCGCCATCCCTGTGTCAGCACTGGAGAACTGAGTGGTGGGAGCACCCCCTCTGAGATACTATAATTCCCCTTGAGCTCTAAGTGTACTGGTCCATCCCTCAGCTGTAGATTACACGACCTCCTTTCTGCTACACCATCCTCTGCAGTTTCTGTTTCTTTGAGCTCCCAGGGACTTTGAGGTTGTGTCCCAAACCCACTGTGGCTGCTCTCAACCTCTCTGGCATGATAGCTCACAGAAACTGTTGAAATTGTCTTGGTCCTTGATCACACTGAAGAGAACACTTTGTCCAGCAGTTCCTGTGTCAAGTCCCCATATCCGGGGGCTGAACTTGACTGTGCCCGGAGGGAAGGTCAGCAACTGTGATCCAAACAAGTCTCATTAGGCACTTGCCTTATGCCTTGGGGAGTTGTTCCAGTGGATAACTCTCCTTAGAGCAGACATTTTACCTGTAACCTAAACATATCTTTTCCTAGATGTCACCTTGCTATCGGAGGTCATGCTAGGCTTTTAGCCTGCTATATGTGAGAGCGGTGTGGTCTTTCAATGCAAGTGCTTAGAAACCTTTGCCTGGTCATACCTTCTTGGATACAATACACAGACTGAAGCCACTCCAGTGTTTTTAACAAGGGCTAGCTCCAAGTGCCCAGGTACTGCAGGCAGAGCTGGGCTTTCTTATGTTACGGGAGTGTCAGAGGTGGATATTTTTGCCCAAGAAAGGGAAAGATTAGGGAGAGGGATTCAAGTCGGGGCAGAAGGGCAGGTGCCACATGCCCTGCCTTCTCCTTCAGTGGCAGTGGCTGGAGCCAGCCTGGCACAGGCAGAACAGACCTGGTCCTGCTTGCAGTTGTGTGATCTCTTCATTGGTAGCTTCCTTCTTAGCCAGTGGTGAGAGACACCTCTGGTCTCATAGCAGGTTTTCAGGACTGCTGAAGCTCCTTTCTGAACCATTCTCAGCTTTATAACAAACCCAAAACAGCAGCACCACATTCAGTGGTATCAGGTCCTCTCCTAGTTCTTCCTTGCTCTCCTCCCACCTAGATCTCGTTTACAAATTACTTCACCACCTGGGAGTTACATGTTCAACCGAAGCCCCATGCAGAAAGCTTTTCTGATGCACCGCCACGTCCTGGCTGCACTCCTGTTTGTGTGTATGCCCAGTCATATGCCCACAACATGAGCTGCTCATCACACCCATTTTAGGCCCAGACCTCCAAAGCGTGCCGCACACGCTGATCCCTCAGCCCAGGTGGAGCCCCTGCAAGAAAACCTGGGTGCTGCACCAGTCCTGGGACCTTTATCGAGGATCGGAGGCTTAGTACAACATTTAGGGTTTTGCTTATTTTGACAGTCAGCAATTCCCAAGCCAGTAATCTGTTTGTTTCTTTATCAAGCGGGCTATTAAAACGGTGCTGCATTGCTAAATCTGTCTAAAGGGGAGAGATGGCCTTTAGTCCTATTCAGCATCTTATTATTATATCAGCTCGTCTTAAGCCAGCCAAGTATATTTACATGAAATAACGGAATGAGTTTTGCAAATTCCACCCCCCCCCTTTTTTTTTTATTATAAGTGACTGTCTAGCCAAGTTCATTTCCTCCCCTGTCTGAGCTCCTCTCTGAAATATATTATCCCACTTATTAAAAGCCAATAGCGCTGTGCTTTGCTTTCCTTCCACCCTCTCAGAAGAAGGGGCATGCAGGGGATGCTTGGATTAAGTGAGTGGGGCACCCCAGAGCTGGGATTCTTTATGAATGAGCTCATATCCTTTCTCTGTATGATAAGAGGAATGCCGTTTGCATCCCGGGGTTGACTACATAAACATACACACACTTGGACGGGTCGAGCATGTAGCCCCAGCGTAAACCGCAATCGCCAGGCAAAGCTCTGACTGGCAAGGCCTCATCTGCCAGCCCTCTGCACGGGCAGGCCGCAGGCACTGCTGGGTGGCAACGGCCCCTTCATTCCCGGTGAAATCCGTCCCTGGCGGGAGGGGGAAGGAGAGGAAGGGAGAGGAGATGACAGATCCCTGTTTGCATTCTTCAGAGAGAGCAGCTGCAATTGTCTCACTACAGTATGTCAACATGAAATTATGACAAATCAGGCAGGGATGTACTCGCAGATGAAAACAATAAGGAGGAAGCGGAGCAGAGGGAAGTTGGGAAGAATGAACTATACCTAAAGCTCTGGGGGCTGCTACAGTCCTGGCAGAAAAGGCCTCTGAAAATGTAACAGGACTGAAGATTGTAGGTATGCCTGGACACAGCTCAAGGAGAATATGCTGAGTTTTCAGGTTGGTTTAAAACTGCTTCTAAAATACCACTTTTTTTTTTTTTTCTCTTCTTTACATTCCATAGGAACCCTCAAAAAATTAACCTGAGCATAGAAGGAAAAAGGCTTGTCTGTCACCTTTTCTCATTCATAGGACACAGTCAGGATCCCCACAGAGCCAGGGGAGCATCCAGCACTCTTGCACTGTCAGTGATGCCAGGCTCTTGTCTTGGTAAAGGTAAAGAAACCTCCCTGGCCTCCACGGTTACACACACACAGCCAGTAAGAATGAAGGGGAAAAAAAAAAGGGATTTCCTACTCCCCTCCTCCTTTTTTTTTTTTCATTAAAAATGTTATTGTTTGATAGCAAAGGGAGAATTAGCGGGAGAAATGCTTCAGCTTCCTGCTTGCCTCCTCCTTTCTATCTAACAGAAGTCCTTGAAATGGGATGCAATGAATGTTTCCTTTATTAAAAACTGAACCTTCTCCAACCCACACAGTTTCACAACACTTGATAGAATGCACATTTTTCCAGTGTCTTTTTTTTTTTTAAACAATGTCTGACAATAAAAAAAAAAAAAAAAAAAGAAGCCGCCAGTAACAGGGCCATATTCAGCCTTCGTGTAATTAGGAGCAGCTCCCTCTGGTCTCAACAGGAGGTGCGCTCACTTTTACCAGGGCAGGGTTTTCTAGCTTGTGGACACCTCATATTGAGGACTGTCGCTGTTCTTCTCTTGCTGAGAGTGCCTTATAAACTTCTTCAGATTCTGTGAGTCTACTGATTTAGCGCTGTGCAGCTTGGCTGCAAAAGAAAGAAGGAAAAAGACAGCAAGCGTAGGGTTTTTACCTAAAAGCTGGCTTTATTTCCCTCCACCCAGGTCCTGCTGCCTTTCTGCCTGCTGCAGTTGGCTGGCACCTCTGAGGAAGCTGCCACGTCACACCTCACTGGAGTCGGGGAGAACGTGGTGGGTTTGCTCTGGAGGGTGGAGGGTGCATGAAAATATTTTCTGTGGTTTCAGTTTGCATGTCTGCATGGAAAAGTCTAGTGAAATGTAATAGGTATAAAACCAGGAGGGTCCACAGAAATGTGTGAGGACAGATTTCAAGGAAACCAGTGCAAAAACCCCAAAACCTTTCTCGGGGAAGGAATATTCCCAATAAGCTTTCAAAATCTCTAATTTATTTTTTTTTCTATTAAATTCCACAGGAGTTTTCCATGGGGCTGGTTCCAGCCTCCCCTCTTCCAGGCTCCAAGTCTTACATTTCAGTGAACTGAAAGAACTTCGCTCTGTGCTCACTTATATCGCATCTGTTGTCAGTGGTACTTCTCTAGCTGCACTGAAACCCTTCTGACCTCGCACCACTCTTCTGAGACAGCGTGAAGTCCCCAGTCTTGGAAGGTTATCTGTGTGAAAGAGCTGCCTTTCACCTAATTTAGTCTTTAAAAACCTCAAGCAACATGACAAATGTATCCTGCAAGATCATATCCTTCCTGTTGGGTTTACTTCCGGACACACAGTGCCTTGATGCAACGTTCTGCAGATCCATCCCAGACACCCACAGCCATCTCCTCCCAGAGATCACAAAGCAATGGATGGAGAGGGATCCCCAACAGCCTGGTGCCTGGGCTTCTCTGGGATGAGGAGCCTGATCTGTCCAACTGGTTTGTAACAGTGCCCCAGGAATCGAAGCAACGTCATGTTTGTGATTAGGTGCTGTTTTCTGAAAGGCCTGACAAACCTGACTTCCTTCTTTGAGTGCCTCAAGTTAAGTTAGTGATGTGGTCCCTGTATTACTCACTCATGGAGAAAAACGCTGGGTTGCCAGGCGTTACAGAGCATTCAGGGGCAGAGGTAAACCTGAGTTCCCAGGCTGGAGCTGGGACAGGTCTGCCGGGCTACGAGGGAGTATGGAGCAGCATCCTTCCAGCCCTCAGTGAGTCATATGGTGGGAAGCCCCCTGGACTTGGTGTTTGGCTGCTCCTGCCAGTTGTGTGAGACCTCAGGATGCTAAAGCATTGTATGGCACAAGGCATTCCTCCAAAGAGGGATTTAAGGTGCTGTGAGGTGGTGCTGAACATCACGGCTTGTTTCTCATGTCCTCTGCTTGTGAAATTTTGCTGTGGTTTTCCCATTGGTGTGGAAATTCCACTAGTGCTGGTATTAGCAACTCTTAAAAAGCCTCTCAACTTTTTTGACAACTAATAGCAAAAAACATTGTCCATGCTCTGTGCTTTCCAGCATGCATCTTTCATTTCTTCTCTAACCAGATAGCTTTGTCATATTTCTTTTTATTCCTCCTTTAGTCAGAGCTTCAAACCACACAAACTTGTCAGGGTTCTTTTTCTTATAAATCTAATGTGAACGTAGATATATTCTTGCTCATGTGTTCTTAAACTCATATGCTGTGCTCTGGCTCCTTTGTTTTACTCTCACTGTATAAGAGGAAGGAGGTTTGAGAGGGAATTTTTATCAAGGTACATCTGTCTGGATGAAACAGAAGCACAAATATATGCTGAGAAGCTCAGCAGAAGCGTTGGAAGAGGCGCAAGCTCAGGAAGGCATATACAGCCCATTTCAAAGCACCTTACAAAGAAGGATCAGGGTCAGCATCAACTTTAAAAGGCCATGTCTCCTTAGCTGGACCTAACGTCCTAGCTGCTAGGTTGTCACAAGCTACCTTAGTCCAAAGATTAGTCTACAGATCTCACCTCCCAAGGCCATTCCTGTGTTCCTCTGATGATTAATCTGATGGTTTAACATAAAAATACAACAAGACTAAAGACAAAGACTGCCCCTTACTCTGCTATGTCCACAAGTTCTCAAGCTTCCTTCATGTGCTTTTGTTCCAGCCTCAGGAATCTCTAGTCTTCACTGCATGGGGCTCAGTATCATGAAGGAAAGTAATGATATTTTGCTGTGAATTGATTTTGTGTGCAAGCAGTAGGTTTGGTGCTCCAGGAAGGTGCAGGCAGAGAACAACTGCATTGCATACATGCAGTAGTCCGCCAAGGGTTCCCTGTGCCCAGCTGACCCTCATGAGACAAATGGGCAGCTTGCTCACAAAGATCAGAGAACAAGCAGAAGCGAAGTCTCAAACCCAGCCTCTGAAGTCTATACTTGACATGGTCCCATCAAGCTGAGCTTGGGAATGCTGCAGTATCACCCCCTTTTGACTTTTGGGAACTGAAGCACAGATGCACTGAATGACTTGAGCAGACACACAGAAAACCTGCAGAGAGCTGAGGAACTGCACCCATTTCAGAAGCCTCTGTCAAGTGCTTTACCGTAAGACCAACAGTCTTCTTAGAACAGTTTTCCCACGGTCTCACATTTTGTGGTGCTGACTTTTACTGTAATGAAATTGGTTTAGAAATACTGATTTTTATTCTGGAGGTTTGATGGCAGAAAAGGGGAAAACCTGCACATGTGTAGGTGAAGAAATGAGAATGTCTAACCAGAGGATTAGCAGAGTAGATGTTTTATCTGAAACACTTTCAGTTTTGCTTAATAATACTAACCCCTATTTGATTTGCACTTTAATTTCAGGCAACAAGTGCATCAGTGCCTTTTACTTTCAGTTTGAATCAGGAGTCATTTTAATCTGATTGCAGTGTAACAAAGGCACCTCCCTGCTTTATTCCACACCTTTGTGAGCAAACTCCTAGCATCTAATGGTACTTCGTGTCATCTTCCTTCTTAAATGGGGGTACCGAATATTCTTGTCAAAAGGCACAGTTAACTCAATCTGTTTCTGAAGTTCGTAGCATAGCAGAAGTCACAAAATAAGCTTGAAATTGTGTGGGTGCACAGTGGGTCATAATGCATTTAGCATGTGATAATGAAAGCAGAGAAAATGTCTGGAGGTTTCCGTGAGGCAGTATTGCACTTTCAGCAGCAGTTGGTAATTTATGAAGACTAATTACCCTTCCTTCCCCACTGGTAAATTTGGTGGAATAATAATGTGATGATGATGATGAAGGTGGTGAAGATGATGATGATGATGATAATAACTATACTAATACTAATAATATTCTTATTAGTCTGTTTGCTGCTAAGCTATTGTCCTCTTGTTAGTATGTATTTAGAAACCCGCAACGAACTGTACAAGTTACTGGGAAGCTCTTGAAAGATTCCAAAGTCACTTTACACTGGAATTTGGGCTCCTCCCAGAGTTTACAAATTCTTTCCTGTATTGTCCTTTTCACTAAGTCCTACTGGAGCTGTCTGAACAAGCCACAAGAGCCAGACCCACTTGTATAAGTAACGGTGTAAACGTACTACGCTTGCAGGTAAGAAGTTCCTTTTCTTCAGGATCATCAATACTTCAGACTACCAGACTCATTTTTTCTCTCCTTTTTTTTTTTTTCTATTAATTTTTTTGGCTTTGTGAATATTGGCTTTGCAGCAAAACCTGAGACCTCTGAGCTGTAAGCAGACAGTATTGAATAACAAAACCTCATGCTCTTTTATCTGATAGGACATGCTCTGGAGCTCAGTTGGGTCCCCAACAATGTAGAGCTGTAGCAAGCTCCTTGGTGCACCACACATTGCCTTGAAAGCCACAGGCAGCAGAACCCAAGGGAGGTGGAGTCCGTGACCCATGCTGCTTGCTGCTGAGCAGCAGCAGAGGTTTGAGAAAAACTCAAGTTTCCTACATGTCACAGTGAAGGCATGAGAGGCAATCAGTCCAGAATCAAAAAGAAGTCTGGTCACATGGCAAGCCCCATTCTGCCTGTGTCTGGGTAGAAAAGCAAAGGGTTGATATTTAACTTCATAATTACCTGAATATCTCTGGAAAGTCACTTAATATCCTTGTGATCTAGTTTCCTCGTCTGTAAAATGGGATAAGAATAAATCCTCTGTGAGACACACTGTTATCAGTTGGTGGGTCACAGTTCTGGTTTCTCTTCTCAGACGTCTCTACTAGACCCTCTCTTCTTGTCCATCCACTCTCAGAGTCCGTCTCAAGACTTGGTGTTCCAAATCAACACTGACTCACAACTGACCTTTTCCCACAACACGTCCTGGCTGATCATCCCAGTCCAGTTTCTCCTTGACAGTGAGCTCCCATCTCTTTTCCTGATTTCCTCACTCTGTCCCTGTATTCAGCTCTGTCTTCTTGTTCTAGTCTTTTTCATTGTCTGGTCCAGTCATGCTGCTTCTTTCTTGATCTCCTGGCCACTAATCTCTTGTCCCTCCCTCTGCTAGACCACCACAGCTGCCCCCAAGAAACAGTCTTCAGTTCCACTCACTGTGTCTCAGGCTGGTCATCCAAGGCAGCCACAGGGAAGTTGGGGTTCATTCCTGTTTTACTAATGAGACCTGAGGAAAACCTTCTCCTCCCCTTGGGTAGGTTCATGCAAAGAGAGGTCCCAGTGAGGGCTGTGAGGGGTTGGAGCTTGGTAAGCATGGAATCTTTGAAAATATCAGCTCAAAACCCAACTTTTTTCAAACATGGTCAAGATAGCCTGGCTTTCTGCCTCTTTGTTCTTGCAACCAGATAAACTGTATTTGCTAACAACTAGGAAAAAATAAACCAACCGTTAAACCCCAGGATATTCCACTCGACTATGGCCAAAGGTCTTGCACAGGTAATACTTGAACTTAGTCACATGACAAAGTGATAAACCACTGGAAGCAAGGTCTTACCTGCTAACAGCACTTACATCAACTGACATTTCAGCTTGCAGAGCAAGTAGGCATCTTACTTCTGGCCACACCTAGATGCTCACAGCACTTTCATGCCATGTTTTCACAGATCTCTGCTGGTCGCCTTGGCACCCTCCCAATCCTGTGAGTCATCACAGCAGTGTGACGGGACAGATGCGTAGGGGAAATCTTACAAGTTTGAGAAGATTGGTGTCTTCTCTGGGATATCTCTTAATTCTTTCCAAGCTCCAACAACCTTGATCAACATTGATGACATAATTTGCTCTCAGCTTCCAGTTTCTATTGTCTCTGTGACCACCTGATTATTTCCTCTTTCTTGCTTGCAGCTGCATCTCTACATCTTCTCTTGAGAAAACAGCTGCCACTTTTCTTTTCCTGGGCCAGGATGCTAGTACTTTGTGTCTCTGGTCCCTCCTGAAGGCAGTTTTCTTGACACAGTGAGTTGGGTTCATCACCTTTGACAAGAGCAGAGCCGGGGCCTCACGGCCTTTTTCTTATTGCCTGTCTCTTCTCTTTGCTTCTCTTCATATCTATTCTCCTTTTCTTTCCTTTCCCTTTCTTTTTCTTTCTTTCTCTATCTCACTCTTACACTTTTACTATTTCTTTTGCTTTCTTTTCCTCCTTTTTGCTCTTTCTCTTTCTTACTCTCTTTTTCTTCCCAGCAGGCTGTGGCATTGCTATGAAAAAGAGTAATAAAAATGAAAAAAAAAAGGATATGGAGGGAATGTGCTTCAGTAAAAGAAAAATCGGAGTAGCTTCTCATTTTCCTGAATGAGTGGCAAAAATACCTGTTTCTTCAAAATGACCCCATTTCTGCCCAGATCACAATCACTACATACATTGTAGTGCACACCCAAAAACCCTTGGGAGAAAGTATTTCTTTTCCTTTACTTTTTTCTAATTCAACTACAGTGCCTTATGATAGATGGAGTCAACTCCTTTGAGTTTTACATGGCCTTCTTTCTAATCATCAGCCCTTTGAGAAATGTGGAGGAGGGGCCAGTCACTTCTCAGCAGTTATGGGAAATGGAGACCGATTAAATCATAGGCTTTGCCTTGTCAGTAAAAATGTAAAAATGTCAAACATGAAAAAAAGTATTTCCATATTGGGTGATGTGTTGTTTTTTTTCTCAGCTATAATTGCTCTAGCAGTATAAGAAAGCAACACAAGGTTTAGATTAGTCAAGCACATTTTTGCAGTATGTATATAATAACAAAAAACCCAGACCTGCCAACCCACCCCCAGGCCTTGAATTTTTGGTAGATTTTCTAGTAAAGTTCCCTCAACAGTCCTTAGGGGAGTCTTCAAGGGTGAACTGATGAAGACATGCCTCTTGTACCATTTGCATTTGTACATCTTGAACTCCAGTGCAATATCCCTGATTTGAAATTTGTTCCCTTAATGTTCCGCTCAGTGGAAGCAAGGACAGCCCCAGTTACTCCTATCCTGGAGCAGCTCAACTCCCCTCTGTCATGGCATCTTTTCTTGTTGGTTCTTGTTGTTAGCAACCTGAGCTCAACGGTCCTCCTTGCTGTGCAGCCCAAAGGGTTGCACCTCTAATTGCCAAGGGGACCGATCCTGATCTCCCTAGTGCATTACTCATTGAAGTCACTGATCTCAAATGTTAGAGTAAGACCCTGAATCGGGTGTGAAAATGTCTCTCCTCTATCTTTATCACCCAAAAAATACAAAGTCAGCTCTTAACTAGTTGTTGAGGCAAATTTACTTATCAGTGTGAGAGGTGGATGGTGCATCTTGAATAGTCATTTGATGTAGCAAGTAAGAATTCAGGTCTGGGAGGGGAGCTTTCTTTGTAGTGGCTGTGGAAGATGGCTAAAGCCCCAATCCGGATGGGTTGTTTAGCTTTTAAATAGGTAAAGATAAGAGAGACAAATCTTGTTAACTTTGAGTTGGGAGGTGTCAGACCTTGCCAGTGAGTGGTAAGGAACTACTTCATAGGCATAAGGATGGCAGATTCTGGAGTGGGAGGAGGGGTGAGGGTGAGCTGGGTTGAAGAGGCTTCAACCAGCTAGAAGAGCATTTTCCATATGTCAGACCAGAGGCTGCCAGCTTTGCTCATGCTGAATGATACCTTTCCCCATGATTAGTCCCATTGATTTTATCAGCTCTGCTCACAGAGAGCTAGATCAGATCATGGTGCTTCAGCCCCAGGAAAGGAACCACCCACTGCTGAGCTACCACTGGGACAGACCTGTCTCCTTGCTGCTCTGGGAAGGGAGCAAACTGTGACGGGTCTGTAGCTGGCACAGCACATGCTTCCTGCTGCCAGATGCCTTGGGAAAGGAAATGAAGGATCCATCAAGTTCTCCCTTCTTCCCACTTGGGTTTAGGAAAGGGCATAGTCCGCAGAGGCTATTATTCCCGTGTGTGAGAAGCAAGACACAGGACACGTTATGGCCCCTTACTTCTTGCATTGGCATGCTGGCCGTGATCTGGCCCAAAGTGAGGTGCTGCTCTGCATGAAAAAGGGGCAGAGCCTGGCTCTCAGTGGCCAGAAGGCTTTACATGGCCCAGAGCATGAGGTCAGTACAAGCCCCTTGAAGAAAGGTGTAGCAACAATGCATCCAGTGCATTTACTGGTGAACACAAAAGCCATTTACAAGAAGGGGAAAAAAAAAAAAAGAAAAAAGAAGAAAAAAAATGAAAAAAAGAAGGAAAAGAAAAAAGGCATGTGCTTATTCTCAGGGCAGAAAGAGTGTATGTGCCATCGAGCGCCCACTGAAAGGCAAAGAATTGGTTTGTCACAATGCGCCATTCGCCGGAGGTTTCAGATCCACTATGATATTATGGCTGACGGCTCAGAGACCTTGCCTTGACTACCAATGTAATTGGCATGGTTGGATGCTTTTGATTGAGTTTTTAGCTGCTCCCCAGTAAATCTGCTGAATGATTCTGCGGGACCTGTGGGCGTGCAAAGCCCCCATATTACTCACTGACCTGCCCCTCTGGCTTGCTTGTCATGCGATTTACAATAACTAGCACTGTCCTTGTAACTCGAAGGTAAGAAGTGAAAACCCTTTCTTTTTCCCCTAATTGTTCTACTGGTTTTACAGTTACCAAGCTGTAAAGCACCTCATCACTCTTGTTAATTCTTTCTTCCTTTTGAGCTGCCAGTTAGTAATCAATTATTACCCTTGTCATTCATGCTGCAGCACAGCAGCTGGTCACAAGAAGCCTCTGTTTCATTGGGCTGGAGCCAATCAAGTCTCTCCAGCTGTCCCTTGCTGCTCTGAATCATAATGTACAGTACTTGTTGCTTTACAAGTTCCTTTACCAGACTGCTTTTAAAAAAAAAAAAAAGAAAAAAAAAGAAGAAAAAAAAAAGATTTTGCTCCTTGTTCTACCCTCGTGGCACATCTGGAGGTTTAAGTAAACTCCCCAATGTTGCATTTTTATGAGGGGTGTGTGGTGGGGGGGCGGGAGGGGTGGTGTAAATACTCCACGTTAGCACAACAGATATTTTTGTCATATTCTCCATTTTATGAGATGCCCACGTTGATATAAAGACTGCTGACAGATCAAAGGTTTCGCTGGTAAAATGATATGAAAGGCAGAGACATTAACATCCATCAAGGTCCTGTTAGGATTTGCAGAACAGGGGTTCTGGGCCTCCCAAGTGAAACCTAGCAGGAAGGTCTGCGAGCCTGCATAGCAAATGAAAAGAAAACAAGAGAGGGCACACAGAATATTGGAGGAGGTAGTGACCCACAAAATAGTAGCAATTCGAGCTGCAAGGCACCCTGATTGAATTGCAGCAGAGGCAAAAGCTCTCAGGCTTGCTGTTCTTGTTATGGAGCGATGCACGGCTCAGCATCCCGTTCTGAGCTATCAGCTAGGCTTTCAGATGACTTTAATTCAGAGAGGGAAACAACAGTGCCATCGCTTTCCTCATTGTCTTTGCTCCCAGCTCCCACTGCTTGGCTACAGGCTGATGAGACAAGAAATCCTGCAAAAGATATGCAGCCAAGATGTGAAGTACTGGTGGGAAGTGGCTGGCTTGGGGGGAATCAAGATTCTCATCTTGTAACTTACATTCCTCTCCGTATAATTTAATCAAAAGGCAGAAACTGATTTCACAACTCTACTACCAATGTATTTCCATTGGCTTCTGTGGAGCAAATCACAGGAATAAAAGTTTAGGAAGCATCTTTTCTTCTTCTCCTCTCTGGTGTGCCTCAAGGAACCAATTTTATGGGAGCACTAATCGACAAATTAAACTGTGATATAGCCCCCACAAATTACATCCCATTACAAGAATTTGTTTCCCTGATATATAGGAACCCAATCAGTGTTGACTACATGATGACCACCAGCAACATTATCCAAAAGTGTCTAGGCTTTATTGCTGCTGCAGCTCATACCAATAAACTCATCTCTGATAAACTGAGCACAAAAAAACACCCCAGTTTTACGAGTACTATTCACTTCATAAAGTTACACATTTGCCATGGGGCTGGTAATACCTTTCCCAAAAGGGGCAAAGTTATTAACTATAGCTGTTGACAAGTCAAAAAGAAATGCAGTGCAGTCACCCATATTCCCTGAGATCTGCTGCGTTGGCTTCTCAGCTGTTTGTGCCCAAGAGCACGGGTGGTGATGGTGCCCCTGTACCCTTCATACTGACATACGAGTCTTGGAAAGGCTAATGTCATGGGATGCAGTACTGTGCAGATGTATCCCATTTAAATAAGTTTGCCTAGGTCTCAGGCCTGGCACTTTAGCTTTACCCTCCTTTTTAGTTTTAGCACCTCCGCTCGGAGGACTGAATGTCTTTGATATGAAGGTTGAGTGCTATGGCAAGTAGACTGCTTTGGATGCCCCAGCAGCCTTGCAGTCTGGTTTGATTATCTCCATATGGCCTGGTACAGCGCTTTGTAGAAAGCCCTTTTGAAAGGCAGCGTGTTTTGTCATTGTGCACTTCAGGGGTGGAATTAATTTTTGGTAAGGGGCCAGCACCCGAGTGTGCTTTGCTGATGTCTTCCTTGTTCATGATCAGCGCTCTGCCTGGGCACAGAGGTCTGCTGATGTGTGGTGCTGCTTAACAGACTTGCAGCTGTGGAGTCTCCTGACTCACTGAAGAAGAGCTCTGGTGGGACATGTAGTCCCCCTCAAACAGCAAGTGTTTTCAAAGTATATTTCTGAAGTATGGGATGATCTCATGAAGAGGTCCCAAAAAGCTTGGTAGAAAAGAGATTTTTTCACAGTTATCACATTGACCCTTTTCAGAGAATTCATTTCACCCCAATGGAATATGGGAATATTCCTTTTTCACGGCAGTATTTGAATGTCTGGTGCCATTAAATCCTGCAGGCACAGAGCTCACACAGATTTGCACTGACTATCAAATCTGAGGGTTTTCTGAGATTCCTGGACTCTCAACATTTTTTCTAAACATCTTATTGTAGAGTTAGTTTTCAAAATCTGTGAGGAGCAGTATGCCATGAGAAAAGAGGGAGAGCTGTTTGGTTCTGGTTTTAAGTGTTATCTCAGAAGAACTGCTGATAAGACTCCATAACTTGATCCTTGGGGACAAGACAAGTTTGCACTAGGTATTTGATTTATCACCTTGCTATCAAACAGAAATAGAATCTTATGAAACAGATTAATTGTAAAAATGTATTCTGGAATTATTTGAACTCTGAGGGATCAAATATAAGCATTTACTTCTGGTTTTGATTTCTTTAATTTACAAAAATAAAACTCCTTTTAAAAGGAAAAAAAACCCCACAACAAAATGACATTTGTTCCAATGCAGATGGGGGTTGATCTTATTAAAACAAACTTTTTAATTTTATGTGGGCCTTGTCATGGCAACATTGTCAAACCAAGCAAGTTCCAGTGGAAAGACTAAATTTTGATGAAATGACATTCTCTGAGATAAAAATACTCCGTTGGAAAATTTTTGCTAGCTCTGCTCAGAGCTAGGCCTTCGTTCCTGGCTTTTGTACAGATGTCTTGCAGGTCTGTGGAAAGTCACTCTTGGGAGAACTGAGAAAAAGCTTTGGTACTGCAGCACCCACCACTGCAAATTTTAAGACTTACAGTGTTCTGAACAGTGGAGCGGGACCTGCAAACCTCCAGGCAGCCGTCTTTATGTGCTGATATGTTGGTGGTCTCAGCAGGAGACTGACTGGCTAGCACAGCACAGTGATTCTGCAGCTACTTTTTCTTTTCCTAGGGCCGAGCTGGCAATTTGCTGTCTCCAGAACCAGGGATATCAGTGCAGTGATGATGCTGCTCCATCTTTTCCCCCCTTCCTGCATTGTGTGGAGCAGGGCTTCTACCACCAGGTAGAAGAGGAATTTGGTTTACCTTCTTCCATTTACGATCACTTAATATTGGTCACCACATTCAGTGTATTTACGTTCCCCACTGGCATATCTGATGAGTGCACTTTTCCTTACAATGTCGCTATAATAATTTCCTGCTTTGTCTCAGACAGTTCAAATGAAGGTAAAGCCTCTTGGATCACAGTATATATACTGAGATGGTTTAAGACGATTCACTTCCTAACACTCAAGCACTTCAAATCCTGCTGCAGCAATGAGAAGCTGGGGAAAAAACCCTTTAGGGTAAGTAAGAAAAGTTGCATGAGTCATTAGCTTCAAGATATGAACTTGTCTTTAGCTTGACAATATTCGGTCTAAAAGAGAATCTTCTCCAAAAAGTTGATACTGCTGTTGTTGCCAGTGAGGTCAGCACTTCCTGAGCAAGCTGAATAGGAGGTGACTTATAGCTGGACCAACCCTTTCTGCCTTCTGCCTATGAGAATGATAAAAATATTGTCACAGGAGGTCCATCACCTTGCATTGTGCTTAGCGTTCTCCCATTGCTGTGCGCTTGTGCACACACCTATTTGTTTAATGGCCACTTTAACTGATCAGTCGTGGCAAACTTCATCTTCCTCTGCAACACAAACTTTCATAGTGAAACGTAAAGCAGTGTTTTGCAAATGTAATAGAATAGAAATCTGAATGTTAATTTACTATTATATGAATGAACATTGGCATATGTGCTGGAATAAAAAAAAAAAAGGATGGCTTTTGGGTTGCAGAGAGGAGAAAACTGTGAGGCACCCTTTTTGAACCTCCTTCACAGATCAGTGAAGAAGACTACATTTTCTTTGCCTTCTTTGTCCCATAAGATGAGCTTCTCCTCTAGTTCACACGCTTACTGTTCTGGGATCTGCAGCAGACTAGGGCCATTGTATCAGGAGTATTGTGCCTCTCTGGAATATCTCTGTCCCATGCTAACTAGTACCACCAGAGTCACAGCATGTTATGGAAAAACCTTCCAGGAGACGAGGAAAGAGAAGTGTATATGATTTTTAGAATGTCTTATACAATTTCATATTTCTCTGGGGATCTAAGTCAGGATTCAGCTCACCCCCTGCTAAGTGTCTGGGTGGCACTAGACCCCTGAGGTATAGCTGGATAAAGGCAACAGTAGGAATGGCATTTGTCTTGCCTGTCTCTAGACATATCCATCTGAGCTATCTGTGTCGGATCCTTTTGGCATCAATGAGGGGAAACATGGTCTCCTAGAAGGTTTTAGTGTTCAGTTCTCTTAGACGTCCTTGTTAAAAACAAATAATCACCACCATTCAGCTCATCTAAAACTATATGTCTCTGGATGAAGTTTGACACTATGATGAACTTAGCTTTAGGACTTGTAACATCAGGTGGAAAATGTCACCTCCATGGGACACCAAGGTAAGCATTGTGTCATTGACCTGTCCTAGGGAGTTGCTTTGGCAGGGGGGTCAAACTCGATGATCTCTGGAGGTCCCTTCCAACCCCTACAATTCTGTGATTCTGTGAACCTCACTTTGGTGGTCAAAGTCCATCAGAAGTTATTGAGAAGTTAATCCTGTACCAGCAGGGTTTATGCCACATCACGTATTGTGTGTTGTTGCTGTCTAGCTTTGTGATAGATCCATATGTGATCAAGGCTGAAGGCAAGAAGATCCTTAAACCAGTGGTCACAACAGCAATAGCAATAGTAAAAGGGGTGTCAGATTTTCAAATTCTGCTCTTTGTTTGGCACCAGATGCCAGGTACATGTCACAGGTATCACTGCTGAGAGAGATAAATTTTGTGAGACGCTCCTGAAAATAGACTTCCACATCTAGAATTTTCTTTTATTCGGCATGATTCATTTAGCAATACATTCTGCTTTCTTCAGCTAATATCTACACCTTCTTTTTTTTCCCTAAATGTCAATTTCCCGTAATTTTGACCTTCCCTCTCTTCCCCAGAATCAGAGGTTTGTGGTTAGTAGCTTCCTGAACACACAAGCTGCCTCATACGCTTTACAAATTAAAGAGAACGTCGCACTGAAATAAAATCTAGGTCTAAAAAAACCACAAAACAAACTACAGAATAGGGCAATATCCAGATGTGGGATACCAGATGAAATCCTTTTCTTCTTTAGACTTTGCACTGTGGAAATCAGAGTGCTGAAGGGTGATCATGGGAAAAGTGCTACTGGCTTTTCTTGTCATAATAAGCTAGTCTTTTCAATATAGTCTGGTCGCTCATTCGCTTTATAGCTACAGTTTTCTATTCAGTTTGATCAGCCACTTGGAATTCCCAAGTGTCAGCTGCACAGTTTAAAAACTGCTTTCCAAAGGATAATTATGCAGACCTATTTTTAGATTCTTAAGTACCTGCTTTTAGAAGCAGAAGTGTGGATTTAGGCACCCATCTTAAAAATGTAGCCCACAGCAGCGCGTTACCATCAAGATTCCAAGGTTGGGCACTGAATCAGAAGTATGACACTGCGCACTTGTCCTGTGACAGTGTCCCTCCATGGATTGCTTACTGCCAAAGGGACAAGAGCTCACACACTTCCACAAGAAAATGTCTCCACAAGAGCTAGAAGGAGCCCTCAAAGGGGTGGTGGTGGTTTGGTGGTTTGCCTTCAGTTTTCTACCTTGCCTTGAGCTGTAGTCACACAGTCCATGTTCACTAAACAAATCCTTAGGAGATCAGGTTGGTACTAGTTGCAACTACTTTAGGTTTACCAGATGCTCCTGTACAAAACAGCAAGCCCCAAGAAAACCTACAAGGAACAGAGCAAAGCCCGTTATAGGAAACCCCAGTGCCTGGGACTTCGGAGCATTTTGTAACCCCTAGAAGAAAACAACATGAAAATTTCAGAGCATCCCTGGCCTCATTTAATAAACTTAGGTGTTTTCTAGGAGTTTCTCCAGACTGGAGTGACCCATTTTCATTGGGCACTGTCTTCAGAGTGGGTCCTCATTGAGGCTTTCCTCAACTGTAGAAATCTACAGGTCAGGCATCTAGGGTCATCTCATGTCTTAAAGGTTAAGGTCTGCTGGACACAAATGAGCCTCTCTGAAGCTAGCTACACCTTTTCTGTACCTTGCTCAATTCACTTGTGCATCTGTTCTTCACCTTCACCCATTCACCTAAGACTGCTGTTCCCAACTCTGTGGTCAGTCAGCTCAAAAGCAAAAGGAATCCTCCTCCCCTCTTCTTCATGGCCTTCTGTCATCCTGTGGTTCTTTTTGAGCACCTTCCTTTGCAAATTCTTTGGAGGTTGCATGGTTTTCTTGCTTTTCACATTTTCAAGACTATTGCAATGCTTCATAGTTCTTCTATGGCGAGTTGTGTTGAACATCCTTAACATTGTTTCAAAACTTACAACTCAGAACCTTCCTGAGAGACAAAGCATGTCCTATTGATTTTATACATAGCATATTTTGTTGGCATTTTGAGCTTTTTAAAGAGAATTACGTCCCATAGTCTTCCTTCCTTTCCTTATTATGCATTGACTTCTGCCATTATGGAAGGCGCAACTAATCACTAAATGTCAAGATAGCACTTGCTTCTTTCAGATGGATTCACTGAGATTTCTAGAGAAAGACCTTCATTACACTAGTCCTGGAAGCATCCTTACCTGTAATGTTCCCTTTAAAACCATTCTCACTGGTCAACGGGTCTCACTGTTGGACCAATAGTTGCCCAGGCGGTGTTTGGTTCACGGACATTTAAAAAATGTCTGCCTAAAGAAACAGTCCCACTCTTGATCTATGTCTGCTGGCTACTCTTTTTCTGTGCCCTTGTGCTGGGTCTGAATGGGGAGTAGGTCTGGCTAAAAGAACAACCCATTAAAGAAAAGGACTATTATTTTTCAGCTCTTTGAGTTCCCCAGGCCATTTCACCTGGCTGCAGAAAGACCCATGCTGGCAGAAGAGAGGAGTCATGTAGGAGGTCAGTGCTACTTTCAGTGTTGACTTTTGTCGGCCTGAAGTATTTGTTGAACTGCAACTTAAGGGAAAATATTCGTAAAAATACTTCTCATCTCACCACTTTCCCAAGCTCCCCTGCCCTCCTAGTTGCTGTGTCTACTGCCTTAGCATGGAAACTCTCTGAGGCAGGGACCATGTTTTTGTTGTGTGGCTGTACAGAGACCAGAACAACAGTATTATTGTCCTTGGGGCTCCCTAGATAATAATGCAATAATCACAGAAATCCAAAGGCTGTGCAGATCAGTGGGCTGTCAGGTTAAAGCAGATTGACCTCCATGATGTTTCCAACTTTGTCTCCAGCTGTCTAAGGGAAGTCACGTCATCTGTCTGTGTCTGTACTGCAGCTGTAAGCTCTTTGGGGTAGGGACTGGTTTGTGCCATGGGTAGTATAAGAAGTTCACAAACTTCCTTGTAAAGTATCTTTATATTGTTCTCTTCTGGTATCTAACAGTTTAGACAGGTCAGTGAGTGTGTTTGGCCCAGCTGCTGCTTTGAGTGGGACACTTCCTTTGTTTTTCCAGACCATAAGCCCTCTCCAGAAATTTGTACGTGTTGACCACATTGTTCTTAGCTGCAAAATTTAGGGCTGCACAGATTCATGATCTGGCTAAGATAAATTTGTTTCATATACAGTAGTTTCTGGTGCAGATTTGAGGGGTTCCATAGAACAGTCTTGCAGCTGGTAAACTGTGTAACAAGTAAGATTTTCCTTTCCTTCCAGACTGGAAATCTCTCTCTCCAAATGTGTCTTGATATTGTAGCCTGATAGCGCCTATTATTAATAAAGACCCATCATAAACTTTAATCTAAACCCCAAATGTATGTACTCATTAGACCTCCACAGCAATGTTCTCCAATAGGAGAACTTCCTTCCCTTGGAGGACATTTACCTCAATTCTGAAAACACGTGGAAGTCTTATCCTCCAAACCACAGTTGATACTCAGGTGACAGCTATAGCTGGATGGTGTTTCATTTGTTTAATTAATTTGTATCCTGTATCTGTTGGACATCATAATGGTTGAAGGAAGATGTAGTCAAAACATCAAAACAATTATAGCATTCTTTCTGCACTGGTGGGAGCCTGGTGGAATTCCCACCACAGCAGTAGATTTCTTGTAACCTGCTGGAAGAGTCTGCAAATTGCACAAATTCTCATGTTGCCTGGCTATTTCAAACCTGATGCTGCTTTGGTGTGTTTTTCCTATGGCATCCCTTAATTCAGACACTGTAGAACCAGATGTTTCCTTTTATGTTGCTACTGATCACAGGAAAGAAAAAACAAAACTAATGTGCAAAAAAAAATTTGGCAAGTGACAGCACGAGCACACAATTTGGTAATGCTGAGCCTGTGAGCCTCATATTAAGCTAGTTCCAAAACAGGATGTTGTACTGAGTGTCTAATATCCCTTTTCTACCACACCCCAGCACATTTTCTGCTGCTATCTGAGCTATGAATTACATTAAAAAGCAACAGTTGGATCTCAGAAAGAAAGGAGGTATTTGCCCCACCAAGCATCAGGTGCAGGCTTCATCTGTTTTGCTGTAAGAGACGGACACAAAGGTGTTCCACATCGAGACACTGTGCAGCAGGAGCTTCCCCTCCCAGTGCCCTGACAGTTGTGCTGCTACAGCAACAGCAACAACCGCCCCGTTTGTTAGTCATATCCAAAACTAGACTTGCATAGCAGATTTAGCCTTTGCTAACTGCTCATCCTATAACCTAAATAGAGCCAGGGTAAAAACCAGATCTTGATCTCGCCGGTTATACACCAATCCATGCCCTCCTTGATTAGCAGTGTTCGCTCCCTTTGAGTGAACCTGACGTAGTTCGTTCTGCAACAACCTCAGACAGTCTCAGTTTCGGGATATAGTTATCAGCAAAGTTTTGAGGGGTTTATTAACATTGTCTCTTGATCTGTGGGATGCCACAATTTGTGTAGCTTGGGGAGAAGCACTTAAAAAAAAAAAAACCCCTCCATAGTTTGCACTTTTTCTAACAACAGGCTGCTATTTATTACTGGCAAGAACAGAGCAAGGGCTTTAGAATTTAAGCAAAAAAGACCTCTGGCAATGAGGAAATGAGCCTAGACATTTTTCATGAATGGGGCAGAGCTGCTTAACTCTGACTGGCTTGTTTTCTTTTCTTCCTATTCACATCACTCAAGTCCCACCTTCCTGCCTTAAAAGGCATCCCGTTCCCTGGCAGCAAGACAAGTATCTGTTTGATGTCAGCACCCTTTTATTTGCTTAAAAGCATCTTTTTTTCAAGCCAGTAAATTGAAAATGACTACCGCGTCGAGAACTAGCCAATTTCCAGCACTCTCTGCAGAACTGGTCTGCTTTCACATTTGAGAGATATCATTAATTTTCTAATGAATAATGAGATCAGAGAGCTTGCATGCTGTATTATGTGTAGGAAAATGCTTATGTAAATCAGTATGGCTGTGGTAGCTTCCCAGGGGAACTTTAAAGCTTATCATATCATTAAATCTGATAACAATTCATTTTTTTAAAGTAATGCGAAGAAAGAAAGGGGGGAAAAAAAAAGGTCTATTCATTGCCTATTTGTAATAATATGTTTATAATATGAAAGAGAAAGGAAGGCTACTAGATCATATATGAGAAAATGCAACCAGAAATTCGTTAGGCTTTGCAAGCTGCACCCGGTATTGAGGGAAAAAGCTGCCCATATATTTACATAGCTGAACCTTGTGAAATACATTGAATGCAGTGAAAAGGTTGTCATAGTCTAACGTTAGCGTTCAATGTGGATTTCACTTTTCCAGTCTCCCTGCACCAGATTCCAGAGTACATCCCTTCCAGTGACCTTTGAAGCACCTGCCTCACATCCCTCTTCTTCCTTCCCATGTTAAATGATGACCTCAGTGAAATTAAAGGAAAATGTCCCACTTTAAACTTGGTTTTAACATCGTAGTGTCGGGGATGCTTTTGATTTGTACTAGGGCTAAAGACATCAGGATACCAGTTTTCCAGTGGGACTGAGAGCTGCTCTATGGATTCTAGTCATCATGTTTACCACCTAAAATATTCAATTAATCTTCCTGTTTCCTTCTTCCCCTGCCTGCGCTGAATATAAACAGCCTTTAATTTGCCAGTACTGTTAACTCTGCAAATTACAGTGTATGTTGTGTTACCGTCACCAATTCCTCTACAAAATCTAAAGTCTTAGTGTCACTCTGCTTTTCTTGGGTTGCATTCTTATGGAAACATGCCTGTCCTCAAGCTCAGTGCTCAGGTGCCTCAGACAGCCTGGTCAGGGGCTTGGGTAGCCCTTCTTCTCTGGTTCTGTGGGGAGAGGTATCTCATGGGATGGAAGCCCTGTGCCATTACCTAGCAGAGGAAGGTAGTGGGTGGGTTAGTTGTGGCTGCCTGCAAATATGCTCCTGAAAAAAAACCCTACTCTTCTAGTTATTAAAGGGGCCTGCAGAAGACACATGTAGGACTTTGGTGCTTAATAGCCCATTATACCTTTTAGAGCATCTTTTGATATTCTTCTTTCTCAGTATGAAGTCACAAACTTCCCCCTAACTTAGTGTAGCTGCTGCACCCCCTCCCATTCCCTATTCATAAAGATGTAGCTGAGCCTTAAGAGATGAGATGTTCTTACCACTGGATTGATAGATAAAATCGTGACTTGCTGAATAATGACTAATAACATTTTACATTCTGTAGCTCTTTCTCCCCTGAATCTTACAGCATTTTGCAAAAAAGGAGCTGTAACTTCCTAGAATACAGAGATGGATCTAGGAGGAGGCGCTGTCCATTAACCCAGCCTGATATGACACATCCTCTCGCTTCACCTGGTGAAGGACTGCAGTGACCTCCACCATTCGCCCATGAGAAGCCCCAAGGGAATACCACCACACCTCTCCAGAGCACAGGGTGGGTAGGTCTTTGCTGATAGGAAGACAGGAGTTCCTTCTTTTTATCCTGGACTGTTCCCCCTTCCATGTTAAATATTAGTTACATGCTTTTTTGCACATTTGTTAGAAAGGGGGGAAGAATGCATCTGTTCCTCAGGGATGATGAACTGAAATTGGCCTTGATTCAGTAAAAAAAAAAAAACACAACTCTATTCAGTGCAGCACTTAAACTGAGACATAAGTGCCAGCCTGAATAGGGACAGAGTTAAGCCTCTGTTTAAATGCTTTCCTGAACAGGGGTCATTAGCACTAGCTCTCTCACTGAACAATGGATTATTACTAATGGAAGCAGCTAGCATTCAGATAGGCATCCAAACTTTTCGGTGCTTTCTTTAATTTAGCTATTTTCTGCTGCTACTTGCAGGCCAGTTGGCTGCTGCACACTTAGACATGCGAAGAAGAGAAGGCTCCCAGCAATCTGCCAGGAGAGCCATTCAACTCTGAAGTGCTGGTTTGGAGGGCAATGGCATGAGGTGGAGAATCAAAAGCGATGTGAGGCAGGTGGGGGACTCCCTTTGAACTCAAGGAGCAATGAGCACCTTTTTCTATTGAAAACTTGCTCAATTGATTGTCAAGTAGCAACACTAAGAAATGTTACAACATTATGCAAATCAACATTTTGGCCAATTTCAAAATAAATCAGATGTCTTTGAACACCTTATCAGAAAACTAAGTGGGTTTTATTTTGTGAGCAGCATAAATATTTGAGTGTTGTCTGTCCAACTGTGAATACAATTGGTTTATCCATTAAAATGCACAGCTTTACAAAACGTGGATTAATTCAAAACTCTTTTCACTTTTCCCCTCTCAAATAAATAATTTTGGATGTATTCTTCATACATGGATCATCCACAGACAGTTAAATAAACTTCAGCTGTATTTGCTATCTGACCTCTTCTGCTCTCCAGTTTTGAGGTAATGCAGGAGCAGAAGGAAAATGATCACTGGTGAGAGACCACCTGCATGTACATTTCTGCACACACTTAGCTGTGCACAGTTCTGGAAGTTCTGGCATAGCTCATAAGCCTCCATTTGTTGGCCACCAGTTTTGTTATTTCAGCTAAATCTATTTGTAGTGGAAGATTATAGACTTCAGGGAAAAAATGACAGTAGGGACCGTGCCAGGCAGGGTTTTTAAAAGCCTCAAGTGAGACTCAGTGCCCAATATGGAGAGTGGTGGGACAAGGTAACATGTCTATAAAATGTACACAGGTAATTAATTTATTTTTTGTGTCACATGGAGTCTTCTTGGTGCTTTTATTCAACTTACAGGGTTAAGTTGGATAGGTCACTCTGTTGAGCCCTGTGCCTCACCACTGAGCTGTTACAAGATTAGAAGTGAAGGGTGGTGAGGAAGCATCACCTCTGCCCCCTAATACTGCTCCTCTGATCCTCTTTTATCTGCACAGGAACAGGACGAACCATGTGCTCTCTCTTGTCTTTTCTTGAAATAGCTTTTTGGAACACCTTTCTGGGCATGTGAAGGGAAAGAAACTTTTTGCAACATGGATGTACTAAAGGTGAACTGGGCTCAATCAAGCTGACTGCCTTCTATTGTAAAATGACTAGGTTTGTCGAGGAGAGAAAAGCAGTGTACTTCATATGCCTCCAGTTTAGCAAAGCTTTTGTCACTGCCCACTACAGTACTCTTGCATTCAATTTAGGATGTTATGATCCAGATGGATAAAAAGACGGTTGAATGATAGAACTCAGAGGGAAGTGGTTAATAACAGAATCACAGAATTGTCAGGGTTGGAAGGGACCTCCAGAGATCAAGTCCAACCCCCCCTTGTCAAAGCAGGTTCCCTAGAACAAGTCGCACAGGTAGGTGTCCAGATGGGTCTTGAATGTCTCCAGAGAAGGAGACTCCACAACCCCCCTGGTCAGCCTGTTCCAGTACTCTGTCACCCTCACTGTGTAAAAGTTCTTCTGCATATTGGGTATTATCCTACCTGGACATGCAAAACAGATGCTGTAGGTGTCTATAATAGGTCTTGTTTAAAATCTTTATCAATGACATGAAGGGGCTGGCAAAGTGCTTACAAGTTCGCAGATGTCATCAATTTGGGGGCATCAGTAAATATGCTGTAGGGCAGAGCTGCCACTGCAGCATGTCAGGAGAATGAGACAATGAACATAAATTGGCAGAAGAGAGGTTCTGACTAGATGTGGGGAAATGCTTTTTCATCACAAGGTCACTGAAGAGTTGAAACAGGTTGCCGAGAGAAGATTGTGCACTTTCCATCTATGGAGGTTTGAAGACCTGATCAGATAAAGCTCTGAACAACACAGTCTGATCTCATGCTCAAAGCAGCTGACCCTTCTTTGGGTAGGAGTTTGTACTGTATATACTTATGAGGTTCCTTCACAAACTCAGTTTCCCTGTGAGACTGTCCTACAACCTGGACTCATAACACTTTTCCTTCTCTATTACTGTTTTCACAGTCCTGCAGTCCTGTTTCTGCTCTCAGAGCTGTCTTTCACTGAAGGTGAGTTCAGTAGCCAGAACTGCACAGAGGAGAAAGATGAGGGAGAAGAGCCAATCACTACAGAAACATGCTGGCAACCAGCCAGGGTAACAATACAGGGTAACTCCCCAAGATGCTCCAAGAAAACAGAGGATCCCCTCAGAGAGGAATATTTGCACTTATCAAGCATTTATTTTCACCTTAGGAGAGCAGTGGATGAAGAATGATGTCTAATGAACTCAGACTAACAGTCCTCTATGATGTGGTCTGTATTTGGTGAGTGTCAGAGGGAATGGAAAAAGCACTGAGAAAAGAGGCTATGTTTGGGAAATTCCTGTAGCTTGCGGACTTGTCTGAGGGTGTCTGTGCTGTGGAGCTGAAGAACAGAAACACAGTGTGGAAGCCAGCTCACATAGCCCCCAGAGCCACTGAGTGCACCCTCTGCTTCAAAGCTGCTGGGGCGAGTTTTGTGAGTTTAACCAGAAGTAGAGCTCTGCATCACCCAGTGCTGGGATGAAGACTGGAGTCCCCAGTAATTCTGTGGTTATCAGTCAAGAAACTGGCTTTCTTGGATGTCCTAGAGCATGGGCAATGAAATGGTAAATATGACAGAATGTAGGAGGGGGAAGGTTGTCTGGCTACTTCAGCAGCAACGCAAGGAAGGCTGGCTTGAGGGTCACTGCTCTGACCCCCAGGGTGGTAGCTACGTGTCTTTTCCTTTGCATTTTCTCCTCTGCGTGTTGTTCCTCCTGCTGTCTTCCCAGATTCAGCTGTCAGAACACCTCCAGGCTCCTTGGGGGTGACTAGGGAAATATGGCTGTAACTCACAGGTAGGTTTTTTTCATTTCCCAATGTTCTTGGGAGGAGTTGTTAGGAGTTTGAAAAATTTTTCTTCTTCTTTTTATTTTCTTGGCTTCAGCTGCCTTAGTGTCACGCAGTGTGGCAGAAGGTTTATGCTTATATGACAGAAGAGCAGGAAGAATGGGAGTAGTGGTCTGCAAATGAAACATTTCTGAACTACATTTAGGTGTTCTTAGTGGTAATGTATTTGAATCGAACACAAGAAATACACAATGCATGAAGAAAATCAGCTTAAAATTTTTTCTTGATATTGGAATTGTAGCCTGGTATAAATTACCACAGAAAATACGACTCTATCTACTAGAAATTAAGGTCATGTTTTCTTTTACCTCAGGGTCAGAAATGGTTGCTTGCCCAGGATTTGGTTTTATTGATGGATTTGACAAAAATATTCAAAATAGTGACTGATGCGTATAACCAGTTTGCCTTCACAAAATTTAAAGTTTTCAAGGAGCATGGACATTAGAATAAGAACTATTCTTATAAGAGTGAAAACAGAAATAAAACTGAGCCCTGCATTGCAAATGTCTGTGATGTGATAAGACACAAAGTTTTCAAACACTCAACACTGAGATTTGTGAATTTAACATGCCAGTTCTAATGTTACCCAAGGGACCTTGTTCTGCTCTTGAGCTCATGTTGAGTAGCACCTTGATCTGTAAACAGTCTCACTACAGGTGTCCACGTGGAGAAAGGTATTATTCTGTGGGTTAGAAGAATACTGCTAGCTCCAAAGCTTCCGTGCTGGTTCATCAGTGCCACAAAATCCCATCCTCTAGGAGTGTGCAGGACTACTTGCATGTGCGTTTTGTAAAGCTCTTGTGTAGAACTCTGTGAGTGACCTTGTTTCAACTGCTGAAATCAGTTGTAGGATCATGATGGTGTCCTTTGACACACTCCTAGTATTGCAAGAAGAAATGTTTACCTCGAAATCACATGGCAGGCTCAAGAAGTCGACAGGGGTTTCACCGAAAGGCTTGAATAGCTAAAAATGTTACATCCTTAACATTCCACTTAGGAGGTGTTACAAACCAGCTGACGCTCATGTGAGGGGAAGCTCTAATTGCTGGGAGACGGAGAGAAAGGTCTGGCGTTTAATTTCCGCAGGTATTTTCCCACTTAACGAATGACATCAGCTTCAGCAGGCTGCCGGTGAATCAATGAACTGCTGACGTCATTCATTCATACAGCTGGGCAGCCACGCCCTCCCTCGTGAGCGGGCACGTGGCTGAGAAGCACTGGCAAGGACGTGCCACGAAAATAACCACCTAATCTTGCGCGGTGCCTCTTTCAAGGCACAGGGAACGTACCTGCTGTGTCAGTGTATATGCTGATGGAAACTGTTCGGAACGAGCCATGTGCTTTGTCTCTTAGGAAGCCAGAAACACATTCCCTTTTTAAAAAAGCATTTGGAGGTACTGGGTTTAATATTTACATGTCTGGGGTACATTTTATAATGATTTGAAGCCTTCACTATTTTGGAAGGGGCATTTATTGCTTTAATGAAGGTTGAGTGCAAGGAAAGAATCATTCGATCTGCAGAAGTCACCAGGATTCACCCGGCATCTGTGTGAGAAATCCAACCTGTAAAGAAAAGAGGTGATGATGGGTGGAAAATCAGAGACTTGCCATGGAATGTGGGGTGGTGAAAGTGCCTAATTCTGGCTGTGGGGATTTGGTTTGAGTTGCTGTTTGGCCAAAGATGTGAAACTGCTTCTCCCATATCCAATGGGAATATTCCCACGGACCAGAGCTGAATCTCTCTCAGGCTTCCAGATCTGAGTTGCTCTGCTTCTCCACATAAGTAACTGAATACCTGCTGGGACAGAAAGCAAGAGAGAAAGGTTTGTTAGTACGTGGCATAGGACACTCACCCTATTTCTAAGGCCAGGATTTCTTGGCTCGGACGCATTTCCTTGGAGATGTTTGGTTTGGATGAGGTGGCTGCTCGTACTGGCCAGTCCCCAGCTACCTCCAGGCAGAAGGGGCCCCAGTCAATGGGAAACTGCAGGAGAGCAGGAGCAGCAGCACAGAGGCAGCGGGTTGGGAGCTGGCTCTGCAGGAAGGCTGGAGAGCAGCGAGCTGGAGAAGTGGGAGTTGAGGACCCTGAAAGGGAAACGGGTCCTCCCTGCAGCTGGCAGGGGAGCAGCCGTAGAGGAGGAACAGAGGGCCCTGGCCCGCAGGCATGACACTGGGATGGAATCATCCCAATAGGATGCCTCTTTTATTGCTCTTGTATGGTCTGTCCACAGGGGCCAGGCTAGGAAGGGTTGTTTTGTTTCTTCTCTGTAACCATTGCAGAAAGTTGTGCCCATGGTATTTGCAGCATTTTGTTCTGGCTTCTCCAGCAAAGCCTCTCTTTGTTGATTCATTGAAAACTGCGAGTGTTGATGCAAACCCAGCGAGGGCTGCAGCCTGTGAAAGGCTTCTGGACTTCTCAGTGCTTGCACCCAAATTTCAGATATATCTCTAAATTATGCAGGGTGGCAAAAGGACTGCTGTGCCACAACATGCTTGGCAGCATCATCTGGTGGGGTAGGTTGCACTAGAAATGTTCTGGATGGATGTGGGAGGTTGACAGAGGTTGACAGAGGTCACATGGGCACTGCTTCCAGCTTCAGAGAACCTCTCCCAAACCCTGTTCTGCTCTAATTTTAAGTCCTCATTTCCTTGTTTGCTCTTTGTGCTAGTAGTCTCCTTCACTTAGTGTATGTTTTCAAGCATTTCTCTGCAATTGAGGGACAGAATGCTACTATTTTTTAATATGAGATTCACACTGGTTGACAGCACCCCAGGAGCTCAAGCGGAAAACTCAGTAAACACTATTATGAGCTTTACAAGCATGTCATGGGAAGCAGCAGTATGTCATGTTCTTACTCGAAATCTCAATCAAGGATCTCTAGATATAGGTATTATGTAGATGCTACCCAGCAGGTATACCTTTCTCCTCCCGTAGAGAAGGAGACTGAAGTAGCTGACTGTTTTTTAGAAAGCAGTTCAGAACATCCTAATAGCAAACACCATGTTTTCTTCCACAGCAACCTGTTTTTCCCTTCTACTGCAGCCCCTGTCCTCATGTGTTTAGGTATTTGTATCTTTAGCTGCAGATGGTTAAATGATTGTTTAATGTTTTGGTCATACAGAGGCCTTAATTAGGCCGAATTCCTGTGTTGCTAGTTACAGTCTAGATTTGTAGCAACTGCCTCTAAGATGTTTCTGTCTGAAAAGCCATCCCTCTGGAGGCTGCCTAGCCAAGAGTGACAAACTCCTCCGGCCCTGTAATCCTGGGGCTTTGTAGTTAAAAGCTCACCATACTAAAGAGCGTGATCGCTGTCCATGCTGTCTCATTCTGGGATTTTCCAGACTCGATGGGCAGGATGTATGGCTGTTGTTTGCCCCCTCCGCCACATTTGGAACAACAGTCGAGCAGCTGTCTGGAGCAGAGAGTGAAGAATATGGGGACGGTGGCTGGGAATGAAACTTTAATTTGCCCTGTGTGACAAACAGGGGAAATAGCTAATCCTAGCTCTGTCTGCCCCCACAGCAACTCCACAGACACAAATAGACGTGGAGTATTGCATTAAAGCATTACATCACCGGGACAAACCCTAATGGGCTTATTTATGGCCCAGGCAAAGCGAGACGGAGCTAGATTCTGATCTCCGCTTACCTGGTGTAAATTGGGAGTAACTGCAGAGATAAACTGACATAACCAAGATTAGAGTCTGGCCTCTTTGTTTGTAGCTGTTTTTGGAAGCAGCTGGCTTTTAGAAATTAAGGATGTCACATAAATCACTGGTAACAAAGTGGTTCTGGACTTCAGCCTCTAGCAGCTTCTGACCATCTATCTCTGTAAAAGCAATGGTTCTTCATGCAGCTGTTTTGTGTCCAGAGGCTTTCAGTCGAATGGAGTGGACAATCCCACATCTCCTACAGCCTCAAGGAAGCAATGATATTTCTGCAGCACAGGAAATCAGAAAGAAGCAGCTTGTGAAGTGCCGTCCGATCAGAGATGGGACTCTAATAATGAAAGCCTGCCGAGGCTGAAGCAGTCATATCTCATCTGCTTAGCCCTGGATGGAGAATGGCGTTGGGCTATATGTAGCCCTGATAACAAAGTAGATCCTTCAGTGAGATATGGCCTGTTCATGACTGCAGGTACAATTTTTTGAATACAGCCAAGGCAGAATACAGTAAGCACATAAGTGTGAGTAAATGCGTCTCACCCCTTCTTAAGTGCCATGAGAGAGGGAATGTAGAGTGATTTGCTGCTCTCTTATATTAAATGTGGCTTTTATTTAAAAGGCCATGATATCCTACATACAAAATAACCCGAGGCTGCACTGATTTGGGACGTGCAGACCTCAGCACAGTGACCACGGAGTCCGGTCCTCTGGTTTTTTGGTGCCGGGGCTGGGGTTCAGCGTGTTTGACTAAACAATTGCTTACCTTCCTGGGAAGAGTAGAAGGATATGAGGATATTTAGAGGGAAGCTACAACGGGCAAAAGGCCATTTTTATGCCTTGATGCTGCTGTTACAGATCAGCTAGTCCAAGGTGAATACAGGCTCTATTTTATGCTAGCATGTTTGAGGAATAGTTTAGCTAATAAATTGTGGGATTGCTTTTTCCATTTAGAACTGCTAAAAGTTGAAGGCTACCTTTGGCCAGATCATTTTCTAATTATACAAATTGCTATATTCCCACCAGCATCAGCTTGTACGGGCTGAAGACCTCGCTCTCATCTCGACTGATGCTGTTACATGCAAAGTTTGTTCTCCTCTCCTGAATTTCAGATAGGACTCTCATCAGTGCAAATAAGTTAGTTAGTTTGTCTTACTGAATGTTATAATTCCTGGTATCTGCTGTAATGTTTACACTTGAGAAGACCAATTCTGGCTTATCCAAAGGAAAGCTAGGAGACAACTTGATTATGCTTAGTGGTACCAAGTTGGGCAAAAGGTCCTACCAGACAAAAAACCCCACCCCTAAAATGTACCTCTGAGCAGACACAATCTCATTAAAAGAGATTAAGTTCATCACTTCAGCATTTAATGGTGTTCCAGCTTGGGAACAGGCAGACAAGATTTCTGCATGCATTAAGCAGAAGTCTCCAAGTACCAATTCTTGAGTGTTTACTTCGATGTTTCTTCACGTATTCGCAGCCTCCAGAGATGACTGCTGCCTTCTTTGTTTTAGAGAGGTGCCTTTCACATTCATAAAGCCTTCGTGGGAAGGCGAGTTGTGAAGACAAATGCCGTTAGCGCTGCCGGAGAGTGCCTGACACAGCAGCTTGAGAGGCCATGTGGTGGAGGTGTCAGCATTCGCAGAAATAAGAGTTCCCAGCATGTGAGGTCAGCAGCAGCAGCCTACCTTTGCAGGTTGCTGGAAGGTTCCCTGTGAGTTAGGATGGGCTAAAGACCGACTTGGAAAGAAACCTGTTCCACCTTCCTGGTTTGCAAGTACGTTTCCCTGCACTTGTCTGTTTTCTTTGGAAGTGTCTCTCTCAAATATTGGGATATCCTGATGTTGCTCTATTCATTAACCAACTGGAAGCAGGGGCGGGGGGGGGGGTATAGCTGCTCTGCCTAAAACCTAGTTGGGGCTTTTTGTCATGAAGGGAGTACCTGGCAGGCTTCACAAAGGGCAATAAACGATTCCTTCCTAATGCGAAAGCAGCAGGAGCCAGGCATGTTGGTGGGGAGGCAGTGCCGCTGCGACAGAGGGAAGAAGTTGCTGACACCCAAAGAAACGAGAGAGGGTGTGATAGGAAAGAAAAATATTTTGAGAAATTTTGTTTGCAAGTGGGGGCCGAATGGCTGTTAGAAAACTGGGGCATTAAACTTTTCTCATCGTCTCTAAGAAAATAATTTCCAAAGGGTGGAGCTGTAAAATACCTCGGTATTACAGTTAGCATTTCAGTAAAATATTGTTGTAGGACAGAGGTCTCTGCACATGAAGTCTCTCCTGACTCCCTATCTCTCTAGAAATTTTGCACCTTCTTCATTAAAGGAATCGAAATTCAGCCTGGAGTACATACATGCCAGCTGGAGCTGGAGCTGTTAAATGCTTCCAGTTTCATGTGAGAGAGTTGCAATTTTTCTTAGGGGGGAAAGGGGCCATGAAATTTCCCGTGGAGAGCAGGAAGAGCATGTGAAGGAGCCCTGTGTCTCCCATGCATAAGGGTCGTTATGTGAAGGGTATGATGCCTGTCAGGGAATTGCTCCGAGGCTGGTGCTGCTTATCCTGTTTCTTAGAGGGAAGTGGGGGGAGTAGGTGTCTGTGGGGGTGAAAGACCAGGCATGGTGTGCAGGATGCTCCTACAGAGGGGGGCACAGATGGAAAGCTCCATGTAGGAAGGCGTTAAGGAGGTCACCTCCTGGAAAAAGGGGCTCTTGTTTCAGAGAGGAATGTGCGAGGGGCACGGCGTGGCTCTCAGAGCCGGCTTCAGCCTTCGCCTCTGTGCCGAGCTTTCTGCTTCTGCGGTCTCAGCTTTCCCCAGGCTCTGTGCTCCAAATCCCCATCTGCGAACAGCCTGGGACGGGAAGCTCTGCAGGGCAGGGGCTGTGTCTTGTTATGCAGCTGGCACCAGGAAACCCTCAGTTTGCTGGGCCTCTGGGCATTATTGTAAGGCGGATAGTAAATAAGAATATTGACATGATTAGTTTTTAAAGCGGCAGCTTGGCAGACTACAGAAGAAATATGTACAGATAAAGCGACCTTGTGATTTTGAAAGCGAGACCCATTATTTGTTTTGAAACACATTGCCTCAGTGACCCTGCTAGTTCTGCAGACATGTCCTGCCTGGAAATGCCAAAACAGGTTGTACGCTATATTTTTAACCAAGTTAAGGTTTTGTTGAAATAAAGAATATCAATCAAAGGCTGTTAGGCCAGAAGGCCACATTCCTCTGGCTGTTGTTGATTTCACCAGTATCTTTTGTCTGAAAGCCTGTGCTGACAGGGCATCAGAGGAGAACTCCTGGGGTGAGTGGGGATGAGTGAGGGGAGCCACAAGTATCCGCATCCCTGTCAAATGGGTGTCATCAGAGGTCAAGTTCTCAAGCTCCAGAAAGGACCCTCCAGCGCCCAGTGATTAGTCAAGGGGAGAGCCAGACACCCTTCATGGCACAGAAACAACATTATACGGAGCGTGACAAGGAGGAGCTGAATATAATGCACGGGGGTGTGCGAGGGAGGTGCTGTTCACTGCTCTGGATCCTCCATTTCACCGCAGAAAATCGTCTAAAGGAGACTGATGTGTCTGACCATCGTGTTGAGGTCCCTCAAGTATCTGTGCTGGTCTTGGTTAATTGCAGCTTTTATCTTTTTCTTTTTCTTTTTCTTTTTTTTTTTTTTTTGGTCCAAGTCTGGGTGAATTTCCTGGTAGGATTCAAGCCCAAGTGAAATTGTAGTTTACTGCATGTGGTAGAACAGAGCTGGGTGATTTTTCTTTCCTCTCTGTGGAAAATGGGAATTTTGCTGAAAAAATGCTGTGTTTTTTGGGTAGAGCCGTTCACATTACTGAGAAGTTATTTAGAGATAAAATATATTAAGATACACTAAAAAAAAACAAGGGAAAATTATGTGTCCCTTATTTTATCCAGTAGCATCCAGGGTATGGAAGAGACAAGTTCGAGCCTCTCCTTTTCTAGAGGTTAGGTGAGGTATTTTTGGTAAGTGATGTTCATGTTTGCCCCTATGAGAGCCATCCCGCTCCATCAGGGACACTTAAATATTTACCAAGTTGGGGGATTGGGGCAGGAGAATTGAGAATTGAGGGTGAGTAAAAGTGACCGCCAGCCTGCCTTGAGGACACGTACCAAAGAGTACATTTGAGTCACAGGCTCTGATCCTTTGCCTGTTTGTTTAGGCAAAAAGGACTCAGGTCAGCAAAGGGATTGAGAGTAGCTTTCACTCCTCCTCTCCTGGTGAAAGCACTGAGGTGGTGAAGGCATTGGCCTGAGATGTGCATCTTCTGAAGCAAAAAGAAGGGTCTAAATGTCAGGCCATTTGCCTGAGCAGCCCCACCATGTGGGACTGGAAAATGGGGAATACAACTGCTTTCTCTCCCCAGTCAATGTTTCTCACTATTCACTTAATCTATTTTTCTTGTCTGATTTTGGGGGTTTTGGTTTGGTTGGGGTTTTTGGGGGGGGAGTTGGGTTGGGTTGGTTGGGTTTTTTTTTAAACTGGAAAGCGAGAATGTCCTGAATGTCCTGTTTCAAGTCTAGAGTCCTGTATTTGCTGCAAGTTGAAATGTTTTCTTTCTGACTGGGAAAAAAAAGCAACTAGCAAATCATTATCTAAACTAAAATCAGTCCCGCTCCTTGCCTCTGCTGGGAGGGATGGAAGGAATTTAATGTCACCATTTGTCAAGAGGTCACCTGGCTTCCTCAGCCGGTAAATACCTGTGGGGATGCTTCAGCTAAAGTTGAGAAGGAAGTGAGTGGCTCAGAAGGGAGTCTGCCAGGGAAAGGTGGGATTTTACACCTCCCTGAGGCAGGGGTGGAGGGGCTGGAGACCACAAGCTCACTCTGCCCACTGTCTCCCTTGGGTCTCTGTTGAGACAAGGGGTTGAATCCAGGGATCCCAGGAACTTGTCAAAACTTAGGAATGCCTGTGAAAATTTTTGGGTTTGAGGTATAGGCAATTCTGATTTTCAAAAAAAGAAAAAAAAAAAAAAAGAAAGAGTCCTTAATAGTATTACCATTGTCACACTTCTTTTTATTCTAAAGCTTTAACTGAGGAAGAGAGAACTTTAAAAAGCTGTCCGGAGCTGTAGAGACATCAGCGCCAGAGGCACGAACACAAGCCAGCATCAGCTGCATCTTGTTCTGATGTGCTGCACAATGGACTAACCTCAAGGCAACAATTTTGTTTTAGCAGCTGAGCAGCTCTTTATTCTGTGAACTTTTCTCTCTGCAGTTATCCGTGGCTTCTCACATGGCGTTGTTATTCATGGGGTTGTGGGGATGTGGCCTGTTAAAACACTTCTGCAAAGCACCTTTCCAGCAAAGCACGTGGAGGGATTGAGACCAGAGGAATTTCAGAAATATACTAATGTAGAAATTCAGAACTACAATAGAACGCTCTTGCTGCAAGTAGCAACAATGAAACCTTTTTTTTTTTTCTTTCCTAGAGGGATAAAAGCTCTTTTGTCCTTGCTCAAATTAAAAATAAATAAATAAAATAAGATCTGTGAATACTAATCACCAGCACAGGGCTCTTTTTTTTTTTTTTTTTTTTTTTTGCATATCCCCACTGATTTTACAGGAATTTCTCCTGGTTTACAGCATAATGAATACCAGCAATAACACCTTGATGATTACCCTACAGCATGTCCCTTTTGTATTCCACTTTTTGTGCTCATTCACTGTTTGGTGCTATCAGACAATGTGCATTTCCTTAGTTTTCATGTCTTTTGCCTTGTTCACAGTGTTCCCTTCCCTGACTTTGACTAAACCAGTGCCTCAGCTGCAATTACTTGTTGTTTATTGGAAGCATCACTGGAAGAGGCGGCACTGAAGAAGGAACCCTGCAGCATCCTCCCTTGCTTTGACTTTTAGGAGAAGGCAGCCAGCAGCTGGTCAGACACTGTCAACAGCTCAGCACTTAAAGAAACCAGCTGAGGCAGAGATTCAGGGAATCTCTTGGTGTCTCCTATCCCCTTCTTGAAGTTTTTTCCCCCACTGTGCTCTTTTTCAGCCCTTGCTGCCCTCTCTTTTTCCTTAGACTTCCCATCTCCTCCCTGACCCTCACCTCTCCCACACATGCTGACTGGCTGCTCTCTGCATTGCCTGGGGTCTGCAGGATGACTGATGCTGCCCAGCTCCTTTTATCACAGCACCTCAGGGCACTTGGAGGAAGGAGAAAAAGATAAGCCATCGCTAAAAATACTGAAAGGAAAAATTCATAGTGGTTTGAGGACCCAATAAAAGCATTTTGATTTTTAATTACTGAAATACGTCCTTGCTGGTGTGTGGCGTATTTGCTGAGCCTGGAAAAAAATGGTCCCAGCAGATAGCTGGAAGTGAACCCTGCAGAGGTGAAGGGATCCAGCCCGAGGACCAGATTGGAGGGGAAGAGCAGAGACGCATGGCAGTTACCACTGCTTAATTATTTTATGGTTGTCGTTTGCACGGTGATTGCATACATGCTCTTAGCCTGTGGCAAACTTGAGGTAAACCAGGTTATGCTAAACCTCAGAGGAAGGTGGCAGAGGTTAAACACTTTTCACCTCATGCTGGCCAGGGAGTAGGAGCATATATGCATACCCAGCTTCCTTGGCTCAGCTGGGGTGCTTTATTCTGCCATGCTGTTGTGGTCACTGGTGATGTTTGAGCCTGGTCCATGAATTAGGTAGAAAACCCAACAACCTGTGACGACTATTGCCACTTACACATTGTCTGCCACATCAAGGTTAGCATTCTCAAAGCATGCAAGTGAGTTATGAGACCAAATTCAATATACAATTAGACTTTGTGGCTCCTGACAGCTTTATTTTGGGAAATTAGATTTTGGGCCAAGATTGGGTTTTTTTTTAAGTCAGAATTGCTTAGCATGAAAAACAATGGGATATAAGCTCCTGAGTTACTTAGGTAGCTTTGAAAGCATTACTAATTTATTTCCTTCTTTGAGGGGGTTGAAAGAGTGACAAATCTGCTTTCCAGACAAAAGGAGTTTCAACACATTACAGAATAAGATGCTGCAAAACAAAAGTAGCTTTTAAGAGGGTAACTAGCAATGCACTCAGCTGAGGGGTGGTCTCCAGATCTGCCACACCTCCTTCAGCTGGAGCTCTTAGGAAGTCAGGAATGAATTTGCCTGAGAGTGGGGAGTAATTGTCTTCCAGAGACACCAAAACTCTCGAGCTAGGTTCCTGCTGGCCCTCTGCCCCTGCAGGTAGTTTCTGCCACAGCGGTGCTCCTGCAAGTTTTAAAAGCGCTCCGCTCCTCAGAGATGGAAACAGCACAGGAAGGGTGTGATAATCAAGAAGATAATCTCGAAGGCTATTTCCAAACACCATAATGGAAACAGGTTTCCATGACCTGCTCCTTCTTTATTACTGTGCCTTTGGCCTGACCTGGCTCAGGGACTTCACCGCTGGGAACATGGTACCCAGGCTGGCAGGGATCCCAGGGCTTTTGGAAGAGGGGAGACGTTTTGGCTACTGCTTGTAGTGGCAAACCCATTGCAGAAGGGGGAGCCAGTGCCTTCTCAGCCTGGCACCTCACTTTCCTCTTCCCCACTCTCACACCCACAGAAGAAATTGAGAAGGAGGATAAAAACCACTGGAGTGGGTTTAAGAATATAGGTGTGACGATCACTGGCTGTCAGACTCCCAAACACCTCTTTAAGCCTCCTTGTTCGGCCAGGTCCCTTACCTTTAAAGGCCAGAAGACAACAGCTCCCTTGGGCAACCACAAGAGGTACCAGCTGATAGTCTTGTGACTACCTAACACAGGTGCTTGTTCTTCAGACATCATCCTTGCAGGGTGTCAAAGTTGTGGGGATGTTTCCTCTGCAGTGCACAGACCTGAGCTGGCTTGCATGGACATGGTTCAGCAGGAGGCACCTCCAACAGCCTTAACACCAAAACAAGCAACACTCATGGAGAACCACTCTGATTATGCCCTTCACCCGCACACTTCATAACTATCACCCCTTTTACTTCCCACTGTAGTTCATCATGACTGAAACAAAAGGCTAGGGAGATACCGCTAATGAGGTGCAGAGAGATGGACCCTATCACATTTTGCACATATGTAACTAGCAGGTTTAGTAGAGCGCCAAAAGAAAACATACAGTATTACATTAGCCAGCTTTAAAAATGCCCAAACTTCCAAAAATTATGTTATTCCCCATGAATGCTATGGGGTGTGTTTGCCTCTCCATGCCTCACTCGGAAAGGAGCTGTGGCAGGGAGATACTTCAAGGAGATTGTGGTTTATATTACAGCTGCT
This sequence comes from Gallinula chloropus, assembly GCF_964237585.1. Classification (NCBI taxonomy): domain Eukaryota; kingdom Metazoa; phylum Chordata; class Aves; order Gruiformes; family Rallidae; genus Gallinula; species Gallinula chloropus. The sequence continues at coordinate 67,407,449 of NC_140085.1, forward strand.
AAGATAACCAGGAGCTTTCAAAAAGAATCTCAGCTAGCACGGCTTGTTTTACAATACCAAACTCCAAGGAGGGGGGCGGGGGGGAGGGAAGTAAGTTTGTTTTCCACGCTGCCTCTTTATCTTGATGTCAAATATATCCCCTGGGAAAGGAAAACATTTAACCAGCAGATCCCATGGACACACACTCACATGCACACATGCGCCTTTTTCCCCACTAAGCCACCGTGGTGGCTGGAGCATGGCACTGCTCAGTCTACTGCTGCTGCCAGAGAGACGGAGGTTTGGTGGGCAGGGAAAAGCCCAGGAAGAAGATGCTTCTGGTGTGATACTTACAGCCACAGGTGCTGGTGCCAAGCTGTCATCTGGAGTGACAAAATCCATGAGCCGCCTGAAGCAGGTGAAGTGATGGTTTGCTTATGTCTGAGAGCACCTCCATGAGGGAGGGGAATAACTGTGGCTGGAGAAGACCATTTAATCACGTAGACAAAAGCATAACAAAATCCAGCCATTGTAAAGCTCCCTGGATAGCTCACGTCTGAAATCAGATGCACATTTTTAACAAGGAAGGGCATGAACTGCTGGCACAGTTTCTCAGGAGAGGGCTGAAGGGGTCTTCATTGCCTCCCTGGATTACTGTAAATTATTTGATCTAATTCAGCCAGAAGCTCCAGCCTTAATACCAACATTATTGCTTGGATTCTGCAGTCTTAGAAGATCATAATGAAACCTCCTGGTCTGAAAATCTGTTACACAGCACATGTTGTGTTGTGTTGTTGTGTTGTGTTATCTTATGTGTGACAAGCATATGCAGATGCAAGTCCTCCCATCATTATTCCCCAGCCTGAGAGAAGAGCTGTGTCCTCAGAGCTCTGGATCAAAGCTCTGGTGGCCATGGTGTTTAAGCAACCAAAAGTGTGGAACAAATTCAAAGGACCTGTCGTGATTTTGGTTAAATTGGTAAAAAGGTCAGAGCAAATGCTGCAGCTGCTAATGTGGAAGCCAAACTTGCTTCCTGACGGATGAGCAAGGACAGAACTAGTGTGCCTAAAGAATATGAGTATGCCTTGGGAGACACCTTCCTGCACAAAAGATAAATAAATAAGCTGAAAACTTTTTCCTGAGCTATGATCAGAGAAGTAGCCAAGTTATTTACATAAGCATATAATCCTTTCATACCACCTTTTCAGTGGTAGGTAACTAGAAAATGATACCAAAAAGAAATACAGAGTTTAATGAACTTACCTATGCTTTGAAGGAACAGTAAGTTCAAATCTGTGCCTGGGTTTCACAGAAGGTTATTGACTTGGTGTGAGGTTGACACACATTTCCAGCATACAATTTCTTTAACCATGATTTGTTCTACATTGAAGGATGCACATAACACCAGACTCTGTGTCTTTGGGTCATCGCTGCACACACCACATTTTTACATCTGTCTCTGATGCATCCTATCTTCTGAGCAGGGAAGACTGAATGTAAGGGGCCTTGTTTCTCTCTCACTTGCACATGCTTTGCACCGGTGCTGCTCCATGTTCTGTGGAGCTGTGCTGCACAGATCTACTAATGGGAAGAAAGCTTTGTTTACAACTTGGGAAATGCAGAGGAGCATTCTTTTGAAGAGCTTTATGACTATCTGAAAAGACAGTCATAATTGCTCAAATTGTGATTATTAAAACAGGTAGAGATGCAAACCCACCGTGGTGTCTTTCAGTCCTTGCCTCTGTGTCCTCTGCACCCACCTCCCGGGCCATGAAGTATTCTTCTTCACCTAGGTCTTCTCTGGGAGACCTTCTGGTTTTCTTTTTTCAAAAGAGCTTTCAGCAGGCAGTGAATTGTCCTGGGAGGTGTGACTGATGACTGTGAGGCATCCACTTGATGATGCCATTCACAACAACAGGGCTAAAAGTCTTGTGGTCATGGCATAGGCCAGAAAAGAGCATTGTGATTATCTGTATGGTGCAGGCTTTAGAGCTTTCTTCTGTTCTGCAGAAAGCCCACACACTTCAGACAACTGAAAGCAAAGCTTTCAGAAAAACAGTCAGTCTTGGTTTAGCAACGTATGATGTTGAAGTCTCTAGCAGTTCCCTTTGCAGGGGGTTGCCATTATTAGCCTTGAGGTTATGTCTCATTTGTTAAGCTGGCCTTGCTTCCTGTTCCAGCCATTGAATCTCGCTACGGTTATGGATGAGTAAAGAAAATTTTACTGTCAGAGCTCTTGTCCACAATGCCTCTTGTTCTCATCTCTTTTTCCTTCTCCCAAGGTCTTTTCTTCATGTTGGTTTCCCATCATCTCTTCTCTTCTAAATATCCCAAACCATTTTCCTCAGTAGTATAATCAGTTAAAAAGAAACATGTAAAGTTCTTAATTAATGAAAACATGTTTCCAAACCAAGTTATTTTATTTCCTATTCTGTTTTCAATGGCACTGTCACTTGACTATTTCCCTCTCTTGGTTACTCATTCCTTCTCCTCCTCATGTGAAGAGACACACAACTCATACTACAGCAGGTTTGTTTTTTTTTTTTGGCTCCCATCCCTGCTTGGGCACTCTTGAAATGCAACCAAACCCAAATCAACCTATTAGACTTCTCTCACACTCAGTATTTTTCTTTTTTTTTTTTTAACTGTTTCTAGAAATGGGGTTCATACTTCAGAAAACGTAAATCAGCACCAGCTTTTTTGCAGCCAAATGGTTTACAGTTATAACAAGGCAAATACAATCACACTTGGTTTCTGTGGGTTTTCTGTCTAGGCAAGTGTTCCATTTCCAGCAAGCTTGATGAACTTTTGATTATTTTCTTTCATTTCAATGGATAAACACATGGTGGACCAAAACCCAAATATATCCCCAACACCCTCTCATCCACTAATTTTGTGATTTCATTAGACTACTTGCCATCTGAAGTCCATGGTGTCACTATGTGCTCTGTGTCAGCAGAGGTTTGGTTGCACCAGATGTTTTATACATGTTCACAAGTGCCAGGAGCTCTCTTTCCTGCCATTTACCAACAGTTTATACTCACAGGATATTCATTCCTTTACAGAAAACTCAGGCTTATTATACATCTTCTAGAGCCGATGGCACATTTTGAAAAGGAATTCATTGTTGCTTATTTTAATTCCACAATAACTTTCTTCCTCTTTGTCCTCCTTTGTTAATGGATTTCATTCCTCCCTAACAGTTAGTCATCTATGAATGCCTGAATTAGCTGGAAGGTTTTTTCCTACAACTGGTAGCCATTGGGAACCTTTGACAATGAGTATTAAAAGAGATTAATGTAAACTTTGGCATCTTTAATGCTATTAGTATTAATAATTTTTTGTACTGCAGCAATGCAAGGGAACCTTAATCAGGTCAGGGTCCCCTCTACACAGCTGGCACAGGCCTTACAAACTTTAAGAAAAGGTGCGCTGAATGCACAAGAGGAATGAGTGTTTGGGTGGGACACAGTGATAAGTCATAAAAATATCAAGATAGTTTAGTACATCGAGCGTATTTCAGTACCTCTGTATTCTTCTCCACCTCTTTGTCAGAATTATTTTGTTGATGTGCTTGTGTCTTTTTTTTTTCCTTTACATACCTGTGAGCCAGAACTGGTATGACACAAACCGATTCAGAAATACCTTTTTGAAAGTACATGACTTCTGGCTGGGGAAATGTTTGCTAATTCACAGGACTTTGCAATACCAGTGTGAATCACGGATTTTCTCATTCTTCAGCACAAACAGTGATTTGTCCAGAGGTTCTAAATTAATTTTGCCACATATATTCCCCATTATCAAGGGACAGCATGAAGTAATGGAGAGCCAGCAGTAGCTACTCAATGAAGATGTTGGTTATGTGAATTAACTTGTTCAAGAACGTTAGCTGAAAGTTGTAGAAAATGGGACTTGCTAATAAAACAATGGCCTGCTAATCAAAGGAGGGACTATCTTTGTCTCAATGGATACTACTGCAATGATGTCCAGGGAAATAGCATTCAAATTAGCCATTCCTAGTTGATTTGCTGCTTCTTTGCTAGTGGTTTTCTTCTACTTTGGAGGTCTTGGCACAAGTAATCACAAAGACATATTGTTTTGTTCTTGGTTTAAATTTTGTCTGTTTTGCAGGTGACCTCAACTTGTGCCTCCATTAAAGCATCTGTTAAGAATCTGCAGGATACCAATGTGCCTGTAGTAGTCAAACCTAGTACATGTGGTCCATGATGTGAAGTATATTTTAGGATGAGAGGAAATGGCCTGAAGTTGTGCCAGGGGAGTTTCATGTTGGATATCAGGAAAAACTGCTTCACTGAAAGGGTTGTCAAGCATTGGAAAAGGCTGCCCAGGGAAGTGGTGGAGTCACCATCCTAGGATCTATTTAAAAGATGTGGTGCTTAGGGACATGGTTTAGTGGTGGACTTGGCAGTGTTAGGTTTGCGGTTGTACTCAACTATCTTAAAGGTCTTTTCCAACCTAAATGATTCTATGGCTCTATAAGTATGGACATTGCCATGGCAAATGCTTCACATGATGCTCTCCTACTTGGTGATGTTCTTCAGTTCATCACATAACCTGAGCAGTTGAGAAAGAGAAGTGTATAGCCAAGGCTAATCATATGCTGAGAAGTGTATTCATGCCTTAGATATTTAACTTTGAAAAGAGTCAGTCACGCTCATAAGGTCCAGGTGCCTCCTTGCCCCTCCTGTGTTCACTGTGTTCAGGCAACTATGATATCCTCTCTCTACCCTTCAGATTAGCAGCAAGAGCACCATTGCCCTGATACATAAGGAGCACACACTGCCCTGGATATAGTGCTGATGCAGAAAGGGTAGATTATATTTGCTTTCTCCTTGTGTTTTTGTTATAACTTTAAGTCCAAGTACATAATGAAAAATTTTGAGAAGCTATTTTCCATTTCTTTGCATATTTCTGGCAGGAAATAATTACTATATTCTGATGTGGTTGTAATGGTGATCTCTTTGTGAAGATGCACTTACCTTTTCTCTGCCTGGTTTATGGACTGCCTGCAGTTCTTTTCGTAACACCAAAAAGGGACTAAACATCCAGTAGGATCTTCAGGTTGTTCATTCAGCTGCAGAAAACCTGTACTGTGTTGAAAGATCTGGACTTCAGAGTGTAATTACTTTGGAGAATTACAGCAGCTCGGTGTGCAAAGAGAACACACAGATACTACTCAAGTACATGTGAAAAATATCTCTGGGGATTATTGCATTGTATCTGCACAGGTATCTCTCTACTTTGATATCTTTCAGAACAGTTGGTAACATATGTTAAATGGAGAACTTTGCACTACTGTGCTTGTGAATAAAGCTTCTTCTTTGCCCCAAATGGTAAATGGATCTTGTGTCTGTTTTTTCCTATGTTATCAGATTTTTATTATTTTTTTTTAAATCTAATTGTTCATTCACTTCTGTGACTTAGTAAATCACTGTGGAAATTTCAGGAAGCCTCTTTTTAACACTGCTTAATTCTGACATTAGTACCTTAATTTTGGAAAACAGTTGCTAAGTGAGAACAATATATAAAATCCTTCTGTAACAGGATTTAAACACTTTATCCATGCATTAACATAGTCAGGCAGCTTAAAAATTATATTCTTATGAGTTACTTTGGCAAAACGTCTATCTGGAATCACTGGTTTTGTGGTGATTTATCTACTCTAGCTGTTTGTACTGGATTTAAAAGGGAGCGCCTTGTTCTTACTCTAATTGCCAGTCATTTATTCCAGGGGAAATACTTTTATAAGGATAAGGGGCTAAAGGCCAACTTTTCAAAGGCATGTAGGCGCCTAAAGATGCAGATAGGCACTAGGAAGCTTTTCTGAAAGCACTGAGGCAGCTGAGGTGTGCTTGAAAAATCCTGTGGGTGTTTGGTTATGCCTTTAGGTGCCCACATACCTTCTGCAGTCTGTTCCTAAGATTTCTTTTTCTCTGGCCAAAGAAGAGGTCTCCAGAGCTACTGGAACTCAAAGGCTCCCTGAGATAGGCATGGGGAGCACAGAAACTGCCTCCCCTTCCTTTCTTGCCATCCCAGGATTTGGTTAAGCCGAGCCGGGTGGGAAGTCTGCGGGAGCCTCAGAAATGTCATTTATAGCCCATAAAACTTGAATCCTGGGATTTCTCACAAAAGCTGCTTTAAATGGCATTACAGCACAGCAGCTCTGCCAGGAGTTACTCTGTGAGGGACTGTATGGCATCGCATCACTCCAGTACGCAGAGCATTGCAACAAACACGCAGAGAGCAAAGTCTTGCAGGCTGGCCCCTAGCCCACCTGGAGACACCTTTCCTTGGGGAAAGGCTCTTGCCTGAGCCACGAGGTCGGCAGCTGGCTCCCTACGCCCGGCTGTGCAATGTGAGCTGCTGTGCCGACGGCCACTGGTGGGACGTGAAGCTTCGTGCTCCCCACCAAAATGCAAAGCCATTGTTTACAGTGAAATTCAAATGCTCACTGGTGGGAACAATGAGAAAATGTAAATGTTTATACACGGCATCCCGCAATCTGCGATAGTGATAAGCAAAACAATTGTTACATTTTTTAAGGAAGCCTTAATAAATATTTATTCTTGGGACCAGTGTGCAAATCATTTACATGGGTACACCGTGATTCCAGCTACGTTTGAGATGTCCCCTTCAGAACTACAGCTTCCATTCAACATGTGCTTTAGTTTAACAAACCTCAAACCAACAGAAGTAGCTCTTTTCCCTAGTACTGTTGCAAGGTAATGACTCATTTTCATTTGAGTGCTTCAGCATCCTCCCAGAAACGTTAATGCCTGGAAATTCTGTGCTCCATGCATACCACATAGTGTACTCAATAATTATTATCCTCCTACTGCAGAGGAACTTGTTGGTAAGTCAATAGGATCTTCAGATTGTTTAAACTCTCCTAATCGTTAGCAGATCCATACTAATTTAGATGTGTGAAGGTCTAGCTGATATCTGCAATCATGGGGCTGCTTATGTAGTACAGGTCTTTTAACACAGATCCTTAACTTGCATTGTAATAGTAAAAGCCAGATCAGAATAAAGAGAGGAAGACAGGACAGTGAACATAGAAGACCAGTTAAAAAATCAGATTTTCTGTTGCCACGGAAGTGAAATGAATCATGTATCTATACTCCACATAGATATCAGAGCATAGCAAGATTGTAGAAAGAGGAGAACAGGAGCTTATTATCATTCTTGGGCTAATGAGGCCTTCCTATCTCTCTGCTTTCCTGCCCATGCCCCAGAGAGGGCACCAACCTTACTGCTGGAAGTTTAGAGTTCTGGATGAGAAGTGCTAGATCAAAACAAGGTGCTGCTTATAAAAACTTACAGTTTCTTAGAGACTCATGTGTGGTCTTTGGGGGCTGTGTTCAAAGGCACTGGTGCTACAAGCAAACTTCATTCTTCTCTGAAAAGTCAGGGTTAAGAAACAGGTGACATTTTGAGGCTTGTAGATGGACTGGTGTTCTCATCTATGCTCAAAATATGTGATGCTATATTCAGATGATGGTTGATTTTCTTTTACTGGATTGTTGCCCTGTAAAGGGTATTTTTGAGCTATTGTGAAATCTTCAGAAAACACAAGAAATTCTATGAAGTATTTCAAAGTTTTCCCCAAAGAGAGACAGTTCTCAGACTGTATATCCTGCGTGTGCGACCGTGGGCCACCTCTTTTGGGAAATTTGAATTTATGGTTGCCAAGATAGGAAGACCAGTCCAAGTTCTTCCAGCACACACAGACCACTTATGTGTCTGTGTGTACAAGTCCATCTGCACATGCTTCTTCACACGTTTGGCTTTGGGCTTTTTTGAGGGGAAGGAATATAATTCTAGATGGCCCCTCCTTGACAGGATTTTTCCAGACCTTACTAATGTCTCCTTTGTTTTTGAGCACCTACACACACAGAAAAATTAGCTTAAATGATCACAGCCAGTGGCTTGGCATCAAGTTCTTTTTCAATATAAGGAGTAAAATACATGGAGAACAGAATTCCCAGGTGTCGGTTATTTTCTTGAAAAGAAAGTAGGGGAAAGGGCCAAAATCTCTTTGACTTTTCATATAATCTAAAATCTTTAGCAGCCTAAATAACTTTGAAAATTGACATCTGAATTCTAATTCATCAGTTGTTGGAAACGTGTGTGTCTGCAGGGGATGGTTCCTGGGATATATTTCTTCTCTTGCTTCTGATATTGCTCCTTAATCACCAGAAGATGAAGCAAAGCTCCATCCTTCCCTAGCTTTCAGCACAACTGTGAAGCTTGCCAACATCACTAAGCTTCCAGTCTTACTTTTATCAGCCCTAACTTCCGAGACTTTCTTAAAGAAGTAATAGCACATAGTTAGGAAAATGAGTATTTGTGTGTGATCGGTCAGTTAATGCCTGAGAGTTAATCTGCAGTTCTGACTGTTTTAATGGAAAGTGGCTGATTTGGTGGCAGGAAGTCTAAATCCTGACTTGGCAAAGCTTTCTGTGTGTGCTTAGCCTTATGGGTACAAGAAATCACATCGTCTTTGATTAAATTATTTGTGAGTAAAGTTAAGCATCGAAGGGTGTTGAATGATACATGAGGCTTATTGTAAGGAGAGAACGAGCTATGTTTCTTTATTGTACTAGCTTCATAGCTTACAGCAAATTATTTAGGGTTTTCTAAGATAATATTAACGTTGGTGTGTTCTTCACAGATGTCATAGTATTCACTTTGACACAATTATGATGAAGGATGAGTCTGTGCACGTTCATTTCAGTAAAATACTTTTAATACTAGATTGCTTTTTCAGAAGTATGCTAACAAACACACCTTATGTGACTCCTGATCTCTTAAATTTGCAATGAAACATACAGGGTGACCACATGCAGGGAACCCACCACATTATTAACACCAACTGCATATCAGTTCTCATGTGTTCCCTTCCTCCTTGCTCAGTAAGACAGCACAGCTCTAAAAAAGCACTCCTGTCCTGAGCATATTCCTCTTTACTTTCTCTCTTGTTTCTGTGTGGATTCCCTTATTTTCTTGCATGGACTTTTCTTTCCTCATTCCATCATATATCTTTCCTTCTTCTCTCTCAGTAATTTGGTTCAACATGTACACTGTTGCTGCCTTAACTTTTCTCATTTTGTCCTCCATCCCTTTTCTCATTTCTGTGGTTGTCTTATGCTCCTTTCCCTCTCCCTTCCCAACTTTCCCCAGGTTTCTCCAGCTTTTTAGCTCTTTTTTTCTTCCCACCCTCTGTCTCTCTTTAAAAATTTAATTGGCATGCTTTCTTCTAGCTGTCTTAGAAAGCCTTATTTTTTTTTCTTCTCTCTTTTCAACTTCTTTCCTGAATTGCAGTCACACCAGTTCTGCTTTCCTGACTGCAGAGTCATAGCAGCTGTGGTGCAGAAAAGCATCTGAAAAGAAAATGCTAATAGGGGGTTTTATAGTGTACAGTAAAAGGCTCTGATTTAAAAAATAATAATGCTACACCTCAAATGCTACCTCTAACCCAGACCATTGTTTCTTGAGAGCTTCCTTCTAGAGCATGTAGCAGCAAAGCAGAATACACAGCCTCATGTGCAATCTACCTGCCTGTCATAACCACAGGCAATGCTTGAATTAACGTTTTTCTTCACAGAGAGGCAGAGAACCTATTATGTCTGTGTAATGGCATTTATCCTGTGCCCGATAACAAAATCATAATTAATGTGCAAGGCAGTTTTATAGAGGTCCTGTCAATGTGTCAAGTGCAGATTGTACGTAAAAGCATCTCACCACATGCTTTCAGACCAACCTGGTTCTGCAAACATTTCTCCATGAGCGCTCATTAAAACCTGTATGTGAAATTGCTTCAGTCTTGTTAATATACCACTTATTTCAGCTTTCTGTGAGCATTCACAGTTAAGTCTATGTATCATGAACAATCAGCCTATACGGATTTCAACCTCGGGTAGGTCAGTATTTCCACATATGTACGTTTATGTTCATAGGGGAAACATGATCACCCAGCTGGGGACAAGAAACACATACCATAGACTCATCTGACCAATTACATCAAAGAAACTTATTTCCTCTAGCAAAGAGGGAAATATCTTTAAAATAATGAAATAGTACACAAATTGCTAAAAAATCTCCCCAGTGCTGAATATTTTTGACCAGTATAGAGAATATGACCATTTGTTGGCAGATATTCTTTAAGCAGTAAAGCACATTAAAGTAAATGTTTTCAAATTGCTTACCCATAGAGCTACTTTAAAAAGATGTTTGCTCCTACAAAAAGCATTGATGTAATGCAAATAAGAGTATTAGATGGACTTTTTTTCTGGTAATTCTCCTTGAAATAAGATCTACAGATGATGAAACAAATTCTGGGGGTTTTTTCCTTCTCTTTTCTTATAATACCAGGCAATTTTCTGGTAGAAGAAAAATGTTCAAATAAATGTCATCTATATGGAAATATACCATTTATAAAATATTTTATGTACAACAAAATATTTCTGTTTATCACCCCTCAAGGCTTAGCCCATAATAATTTCCTGTGCTCTGATCCCTATCAAAGAGATTGAGTCCTAACTTTTAACACAATAAAGCTTTCGTCTGCTGCCAGCCCTAGCCCACCCCTACGTCTTTCATGCCCGCGGTGATTTAAACCTGCTCTTCTCGCACGCTCGGAGCTCCTTGAGTTGACAAACACAAAACTGAAGACAAGCCATAGAAGTAGAGGACAGCTGGGAGTTAGGAGGCTTGGTTCATGTCCCACCAGTGACTGAGCTGGTGGGAGGTGGACGATGGGAAGGGATTTGGGCTGGCCTGATCTGTGACACGGGCTGCCCAAGGGAACACCACCTTCCTTTGCAGAGTGCTCCGGGAGGACGAGGTGGAAAAGGCTCTAACCAAATTCTTGCAGAGGTAGTTTTCACTGGCTCGGTGGGAGCTGTTTGCACACACAGATGCCGTGGAAGAAGTTGCTAGGTGTTTATTAACTCAGCCTGAAGAAGGAGGGGAAGGGGAGAGAAAAACCACTGAAGGGAGAATGCTGGTTAATAAGACAGAATACCACCCCCTGCTTTCCACCAAAGCCGGGGTTGAGCAAGGTCCTTGTAAGCTGTCTGGTAAGTTTTAAAGGATGTTTTCCCTCTCTGTAACTGGTTGGTGTGTATGTGTGTTAGGAAACAGCGATTAAAATATTCAGTCAAGGGCTTAACCCTTGATTGTTTCTCTGTTTCAGCCCCCATTTAGTGAAAAGCCCCACAACAGGGGCTCAGGGGGCATTGTGGGGCACAGCCGAGTCCCTGCTGGACATCTCTCCCATCCTGAGGTGCAGCCCGGCCCGTGCAGCTTTCCTTCTGTGGGATTCGGTGGCATGCAAGGCAAGAGATCATTTGGGATGAATAGAGCCCTTGGCCTGTCGTTTAGGCCATCCAGCCGCTCTCTGTGTTCTTTGTCAGGGCCAAACAAGCTCCATATCATTACGCTGGCATTCGCTTGCCCAGTCTCATTATGAGGTGCATTAGCTGTGGGAACTAAATCCATGACAAAAAAAAAAAAAAAGAAAAAGAGGGGGTGGAATTGGCACACACAAAAAAAAAGGCTTTCCCAGCTCAGGCTAACAACTTGTGCCTATTAACTAAAAACGATCATTAGAAAATTCCCCCGCAGACTTAAAGCTTCAGCTACAGCTCGTTTCACGTGTGCGCTTGCCCTGTTACATACCCTCCAACGCTTGGACAGGGACTGAGTGAGGGGCTTCCAGGCGGGCACTGCGCTGCCTTTAGAAGAAAGCTCTTTTCTCTCTTCTTCTTCCAACAATCACAGAATCACACAGAATCACAGAATGTCAGGGGTCGGAAGGGACCTCGAAGGATCATCTAGTCCAACCCCCCCTGCCAGAGCAGGATCACCTAGGTTAGGTTAATAATGGTTAAAATCTGCTGTGACAATAGGAGATAATAAGTATACAGCCTTAGGAGAGGAGGGATATTGGAGGACAACCATATCATGCTGGGTTGGTCACAATAAAACAAGTGGTTGCACAGAACTTTACTTTTTGTTATAGCTACCTTTTATACAGGTCAGACCACAGAAGGTTTTATTGAAGAAAATCTTCATGAACTGCATGAGGATAGCTCTCCCTAGAAAGCAAACTGTCTTTACAAACATCCATGAAATCTTCCCTGAAATACACCTTTACCACAGATACACCAAACCGTGAGGCGAGAGGTAGATCCATGGAGGACCCCAAGCTGCTTAGGAGTTCATGTTGAGTTTTCAAAGGGGTGAGAATGTACAGACATGTCGAGTCAGGTATCTTGGTTCCTGAGGCTTTTGGTGGTCTCCCACTGCGTTTGACAGTGGGAGAGTTGGGCTCTTCTGCTGGTCTCTTGAACACACTGGCTGGTCGGTTGGTTTCTCTGGGATTTTTGCAGGCCACAGTTTGTCAGAGGTCTGTGGGCCACAGGGTCAATAAACATTGCCCAGTTTAACAAAGAAAATGTTACTGGGTGAACAGCTCAGTTCCCAGGCTTCTGATTACTTCTTTTATTTTCCTCAGAAGATGCTTTCTTCCTTAGTATTTCTTAACACTAAGCATGTTTAGGCTGTATGATAGTCTTCCTAGGAACTGACAACATTTTCTCTCCCTCAGTTTTGTGAAGATGAGCATGACACATCTCTGGAGAATACACTGCAGGGAACAGTACTGATAGAGAAAATAAATGAGCAAGTTTTTCCTACCCTTAATGTACATGCAGTGGTTCCCTTCTGGTTACCATGTATCAGAAAGAAGTTCCTAAACCCAGTGGATTTAAACTAATGAAAAATAAACCTGTCACAGCTGTTCTCTGTCCTAGGTCCACACCATTGGCTAGTGTGACGAAGCAGGCAGCTATAGCAGAGAGCTTAGGGGTGGGTGTCAGGGAGCAGCAGGAGAGGACTTCTCCCCACAGAAAGGTGATTTGGGAGCTAATGGTAACCACAAGGTGGGTATGAAGGTATGTCACTGACCAGGGTGCAGTTCTGCAGCACTTGAAAGCAACGGGTCACAGGACTGAATGCAGGTAAAACAGGAGCAGACAGCAGATCAGTGATGACCAGACAAAACTGGAGTGATGAGGCAGGATCCAGGTGGAGTCAAGGTCCAGATCAGTGAGGTACATGGCCAGGTTTGTGCACGGAGCAAAACTGAGGGCTTGAGCTTAAAGACAGCTTCCAAGAGAAGAGGAGAGGTTCCCAGCTCTTTCCCACACAGCTCTTTCCCAGCAGTCAAATCCAAGGTCACACAGCCACACCACAGCTCAGATGTCCTTGGACACAGGCAGCCAAAACCTAGCGGTGTGCACTGGGGCCAACCAAGGGGTTGGATGGGTGCTGAGGTAGCAGCATTCTACTGCTTCCACAAACCTGCACTCATATGTGGTACACATATGAGGAACCCACTCTGGCTCTCAATGAGCTTTGCCACAGCCCTAGCAACATTCATCCTTGCCCAAAATTTGCTTTTTCAGGCTGAGACTGTATGATGGAAGCACTCCTGCAGACACTCTCAGTTAAGCAAGCCTTTGGCTTTCTGCACTGGCATCCTTTCCTGACGCTCCGTTTGCTCAGCCAGGCTGTGAAGATGAATCTCTCTCAAAGAGATGCCCTGTCCATATGGCAGACTAAGGTCATGCTCGTGTGTGGCTGTGCAACCAAATCTGTGGGTGTCAAAAGTGAGCTCTGTGATCTGCTTCCCTTTGGCTCGCCCCTTACCCTCTGTGGAGACCAGCCACGGCACGCACCTGGAAGAGCTGCAAATGCAGGCGATGTGCTGTTTGACCAACAGTCTTGTATACGCCTCAATGGAACACGTGTCAGCAGTTTTACTGTAATCCCACTTTTATTCCGTGCTCCTGAGTGTCATGGGCGATGCCAGCATGTGAGCAAGCACAGTCTTAGCAGAAGGTTTATCGCTTCGAGTTTCCCCCCTGAGGGCACGCTTCTCCCAGATAAAAGTGTCTTTGGATCTGGCAGGCTGAAACGAGGAACTCTTACGGTGCTCTGACTCCTCACTGAACAGATGGCAGGGGGAGAGCACAACTCACTGCAGGATCAACACATTAGCAGGCTGGGATATTTAAGCAACTTTTCCGCTGCCTCCTTTGGAGTGGTGCTGACGAGGTATGAAGATCGCGAAGGGTAAATTCTTCTCTCTCCTATTGCAAAGCAGCAGAGGTCAGGTCCTGCTCAGACAAATGCTAGACTTGGAGAGAAGGTAATGAGCAAGTTTTCATCCCTTTTTTTTTCTTTTTTTTTTTTTTTAATGGTCCCAGTGATCACACACAAGAGTATTTAGTGAGTTACAGACCACATAGTTAGGTTACCTTTAATACACCTTTAATAAACCGAGGTGTCTGGCACTGAAAAAAACAAGGCAATATCAATATCTGATTAGAACCTCATAGACCAAGTGGCATGGACAGAATGCAAGCAGACCTGTTCCTCTTCGTTCTCCTCAAACCATCAGCTCATGCTTCCTACCAAAGAAATTTAAGATTTTGGAAAAAATAGCAGGGGCCAGGATATATATGCTATAAAGCCTTTCTCAGGTTGCCAAAGGAAGCAAAGCAACCCATGGAGATTAAAAAAAAAAGAAAGGGAAAAAAAAGTCTGGTTATACTGAACTGAGATGGGATTAGTTTTGGGGTTTTTGTCCTGAGTGTAGCAAGAATCTTTTGGGTCTGCTGTCATTAAGGACTGCAGTGCGCTGTTAAAACATGTTGATTTCAGGTATTTACATCTTTCTGAAGCCCTCTTTTTTGTGAGGAGGATGTTTTCCTGTCTGAGGCTGGGAAAAAGTGCATTTTTTTATAGACATTTAGAATCCCAAACACATTATTTTGTTATATAGTTCTTGAATTTTAAGTACTTCTTGCATTAAAAAGAAAGGATGAGCTGCTTTTTTCTTTGAAAATAATAAAAACTACCCAAGATTTAAAATTTTTCATAATAAAGACATTCACAGGTGTATTGCCTTCTTTTTGCTAACCTACTGAAGTCCTGGGCGTGGAGGTATGCCATCTCCCACCCAGTGAGAACATGCAGACAGAGCACATCTGCCAGGCTGGATTTTGCTTTCATATCAATGTAATTCTGAAGGTGCACTGGTGAATTTATTGGGCAGGGCGAGCAGAATGAATCCATTCAATTTAAGCTGTGTTACTACCACATGTGTAATACATGTAAATACATATGTTGGTTGCATGTCCAAAATTTTCCTTCAGAACTTTTTCTTGATCGATCATGGGGTATTTTTCAAGAGTCCTGCTGTATCTCCTTTGGCTGGTAGTTTTCATTTCTCAACATGACTGACTGAAGAAAACCAAAGGTGCTTTTATTTTTGTCAAGTTTCACTAGTCCTAATGTCCCCAATTAGCAATATGGAAGTTCTTCAGAATTGTACTACATCAAGCTCTTTTATACGGTTGTCCAACGTACCAAGTTTAATGACGTACTAGCCAGAAGCATAATTTTACATGGGTTTACTGAGGTGTTATAAAAAGCTTTGGGCATCCCTCCCTCCAAGCATTTGCTCATGCGTCAGGTACTCCCACACCACATGATGCCTTTGCTGCCTTTTGATGCTGCGTTGATCCCAGGGTACCAAAAGTTTATGGAGTTTCTCGATCAAGCTGTTTTTACCATTTCCTTTCTTTCTTTTTATAAGCACAAACTAGAAAAGTTAAATAACTGCCTGCTTTTTTCAAAGGGACATATTGTAAAACACTTCCTTCAGCTACCACATTTCCCTTTGTGTCCTGAGCTCAAGAGAGGACAGTCAGACAGCTATTCCAGACTGAGAAAACTCCTTTGAGAATATGATTCAAAAAACATGATTGAGTGTTATGTCCAGTAACATAAGATTAATTAAGGCAAAAGAAATAATTTAATTGATAAACCTGATTTGCAATTAGTGACCATCCATTTTGGCTGAATTTCTGCTTCTGTTGGGAAATGTAGTTTCACTGATGTGTGAAGTGTTCTTCTCAATGGGATCAGTTTTGTCTTGGGTATGGAATAGAATTTTTGTTTTCTGACTAGCTCTAGAAATTGATGCTCTGACTTATTTAAAACATATTGGTATCAGTGTTGTGATCCATACACATATCCCTATGGTCAACGGAAACATTCCGCTGCAAATATTTGAACTTCAAGATGATTTACTGGAATAATGTCATCAGAGCTGATGTTCCCAGTCCCTGAGGAATGTAAATTCTACAATTAGGTTTCTAAAGCAAATCACAAATGTGCATTCCAGTTGGCTCACAAAATTATTCTGCAGCATTTGCTTAGAATGTGTCCTGCAACAAAAAATAAAGCTTTTCGATGGAAAGTTCGCTGTACGGATTGCTATGAAGACCAAGAATGAGGGAGCTGCAGAATTGAAAGAGATGTGCTGAGAACAGCAGATGAGAATTTGGTGAAAAATTGCCACATTTTTCCTGAAAACACAGACATCTGTCTCTCAGGTAGATTCAAATCAGTCTTACCTCACAAAAGCCAGTGTAGATCGGTATTAGTCAATAAATAACAGTGACAGTAACTGCTGTTGATAGAAGCACACCTAATACAATTGCACAGGTTTTGCTTTGCTTATTTTTGCTTTTATTCTTTTCTTTTTCATGATATGAGCTGCTTTCTTTTGCCTCCAATTCAAAACTTGAGCTAATTCCAGGAATGTCTAAAAACATTCCCTATATCTTTTCTGCTGGGAAAAAAATCTCTCAACTTACTGTTAGCTGCCTGCTCCAAAAATAAAATGTACAGTACGTAACAAATGTGGTCTGACAGCATTTTCCCAGCTGGAAGGATGGAACTTTTTAATTGATGTATAAATAAATAGAGGTTTGATCCTGCTCTTAAACATATATTTAAAAAAAAAAAAATAATTACCCTTGCCTGTAGTAAGCATATGAACAGATCTTCCTTTCTAACAAAAACAGTAACAAAAGTCTTCTTCATTGAACATGGTTTAAAAGTTAGGTCTAAACACACTGAAATATATGGAAGTCCTGCCGCTGCTGAGGAAGACCCATTAAGTTCTCTGTGTCTCTTGACTTTCCCATACCATTTTAGTTCATAGCTCATAGTTTCAAATTGCTTAAAGTTTGACTCAAGAACGTTAAGTGTCAGTGAATCATCAAATAAGTATCTATTAAGCAAGAAGAAGCTCTGATGAATTTAAGTTTATCTTGCATTTTCAGATTAAAGAAAGTGATAATTTAGATGGGAGTTCACCTAGATAATTGTGTGATATTAATTTTCACTACATGAAAATAAATTGGGACAAAATGCAGACACTGATCTGCAAATCCATAAACTGGAAAAAAAAAAGCACATGTTGGTCCAAAACCACAAAATGTGTTTATTTGGTCCTTAAGTCAAATGCTGGGCACCCTGAGACTATGAAGTACTCATCCATACTGTGCCTTAGCTCTCCAGGTGCATTGCTTGATTGAAGTTCCCTTGGCACTGAAGTTTTTGTAGTGGAGCATGTGGAGCTCCCATCCTGAAGCTGTCAGCATCCCTTCCTGGGGTGGGCTTCTCACCCCAACCTGTCTCATCTCTGAGTTCAAACCAAAGGGATCCTCAGAAAAACTGGCAGGCAGGAGAAGCCAAATGGACTGATCATCCTGGGATGTGTCTTCTTTGTTCCTCCTAGCCCAGTAATTAAGTGCTCATCTAGTGCAAGGAGGAGGTCTGTTTGGGAAAAAGTGGGAGAAATCAAAACCACATCTCCTGGAAAAGGAATCCCGAACCAAAAGCATCCAGTAAACATCTTGTTTTCTGGCCCCATCTGTGTGTAGTACATAGCCAAGTGGCTTGGAAAGGCTCGCCCTGCCAGAACATGAGATAACCTAGTTGTTAGGGAACTCCCTCACTTCTATTTCTTGGGTGCTGGCACACCTTTTGTTAAAATATTTTGGTTTAAAGCAATACACTAGTCTGGGCATGTAATATTTGTATGGAGCTTAACATGGTCCTGCCATAACACTTCTATCTCCTCTTGTGTGCAAAGTTGGACCAGAAATCTCATGAGAATGAGCTTGCTCATGAGATATCTCCTAATTCTGGCTTCCGGTTATGCTGTAAATAGTATGAGAACTGCCTTTCTAGCAGTTTTAGGGAATTTGGCCTCCAGCCATTGCTAGAAAAGCCCAAGCTGTGATCTCAGTGAAAAACAAGGAGGAAAGAAAAATGGTCCAGACTTTCAGAAAGCTCTTGGTTTTTTAGTGCTAGAAACTTTCTGAGGTAGAGTCTAATTCTCTACATCTTTGTGCTCAGATGAACAGGCCACCATTTTCACCTATTGCAGACGTCTTTGCAAGGTCAGGTACCTTGCAGAAGGCTTTGTGAGCAGTAAGCAGGTACTTCAGTAACTTGGTACAGCTGTTCTGCAGAGTTTTTGAGGAAGAGAAGGCTATGCCAAAAACTGGGTGGAAAGCTCAGGACTCTGGCTACAGCCCTTCAGCACCGGTCCCCACAACGGAGACTCACAGTCCTGCTGTTTCTTTCCCCTCTGCCTTCTTCAGAGATGCTGGGATGATGTCTTTTTCCCTGCCATCTGGCTCCCTGCCCTGCTAGCTACCTGCCCTACCTCCCAACTCTGATTTTCATTTTCACTACTGGGTCCAAGACCCCAAAGTTCTACCTTTTAGAGGCCTTTGTGGAGTACTGGAGTGCAAAAAGGAGGTGAGCATAGGCAGACAGGTGGCTTTTTTACTTTCCTGAAACCGCCCAGCCTCTGTGGAAGTAATCCCAGTTCTCCAGAAAGCAACCTCTCCTTTCAAAACTAAAAGCAAATGTCATATGCTCTACAGGTCAGAACTTGAGCACTGGATCCTATCTCATATGCAAATTATTCTTAGTCCTGGTATCAGAAATACTAGGGAGCACGTATCTATAAACACCCTTTAGCTTGAATTATACTTGATATGCTTGGGATGGTGGGTTGGATTACCTGACTTATTGACTGTGGAAACTGCTCTACTAATAGCTGGAAAGCCTGAAAAACACACAGAAATCATTACACGTTTTCAGAGAGGAAACAGATGAATAGTACATTTAATACAGCCTTGTTTGCAGTATTAGTAGGCAAGCTATTGTGTTTTCATAAGGACACTAACGTCACTTCCAAATAGTTTTCAACAGTCATCACACATGTGACAGGTGATGCAAAATTACCGAAAAGAGATGGGTCCCATCAGTAAGGCATTGGGTAAGCAAATAATCGCTATCACAGAAAACACCTTGCCTAAAGAATGTCTCTCATTCAAAGCATGGGAAACGTCATAGTCAAGGTTACAGACACCAGTCTGTTCCTTTCTTACCTCAGCCCTGTGAATATGCATTATGATAAAGCTTATAGGTGTATGACCACACATTATTGACCCATAAAACAACTTATTCAGACTGCAAGACAGTTAGATGATTAGGTGTTTATTCACCTGTTCTCTAATCTTCTAATTCCTCTGTCTTTAGAGGAAGCCTGTGTTCACTTCCAGAGGAGCCAGAGGTGCCAAATGATTGGGACTTTGGTGGCGGAGGGAGGAAGGTTTGATTGCAGGCTGCTCCCCTCAGCTACAAAACAGGGCTTGAGACACTGCTTGGATGAAGTTCAGAGAACTGGCCATATAAGATGGACAAGGATGACTGTCACAGGAGGACACAATCAGTGGAAGAAGAAAAGTTCAGAGATCTATAAATCAGTATTCAAGCCCAATGTGTAGGGTCTTGAAGTACATGGTGATCCCAGAAGTGATGGTTCTTGTGGAGGACGCTATCTCAGAAGATGAGCTTAGTTTCTGAGACAAACATTTTTTGGCTGAGGCAAACATTTTTTGGCTTAGCAATTTCCTTTTTTTGGATGGTGGTAGGATTTCATGATAGCTTCCAAAGAGCCCTCTTGCTCTAAGAGCACCACAGAAAAATGCTGTGAAAAAGAAAGTTGTGTCTGATTGTCACACAAGAGTGTCCCATGACTCTCATGCATAAGAATCTAACGCTGTTTCTACAGCCGTATCCGGTTCAGCAAACATTGATTTGTTTGGGGGTTTTACCCCTGCTGCTTCACAAATTCATTTGCTATGCAACTGTAGTTTACATCACTTTGTTCCTGACTCTGGGATAATACCAAAGTCAGTTGTCATTTTGTCATTTACTGTTTGTGCCTGTGAATGTCAAAGTTATACTCTCTTCCACCTGAAACACTACCCAAAACCCCAATCTTTTAGTGTGGTTAAATGTCTAACGATTTCAGTGGGTTTGAGAGCCTATACACTTTGGGACTGACTCAATCATCTTCTAAAATTTGGGTGGGTGTGCCATGGTACTGAAATGATAGATCGGCTGACCTCAGAGGAGCCTCATGAGACTAGAAGGGTCTGAGCACGTAGGGTAGAACCTTAGGCTGGTTGTGTAGGAGCCTTTGTAAGACACAGACTTCTGATGCAGTTTATAGAGACCACTTCTAGAAACCTCTGTACATATGACACGCTAATTCCAAATGATTTTCCAGTGCCTTGTGTTGAAGAACGTTATGGCTTGAATTTCTCACTGTATTTACTTTTCACTTTCTTCATGCTATAGCAAGTACCACACACACAGAGAGTCTTCACAAACATCTGTGGGAACAGCAAGTATGCAAATAGCAACCACAAGAAATTCTTCATAAGCAACCTTGAAGCTGAAACTTATTTTCATAAATCCTTTGTTAAACAGTGAAAATGTTTAACAAGGTCTTTATAGGCTGGATATCAAATATTATATTTGGTCATACGGAGGGTTGCAGTGCCGGTCAGGACATCCTCCACAGCACCAGAGGACCAGAGACTGAGCCTCCTTCTTTGCAAACACTACAGTTGGTATCAGAGAAGAGACACCTCAGGGCAACTCATGAGAACCAAGTGTGGCTGAACAGAGTAATTTGTGGTTATTTACAAGGGTAGCCATCAGATGTCCAGCACATACAGGAACTGTTTATGAATTGCCGTAATCGCAATACCCCAGCATCTTCTAACCATATATGTATTGCACCTTCCTTAAGCTCCACGTGTCAGCAAAGTATCTGTTGATCCCATTTTACAGGTCCAGCACCTGACAGCAGTGGTGACAGTTCATAGTGTGAAAGCTATGCAAGTGCATAAAGGGGCAGAGGGACATCTAGTGGGATTTCCACTCTCTCTGCATTTGCAGGCCACCAGAAATCTGCCCACAGGGTTCACCTTGCCTATGACTTACCACATCAGGAAGAGCTCCCTGCAAGCATGAGGTGAAAAGTTGAAGTTGCTATGGAGGAGGTATAAAAAAGGATGTTTTTCTTTAGACCTCAATGGATGTCCAGTAACTTATTAAGCTGTGCTAACTTGTTTCACCTGTCATCCTGAAGTGACTTCTTCAATGTCATGGTTAAGATCTGCAAGGGAGCAATGCATCTTCAGATCAGCACCCAGGCCCCTGAACCACCTTCACTCTGTGAGGCCTTGTCTGTCATTCAGGCTGTGAATCTTGTGCTTCTGACCTTCTGAAGAGTCAGAGCCTGATGTGAGAAGGGTAAGAGGAGCTGTGACTAATCTGACTTCTGTAGGAAAGCTCACCTTGACAGACTTTGAGTGGTAATGAGTTTGAAAGCATTGTGAAGGTTATCTTCACAAAAAAAAAAAAAAAAAAAAAAAGGACTGGCAACTTACACTGGAAAAAAAGAAGTGTGATTAGCAACTTACTTCTTGACATGACCGATGGCTGAGTGATTATGATACATTATATTGCTCTTCTCAGCTGGCGTAGAACAACACAGCTTTGTCCACTGAAGTCAGTAGGCTCCAACAATTCATACCTGCCAAGGGTCTGGAACTAAACTACCGTGTCCATGCACCCAGTCTGCAAGCTCTTCACTCCCTGCTGATGTTCCTCAGATTCTTTCTGTCAGAACAGCAGAATTTCTCTGCTGACCCACATAAAAATCCCTTCTAGGTCGGTCCTTGTCTGTGGGTGACACATCATGAAAAAATGAATATCTTTTTTAAGGTATGCAGCAACCACTCTAGAAGTCAATTCATCTGGGTTGCAGGTACAGTGCAGAACAGCTCTGAACACCCATTATGTGTTTACCATCGTACGGTGACCACCATTTGTTCGCACAGTCATAGCGCTTAGGGCACCAGGAATGGACACGGCATGTGTTACTGCAGGCTCTGCAAGAAGAAGGTGAGCCTGTATCCTGCCATTCTTACTCTTGCTGCTCATGGTCCTTGGCATCATGTATACCTGCAGTGAATTCTACTGATAGAGACCTGACAGCTGCAGCAGGCAATAAAATGACACAAGGATTTCCAGTGCCCTTGGCCATTCCTGAATGAAGAGTCCTTCCACAGCAATGAGGGAGTGGAGCCTTATGGATGCTCCTCACACAGGGCCATGGAAGAAAGATATTCTGCCCTGATTTTGCCCCAATTCTGCTGCCTCTACTCTGGTGACTAAAGAACCTTTCAGTACACAGGGTAGCCGAATTAATAAATGTTTGCAGGATTAGCTCTCTAATTTACTTTCTCTGGGTGACATAGTCAAACGTACACTTTTTTTCTGGATCTGTTTCAACAGTATTCACACACATGACGTTTGATGTGGTCAGAGATGGCGTAGACTCCAGCGAGAGGGCGGCATATTTCAGAAAACACAGGTCCCTTATTGAGGGCCCTCCTTATTAAAGCTGACCCGCTAAGAAGACTGGGCATCCTTTCCTTTGCACCAAGTTTAATTGAAGAGCTGACCGAAATACGCTAAAATTTAGATGCATTTTCCTTTCAGTCGGATTATCCTTTGAAACTGTGAGCAAACCCTGCCTGACAACACAAAGGAATTTTCCCATGGATCAGCTAAAGCTGACTCACATGAAAGACTTGCCCAAAGTGGTCATGCCCTCTGAGCAAATACCACAGGCATGAGGATCTCTGCTCTTGGCCTAACAGCAGTGTTAGGATTCCAGCGACCCAGCCTAGGAAAGCAGATTTTATTGGAGGAGGGGAGGTCGCCTACCTGTGACCCAGCCAATCTGCTCTGCTATTTATCCATGTTGCTAACTTGCAAGGGAGGTGAACATTTTGCGCTGTCACTGCACGTTGCGAGAAATTTCCTGCTCGGCCCCTGAAATACACCAAATAGCACACACTGTTTGCTTAAGCAGGTAAAGCACACAGCAAAAGTCACTGCTGTGACTCAAAGGGGAAAGAAAATCATCTGATCATTAAGGCTTTCAGAACCGGGTTTCAATGCTGGAGTGAAAACGCAGCAGAAGCTACGCATCCTGCTAAGATAAATATTTCCTCTGCTGGAATTGCTGAGTATATCACAGATCAACAACCAGGGAGGCTTGCTTACTCATCTCTGCCATGTGTTTCTGGAGTGGTTTTCTCCTCTTCTAGTGCTACTGAGGAGCACGTCACTGGCTTGGTAGAAAGGCAGGCACATGTTAAGCAAAGTGTCAGAATAGCCCACGAAGTAATGATGCAAGAAGAGATAAAATTTTTGAGCACTTAAAAAATAAATAATAATAATTTAAATAGGTTTCCCTTGGTCAGAGAAATACACATGGAGTTAAAGCTTCTGCCTATATGTGCTGCCAATAATTTAAAGCTAAATCCATTTTGAACTAACCTTTGCATTATCTAATTCTGCCCTTTTTGTTTGCCCTCTGCACTTTTGTTCGGTGGAAATAAAACAGTCAGGAAAACATCACTTGCTGCTTCCAACTTGCTTCCGCTTTGTTTCTAACAGAGTCTTGTTTTAAAACTCACAGCGTTTAAGGAAGACATTTTATTAATTGTTTACCCATCCCTCACTCTCCATTCTATTTTCTTTGGTTGTTCTTAAAGCCTATTTTGGCCTCATTTATTTGTCAGGGGGTTTTTTACATTTAATTTGGTCGGTTTCTGTGCTTGAATTTGGGTTTTCACGAAGATTGTGTGTGATCCGTGCCCAAATGGAGCCAAAGTCCCTTTCCCACATTCCTAAAATGTATGGCACCAGGGGCACCAGGCTGAAAATTATGTGGTGGCTTCATTTAAACAGGGAAAGCCCAGTGGGTATTGCCCAGTTGTGTGTAAAAGTCAATGGTACACTTGGTGGTAGTCCCTGTGCTATTTGTTTTAAATTATATTCGATTTCATACTGTCTCCGCATTCTCTGTTTTCAATATCCAGCATAGTTTTGTACTGACAAATGTGTGACATTTACAGGAAGCTGTTGAGGAGAAAACCTGAGGTTTTTCTGTATGGGCTGAGCATAGTTGTGGCTTCTGACCCTGGGGAGAGCTGTTTGAGTTAGGGATTATCCTATTAGATGGATGTTTCTAATAAAACTACCAGCAGCCAGAGAGCTTATCTGTATTACCCCTGTGCAGCTTCAGAGCTGACACCCCCCACCTCCACACAAATGGGGAAAATCCTGAATCTCATCGTTTGTTTCAAACTCACAGCAGGCTCAGGTCATAGCTGAGCTTCCACAGCAACTGACGCTGATCTGAAACAGGGCTGCTGTCCTGCTTCTGTAACCCACGAGGTAAGACAGCCTGTTAAACCTGCAGCAAAACCCTTCAAAAATAGGACGTGAATAGTTTTCTTCCAGTTTAGGAAGCTGCAACAACTCTGGATGGGATGAGCATCAGTGCTGGCATAAAGGAAAGGATAACAGCGCATAGTTGAAACAGGGACCACACCAGCTCTCAAATGAGGTTGAGTGGGTTGGGTGGGAACTGTGCCTTTTAAGGGGGGTTGCAGTTCTGCAGGTACATGCTGCCTCTTCTCCCCTTCCTTTTAAAGTAGCTGTCGTGTGGCCACTGCGTGAGTCACTTCCAGTGGCTTATCTGACCGAGAGCTCATTTGGCAACAGCAAAGAATAAGAGTTCCTTCACACCAGGAAACCAAAATTACTTGTTACATGGGGGATTGATAGCTACATGGAACGTGAGTGGGATGAATGGGAATAGATGGGCTGCGGGAGCTGACAGCTAGCCCAGCTGGGTGGCTTTCTGTTGAGTTAGTCACAGGGGTTCACAGAAGTGCAAGAGGTAAGTGCTGGAACACAGGGCTGGGAGAATGCATGGCTGGACAATGTGATAAGAGGAGGAGGAGCAAGACATGACAACAGCTAGTCTCCCCTATATAGTGGCTTGAGGTGCTGTAGGTCTGAGGATTTAAAATTAAAAAAAAAAAAAAAGAGTATTTTTAAATAAATTCGTTTTAGCCAGAGATTAATACATAAATAAATGACCACTTCTGTTTGAGGTGCTCTTCTCCATATACCCTGTTTCAATGTGTAGAAATGCTTGTACTGGCAGAATTGATGTGATAACCTCCAGCGTGGGAAGAGAAGGGATGATTAGTTCAGGCAGGGAAACACTAAGGATCCAACTGTGTCATGTTGGTTT
Organism: Gallinula chloropus; assembly: GCF_964237585.1. Lineage (NCBI taxonomy): Eukaryota > Metazoa > Chordata > Aves > Gruiformes > Rallidae > Gallinula > Gallinula chloropus. The sequence continues at coordinate 67,432,875 of NC_140085.1, forward strand.
TGGTAACATTCATGCAACAGCAGACCACAGGAGCATAGGTCTGTTCCTAATGGACAAATAATTGTCCATCACTAGTGTCACAACAAGACTGTCTGTCCACCATCATTCATATTGGATGTGTGCACCCCCTGCACACTAACCGTCCTTGTAAGATCTAAGTTAGATATGGATGCCCAGTGCCTTTTCTACCAAAGGAGACGGAGCAGGTGATATGCCAATGTCATTGCTATTATGCCAACCATCACCCAGGCTTGGCAAAAGCTAATTGGCAGGCTGAATTTTGAACAAGATCGCAGCTTCATGTCTTCTTTCTTTCAGAGTTTCTGATCCCATGCCAGGAGCCACGAAGCTGGACTTGTTGCATCAGTGAAAATCAGCCCAAGCACTAGAATGTTTTTAAAACCAAAGGCAAAGTTCAAGGCTTCGGTCAACATCAAACCTCATGGGATAGGCAAAATCTACACCAAGACCACTATAAAACACACCTCTTTTCAGATCTCCATATATCTTAAAGATGTATTCACTTTAAGGCATGGACCCAGTTTCTGGACTTGTTTTTAGTTGGGTTTTCTTGACACCAAAGCAGAGGATGTTGTGTTTTACCCTGTTGGTTTGCTCTTTGCTTTTTGGCAAGCTGACAGGCACAGACCAACAAGACAAAGGACTTTGATAGTCTTCAGGAAGGATGACTGGCAGTGGTACCTGGGAGACCTCATCAAGACCACCAGCCTGGTGTGCTGGAAGAGGAAAAGTCTATCAGTATTTCTAAGCTAACAGAGATAAAGTTAATGACCCATCTAAGATGACAAGTACAAGATGACAGTCTCTTTTCATAGATCTCCTGATATGTATCAAAAGATAGATATCAGAGCTTTACTATATCCTAAGATGAACTCTGGATAAAAACATTTTCTGTGGAAAGCTGTATTTCCCCATATGGTGGCAAATCCATGATCTTACCCCAGTTGTTTTCTAACCTTTGGTACACTTTTTTTCCAGTTGTGATTTTGCTAGTTGAGCTGTGATGAGGGAGGCAACCATGAAACAATGTGCCTTCACTGAAACCAGGTGTGTTCTCCTAGGAAGTGATGGAGAGTTGGTGGCAGACATAGTCCAAAATAGCAGTTTCTTTTTTTTTTTTTTTTTTTTTTTAAGAGCCTGGTCCCTCTGTCAGGAGGGTATTTTCTTTCTATATGCCTGTTTTTTTATAGGTCCAGAAGATACTACTGATGAGAACTGACCAGATAAGAGAATCCATATTGAGCAGAATTAGTGCACTGTTGGAAGGATAGAATACTGTTTTTTCTAAACTGCTGGAAACATTAATCTCTCCTTCCTTTTGACTGAAAGTGTTTGCCATGCTCAACCAGGGCTGAGGCAGCTGCCCTTGCTGGAGGACATATCTATCTGGATACAGAGCCAGAGCTGGGCAAGGGTGACTCTGGCAGCTCTGGCAGCAGCCCCCAGCCCCCCAAAGACACCATGAGCGCACCACTGCCCTGGCTCTACACCTCCCTGTTGCCTCCTCTTTGTTTTCCCCTTGTTGTGATTTATAGGGTTGGATTCTGCGACTGCTTCTTGGCTGAGTGCAGCTAAGGTATGCAAATTGCTTTTTAACAGCTAATACGCACCCACACATACTTAAAAAAAAAAAAAGAAAGAAAAAAGAAAAACAATATGGTCAGCAGTGAGTTATAGAAGATCAAGAAAGCATCAAGAGGTGAAAGTCGGTGCCTGGCTGTCCAAGGCTGGCTTGTGGTTAAAGGTCTGTTCAGAATAAAAGGAGTGGAGAGCAAGTTTGATAGCTTCAAACTAGGATTTTAAAGGAGGGGGCTGCCTCTCTGGATGTAATACCCACTCTGTGATCAGGACCTCTACAAATCAAGTGCATTTACTTTTTACAGAAATTGCAAACCCCAAAGAGCAGTGTTTCAATCCCCAGTCATATCTTGCTACTTGTCCTGACTTGGTCAATATCAAACGAGGCACAATGACCACAGCAGGAGGAATTACTGTAGCTGTCTAGCCTATGAATTTCTGTTGTCCACTCACCAGAAAGAACAGTGTGAGGGGGGATTAGGCATTGTCTGCACTTTATTTGCCTTCCACTGTTTGATGTGAGGAGACTTACTCCCCAGTTTGTGCTTGGATTTGTGTCTTGCTATGCTCAATGTTCCTGGTTTCCAGGATGCTCCTGACCACCCATTCAGGTTTGGAAGAGAGGGACAGCTTTCTACAATGTTTCTGCAGGTGAAGTTTTCTTCTCCTTTCCCAAGAGGAAAGTTGTCATTTCTCTGTGTCACCAAGTTGTCCCCTCAGGCTTATACTGGGGTCAGTCTGATTTAAACCAGAACATTAGAGATTAAAAAAAATAATAAGAAAGAAAGAAACAAACCCAACAAAACTCCATAAAGCTTGGCTATGCACAAAGTCAACTGGATGCAAACCTTTAAGTGGCACTTGGACTTTGGCCAAAAGCAGCATGGATGTGCTCCATTGCCTGGCAAGCCTTTGTGGAGGGAACACAGTGCAGGTCCACGGGCTCTTGCCTCTGCTTTGCAAGAGAGGTGTCTCGTTAGGCACATTAGTGGTGGCATCCATCCTTCTTTCATCAGCACCGAGGTCCAAGACATATTGTAATGAGCTCTCTGGCATGCACACATGCTCAGCAAAGTATTCCCACACCTCAGGCATGCCTGCTGAAGTTCCTCACACACACAAGCTGATGGCTGCCCTCTGCCATCTCCCATCTGTCCAGCCCCAGCCCCAACACCCTGCCTGCGCCTGCTGGGGAGGGAGCCAGCCACTTGCAGAGGTACACCCTCCAAATGGCAAGGCTTGGAAGCCTTGTCACAGGCAGGGACTTTCGTGAGTGCCTGCATGCAATAGCTTGGCTTTCCGTTCCTTTTCCTCTTCCTTCCCACCCTGCAGTCCCCCTCACCCCGTAGCAAGTTTCTCTGAGACAGCAAACTCAAGGTTTCTGCTTGGGAAACATGGAGTTGTTCACGTCTTTGAGGTAATGGCACAGCTCAGGGGGACAGACCTGCAGTTTTTGGATCCAAGGGGATTCTCCGTCTCTGAGCTTGGTGCCCGCAACTGCGGATGTTTATACAGCAAATATGATCCGTGTCAGTCGGCCACAGTGTGGAATGTTGCAGTCCTTGGAGAAAAGAAATGAAAGGAGTCACAGCAGGTAGGTTCAGGGTTGGAGGTGCGAGAAAGTGCATTTGTCTCTACTGGGCAACCTGCTGCTTTTGCTTTTATTGCTGGCGTGGAGGGGGTGGGGGGGAGATACTGCTATTGATGTAAAGTTCGTGGCTGTTCCTAAGAAAGCCACGGCTACAGAAAGCCAACAAAACCAGCCTGTTAGTCTCAGGACTCACTTGGATATTTTCTTTGGGTTTTTTTTTTTCCCTGCACTGATTTGGTCTGATTTCATTACCCTACTTCTCTCTGCTGCTAAAAGCACTCAGCCTTTTAGGACTGTTCTCACTGCAGACATCACCCTAACTCCAGTCTCCTCTTCTTGTTCTTTTTACCTTCTTCCCTCTCACTGTTATTTTCTCTTCTGCATTGCTCTTCCACACCCATTTCTTACTTTCTCCCAATCTCCAATAATGCCTCCATTGGGAATTATTTTCCCTGTATAAATCATTGAAATCTCAACTTTAAAAAATTCATTTAAAAATAGATGCAGGTTTATAAAAGCCATCAGATACCTAATTATGTGCCTTATTAGGCACTGTGGTGACATAAAAAATGGAGGGAAGAAGGCACTTAAATTATGCTAATCCTCCATGGTAGAACAACGAACATGTACTGTGCAACCCAACATGAGTGAAAGTGTTTGCACTTCTGCTCTGTATTGTGCATTTTTATTGTTCATTTGTATTGGTACCTGATGTAGCTACATACTTCTGGAAAGCCATGGCTGGTGTGGTTAACTTTACCCATGTCCTCCTAGCTTTTCTTCTGTGCTTTTCCACACCTCATGGCTCTTGTTGGAGAACAAAAGTTCCCCAGGGCTGGGACTGCATCCTCAGGCAGGTTTGTACAGGCCTCAGAGCATTTTATGGACACTAAGACAATGAAAATAAACATGGCTAGCAAGTCCAGTGTTACCATTCAGACTGTCAGCTGAGAAAGCCATCACCTCCCAAAGGTCTTCTGGTAAAGGAAGGCAAAATAAAAAGCAAACAAGTTATGTATAATCGTGCTGCTGGCTGAAACCTGCTACCAAAAATTACTGGTGACAAACCTAAAAATTTGGTGATTCATCCAAGCACCCAAGAAGCACTTACAAGAAACCACATGACTAATTATGCTAGAGGTCAGGGACAGTTCTATGCAATCTACACACGTAATTATATACTTCACCAAAACCAACTCGTGTCCTCTCAAGGTAGATAATAAACACTCTGCTACTCTTGAAAGCAGGGTATGAATTGCTTAGAAGAGCAAACTCCTCCCCTTGGGCCCTTTCTCCTAGTCATTTATTCTTTGCACAGCACCTAGCACAATAGCTGGGCAGGCAGGAAAAAACCCAAATAGTACGGATGGAAACGTGGAAGGCCAGAATTACCTCCTGCTCACGATGACTTTAGTGTGGTGGCATTTCGTGAGGCTGATTTCAATCGTGTTAATGTGCATGAGGACAGAAGATGACCCTGGATTCTTGGCTGAATTTCAGCAATTCAGCCAAGCAGCCCAGATTAGCAGGGCGGGAATCTGAGCAGAGAAGCTGGTGAGCCTCCTCAGAGTTGTAAGTAGTGTCCCTGGAAGGGAGTTGAAATGCAATGACCCCATCCCACATAGTGAGGCAGTGCTTCTCCTGTTCTCTGAAATATGGCTTTGGAAGCAGCAAGATGCTCTCACTTACTTTGGAGGGGAGAAAAATCAGTCAAAATTTGAATGTGCTTGACGGTACTGTAAGCCATACAAAGCTATAAGATAATTATCACAGGAAACTCCCATTTAAGTTATTTCAGCAAATTTCAGTGCCTGTGTACCTTTGAATAGCTGGAACAGAGCAACTGGGTTTCAACTTTCACAGTTTACCAAATGTGGCATTGATGGTGAACCGTATGGTGATGTAAAGGACAGAGCTATATTTGTTTAAGGAACCTCCAGACTGAATTTCCAGCTTTGTGAGTGCCAAGAGAGAAGAAAGGGGGAAGCTCTGAGGAAAACAAATGTTTCCTGAACTTTGAGTTTCTTTGCTTTGATATATTACCAGATTTTTCTGTGATGTGACCAGTCCTCCTTTATAAACTTTGCTTTATCTCGGTGACATTTTGCATCTAGAAAATCATTAAGCTGTCATATTTGGGGACTGGAAAGAGCAAAGGGCTGAAAGAGTTTGTTCTACCTGTCAAGTTACTCAGTTACAGCTGAGTCCCTTTGCAGACATGCATTTCCATGGGTGTACGCATGCACTGCGTGCTGGCCCTTGGCTGCTCCTCACACTCTGGGAACTATAGCTGTAAAAATATAGATGTATAAATCTATATGTATATAAATACATCACCTGATGAGGGGGACTGTGGGACTCAGCAAAGTTCCCTATTACTTATTAGCCAGCCAGTGATCTGGCATGTCTGTCTCTGTCCTTGGCAATAAAACAAAGATGAAAGGTAGCCGCTTATTTGGAGGCAGACTTGAAAGTACAGTAGCTATCTCGGGCCCTCGCCTTATCAAAGGCTGGGACAGCAATAACAGTACTAGATGGAGCAACAAGGACGTAGTAGGCTAGGCTGTCAAACAGTTACACCTTGTGCGCAAACAACAGTTTCACATCCCGCCGGGCACTGAAACGCAGTTGTCGGCTGAAGGTAGGCTGCAGCAGATGGTGCCTAACTGTGGTACCAGGCTCCTTCTCCAGGACAGGGCATGGGGACAAAGGCTGGGCCGGGCATCAACTCCTTTCCGGCACCTTTCCGGTAGGCACCTCACAATGTTCAACTCCCTCAGGCAGAGCTTGTGCCTCAGGCTGCCAGTGGAAGCTCGGCTGTCACCAACCTGGGTCTGTCAAAGTGGGGAGTCATTTGGCATGGGTTTTTTTTCCCAATTGTGAGTCCTACAGATCCAACCTTGCTTGGGCTGAAAGCAAAGAGCTGTGAGGACAGCCTTCTGTATGAATGTTTAAACTCTCATTTTGAATGCTGGCAGGAGGGTGGGACGGAGGAACCGTTGCACTCATCAGAGGACAACATCCTTTCAGAGATGACCACTGGAGTTTCGAACTTCAAGTTTACCTCAAGCATTGTGCTGAAGCCATAAGGTGTCTAGCTGACACTGGTGGAGGAGTCCTCCACCGAGTGTTGACTTGAATCAATGACTCAAACAAGAAGAAGAAATAGACCACAATACTGAATCAGTCACTGTTTGCCTCATAATTCATTTTTTTTTTCCAGCTGGTTAAATTTGTCCATTCATATCTATAGTGCACAACACCTAGATGTACATGGCTTACACAATGCAACCAGCAAACACGGCAGGGAAAAAAATGAACCAAGGTGGAGCTGTGAAAGACTCAACCTACACAATAGAAGACACGGAACTGACAAGGGCAGCATAAAAATATGTTTGCCTTGGGTCACAAGGGCCTCATCAGAAGAGGACACAATATCCAATTGTGTCTTAAATACTAAATTTGTTGTAAATATACTTTTCCACTGTAGAATAATGGTGATGTGCTAAGTGAATGTATGAAGATTTAGGAAAATTATCCTGATAAGTTTTAAGGAGCTTTTAAGTAAATTTGATGATATAAAATTCTGGGTGAAAATTTTCCCATGTCTCTGAGTGCTGCTTCAGGTAGCAAAAACCAGAGGTATTCGGTTGCAAAAGACCTCTTTAAAAAAAAAAAATCTCCAAATGTGTTTTCTGAAAGCATATGTCAGTCTTGCTTAGAAACCCATCTCCCTTACACACCTGATGTTTCGCAGCCTGAAGAGTGTCAGGACCCAGGCTATGGAGCATTATGTAAAGTGGCTTATTTCATATCAATCCTGATAAAAAACATTCTTGGAAGTTGCTTAAAACCCAGTAACTATAGTGCTGATTTGTTTAATTTTTCTGCTATGAAACAATGTCCTGAAGACAGCCAACATGATTAGAGAGGTGATGGCTAGTGAGATATCCTTCCTATGTGTTTTCTCTCATTCCTAAGGCTAAATGAAGGAAGTTTATGAAAACTTAACCTTGTTTGGAGCACTTTTTCTACTTGCATCTGTCATGGTGGTAGTTAGCATTGATGTTAAAGACCAAGTTTTTAGATCACATATTTAACGTGAAAATGTCTGGGGTGGCAGGGAAAGAGGAGGAACATGGAAAGTAGGTCTGGAAATGACATCTGACACAGATGAATCCTGTTTCCTGATGCAATGGGAAACCACATAGTATAAATTCCTTTCATACATTTTTTTAATTTTTTTTTTTTAGTGGGGTAGAAAGTTTTCTCTTGCTACTGCTCTTGAAAACTTCTCCAGAACTTACTTCCTCTGATGGTTAGAAACATTGTGATTTCCCGCATACATTTCTCTAAAGGTTGCTTATATGCTCTGTGCAAACATTCTTAGCTTAAATAGTTCTTCTCTTTCCTGTATTTTCAGAAAGGAAAGTCTTATATTGCTGATTTTTTTTTTTTTTGTTCCTAGGCTGAAAAAGCAAAATAAACCACTTTCTGCTGGCTTGGTGTATTTGTGTGTGTGTGTGTGTGTGATCACTTGTTCCATTAGTCTTAATTTCCATTGATAGAGCTAACCCAGTTCAACTTTTGGAAGTTATCACTCTCACAATGTTTCCAACTTATAGGGCCAACTTTTTTTTGGTATTAACTCATTTTTCCCATCCTTTGCAGCCACTCCATGCACACCTTCATTGAAATCCTTTCATACAGTTCTTCCAGCCTGTGCTCATTGGCATTGAACTTTAGTGACCAGAGCTGGATGCAGCGTGAAGGAGGACCTCGTAACAGTCCTGCTATGGAAACAGTTCTTCCTTATTTGCCACCAATGACCTGATAGTTTAGGATAAAAATTCTCTAAATGCATGATGGCCTTAGATTTTGCACTGAATTATTACATACTGCTATTTGCAGCATTTTGCAGTAGAGCTTAACTTTTCCATCCAGTTTCAGTGCACTAAGCTTCAAGTTTGCTGTCACTCTGGATAAAACCATTTTCATACCTACGGAGTCCCTCCCATTTGCCATACAGTCTTTTCACTGTTAGGTTTGGCCTTATACAGGCTGCAGACCTCTATAAAGAAAGCATACAGGTTTTAGACCATGTCTAGGATGTGCCTGCTATCTGCCTCATTTCCCTTCTTTCTACAAGAACTGCTTGCTTCCATTTCCTTTCATGCTCTAACCCAGCTCAGAAAAAAATTTCTCACTTTAGTCTCTAAATGTGTTGGACACCAAGACATAGATGTCTCTTCTGATTAGTCTATTTTCATATTCTTAGTAACTTACTTTGAATCAACTATTCATCCAGGGAAGTATGAATGAATTTGGAGACACCAAAGGGTAGGAGCCACACAAGCTGGATCTATGTAAACCTCACTTCCTTATCACCCGTGGGTAACATTAATACAGAGATGGTTGGGTGCATTTCCCATGAATCAGTGGCAAGCGTATCTGGAATTCTGAAAACAGTTTTCCCTTAGTGACCACCCTCATGGTGAAAACAAACTAAATTAAAATTGCCTCCAAGATCTTTTTCCTGTCTCCAGCAGCAGAAACCTAGAGGCCTCTCACCGAAGCGATGGGAGTTGCTGGTTAAACCTGAGAGTGAAGCCCGGCTACCGGTGCTTTGTGGTGATTTAGACGGATAATTAGTCAGGTAACAATTCCACTGTTGAAAGGTCTGCGGGGCTGGGATCAAACCAACTCAGCACTGCAGGCAACTGTCATGAGATAAAAAGATAAGATGAATGAGTTTGTGTTTGCATAGCACTTGGAATGCACAGAGTCCAACATAGATGTAAAATATTATTACTAAATGAACAAACGCTCTGCCATGAGGAAATTTCCTTTAAAAGCAACTGAATGGATAAACTCCGGAGACCCAGGTAGGTCATGAAAATAAATCATGCCAGTAATGCAGTACCCTTTCCTGGGCTGCACCCTACTCTCCCCTAACAATGTCCCCTGGGCAAGGTTTATACCTGCACGCAGTGGCCATGGCAACACCAAGGATGACAAATAGAGGAGCTCACTTGTGCCAGGTAGGTGAAGCTGGGAGGAGCAGGTCTCTAGGTTTCCATTGCAGCGGGGAACTGCTCATACTGGGTTTTGATCTTTCTGTCAGTGCCAGCCAGGGACTTCAGCTTGGGGTTTGCCCAGTGAAGAGGGGTTTGTGCAGTCAGTGGGGTAAGGGTGATGCTAGGCACACAATCACTCTAGATGTTCAACTACATGTCTGAGAGAGATTCATTCACGTGTCCACCAAAACATTTAAGGGTCCTTGGGCAGCTAGCTTCTTGCACAGTGTCCTCTTGTCCCTCAGACACACCGTTTGGCAACATGGTTGAAATGCTGGAGCAGATCCATGGACCCAGCAAGCCAACCTGCTTGGAGGCTGAACGCCGCCAGAACCCCATCCACGGGCAGCTACCACCCTCGCAGCATGTTCCGCCAAGCACTTTGCTGGCTGGGTTGCCGTATGTACAAACTTTCCCATGATCATATGGGCAGCTTTTCTCATCCCCTCAAGCACAAAGCTTGTAAATGGGAACAGTGCCACTAAGGCAAACTTCTGTGGGCAGAAAGCAACAGATATGCTCAAGTGACTTATTCACTTTTGCCACTGCGATTGTCTGTTCTGACAGAGTCATTACAGAATCACTCCCAGAGCGCAATTAGTTCAGCTGATGTTTCAGACATGTACCAGCAAAAGCAAAAGGATTACTTGCGGATGATGTGGGGATCAATCATGTATCCAAGGTACAAGTCAAGATTCAGCCTTGCTAAGGTTATTTTTGTACATCATGATTTTACTGCTGGCTTGCTTTCCCACCATGATTTTGTGCCATGGGAAGTTCTCACTGGAAGGTTTGACATGCCATGGTTCTCTTCCCAGATGCAGAGAGAAGGAAGAAGGCTAACTGGCATTTACCATAATCAGTTTTAATACCAGCCACTTTTAATACCAGGCAGGCTCCTTTGTAACCCTTTGGTACACCATATTGCTGCAGCGCTGCAGAGAGCCCCGCTGTAGACGAGTACCAGGCTAATTGAGAACACAGGCCTAAAAATAGAGGTGTCTGGGAAGTGATGATTTTCCCACAGAAACATCAGGTTTTCATTAAAAAAAACCCTGAAAACATGGAAGTTTTAAGTATAATGCAGAAAGGTTCAAAGTTACTGAGCTTAGGTTTTATGCTTTTCTGAACATCACTGAAGATTTTTGTTGAAAACTATTTTGAACAAATAAATAATGGTTTCCCAAAGAAAAGCACAGGTACTGACAAAATAATTTTAAAAGTCTTCAAAATGTTAGAGTCATTTTCTGCTTACCTACTTTAATTTTTCTTTTTTTCTGCCCTCCCTTTCTCTTGCTGGCACTTATGTGGTAATAAGTCCTACCAAGGGCAACTAGCACTGCCATCTTCCTTCTTAATTCAGTTCTTCCCCCATTGCTTTTCATCTTTGTTGATATTTGTTACTGCTCTTTTTCTTTTCTCTTTATGAAAAAATATACCTCTTTTCCCATTTCCTTATCATATTCCTCCCCCCTCCCCTTTCTTTTTTCCAGCAGTAAGATGTCTCTAATAATCTTTGTTCATTCCTAGTTCAGTCTTTTATTCTTTCTGGCACCTTTAATACCTGTGCTTTCATTTCCTTGTCTTCTCCTTCGGTCCTACCGTCTGCTGGCAATCTTTCCCATCTGTGCCTCTGAACAACACATTTTTCATCATGGTACTACAAAAGTTTAAATAAATAAATACAATTATACACATTTTATGCATGGAAAAAAATACAGGCTGAAATATTGACTAGTTTGACCAAAGCCATGAGGCAATTAACAGTTAGACCTGATGTCTACTTCAGCCCATCCTGTGGTCAGTCTGTTAGACTGCTTTGCTCCTTCTACTTCTGTGATACTCAGTTTATACAGCTTTCTGGAAGAACTTTGACACTAGACTTCTGCAAGCTTCAAACCTACTTTAGTCTTCATCTTCCATCACTTGGAACTCTTCCTTATGTATAGATCACCAGACAGCAGCTGAAGCAGGTTACCTGAGGACTGCTTGGTAAGAAAGCACAGCCTTCAACATCTGAGGTCACTACTTCTGGCTATACAATGACAAGTACAGAAAACATAGCTGGGAAGATCCAGGAATCTTCTTTCCACCATCTCTCCTTGAAGACACGGAAGGACGCAGGTTTGTGTATACAAGGCAGGGACATGATCAATAGAGTCCGAGGAGATGGAGCCAAACCATCCTACCTGCAGAAAACGATATACAGCAGGACGAGCTGGGCTGCTGGGGAAAAAAAGCAGTCTGCCCCTAAGAGGAGAAAAAATAATAATCTAAAAGATATTTTGTATTTTCATTTGGGTTGCTGAGGCTGAGTTTCAGGTTCACTAACTTGGGTATTTTTCACGTGAGTTTGAGTTTCAGAATGAAAGCTTGCATAACGATAACAGGCCTTGTGAGAATAGAGAAGGAACTTGTCCCTGCTTGAGGCTGTGAAGGGTTAGTACTTGAAGACTGTAAATTACTTACATGTGCATGATGTGTGTGAGTGGAAGATTTTTTTTAATCTTAAAACAGAAGTATGTATCTGGGTCCAGTCTGTTGGGCATGCAAGTATACCATATCTAGAAGTTTTTTTTCTCTTGGATGCTGCAGATGAGAGAAATCTGATAAACCTTGGAATGCAATTCGAAGGAAAACTTCCTAACTTTAAGGGGCCACAGTGATTCTATTTTGTGTTAGGGCCATGTGTTAAATATAGATCTTCTATTTAAAGCACAAGTTCTCTTCTCACCACCCCAAATGAGGTCAGTATAGTTTCAAGGAAAAGAGATAGGCTAAGCACAGTTCAGATCAAGCATAGCGTGGGTTTTGTGCTTTTTCCTCAGTCTTTCTGGGAGGCTCAGATATTTCCAGAGGACAAGGGTGGGAGACAACTGCATTCCTCAGTCAACTGCATCCTTCCCTTGCACAGAGTACAAGCTAGAGCTCAGCTAGCCATTCAATGCAACACTCAACGCAGGCCATGTTTGTGGAGGTGCTGGAGAGCAGAGGTGAACATCTACAGTCATGCATCATATCTCCTCGAGGTGAGCACCCCGTTGGTCCCACAAATCCCCCAGCAGACCTCAGAAGCAGCGGCTCTCGTGCGGGTTGCCTTGATGTGCTGGCGCTCACAAGGCTTTCACTCTTGTGCCACCCATCCTTCTCAGGGCTGCAGTCCTGTTAGCTCTTGTTGGCTAAGCACGTTTGGGCTTGAGTGGATAACCAGCAGAGAGAAGCCAGGGCTGAGGGAAGCAAGGCTGGTGACTCAGTGGGTAGCATTCTTCTCTCTGAGTCAGTATTGAACCAAGTACCCGCATGCGGTGCGAAGGAGGGCTGTTCTACTAAAGCTGCTGAGCTTTGGACATGGCTGAGAAACCAATCTCCTAACCATTTATGGCTTTTGAAATGTCTGTGGTCTTTCCTCAGCAGCGGTGGCATCTACCCAGTATCTCGATCACATTCCAACATGGAAAATGTATTTCACTCACCTACAGCTTCAGTGAAACACTTTATTCTTCGCTTCTGCAGCACAATGCCTTTGTAAGGATACACAGTAGTTCATGTTGCCTCTTGACTTTAATACTGGCCACCATGGATTGCACACACATGACAAAACTCCCATAAATGTTAATCAGAAATCTCTATAGGTGAAAAAAACCACCTCATTCCTCAAAGTCCATTCTATCTCAGGGCAAATAATGACATGGGGCAACTTCTGACTTCATCATGCGAAGTAATTTTTTCCCTCCATCAGTTCACAGTGAAGTGTCACTTAGTGTCACAAAGGCAACAGCCTTCATCACATGCAGCTTCTCATGTCACAGCATGCCTGGTCTGAACACATCCAGAGTCTCCTCCACGTTCTCCTACCATCCACAGCAGAAGAGGTCTTCAAAGGTGACCAATGCTGAAATGTTTGTGCTTGAGCTCACTTTGTACCCGCTTTGCTTGCTTGTCATGGCTGACATGCCTCACTACATGCATCCCAGTGATGGAGGAAGAGGTCTTGTGTGTCAGCATCAAAACACACTTGCTGCCCGCTGCTTACTTTGTTTGGTATGTGATGATAGCTCTTTATGGGTGTCTGAGAAAAACAAATGAATGAAGAAGCAGTTCCTGGTGGCCTCTGCCAGCTGTTGACAATACTGAATAATTTGCTTTTCCTGAAACAGACCTGATGCCTCTTGCGGATGATGTGGTGCGTAGGTGTTGTGTCAATCAATAAAAATTAAGAGTTGCTGAAGGGCAGGAACAGCAGCTGTGAGATTTCTTGCTGCTTTTTGTTCACAGGGAAATGGTATCAGGCTCTCCTTAGTGGCTTGTGTGATTTACTGTCGCGTTTATCTCACACGCTTTAGCAAGGACTTTCACAAGCAGATTGATTTTAGACGCCAGGTTTTAAAGGTGCAAGACAAATGGCTCATTCATAAAAAAAACTTATTTGTGAAGCCTTGTTTAGTGTCTAAGCAGGTGTCCTGATTTGCAAAATCTACTAAGCAGTTTGCTCTGTGGGAACATTTTTGCTGTTCAGTCCAAGTTGGTCTCCCTGACTTTTGTTTGGAAATCGCACAACTGTAATTTTGGAGTTCATGGGCATCAGGGTACGAGACAAATGGGCAAGTTATTTCACTTCCCCTGTGACACAGGCAATTGTGTCATTTGTAATATAACAAGCCCTATATAACAACATAATTGTTTATAGGAACATCAAGCTCCTCTTAACGGGAGGTAGAGTTTTCATCCTTGCAACTCCCCTCAGAAGTCTGTGCCAGAACCTCATGGTTTTGATGACTCTGCATTTCTTCTAACATGCTTTAATCAGTACTTGGGGTGGGTGGGTTCTCCACATACCAAAGAACTAGAAGCCCACTACTGTAACAGGAGGGATCAGGGGTTCAGGTAGAGAATATTTCTGAGAGCATCAGGAAATGCTTGCTCTTGTGGGTGTACAACCTTGTCGGGTACAGAAGCCCCAGCGGCACGGAGACCCTTGTGTTTCTATTCTGAGAGTAGATCTAGCTCCCTGCGCTGGCCAGAAACCCCCTTCTCCTTCATGCCAGACCCTTCCCCCAGATCCCAAGCACTGTAAGACTTGCAACAAAATGCTGGGAAATGGCAAACCTCGCTCCGGGGCTGACCAACATTTTTGGAAATCAAAGATGGTGACTGAATACTGAAGTGTCTGTTAGCCCTGTGCAGTTAGGAAGCAGTTTCTGCAGTCAGAGTGCCATTGTCAGGGTCTAGGATGGGCATCTTCTTCTGCAGCAACTGGTACAGACACTTGCAGAAGCAGAACGTAGCGCACACCGACCATGGGATGCCCCAGGTGCCTCCACAGCAACGGCTCTTAGCAAACTCCTCCAGTGCTAAGCCAGCAGGGAGAGAGAAAGCGGCGCTCCCCTCCTGCAATGTTCCCATGTTAACTACAGCAACAAAACCCCTGTGCATGAAAACAATCTAATAGCTACCTTTTAGGTATTCCTAAGATTAAAAAAAAAAAATAAAAAATGAAGGGAGTTTCTCTTCTGCTTGAATCCTCTTTACTATGAGTTCTGGTTAAAATGTTTCATTTGAGACTGTTCTTCTGCAGGAAGAGGATTTTCAGACGAGCAGGTCAAAAAGAAGAGTTGATTCCGTGATAAATGTCTTCATACAACATATTATAGATATCTCATGGGAAAACAGAAATGTCTCTGACAAAATGACCCATGCTGTGCATGTTGCTCTAGCTCAACACATGAGAAGTTTTGCCATAAAGCCATGGAGGTGATACTCCAAGCTGACCAGTCTTGCCATATCGCTTTGCCTTTACAATGACTTCTCTAAAACCTCTGTGTATCGTAGTCTAATGGTAATCCACTCCCAGTAAGAGAGAATGGCCACATGAAGCACCCAGAATTACACTCTCAAAACACGGCATATCTGCCTCATTCCATTTATTGGGCAGTGTAGTTGAGGCTTTGGCCTTCTGTCAAAAATAAGGATTTTCCCAAGAGGAGAAATTGGATGAGGAATTAATGAGACCCCACAAAACATCTCACAAGCACCATTTTCCATTATTCGTATTTTAAAGAATTGAATGCAGTTTTAGTGCAAGGAACAACTGTACGCTAGCCCTAGGGTTATGAACTGGATAAGCCATTAGGAATTTTCCATTTCTAACTGATTGTGATCTCACATCAGTGTAACTCTGCTCACTTTAATGGAATTACTTCAGAGTTACTCTGATGTGAAAGCAGAACGAGGTCCTGTCATTCTATAACTATTTATACTAAGCTGTTCACATATGCCTCTGAGAGGAGCAGCTTTTAAGAAAATATAGTGGAATTTAGAGCCCATTTTTCATCAGTTCAGTTAATCAGTTTACTCTGGTCTACTGATCACTTCTGCTGCTTTGCATGTGATTGTCCTTATAAGTGAGGTCAGCTTTACAGGGAAAGAAAATATCCTTTTTAAAACTAGCTGGTATTGTTAGAAGATAACAGGCAAGTTGGACACCTATAAATTCTTTCTGTTTTTTTAATGCATAGCTTTACCTGTAATTAAACATTTATTGTTTTATTTTATAGTTTCTATGAAAAGGTGGGTTGCAGTTATAAGAACATAAACCAGATCTTGATTATTTCTGCTTCTATCAAAAGGACACTAGCGCTTACCTGGCTGGCATGACAATTCATCCTTGAAGAAACATCCTAAGGTTCTCACTTAAAATATGCATATGCCTCCCATCTGATTAAATACATAAGCCTGCGCTCAGCTTTAAGCATCATGAACTGTCTCACTGAGATGATGAGTGTGCTGGAGTGCTTTGAGGCATTGTGGTCTGGTTGTGCACCCTCTTCTATCGAAAATCCCCCAAATGTGTCAAGAGGATCCACTGCCCAGCTATATCCTTTTGCTCCAGCCTTACCGCTAAGGAACTCCTTAAACATTTTATTAGCAGAGCTGTGAGGCAGAGAGATGGTCTAAAGTGGTTCCTTTGCTACTCTGTGAGGACAGGGATACAGGGCAAAAGAGGTTGGAAGTGTTGGAGTTCCTCCATAGCTCCTTCCTGCATGGTATACCTAGCATATATCCTGATGGCAGGATGTGGGCCATACAGCCAGAAAGTCACAGGATAATTTAGGTTGACAGACACCTCTAAAGTCCAATGCTTCACTTAGAACAGGGCTCATTTCAGTTCTAGAAATGGTTTTTCAGGGTCTTCTCTGGTCAAGTTTTGAATATCCCAATATTCACCTGTACCAGTAGGTGCAGGACCAGTTATCTATAATGGAACAAAATAGAGGTGGGCTTGAGGGCTGGAATCAGATCTGTTCAGGGTTGGATTCAGATTTCAAGCAGACTTGAGCTTCAAGGATTTTGCACTGCTTGCCTTGGCCTTTTTCTCTAAGGATCTCTTAAAACTAAATTAAATGGAGAGGAACAGTTGAAGCAATCTAGTTTGATAGGGTTTAATCCAGCAGTTATCAATATCTCCAGAGGAAAAGAAGTGGCTTCTGCAGTCCCTTGATTAACCGAGCATAAAACGAACCCCCCTCCCTTTTCTGCTTTAATTAGATATGAACGAACCAGCTCAAACCACATGAAAATTGACTTCTGACTCCTCTGCATGTACATTAACCACCAGGTCACGGTTTTATTTTCTTTCCCCCTCAGAAAACCAGTTTTTCCCAGAAGGGCCATGGCATTTAGAAATACTCCCACCATATTTTTCCCCACCCCAGCCCTTCCTTAGGCACGTCCGTCCATGTGGCCCCAGTGACCGATGGGCCATGACACCAGTGTAGCGTCAGGCAAGCACCACCGACGCGTTTAGGTGTCCAGCTGCGGCCCTCACAGCTGCAGAGGGCAGGAGAGCAGGCTTACATCAGTGGGGTTTGGTTTGAGTTGGTGTCTCGGGGGTGGGGGATGAAGGGCCACAGGGGCGCGTTATCGCGGGCACCGCTGCCCTCTGCTGGGTGCCGCCGCCCGACGGGGCGTCCCTTCCGGGCACTCACCCCCTCCCCCCCCCCCCCCCCTCCGCTACCAGTGGGTTCGCAACCGGCACCTCCGCTGCTTGTTGAGCTCTCTCAGGGTCTTTGCGAGCCGGGCACTACCTCTGTGCACCGCTAGTCCGGGGATAGGGTGAGGGGGAGCCACGGCTGGCGCAGGGGTGGAAGCACTTTACCGAGGGGGTCGGGGGGGGGGGGGGGTGAGCTGCCACTGGAGTGGCTGTAACCACCCGCATCTCGTCTGAAACCCCAGCGTACGCTCTGGGAGAGCGACGCAGGTTTGCTTCTTCCTTGCCGAGCTAACGCGACCCTGTATGTATTTCCCACGATGTTACAGTGGTGCTGCGAATTTATCCACCCCCCAGTAACTTGTTCCCGTGTTCCTGTCATGGGAGTCTGTCTCCGACGAACCCTGCCTTCATTTGTTTGTGGTAACTGCTACTGATGCTCTGGTAGAGGTTGGAGTATGTGCCTGCTAAGAGCTTGGACCACATCCTGCAACATCTCATCTGACAGGACCAGTCGCACACAGGGGGAATATTGAAGTAAGAAGAGGCCACCTTGAGAGAGATCTGAAGACAAGTTTCCATGCAGCCATCTTTCCCATTGTTTTAAGTGGAAAATTTATGTAAATCCCACTATCACCAGGATGTTGCCTGTACAAGAAAAATGCTGTAGTTAGGAACTGTATAGGGAGGGTGAAGTAATCCTCTTCACCCCAGACAAGGGCAGTTGTGTTGAGGTGAAAGTTCTTTGCATTTATGGTAGAAATCTCCCTGTGGAGAAGGGCATCTACGCAGATATCAGACGTCTTTGTAAAGATTGAACAAAGTTCGATAGCAGTGCAAAGTGGATGAATTACACCTGTACCCAGAGAGGTATAGAACAGCCTGATGAAGAAAAGAGCAGATGCTGTATGAATTGTGTGATGCCAGTAATCAGTTTAGCCCTGTCACAGCCAGAGGACCTAACTTCAATCTCATGTAAGCTAGTGGTAAGACCCCTTAGACCTCATATGAAATCACCAGTCCTTTAAGTTGAGAGACCAAGGGTCAGGAGCGACTTCTGGGAAGCTGATGAAGATCTTGTTAAGGTTAAGCAGATGATGCGCTGCTCTTATTAAACATCAGGCTTTGCAAAGGCAGGACTGCAAGTGGCCTTGCCTTGGTGCCTGCAGAGGGGTTGAGACAGTGGAGGGGATGAGGACAGGTGTCAAGAGTGCTTGGCATGCAAAAGTTCACTCCTGGTGCTCCTGCTGTAAATGAGCAGGCTCATCCTGTGGCCAAGTCACAGCTTCTGTGTAAACTGTGGCTGGGTCCCATCTGCAGTCAAATGGAAGATCCTCTGTGTCAGTCACTCACCACATTGAGATTGGAGCATGCTAACTACACAATGTCCCAGCTGGGGCATGCCAGAAACCTGCGAGGAGATGAGACAGAGTCTGCTCAAGGAAAAGTAGGGAAAGGAAAAGGGGTCAGAGACACGGTCCCCATGGGCTGCACAAACTTTCCCACAGGCTACCTGAAGCACAAGGGCTGCCAGCTGTCCAGGACTGGGCTAAGGGCTTGACCCCATGCCCTCCAGTATTCAGGCATGCAACCACTTTGCAGGTCATGAAACGAGCTACAGTGCCTGACATGGGTTCACATATGGAAAGGGAGAACTGACCTCTGAGTGTTGCCTGAAGGAAAAGATGCTCTTTTCTGAAGACCCCTTGAATTCTGACTTTCCATTGTAGAAAGGCCAGTATGATATAGAGCTCTACCATGCTCTCTCGATCTCGCTGCCTCTTCCAGTGAGAACATCTACCCGTAAAACATGGGAAGCCATAGAAAACTGCATATAGGCTTGTTTTTCCTTTGACAAATCCCCAAAGAATTCTCACCCAACTGAGACCTTTAAAAGCATACAAAGCTCTCATAATCAAAGCACAGTTCTAAAATTCTCATCCCTCTATATAAACCTGCACCAGCCTGTCCACCTAATTAAAGAACAAAGATGCGGGAGAGGCAGAGCCTTGAAATGGCATTTGGATCATAAACAACACAAAAACTGAGATCAGCCTATCTGGGTAGTCAGATGCATACAGGGAACTGAAAGTGCAAGGGGTAGCACACTGGAGTCTGGTTAGCATCAGAGACAGTCTGCCCTTAAAATTGGTTGTCCCTGTATCTCCAAGGAGGTGTGTGTGCAGACAAGCAGCACTACGTGTACCAGGCTATGCTGGTGCCTCCCACAGTGCAGCATGGATGTGGCAAGGACATCCTGAGCTACTGACACGTCTGCAAGTAATTGCTAGATGATATGAGTAAGAAGATCCAAATTTTGGCAGATTATATAACTGCATAGTGGTGGGGACAGACGGACACTCCAGCAGGAGCTGGAAATCTGGTTACTCAAAAAGAAGCCTCTCAAACATCTGGGAGAAAATATTCAGAAATGAGCAGGAAGGTAGAATTTGGTAGAGGAAACACATTGGACCAAGTTCTGATCTCAATATTTGCAGGTTTTTTACAACCTCTGCTCATGAGAAATATGGGTCTTTCAAAGCCCACAGTATGGGAAGCAGCTTGTACGCCAGTGGCAGTCTTCACAGGAGTTGGTAGCTCTGCCCTGACATTACACCACAGCATTCCCGATACTAACGTGAGATACGATGTCTCTCAGTTCACCCAAAGGGAAAATAACATATGGAAAGGTTAAGTGATTTGCTTTATGTTGTGCAAGTCTGGGCTCCTGCTGAGAATGGAAATACCACTCAGCCCTTTTATTCTTAACAGCACCCAGCCAAGGGAACCTCTACTAGGATCTCCAAGGATTTCCTCCTGCAGCAAAGGCTGCCAGTGGGGAGGCCCTGGAGGAAGAGGTGAAGGAATGCCATGCATTACTCACGTGCTTGCAGGCAGTGGAATGCGAAGGCTGAGATGCAGGAGGCAGCAGTCCCCCAGCAGCTCAGGTGGCCAGCTGGCAGGGAGCCACGCAGCAAGCCAAGGGTGACTCAACAATATCAGGGGGCACTCTGCAAAGCTCTGCTGTGCCTCCTGAGGGCTTTCAAGAGGCTGGAGAGGGGAGCTGCATTTCTGACCAAAGCGGCGGCACTTCTGATTGAACGCTAAAGCTCCCCAAATACGCAGCAGAAAACCTGAAACTCAGATCAGCAAATGGTTTAAATTTGTGCCAAGCCCTACATAAACACACGTAAACTACAGTTTTGGTCTCAGCCACGCTGAAGACACCGGGGCAGAAAAGTCTAAGGAAGGTGCTTAATTAAGATGGTCCTTGATGAGTTTCAGGGAAATAAATTTTAGGACGTGTTTGCCTGGGATTGCAATGAGCAAATTTACGTGTCCAGGAGATCCCTACCTGTCTTAAGTACTCCATGGGTCCTACAGCAATCATTCAGTCCCCACAGGTGCTGGTTTTCTGAACTACAAAATGTGAACAATGTTGGTTCTCCCAGTACTCACACTGGGTAACAGAACAGCTCTTTGAATGGGAGATGCCATAAAAACATGTTCTGTGGCTATTACAGTTGTAAGTAATAGGTATATATTCCTTCTTAACAGTGAACTGTGAACAATTGCTTGGTGGGTCAAAGCCTAAGAAAAAGAGAAACCAACTTGATCTGCCGCTGTATTTGAATTACTGTTAGAAGAGCAACTGCCTGACTAGAGCACCCAAAGTCTGAAAAACTTGAGCCCAGATTTTTAGCAGCAGCGATGCTTGACTCCTCCTGAAACTCACGGGATTAAGTGCCTTTGCAAATTTGTCTCCATGGCTTTTCTTAAGACTTGGAATATCTGTGGGCAGACAGGTGTAGATGTCCCGGTAAGTCACAGTTCTTCTGTTCTTCTGAACCCTGCAGAATGGGATCTTGAAAAATACTTAATACTGCCTTAACTCTACCCTCTTTTTTGCCAGTCTTCCTATGACCCCAGTAGGAACTGCATCACAGTTGCACTAGTGGTGTCAGTTGAATTTAGACTCCTGAATGGCTTTTCAAAACTGAGCAAAATCTTGTGAACTCTTACTGGGTGTGTCCTTCCGTAACTTCAGAGTCTTATCTAAGTGTCTTTGAAATTGGTTAACACTGGAGAAAGTAAAATATGGTCCCTGGAATGCTCATTGAAAATAAAAACTTAGAGAGGGATACAGCTCTCCAAAATGTGTTGCTTTTTCCCAGCAAGTACTGTAAAACCTTATCTCAGTGTTTATGTAGTGTTACTACTATGATTGCAAGAAATCCAGAAGTTTAAAGAGAAGATTGTACCAAATATGCTTTGAATCAAGGAGTCAGTTTAGTTTCTGTTAGCTAGAAGTTTGTATGCGCATTCTGAAGACATTTCAGTTCTTTTTTCTCTAGTCTTTCTATGTGGTAAATGTTTAACAGAGATTGAAACACTCATTTAAGATTTTTCTCAGCATCGATGACTACCAATCAGCTGTTAAGGTCCAAAAATAGCATGTATAAAAAGATAAATTACCTTAAGTATTATTCTGACAGTGATTATAATCAGCTGATGCAGCTACTGAATATTTGTAGCCAATTATTATTTCATTTGCATTGTGGCAGTATTGGAGAGTCATCTCAGAACATGACCCAGCTGTACAGAGACAATACAAAATAATTTTAATTTTGGACTCGATGAGCTTAAGGGTCTTTTCTAACCTAAATGATTCTAAGATTCCTGGTCTGAAGGACCAGCAATCTGAACTGCCTTTTGTATCTTGTTTCTTTCCATCATTTTCTCATTCCTCTTGTGTCTTCTATTTCTAACCCAAGCTATCTGTGCTGTCTCCTGCTAGTTTTCCAATGCCTGAGGTTTTTCCTCTTCCTTTCCATTTACTGTCCTCTTTTCGTGGTAAATTAACATCCCGGTTTTTCTCATTCTTTCACATTCAATCCAACTGATTGTGGCCATCTCTTCCAACTGAAGGAGTCCTACTTTCCCTTATTCCTCCTCTGACTCTCTCCACCTTTGCTTCATTGAAGTCAGATTTTCAGCAGGCATGAACCAGCAGTTACCTTCTGCAAATTTACTTCTGCTGTGTTTGGTCACACGTTCCTCTATTTGACCTCAATGGCATTTCACCATCTCCCACCTCCCTTGTACAATACTTAACAGCTGGTGATGGACAGACACAGTGGTGCAGGTTCTATCTAATGAAACATGACAGTGATGGGATAAGGTGGATAAATATGCTTATCACTCAGGTAAGTAAACGTAGGCAAAAATACAACGAGGAGCAAGATGACAGGAGTCAATATATGAGTTTATATTAATCCAAAAATCCTTTGTTCTCAACTCCTCGATACATTAGCTTCATATCATCCTACCACACTGCTGTTCTCTGAGGCCAGTGGCCAGGATGCTTCTTATGAGAGCAGCAGGCCTAATGTCCATGAAGTCACATCTGTCCTGGATGTTGCCTCTCTCTGCTCAGCAGTGTTAAACTTCAGTAGACTTCATAAAATCATAGAATGGTCTGGTTTGGACTCACTGAGGTGAATTCCTGAGGTCTCTTATGTGTCCCTCCACAGCAGGAAAGCTTTCTATGGGAGGAACCTCCGTGTTTCCCTTCATGGACAGTCTTGTAGAAATAAAGAGAAATCATAGAATCACAGAATGTACTGAGTTGTAAGAGACCCATAAGGATCATCATGTCCAACTACAAAAATCATTGCAGTAATCATTGCAGTGGATTCGGGAATCTGATTCTCCTTGCAGCAAATTGCATAGGTGCTTCTGCGAATGGTGCATTAGAAAGATGTGGCAATAGCCTTCTGTTTGGGAGGAAAGGGCAAGAAACCAACAAAAATGCCACTAAAGTCAGTGGGAAGATTTCATATAGAGCTCAGATGAATAATAATGGGGTAGATGTGAACAACTTTTTTTTTAGAGGGTAAATGACCCTTTAGAAACTATTTTGGGTGGTGAAGAGCAAAATTAGGCGTGGTCTAGCAGATTAAGCAATAGAAGCATTAGGTAGAGTATAAAGGAATGCTTCGGGCCTGTTAGGCTGGAGTTTGTTCCCAAGAGAGAAATGAACACCACACCACTTGGGTGAGTTAAGAGTGCCCTCTTTCCAAGGGAGTGGGGCTTGTCTCATTGATCTAAAGAAGCCTTTCCATCTCCAATTTCCTCTTACTTTGTTTGAATAGGTTATCTGATCTAATTATGTAACATTCCAGTACACAAGTTCCGGAAGAAGTGATAAAATCAAGAACAGCTTTAATGAGGCCAAAAAAGGAAGAGGAATGGAGTCAGCTCAGGGGACCTCCGAGGTCCTTTTGGTGCTATTCAAGCAAACAGATGGAAACACTGCTAAAACAGAAGAAGCTGGAACCGGAGTGGAAGAAGAGGAGAAGACTGGAGTCAGAAGGTTGCTTTTGAACTAGTAGAGCATGCAGTAGTTTTAGTCTCCAGAAAGAAGTAGGTAGTCTCTAGATTAGATGGTGTCAGGAAGCAGAAACGGGAATTCAGGCTGCGGTGATTCGGGGAAGCTGCCCTGTTGTGCAGACACGCAGCTCTGCCTACTGTAGGCTCATGTATCTGTTGCAGGGGGGTTGGACTGAGTGGAGTGAGACAGATCAAGAGGGAGGGAGGGAAGGAGGGATGGATGGATGGATAGGAATGGCAGGGTACACATTTCCGCAGACAGGTCCGGTGGAGATCGACAATGACCAGAGAGTGCTTTGGAACACAAGTTTGTACAGAAAGTATAATTTTTCTGCATTCAGTTCTATGAACACATCAGTTAAAATTAAACTTAGTAGAAAGGTGAGAAAGGAGAGGAATGTCACCTCATGGAAAGTGTGGATGTTAATATCCAGTTATTTCTCAGAAGAAGATGAAGGATGCCATTCCCTACTAGATGAAATTTTGAAAAAGCTTTATGTACATAGTGTTTAAAGGACACTGGACACAGCTCTAGGGCCTGAGGGTGAGAGCTGATCCTCACTGATGCTCACTGGTGCTGCTCCAGTCTGCCTCCTCCCTGGAGGGTAGAAAGACCAAGGCATCTCCCAACAATCAGATTCTGGCTAGGGGCATTTTCTGATGCCCAAATGTCCTTCAAAGTACAACACAATATGAGCAGTTCTGGGATTTTGCTGCAACTGTATGGTGAGAGGTGCTGAATTAGAAGGGAGTAAATGCAGCTGATGTGTTTGAAAGGAGACAGCGAGAGACATGGAATGAAGGTGGTAAGTGAGAAATTACCTGAGCAGAAGCCGAAGGAAGAAAATAAAAATAAAAAGCAGTGCACACCAGGTATACACAAGACCCCAGGACAGGAGGAGGAATGCTTAGGTGGCTGCATTTAGTATCCAGCACAAGATAAAACCATCAGGCCCACTGAAGATAACCCCTGTGCCTAATGGCAAAAAAACCACAGCCAAACATGTAGTCACCACAGCTCCTAAATTAATGGGGAGATAATTAATGATCTCAGAAGCAAAGACCTGATCAGAGGAGAAACTGGTTGGGGGACACTCTTCCCAATGATATTATAATCAGTCTACCAGTGATCTGACCATAGGAATGGTTTCTTTACTGTGATATGGTAAAGAAACTTCATCATGTTTGAAAGTTCTTGCATTCTCTTTGTTATGTGATTTACTGGTAGCTACATGCTATCATGTCGTGTGTTACACCTGCATACACAGCAAAAGATGTCTTTGACATGAACGTCTCTGTAAAGTATAGATGTGCTTCTGAATGGGCAGCTTTTGAGTGATGATCAGGAAGTCCATCCCTTTCCTGCAGAGAGAAATGCTGAGCTTCGGTTTTGGTTGTGCCTGTAAGACATTGCTCTACTCCAGCCTCACGCTTTTACCTGCCCATAACCCAGAATAAGTAACTACAGCAGCAGTTTAACTCAGTACCGACACCTGGACTTGCCTTTGGGCTCCATAACTTACTTACTGAGGCGAAATCACTTATTCAGTCCTTTATCTCCCTTGCTAAATTGGAAGTAATTTTTGGAATGAACTACAGAGGTCACAGTCTTTTCCTGTACTTTTCTCAGCTATTTCTATTCATCTGAATTATTGTTGCAGCTTAGACCTCACAAGCTAGATACTGTTATTTCCATCCAGAATAAACAAAAATATGGAGAAAAGAAAATAAAGATGCATAACTCTTACCTTTATAGAATATCAGGGCAAGCATTTGTTTCAAAAACAAGGACAGTGTTTAATTAAGAGTGAGCACATGGACATCAGAGTGCTGCCTAATCACTGTCAAAATAGGTGTTAAACAAAGGTTTTCCTCAACAATATTTTCCCTCTGACTAGAAAACAAGTAAAGGATAATATCCATGTAATAAACCCCAGTTATCACGACTGCACACTGTGCAAATGATTTGCAGCTGAAAAATTAATTTCTTTTTTTTTTTTAACTCTGTTCGGCAACCAAAATATTTTTGCTTGGATTTCTTTCTGCTCCAGTTAAAAATATTTGGAGCTATTTTTCTCTAAACCTAAGAAAGGTCTCACACGGTTTCATCCCTGCATAAGAGGCCAGGTGTAACTTTTCCACTAGCGTTTTGGTTCTGAAACAGACTTCATAAAAAAAATGAACCCAGTTCTCAGAGATATTGTCAAAGCTTGGGGAAAAAAAGGAAGGCATTTGACTCACTTCACTGTTAGTGACAATAATCAATGCCCAGACAGGCATGGCTTCAAAACAAAACAAAACAAAAAAAAAGAAAGTGTCAAGAACCCACTTTAGATTTTAAACAGACCATGAAAGATGTTCAGATTCTTCATCTGGAAGAAAAAAATAGACATGGAGGGAGGGAGAGATTTCCTTCCACCAGACAGCGAGAGATCACTTCACGCTTCCCTTTGGTAGGTTACGGGGGCAATTGTAAAGCCATCTCATGTGAACAGATGGAGGCAAAGGATCTCAGCTTTCACCAGGAGCGGGTTAAAGATCTGATGCCTGGGACGGTGGGCTAGACAGGGCCCAGCAGCAGGGGCTTTCTGCTCCCTGACTGTCAGGCGTCTCCAGGGCCTGCTGGGGTGGCAGCAATCCTTGGGGAGCACCTCGGCAGGTTCTCAGCAGACCGGCACCAGCTAAGCCTCAGACTTGTATAGGCACTTCACATTTAAGAGCATGTCTAATCCAATCACGGGCAGATTGGAAGCTATCTGTGTACCTCCCATATAGCATATTCTTGTCAGCTTGAAAGCAATCTTCTCCCCGTCAGCCTTTCCCCTTGTCTTCCTATCAGTCTGTGCAAGCAGTGGCGCTCCCCCCTTGGGCACACTGGAGCTAATCCTATTTACTCAGCCCATCAATTTAGCAGCTTTAAATATTCGCAGCGGTTAGATGGATACAGCCGTTAGCAGCGGTGGCTGGGCCAGCAAGAGAGGGGGAAGAGCACCAAGAGAGGGGGAAGAGCAGTGCGGGGAGCAGTGGGAAGCAGCCTTCCCATGCTGGAGAACTCAGGAAAAAGTAATACAAAATGCTGAATGGGGCATATCTCATGTGCATACGTATGTACTCACACACAAAGCAGGCTACACACGGGTAACTCATTACACACATGTGCACACAGCGGCACTGTCACTTTTGCACCCCCCCAGCCCCTGTTTCTGCTAGCAAGCCCACCCGTGGTGGGGCTAGTGCTGCCCGAACCTGCTCGCTGCGATGCTGCTGGTGTGGGTATGTGTCGTCAGGTGGGCTTTGCCCCCTGCCCTATGTAAGCATGGGCATATGGTCTCACACATCCCTGTTCCCTTCTCTTGCTGAAACGGGAAGGTGTGCGTGGAAGGACTGAAGCAAAAATAAATGTGGAGGGTGCAAAGGGAACACTGACCACGTGTGCCTCCTGCTTGAGCATAGACACACACGCTGCTGTGGAGTTCAACCTGACTTGAGGAAGCTTCCTTGGCTATCTGTTTAAAAATTCCTGAAGTGAAATTCCTCCCTTTCTTTTGTTTATCTGTCCTGGGCATCCTTCAGCATCCTTTAGCCATACCCCCTGTGCTCTGGCTACAGATTAGAGCAGCCCTGAGGAGGCAATTCCTTTTAAAACACTCCAACAGGACCATCAGGAAGTTGTTAAGTGCTCATTCCAAACTCCTGCTACTTCTCCCAGTGATGGTAGACTTCAGAAAAAAACGGGGTCTGCCTCTGAAAACCCAGTGGAAGCTGTGGGGAGTTTCTGTGTGACCCTTCTCCATCACTTGTGTCTTTACTGATGGCTTCACTCCCAACACAGACAGCCCTTGGCTTGTGGTTCAATTCACCTGCATGAGTCAGGCCTGAATTCCTCTTCTTACCCATTGGAGGTTAAACAGAACTGGGGTGACTGTTGCCTTCCAGGGTATTGCAGACTTTGACATGCAAAGGACATCTATCTGTCTGGCATTCTGACCCGGTACATTTTTAACATTTAATCTGCCCTTTTCTGTCTCATTCTCAAACTCTTAGAAAGATGTTCTGTTGGTTTTTTTTTTATTTCACTTGCTGTTTGCTCTAGTGCACTAACAAAAATCTCAAGAAGTTCCTAGTGCAAGCAGGCTGCAAACCTGGGGATTGGTTTTAGTGTTCTGGAGTTGGGCTGTGGCCCTAAAATGGGCAGCCTGATTTCCATCATTCTGAACTGAGACTTAAGGCTGAAATGGAGCAAGAGGAGGATGTGCAGTGATGTCTCCTTCCCTCGCTCCACTTCTCAAGACCTAAAGGCACTTCCCTACCGCTCTCAAGAGATCATAGTGTTTTTATCTGGTGGACAACACCCTTTTTCCGCAGGCTGAGAGCACTTTGGGCAAAAGCCATGCCATGACTTTGTAATTCAAGAGGGGGTATTCAAGGATTGCACCAACAGCATTTCTGGCTAAGTCAGATGAGTAGAGGTCCTTTATTCTTCTGAGTAGCAATGGGGGGTTATGGCAAAGGAGAGCACTCAGAGCATACACTTTCTAGCTGCTGGCATGCTGTGGAGCCTGACACGCCCCAAGGAATCCAGAAAAAATTCTTGAAGCATGAGAATCCTTTTTCCCCCTAACAACTCTGCCTCCCCTTCTCCTTCAGGGGTCAGGGCCAGCAACCAAGATCTAAGAAGCGTTAGAATCATTGGCATTCCTCTTGTTGACTTCACAGGGCTTTGGATCAGGCCTTGAGTGACAAAGATGGCAAACCTCTAAAACTGCTAGGAGAATAAGAAAGCTGAAAGTTCCCATGTGCTGTTTAGGGCTATATCTTGGTTTCCCTGTTGCACTCATCAGCAATACATGTGATCAGTATCTACTGATGGAGACAGACACTACCTTTTTGCAGCAGACCTGTGTTTATCCCAATATCCTGCAGTTTGAGGCTTCTTTTGGAAACTCACCCTTCTCTTTCATTTCTTGGCATTAATTGCTCATATTGTCCTCTACCTTGGCACAGTAAGACCAAATATTGACTTGTCCTAAATGTCTGGGCATGCTTTTTGGTAGAGAACAGAAGAAAATTTGGCCAGTGCACCTTCAATTAATTGTGTCCAGGCAGTAATATTCAACCACCAGGGAGTAATTCACTGGGAAAAGAATTAGAGGTGCACACCAGAAGTCAAGGTCTAAGATGAGGAGGCAGAAGATCCAAACTCAAGAGTAGAGTGAGTGGTACAGAGCAGCTGGATGGGAGAGGACAGCCAGGACTGTGTGGAGAGTAGAAGCAGGATTCGGCACTCAGGGTATTCAGAACGAAGGTGATGGCGAGGACACGGTGTTCATACCTGAGGTGGAATGGCTTTTAGCTAGGAAGCCATTAAAAGTGGTGGTCCTCTTCTCCTTTACCTTGGCATTGGTTACTTGTTCCCACTGCCCACATCACAGTTCTGCGAGACCTCAAACTGTGACAGGGTCAACTGAATGAGGAAACTAACCTGGCTGACAACAAATCATTTCCTACCCCGGGTTTATCTGTCAGTGGATTGTGTTCTAGATCTTGATTTCCACAAGCTCTTCAGTCAAGGATGCTGGCACAGTGGGGGGGCTGCTGTCAGCCAAACAGACGGGAACACCCGTATTTCACACACTCCCTGAAGGCGTCAGGCTAAAACAGGTAACGGATTAGTGAGAGGAGGCTGGCGCCTACCCTCACTCTTGTGCTTGAAGAGACCGTGTGAAGAAGCAAAGCACACTTTAAAGGATGAGCAGGCCCGGGCAAAACCAAGTAGTCATTTAACTACCACAAGCTGCTGCTTTTCAGAGGCTGTGGGCTGTGCCTGTCATTATGGAGCCCTCGAGGAGCCCATACAGGCAGCTGGGTCAGAAGGAGATGCGAAAGGTGGTCCACAGCACCCAGCCTCCAAACTTCTGCTCTGGGCATCAACAGCCTGCACCCCCTCACAGCTTCCCACCAGGGAGCAGCACCAACGCAAACACACATATGTATTCCTAACTGGAGATAATTAAATTGGGAAGGGGGAGCAGGGAAAGAAAATAAAAGAAAATAAAAAGGACTATGATTAGTCCAGCTTTAGATGGAAGCAGTGATAGACACCTATATCCCTGGAGGCAAGGTTAGTGAGATAGATAGAGAGATTAGAGGCAAGACAGATTTAATCCAAAAAATGGGGAACTCCTCAGGACATGCTTTTCCAGATAGAGGTTATGTGGCTTTGCTGAATGGATACCGCAGGAGGTGAGCCAAATCCTCACCTGGAGTGAAATGGGAAAGCCCTCCCGCCAGCGGGGCTAAGGATTCATGCCAGCTGAGACCTGACCTGGTGCGCTGACGGCAACAGCCAGTCTTTCCACATCTTCTGCAAGCTGCTGCTTCTGCCATGTCCACCCCCTGTGAGGGGAGAGGTCGAGAAACCACGCAGGTTTGAGGCCACACAATGATTTCATAGCAAGTCCAACTCCAAGACATCTTCCTCAAGCTGCATTCAGTCCCCCCTTCCCTGGTCAGCTGCCTTGTGTTGGAGGCGCTTGCTCTCTGTAGGACAGGCACTTTGACACTGCTGAATTACCCTGCCTTATTCTCAGGATGCTGCTTTTCTCCCTCAAAAGAGCTTTGATGTGGAGAGGTAAGGGCCAAATAACCCACACCCACCCCACCACCCGTCAGCTGCAGCTTCAAGCGGAGTCAATCTCCCCCTCACTCCCACTTCCTCCCACCCCCCTCGGGCTCTGCTATCTGACGTGCGTTTAGCTGGAGCTAGATCACACACACACACACCACTGGACTGCCCTTCCCTGGAAGCAGAAACCAGAGCGACCCCAGCTAGCCATGGGAGAGGAGACGATCTGCAAGCCCCCGGCGGCTGCGGTGGTTCTACTTGCCGCTGTGCGCCAGCACGAGCAAGCAAATTCCAAGAAGATGCAGTCATCAGCAGCTCTGTGAAGACAGGAAAGTGGTTACAAATGCTGTGCTGCCTCAAAGAGAGAGAGAGAGGAGAGAAGAAACCGCAGTCTGGCTGCAACCTCAACCTCGTGCTTTCTGATAATCTGCTGTTTAGAGGCGTTCGCTATGGTACCCGTGGCTAGGTGGAGGTGGAAACAAACACGCCGATGGATGCAAAGGGCTGGTTTATCTCCAGCCAACTCAAACACAGCCTGCTTTTCAGCACGCATACAATAGCCCTTGTGAACAAAAGGGAACAGAGACAGAGGTTTCTTCCTTGAAACTGTCTGCATGGGGTGTTCTGGGGCAGAAAAATTTGCCAGGGCACACAGCATGACCATCCACTTCCAGTTGAGACCAGACTGTTTTGCCCCAGTATGGGCTTTAAGGTTTTATGTACTGAAGTCCCCAATGACCCAAATGCAGCATCTTCTTTACACATTGATGGTAGTGAGCGGGCAAACACAGTTCATCACTCAGTAGGTATTCTCCAGTCTTCTGCCTCAATTTTCTCCATTTCAATAACCTGCTGCATTTGCATCTCTTTGCCTGAAAAGGAGAAAGCAAGTATTTGCAAGTATCCCTACCGTGAGAGTAAGAGGTAGAAATAGCAACATTGAAAATTTTCTGAAATATTTAACTAGCAGTTCAGGGGCCAGATTCTCCATCCAGACCAATGTCCATGTATTGCCCAGTTGGAAATGAGAGGGCTGTAGTGGGGTGGCAATACGAAGACAAAATGTTATTGATGCCTCCCTAGGCAATTTGTACCAGTCCCTCAGGAGTCATTTCACTGGCTTAAGTTGTGTGTTCTCATCACATCTTCATACCTCCTTGGCATGCCCCTTGCTTTGGGAGCTGCAGGGGTAAGAAAGCATGTCCCTGAGCTTCTCTCCCACCGCTCCATTGCTGCAAAGCTGTGTGGTTCCTTTTCTCCCCCAGTCTGAAAAGGCCACAACAAAATGCAGAACCTGGCCTCCATTATCAATATCTGAGATTTCATATTTCCATTATCAAAAGGTTTTACTGAAGCCTGGAATTTGCCACAGTGGGTGTCCTTTCAAAATCTGCCAAGTTTGCTTTAGAAAAAACAGATAACATTACCTTGGTATTTGCGGTATTCCTTGTGCTGCTCTTCCCACTTCAGTGGAAGACTGCTGAGGATGTTTAGGGAAAGGCTAAGATAAATGTACTTTGATATCAAAATAAATAATAGAGGCTCATGTGCAGCTTGTGTTATTCCTGTTCATACTGGATTCCAGTTTGGGTTTAAAGAGAGCTGACCCAAAGCTCTTAGGCTGTCACTCCCAAGCCCAGAAGGATCAAAGGAGCTCCGTCATGAATAACGTCTGGTCCATGGGGCACACATGGTTTTGAGCACAGTACTCTAAAATTACAGCAAGCACAAGCCAAAGACTGTGTTGGTAAGTGCTGAACCACTTCCCACTGCTCAGTCAGCCATGACTATGCCAAACGTGGTAGCTCCTCTTTGGGGCTGTTGTGCACAGCTGGAGGAGGCGGGTCTGAAGAGTTCCTCCCACATGAGAGCGCTCCTTTCAGAAGATAGACGTGAATGTTCTTGATCAAGCCCATGCGTACTGTCTTGGGCCGTCTCCATCCAAGCATTTCCTCTGTAGAGGTGCTTCATACAGGAACACAGAGAAACGACGACTCACTGGAGCTCGAGGTAGAAGTGAGGGGATGTTCCTGTATCTATTTGCATGCATATGCAGATAGCAAAGTTTTCCCATGCAAAGTCCCTCTTTCAGGGTGGAAGCATGTTGCCAGGACTCAGCAAATAATAAATAATAGTAACAGTACATTAATTCTTCCACAATTCCTTTTCATCAGCCACAAAAATTACCATAACTACTCACCAGCCTCTGGTCTGGCAGGGCAAAAGCCAGAAGCTTAACATGCTGCATAAGGGGAAAAGAGAAGTTCTCCAGGGCAGCCCTTTAGTGATCCAGAGGGATCGTGGTTTTCCTGCTTTGAACTGTGGGGAATGCAATGAATGAAGTTCAGAGTCAGCCAACTGATTATTCATACCTAATATTTGAAAAGACCAGGTACTGAATTCTTGATGTTTAGTCTCTCATGCCATGTTGTTCTTGCTCCCATGTGTTTACCGCATCAGGAGATGATGAGTGTAATATATCATCCCAGCGTAAACCACAGAGGGTGTGACAGTCTAGGAGAACAAGATTAAGGCAAATAATTGCCAAAATTTGGTGGAGTGGGGCACCATTTCATAGCTAAGTGAACAGAAAAAACACAAAATGCTATTGGTCCTTTAGGCTGTATAACATAAACTACTTTATGGCCTAATCTTCTCACTCCCAGGGAACATAATTTGATGCCTCAAACGTCCTGCTCCAATCAAAAGGGGCTCTGAGAAGCACCTGATGTGAGATGCTCATCCATACAGCCTGGAGCAAAACAAAGAGCGAGCTGTAAAATTCTGGAAGGACTGGCGCAAAACACAGCCCTGCAAAACAGGCTTGCATTTGATCTCTTTCTAAGAACACATTATCTTACAAACATCTCGATGTGTAAGGCCCTGAGCTGGTAGCTTGCTACTCGTGCAGTGCCTTAAAGACTGAGTCGCTGAAGACTACGTCACAGACATGCTATTTTTCTTTGTTTCCTAACCTAAGTGTTCAGGTGTAGTTTCAGCGTGGCTGCTGGTGCCACTGCAATGTTATCTGTGATCCTGTGGAGAAAGCAGGAGACAGCAGTGTTCTTGGTGGTGCCTCAGCTTCACAGGACAAAATACTGGCCAGTTTCTCCTCTCATTTACACAGAAATAAATCCACTGGCTTCCGTGGAGTAACACCGTCAGCTCCAAATTGGGTCTGTAGACCTTGCTGAGTATGTCATCAGAGCACAAGATGCTGTGATTGTTGCTGATGTAACAGGATGGAGCAGTGATGAGCTGTATTTCTGCTTTCCTTTGTTATGGTGGATCTTTGGTATCTACCCGAGGGGAGTTTTGACGTGGAAAATCCTGTTGTATCCTGCAGAATCTCACTTAGATTTAGGTGGTATAGAAATGGTTGTAAAAGTCCTTTCAATCTTCCTCCATGGTTGTCAGGAAAATCCTTGAATTTCCCACCGTACCATTGAATATGGACATTTGTGCTCCCCCAGAACCGTATGAAACTTCGCTTCAGAGTGGTGTTCCTTTGGGAATATCTGGTGGCAGCTTCTTACAGAGGCAGCTGGCCTTGATTTTCCATCCTGGGCCTACTGAGACAGCATGTGGAAACCATACCCAAGCTTCTAGGACTGAAACGTATTTTTGCTGATGCTGAACATCAGTTCTGAAGACAAAGCCCTAGAGATGGATGCTGCAGTCTTAGGTATTCTGGGTGCCAATCTCTTCCCCAGTAAGCAGGATTCCTGCAAAGCAGAATTTGTAGGGTTTTACCTCCAAATAAATCCAAGGGAACCAGATACAAAATGAGGCCTACTGAACAGGCACAGTCATAGTTCAGAAAGTGAGGAAGCGATTGTCCAAACAGTGGAAATGGGGGTTGAGGGAGGGCAGGGGAGCTCATGTGTTTCTAGACAAGGCAAAGTCTATCCCCTTACCTGACTGACATATGATTTTGCCCATGTTTTATTTATTGCTGGACCACAGTGTTACAAATAGTCACAGTGCAACTTACGTTCTTTTAGTATAGCTTTAGCCTGCGTTTTTTGTAGGATGTAGAAAATTTCACATTTCCTTGTGTGTGGGGCAGGTCCACCAACCTCCAGGCCTGGATCCACACAAGGTTGCCCAGGGCCCCATCCAACCTGGCCTTGAACACCTCCAGGGACAGGGCATCCACCACCTCTCTGAGCAGCCTGTTCCAACACTTTACCACTCTCTGTAAAGAACTTCCCCCTAATATCCAATTTAAACCTTCCCTCCTTTAGTTTTAATCCATTCCCCCTTGTCCTGCCAGTGTCTACCCTTTTAAAAAGTTGGTTCCCCTCCTGTTTCTTTGTTCCCTTCAGGTACTGGAAGGCTGCAATGAGGTCCCCCTGCAGCCTTCTCTTCTCTAGGCTGAACAAGCCCAGCTCCCTCAGCTGAAACTTATGGCTTCATTAATAATATGAACCAATTTCTATCTGCTGGCCATCTGATTACATTTGAGTATCCAGGATTACCAGCAGCGATCCCCGATAACCTAGTGACAACTGCACGTGGTCATTTTGCCTCACTTCTGAAGTCACAGATTCCCGGATGTGTTTATCCTTAGCTATAACTCTTTCCCCAGCCTTGCTCCTGCCTCCAGCCCTGACCTTTTCCTAGGCTTGTCAGAATAAAAGTTTTAAAACAAATATGCAGCTGGTTTGCCTTTTTTTTTTTTTAAATACATCTTGATAGTCTTAAAATGTGGAACACAGATCTTCCAGTTATCACAAACAGTTATGACTGTCTGTCTGCTTTGCATGTTTTTAATGTCTATACACACATTTTAATTTAAGGGAAAAGGGTGAGATAACTTCATTTTACACAGTGAGCGCAATAAAAGCACAGCTAGGCTGCTATTTATGCATAGCTTTCAGGCATAGGTAATCAAAGCTGAGAGAATGATAAAACCTTAAGATGCTTCTTGTCATTACCCTCAATTGTAATGGCCGCATTGCAAGTTCATAGTTGGTGGTACAATGCCTTTAGTAATTACTGCACAGTTTAGGTTGTGCAACAGGAGTCCTTGGCAAGTTCAGGGTGGGGAGAAGGACAAGGAGCAAAGATGTAAATGAGCTACACATTGTCTGTCCCAGGAGCTGCCAACAGCTGGGGAGCCTTAACTGAGGGGTGGAGGACAGAAAATCTAAAGAGCAGCCTACTCACCTTGGAGATGAAGTGCCAATTTCACATGCGAATGGAGCCTTTAGACGCCTATGTCCCACAGACTTCATGGGGACCAAGACTGTTTAGAAGCAAAGACAAAAGCAGGCCTGCTCTTGACTTCAATGGGAAGAGAATCTGGCCCTCTCTGCAGTCAGTTCAAAGATGCTGGTGGAGCAGAGGCAGAAGAGGAGTCAGAGGCAGAAAAAACCCATCTCTGTCCCCTCTGCAGTGGGAACTGTCTCTTGGCTCCTGTTTGCAACACTGAGGAATTGACTGGTGGGGCCGAACTTTAGCTGCATGGGGTTATGCTGTGTTTCCACACACTTGTGCTAGGATGTGAACTTGGCATGAACACAACACTGTTATTCACACTGCATATGAATGGGCAGAAAAAGTGCCCATTAGTAAAGTTACTAAAGGTCACCCCAGCCTATACTGCTGACAAGGAGTCCTGAGGGCAGCAACCTTAGAAAGGATGGTAGAAGTTTTCACTGGGAGTTTTTGTGCTGAAGTCTCTTTAAGAAATTATGAGCCACGGATTTGCTTTTTCCTACAAAGCTGAAGTAGTGCACAGACTGCACTGAGAAATGGAGGAGAACTGTGCCATCTTTGTCTGAAAGCAGCAGTGCAGGCAGAGGGCCCTGCCTAGGCTTTCCCTGTAGTGTGAGGGCTGTGGTCTCTTCATTTTGGCTGTGTAGCACGGCCCTGGTGTACACTGTGCTTCTCTTGAGGTAAAAAACAAGACCTAACAGCTGGATTCTGCAAAGCCTGGGTCAGGACTTTGTGGAGAATAACTTGGACAGCACAGTCTGGATGCCTCAGCAGGACTAACCAGGGGAGCAGGGCAGCAACCCTCTTCATCAGCAGGTTGTGGAGCATAATGAGGGGGAGAAGATGCCGGGTGGCTGCATCCATGACCACTGGTGGCTGCAACAAGGAGATGCTAGACAAGTTGTGCTGGTGTAGGACTAGGGCTAACAGTTAGCTAGCACAATGCTGGTTAATTCACCTCTTTTCAGGTCACTGTTTTGCTTTCCCTGTCAGGTAGCTTTGTTTCATCCCTTTGCTTTGTGTCTGCAAGAGGGAAGCATATCAGAACATGGCTGGGATATGTGGGGGTTGATTTGTTGTTATTCTCAGGGTCATGATGGGTTAGGGAGGTACAAGGACTTAAAAGGTGGTTCAGTTGCCATTTTCTATAGTGTACACATCCTGCATCAATCAGATCCTTCATGTTTCTGCTGGCTGCCTGAGGACTAGGAAGAAATCATCTTCCTAACTGCTATGATCCATCACCTTCACTGTAGCGTTTAATTTCACTTTTGAAGCACCAGCATCGCCCCGGCTGGAAGAGAGTAGGCTGGACAAACATGCTTATGCTTGTAGTGCTATTGGAAAATTTCTCAAGTACCTGTGGGCAGGTGTGGCTCACATACTTGGGTTAAACCAATCGCCAGATCTCGGGTCAGGAAGGAATTTTGCCCTAGGTCACATTGGCAGGGATTACTGTGTTGTTTTTGTTTTCCTTGCTTCACAGCGTGGGTTGTGGTTGGCTTCCGAGATTATCTACTGCCATCTCCTAAGAAATGCTAAAGGCCCAGGCTTTGGGCCCACAAGCGGAAAAGCAGAGCCAACCCTTCAGGCCTCAGGCCTGCCTCATATAACCATGCAGCCGGTGTGTGCAGAAACTGCAGTGTCAAAAGCATACAAGGCATCCTCGGGACTGTCAGCACCCTCTGGATGCCCTGTCACCTGGGCATTGCCTCTTCATAAAATGCCTCTTAAGCGTGCAATGTGGAAATCTGGCCATACAGTTCACCTCTCTGGTTCTTTCCCTATGGCACAGCAGGTTTGGTGGCAAAGGGTTTTTTTCGGATTGTTTTTGGGTGATGGAGCATTTCATGACCCATGTTGTGGGAGGAAAGGGTATGGAGACTCCCTAGAACTTCTCAGGACTGCAGGGCACTTGTGACTGCAGCTGGACTTCTTGATGTGGGTGATCTTGCCTGAATGGTACAGAGCTGTCTTTTCATTTCCTGTGTTGCTGGGGTGGGGCTGGGTTGATATAGTTCACCTTTTTAGCAGCATCTTGCAGATTACTAAAAGGGTTGCATTTAACAATGGCAGTTCCTCTACCCCTTCTTTGGGAGGACTGGAATCACAGTGGGAGTATCACTGCATGATCCGAAAAAGCCAGAATGAGAGAGCATCGCTTTGGAGAAAAGTCAGCCTCATAAGCAGGCCTTCTTCTCTGTTAATCAAAGCACTCCAGGCATAACTGCACTCTTAATTCGTTTCAAATATGTTGCCGCGTCTGAATTTCCTAACTAACCAGTGATTAAAACAACATGCTTGTTAGAAGTCTCTTGGGGACTGGCTTGTGTGATGTTGGTATTAATAGGATGAAAACAATCAGAAAGTTAGGGGCATTCTTCTGGGGTATTGAAAACCCTTAATGAGGCCCTTAGTTATGCAATAATTTCTTTGCAAGCAAACACATGCCTATTATCATTATTATTGTGCCGATTGTTGATATCCCACTGACATGAACAATTTAGAGAATCCCAAGTATTATGCAGCTCTCCTGCCAGCTCAGAATAGGCTGACACAGCTACAGCTACCTATTTAAGACGATTAGCCTGATTTTATTTGCATAAGAATTTAAAGCGACAAAACCGCTTACCACACCCAGGAAATGATCATTATAAATGAGTTACTGCGCATTCTTTTATTAGCTGTGTGGTTAACTTCTGGATGCTACAGTAATGCCAAATCCAAAGAGGGATGCCCTGGAATATCCCCCTCCCTTCCTCCCACCCCCCTACCCCTCCCACCCCAGGATCTTTAGGTTCTTGGACAAGCAGAATTAAAAAATAATCTCATTATCCATTCTGGGAAAAAGGGGCCTTGTGTGCAACAGACACAAGTACCCTGAAGTAGGCATTCCCTAGCTAAGATGGGAAGTGTATCTTTGCACGCCTGGTGTTGCTCACACCCAATTCTAGCAGCTTGGCATGCCTGAGTCGGCCTGTACCTAGTGCCGGCCAATACTCTGAGACATCAGGCTAAAGCAGTCGGAAAACGGTGGGCTTCGTTCTCTGCTGAAGCTCCCCCAGTCCCGCTGGCTGCAGGCAGGAGCCCTTCGGGAAAGGTAAGCCCTTAAAACACAACCAAAGGTAAGCGATTAACATGCCGCCGCGGTCTGCTGCTGAAGGGAGCTCGGTGGCAGAAGAGAATCCCTCTCAGCAGCTCAGGTTTCAGCAGGTAAGTGGATGAAGAGAAGGAGCCAAAGCGACCGGAAAAAATAACATAGAAGAAAGTCTCTCTCCAAAAAGCCTCAGCCGCAGGCTGCTTCTCCTCGTTGCTGTTTTTCGGTACGAGAGCAGTAGCCAGAGGAACGAGATCCCGCCGGGACAGTCTCACCCGCGTAGCTGAGAAGCCCCCAAACACGCGCGGGGACAAAGATCAGGCAGCTGAACACTCCCCACTCCCCCCCAGGCCCCTTGCCGAGCGTCCATCCCCGCCTTAAGACACCGTCGCGTGTATATGGCCTTTGCAGTTACACATGTGAGAGGTGCCAGACTCCCGGCACCCCCTCACCCCAGCGGGGACCGAGCGCCCAGGGGCTGCGGGACCCGCCGGCGGCTCCTCCGTCCCCCGGCGGCGGCGAGCCGCGCCCGCCCTCTGCCGGCACCGGCACGGCCAGCGCCCGCCCCCGGCCCGTCGGGGAGCCGGGCCTCGGCTGCGCGGGTCGGCCGGGAGCCGGGATCTCGGGGAAGCTGCGAAGGAGAAGAGGTGGAATCCCTTGGTCAGGTTTAACAAGTAATGGTGTTACCGCGTCAAGAGCAGATCGGGGTTTCTTCCTTTTTATTTTATTAATTTTTAAATGTATTTTTCTTTCCCCCCAGAGCTCAGTTCGAGCTATTCTCATGTCTTAGAACGATTTCCATTAGTTTAATTTTTGAAACTTTAAAAATTTCAAAAGCCTCTTCAGTAATAAGTTAGAAAATTATCATTTGGAAGTAAGAAAGGATGCCAGGAAGTGCTTTCCCCCAGCCAGCCAGGCACAGGGGCAGCAGCATTCCAGCCCAGCTCCTAGCAATGAGGGTGAGCTGGGAATGAAATGTCCACCAAGAGACTCTAAGAGTGATGAGAACATCTTTTTTTTTCTTCAATGGCCTGTGTGGCACATACATAGCTGTGTCAGAGAAGCAAGGCAGAAAAGTGCCTGGGAAGGAAATTGCACCTGATGTAGCCCCTGATAACCATGACAGCGCTGCCTGGCCATTCTTCTTAAATGCATCTTCGTGATGAATTGTGCCTCAGGATTTCCCGGCCTTCCCCAGACAAGAATTGCTTACCAAAACATGCACATGACTGAAAGCAGCGTGACAGCTAACCACACCCTGGAGAGCCAGGGCTGAGGTGCCCTGGGATGAAATCAGACACAGAGGTAGGTAAGGGGTGCCAGAGGATCCACGCTCTATCATGGGCTGAGGCAGGCCTGGACCCTGTGGGTCCAACCTAGGGATGGTTCCTCTCACATCTCCTGCCTTGCTTTCTCCCCAAACTGGGGATTCAGATTGCTCAGCTGTCCCTGCAAAATCACAGCCTTGCTGCTGGCTATGAGGTGAAGCCACACGCTTCCAGAGCTTGTGAGCCAAACACTGTTTACGCTCTGTGATCTCAAGCAGTGGCAGTGACTGACAAGAGGTTGCTGTGGGACTCCTAAATCTGGTTCCTAGGATGCTAGCAGGTATGTCATCAAACTACCAATGCATTCAGCATCTCTTCACGCCACTCTCCTGGCAGTTAAGGGACCTAAAAGTGTTTACGTTTCTGACCTAAACCGATTCCCAAGGAAGCAGAGCACTAGCATTTGTTTGCATTCTTCAGACAGGCGTGCCTGAATGGCCACAGAAAGTAAAAATCATATCACTGTACAGGGAGAGCTTCCACCCCAAACACGGAATTGGCAGGTTCATGCAATGATCATTTGTATTTCTGTTCCCATGTTTGCAGCTCTTATGTACGACTAGATGTTTGCGTCCAGTGCTGTCAAGCTTATCGCTTCTGTGGACCCTAAATCCACTGCAGAAGACTACTTTGTCAGCTTGAGCCTCTTAGTCTGTGTGAGGGGAGAACAGGGAGACACCAACTACTCAGCGATAGAAAGAGTGATGCTGGAGGACCATGGGGAGTCCTGCTATGAGTGAAACCCGCAAGTGGAAATGCTCTTCCTGTCAGTGACAAGAGCATTTTTATCCCATATAAAGAGGGATGCACTTGGGCTGTTCCAAGCCAGGACAGACATTCAGGGATTTAGTGCTCCATACTTGTCTTGACAGAACATTCTGCCTTGAATTCACTTAACATGAAATCCTGTCACAGTAGCTGATGGGAGTTGTGCTGTGGAATTCAGTCCTTCAAGAAACAAAAATAAAAATGTCATCTGTTTGACGTCAGGGACAAAGTGCTTTTGGGCCAAGACTGTCTCTTGCTTTGATGGCTGGTGGCCCTTTAGTCCATCAGTTACATGTGGAACAAGGAGTAAGAGCTATATAATTGAATGAGATCAGGCTCAGATTGAGGTAAAGGAAAATTTGTTTTGCCTCACAAAGACAACTGGTGCACACCTTCAGCTCAGGGCTTTCACAGACCTTGAATCTTAGGAGAGAAATTGAAGGGCAGACCCCTGCAAATCAGGGGGACAGATTGGTGGCAGATAGGGCAGACCGATTTAATGCTGCAAGGAGGTCAAAACAGAAACTTTAGCATCAAAGAGAGGAGGAGTGCTGCGAAAGCCCAGCGCTCACAAGTAGCACTTACCAGAGGTATCATATAAACTTAACCCTGCTGTCATTATTCCTATTGGAAAGAGAGGAGGTGAAGGCCACGACCTGTGAAGCAGAGGTCAGATGTTACAGACCATCAGACAAAGGAAGTGACAATGGGGAAAGGTTCTTCTCTGAAGCATTACCAGATGGTAGCTAATCTCAGTCAGGGGAGAAGGCATGACCGCCAAATCTACACACGGGCTCCCTGAACCTGACACTCGGGCGTTATCAAGGGAAAAGACTGTTCTTCCAACTGTTACACGACAGAGACTATGCAGTGCAACCCACGCAGTTAATCGCTGTGCTGATTTCGGACAAAATTCACCCAAGACCAGACATATAACCCGTATTTGCTTGATAATCGGTTCTGCATCATTGCTGGAATCTGAAATAGCCTGAAAAGTTTTGTCTTACAGGGAATTTTTCCTCCTGACCCTTCCACTTATTTGAAAAAGTGACTTTGTTTTCTGATTTAGAGGATTAGAGCCCTTGATGCCATCAGGCAGGCATCAAGGGCTGGTATGAGGTGGCAGAGCTCTGTGATCAACACTGGGGTCTGTGCTGGTGATTTCTTTTGTGATGGTCACGGTGGAAATGCTGCTGTCCTTGCACTCAGCTGCAGATCTCCCTGCAGATTTACTGAGACACCTCTGCTACCTGAGCGCAGGCAGGTAGGACTCCGGTATATTTCCATGTCTGTAGTGGGGACAAGGAACACACAAATGGGCAATGCAGGTGGGAGGTGAGCTCAGTAGTCCCAGAGCAGCATCTACTCAAAGCAGGAGGGCACAGCTGAGAATGGAAACATAAATGCTTCTTGTGGTGCCCGTCGCTACATGGCTTGCATTTAATCTTGTCTGAGTAGCTTATGTTTTCGCCATGCTTCTGTTTTCCTGCCTGGGCGAGAAGGAATAGAGCCCCCGTTGTTGCAAGCAGCTGCCACGGGCGCCGCACGCAGAATGCAGATCTGGGACGGTGCTGTGCCCAGCGGGAGCTTTGCCTGGAAAAGACCCTGATGGGGCTCGGCTCTCTCCCAGCCGTTTCTTCTCTAGGTGGGAATAGTGGGTTCACTAGGGCTTTAGGCTAAGTGCTCTTACCATCTATCTTTTGGAAACGTCAGTGTTGTGATTGGAGTCCCTCAGTTTGGCAGAACACTCTAGAGATTTAAGAAAAATAATCCAGCCCACAGAAAACAGTGGCAATTAAGCACCTTCATGGAGTTCAGCACGTGCTGAAGTGCTGAGCTGGCTCTTTCATTGTTTGCTGTGACAGTCAGATCTCCTCAGCATTGTACACATGAGCAGCATCAGACCCACACATAATTTTTTCCACAGCCAGGAAAAGCAGTGAAGGCATCATACCTTACATGCTTACTGCTCATTGCCTTAATACCTGGAAATGGTATGATCTGATTTAAGGTCCTCACTTCTTCTGGTCCTCTTGGAAACAGGGTGCATAGCAACACACAATTCTTAAAATGTTCCACTGCGCGATGCCTGTGTGCTTGTATCTACCAGTAATATCATTCTTTGTGCCTGCCACATGGGATGTCCAGCTCCCAGCTGTGGCAGTGAGAGCTGTTACGCAGGTCAGGGAAGGGCAAGGATGAAGTTCAAAGCCAGGAGGTAACAAAGCCCTCCCAAGAACATTGTGGTATACCCCCAAGTTCCCCTGCCATGTACCGGATGATGTCTTTCCACATCCCATTTTCTGGGTACCTCAGCCACACTGTGGCGAAGCTAAGTTATGGATACAGCAGAAAAGCAGGTTTTACCTATTCTATGAGGTGTAAAACCTCTCCAAACTTGTGCTGCTTTTGCTGTTGTTACCTCCTGAGAAGTTCTGCTTCATTTTTTGGAGTGTCATAAACAATGACATTTCAAAGCATTTTTTCCTGAGGGAAATGAGTGTAGCTAGCACAGGAAACAGAATACACACTGCTTGCAAAGAGCCTTGCTCTGTCTGTTGACAGAGTTGACCCATCTCAAAATTCCCTTCAAAATTTGGGTCTGTTGAACCTGGTGCATCTTTCTGTATTCTTTTAGGCATCTTACTGTTACTGTGTGAGATGGACTCTGCAGGGCAGGCGATCCTTTTAAAGAGAACGGACCATTTCCCCCCCCCAGACTGGCAGGAAATAGCCACAAAGTGACATTATTTTAGAATTGCAGCTGTAGAGCAGAGCTGGCTGGAACTCCAAGGTTCAGCGAAAACTTTGAGCACAATTTCAGATTTTGTTGGACAACAGAGTTGGAGGTTTTGACTAAAACTGTTCTGAAAATAGCAAAGCTCTCACCCACTCAGAGCGCTGGATGTGAA
Organism: Gallinula chloropus; assembly: GCF_964237585.1. Taxonomy (NCBI): domain Eukaryota; kingdom Metazoa; phylum Chordata; class Aves; order Gruiformes; family Rallidae; genus Gallinula; species Gallinula chloropus. Next base: position 67,476,475 of record NC_140085.1, read on the forward strand.
ACCTCAGATTCTGATGGAGAGAGAAAAAAGCGATGACATTTTCCTTCCAGTTTTAGATCAGCCCCAGCAATAAACTTCGCTTTATATAGGAACCAAATAGACATAATAGGAATTAAACTGTACACAGATCATAAATAGAAAATACAAGACTAATACAAGTACTACCAGGCTTGTTCAGATATGTTCAAGGCACAAAGTTGAAGAACAGCAAGAAAATAAAATGAAATGAAGGGGGAAGATACAGATTATACGTTGTAAAATGAGACCAGTGTAGAGACAGAGGCACAGATGTAAGCGAGTTGGCTTGGTACAGTGGGGAACGCTCTCACTCCAGCAGTAAAGAGCTTGAAGTCGTGGACAAGGCAAGGAACTCAAGGCAGGTAGTTCCAGGGAAACTGCAAAGGAGGACTGGCGATGCAGAGAGGTGAAGGAACACCAGGCAAGGTGCTAGAGTCAGGAAGGGGGAAAGGAGGAGTGCTCGGTGCAAAGAGCAGCTTCCCTGCTCAAGGTGAGTCGGAAAGTCTGACCACCCTGTGCAACCTGGTAGCAAATGGCAGCCGACCTGGCCTGGCTAGGAGCTGATGGTGTGTCCATGCTCCCCCTGAGCAACCTGGAGAACCAGTGGCTGCTCTCGCCGCCCAGAGTTTGCTCCTCCGTGGGACTGGCCCTGCTGCAGCCCTTGGGCAGATACCTGCCCCCGCTCGCCTTGGCCCGGGGCCGAGGGGAATTTCAGGGAGCTGCCAGAGGTGTTTGGCAGCTGCCGCGGAGAGCCTCCTGCTGCAACCAACCTCCCACAGACTTGTCTGCCCGCCAGGCCCGGGGCCCCGGGAAGTGCAAACAGGGAGCAGCAGCCACGCAGCAGAGCTGCAGGAGCTGTTTTGGGAGACACTGATGGGTCCTTTGGCCAACAGAGCCACCCGGGGCCTACAAGCTCCTGACCCTGCCAGAGGCTTCCTGGGTGCTTTCGGTGCCGCTGCCCCTGGGTCTTGCTTCTCTGACTGCAAAACAAAACCAAGGGGTATCACCTCCTCCCTCTTGTTTATCTGCCCGACCGATTTGCGAAGGGTTCACGTCGTGGGCTGGGTTTTGCTCCCTGCCTCTCTGCTCTGCATGCAGGGGATCCTGGGGGCAACGCCGCGGGACAAAACAGCCAGAACAACAATAACTGCACGGTCCTGGCACAGGAGGGGGGAGGATTGTTTTCAGCCTTCGAAGCCCAAGAGTGTTGGTACAAATGACACATATAATCGGGCCTCAGCGGTTTTTTTTTACATTTATATGTCTGGGGAAGGATGTCAGCGGCTGTTCTCAGCCACTCTGTCGAACTGAAGCTAAAGATTTGGGCAGGTGGGGGAGAGAGAGAGAAACGCCTTGAATTGCCATCGAAAGAAACATGCATAATTCCTAGAAATGCTTTGTGTCAGCTTCAAAGATCCTACTGGGAACGCAGCTTATTCTCTGACCAACATGTTTCCTTTGCAAAAGGCAGCAACTGATGTCTTTCTTTTCAATTATTTTCTGTTTTCTTTTCTTTTTTTAGAATTTTTAAAATCTCCAGCAGTGGTCAGTACCTGTTTTCTTCATCTGAAATGCCTGCACGATCCATCAGCTGAAATGGCTTAAAATGCAGTAAGAGAAGGAACGAGTTCACATGTTGCTATAACTGGACCTTGAGACAAATACATGGCCTCAGGGATGTGGCTGAAGGTTTTTCTTCAGATCCGTGCTGATCTGTGAAAGATGAAGTAGGAAAGAAGGAAATACTTTTTCTGCCCTCTGGTAGAAAACACTATGGGAAGAGGAGAAACTAAGACATCATTCCTCTAAAGCCTCTTGTCAGAGTTGTGACTAAATCTGAATAAAGTTCTTTCTCCTCCCACTGCCTTTACAAGAATATAAAAAGTGCATTTCTGAAATTCTGCTGGTGTTGGACTTGAGAAAAACAAACAAACACACACACACACACACACACACACAAACACAAACAAACAAAACCAAACCCCTGCTATTAATAGTTAAGCACTGTTACTTAACAGAGCTTTAAATGCTAACCAACATCTAGCGTAAAGGTATCAACTTAAAAAACATATTTTCTGGCCATGGCTAAATCTAAGGTGTAGCCTCAACCAGCGATTTTTCTTTTTTTTCCTTAAGCCTTGATGTGTTTATGGCATACTGCTTGTGGTGACAATCTTACTTTCAATAGCAGTATTTCTGCTTCAAAAGCAGGTCTGTCTTCTCCATTCACTGAACTCAGCACTCTCCTGAAAAAAATAAATCTGTGGATTAAAAAAATAGAAAAAAAAAGTTTTAAAGAAAGCCAAGAAAAAAACATATTTCTGAAATTATTTCAATTTTTCAAAAGGAGAATATCTGTTTTTTTTGTATTTATCCTGGCATTATACTCACTGTTGTCATCACTTTATGGCTTCATCAGCCTGTGAAGCCTAAAGCCTTCATCCAGTTTCTCTTTGATGAACTGTCAGTGCCTGGATTGGGAATTTTTTTTTTTTTTTTAAATTTTTGAGGGAAGTACTGGCACCATCTGCTGGGATTTTTATCACTGTGACCACTAACATCAGCATTTCAGTCCTTGCACCTACAAACATACCAAATGTTCCCAGTGCTACCTGTATTGCTACTTCTGTTTTTTTTTCTTTTTTTCTTTTCTCTTAGAGCTGTTGTAGTGAGTTCAGAGGAGGGCCATGAAGATGATCAGGGGTGGGGTGGGTGGGAGCACCTCTCCTGTGAAGACAGGCTGAGAGAGTTGGGCTTGTTCAGTCTGGAGAAGGGAAGGGTCCAGGGTGACCTAATTGCAGCCTATCAATACTTAAAGGGATTCTACAGACAAGTGGGAGAGGGTCTGTTTACCAGGGAGTGTAGTGACAGGACAAGGGGCAATGGCTTCAAGCTGAAAGAGGGCAGGTTTAGGTTAGACATTAGGAAGAAATTCTTTACTATAAGGGTGGTGAGGCCCCAGCACAGGTTGCCAGAGAAGCTGTGGCTGCCTCCTCCCTGGCAGTGTTCAGGGCCAGGTTGGATGGGGCTTTGGGCCACCTGGTCTAGTGGAGGGTGTCCCTGCCCATGGCAGGCGGGTTGGAACTAGATGATCTTTGAGGTCCCTTCCAGTCCAATGCATTCTATGATTCTTCTCTTTTTAATTTTCTATCTCCTCTTTTTTAATGTCTCTTTTCCCTTTTTTTTTTCTTTCTTTTTTTTTTTTTTTTTTTTTTTTCCCTTCCCTTCCAGACACGCCGCAGTTGGGTTTAGATTTGCATTCCCCAGACATCTGCAGGTCCCCGCAGTTGTCGGGCCCTGCCCGGGATGACGGCGGCTCCCTGGCCGGGGGTGGGATGCCCGGCGAGCGGCTGCGGGCGCCGTCCCGGCTCTCTGCTGCCCTCCTGCCGCCGCTCCGCCTCACTCCCGCTCCGTGCAGGAGGGAGCGAGGTGTTTTCCCACCTCTCTCCTCACCTCGCAACAGGCTTCTGGTGAGCCTGGCAGACGGGGTAAGGCAGGGACATGCCCGGCTTTCCCGGTGCGGGTGAGTCCGCTGGCTCCCGAGCAACAACCCGGCACTTACAGTGCTAAATATAAACACCCGGTAGATCTTAGAGGACGAGCTCCCTTTTGAATCTCCAGACTCATCCCGCAGCGCCAGTTCTGCTTACCAAAAGCCCACTGAGCACTCACATTCCACGAGCTGGCCCCCTTACCCACTGAAAGTTTGAGAATAGGTTGAGGTCGTTTCGGCCCCAAGACCCTCTAATCATTCGCTTTACTGGGTAAAACTGCCCCTTGCTGAGTACCAGCTGTCCTGAGGGACACTTCGGAGGGAACCGGCTACTACATGGCTCAGTTAGTCTTTCTCCCCTAGGCCTGGTTTGGACAACCGATTTGTACGTCAGGACCGCTACAGACCTCCACCAGAGTTTCCTCTGGCTTCGCCCTGCCCAGGCACAGTTCAACCATCTTTTGGGGCCGAGCATGGACGCTCACACTGCACCTCATCCTATATCCAAGGATATAGGGTGATGTAGCTTTTGTGCAGATCCAGAAAGAAATTATTCCCTCTTAGGGTTTGAAAGCAGTTTTTAAGGCAGTACAGTGGGAACACCAAAACAAAATGAATCTAACGAGGTTTTGCACTCTGGGGTGACAAAGTCATTCAGCTCTCATTTAATGTGTCATCTAAAGACAAGGAGCAGTAGAAAGGTCACGTTTGTTGTGACTCTGATGCTCCGTACCAACTTGAACACCGGGGATGGTTAATCCCTGCAGAGTATTGCTGATCTGAGGCATTTTCAGCAGCTCTTGAAAGGAAGCATAGCAGTTGTGTGGCTGAACAAGGCATACGAGGTCTCGCTTTCGGAGCTGAATCTCATCTCTGCCATGAGTATACGTACCCAGATCTAGAGAACTTAGATTATGAAACTGGGCCATTTCCATTCAAGCTTTGCCTTCTTGCTGATTTTGTACATATAGCTAATGTTGCTTTGGCAAATTTTAAAGTACCCAACAACTTGGTAACAGTTGAGGAAGTTCAGGATTAATAATTTGAAAGGGGTGCCGGACCTACCTGCATTCAGCTTTATGCGCTATGAATAGGTCTATTGGAGGGAGCGGTGATGGCACCTGCCAGTTACCAGGAAAATGGTCTGACATTCAATATGTAGAGCCATTTCTTCAGTGCAGTCTGAGACACTGCTCAGTGCTTCTTCCAGCCTCATCATCAATGTACTGTGGAGCACATTGTACTGAGGAATCTGACGGCCCTGGGCAGATGGAGCGGTGATGTCATCGGGCTTTTCCTTTTCTACTTCCTATGAACATTTGCCTTATTCTTACATCCCAGCTCTTTCTCGACATGTTTTAGACTAGAAACATTTTTCTTTTTTTTTTTTTTTTTTTGGAGGGGGCACAGAGAAGGAATCACTTCTTTTTGATTTCAGACAAGGTCTGGCAAGTGAGCTCTTGTTGCTAGTCAAAGAAAAAGCCTTAAAAAAATTAACACAGAATCTGTGTTTAGCAAAGTGATTTGCATAAGCTGTACACTTGGTTCTTAGAGTTGGAACAGTTCTAACCTATGACAAATTCCTCTGTCTGGGCTGTCTTCCAAAATCATTTTCATCTACCCTGGCAAAAGAACTGAAGTCTGCGTTCTGCGCTAATTAACAGCCTTCAGGAGAAGGGCCCCAGTTGAAATGCTGACACACTTTGTACACGCTTTATTTGTGAAAGGGGATACTGAGCCCATTTGATGGCGCCTCCTGCTCCGTCATGCCGTGCAAAATTTTAAGTGGGGAAACAAAATGGGTACAGTTATGTCTTGTTAAGATTCTGAGTTACTTAGAGCACCGCAGTTTTCCCCGTTAAAAGGCTTGATATTGGGATTTTTTAATCTTTGAATAACACCAATCAGCAGTAAAAAGACTAAACCCACGGCAGTTCCATAGTCAACATAAACTGACAATCACAATTTCTATGAAGCATTACAGCTTAGTCTGCGTCCGAGTCTCTGTCTCACTAGACATCTTCATTTTGGACGCAGCAAAATATACAGCCAAGGTCCCTTTTGCATAAAACCAGAAACTGGTGAAAGGGGAAGACAGGGAGAACAATAACTGTCCCAATAATTCTGTGGAGATCTTCTAGCAGATCTACCCAGCCCCATGAGGAAGCTTTCCATGGAAAGATTCATAGCTTTCAGGCAGCCAAAACGTTCAGTTGAATTCGTAGCCCTTGATCGATCAAGGCATCCAGAAAATGAGATGTGCAGAGAGTCAGGCATACCAAAGCACAGCATCCCAAAAAACTAGTGGAGACAGCTATGTAGTGATCAATAAATGGGAGATGATATGATGTTAATTTTCTATAGGAGGGCACCCGTCCCTGTCTGGGTTTCTGGAGCTCTGTGTGGGAACTAAGAAAGCTCCTGCTTGCAAAGTACAGCCTTCTACAAGAGGAGCAGCCTACACCAGGGTCAGATTAAGTCCCTGCTCTGTGTGCTACAACCACTGCCTTTGAGAAGGACATCCAACCACAGAGTTATCTGTGGAAGGAAGGCTGTGTCTGAGTCTCTTTTTCTGAGGCTGTTGACCTGAGTATTCACCATCTGCCTTGGAGATATGAATACACACGTGCTTGGGCTGAAGAGAGATCTGACTCTGGATGTTAACTATTTCATCCAAGTGCTTTGCATGAGGCAAGGAAAGAAACTCCTTTTCTGGCTTCTGAGCATGGAGCCTCACCTAGGAACAGTGCTCTGAAAACACTGTCTGGACTCAACTCCGCAGCAGAACTACATGGAGACTAGCTTAACTAGGGTTCAGTGCACTCACCCTGGTCAGGGAAAGGAGCGAAGTACATCTACCCAGCAGCAGATGTTCAGCTGCTTAGTGACCTGTGGGAAAACACTTGGTGGAGGCAAGGGCATCTAGGCAGCTGCATGGTGTTTGAGGAATTTAAGGAATCCTAGCCTGTGTCTTAGGCCGTTCTCCTTGCTCTTTTGTGAGGAGTGCAGAAAATTAAAAAAAAAAAAAAAGGAAGGACAGGAGATCTCTCAAGAATATCTCTCCCAGATACTCTTGGGGCATTTCTCTCCTCAGGTTTTGCCCTGCTTGCCTGCTGCAGCCCTCAGTGAACTATTTCATTGTGAAGCGGGAATGCAACGATTCTGCAGCCCCCGAGACAGATCCAGGGTTTTCACTAGCAAATAAACCAGCAAACATAATCGACATTCTTTGTGAATCCTCATCGTTGCCTTAGGAGAAGGAATTTCAAGTCTATTTTCTATGGACCTTCATTGCGAAGTTTCCGCAAGCACAAATGCTCCAATATTTTCCCTTCTTCTTGGGTACAGAGGACAATTATGTCTTGTTTTTGTCTCCAAAAGTATTGACTGTGTTAAACACTAGGCACGTGCTTTCAAAAGAAAAGCACCATGAATGGTTACATGTCCCTGTATTATCAGCCACGTGCTCCATCACTGGGAGACAAACGGTCCACTGAAATGCGGCTGGCCTGGACGTTCCACATACCAAGCAGATGCAAGCAGAATGCCATAGGGAAATAAGAAACACATTGTATGTGATTTAAAAGGCTTACAGCTATGGAATATCCTTCTGAAAGCCTAATGAACATCTCCAACACATACGCAATCGAAATACAAAACGCGCCCTGCATCAGAATACAAAACCACGGAACTGGAGATAATCTCTGAAGAGACCCACAAAATAAATCTACTGACAGCAGCACCTATAATCATACAACCCCAGCATTTGGCTTGTCAAAATGTCTCCAAGCTCAGGATTTTCTGTGGAGAGGAATCCGTCCACAGAGATTCTTCCTTAATTTTATGCCTTCTGTTTGCCACTCAAATCAGCTTGTGTGCTGGGTCTGGGGTTTTTCTTTGTTTTGCTTTCTGAGATGCTAATATGGCTCAGACTGACTTTGACAAAGTTACTGATTATAAATTCAGCTTGTTTTCCACAGGGCTGGAAAAGGACCATTTAAAGAAGCACTTGTTCGAGACGGAAAATACAGGCTTTTTTTTTTTTACCTGGTGACTGTTGACGTGCTAATGCCCTATGTTTAGATTCAGTGAAAAGAATATATAGGGAAAAAAAAAGAAGAGGGAGAGGGGAAAATCTCTCAGGATTAGTCTTCTAATGGTGCTTTTTTTGCATGGACCTCCCTGGTTATTTCACATGTGAGCTCTTAGAAGTATTCCTGCAGAGTTTCCACCAAGAGCTGAGGTGGCAAAGGTGACAAAGGCAAGGTGGAAGAGGGTAAGAAGATAATTCCACCCCTCCTTCTCAAAGGGAAAACACAGCTCTGGAGCAATTTATTATTGAAATGTGTTAATTCCTGAGTTCTCCCAGTTGCTGTCGTAGGTGGAGGAATGGCTGGTGTTATAGCTGTGTTGTGAGGTTAGAAACACAGGGTCAAGCAGACCAGCTCAGTGACTTTATATCCATAAGACTGGTTGTGACAAGGGCTCAGAGTGTGTATCCTGTGGTTAAGCAAGCTGAACCCAAGGTATGTAAATAGCACAGGTACAAAAAAGACAGGGATCTCCTGGAAAGAGCCCAGTGGATGGCCACAAAGATGATTAAGGGCCTGGAGCATCTCCCCTAAGAGGAAAGGCTGAAGAACTGGGGCTATTCAGCCTTGAGAAAAGAAGACTGGGAGGGGATCTGATCAATGTTTATAAATATCTGAAGTGTGGGAGACAAAGGGAAATGGCCAGCCTCTTTTCAATGGTCTGTGGAGACAGGACAAGGGGCAATGGCTGCAAGTTGGAGCACAGGAAGTTCTGCACCAATACAGGGTAGAACTTTTTCACAGTGAGGGTGACAGAGCCCTGGCACAGGCTGCCCAGGGGTGTGTGGAGTCTCCTTCTCTGGAGATATTCAAGACCTCTCTGGACGCCTACCTGTGTGAACTGTTCTAGGGAACCTGCTTTGGCAGGGGGGTTGGACTCGATCTCTGGAGGTCCCTTCCAACCCCTACAATTCTGTGAATCTCTTTCTCTTTACTCCTGTTTCATATGCCTTACATAAAGGAGCTATGTCACATTTTAAGGAGCAGAAGGCATTCAGACTTATTCTCCAGAGAGTGTTGGAAGCTTATAAGCATGCTTAAAAACAATGGACAAGTTTGGCTTTGAGAACAGGCTCAGCCTTGCCTGTACAGTGCACTGAGCGTATATCAAGGCTTTGGAGCAAAAGCAGACGCAGCAGAGGACTTTCAGACGTAAATCCTAGGAGACAGGAGATGCCTATAGGAGATGCCTCAACTTCAGGGACAAAGTTCTAGGAAAAGGTGTGGGATAACAACACTGTAGAATAACAATGCAAAAGCTCTGCCGACCATTCCCCAGTCTGGTCCTGCACAGACTTCAAATCAACTGGTGGAAGAGTGCGGATAGGAATGATGAGAGATATCGGTGAAAGAATGTGAAGGAACAGAAAAGATAGGGAGCCTGGGAGGATGAAAGTGAGAAAAGGAAGCAAACACATGTAGAAGAGAAACTGATCACAGGCAGACACTGGTCATTCTGACATCAGCTGACACATGCAGTTTCCCACTGTCCAGAGAGAGATTTGGAAGTGGCTGAAACAGAGAAAGGGGTGAACAGGCTAAGGAAAGCTTTCCATTGACCACAGTGAGAGAACTAGTGCTAACACCATCCTGCCCTTCACCTGCTCTCTGCCAACCCCGGCTCCTTGTTTGTGAACTCCTGAAAGAGATCTGAGCCTGGAAGACACTTGGTTAAAGGCTGTGGCATCTCTCTCTTAAAAGACCCAGAACAACTGCATCCCCTGTTATACCAGCATTTAGTAGTCATCAGGGGGTCATCTTTGAACTGTGCTAAAGTAATCCTGCTAAAACCTTCTGGTGTATCTAGGGCCTGACTGTCTTAGGTTACGCACTGGGGTGAGATATTTATGGATTAAGGTAGAAATTAAAATACAATTTTCAGGCACTTTTAGAGGAAGTCTTTAGCTTTACTTGTGGCTAAGTGATAGATAGACCCTGAAAGGTTACAAGTAACAGCTAAGTGGCTCAGAGTAATGCAAGAGAAGGTGAAGTCTATGGAGACGGCCCAAGCTAATGCTTTTTAAAGTCGATGGAAAGATTTCTCTGTCTGAGTGTTGAGTTGGCCTGCGAGAGACTGGATGAGATCCAATTGAGGCCCATAGTTACCAGAAGTTGCTACCAACCAATGGCTTTTCAGTGAGTCACTTTAGGGAAAAGATGGTTGCAGTAACATGCTCAGTGACCAATGGTTGCAGACACAAAATATTTTTCACTCTTTATAGTGGTCTGGGGTCAGAAGACTGGGAAAGAAAGGGCACGAAGGCAATAATAATGAATGTGTCAGTCCACACATGCCCCCTGACTGAGGTGTCTGGAGGAACAAGCAGATGAATGTAAACTCCACTGTTTTCCAGAAGGTATCTGGTCCAGAGGGCTGCAGGCTGAAGTCACTGTGTCTGCCAGGCTGACTCCCTTTACCAGCAGTGAACTGATGCTTTAAAAGAAAAAAGTCTCAGAACTGACCTACAATCACTACGCTGCCAAATACAACTGAGATTTCTTAGAATCTGCTCTCCCTGTGTCTTTTGTGTGAAATATTTCCTAAGATGTCTTTGTGTGGCTATTAGCTATTGTACTTGCTGTGTTGTTGAGATTTTTAAAAGGGCAAGTCAAAGCTTTTTCCGAGATCTCTTCTGGAATCCTCTTTTTTTATGGACCATTCTCAAGCTAAACCTGGAAAACAAAAAAAACCCCAAAACCAAACCCAAAAACCACCTACAACCAACTAGCCAAACAAATATGGCAATAACGTGACTGTTAAGGAATGGGTAATATTCCTTTCTTTCACTCTCACTGGAGATTACTCAGAAGCATATCTTTAAGGGGGCACAGATTTCAGGTTGACCTAAAAGAATGAAAACTGGTTAAGGTGGAGGATCAATGTGGTGACTATTCAGCTGTTGCAAGTCTTTCAGGGCAAAGTTAAACTAAACACGGTGGCAATTTTTCTATTTCTAAGCCTGGTTAATAGGGCAGAATACATTGCCTAAAGAAATAATTGAATTTTTAATTCCAGAGACTTTTGCAGAGACCCGGCAAGCGTTTGGTAGGAACAATTTAAATAATACTGATGCTACTTTAGAATAGGGGAACAGACCAGAGGACCTCATCAGGTCTCCTGTATATTTATCTTCTTTGATTCTGTGCCTACAATCAGAAAGGAGTGTTAGCCAGGAACATGCTAAACTTGGGAAGGTGTGCTGTAATGTTTTAAATCCATTTATATACAAACTAAAGTTTAAGAAAATATACATATGAGATGAAGAACTGCAAATGAAAGATGACAGAGAAATAACACACTGGCATTTCAAATGTGGGCTGAAAATAAAACAGGATTCAGCTTGGAAAATGCATGCTAACATACTTGGGGAAATATAATCTGAAATAATATCCTCAGTGGGAAAGGGAAACCTGGAAATCATTTACGTTACAAAGGAGTCTTCTGGCTGATTGAGGACAGCGAATTAGATTGATGTGTTTAAAGCACCACTGTAATGGATGGAGCTCAGCTGGGGCTTTCAAATCCAGGTTTGCTGCTGCTGCAGCTGAGGCACACAAATAAATCCCCCAGCACTCACAGTAACAGTCTACCGGCTGATTTATACCTCCATTGAAAATTTGGCTGGAAGTGTTTAGAAATCCATGGTATTTTACAATGTGAAATTAAACTTACCACCTGCCCTGGGAAAGAGCTTTGTTGTTGAGTCCCTGAAGCTTCACCTGGAGGCCAAGAGCCAGCTCTGGAGGTACGGCCTGATGACAAGCTGGCTGAACTCTGTTTTCCAACGGAGCGGGTAAGGTAACAGGCACCCTTCCACCTCTCCCCAATTTATGTGTAGTAAGGCAGCCTGAGCAAGGTCGCAATTCACTGACATTAGTAAACATTAAAATTCCTCTTGCTGGTTTCTATGGACACAGAATCATACCAATGCTGGATATTCAAAACTTCTGAGACTAGCTGGAAATAAAAAAACCCACAACAGCTAGGCAAGTAGGTGGAGAAGAATTCAGGTGATGAGATAAAGCATAGAAATCAGCATGAAGAACTGGTAAGAAAGTCCCATGAATGCAGATATGGTCAATCTCTTAGTTTTCCAATTCTTGCAAATTATTAGACATAGTGTCATCTACCTGCCCTGGTTACCAGCTAGGTTCCCTATCTGTCTGTTCACAGGGAGACCTAATGCCATTGAGGAGAATTCCTTTTCCACCCGACAGGAGCAATCGATTCAAATTCCAGACCCTTCCATATTCAAGGAATTTTAAGATGCGGGGAGACAGAGATGACAGAAATGCTACACCTCACTCGGCATACTGTTGGCAGCACCTTTTTACCTAGTTACAGAGAAAACCAACATACTCATTTCAGAGACATTTATTTCCTCAGAGTCCAGGAGCAATAATTTTGGTTTAGATGTTTTCTTTAACACAAAGTTTTCCATTCTGTCAGCGGCACACTCAGCAGCTCCCGCCGTAAGCACAAGCCCAAGCGCAGTACGACTTCATGAAAGACCTTACATCAGCTGATGGCAGCGATGTGAAAGTCTGTGTTTGCTCTGTGTGAGATCTACGGACTCCCACAGGGAACCTGTTTGTACTTACACGCAGGAGTTAGATGTCCTGTTATCACCTACAAAAATTAGCTTGGTTCCTTCTGCCCCCAATACTCACTTTGTGATCGGTGTGTCCTTTTCTAACTACTTTGATTGGATGTCCGTCCCCTTGGGCTCGTGACAGCTCTTACCTGCCCATTTGGAAGGAAACAGAAGGTAACGTTTCTGAAAGAACTAACCTACAATCTGAGAAGCCTGTTGCCTAGCTCTGTTAAGATGATAGCCACAGACTAAACCAATCCTTCCCTTTCTCCCTGCTCTTGATTCTATTTCTCCATCCAAAGCAAGCTTTAATTAGACCTCCCTGTTTTAACTACATCATGCACTGAAATGAGATCATTGCTATACTCTGGCAAATGAGGTTGATCTGTGTGGTCCTCCAGCTGTGCAGAGTGCTTTTCTCCATGAGACTTTTCTTGTTCACTGCAAAAGGAATTTTGTTATCTGATATTTTTTTTTTCCTTCTATCACTATATCTTTATGAACACATGGAAAAGGTCTGGTGCTGGGCTTCACCAGATTAAGCACAGAGAAGCTGTTTTGGACAAAATAGTTTACTGAGTTCATTGTGCGGGATCCTCTCCGAGAGCCTTCAGTGGTGGAAAATACAGCATGACTACTGGCACAAGCCATGCCAGGTTCCTGCTGAGGAGCATCGGGTTGGCAAAATCTGCCCGTGCAGGGAGCTGAGCTGTCTGGGAAGATACAGCCCAGGTCACCCAAAATCCATGCTGTCTCCCCGCTGTGGTCCTAGTTGTGTTGCAGGAGCCCCTTAGGGTGCAGAGGGACAGTCTGCTTGCTGAACTCACCGGAACCATTCTGGATTTGATGCAAACACAATCAAACTGGGACAAAAATGCGTTCAATAGGCTGCAAGGAACAGAAATGTGTGACATCTCAACTTGATGACCTCCTCTATAACCTTAATGCATATTTGCCGGCTATCTAAGTGTTCTTAAAGTCCCACAAATGACTGCCAGGATCTGCTAAAAACTACACAGTTATAAATCCTGATGAAAGGTAGTGATTGCTTACTGTATCTACCTCTGTTATTTTAGTTATGCCCTCTAGTATATGTCTATATAAATTCTTTAAAATTTAAAGATCTCTTGCATGAGCAGACCTCCTGTTATATATATCCATTCACCTGAAACCTTGTACCTCACACAGATAGGTTCAATTACCCAAAAAATCACACCTTGTAGCACAGTATAAATGTTACGTCTCCTAAATTTCATCCATTATTGCAGTATTTTTCTGCTAAAGTAGTTTCTCAGACTAGATTTACTTTTCAAGAAGCAATCATATGGAGGTGCACAACTGAAGACTTGTACTTTTTTAAGTCTCTGTACCCTCTCCTCCTTTGTATAATAGTCTATTGAAAACACATCTTATTTGATCTTCATTGTTGCTCCTTGATCTCCTTTAGTGCTGTTTTCCTGGCTTCTTCTTTCCACTGTGTATTTGTATATCAGTTTTTTACAGCTGCCTTGCATTTTTCTAAGTTGACTTTCCTGATATTATAAACTATATTGTAAATATTATATTATTCTCTCTTCTGATACTGGATGCAAACTCTCACTATGTTATAAATTTAGAGGATTTTTTCTGGGTTATATTCTATGTCTTCAGTGATAGTTAATATCCAGTATTTTCTCTATTTTCCACATTATATAAAATAACCCTTAACCTCTAGTTCCTAAATGAGGGACTTGGTCTGGAAGGAATACAGAGAAACTGTCAGAGCAGCCAGGGATCAGATTAGCAAAGCTAAAGGCCTGGTAGAGTTAAATTTGGCCAGGGACGTCAAAGGCAACAGGAAAAGCTTCTGTAGAGATGTTGGTGATAAAAGGAAGACTAGGAAAAATGTGGGCCCTCTCTGAAATGAAACGGGAGACCTGGTTACCCTCGATATGGAGAAGGCTGAGGTACTCAAGGAATGTTTTGGCACTGCCCAGGCCACAGAAGGCAAAGGCAGGGACTGTAAGAATGAAGAATCACCCACTGTAGGAGGTTCAAGATGATCTAAAGAACCTGAAGGCGCACAAGTCCATGGTACCTGATGGGAGGCATCTGTGGGTCCTGAGGGAATGAATTGATGTAGTGGCTAAGTCATTCTCTGTCATATTTGGGAAGCACACACAATTGTCTCCAAGGAAGCAGGTAAACAGTGGGGCCCGTGACTGACATTTCTACAGACAGACTTCCCCAGCTATTTTGCGTGCTTTTTTAATTCATATGTTCACCAAGAGGAGCAGTACAACTAATACCACCTCCTACAAATCACTGACGAATAAATGAGTTTGAGATGATGGAGCTCTAAGTGCTTGGCTGACATCAGCGTGCTGTGCTCTGCTGGCTCAGTGAAAGTGAGGACATGGCAATCAAGTTATGAAGCAGCCTGTTCAAGACTGGCACCTAAACAGAACTGCCTGCAGCCTCGCCATACTGCCTTTCCTCCTTGTATTCCCTTCAGCATGGCTTGTTAAATTTCTCCTACTTCGTATCCCTTCTGCGCTGCTGCTGCTGAACGGCTTCTGAAGCCGCAGGAAACCAGAAGCACAACAGAAGCGGTGTCGTGCACCGGAAGCGATACACAGGTGTGACATACCAGATGTACCGATAAGGCCTATCATTGTAAAGGGGAACTGAAGAAGCTGTGCACATGCCTGTGTCTCTGTGCATCAGTGACCATGATGTAGCAGGTGCACCTCAGTCCTCTGCTTCCATCCTGCTGTTGGAGCCTACATTCTCCATGGCTGGATCCTGTAAGAGGCTGCCAAAATGAATAATTACAAGAGGTGAAGAGCTGCTGTCTGCAAAGTCATCAATAAAAGGCAGAAGACCCCAAACACAACTTGGACTACTCTTTATTTTCCATGTTAAACAAAATATAGTAAATACAAGGTGAAAAGTAATTTGGGATTCTGAATTTTTTTGATAATTGGGCAGTGCTTGGTGTTGTCAGCAAACTTGCTGAGGGTTCACTCAATCCCACTGCACATATCACTGACAAAGTGATACAGTACTGGTCCCAGTTTCTGCCTTGCCTGTTCATGAACTCATTGCCACCTGAGAAGCTGAGCGCAGGTACGTCTGCCTGAGCAGCATTCACCCACTGCAAGAGGGGTCAGAGGCGCTACATACATTTTCAGATGGATTCTGATTCACCACTACCACCCTGTGTCCAGATACTGTACCTTTACTGGATCCAGCCACAGAACAAGGAGTTCCCATGCCCTTAGAGTCTAATGACCCTCTGTCATTGTCCCTGCTCCTCTGCTTTTAGACTCTGACCTCTGTGAATCTGGTTCTTCAGCCTCTTTTGATGGATCCTGACATCTTTCTGAGAATGTCTGGAAGGTGGGATCATGGGACCCAAAGGTAGTGGGACCTGCTTTGGTAGCATTTCTGCTTTCTGTTGCTTTCTTGTTGCCATTCTTCTGCTAGATTAGATGACAATCTATGGGCAATAACACGATCACATTCAAGCCCATGAATCTGGTAACGTTTTGGCTTACATCCCAAACTTCTAAATTCCAGGGCATGTTCTTTGGCGATCTCATTTCAGACCCCTTCTTGGCTGTCATTTTGAGCATTGGGTGCATTGGTTTCAGTTTTCATGCCAGAGGGTAAACCCTTGCTAAATAATGTGGTTACCCACTGCATCTGCACAGGTCATTTCTTTTTCTTTTGGCAATATTTCAGTCCTTGTTGCTGCAGACCTCAATTCTGAGCCTTTGCATCTGTTCTTGAACCTGCCTTCACCGAGGCATACGCTAGGTGCTATCTCCCCCAGGCCTCTGCACTGTCAAGGTAGAATGAAAACGATCCAATGTTGCTTGTACAATTTCTGTGGCCTTACGACTGTCAAGAGTGAACAGAGTTGGCTTCACTGAAGAAGCAAAACCTAAATTAGTGAAGAGCTTGCCTGAAAGGTCATGTAAGTTTTTCATATGGGAGTCTATTAAGTCTGAGACCACAGCCTTGGAGTGTTTCAGTAACAAGTTTTCAGCACAATACTAGCTACATTTAAGCCTGACCTTCATGGTCTTCATGACTGAAACAACATTATTTGAATAAATTAGTATCTCTTAGCTTAAATTATTACCTTGGTTAAAATGTTTTTGTGATGGCTTTTTACCTTTTTTGTGTTGTCCTACCCTTCTCTTCTGGAAAAGCTCATTTCTTTCAGTAGACTAGTTTATTTCTTTATAAAAATTTTTTTTCTTGGAAGGTGGACTTTCTTCATATTTAGGTTCTTTTATATTGACATGAGTAATATTTGCTGGTGGATTATTTTTATCTTTATCTGTGCCCAGTCCAACAGATTTATGGCTAGGATTTCCAAAAACAGCAAAACATAGGTCAGGGTCATATGACTTTTCATTAATCTCCTCATTTGCCATTGCACTGACAAGGTTAGCGAGACTCAGCATAAAAGGAAACATCTTCTAACTATTATTTGACTTCAAGTAGTGGTGTCATTCTCTGAGGCCTCTGGCTCCTTTGGATTTTGAGTGGCTTTCATCCTGAAGTGAAAATCTAGTGGTATCCACCAGAATACATTCACCACAGACAGAGAACCCTTTGGGTGATACACTGCACTGGTGGAATCTCTGCCCCTCAGCAGATGGTTGTTTTGAATTTCTATTACCCTTATGCTTTTCAGTACATCATCAATGCCAAATGCACACCTTTCAGGATCATTTTGACACCAGTTTAAGGTTTTGAGTGGATCAGATTCCTTAATCAGTCTCAGGAATAAACCAAAATGAAAATACATAAAGATTCATTACTCACACTTCTGTTGCTTGGCACAGAAGGTCTTTCCATGTAAAGAAGCTGTGTGAGTACCAGGTCAAGTTCTGTTTGGTCTTGGCGACTACAGAAGGATTGGTACTTATACTGATCTCCGTGATATGTTGCCAATGGTAGCAACTAGCTCTACTGGTGGCATAAACTATGTGAATACTACTCTGAATAATGGTTAGGGGTTTATTGCCAGCATGCCACTAAAGCGTGCCTTATTTTTTTTCTGTTGAGGGCTACTGCTGCTCCGTGGTGGTTACTGCTCTCTGACCAGCTCTATTACACCCCTCATTACTGAGGACTATTCCAATTTCAGATTAGATTAAAACCACAGACTTTACATCACTATTCCTATGTGGTTTTGTTTCTTACAATCAGTGTTCAGTCAGCTAGCTACTCCAACTGTATCTCTTTCCACAGAATGCAGGTGACACATATTTAAAAAGGAAAGAGTGACAGAAGCAGCCCAGAAGCATGAGGGCATTTATGGACAAGTATCTTAGAATATTTTGCAACTTCTGAACCTGTTTGGGGACTGAAACAACCAGTCCTTTTTTTCCCAGCATTGCACCCAAGTCAGCATGTGCAGCAAGGTTGTATGAAAAATGGTGTAGCTGCCAGCAAGCAGCACATGGGTATGTCATATGTCCACTCCATCTTCCATTTCACCAGACAGCGCTAGTTCCAGTGAATTTCCTGGGCTCATCCCCTTTGAATGCTTTGGCATAGGAAGGGTTTGCACCTGGAGAGTATCTTTTACACTTAGTACTGACGCAAGCGTTAAGCTTGTGGTAGACTTCAAAACCGTAGGTATGCTCATCAAGTTAGGCATGAGCTTGTTTCTGTCCTTGTAGCTCAGTCGGGTAACAACTGAATGTCGGGGACTTGATTCAGCCTGCTAGAATTCAGGATAAGCCATACTGCCAGTGGCACTCTCCTCCACACAGTATTTCCATGCCCACAACAGAAATATAAGGCAGCTTACAGCCGTGCCACTCCTCATTGTCCCAAAGCTTCCACTTTTTTCAGACTGGCCTTAAACAACATTTGGGTCCTTCTGAGGGCACTGAAAGGCTTAGGTCTGCTAGCTGCAACAGTGAGCACGTTTGGCATCTGCTTCAGTGGCCAGCTGCGTCTTCTCAGCTAGGTGCCTTCCATGCTGTGGTTGTTCCACAAATGATTACTTTCCTCCTTATGTTTCTGTCACAGAACATGGATTTGTATGGCTACCTGGCTGCTTAAATGTTACAGGTTTTTGTTTTTTTGTTTGTTTGTTTGTTTACCCTGGCATGCACCAGCAGACACGGGATAAGTAATTACAATCCTTCACCATGTTCCATTTTATTTTCTCACCTCTCTTCTTTTGGTGACTCCTTTGAATAGAGTGATCTCCTTTCTTCTACCTTCCTTAGACTAGCTCCTTTCAAACACTTTTTCTATAACTTCTGAAAGATGCATACATATTGCAAGCTGAAATACCAGAGATTGTCATAAAGGTGCAATGGTGAAAACATCACTTGTCCGTGGCATCATCTTCTTTCTACCTCTTTTTTCCTCTTAAATGTTCTGTCTTCTTTAATTTCTACTTATGAACAGGATTTTCCAGTTATCCTGTATCTAGTTTCCCTCTAAAGCAATTGCAAACGATCCACAACACAGTTTTGCCATTTTCCCCCTATCAATCTTTGTCTCAGTTTCTGGAAGTTAAACAAAACCCAATCAACCTGTTAAACTCAGAGTATGTGGCTGCATAAATGTAAAGAGAGAGAAAATTAGGACTGTGTCAAAAAAAGTTCAGTCCAAATTGTGAATATGTGATTGCTACACAGAGAACACAGGCTGAGCTCTACGTGGTTCTAGCAATATTCCCCGCTGACATCCAAGTCCTCATATGCAGGAAATGAGCCTTCATAGTGCCTCTAGGAAACCAGAGCACCTTTGCTGAGAGGTCTGAAAGAGCTAGTCTAGACTTATACAGGTCGAGCTTCAACTCAGAATTACTTGGCTTGGATTTACACACTAAATCTTAATTCAAATAATCCTGGCTTGTGCCAAGGATAACGTTATTAAGCACTGAGAAACATGGTCTGAAAATGTATGCAATGGTTTACTTTGGCTGATAAGAAAACACGTATATATTGGATGAGGAATTCTGATCTCAGTTCTCTGCATGTGCTTACCCAATTTACAGTGCAAGAAACTGAAGAATTTTGCTTTCCCTTATTTAGCCAATGAATTCCTTGCTGCAAAGCAGCAGTAACTACTGCGTGTAAGCAACTGCGATGTTCTACACTCAAGGGAAGGCAGTCCTAGAATGAAGCAGTGAGAAGAGTCCAAAGTTAGGTTATACGTGTACAAACATTTGCTATTTAGTATCAGAGTGTGTTTTATTAACAGGTTTAACATGGAAAGGGCGTAACTTTCTTAAAAATATTTAAACAGACACAATCGTCTTTCTTGCCTTCTTGGGTGCTTGTTTACATGCAGAGACATATACAATATAGTCACAAGAAACACTTCTCTTACTGTCCAGTTCTGTTCTGTATTACATATTATTACTATAATCATATAATCATGAATGGTTTTGGTTGGAAAAGACCTTCAAGATCACCAAGTCCAACCATCTATCCAGCCCTGCTAGGTCCACCACTAAACTATGTCATCAAGTACAACATCTACTCTTCTTTTAAATACCTCCAGGGATGATGACTCAATCAGCTCCCTGGGCAGCCTGTTCCAATATCTGACAACCCTTTCAGTAAAGAAATTTTTCCTAGTATGCAACCTAAATTTCCCCTGACACAACCTCAGACTGTTTCCCCCTGTCCTGTCACTAGCTACCAGGGAGAAGAGACTGACCCCCACCTCACTACAACCACCTTTTAGGTAGTTGTAGATGTTTCACTTCACAGACCTCTCTGATTCTGCAGCCAGTCATTATTATCAGACATTGGTGAGTACAAAACTAAAAGTCCAACAAAGGCATGTATATGAAAAGAGGTGTTCACAGTATGTAGTGAATTGTATCAGTGTGAGGTTTTCAAGTTTTCACCAGAGAAAGATCAGAATTTAATTTGGTAGCTTTATATTTTATTTGCATTTATGGGTTTTTCAAAGAAAATGAAGGTCTTCCAAAAAACCTCTGTCTGAATGCACATACAACTAACAAAAAAATAAGGTAACCTTTGTAGTCTGAGCTTGCAATTTTTAAACTTCATCCAAGTGACTATATTACACAATGGTTTCTAAAGGAGTAGAAAGCTATAATCTAATGCCTTAGCTCCAGAAAATGTGTCTTGCCTCTTCTGGAGATGAGTTGTATTTAAATGAAGTTTTCTAAATAACATACCTTTTTGTTCCTGCAACAGGCTGAAAGATTGTGATTTTCCTCAGTATTTCCAAGAAAAACTCCTGTAGGCAGCCATATATAATTAGAGTCTAAAACGGAATAAAGCTGTTTTCCAGATATCTTTGTGAATGGCAATACTAGGACCCCAATTTTGCTAATTTTTATCTTTACTAGGGGTGCCACGATGCATTTGAGAACAGCATAAATCAAATGCAGCAATATTATTCAGACAATCCTGTTAATGCTGAAATAGTAATGGAGGAGTGTGAAAAAGAGAAAGGCAGCAAAACAAGAACCTATCAAATCCTCTCTTGTTTTCATTTGGTAAAAAAGTGACAGCTTAGATGCAGATAATCTGCTGGCTTCAGGGCTCTCAGTCCATGGGCATGGATTTGCTGAAGCTCTGTGCTCCATGAGCCAAGCCTTGTGCACACAGGGATCTCCAGCTACCTTTTCAGGTGCACAAGCAGTAGCTCTGATACCTGTCATCTGAAAATCAATTTTGTGGCAGTCTATTATTTTTGTAGCACGCATAATTCAAATGCCAACTGCCCCCCATGCTATATAAAATACTTTTGTCCCAATATCCTGTTTTCATCTTTCTCCAAAGGAATTTGATAGTTTGGGTTCCCCCCCCATTTTCTATATAAAGTATGCTGTAACAATTGCAATTATGGCAAAGTATCAACCCAAATATAATTAACTGAGCAGACATTATATCACTTGTCTTATTCAACAATGTTGAGTAAGAGCTAGGTTCCAAAGTTTTAAATGCTCTGGACCCTTCAAAGTCTTATGCAGGTGGTTAATTCTGCAGGTTTGAAGGTTTTCTGACGACCTCAGTGACCCTGTCCATGAAGGGCATGTCAACAAATGCCCTTCAACAATGAAAAAGAATGCTACCACATTCACCTAACAAGTGTCATCTTACCCTACTGCACTTATGAAGTCTCCTTTTTTAACAGTATCACAAAAACACCACAGAAATTCTAGTCTGCAGCACCACTGCTGCAGAATTTGGATTAATTCTGCTGCAATGGGTTGGTTACTGATACAGTGACACAGAGAAAGGTTGCCAACTGCAGAGTCGTTCTCTTGTCCATGGAAAATTACTAATTTTCAAATTTTTTTTTGTTTATTTAATCTTACAAAAAAACACCTAGTATTACTAACAGTAGCCATGAGGGGAATTTGAATTCCCCATGGAGTATTTTGCACATCTGACATACATTTTGATTTATTTTTCCAATTACATATATCTCTCATCCAATTTCCTACTTTCTTTGAGTGTTCCATGTTGCTAGATGTGGGCCAAAATCCTTACAGCTTGGACTACAAAATCCTGATAAGGAAATCTCAGGAACAGATATGGTACCTGCAATCTTTTTATTAATTTTACTTCAGAAATTACTAATTTTCAAGTTGCCTGTGTCCTTTTAAATCAGAATAAAAAACCCACCCAAAAAGCTCAATTCATTCCGCCCATTTATGGTGGCATGAAGCCTACCTTGCTGGAGAGCAAAAAGGACCAAGAAGAACAGGTTTGTTGGTGCAATTCAGCAAGAGGATAAATGGGAATGGGGAGCCTCAGGGATGTCTTGCTGTCATTGAACCTAACTGTAAAGGAAGATTAATTCACCCTGAACTACCAGGAAAGCAAATCTCTTACCAGATAAGGCAATTAGTGCTTGCTGAGGAAGAGTTGCTGGAAATTAAGATTTATGGATTACAGACAGCATAAATAGAGGCATTCTGATCATCATCTGAAGCAATGTTTTACACAGATCCTGGGTGTGACCGATCACTGAACCCCAACAATGGAAAAAGCCTCTGCAGCAGTAGGCAACAGCAGCGTGCTCATGAAGCCTGGAGTGACTGACCACAGCTGTTGCACAGCAAGCTGAACTTCCCTTGACACAAAAAGGACCGGAGGGTGGACTTTATTCTAGATAAATGGCAACATCAGTGGCATGAATCCACCAGCTGTAGAACTGCCCATCCCTGCCTGAACCAAAAAAGAACAAATGCCTTCCTGTGTCAGCCAGACCAGGATGGGGCGTGTACACATGAGAAACCCTTTGAAATAGTTGTGGACTTCTGAGCCTTCTCACCATAGTTCCCCTTGTCCTGGGCTTGAGCTGCCTTTCAACCATGTGTTACTTCCCAGAAGATGAGGATATCCTCCATCACGATGGTAAGCACATTGTGGAGATCTGTGATGACAGACAGGTCTGTATTGTGATTCAGCTCTCTACTGCAAGTGTTACTGTCTGCTAAATGTAATCTGTACTTGTACTGTGATTTATGTGCATTGCTGTATCATTCTGCTATATCAAAAACCCATGCAGCATCAAATAATTTCAGAGAAGTAAACCTGGTTATTAAACCTCAACAGACCCCCCCACTGCAAGGGTGGGCTATCTAAAAGTAACCAGAGAGTATGGACTCTGACACGGGGTCAGATGTGCCAAGTGGGATCCAGGACAGTGCAAGTTATCAACTGTTCCTTAGCTTAGCAACATCCAACATCTACTGGAAGGACAACAGATGTATGTGCTCACTGTTTTTTGGGGGGTTACCACTGGACCAAAGCAGCCACAAATTCACGAGAGGGATAATAATGCTGTGGGCACCTCCTGTTCCCTCTGCACCTTGCTGAGGGTTCCAGATGCGGTTGCTGTGTGCCCCTCACCTGCCTCTTCCTGTGTCACTTCTGTCCCAGAGGCCCCACATGTAGGTGTAATATCAATGTCAATCGAGGCTGAATTTAGCCTGCGGTAGCTTTTAGTTTATCTAAGAACAAGCCTTTGTTGTCAGTATTTTGTAAGTCTTAATGTGAGATGGTCACATCTGTATTTCTCCGTTGTTTATTGCTGCATACTACAAAAAGACAATTTGTGGGGAAGCTGGAATAATTTAGGGTGCCCCTCTTATGAGGTGCCCCGGTTTTTGGCTGGGATACAGTTAATTTTCACAAGAAGCTGGTAGGGGACACAGCCAGGACAGGTGACTGCTCCAGGACAGGCTGGACATCAGGCTCCAGGGGGGGAGCAAACTGCACTGTGCATCACCTGCTTCATATATTCTGTTTTAAGTATTGTTGCTATTTCACTCTTCCTTTGCTGTCCCAGTAAGCGGTCCTTTTCCCAACCCATGAGTTCCAATCTGTTCTTCCACTTTCCTCCCCATTCCATGGGGCAGGGGGCAGGGTGTGAGTGAGCAGCTCTGTGGCACTTAGGTGCCAGCTGGGGCTAAACAATGACACAAGCATAAAGAAAACTGTAACAATTTCCCACTACTCAGGAACAATTAAAAAAAACCCCAAACAACAGCAAAACAGGTATTATAAAAGTAATAATTCTGTATGACCAGAGAAAGCTGTAAGATTGGGATATTAACCTAAAAATATGCTCCTTACAGGAAATAAAGTTATCCACTAACCGTAATATCAATACTTTATTCTAATATATTGTTTTTCATTAGTATATTTGTACTTCTAAGCAAAGTAGGCATCATTACTCCACTTTGTGGATGGGGAAGCTGAAATGTGATAATGTGACACGACTTCTACATGTCATAGAGTAGACCAGCAGCAAAACTGGGAAGACACCCTGGGTCTTCTGAGCACTGACCTTTATGCTTGATCCACTGGCAATGCTGTGATCCCCTTCTGCCATCTACAGTATACAGTCTGGCTTGAACTAAGTCAAATTCATAAGTAGCACCACAGGAAACAACCTGTCATGCATGCAAAGATCTCCACAGCATATGTCAGTTTTCCTGCAGTCAGAAGTAGCTTCCATTCTAATTCTTGGGGTGCTTTAATTGCAACATGAGAAGTTAACACCTTGGGGAAATGATACAACATCTTACAAATCAAACGCTGTTAAGGCAGTTAACAAACGAAGCATGGAAGACAGCAGAAAGTAAATGCAGCACAGCATGTACACAGCAGTTACTTCCTAACTTCCACCCTGCACCCCTCCTGACTGCTGGCTTAAGCCACCCAAACGCCTCAGCCCAGAAACCACAGCAGAAAAGGAAGGAGGAGTTTTCAGAGGAAGGAGCAGAGCTCTGGCTGGCTGTCACACAACAGGTTAGGGGCAAGGGAGGCTGTGGCGAGGGGGAGTCTCAGAAGTGAGTAGCCTAGAACTGTTTCTCAGAGGTTGCTTAGGCCGCTGAGTCAACCAGATGAATTCGAAGGATGCTGAGATCAGGAAGTGAACAGGGTCTGCAGGCATTAACTGGGTTTCTTGCTGATCCCTTACAACACACTGAACAATCTGAAGAACAGAGCGGACCTTCCTACCTCAGCAGGCAGGAAACAAACGCGCTGGACTGTTTGTTTTACAGGATGGTTTTACAGCTAAGCTGTTCCCTCGTTCTCACCAGGCAGGCTCTTTGATCTCCTGCTCCAGCCAGAAAGCCAAGTGACGTATTCCCACAACAACCCTAAGGCCTGCGTGCGGCAGGCCGAGGGTGCGGGGCTGTGTGGAGGCTGAGGCAGGCCATTCACACCTGCCAGCCCTTAACACCCGTGTTTGCAACCAGCCTGGCCTTCCCTGAGGTGGGAAGGGCTGAAGATGCCAGAAACACTCAGCATGGGACTCTTTAATAAATCCTCACACATTTCAGGTGATCGGTAGCCCTGAGGCTGCTTTTTAGATGTTTGCCTTTAACTTCCCTGCGATTCAAATACAGTGAGATAGTCCTTAATCAGCAATATGATGTTCCAAATTGTTTTTAAAATCAAATTCAGCTCCCTGTAAATTGCACATTTAACCTAGTTAGCTTGCAATTGGAGCTGTAACAAGTTGGATGTGTCCATTACCTTACTGCTCTTTTTTTTTATGATTACATCACCATAAGACATAAGCCTCTCTGGTCAATGAGCACATCTTGTCCCTACAACAGAACTGCAGAAATAGAGAATATTCTTTTAAAAATGGAGAGCGGAAACCAAAGAGCTCTCTGGTTCATCCCTCCTAAAATCAGCAGATGGCAAGCCTGGAGCAGAAGGTATGTGTCCTTATCTATAGTCTGTTGCCTTAGCCTTAATTCACCTTTCTAGTCCAGGCTTAGAATTTGTCATAAAACCACTTCCCATGGACATTTATGCCACTGTACAGAACAATTAAGGGTCAAGTCCGCAAAGCAGGAGGTCCTGGCTTGGATCAAGTGAGAGATGCTGGAATGGGATATACATTTTCACGTAGCTGTGTGCCATTTCTGAAACAAGGCCAGGCACCCAACTCTGCTTGGTCAATTTGTGCTGCTTTCCGTGAGCACACATTACCTTTGTGGATTGTGTGCACTGGCCTTTCTATACTGTATCTAAGGCTGAGTTGAGGCAGGCTGGGCCACTCAGGAAAGCTGTGATGAGACCGTGGGGCACAATGAAGTTGGAGAGAACCACAGTGGGTAGGCAGTTTGGGGGTGGGGGATGGAAGGGGCCTGCTGCTGCGGTTCCTGGCTACCAGCTAAAAGAAGATGCGCCCATTTAGTTGGATGCACACCTGGATGAGGTGATGGCCAGAGTTCACAACATCCATATTTTTCCCAAACCCCCTCAGTCAGCTGCTGTGCCACAGCTCTGGCAGAACTGCCACTTTGGATCTGTAGCAGAACAGCAACGGAGTTACAACTGAATTCTGAATCTACACCAAACAGCTAGAAACATTATCCTACCGCTCTGCCTTTTACTGCACTGATCTTTTGCAAACATTTTGGTGAATGTGAGCACTGGCTACCGTGGTGTAAGCCATGTTACAGAATTTCCATTTGTATTCAATGCAGACTAAAAAGCAACTGGAACCTGTGGGGAAATCGAGGCTGTTTGAGTGGTGTGAGCAGCAGATTTAGAGCTCCCTGTGTGTGACTCCGATGCAACACCCACAGCCGCACCCGCTTAGGGGAAAGAAGTCTCAGTGAGATGTTGAAGAACCTGGTTGACAGAGGGAGCTCAGAATTTTAGAGTGGTTGCATAGCAGCAATCATGAAACTGTGTAATCGCTACTTAAAGTTAATTTAATGAGGCCAGGTAATTTAAGGTGTAAGCAATGAGTTATTGAAAGCAGTTTTGATCCGTGCAGCTCAGCAGTGGCCAAAGTTACTTTGTTTTGATGGCTGGACTAGGCCCATTTCCCACCAGACAGGCGCTCAGGACCTGGATGTGAATAACCGTTTAAGTTCGGTGTTTTCAAACGCACCTGCACGTGCTGGGGATCACCCTCCCTCCAAAATCCCTCTCTTGGGCGCCCCCACAGTTCCCACTCCAGCGCCCTAACCCTGCGGCCTCACGCACCCTCCCCCGGCCGGGCCCTGGCCGCACCACACACCCCTCGCGGCGCTCGCCCCCCGGCCTCCCCGTCCTTCCGGGGGCAGCTTGGCCCCAAGCCTGCCAACCCGGGACCTGCCCCGCTGAGACGGACTGCCACTTCCCGCGACCCTTCCCCAGCAGGAGCCCCACCAAACCCAGACCCGCGACGCGGAAGCGCAGCGCCGCAGGCCCCGCCCGCCGGGTCCCAGCGGCGGGGCGGGCGGAAACTGCAGCACCCCCCCCCCCCGCCCTCGGGGAGGAACCGGGCTGCGTGCCCTCCAGGCGCAGGCGCCCTCCGCCTCCCCGCTGGGTTGCGCTTGCGTACGCGGCAAGGGGGAGCTGTTTGGCCCTGCCCGCATGCCGTCGGGCGCGGGGGTTGGTGGGTAAGGCAAGATGGCTGCCGCGGTTCGCTGCTCTCTGGCTCCCCGCGGCCTGCTGTTGCCAAGGGCAGGTGAGTGTCACCGCCGGCGAGGGGCCGCGGGGAGCTGGGCTGCCCCTGCGCGCTCTGCCCCGGCCTGTGCGCTGCTGTGTCGGTCACCTGCCCGCGGGCTTCCCGTCTCTCGCCGCGGTGCCCTCGGGAGTAGAGCCGGGTCGGGGAGCTGGCAGGGCAGCCTCCGAAGAGCGGCCGGCCGATGTAACTCTGCGGTGGAAGCGGTCCCTTTCCTGCCGCCCTTCCCTTTAGGGAGCTGGGCTTTGTAGGCTGCAGAGCTGCGTGGGGCTGGCGCCGGCCGCTGGTGTAGCTGCGGTGTAGGTTGTGTCCCTGGGGCTGTCACAATCTCAGCGAGGGAAATGCAAGCTAAAGCTGTGGATTCCTTTTACGGTTTCTTAGGTGACCTTGGTGTTTTGGCTGCGGTCTGTGGGCATGCTCATGTGCTGAAGTTCTGTTTAAAGCTTGTATTTGGGCCTTTGCTGCCAAAACAGAAGCGATTTTTAGTTAATTTTGATTCAGCCCGTGCTCTCCCATGTAAAGTGGGAAGATGGCAAATGGCAGTTGTTCTTTGATAAAGGTGAGGTAGCAATCTAATATACTTGTTATTGGAGCAACGAGTACTTTCAAGAAAAAGATGGTTTACTGTGGATATTTGAGACTTAACTTAGACCAGCGTTCATAAACTGCTTTAGATATGGATTGTCGAAATGAATTTCCAGTGACAAGTAGAGTCTTGTTAGTGATGAAGATGAAATTTTACTGTTCTGGGGAAAAAATCCCAGAGCAAGTCTGTGTTACGTGGAAGCACAGAGCTTTTAGCAGTGTTGCTCACTCTAGAGATACTAATGTGAGTTGTGAAAGCTTTATGGCTCAGTTATGTTATGTAGTGCAGAGTTATTAAGTGTCATGTTTTGATACGGCACCACGTTGTGTGGAAGGTCCTTTAGTTGTGAGTCGGTGTGGGAACCTCTCTAGCCTGCTTACTTTGAGTCTCATGAACATACTTTAAAAACTACTTTCTTTTTTTCCTTTTTTTTTCCCTTGTGGTACAGTAGTCATTGGGCACATAGCTAGAGGTGGTGATATATTGTGATAGAACTTGTACAGCTATGGAACAAGGGAACGTGTATCCCAATAAAGACCTTACAGCATAAGGCAAGCAGCAACAGGTGTATACACAGGTGGGACAATACAAGACAGTAATTGATGTTCTTTGTTAGTGAGAACATCCTGAAAAGTGTGACATCAGAAATATTTTTCAGAAGTTACAACAAAAGAGCCCCACAAAGTAATTGACAGACATGTAATTTTTTTTTTAATTAACTTTCTTATCCTTCTTACATGCATTGATTTGCTCAAAAGTAATTTTTTCAGTAGTTGCTCACAGTGGGCCAAAATGTTGTTGCTTTTAGGTTTTGTATTGTAAGGACTAAAATATTCTGATCTAAAGTTAACAGAAGTTGTGTAAATTCTGTAAATATGGATATTGTGTTGAGTTTTTTTTTTTAAACTCTACACAGAGAAGTGTAAGTAAACAAAGTACCAAGGAGGAATATGGGTCATCAAACTTTGTCTTTCACCATCTCAGCATACTCTGTAACTGTTGTGCATACTTTAAGGAATCCAGCTGATTGGAAAGAAGACAGTTATTTTTTTGAGTCTGATTTTCTAAAAAGTAAAATAATAAAACCCTTGTTATTTGAACATCAGTGAAGGTAACACCCAGCAGTCTCCCTCAGCATTATCTTTTACACTAATACTGAGCTTGACTAATCTCTACTCTCCTATATCCGTTACATAGCTGTAGGTTTTATTCTGTACAGAGCCTTCAGTATACACTCCTGATCCTGATTTCATTTACAGGTTTGTTTTGCTGTAATTTAAACTAATAAAGCAAAAAAAGGAAAAAGGCACCCTCTCTAAGTTTTAAACATTAAAACAAAGGGTATAGGGTGTGTATTTGTGTAGTCTGCATCAGAGAGCATTGAAAGGTTAGCATGGTAATGTGTTTTAAGATGTGGTTTATTTGAAATCCATCAAAGTAACTGCTTCCACCTTCACTGTAATTCTGCAGAAGTATGTACAGATTTTAGAGGGCAATGTTAAATTAACTGGGTGATAGAAAACACAGAGAGTGAAGATAGGTGGCATGTTCCTTAAATTTTCAGTCTGAGGTATTAAAAAAGTTCAATATGAACATATTAAGTCACTTTTAAAACTTCATGCTAGCTTTTTAGACATTAATTGGATGCCACATAAGTGTGTGCTTCTATTTAACTCCAGAATGGTGTGGGTTTAGAATTTTTGTTGTGGTTTTTTGTGGGGTTTTTTGTTTGTTTGGGGGGGGAGGTTGGGGTGGGTGGGTGGGGTGGTGATGTTGGTGCTTTTGGTAGGGGTTTTATTTGTTAATGGATGCTTGTCATAAGGCATATTTTCCTCCTCTCTCAAAGTTAGTCTTCAGGTCTCTGCTTCAGTAGTGGAGAGGCCCAGCCTATCTGCCACTTTAAGACAGGTACCTTGTCCAGTTTAACTGTCCTGAGCTTGGAACTACTTTGTAGGAGAGTTGCTTCATAGAAAGTCACATGCCTACTTTAAGTTTATGCAGGTAATACCTTATTTTGTCCTGTTTATATCACCCCATTGGAGTATAGCTTCTGGGCTTAATATATGAATTTGATAAAGCAATCCCACATACACACTTGCACGTAGGTAGGTGGGTGTCAAACTACCTGTCAGGGCAAAATTGGAAACGTGATACCTTTTATTGTTCTTATTTGTGGGCTAAGGAGAGAGGAGGGACAGACAAATTTTTGGGTACAGAAGCACCTCCTTCAGACACCAAACTGTTGCCAGATTTTCTGGTTTTGAATTCTCTCAGCTGATCTAACTAGATAGAATTTATGGCCAAACACACTGTCATTTTTATCACCTCATGGCCCCAGCATCAGTGC
Organism: Gallinula chloropus; assembly: GCF_964237585.1. NCBI lineage: Eukaryota > Metazoa > Chordata > Aves > Gruiformes > Rallidae > Gallinula > Gallinula chloropus. The sequence continues at coordinate 67,506,551 of NC_140085.1, forward strand.
TAGTGGGGAACTGGTAATACCAAGCCATATCCAGATACTCCTTCACTATACAGGTGAGATTTGTGTGGTGGTGGTGTTTACCAATCACAGGATCACAGAATGTTAGGGGTTGGAAAGGACCTCGAAAGATCATTCAGTCCAACTCCCCTGCCAGAGCAGGATCACCTAGGTTAGGTCACACAGGAACATGTCCAGGTGGGTTTTGAAGGTCTCCGGAGAAGGAGACTCAACAACCTCTCCCTGTCACTTTGATATCAAATACAAGTCTTGTCTCTTTGTGATTCTTGCTACTTAGATTTGCATGGAGAAGAGGAAACTTGCATATTCTTAATCATAAAATGGTTATGGTCACAATTTTCTAAATGTTGGAAGGTGCCAAGGTGCTAAGGACTTAGTGCATCCATATGCAAGTTTTCCACTGACAGCTGTTACAGTCTGCTCGTGTTGACAGTCAGATGTCTGCAGTGTGTTACGGCACTCTGTGTTTCATGTGTTCCTTTATGAGCATGGACATATCACTATATATCACATTACACACTTCTGATTTCAAATATCTCTTACAAGCAGTTTATTTGTTGCTTTTAGCTAATTTATTTGGAGAGGACATGTTTCTTCTCTTCCAAATCTGTTACTGGAACTACCTTGTGCATCTTACTGATGTTCTGTTTTCGTGCCTTTCAACTTTTCATAGCTCCCTGAGAAAATAAACAGCTTTTGGCAGTACGCTCTGCATCGTGGGTCTGGCTCTTTGCATTTCTTCACTTCCCTTCACTCCACAGCTACGATATAGGAGGATTGCTGCCTCCTCCAACTTTTGGGTCTGCTATATTTAGACTGATTTAAAAAGTCTGCTTAACTGCATCTAGAGTGACTCTGAGATTGTTGTTCCCCAGTTCCCAGATCTGGGAGCTTGATGTGGATATACTTCATGGGGACCTGCCTGTGGCAAGTATTCTTTGTTTATTTAAGCTGTGTACTTCACCTTATACCTCAAGTACTAATGCTGGCCAGTTAAGCTTTACTTACTGTTCAGGAGCTAATAAACTTAGTCTGCTCGTCTCATGTTTGAGTTTGGTCTTTGACTTTTATCAGCAGCTCCCTCAAGTTTACTGTGCTCTGACCTGTCCAGAAATAGCCTGGCAGGAGTCTTGACATGGGAAATTCTGCTGTGGGAGATGAGAGAGAACGTATCTATAACGAGAAAAATAACATTATTGTTTGGCACTGATAGCTTATGTCACATGCTCTCTCTGCTGTTTTTGTTGTAGGCCCTGGCAATTCTGTGTTAGCAGCAGCACCGTCGGTGTTGCTTCAGCACCGCCAAGTTCATCACGCGGTGATCCCTCATGGAAGAAGCGGGCGCTCGTCTGTTAGTGGCATCGTGGCCACGGTCTTTGGGGCTACAGGTTTCCTGGGACGGTATCTTGTCAACCGTTTAGGTAATGATCCCCAGGAGTATTAATTAAAAAAAAGATAAAGTTATAATTGTTTAACAAAACTCCAGTTTTTCTTTAGGTTGCAGGATGGCCTGGTGTTTTGGATCTTAAAAATGAAGAAGTGTTTTATGTGATACTTTCATAGCATTTGGTCTGCTGAAGTGCCAAGGTGTGACAGTTAGTAAAGCCTATTTTAATCTAGGAAATCTACAAGCTTTGGAACATGGTTCAAGTCATTAAAATAAGTTAATTCTCCTTCAAATACTGTTTTTCCAGTTTGCACAATGCAGGTTGGAGGAGAGATACAGTATGTATTTGATTCTTCTGGTTTTGGCCTTATTAGGACATTTTACTAAAGTGTTTTCAGGAATTTGGTTGGAATTCTTTAGAACTGGCCCTTTCAATTTGAGTTATAAAAACTAACATTTCTTTTTTTCTCATACAATTAAAAAACCTACAAATATCCTTAGATGTGACACCTATTTAGGCATTGTACTGTTTTATAGCACAGACTGTGATTCCTTTTGTTGTTGTTTGTTAACAAGTTTGTATTATTTGTTTTAAAGCTTTTGTATTTTGTCTTATAAACTCAAATATCCAGGTATGTCCCTGCTTAAAAATACTGGTGATGTAGGTTCAGAAACTTACTTCTGTGCTACCTCTGGGTTTGCAGATAAATATTCAAGATCTCTGTGTGTATTTGTTGTGGTTTAACACCAAGGGGAAAGAGGAAGTTTTGTGTATTCAGAAATTCACCTACTTAAAAGTTAGGTAGTAGTTTGAGATAAATGAAACCTTCTTTTTTTTGAATGCTTAGGTCGCATTGGATCACAAGTAATCATACCCTATCGCTGTGATCAGTATGACCTCATGTATCTGCGACCAATGGGTGACCTGGGGCAACTTCTCTTCTTGGTAAGTCTTTTGCTTTGGCTTTGGATCAAATACAATACCATTGCTATACAAGGAAGTCTGTTAATCATTCTCAAAGTCAGAACTCCAGCTATTGTTTAGCCTCTAAATGGAAATAGTGTGAAAGATCTTTCTTTGATTGTGCCTATTTACACATTATCTCATCTTTTTCCCATTTGATGCTCTGGTTACAGGAGTGGGACTGTAAGGACAAAGACTCTATCCGAAGAGCTGTGGAACACAGCAATGTGGTCATTAATCTTGTTGGAAAGGAATGGGAAACAAAGTAAGTTTCCTTTTTTTTTTTTCCCCTATACAGATAGATTTGTACCAGGTATTGGACATTGTAGCCACATTTTACAACATGTGTATGGTATGTGCTGACACTATTATTAGCTTCTAGAAAAAGGCAAAACTGAAAATGCGCATATAAAAGTTATTTCATTTCTTTAAATAGTTAACTAGCATCCTAGTTATGCTCTGATACTGAAAAGTGCATGCTTTCTACCATTTTCCAGTGTACAGCTTCTGTTCTGTCAGTTGTCAGTGTGCTGCTTTCATACACCTTAGAGGTGGCGCCTTTGTACAGCTGGTGGAGGCTCACCAGTTTCTGTGAGCTCGTGTTTATATGGTTACAGAAGTGGGATTTCATCCTGCCCCTTTGGCTTAGTGATGACTTATAGCCTACTGGAATAAGCTGTGATTGAGCTTTTCTTGTTCTCTGGTAAATATTAATAAAAAGGAATAGCTCATAGAGAGTCCCTAAGATGATGATTAATAACGTAAGTTTGGAGAGAACTTTGGTACAGACACTACTAGCTACAAAAACATTTTTTTTGGCAGCAATTGAAAAAAAATAGTTCCTTTTTGAAATCCATGTTAAAATCCCCTATTTATTTTAGGTTAAAAATAACTTGTAATCGCCTAGTATTTTATTTTGCGTGCATGCAATTATGTCCACTTAGTTTAAAGCCTTGTGCAGAGCTGCTGGACAAGAACTCATTAGTTTGTGATTTTCCTTTATCTGTTACATAATTTTGCTCTTGTAGTAGACAAAAACCAATGTAGGTAGCGGTTTCATCTGCATTTACAAGCCTAATGCCTTTGTTGCTTTTTTTTTTAGCAGCTGTTTGGTGTTGTATTCTGAACTGGTACAATTATTTTTCCTAAAATAGTATGTCTGTTGGCAAGCACCTATTTCAGCTGTTTCTTGTCTAGTTAAATATCATGCATAACCTCTGGGGGACACTTTGATTTTGCATTCAGATTTGTAGAGGTACTTTCTTTTTCTGGTGTTCCCTCAACTCCTTGCCCTGCTGTTGGGGTCAGTAACCGTTTAGTTTGGGAAGAGCTTACCCAAAGTAAATTAAGTTTGGTCTTGTACATTTGACAGGTTTTTTTTGTTGTTGTTGTTCTTATATCTCCTTCAGACTTTGGGATATAGGTAAAAATGTGTAAAACAACCAATCAGGATTGTTTTGCACTGTAGCTAAATTATGAACATAAGAGTTCAAATGCCTGTTGCTGACAGAACAGGAGAAATTTCATGATGTGGGACTGAGGGAAGGAAAGAAAGTCTGCAAGGACTTTGTATTCTCTTTTTATCATATGGGTATTTCCTGTGTACTTCCCTCTAAGATTTCTGGACCTAGGTAAAAAGTATAATTTATATAAGGGAGGGTATTTCTTTTGTTGTTGAAAGGAAGTGTGACACCAGTAGTAACAAAAAGTTTAGATCTAGTTCTAAAACCCCAAACCTTGTCACAGCAGTCATTTCCAACAGATTCAAAGCAGAGGAGTCTTGGTAGCTGCTAAGGACTTTTGGATGTTCCAAAACTTACCACCATATTGCAAAATGTTCTTATTGTGTTTTTTATCTACCATGTTGGTACCGGTGGGGCTGCTGGAACCCTGAAATAAAATTCTATGGTCTGTTAAACACGAGGTCAGACTCACCATTGTAATCATCCCTAAGTCTATTATACAGGGGACAAGGGTGGTGGAAGGTAGTAAGATAAGCAGTAGAGGTCAATTAAAAAAAGTAAAAAAAAAAAGTAAAGGCTGCCATTAAATACATTCCTCTTTGCCTAGTATTAGTGTTCAGTCTCATCTGTGTATATTATGTTGTTTGAGAACTCCATAGTTACAGGAGGGATGTTGTTCTTGTGTGCTTCTAAAATCTATTTTTGTGAGTAGAACAGGAGTGATGGTTCCCAGGATCAGATTAGCTATTGAAGGGTCAAAAATAACTTTTTGTTTTTAAGGCTTTCTTTAGACTCCAGTGGGATATGAAGGGCTGTGGGAGTAGATAAGGACAGAGAGAGAAGCATTTGGATAAGATTTTTCTTACCCAAGGCAGATGGAAAAGATGGAACGGGGCACTTGCGAAGACGGTATAAAGACATGAGAAGCCAATTCCCTTTCTTGTAGCCTTAGGGTAGTTGGAAAGAATTTTGTGTCAGTTCTGGTTTGAGACAGAGCTGCTGTGTTGTTCTAAATCAGAATACCAAATTAAGTTGCAGTTGAACCCCTCTAATTTAGGCCCCTTGAATGTCATAAACTGAGTAGAGGTGTTCTTTCTGCATGCTTCCCCTTGAAGTCCCTTACAGCTGCTATGAAATGGTTCTAACTGTTCTGACAGCGCAGAATTTCTATTTGCATAAGCACCTGTGAGTTCTTTGGTTTGTTTTTGTCCACTTTGCCAGTGCCTAGCATCTGCTGTAACATGGGCTACTCAGAATTTTGGAGTTCCTTTGTAGTGTGCATCAAATCAGATTTTGAACAGGTGTTTGTGGAAAGGCAGCTTAGCTGAGATTCAAGATCATAGAATCATAACATGTCCTAAGTTGTAAGGGACCTTTAAAGGTCATCTGGTCCAACCCCTTCACAGTAAGCAGGGATATCTTCACTGGATCAGGTTGCTCAGAGCCCCATCAAGCTTGACCTTGAATATCTCCAGGGATGGGGCCTCCACTGCCTTTCTAGGAAACCTGTTCCAGTGATCCACCACCCTCATATTGGAGAACTTTTTCCTGATACCCAACCTAAATCTCTCCTAGTTTAAAATCATCACCCCTCATCCTGTTGCTGCATGCCCTTGTGAACAGTTTTTCCCCAGCTTTCATATTGATGCAACCAAGGATGTGGTTGGCCTTTTGGGCTGCAGATGGACATTGGTGGCTCACGTCCAGCTTCTCATCCATGAGTACCCCCAAGTCTTTTTCCTCAGGGCTGCTTTCTAGCACATAATCTCCTACCCTGTATCAATAACGAGGATTGTCCTGATCCAGGTGCAGGGTCCTGCATTTGGCTTTGTTGAACCTCGTGATGTTCACCTGGGCCCACTTTTCCAGCCTGTCAAGGTCCCTCTGGGTGGCATCCTGTCCCTCTGGCACATTAACCTCACCACTCAGCTTGGTGTCATCAGCAAACTTGCTGAGGGTGCACTCAATCCCACTGTCAATATCATTAATAAAGATATTAACCACTACTGCTCCCAGTACAGACCCTTGAGGGACACCGCTTGTCACCATCTTCCATCTGGACATCGAGCCATTGAGCACCACCCTCCTGATGTGACCAGTCAGACAATTCCTGATCCGCTGAACAGTCCACCCATCAAATCCATATCTCTCCAGTTTAGAGAGAAGGATGTTGTGGAGGACTGTGTCAGAGACCTTGCAGAAATCCAGAGAGATGGTATCCGTAGCTCTTTCCTCGTCTACTGATGCAGTTACTCCATTGTAGAAACCATTGGATTGGTCAGGCTGGACCCTAGTAAAGCCACACTGGCTGTCTTGAACCAGCTCCCTGTCTTCCATGTGCCTCAGCATAGCTTCTAGGAGGATCTGTTCCGTGATTTTCCCAGGCACAGAGGTGAGGCTGACAGGTCAGTAGTTCCCAGGGTCCTTCTTCCTACCCTTTTTAAAAATGGCTGTGATGTCCCCTCTCTTCCAGTCACCAGGGACTTCACCTGAATGCCATGACTTTTCAAATACCATGGAGAGTGGCTTGGCAACTATATCAGCCAATTCCTTCAGGACTCTGGGATGTATCTCATCAGGTCCCAGGGACTTCTGTATGTTCAGGTTCCTCAGATGGTCACGAACCTTATCATTGCTTACAGTGGGAGGGACTTTGTCTCCCTGGTCCCGGTCTTGTGGACCACCAACTTGAAGAGCTGTAGCACTTCTCTTAAGAAAAAAATCCAACCCACAAACAAGCAAAACCAAAAAAACAAACCACCAACTTTTTTACCTGGGTAGAGGTTTCTGTTTGTCACAGACAGGTGGGCAAGAGGGTTTTTCATACTGATTTAATATTAACTGGTGAAAAAGCAGACAGTGCTGTTGCTGTAATTGGAGATTACAGACAGTACTGTTGAGTTTCACTTGCCTTGTGTTTTGATTATATATATAGGTCCCTTATTGAAGGGAAACTTTGTAACAAAGAGTGTCAGGATAAGTTTTTTGAAATATACTCAGGTAATATGTAACAATTCTTACTGATTAGTTTGCACCCACTGTTGATTGCTCTTAAACTGAAATTTGGGTTTTCACCTTGTTTCAGAAACTTCAGTTTTGAAGATGAGTTTGTAAACATTCCTAAAAGTATTGCCCAGGCCACTAGGGAAGCTGGTGTGGAAACATTCGTTCATATCTCTCACCTGAATGCTAACATGAAGAGTCCTTCCAAATATCTCAGGAGTAAAGTAAGTCTGGAATCCTTTAGACTGTATCTTCTAAGAGTGTGGTTTTTTGTTAGGTTTTCAGTGTTGTGCCGCGCACCACACCCCATCCTCTCCCCCTCCCCACATCTGTTTGATCAGTATATGAATTTACTATGGAATGTTTTCTGCAGCTGAGGATTTTTGGGGTTATTGTGCTTATTTGAATTAGAAATCCTTCTTAATTCTTCATGTGCTTTGAAGGGAAATAGATACTGTATTCCTGAAAACCCTTTCTTCTGTCCTTGAATATCTTTGCATCTAAAATTACTGGCATTAAGAAAGAGGAACAAGTTTGATGACATTTTGGGATCCAGCATCAGGCCTTGCATCTAAGGCTGGAATGACCTTGCAAATAAGTGGCTGATGCCAAAACGAATGCTGCAAAACCAGATGAATATCATGATTGCAGGCCTTTGAAGTGGGATTCTTACCTCCTCTTGTACAAAAATAAATAAAGCTGGGTTTTGATACCCTATTATGTTTTGCCTTTTTAGAAGGTATAATTTTCTATTACTGGTTTTCTTTTTATAATACAGTTTGGGGCCTGGTGTAGTTTTTGTTTGGCTTTTTTTAGCTCACTGTGTCCTGTCTTCTTTAGCATAAACATTTTTTTTTTTAAACCTGAGGTTAAAGTTTGGTAGCTCCCCATATGTAACAACTCTACAGAACAGTTAGGCCTTATTGTATTGTCCAGTCCCATGTGGAAAGCAGACAGCTGCCACTAAAGTTCCTAACTGTACTTAAGCAGATCTTGGAGAGTTCTGATTAGTTTAGTAGGGGTTATGTAATCCTTGTGTGTTCTTCCAAGCTCTGGTCTGACAAGAGAAGTACTTAGGTTACACTTCTTGAACTTTGTCACTGTAAATTTGTATCACCTCACTAGGGAGGCTGTATTACATCTCAAACAGAAGAAATTATCTCCATGTTTGTGGGACTTCTGGGATGCTCTGTGAGAACTGTATAGCATCATAGCATATATTACGTAGCATCTCATCAAATGGCTCAGATGAAAATATTTATTGTGCTGCTGATGGTGTCATTTTTTGGAGTGCTGTGTTCAGGATGCAGTAAGTTCTGAGAAGGTAGACCTTCTGCTCAGAAGGGGTCTAATGGGTGTTTTAATTTGAAATGTTAGGCTGTTGGAGAGAACACAGTGAGGGAAGAATTTCCAGATGCTATAATTCTGAAGCCCTCAGAGATGTTTGGGAGAGAGGACCGATTTCTCAATCATTATGCAAGTATGTACCCCTGAAATCATAAAACCATGTATGATTTGTATTCCTGTGTGAAGGGAACAGAAAGGAAGTGTGAATTGCTTTTAAAAGACAGGTGTGTTTTTATCAGAAATCTAATGTCTGTTTGTAACTGAAGGTGTGTAATGGAAACATCATACATTTTCATCTCTTGACTGAATTTTGTCTGAATCTAGACTGTAGTGGAGTTGTTTTGAGTTGCTTATTTTTTTAAGAGGGGGAAGGTGTAGTGTTGTTTGGGTTGTTTTTATTTAGATTGTTCAGAGCTAAGGTCTGATCATCTTAACTCTGGAAGTAGTTTTTCAAGTAGGTAACACTAGAATGTAAAAATCACCTCGAGTTTTTCTGTGCTCAGAAGCAAGTGTAATGACTCTGATCTATCACCAACAAAATTGCTAGACAGGCTGGAGTGGAATCTGTCATCCAAAATTGAGGTATCTCTGAACCACTCCAGGTAGACAGTAAAGACAGCCTTCTTGTCATTGTTAATAAGAAAATGAAATGTGCATTGAAAACAACACTACTGAAATTGCATGCTAATTCTTCCCAATTCTGGTTATTTGGGGTTGTTTTTTTAAATTAGTTTTCAGTAGAGATCCATGCTTAGTGTACCACAACATGTATTGGTTATTTGTTTACTGAAAGGATGCATAGATTTTATCCTCATATGTGTCTGTCTTTCAGACATGCGCTGGTTTGGTGGTGTGCCTCTTATTTCCCTGGGCAAAAAAACAGTGAAGCAACCAGTATATGTAAGTTGCTAATAAAACAATCCTGAGTCTTCTGTGTTGTGTGTGTTTGGGTTTTGGGTTTTTTTTTTTTTCCTTTTCTCCCTGCAAATCACTTCTCAAGGAGAAATATGAGCATGTATTCCTGTTCTCTACTGGTAATTGTCTGAACTTGTTTCTCACAGGTGGTTGATGTAGCAAAGGCGATTATTAATGCAATTAAGGATCCTGATGCTAAAGGAAAAACATATGCCTTGGCTGGGTAGGTTAATTTTCTGAATCTAATTAACTGAAGTACTTATTTTTGGTGTCATTTTTTGGCATGCTCCACAGTACATTTAATTTCTCCATCCATGCACACAGTTTGAGCTGCAATAAATTCCACCTCCTTTTTGGGAGGAAAAATGACTCAAGCTGTTATTGTGAGTACTCTGAAAATCCTAGTTTGGGTCCTGTTGCATTTAACGTTACGTACGTGCACACAAAAGAAACAGGCAGCCTTGGGAAACATGCTGGGCAACAGAGGTGGGGAAAAAATTTTGCTAAAGCTCTGGGGAAACCACCTGGAGGTAGAATGGGCAGAGATGGTGGATCTCCTGCCATATTTTGTGTGCAAGGGCTCCAAGTCAGAAATAGGTTATTAGTGTTAAGAATAAACACAGCAAGTGCCAGTGTAATGGATCCGTGTTTTGATACTCTAACATGGCACTGGAATCAGCCTTCATCCCAATATATGGGCTAAAAGGGAAATTAGATTAATCAGTAAAATAAACAGTTACTAATTAGTCAAGATACAAATGATGCTGAGCACCTCTCTTTTTTTTTTCTTATTTTTTTCTGTTGCCTGCATGCCTCTGTCTTTTCCCCCCTTGTGCACTGAAAGGGTGCACAGTTTGATGTGTGCAAAAGGTGTATCCAAGATGACATTGATTTTTTTTTCCTTGGTGGGTTTTTTTTTTGTGACACTGTTGCAGTGACAGATCTTTATTCCCACAGTGCAGAGGTGGTAGTTGGTTCATTTTCTCATGTGATATGACTTCCTTCAGTGCTCTAAGCTGTTGAGGAAGATGTTAACCTGGCAGCCAGGGTAGGTGAGCTGTATGGTGGTGTTCTGGAAAAGGCAGCAAGCAGGTCTTCAACTTCTTATTGGATCCTGCTGAAGACCTTTGCTCAAAACCTAGGAAAGTAAGAGACAGAAGCTCACTGTGGTCTGAAAGGACTGCTAACAGCAACAGTAAGGATAAGTAACTTGAGGTCAAATTGCAGGGATGATACACAGTGTCACAGTAAAGAACAAGGGGAAACATGCTGGACAGAGCCGTTCAAAGCCACTTTTTATCAAAGACAACAAATAGGTGTCAGATGGACACAACTAATGCAAAAAATGTGGTTAATTTAACCCTTGAGTGACTGTTTTATCTCTTGAGGGCCAACTTGACAATCCCTCAATATGTATCCTAAGCCTCCTGGCAACAAGAGGAAGGAGAGGTGCCTGTTCCTAGGTTAATTGCTGTCTCAGCAGAAGCAACTGTTTCAACTGCAGGAGAAATTGAGAACTGTAGGCTAAATAGAACACTGTTCGCAGCCAGATGGAAGGGTGATTGGCTAAACTCTGAAAGTGGTCTTACAATTTCAAAGTCAAGCTTTTTGGCAAATTACACAAGTCCAGGAGTTCGTAGCCCAGGTTTCAGAGGCAAGAATTCAAGCTGGGATGTCAGGCTCTCACCACAAGCAAAAAAGAGTTTCAGGCACCTAATAGTGACTGAAAAGACTTTGAATAAATTATGGTCTAGAGCAGAGATCCAAGTCAGTGTTGGAAAACCAAAGGAACTCTGCAGCATAACCCTTGACTAAAGCTGTATGAGATGCTATTTTATTTTTTGAAAGGAGTGACCAGTTTGAGTATAAAATACTACTTTTGTAAAAGAGCATTCCCATTACACTGATTTTTGCTTCATCTGCTTGTTAAATCTTTGTCTTGAATGCTGATGGTCTCTAGAGCTTGCTCTTTGCGAGTATCATGGCTAGTGATGACATGTCAATGTAATTCTGTTCTTGGTGAAGTTTATATTGTTTTGTAATTTGTAAAGGAACAAACAGTGGTTTTATTTATACATTTTTAAGTTTGGCTATACAGTACTTTCTACAAAAGTGAAATTGGCGTATGCTGCCTTTGGATAGGCACAAAGATCTTAAAGTGTGAGGGGAAACAAATGGTAAAAACTGCTTATAAGGAAAGAAAATTAAGTTGGTATCTTTGAGATCTTGGGTTTATCAAACTGAAATTCATGTTCTTTCTCTCATAGTCTTGAGTTTTGGGGCAGCATGAAGTTTTGTATACAGAGAGCATGGTTACATTTTATGGGGGGGTTAGATTCCAACAGTAGTTCAGTGTCACCTATTTAAACAAACAAACAAAACTACAAGGGAGGCTAAAGATTAAAAACCTAGAGAGTCTTACTTTTAGGGGGCCCTACTTGGGAAGTAATCAGTCTCAAAATCATTGTCTTGTCACTGAGGTCTCTGCCTTAGCTGAAAAGTGTAGCAAAGCATTTTCAGAACACTTTGGAATACCAGCAAGTTGCCTTAAGAGACACAGGAGACATCTGTTTCAGTCTGAGCCATCTACAGAGTATGAAAATTCAAAGGCAAAAACAGAACAAGAAAGGAATGGGAACTCACAAGGGTAAATGTTCCTCCTGAACTACTGCAGGTGTGCAGAAGAGTGACTGCTTCCTTCCCTCCACCTTGAGAGGGGGAATGCTCTCTTTTTATCTTAGTTTCTTCCTCTTGCTTTTGAAAACAATGGTGTGTTCTTTGTTGAGCAAAGGCAAATGAATCTATATCCATGCAGCCGTTTGTTATTTTGTTAAAAAACCTTTTTTAATTTTAGCATTTGCTTTCTGTCTTCCTTCTATGGCGAACTACCAAGTGGGAATGTACAAATTCAGTCCAGTTTCTGGCACTGGAAGCCTTGTATTCAGAATCTGAGTTGGGAGTTATTGCAGTGAGGAGGCAGGTTAAAGGTGTGCTTCAGCAGTACACAGAATACCCTGTATTTTGGTGTGATTATGGTGGATTAGCCAAATGGACTCAGGTAGAAACTAATTTCTTTTACTGAGAATCAAAATGTATTTGAATAGCATGATCTGCCAGCACCTGGGCACTGGCATCCCCTACAGTGACAAACCAGTTGTGCTATTTGTGACTTACACTGTTACCATCGCTGATGTTTTCCTAACTTAATCCCGGTCTGTTTCATACAGTACAGAATCTGGAGAATCAAAATGGGTTCCCTTGTGAGGAAAGTGACAAATCTGGCAAATCATTTAGATTAAAGAGAACAGGTCCTTGGTAGCCTTGAGGGGTGGAAGGCCTTAAAATTTTTGTCTCTTGCTGGAAATAATCTAACTTACCTGTGATGTTTATTGTTTTCTCTTTCAGACCCAAACGATACCTCCTTTACGACCTGGTAGAATACATCTATGCCCTTTCCTTTCGAGCCTTCCTTCCCTATCCGCTCCCTCGTCCTCTCTACCAGTAAGTGGGACCCTTCTTTTACTAAGAACTTGGGATCCACTGGGCTGCACAGAAGCATAAATACTTGTTGCATCAGCCATTTAATGTTATCAATTATTATTTAGTGCAGTAGGACTGTAGAAGCTGGATTTCCCTAGGTACTCATTAGCTAGCTTTGAGCCTTCTGCTCAGGTACAAGCCTGCATTTGATGAGCTAGTGTATGAAAAGTGTGCCTTTAATAAACTTAATGTAACTATTTATTCCAGAGTCAGTGAAGGGCTTTATTGGGTCAGGTAGCAAAAGGTCCTAAGTAGAGACAATTGAGAGCAAACTAAATGAACTTCTAATAGTACCACAGGGAAAATATGGGTGTATGTTACTGATTGTAGGCCTGACACAGCTTTTTCTGCACCAGCTTCAGGTACTACTGCTGCCAGCTGTCCTTCCAGTCTGGTGAGCACTGCCACCTTGGCAGCAGATTTGGGATGAGGGTGCATATGGGTATTGATTGACTTTCTGGTTCAGTCCTTTGTATTGTTTTGAGCCATTGTTGGCTCAAAATTTTGTACTGAGGTGTTGGCCTGGGAAGTTGAGCAGTGCAGTTGTGAGCATGCATTTCTTTGTGATATGATGTGATACCTTTTAGAAGATAGTAATAAGTGGGGAGGTAATAGGAGAAAGATGTAGCATCACCTCAGTTGACTACGGTGGAAGGAATGCGAAGGCTCTGTTTGCATGCACCAAGCTGCTTCTGCAGCAGTACAGTCCTTAAAGCATAATCACATCCCTTTGAAGAACTAAAGCAGTAAATGGCATTTTAGAAGTTGCCCTCAGCATGGTTGAGATGTGCTACTGTTTGGGCAGCTAATAAGCTGAAAAAACATTCTTTCCATCTGCTGATAGGGCTCAACGTTGGATTCCTGTAACTGCTGCTAAATAATGCTAGAACAGGATCTTAAAGTGTTGTGGGTCTTTCTGAATTGGCTGTACAGGCATCAGGTTAACACACCTCAGCTTGTTAAAAAGTAACTACATGGGTACTTAATAGTTTGTTCACAGTTGCTGCAGTCTGTGTTTAGGTTTGTTTTCTTTTTATGGGCTAAAGTAAGTGGTAGTTCATATTTTGAGGAAGGAGTGCACCTAAAAGGTGGATAAGCCTAGTTCTGTTTGTGTGCAGAAACCAAGTAGCACCCTAGTGTGCCAGGTGAGCACTTCGGTGTGAGATTCTACCTTGAATACGGTTGGTCCTGATACAGTGAGCAAGAACTGTAGTGTTATTTTCTCTCTACCAGGTTTTCTTTCTTTCTTTCAAGGGAAACTTCATTTCTGGAAACTGTAAATATACTAATCCTCATCCTTTTTATAGATACAGTTTGCTTCAGATTCCATCATCTTGTTTGTATGGCTGTTAACTCATTTAGTTGTCAGCAAGCATGTTTTCTCACGGAGGCATTGAATCAAACTTTGTGACTAATTGGATTACTGCCTACTTTCCTCCAAACTCTGTTCCCTAGGAAAGGCAGGGTCAAGACTGAGCCCTCTGGTGTGTGGGGAATTGTATCTGGAAGTTTATTTTCCCAACCCACTAATGCTTATTTTTATTCTAGATAAACTGCTCCTTCGTTCCCTTCCAGAGTAGGAGAATAGGAGCTGGAATAATTTGGTAGCAAGCAGTTACAGTTACCAGAAACACAACTAAGAACTTGCTGTCTGGCACATTCACAGCTTTAATCAATTCATAGCTTGCAGGAACAGCTAGAGAACAAATTCTTACTCACTGTCTATTGTGTGAAATATTGTTACTAGTTCTTATTTTCTTCTGTGCATTGGATAACTACTATACTTTTGTAATACTCCTTCTGATTACAGTTTAGTTGCAAGATTCTTTGAGATGAATCCGTTTGAACCCTGGTTAACACGAGACAAAGTGGACCGGGTAAGCGTGGGACAATCCACACCTTCTTGGGAAATGTTTCACTGGGGGGTTGTAACTTTCACTTCTAGTTCTGCCTTCAAGGATGCTGAAACATGTGTACATCATGTGGGGTAGTATTTCGGTCAGTTCAGTGACCAGGATTTGATTATAAAGAACTGTTACTTGGATACTACAAAAATTTAGTTTTTAAAAGGTGTCTATATGTAACCTTCCTCAAAACTGGTTGTGGTTCCTACCATACAATTGTTGCAGCTGCTGTTCTGCAATCTTACTCTTAATTTACTTGTCCAGACCTGTTACAGTGCCAGGAGGATGTGCTGTCAAAGCAGGCTGAAGTGTCCTCTGGTGTAGTCTTATCTTACAAAGATGTCGTAAGAGAGAGGGATTAAGAGATATTTTTTTAAAGGCATAATTATGATGATGTCTTTCTACTAGCACTGGTGGAGGAAGAATAATGAACATGTTTCTCTAAATACCCTTAAGAAAGTGGTTGATACAATTGGTGACAGGGCCATATAGCAAGAAGTAACGTGATAGGGGCAGGGAAAGGGTGACACCTTCTTAAGTCTTAAAGGTGGCTGATGCTGCAGGCTTTGGTGTGCCCCGCCCCCTTCCCCCAAAACTCATGCTATTGAAAATAGCAAAGCCAAAGTAGGGATTGGATGTGCAGTGTGTAGCTAACTGATGTGAGGGAGTGCTCCCCACTTTAAGTAACCAGTAGGTTTATGTACCGCTTGATGCATTGTAATCACTCACACCATCCAGATAATGGCATTTTCACAACCCAAGTTGAATTGATGTGTTGGATACAGCCCAAATTCTCGCTTAATGTTAGACTGCATTTCTCCTGAACATGTTGCAACTTCATGTTTATTCCTAACTTCTCAGAGTCTCCAAGTGGGAGTGAAGAAATAACTTGCAAAAAGCCAAACAACTGCAAGTGAGGGAAGAAGTGGTGATTTAGCGAGTATTCATGTCAAAACTCTTGGTATATGCATAGGTTATGCAAGTTACTCTCATGCACTTTGACAGACTCTAAGCTTGCTGCTCTTGGAAGGTTGCAGGTACTTTACCATGTGGCAGAGTTGGAGCTTTAATGCCTTGTGTTATGATGCAGTATCAATAGCCTGTTTTGATGTGATTGTTCCGTGATCTGGGAGTCTGGGTCCTGTACTTGGAGCTGCTTACTGAATAGCTGCACACAGTTAACTTTTATGTTAACACTTATCCATCTGTAAAATAAATTGCTTTCATATCTTTGGAAATAATTGTGAAGAGCTGTGGACAGAATGTGTAATAAAGGAGTTAAGCTTATTCACAGCCCTGTGTAAAGCTACCCCCCACATCAAACCACTGACTCATTCTCCATAATAGAGTGAGTTGGCATTGTAGTTCTGTTGGCTGTATTGACCCAGGATGTAGATCAGGTATTCAGGTATCTCCTGAATACCTTACTTCTAGCTGCCTTATAGAGTTACAATTCATAAAATAAGCCTGCACCAAATTGCTCAAAGCTACTGCAGTTCAGCTATAACATGGGTAGTGTAAGAGGAAGTTTCTCCATGTCACTTCTGTGTCTTGATTGTTTCTCTTTCCCAGATCTTTATCCTGAACTAATCTACACAAAAACAGATATGGTTGACTTAGAGTTTTCAAAGGATAATAGCATAAGAGAAATTCCCATTTTCAAAGATACATGTCATGTGTGTTACAAATATGGTAATAGAGTTAAGCACAGAGCAGAACAACCTCCCAGAGGTGATAACTCACCATACATTTTCTTGACAAAGCAGAATGTATATAATTGCAGTTGAGATAGGCCCTTAGATTTTTGGTCTAGTTTTGTGGGTGCAATGCAGTAATCTTCCTGATAATGTGTACCTGATGGGGAGAAAATGAAGACTCACTGCATGACTCACTGCTATTTATTAATGAATCTAAATACAAAGCCTGAAGGACTTTTTGCCAGATGCAGAACATCTGTATCTCCTGCCAGTGTACCCCAGGTACACAGTACCTTGTATAGGTACACCATGGTTCTGTAGGGCCACGCTGAACCTCTTCTTCCTCCCCAGGAAAAACACTGAGCTAAAACTGAAGTCAAGGAACTGGGACTGACACATAGTTTACAGAGTCCACATTTATGTTTCCATTAGTTCTACTACAAGACGTGGCAGTGCATTGTATTATGGGGTTCTTTTGGGGAGGTCAACAGGCTTCTATCAGCAGCCTTAAAATTGCACTACAGTCTCCCAGGAGCTGCCATTTGTAGAAGATTGCTTAGAGACTTATTAAAATATTTCTAATACCAGGGATTTATGCTAGTTTGTTGCTGTTAAAGAAAAAAGGTGACCTCAGGTATAAGTGTACAGTACTATTTTTTTATTTCTTGAAAACTGCATGGTGTGTAATGATGTTCTTTGTCAAGTGAATTCCTTTTTTCTTTTTTTTTTTCTTCTTTTTAAAGTTTCACACAACAGATATGACTTTTCCTGATCTTCCTGGTTTTGAAGACCTGGGTATTCAACCAACAGCACTGGAGCAAAAGGCAATTGAGGTTCTGCGCCGTCACCGCAGATACCGCTGGTTGGAGGCTGAGCTGGAGGAAGTGAAACCAGCTAAGACACATCCCCTGTAACAGTTGATAAGGTGGTTACTTAAAGCTTCTCAAACTGCCTTTATGTGACCCAATTTGTTTGGAGAACTGTGTATATACCGAGTAAAATACATTAATTGTGTAAACTATATTTCACCAGTGTTGTCTTTTTAATTATTGAAGACTGTCACTGAAATGCAGCTTTTATCTTTGAAAGGTCATGACAGGAAACTTACATATTGTGGCTTAGCATGTGAGCACTGAAGTATTTTGAAGGTGTCTTAACACTAGTCAGCTTCTGCCTTGGTTCTTAAAGGAAAGTGGTGATTTGGCCCTGGCTGGAGGCCAGGTGCTGACCAAAGTTCATCTATTACTCCCCTTTTCAGCTGGACAAGGGAGAAAATGTATATTGAGAGGCTCAGGAGTTGAGATAAGGACAGGGAGAGATCATTCTGCAATCTGTCATGGGCACAACAGACTCAACATGGAATAACATGCATCTAATTTATTACCCAACCAAAACAGAGTGGGACAATGAGAGATGAAAACCCAATCTTAAAGCACCTCCTCTCACCCCTCTCTTCCTCTCAGACTCAACTTTATTAATTATTTCTCTCTTTCCTCCCCCTGAGTGGCACAGGGGGATGGGGAATGGGGTTTAGGGTCAGTTCATCACATGTTGTCTCTGCTGCTCCTTCCTCCTCAGGGGGAGGATTACTCACACTCTTCCCCTGCTCCCGCGTGGGCTCCCATTCACAAGGAGACAGTTCTCTGTGAACTTTTCCAACTTGAGCCCTTTCCATAGGGGCTTAAGTTCTTTCACTGGGTGCAGACCTTCAGGAACAGACTGCTCTAGTGTGGCTCCTCTATCGGGTCACAAATCCTGCCAGCAAACCTGCTCTGGCATGGGCTCTTCTCTCCACAGGCTGTAGATCCTGCCAGGAGCCTGCTCCAGCATGGGCTTCCCACAGGGTCACAGCATCTGTCATGTGTCTCCACCTGCTCCCCTGTGGGGTCCTCCACAGATTGCAGGTGGAATCTTTTCTCCCTATTATCTTCCATGGGCTGCAGGGGGACAAACTTTCATCGTGGTCTTCTGCACAGGCTGCAGTGGAACCTCTTCTCCAGCACCTGTAGCGCTTCCTCCCCCTCCTTCTTCACTGACCTTGGTGTCTGCAAAGTTTATGTCATTCTCTGATGGCAAAATTTGCCATGCAAACCCAAAACACAAACATGTCACTGAGGTTTTTAGTAAGTACTCAGGAAGAACATTGTAGTGGCCTAGAACATGTCCTTTCCAATAGAGCTGGTACTGCCACTTACTCAGGTTACAAGGTCTTGGAAAAAAATCTAGTTTTAAGCTCTGAGCTTTGTTTTCTGCTCAGAGCAGAACTTCCATAGCAAATGCTAACCAGAATGGCACAAGCTGTTCATGAGATCAAGAAGTATCAACCAGACCATGTAACGAAGCCACTACCTATCACCTGATCTCTTGTGCTAATTATGTGTGCTATGGCTCATAAACATGAAGAACTGTGTCATTTCTTCTATTTTAAAATGAGAAAATCCAATTATTTTAAACACTCAAAGCTCTTAGGTGCTGGGACATCACCTTCCTTTGGGTAAGAGTGATGAACTTTGCTTCAGGATTAAGTATTTTCAGTTGCTTTAATACCAGAGAAAGATCCCTGCCTGAATTTGATCAAAAACACTGCTTTCTGTTTCCATATCCAAAGAGCTGCTGGGGGCTTTTGCTTAGGTTTTGGCAGTGATGTTGTCAGCTAAGTTGCAGCTTGGAGCTGAGAAAGTCTGTGCACAGGATTGAAAGAGCAGAGATACAGGTTTTCATGCAGTGCAGTATTCTGGTGGCTTCCAGATGGGGAAGAGTCATTTCTTGAATCGAGGAGTGATTTGAGAGCAGCTGGCTGTGGGAGTAGGCCAAATGGCATTAACTGGGATGAGTTGAGATCGGTGAGGAAGCTGGTTTTAAACTGAGGCTGAGAGGGGATAAAATGAGTGACAGAACATTTGGTGTTTTCATCTCCAAAATTCCTACTGCTTGCCTGTCTTGGATGGGAAAGTGGAGGGGAGGAACTGGGACAAGTTGGACAAATGGGTGTCAAAGGTGGAAGTCCAGTGGTGGAGGAAAAATCTGAAAAGGAGACTGGGATGGAATAGGTGGTGGAAAAGGAGAGTAGGAAAGAAAGAACAGATTGAAAAGAGCAAAGGTCAGGGTTAGGGAAAGCACAGAAGTCTCTTGTTCGAGTTGCACTGGTTGCTGGAGCCAAAGATAAGAATCTCACTATTTCTGTGGTGTTGCCAAACTCCTGTGAAGCTTCTGGGCAAAGTGTTTCTTTAATTTCAGCAGCTTCCACATACTGCTCTTCCATGTGAAACCCACTGCTGCTAAGGGTTGCTCTCTTAGGCAGAGGTAGGCTCTTCTGGTAACACGAATTTTTCGATCCTGTGTACTACACATTCCATTTGGGTCCCATGGTTTGTTTATTTTTCTTTTGATAATATAATTTCAGGGTTTTTTTTTCAAAAATAAATCTGTTAATTCAAACATTGAGAAGCTAAAGGTAGGACAAACTGAAGGTAAAGTGCCTACTGGAAATAATTTGATCCTTAAGTTTTATTGTTTTTCTCACTGCAAGCTTTTTTCCGTAAGACTCCACTGTAGATAAGCAGCAAGTGTTTTACAAGTGCCACACAGAGTAGAGAGATAAGCAATTATCATGATAATCCTGCACAGATAACAAGCAGTTTTCATTTTCACATGGCAAACTGAGCCAGGAAGGGCTGTCAAAGCGGATGCTGTGATGTCAGGTGCCGACGCTGAGGACGCTTACCGTATGGCAGTGATGATTTTTCCCTTCTATTCAAAGCACAGATTTCCCTGTGGCTTCAGTTCCACCACAGACCATTCCCAAAGGGTCTCAGTTCATCAGTTCAGACAACTATTAGATGGATAACGTGCAGGTGGTGAATATCCATGAAAAGTTTGTTCAAAGCAGCCTGATCCACATCAGTTGGGAATACTGGGTGAAATGGGGCATCTCATTGGAATCACAGACTCACAGAATGGTTTGGGTTGGAAGGGACCTTAAAGATCATCTAGTTCCAACTCCCCTGCCATGGGCAAGGACACCCTCACTACACCAAGTTCTTCAAAGCCCCATCCAACCTGCCCTTCAACACTACCTGGGATAGGGCTTCCACACATTAGTGATGAGCTGCTGCAAGTTTCATCTTCCACAGTACTTTACCTTACATAGCACTTTTGCTTTCGACCTTGTGGAAATTACAGTGTGATTTCTCATTATTTATCCTTCCAAAGCAATTTCTGTAGGGGTCTTCAGTGTTAAAAAAAAATTAAAAAAAAAAATTAAAAAAAAAAAAGAAAAATCAGTCATTTATTGTAATACAGTCCAGAACACAAAAATTGCTCGAATTCAGTTCCATCTGTGAATTTTACCTCTACTTGTTTGTCAGTTACAGGGTCCTCCTCCTCATCTTATCTCTAGTTTCTCAGCTTGCAGCAGTTTTTCAGCAATTTGCAAAGTAACCGAAGTCCTTCAAAGGTGTAGGTTCTTTTAAAAAGGCCTTTATCTGGGGTGCTGCTGAGAGGTGTGGGGAAGAGGGGGCTGTTGTTTTCCACCCTCCCCACAAGAGGTCACTGGTAGAGCAGAAAGTGGCAGTAGCCTTACAGCATGCTGGCTGCCTCCACTTTCCGCAGCCCGCCTCTTGCTCAGGCGTTGCAGTGTCTCATCTCGGTGCCTTGCCTGCAGGCAGACAGAAGGCTGCCCGGAGAGGAATTTTCAGGTCAGGGGCAAAGCCGTACATCGACAAATTTAGGTCCAGCGGCATAACAATACGCGGAGGGAACTTCCATGGGGTCCTTTCCCAGCATGTAGTGTAATAATCTAACCTGTAGCCCACCTTCAGCCTGCTCTGGGGGGTCTTGTGGAAAAGTAGACCATTGGCAGCATCTGCTTATGGTCCTGATGAGTTACTTGCGTGGTTGTGTGTGTACATGTGCACTTAAGAGAGATGTGGTTAAGGACCAATAAGGGCTGAAGAGTTGCATGTACATGTGCATGTGCACACACACAGGTATATACACATAATGCATACATACATGTAACACACAGATTGCAAGTACAGATTACCATGGATGTGCATATAAATATGTACAGATTACCATGGATGTGCATATAAATATGTACATGCACACACAGAGGAACATACATGTAACATACATACACATAACATATGATCCGTATGCATTATCTGTATATACAGTTTACATATTACATGTATGTATATGTTAATGTGTATATACACCTGCATGTGTGCACATGTACATACATATTTATGTATACACGCCCCAACCAACCTTGGGCAGTCTGAGGTAAGGTATAAGCATCTCCCTGGGGCTGAGAGCAACTCCCTGGGGCGTCACTTGTCACTTTTGGTGCTCGGCTGTCCTGAAAAAGTGACATTCCTGCTCAGTGTCATTAGCTTGGTTCATATGCTGCCTTGAGACACCAGCCTACCGTGGCTGATGTGAAGAGAAATTGTAAGAAGAAAATCATGAAGGGTTATTCTAATTGTAATGCTCCTACTCCTGTAAATTAACACTCTTCTGTATTTCAAGTCCATGGGGGACATACTGCTCTACTCTATCCTTTATTGGGATGGTAACGGCTTGGGTAATTTTTCAGTATGAAAGGAGGAGATGGCAAAGGAAGAAAGTTTAACCCACTTTGTTTTCTGAGATCCCCATGCAAGTAGGACTGGAGGATGCTTGCATTTTAGGAACAGCTTGAGTGGGAAGGAATAGTATCTGCATCTAAGGGTGGAGAGAAGGATTTGGACCTTATGTTTCTTCAAAAACTCTATAAGCCCTGTGGCTTATAGGACTCTATAAGTCCTAAGCCTTTAGGACTCTGTTTTGGACTTAGTGTTAATTATGTGTATATTTGTGTTGAAAACATAACTCTTAAATACACACTCTGTAGAGTTTTGCTCCAACTTGCAATAGGTCACTTGCATAGAATTAAGACTTCCTGTCTGTCCGCTGCTTTATTCCTACCTCTTAATTTTTCTTTCTGTTTTCCCTTGGAAAGCCTTAAAACTTTATTAAGTTGCATAGAGGGCAGGTGGTTAACAACTGAGAAGAGCATTCACGCTGGCAGTAATTTTTCTCCCTCTCCCTGCTGTTTCCTCTTTCGCCCAGCCCAAAGTGATACACACGGATACGTGTTATATGAAATGAGGAGATCAGAGAACTGCTGTATTTAAAGTAAATCAAAGTGTTGTAAGAACTCATGAGTAATTCACAATACTGCAGTCAGAATGACTGTGTACCACTATGGCTGCATTCTGTCCTTTTAATAACTAGTTGTAGGTTGGGACTCACTCACCCTTGTCCTGGTTTCAGCTGGGATAGAGTTAATTTCTATCAGCGGATGGAATGCTGTGTTTGGGAGTTAGGATGAGAGCAGTGCTGACAGCACCCTGATGGTTTTAGTTGTTACCAAGCAGTCAGGGACTTTTCAGTTGTTCATATTTCCCTGCTAGTGAGAAGGTGGGGGGCACCCAAGAAGCTGGGAGGGGACACAGCCAGGACAGGTGACCCAAACTGGCCAAAGAGGGTATTCCATGCCAATGATGCTCAGCATAAAGGGAGGCTGGTGGGGGAAGGAACACTTAGCTCCAGTGCAGATCTTGTATATAAATCAGCAACACAAATCACAGCTGATCTACTTCCAGGATTTTGAAGAGTGATTTAATGTTAATGGACAAAGGTTGTTTGATTGTAGTTTGGTGGTTATATTTTGGGGTGTTTTTTGGGGGGGAATGGGAGTTCCTTAGGAGTTACCTTTCCTGAAACCTATGGGTTCAGATCAATTCAGAACCAATAGGAATGTAAAGAGTGATTCACAACATCCCTTGGCTAGTGCAGGATTTTTTCCTTGGTGTGGAGCATCTTTTTTTTTTTGCTCCAGTTCCAATGCACTGTCTCTTCCTTATGCTGGAAAGTGACTGGTGTCCCTAGAAGCCTGCTCTGGACAGTGACCAGTTTCTACCATGGGTTGTATGCATCTTTTTCTCAGTATTTGGTTTGCTTGGCAAGGTTTTGGTAACAGGAGGGCTGCAGGGATGGCTTCTGTGAGAAGTTTCTAGAAGCTTCCCAATGTCTGACAGAACCAATACCATTTGGCTTCACGAAGGACCCACTTCTGGAGAAAGCTGAGCCCATTGGTGCCAGTGGTATTGCTTCTGGGATAACATCAATAAGAAGGGGAAAAAGTTGTTGTACAACAATTGCAGCCGGAGAGAGGAGGGAGAAGATGTGAGGGAAACAACTCTGCAAATGCCAAGGTCAGTTAAAAAGGAGGAGGAGGAGGTGCTCTAGGTGTCAGAGCAGAGATTCCCCTGCTATCCATGGAGAAGACCATGGTGAAGCAGCTGTCACTCTGCAGTTCATGATGATGCAAGTTTCCATTTGCAGTGTGTGGAGGACCCCATGCTGGAGCAGATCAATGCCCAAAGGAGGCTGTGACCCTGTGGGAATCCCGTGCTGGACCAGACTCCTGGCAGGACCTGTGGCCATGTGGAGAAAGGAGCCCATGCCAGAGCAGGTTTGCTGGCAGGATTTGTGACCCTATAGAGGAACCACCATGGAGCAGTCTGTTCCTGAAAGTCTGCACCCCATGGAAGCCACACTGGAGCAGTTAGTGGAGAACTGAAGCCCCAGTAGAAAAGGCTTACACTGGAGAAGTTCATGGAGGACTGTCTCCTGTGAGAAGGACCCCACGTTGGAGCAGGGGAAGAGTGTGAGGAGACCTCCCCCTGAGGAGGAAGGAGCAGCAGAGACAACACACGATAAACTGATGGAAATCCCCATTCCTCACCTCCCTGTGCTGCTCAGGGGGAGGTGGGAAAGTATTTGGGAATGAAGTTGAGCCTGGGAAGAAAGGAGGGGTGGGGGCAAGGTGCTTTAAGATCTGGTTGTACTCATTACCTGACTCTGGAGTCATGGGGTGTGCAGTGCTGTGTAATGAATTAGAGAGTTTTCTTGCCTTTATTCCATGTTGAGTCTGTTGTGCCCATGACACTGATTAGGGGATGATCTCTCCCTGTGCTTATCTCCACTCCTGAGCCTCTCAATATATATTTTCTCCCCTGTCCAGCTGAAAAGTGGAGTGATAGAGAGGAAGACCTGGAAATCAAGAAATGTACAGATTATACTCCTGTTGAAATTGTATGGAAATCCAGGAAAAATAAAAATAAAGGACCTCTGTAAAGAAATGGGTCTGGAAAGATAGCAGCAGAATGAGTATCAACCTGTGAAAGAAAAAAACTCAGGTAGCAAGAACACAGCAAACTTTACTGTGAAGTCCAGCAAACAGGAAATGAGCAATCACCATCAAATTAACTACAGAATGAAATTGCAAGAAGAAAAAGTAGGGCAGTTCAGGATTCACATGCCACCATACACAGCAAATTTGTTGGCTGTAAACTCTGCTCAAACCACAGGTGAAGTATTATGCTATTATTGCACAGCTCATTTTAGAGGCAAATAAAAAAGACAAAGACAGTTGGAGGGAACAAAGATCACATTGTAAATGTGATGGTTTGATCCTGAGTGGAGACATCATTCTGCGATTAGTGTCACAGGCAAAACAGACACAAAAGGGAATAAAGGGAAGAAAACTCTCTAATTTATTACATTACACACACACACAGAGTGAAACCAGAGTTGGATAATGAGAAGTGCAACCAGAAGTGCCACCTGCTCCAGCGTGGGCCTCTCCATGGGCTGCAGGTGGGGTCTCGGCCTTTTCCATGGGCTGTGGGGGGACACCCGCTCCCCCATGGGTTTCTCCACACCTGGGGCAGGTCCTCACCCCCTTCACTGCCCTTGGTGTCTGCACAGCTCCTTACATCTTCTCACTCCCTTCTCTGGGGGCAAAATACAGCTACTTGCGGGTTTTTTTCTCCTAAATGTGATTCCCAGAGGCGCTGTGACCATCGCTGATGGGCTGGGCCCTGGTCAGCAACAGCTCCGGCCTTGAGCCGGCTGGTTTTTTCTCTGTTGGGCCTGCAGAGAGCTTCTGGCTGCTTCTTGCAGCAGCCACCCCTGCAGCCCCCCCTGAGTTCTCCACCAGAACCCAGCCACACAAAACTACAACAGAAATATTTCTGTCTTGTCTTTGTAAGTGTGCATGAAAACAGTGAACACCTGCCTGTCCATGGGACGGGGGGAATGGATTCCTTGTCTTGCTTTGCTTGTGTGTGTGGCTTTCACTTTACCTGTTAAACCGTGTTTATCTCAACCCATGAGAGTTCTCACTTTCACTCTTCCAGTTCTCTCCCCCATCCCAACACCAGAGAGGTGGGGTAATGGGGTGAGGATGTGGTGGAGTGAGCGAATGAGCAAGGAGCTCAGTGGTACCTAGCTGTCAGCTGGAGTTAAATCCTAACATGTGGCCATGTGTGACTGCAGGAAGGTTGAGAGCATGTTCATTTGCCACCAGAGAAAGGAGTAAGATGTAAGAAACTCTGCAAACACCTAGGTCAGTGAAGAAGCAGAGTGGCAAGGGGGGGAGAAGGCCCCCTTAGGTGCCACAGAGAAAGATGCCCCTGCATCTGGTGGAGAAGACAATGGTGGAGCAGATATCTCCCTGCAGCTCATGGAAAAGGCCAAGACCCCACGCTGGAGCAGGTGGAGATATGCAGAAGAGGCTGTGACACATGTTGGAGCAAGTTTCTGCCAGCACTTGCAGCTTGTGGACAGACAGAAACACAGATATGAGAGAGAGAGGCCCCGGCCGGAGCAGGTTTGCTGGAGGGACTTGTGACTGTGTGGGGAGCTGGCTGGGGCAGTCTGTGACTGAGAGACATTCTATGATTTCTGACTGCACCACATAGCAGTGACCCACACTGGGGCAGTTGGTGAAGAGCTGAAGCCCTGTGGGAAAGGACTCAGGTTGGAGAAATTGGTGGAGGACTGTCCCCGGTGAGTGGGACCCCACACTGAAGCAGGGGAAGAGTGCGAGGAATGCCTCTCCAGCCAAAAAGGAAAACAACTCGTGAGGAACTGACTGAAGCCCCCATTCCCTGCCCCTCTCCATGCCACAATTGAGGTGAAGAAAAAAGAGAAATCCTGACTAAAGTGAAGTCTGCTAAGAAGGGAGGGGGGGGGGGGGAGGGGAGGTGCTTTAAAATCTTGTTTTACTTCTCATTATCCAACTGGTTTTACTGGGTGTGCAGTGCAGTGTAATAAATCAGAGTTTTCTTTCCTTTATTCTGTGCTGTCTGTTGTACCCATGTTGTTGATTACAGGATGATCTCTCCCTGTCCTTATCTCAGCTCCTAAGCCTCTCAATATATGTTTTCTCCCCTGTTCAACTGAAAACAGGAGTGATAGAGCAGCTTTGGTGTGCACCTGGCCTCCAGCCAGGGCCAAACCACCACACCTATGCTTGCTGGTTTTGTGGGTGCTACTTCATATTCACATGTGTGTACTAGGAGTAGGTTTTGGTAGTGGTGAGCTGCAGGAATAGCCTGTGTAGAAGTGCTTTCTGAAGTACCTTGTCACCATTGCTTCCAGCCAGCTCGAAAATGGATGGAAAATCCATTTTAAAGTATTTTCATGTTATTAGATTAGATTCACTATTCCCAAGGTGCTGATGTCTGACAGTACTGTCTCTGTATGTACCTGTGCTCTGTGGTACAATAGGCTTTCTGACGTTTACTCAGCAGCCCTGCATTTCCTACAGCATCACCACAGGTGCTTGCTCAGTTCACGTGACTCATTACACAAGCCAATGAGGACTGCATGCTTTCTCTGGCATTGGTATCTAGTACAGATACATATAAGCACTGGTAAGTTCTAGCTTATCATCATCAGTTCTGTGACTCATTAGATTTTGTTAATGACTTAGTCTGGGCAGTCTTAGCTCTCAGTTTAGTAGAGGAAATTTGAAAGTGCATTTGGAGAGAAGACTCACTGGGCAGACCCAGAGTCACGGACAAACTCCAAACTCCAAATTCCATAAATGCACTGGTAAGCTCTATCTTATCATCATCAGTTCTATGATTTATTCGGCTTTGTTAATGGCTTAGACTGAGCAGTGTTAGCTCTCAGTCTAGTAGAGGAAATTTGAAAGTGCATTTTGAGAGAAGACTCACTGCACAGACTCAGAGTCACAGACAAACTCCAACCAGTTGCAGAGCACTGAGTTTCCTTAAGCTTACAATGGCACCCTGGAAGAGACCACATAAAGTTGCACTCTTAATCTTGAATGGAGTTTTTGTATGTTTTCTGGTGCATTTACTGCAAGGTCAAAGAAAGGGAAGACTTGATTCCTTGGAAGTTAATCCTCGATCTCTAAACCAGGAAGGTAACATCTTTCAGAGACTGGACCGTTTGGACTGGGACATTCATAACCTCTGTAAGTAAATTGCTGTGCTGCTTAACTTTTTGAGCATTAGGTATCTAAATTTCCTGAAAAACAGAATAATAAATGGTGACAATAATGTTTGTTTGGGTTTCCCTGGACACTTCTGACTCTTTTTTTAATTCATGTTATCGCAAAAAAAGATGTGGATGTGATAGCTTCTCTACTTACACACAAAACAATAAAGTCATTCACAGTCATGGTGGGCTTTTTCAGATTAGACCCTGAACTCTTTTAGAAATGTTAGGTGATTTTAAGGTGCTTGTACAGGAATACTTGTCTCAAGCAGCTGTTACTCTTGTCATTATTTTGTTTGCCATGAGAAGCTGTTATTGAGAGAAACTAGAAATGCCCCATTTCCCCAGCCTTTGCTGTGTGACTGAGCAACAAGGGGAACTGTGACTAGTCTTTTTACTTCATGTACCTTGAGCATAAATGCTATGAGGAAAAGACACTGATGAACTCTGCATAATCTGCTTTATTGGACTGTGTTCTCAAACAGCATTGGCTAAAATCTGCTGACAGGACTGTTTCTACCTCATCTGACGACAGTGAAAGGCCACCACTGACCCAGCTGATGTGCTTGTATATAAAAAAAATTAATTTAGAAAGGGCTTTTTCTTTCTCACATTCAACATTTGTGAACGTTGACTTTGTTTTCAAATATTTGTTGTAGGGTGAATTGTTGGGAAGTGGGCAAAATAGAGCCATTTGAATAGGGACTAAAGAATCCACCTCTTTATTTCCTTTGGACCTCTTGATTTCCCACTTTTTTATGTTGCTTGAATGTCATCACTTTGTGGCAGTGGTAGGAGGGCTGAAGCAGCCAGAACCGTGCTGGCTTTGGCTGTCATATTATCCACTTCTCCTCACATTAGAAATAGATGTGTGTTAGGTGGAGCAGAAGAAAAAACTTGTGATGTCTTAGTTATCTTAAGCCTGAATCTAGCTGTTTGAAATACCACTTGGGGCACCGTTGATAAGGAATTTTCTCTGTACAGCTTTCTCATGTTTAGTATCCCTTATTCCATAAAGTCACTGTTATTACTACCAGTGTCTTCACTGGCACCTGTTCTCATGGACATCGATAGTTGTACATGTTTTTTGTCAGTTGTTTTTGTGCCATTTCAAAGAAAGTTGAAATCTTCACTTCAACACATAGTCAAAGAATGATATAATATTTGAGGTTGGAATGCACCTCTGGAGATGGTCTATTCTAATTTCCCTGCTTAAAGTTTATTAGCTAGAGCTGGTTGCCCAAGGCATTGCCCAGTTGGGTTTTCAGTATCTCTAAGCGTGGAGATTTCACAACCTATCTGGTCGACCTGTTCCAGTTTTCAGTCACTCCAGCAGTTTAGGGAGAAAAAAAAAAAGAAAAAAGTTTAAATGGAATTTCCTGTATTTCAGGTTATGCCCATTGCCTCTTGTCCTTTCACTGGACCCCAAGAGAAGACTCTTCCTCCATCTTTTTTAGACCCTCTCATAAGATTTATATGCATCAATAAATCCCCCTACCTGCCCCCAAGCCTTCTCAGGCTCTCTCAGCCTCTCCTGGTGTGACAGATGCTCCAGTTTCATAATCATCTTAGTGGCTCTTTGTAGGATTTTCTTCAATATGTCCACATCTGTCTTGTACTGGGGAGCCCATAACTGGACACAGTGCTCCAGATGTGACTTCGACTGTGCTGAGCAGAGGGGGAAGGATCACCTCCCTCCACCTTCTGACGATTCTGTTCCTAATGCAGAGCAGGGTACTGTTGGCCACCTTTGTCACAAGGGCACACCATTGGCTCATGTTCAACTTGATGTCCCCTGGGACCTCCAGGTCCTTTTTTTCAATTGGGGTTATTCCTCCAGAGGTGCAGGACTTTGCACCTGCCTATGCTGAACTTCATGAGGTTCCTGTTGGCCTGTCTCCCCAGTCCTTCAGGTCCCTTGGAATGGCAGCAGGACCCTGGTGTATCAACCACTCTTCACCGATTGGTATTATACACAGACTACCCTGTTTTCAAGGGCAGTTAACAATTGTATTAAAACAGCATTAAAATCAATATTAACCCCTAATTTCATTAATGAGTGGTTTCCAACTGGGTTTTGTGTCACTGATTACAACTTTCTGATGCTGGCAGTTCAGTCCCCCTTGCTATCCACTTACCTAATGTGTACTTCATCAGCTTGTGCATGAGAGGCAGGATCAGAAGCCTTACCTGAGTTCAAACCACATCCACACCACTCCACTCATTCACCAAGACATTAATTAAATTGTAGAAAACTTAAACTCACTCAGGTTTACTGTGGGTTTTTTGTATGGCGTATTCCAATATTGTAAAGTTAACAAGACCTTGAGAAATCAGGATTCGCCCTGTTCAAAGCTTTCTCATAGAGCAGAAGTCAAAACTGACAATAAGATTTCCAGAAGATGTGGCAAAGGGCTCATACATTGTTTTTACCTTCCAGAGCAGGATGTCCTAAACCACCTCACTCAGGCTATCTGTACCTTTTCTTTTTTGCACAATATTGCAAACCTAGAGAAACGTTGAGAGATTAAGACTCACCCTGTTCAAATCTTTCTAAGCAGAAGTTAATAAACTTGTTAAAGGAAATAGCAAAGGGCTCATTTACTACATTTACCGTCAAGGTCAGTATGGTATCAGCAGCCTGACTTAAATGTGAATACAGTTATAGATCTTCTAATACATTTATACAACTCAAGGATAACATATTGGAAATTATTTGGGCCCAATTTAACAGTTTATGTGTTGCCTCTGCCCCCAGATTTCTGCACTGGTGCCAGTGCAGTGTCCCTTCTTCTGTGCTCATAAAATTGAGAGCACAAGCTGATGCAGGGTACTGTGAAATGTGATGTTTAAAAAACGTTCTTGTGTGCAAGGCAGGGTCTGATGCTACTCTGATGTGAATATCAGTTTAGCTGCCACTTCACAGGTCTCTTAACCTACAGTGTTGTAAGGAGAATTCTCTCAGTTATGATGATGGAGAGTGCTCACAATTGCTGTTATAATCAATCCTCTCTTATTTTCAATCAGCAAAATCAGTAGAAGCATTCCATGAATATCTAAAACATATAGAACATGACCTGAAGCTGCAAGAGAATTCCAAGACTGGAGTACACAAAGCTGATAATACAAAGGAGGAAAACAACATTGAACACCGTTTGCTGTACCCAGACTCAGCTTTGTTCAAACGCTGGGGTGCAGATTTAAAAGAAGCAGAGCAAACTCTTGCACAGAATTTGTTCTTAAAATATGGGTATAATGTTTATCTCAGCGATCATCTACCTCTTGACCGACCTATCAGAGACACTAGATCTCCCAGGTACAGTATAAGCCCTCTATATGTTCACAAGGACATCTGAAATTAAATGGAAAGGGATCTGTATTGTTTCAGGCTAAATTAAAATAATCTACTAACAGATCTCAATTTGTGCTCTGTTTCTTTAGTGTTTTCTTTTTCTACCCCTTTCCTCCAAATCTTGGTCAAACTTCTAATGCTCCCAAGACTGTGAAGTCACAGTGTATAGAAGACACTTAGAAAAAAGAATTTAATGTTAAACATTATAATTAGTATATAACTTGTAACTGTCAGTAAAAAAGGGACAAAACCAACCATAATGTTCAGAAGATATGAGACCTTCTGGTCTGTTTGTATTCTATTTAAGCCCCGAAGGCAGGACATCTAAAGCATGATTTCTCTTATGCTGTCTTATGTAGGCATTTTATATTCAAAGTAGTGTTTTTTTAACACACACCCCACCCACCGAAGACCCCCACCTTTGGAAAGCCTCCAAAATATGAACAATGAAGAAATAAACCCCTACATTGTAAAATTCTGCCCTTTTAAACAAAATACTTGTTTTTCTTAGCTATGTTGCAGACTCCAAGTGGGGAATACCTATATTACTCATTAAAAGATGATTAGAAATCAAAGAGGAGAGGTGGCTGGAACTAATTATTGTCCAGTAAGTCCCATGAAGGGTGAGGTTAAGATTCAGCACTTGAGCTGAATCCCTGGCACTCAGTATTGTAGTCATAGCCATAATGGGCTAGTGACCTCGTGAGTTTGCTTGTAGCCTTATTTTCTCTCTCTGTTCCTCTCTCAAGTTATCAAAGAATTTCAGGATCAATTACATGAAAAATACAGTGGGGAAAATATCTAAAGCGTTAAGATGTAGGTACACAATCAGCTTCAGAAGAGGAAGCTTAAGGGATTTTCCAGGGTTTGGTTCTTGAAGTCAATAGATAGTATTTTTTTCAGCAGACCAGTGGTACTATGGGTTCCAGCACAAGTAATCACTAAAAGCCTCATAAGGAACAAGTGGCTGTTATAAAAGCTAAAGCATTTCCCCCCCGCCCCCCGTATAGTGTGTCACCAGTATACTGCAAGCCTGTACCTTTGTACCTGGGGTCACTTGTACTAAATCTGATGGAAAGTTTCTGAAAGGAAGCAGAGGACAGAGTTTGCACCTGGGTGTGTTTTAACAAAGTGGCACATGGGGAAAGGTGGTTTATCTTGCCGGTGATCCTCTGGGAGGTGGAAAGAACAGGTTGGGCAATACATTCTTCTACTTGGCATCATAAACAAACACACGTGCATCATAAAGAAATACAAATACATCATAAAGCTGTGTTTGCAGGGACTGCCTTTTGCAGATAGCATTCATCCAGGCTCCTGCACTAGCGGAAATAATAAAAATGTGTTTCATTCATGAACCATTGCCCCTGCAGAGGTCTGCTTGGAGTCTGATTACTGCTTTCATGTGTGTGTTTCTATGGGAGGAAATGACAGCCTGAGAATCCAGCTATGCTCTGTTGTCCGCTCTAGAGGGAGTTGGTGTAACATCATGAAGAAGACCCAGGCCTTACCCAGTAATTGGGATGTTAATTAGCAGACCTGACAAATGTCCCAAATATATAATTTTAAAGAAACAAAAATTGATGTAATCTTTTGATGGTAAGCAGGAAATTCAGAGTTACTCAAATAGCACAAAATAAGCTTGTTTCAGTAATGGAATCAATTTATTCTTGGGGTAGCATGGAGTCCCACAGGGTCTGGTTTACTCTGTAATGATTTTTGAAGCTCTTTCAAGAATGTCCTAAAGACACCCCTTGTCCAAAGGGATCCTTCTCCCACATCAGTTTACAGGTAGACCTACCTTGTTGTTCTTCCTTAGACATACACAGGGTTTGTTATCTAATCTGCTAATTCTGCTGCCAAGTTTGGCCCCTGTCATCTCCTCCAGTAAAAAGACAAACTTCAACTCATGTGTCTGCTGCCTTGTAAGAGAATCACCCCTGAGTTAACTGCATTCTTTAGTTTCAATGTTTTATAACCATTTTGGATTGAGAAGAAACAGTGCTTGTTCTTTTTGTCTTTTCCCCCAAAGAGTTATAGACATGCATAACAATACTCAAATGAATAATCCCACTTGGATTTGGAAATTCGGGGGTTTTCACTCTTATGCTGATCTTTACTATATGATTTAACCCCACCATCTCAATTCTGCCTTCTTGCATCTGCCTTGCTGTCTGACTTTCTTCAGAGACTGTGCTAAAGTTTTGTTTCTCTGTTACAGCTGTATAATGAAAACATACCCGAAAGACCTTCCAACACTCAGTGTTGTGCTCATATTTGTAAATGAAGCACTATCAATCATCTTACGGGCGATTACTAGTGTAATTAACAGAACACCACCTCATTTATTGAAAGAAATTATCCTGATAGACGATTACAGTTCAAATGGTAAGTGACCCAGGGAAGCCAGGAGTCTTGCTAATTTATGCCACTGTTGTGTTAAATGAATGTTCATGGCCTTCTGGGTGCACACAGAGTAGACTGCTCAAAATTAAAAGTAAATTGAGTACACAAGGAAAAAAAATACACCTTAATATCCTGGAAAAGGGCAGCTAATAAGGATCAGGATGTTTACTCTAGAAGTATTGAAAAACTTAAAAATTGAAGTCAGAGAATATTTATTATCAATGGCTCATCAGGCAAAGTACCAAATCAAGAGTGTTCTTGATAAACTATCTTTTTAAGCATCTCTAAGACTCCTCGAAGAGTCTTGGGTTGTAGAAAATACCCCTCAGGGAAGCAGGGGGTGTGTTGCTTTTCTTGGAATTGAGCTGAATGAAGCATTGTATCCTCATTTGTACAAACATCAGGGCTCTGATCACCTGATCATAAGGGTGCAGTCCCCTCCCCACCCCTGCTCTCACCTGATGGGACATGTTTGATTTCTCATTTTTCTAATGCTTTGCAGATTCTAGAAAAACATGTCAATGTGGGTAGAGAAAGAATTTAAGCTAATTTCCAAAACAATACTTAGAGGCCCCAACCTTCTATTCCTTGTCTCTGACAGTATTTTTTAACTTTGGTGAGGGAGTTGGCATGCCTACAGCTCTTACAGGAACATTTCACATTTCCTAGGCTTATTTCTTTTTTATTTTTCTTTCCACATGGTAGAAGATGCACAAAGAAATTACTGCACTAAGACAACTGATTGGTTGCTCTTATGGCACACATCTAAAGCTTCTACATACTGATGTATTTGTGACCACTTTAGAAAGCATACAGTAGCACTATATGTAAATAAAATTTAGGTACTTAACTGAACTCCTGTAATGGAAGGTGGCTGTAAAAATAAGCCTCTTGAATTCAAGAGTAGCCAAAAAATTCTACCTGTTCTGTTGCAAATAAAAACTCAGTATTTAGTTTGGAACTGGAAGAAGCTAGAAAGCCATTACCTACATTAGCTTTTCCATTTCTTAATATTGAATAACTCGTTTGGGTTTGTTTTTTCTTTTTTTTTAAATTAATAATGAAAATGTGGGGGCTGGTTTTAGATGATCTGAAAGGACCTTTGGAAAAACACATAAAAAATTACAATGCAAAATACCCTGGGCTGCTGAAGATCATCAGACATCAGAAAAGAGAAGGCCTAACACAAGCCCGGATTTCTGGCTGGGAGGCATCAACCGCAGATGTTGTTGCAATTTTGGATGCACATATTGAAGTGAACATGGCATGGTAAGACTACAAAGACTTGGGGAGAGGGAGGTGAACATGAGTATAACTATGTAGCTGGGTCAGACATCCTGTATACAGTTCTCCTTTCTGTCCTTCCACATGTTAATTAGCAGCCACCAAGTAATTTCTGAGAGGAAATGGGATACAGTTGTTTGGAATGAACAGCAAAGCAGACAGGTAATAAACTGTTTAGGAGCTCTTTGGCAGTACATTAGACAGCTGTAATACCCAATGGCTTTAAATTGGTTTGATTCTTATTCCAGCTTTAGCTAATATTTATTTACTGTTGCCTGTTAGCTTAACAGTGCATTGTAATTCTGTAGGATTCTTTTTGTAAACAGAGTCAAAGCAAATGATGGATATTTACATTCTGTTGGGTATTGATGTCAACAGCACTGTTTTCTCTGAAGTCTCTGTTCTCTCCTTTCTGGTCTGTTGAATTTACTAGCTGACTATTTTGCATGTTGTCTCATTTTCTGGGAACAAGGATCTTCTCCCAGACTTTCCCAAGCCAAAATTTCTCTGTGTGGTACAGATCTCTTTGTCTCTTGATAATACACTGACACTCTCTAGCTGTTACAGTCTTCAAGGTAATACAGAAGCGCTTTAGTAATGGCTTCCAGAACTCATTGGGATAGGCGGGACTGTAAGGAGTACCTAAGGAGGGATAACATCAGTTCTTCCAGGCCTAACAATAGTTGGGGTCCAGCAAAAAGACTCCGTTTGTTAGAGTCCAATACACTCCGACCAAGTTCTTTTAGATATTTCACCTGAGGAGGGTTTAATGTTTTAATACTAAATGTTCTTATTTGAAGATACACAGAATTTTGGTTCAGAAAGCTGCTGCGGCAATATACTGAAATCACAGCACAAGCACGATATAGCAAATGAATCACAGGACAAACAGGATTCACATTACCACTCTCTATATGCTCACTGTCAGTTGCTGGGCAGGAATACAAGGGCTGAAGACAACTCAAGCATGTTACCCTCTTCAAAGTTCATTTTGATGGGTGTTCAGGTTTTTGTACACCATGTTGGGCTAAGCCACATAAATACTTCTATGTTTTTCTGGCTGGCTCAGGAAGATAATACTTTCTATTGATTATTTCAGGAAGGTCATGTAGGTAACCAGTTGACCCACTCAACTGACCCAGCCATTTGGCCACTCTCCAGTCACCTTGGTGTGGGATTAAGTTTGGTTTTCTAAAATAGCTATAGTCACTCCCTACATTCCTCTCTGAGCTTTATGAGCATGTCATCCTCACCTGTCTTCTCTGAGGCTTCTTCTGCCATAGGGGCTTGACTGATTGGTCACACCCTTTTCCTTATACAGAAGCCGTGCCATTAAGGCACATAGGAAAGACAGTGAATGATCAGCCTCAAGGGCTTCTCATCATCTCCTTTCCTTCCTTCTTCCTTCCTCCTTCTCTCTTTATGCATATGATGAAGACAGTCTAGGAACTGCATGAATCAGAGCCAGTTAGCAATAAACACAACAAGCTAAGCATGGAGCTTACACTTCGTACAGTAGTGAGTCAAGAGCAGAACGTGTTTATCAGAAGGGAGATTCGAGCCATGGCGCTAACAATCTGGGTTACTAACACTCCAGGACTAAACTCTTCGCAGAGGCCAACAACTTTAACTAGCTAACTCAGTTTTAGAAACAAGAAGTAGAGTTTAGTGCTGTTCAATAGACTTCCACATTTTCAAGCTGTTAATGTGTTAATTTTGGCAGGGCTGAACCTATTCTGTCACGAATAAAAGAAGATCGCACTGTTATAGTGTCACCGGTGTTTGACAACATTCGTTTTGATGACTTTAAGCTTCTTCAGTATTCAGTGGCTGCAGATGGATTTGACTGGGCACTGTGGTGCCTTTATGAACCTTTACCAGCTGAATGGTATGCTCTTAAAGATGAAACTGCTCCAGTAAAGTAAGTATGAATAGCATTTGAGAGCGAGCTAAGATCTATGACATCCAGGGTAGAGTTAGCAGAGGGAAGAAGATGTTTCGTAGGTGGTGGGATAGACACCTACAAAGCACATTATATCAAGATAGTTGGTTAGGAAGTGTGGGTTCTTTAGCAGCTGTGAAAGTCTCAGTGTATCAGTTGCAGGGCTGTATTACAGAATCTGCCCTGGGCTGATCCTGCTGTCAGATTGTCAGGCAATTCCCCAGTCATTGATTTTTTTGTCTTATGTTCCTTAGCTAGGAGTGTGATAGCAATATTTATTGACTGTGCAAGATGAACTTTAGCCCCTCTCCATGTTTGCCCAAGAATACAGAGTGAATGTTGCAACTTTGCTGGACAATTGCATATCTGAACTGTGAGAACTCACATGGAGTCAAGTTGTGCAATTCTTTCTTTGGACTTGTTGGAGTGACATGTGGTTACAGTGATCTTGGGCAGCCTTTTTCAACTCTCATCACTGTGTATCACACAAAAGCAAGAAAAAGACATGAACACAGTATACACAGCTGTTGTACCTAACGTGACACCCCTAACCCTGCTGGGCCTTGGATATCCTCTTCTGGTCCTGTTAACCTTACTTAACTGTTCAGATTAGTTTATGTATTAAAGACAAGATGATTGCTGGTACTATGATACCAGCAGCCATCTCATGTTAAATATATAAACCCATTTGTTTCCTTGTTCTACAAGGATGTCAGATGTTGTTGACTGTCCTTTAGCTATTAACAGCCATCTACCAAACAATATTAAAACTCCCAACCTAACAAGAGATAAGATATAGCCATCAGATTTTTCTAGTCCTATCATGTTTTATTTAGTTTATGTGGCAAAGTTTTAGTAGTGGGGGTGCTGCTGGATTGGCTTCTGTGAGAAGCTGCCACCATATTCAATACAGCCTGTTCCAGTTGGCTCCAGAACTGACACAGTACTGGCCAAAGATAAGCCAATCAGCAGCACTTGTGGTGTCTCTGCAATAACATATTTAGAATAGGGTAAAAGATGCTGCACAGCAGCTGTGAGTAAGAGGAGCAAGGAAGAAATATGAGAGCAACAGCTCTACAGACAACGAGGTCAGAGAAGGAGGGGCAGGAGATGGTCCAGGCACCAGAGCAGAGAGGTTCCTCTGCAGCCAGTGAAAAAGACCATGGTGAAGCAGGTTGCTCTCCTGCAGCATGTGGAGGGCCAGCTGACCAGATATTCACAGCATAGCCGATGGAGGATCACATTGGAGCAGATACCTACATGGCAGTTGATGGAGGACTACAACAGAGCAGATATCCACATGGCAACCCAGACAGGACCCCACAGTGGAGTAGATATCCACAGTGCAGGCCATAGAAGACCTCACACCAGGGCAGGTGGATGTGCCCTGAGGGAAGATGCAACCTGTGGAGAGCCCATGCTGGGGCAGGCTCCTGACAGGAGCTGTACCCTGAGGAGAAATGTTCAGGCAGGAGCAGGATTTCTGGCAAGAACTGCAGCCTGTGTGGGACCCACACTGGAGCAGTCTTTTACTGAAGAACTGTACCCTGTGGAAAAGGACCCATTCTGAAGCAGTTCTTGAAGAACAGCAGCCCACGGAAGAACCCGTGTTGAAGCAGCTCGTGAAGAACTGTATCTCACAGGAGCACTCCATGTTGGAGCAGTGGAAAAGTATGAGGAGGAAAGAGTGGCAGAGAAGAAGTATTGTGGACTGACTAGAAACCCATCTTTCATCCCCATGCCCTGCTTGGGGCAGAAGGAGGAGGTAGAAAAGTCAGAAGTAAAGTTGAACCAGGAAGGAAGAGGGCATGAAGAAGATGGTTTAATTTTGGGATTATTTCTCTCACCATCCTCATTTGTTTTTAACTGGCAATAAATCTAATTAGTATTCTCCACGTTGAGCCTGTTTTGCTGGTAATGTGAACTGGCTAACGATCTCCCTATCCTTAACTCATCTCATGAATGTTTTCATCTTATTATTTCCCCCTGGCTTGCTGAGAAGGTGGAAATGAGGGACCAAATTCATGGGAACCTGGTGGCAGCTAGCCAAGGTTAATCCACCAACTTATTTATATAAAGGGCTTCACAATTTACTTTGTATATTCTGAGGAGGAAAGTCACCATGAAAGCATTTGATGAAAACATTTGAAAATAATGCACTGTGTTTGTCAGCCGAGATGGCAGATTTCTTCTTTCGTATGAAGAATTGGAGAAAAGGTCACACACATACTTAGATAAAGAAATATTGGTGAAATTTGCATCTGCATGTGTATAGTGAGTATTAATGGTTTGGACAGGAGAATGGAAAGAAAAGAAGCTGAATATAGGTTAAAGAATATTTTGTGGGGGAGTGTTCACAGTTCTTAGACTAGAGAAAATAAAGCATGCTTCATCACAGAGAATGGGGGCATCAGAAGAGCGCCAAATCCCCTTTCAGTCCCCTTTTTCTCACCTCTAGGATGAATTAATCTACAGTGGAATTGGTCTTGCCAGACAATCATCTTTCTTTCAAAACTTCAACTGATAGTGATTCCACACTCTTCCTTGGCAACAGGCTTTAGTGTTTAAGTTTCCTTAATGTTAGGAAAAATTTCATGGTGCCCAACCTAATTCTTCCTCGCTGCAGCTTAGTTTTATTTCATTCTTCTTGGTTTAAATGTGAAAATTGTTATTTACATCTCATCTCAAAATGGATCTAATTCTTTTTAAAATGCTTTTTTGGATAACTGATTAAGTTTACCTGCTGTCTTCTGGATTCTTTAGCACTGATCCATGTGTTACTGTGAATGAAATCTGTTACTCCTTCTTCATTACAGGCTTGAACTTCCTTCAAGGAAGTTCAAGCTGTAACTTTATTTCCAGTATTGTTGCTTCTTCCTTATTTTACTTGTTTGGCTATCTAGGAGCCCAGCTGTAATGGGGATTCTTGCTGCAGACAGGAAATTTCTGGGTGAGATTGGTGTACTGGACAGTGGAATGCACATATATGGAGGAGAAAATGTGGAACTTGGCATGAGGGTAAGCCTGGGTTTTTTTCATCTTCTTCTGAACTACAGTGAAAATTAGTATGTGATCTTTTTGAAAGCACTCAGGCCATTGGTTATTTTCCAAAGCATGGGTTAGTACTTCAGAACAATTCTGGCTTATTTTAGATACCAAAAGGAAGTGATAGATTTCAAAAAGTGCTTAAGGCTCATCAGAAGGCTCTTATTGATACTTCTTGAGGATTTTGACCCCTGTTCAGTGAAGAAACACTGAATCTCGCAAGATGTGGTTCTCTGCAGAAATTTAAGTGTTATGTCTTTTGGGTCAGCAGAAGAATAAGATAAGATCAAATTAAATAAAGTTAAGTATTAGGAAAAAAAACAACAAACCACAAAACAGAAAGAAATCTGTCTGCTCTAGAATGCAATGTGTTCTTCAGCTTTGGATCTCTTCCAGTCAAGAATGGAGGGTGTTTTTTGGTTGGTGGGTTGTTTTTTTTTAGTTGGTTGGTTGGTTTTCGGTTTGGTTTTGGTTTGGTGTTTTTTCCCTTCCTTTCCCAGAATACTTTATCTGGAGTGTCTTCAGTTATTAAGGAACATGTGAGAGCACTGAAAATTCTATTGATGGGTATTTTTTTAAAAGTAATGGTAGTTGGTGACACTCTAGAAGACCTGAGGAAAGCAACCAATCAACATAGTACTTATCTCTATGAAGAAGAGAAAAGATGGTAGGACATGAGAGTTATAAACCTGTTAGCAAGACTTAAATGTCTAGAAAAAAAAAAAAAAAGGTTTGATTATTCTCTTTCTCCATAAATATGAAGACTATGGG
Source organism: Gallinula chloropus (assembly GCF_964237585.1). Lineage (NCBI taxonomy): Eukaryota > Metazoa > Chordata > Aves > Gruiformes > Rallidae > Gallinula > Gallinula chloropus. The sequence continues at coordinate 67,546,953 of NC_140085.1, forward strand.
GCTTTGAAAGTAGTTAGTAACCAGTTTCAAAATGAACATGAGGAGGAGGTGCTTAATTCATCAACTAGAAGACCAGAGTAGGAGCAGAGCTCCCTCCAAAGAGTACTGAGGGTCTTAAAAACTAGCAGTCATTTGTGGGGAGACAGAAGAGTTATGGAAATAAAAACTACTCCGAGTTAGTAAACAAAAGTTAATAACAGGAGTATGCAGAAATTCCCCTAACCTGAAAATAATTGTGAGCTGTGAGAGGAAGCATATGTACTTGCAGTGTTCTTAACCCTCCCCAGGAATAAGTTTGCTGTTACTGCTGAGCACAGAATACTAGGCTAGATGGTCCAGTATTGGCATTTTCTCATGTTCTTACAGCTTTTTTTTTGCTTTTTTTTTTCTTTTTTAATTGCTCTGTTATATATTAATAAACACATAGAAGAGAATACAGATAATATACATTGGCCTTGACAAACTATGTCAAATAAGTCTCAATTTTTTTTTTTTTGTATAGCAGGGTAGCATGCTTTGTGCAGCAAAGAAAAACAGCAGTAATTAGGAGAAACAGTAAGAATAAGCAGCTACAGAGGTGTAGGTTGGGGAATATCCAGATAGAAAAGAACTGGGAGTAACAGACTTTGTATGAGTCAGCATGGCCATACTGATGGACAGAAAATGACGGCATTGATGATCCTTCTCATCTATTGCTGAGTTCTCTTCTTGAGTTGTGTTTTGAGTCCTGGGACCATACATGAAGAAATATGTAGAGAAATTAAATAATCTGAAGGAAAGGAATGAGACCAAATAGAATTCCTGGACTAGCAGAACTAGGGTTACATTAGGTTTTGTAATTTGTAGAAGAGATGATCAAGAGGAGCACATCAACAGCTTTTCAAACATGCTAAATCCTACATAGAACAAGGTGCCTCTATTTGAGGCACCACACTGAGTCACGTGGATGTGCTGACTTGAGTTGATACTATACTGGAGATCTTAACACATTTCCCCATTACTTGTGGTGGACGTGACAAGATGTGGTTCTCTGTGGATTTTATCTGTGAGACTGAAACGTGACATCATCGCTTCATGACTTGTGAGGCAGGTTGTGAATTAATTCAGTTCAGTTGTGTGAAAAAAACCCAACATTTTCATTGTATTCTTTATTGCCCTGCACCATTCACGGTGGCAGCAATGTGTGCCTACTTGGTAGTCATTTACGCCTGTGCTGGAGGCAAAAAACAATGAAGAATCAGTGCATTTAAAACACAAAGCTGGTCTGAAAGTTGACAGCAAAAATAGTATTGCAGTTCTCTGTTTACTTCCATCCTGAGGATTTCTTGTTTCAAATCTGCTTGGTTAGCACGCAAGCAGCCTCTCATGCTTTTCTCATGAAGAGGGTCCTGGAAATTTGAATGTGAACATGTGAAGGAAGTCTGTAGCACATAATGGAGCATTGTGTGATGATCCCTAAACTAAGACAAGAAAATCAGCGTTGTGCGGGGCTGTGTGGACTAGACAGCTTGAGTTCAGTTCTGCACAGGTGCATGCCTTTTGAAGAGCTTCCATACTTACGATGGTTCATGTATGGTTGGGTTGGGTGAATGTGTTCATTCTGGACCTTCAGTACTTTTGAAGCATTGACTGTAGCCTGCCTAGGCAGCTCTTTGAATTCCATGTAGATATTTTCCAGGAATCCACTGATTTTTTGAACCTTGAATTCTTCCTAGTGCATAACCACTTTTGCAGGACCAGTTTTGCTCTTGGTATATCCTGGGCAATGTCACAGCTCCTGAGGAATTGAGGTCCATAACCACTGCAGCATTTAGCAATGTAGCTCCTAGTGAGATCAGTTGGAGGTATGTACCAGTTTGCCTTGGTGTATCTATGCCAATTGATCTGGGAGCCTTGTCACAGGAAACAGGTGAGTGGTTTTGTTAAAAAGAAGACAGAACATGCCTTTACTTTCCTGCACCTGTGATAGGGCTACACATAGTAGAAATTAAGGGTATTGAAAATGTATTTTCATTCATTCAAGCCAGGGAATTGAGCTTTGAATGTTCAGTTTATCTGGTGAAGGAGTGGGGGAACGGAAATGGGAGCCTTTTAACAAAAAAATGCAAAGAGCTTAAATAAATAGGCAACTTCACCTCAAATTCTCTCTTCTTGACCTAGGCCTGGCAGTGTGGAGGTAAAGTAGAAGTGCTCCCCTGTTCACGAATTGCTCATTTGGAAAGAGCTCACAAGCCTTACCTGCCAGACTTGAGCATCGCAGTGAAGCGCAATGCCTTGCGGGTAGCTGAAGTGTGGATGGATGACTACAAGTCCATGGTCTACTTTGCATGGAATCTTCCAATGGAGGTGGCAATATTTCTTCATGTCTCAGATTGGAATCTGAAGTCTAAAAGTAGTCAAATAAGAGCAAGTGGTCACACTAAAAGAGGCATAGTGGGGTTGTAAGAGTCACTGTGAAGGAAAAATCCAAGAGCCATGATCATAGGCGTGTTCCTCTTGGGCTCAGACAAAAAGCTGATGTCTAGCATAAACAATATAAAAGGAAATTATTTAACGTCTAGTTTAACTATTTGAGGAAGGGTAGGGAATATTTTATATGGGTTATTAATAATTTACATGAAAGACCATGTCTCTAGTGGAACTGGGTGTCCCTGAAAAGATTTTAAATACGCAAAATTGAACTTGAAATGGAGAATTCAGTTTCTCTTAATCACATACCAAATGACTTTTATGAAGTGAGCTTTCCTCTCTGCAGCCCAAAGGTTTGGTTTTGTTTTCCTGGAAGAAGAAGGGAAAAGTTATATAGTCTTGGAAATTATAGTTTGAATCTTGATTGCTCCCATATGAGATGAGCGTCTCAGTCAGCAGCATATGAATTAAGCTAAGGTTGTTAACATGGGCTGTCTTATTTTACAGTTTGAACTAGGGTTTTTTTGTCAGTATCAAAACTATTTCCTAGCCATATCTAATTTTTATTTTCTTTATGAAGTAATAACATGTTGACACTTCTAAGCAAACATTCTGAAATTATGAAGTTTAAAAAATATGCCATTTAAAAAAATAACTTTTAAATGTATTTGTTTGTCTTATGAATAGACAATATGGAGAAATAAGTCTTTATTTTCCCTAGTTTCTCAGACCCCCTTAATGTTTTGAAATTAAATATGTTTTTTTGCAGAATCATGGAATAGACTTTGGAAATGTTACTTCCAGAAAAGAGCTAAGGAAAAAACTGAACTGTAAAGGCTTTGACTGGTACATAAAAAATGTTTATCCTAATTTAGTATATCTTCCCAACATTGTTGGCTATGGAACAGTAAGTATTGAGTCTGTTTATTTGAAATATGGAGCTCTACTGTTATGAAGAATTATTGTGAACACTATTTTGCTGTTTATGATATATTTTCCTAGAAACTTTAAACAGACTTTTACATGTCTTTCTGGACACTGAAGTTTTCTGAAGTCTTTTTCATATTAGTTGTCAGTCTAGAATTTCTAAACTGTGGTTATTGTGTATGTACTAGTGAGAGCACAACAGTAGTTTGGGAAAGTGCTTCACATGCATTTTTTACTGCATGCAAAGCTCATCCAGTGACCCACAAGAATGGATCAATATCTGATTTTTTCAGCGGAATAGTATGGATTTTTTTACTGCAAAGATTAGCAGGATAATTTGGAAGGCATGAAGACATTAACTGAGCTAACATGTAATACATAGTAAGTCAAGTCACTGTTCTCAAAGAAGAGAACTAATGATCCAGGCTGCAGTGGCTTCTTACTATAGGTAGACATTTTCTAGACCCAAGGTTGCATACCTTGCTGGAGCTGGGCAGTGGCACTCCTCTGTCTGGAGCTGCCTGGTGACCTCTGACATGGTGCTACATAGCACAATGTTGATGAGTCTTTGAAGGATGTTAGATTTAGTTTTGGTTTTTGCTGTGATAAATCATTTCTGCAAAGGTAAGATGAGATTTTTCGAAACCCATATCGTACCTTCCATTTCAGGATTCGATGCCAAGCTCTGAATAAAGTAGCCATGCTCTCAGGACAGTTTCTAAAATTAGTGGTGAGGAGCTGGAAATGGGATTGCTGTTCTTCGTGGTAAATGTCCAGTTTTATTCTGCAGATGAAAAACACATTGAAAGAAGACATCTGTATTGATCAAGGCCCAGTCCCTGGAAACACGCCGATTATGTACCCCTGTCATGCATACTCACCACAGGTAACACACACAGCTGATCAGATCTTCACGTAGGAGTTGTTGCTAACTGTTCCTTTCAAAGCTCTACGGGGCCATGAAATGGGCACTTCAAAACTGCGCTGTCTCACGGGGGATATCAACCTTTATTTCACTAAATTCTTATCTGCCACGCAGCTGGCAGCAGAGTATATTTCTGTGGAGATCTGAGCACGTTAAACTAAGGCTTTTCATTTAGCCTGGCTGAAAATTTGTGAGACCTCATGTTGACACTGATTGATCATGTTGATTAACAGAAGATCAGTAGGATGAATGGCAGAAAGATGGAGCTCTTCCTCACACCTCACTGCCTGTCCTCTCAGTAGGAGGGAAGCTAAGGGTTACCACTGAGTTACAAGCATCTTGCTTTTTTTTGTTGGAAAGAAGAAAGATGTTGTATAGGGTCAAATTCATCCTGGTTTAATTACTGAGAGGTTGGTGAATGCTGGTGCTGTACGGCTGACACATCTCAATATCAGTTTTGGAACCCTCTGCTATCACCTCCTGGTGAGGTTTTCTTTGTATCTCAGTTCACTGATGGTGGTTGTCACCTTCCCTTTCAGCACATCTTCTTTCACAGCACTGGAGAAATGTATGTAGGAGGCTTACGTGCACGACGGAATACAGTTGATAGATGCCTAACAGACCCTGGAACTGGGGACCTGCCATTTTTGGAGCAATGTCACACAGCTGTGAATAAAGGCCTGAATTTATATTGGGATTTCAAGCAGGTAGGTGGATTTCTATAGTCCCACATTTCAATAAGAATTCCCATTATAAGGAATCCTTAGACACATTCCTTGCAAAGCAGTTTGAATAGTATTGCATTGATTTCAAATTTGCAGATACCACTGCAAGAGCTAAGGTGAAGTTGGTTGAACCTTCAGGGGGGTGTGATGTTAAAAGCAAGAGGATGGTCACACAGCTGGAGCTGAGTTACAGAATTTAACCAGTTCTCACTTGTTATCTGAACCATAGCCACTTACTTGTCTGTCTGTCTGTCTTGGTGGAATCAGCTGGATGAAGCCTTAAGTTAAAAGTTTAATTCTTTTTATCTGGACCAGCTGAAAACACTCAGTTATCATAACTCAGTTAACAGTCAGGGAATGTGCAAGCCTGGGTGCCTCTGTTGATTTTTTTGATGGTCTGGGTCTACATTTGTAGTAAATTCTCTCTACTGCTCACTGTCTGTCTTCCCAGCCTCCCCATGGGACTTGTTGGTCTTAGGGAAAAAGCAGGCTGATGCCTCGTCCTCAGAACTAGCTCACCTGTTACCATCTTCTGTACCAGCATCTGAGCACAGAAATCCTTGTTGGAGATCAGGCTAGGTTCGTGCTTTCAGAACTCAGGTCACAGCTGTCAGTGAGAGCCTTCATGCCATGTTCACCTGTCTCCACCTGTGCAGGATTTATGGCAGCCAGTGCTGACATGCTTAAGATCCCAAGTGATACTTTCATATTCTGCATCAATTAATCTTACGTGTAATGTATGGGACTGAAAATACATGTGACAAGTCTTGTGGGAGAGTGTTAAGAGAAGAGAGGAGTTGAACTGGTGAAAAATGGAGTTTTCAGCACCATGCACCAGATAATACAGACATACAAGGTCTCCAGAAATTCCCCTGTCATGGGTTTTCCTTATCTTTAGTCCGGTCTGTAACAACAAAACTTAGAAAAAGGTGCAGGTATGTTTCTTGAAGATTTAGACCCACCTTAAAAGTAAACCTTCAGTTCCTTATGTGCATCAGGCATTATCATAGCAAAACACATGGCTGCCCGATGGAGCCAGGTGAGATCCTGTTTGTTCTGGAGCCCAGCCCTTTAGGACAATCCTCCTTTCCAGCATGATGAGTTGACTTAATCACACCCAACCCCATTCACAATAGTTGGTACTGGGATCTTGACTTAGAGATAATAGATGAATATACTCTTACCTTTTCCTGGCTCACTTCTATCAAAGCAGGATACAGTAGGAATATTTACTAAAATAATTTTTTGAACTATAAAAAGCCCCAAACTTGAAAAAAACAAACACACCCCCTAAACTCCAAAAAGCAGACACAAAACAAGCCTCTACATATATGCTAATGCACTGTGGCTAGTAGTTCCCTAAGCTGTCTTGCTCCATTAGCCTCAGGAAAACAATGTTTTTCTTTCAGGTCTTTGACACATTTGTAGAGGCCAAGGGAATTTCTTCCTGACTGAGCACTAAATTTGCAAGGCCTCCGTTTCCCTCATATTTTCTTTCCTTTTTGTAGGGATCGTCTGTAATCAACAGAAACACTAAAAGATGCCTTGAAATCACAGCAGAGAATCCAGTTTCATACAGACTTGTAATGAGGACCTGCACTGGACAAAAATGGAATATCCAACACACAGTTAAGGACTGGGGAAAGACAAAAGACCTGGAACAGAAGCCACAACACTGAAAGCATTGACTAGAGGACTTCTTGTGAATTGCTGCATTCATGATGGAGCACTGAAAGCAATGATTTCAAGAATTTGTTTACACAGGGTTTCACAATGTAGTGGCTATTGCAGGAGCTCTCAGTTACTCATGCACAGGAGCATGTTCATCTCCTTGCATTCTTGGGGTATCACCATCCCCCCTGAATTTCTTCAGTTAGGAGAAGGATTGTCTTTGCTATTGTTTATTATCACTGGAGAGAAGCCGTTTACATCTAAGGGTGTTTTAACCCACTTGAGTTCCTTATGTTGCCCTTTGGAAGACCTTGTCTCTGCTCATTAATGAGAGACTGTGTAAGGTCTCCAACTTTGGCATTTAGGTCAGATATGAAAATTCAGAAGAAAGGAAAGTGAGTCTGACTTCCTCTTGTACACACAGTTTATCTCAATCTGAACTGGACCATTGTTTGAGCTTGTGTCATATAAATAGTGCAAAACTTCTTGTCAAGGTGTGCCCATGATGGTGGGTGAAATAAAATACATCCTTGTTCTTCTGTCCCTGTAATTTTCATGGACACGATTCAGTTTTTCAGTAAAGTTTATTAGATTCAACAGTGTGCCATGGTAAGTCTGTTTTAAGTTTCCTTGTGTTGAGGCAGCTTTGTGCTAGACAGCTGATGGCATGGACAAGTCCCCTTGGAAACAAAGGGATTCAGCTCAGTGGTTTCCACAAACTAATGCAAGGCCAATGCAATAGCATAAGTCTGTAAAGAAACAGTAAAATATGGCATGAATTGCTAATGGGAGGCAACTTCTAGTAGAAACAACATGAGTTCTAGTAGAAATGGTGTTAGATGGAACTGTCAATCTTACTTCTTAGAGTAACTACTCCAAGGATCTAACGTTTATTTGTTAAAGAGCACACCTATAAAATAAACTCATTGAAACTATATAGAGTTTCACCCTGAAGTAATTTTGTTATCAAAATGTGCCAAGTATTTTATCTGAATGGAAAGTGTATTCAGGATTTGTTTGAATATAATCCAATATGCTTTTTATCCTTTCTCTTTCTAATTTCTTTGTAAACTTGTTGTGAGCAATCTAGCCCTGATGTTCAGGACTGGAATTAGACAAGCCCTTCTTAAAGCACGGTGCTTGGTCCTTAGCATCTTGTGGAGCTTTGACCCTGGCTGGAGGTCAGATACCCACCAAAGTTGCTCTATCACTCCCCATTTCAACTGGACGGGGAGAAAATAATATATTGAGAGGTTCAGGAGTCAAGACAAGGACAGGGAGAGATCATCCCACAATCAGTGTCATGGGCACAACAGACTCAGCACAGAATAACAGAAAGAAAACTCTCTAATTTGTGACACTGCCCTGCACACCCAGTGACACCAGAGTTGGGTAATGAGAAATGTGACCAGATCTTAAAGCACTTCCCCCCACCCCTCCCTTCTTAGAAGACTTCACTTTAGTCATGATTTTGGTCCCTTTTGGAAGGGGCAGGGAGTGGGGGAATGGGGGTTTCAGTCAGTTCCTCACAAGTTGTTTTCCTTCTTAGTGGGGGGAGTGCATTCTTCACACACTTCCCCTGCTGCGTTGAGACGTCCCACCCACAGGATACAGTCCTCCACCAACTTCTCCAACATGAGTCCTTGCCCACGAGGCTTCAGCTCCTCACCAACTGGCCCAGAGTGGCTCCCTTCCATGGGGTGCCGACCTTCAGGCCCAGACTGCTCCAGCCTGGTCCCCCACACAGTTACAAGTTCCCCCAGCAAACCTGCTCTGGCACGGGTTGGTCTCTCCACGGGCTGCAGGTTTTGCTGCCAAGAGCTTGCTCCAACACAAACTTCCCATGGGGTCAAAACATCCTTCAGGTCTCTCCAGCTGCTCCAGCATGGGGTCCTCCGTGGGCTGTAGACAGGATCTCTGCTTCCTGTCGTTTTCCATGGGCTACAGTGGGGACATCCACTCCAATGACCTTCTCCATGGGCTGAAGGAACATCTTTCCACTGCCTGCAGCGCCTCCTACCCCTTGCTTCTTCACTGGCCTTTGTGTCTTAAAAGTTTCTTACATCTTCCCACTCCCTTCTCTGGTGGCAAAAAGCAGCTGCTTGTGAGTTTTTTTCTCCTAAATGTGATTCCCAGAGGTGCTGTGACTGTTGCTGATGGGCTTGGCCTTGGTCAGCAATGACTCCAGCCTTGAGCCCACTGGTGTTGGGTCTGCAGAGAGCTTCTGTCTGCTTCATGCAGAAACCATCTCTGCCGCCTCCCCTCCTCCACCAAAACCCCACCATGTAAAACCAGAGCAGGTCTGCATTTTTCCTTTCTAGACACTGATTCTTAAAAATGCCACTTTTTAAAAGGTTTTGATTTATAGTTCTAAAATCCACTTTTATCCCTTTTTCCCAGGTCAAAACCAAATACATTGCAGATAGAGGAATACGTGCTGTGGTGGTTTTCTGTATCTTCAACAGTGTTCTTTTTGCTAGCATTTTGGTAAGCACAATGAATAACTGGGAATTTTTCCAGTAGTACTGAAATTATAATCTGACCTACTGGTAATGATGAATAAAAAGTATTTACATAACAATTCCATCTTAATTTGCCACTTCAGTAGAAAGTAATGGACATTTGAACAACTGTGTTTTGAGATTAGAGATTGGGAAATGTCAAAACGTTCCAGAATATCTAGGTTTTCTGGTTTGTAATCTCTGGATTCTATTTATACATCGAGGTCAACACTGAAACAAAATGCTTCAAATATTTTTATTTATCTCAAGTATGAGTGCTTTTTAATTTCCTGAAGCCTCTCTGTAGATGTTACTTTTTTGGCTAATTTAGTAATGAGGAAAGAACTCAATTTTCAGACTAGTGCTTTCTGGTTGGGCTTGATGAGACATAAATAGCAACTCAATGTTGTACGTGCTACAGTAGTAACACATTGTTCTCACTGGTAATACTTTCGAACTTGAAAATTCACTGTGTGGTGAAGGAACTGATGCATGATGGAGCAATCGATGTTCCTCAGCAAGTTGCCAGTAGAGGTAAGACTCTACTGCCTTGGTGTATCACAAGAAGGCAGCTACAGCTTGTGGCACAGGACCTCTTCCTGGCCTGTCAGCAGAAGATGACCTTGGCTCCTGCAGAATGCAATGAGAGAACTGCAGTACAGTGTGCTGAAAGCAGGAAACGAATAACAACGTAACAGGCAGGAGATCCTGATGGGTGTGCAGAGGAATGGGACAGCTCAATTCAGAGCAAGAGTAAGTGGAGTGATCAAGGTACATACTGCTGTGCAGGGAGTCCCTAGGGATAAAGCTTCCTCCTCAGCTTTGTGCTCAAGCAGGCTGGGCTTTACTGCATGTGTAACATGAATTCACCTCGGGAGGAAGAATTTTAAGAGCTAAAGAGGTTGGGGTTTATTTTCAGTGCCTGGCCGAGTGGAGACATGTCCAAGTCTGGAGACAGGAACTATATTAAGGGCTACTAGGTGTCAGTCTTTTTAAGGGGAAACTAAATCAGAGGACAGAACGATCTGTCATCTAGGGATTTGTTTACTTCTTATCAAATCACGCATGGTGGAACTGTGATAATCAATAAGATAATGAAAACCCACACTGCTTTCATTCACCCCTTTTTGCCTGACTTTTTCCACCTAAATTTACTTCATTTCCCTCCCCACCTCCCTTTGTGAAATTTGCCCTGTTGAATGTGTTATCAGTGGGTTATAGTGCTCTGCTTGCATTGAGAGCAATCCAGTCAGGATCGGTGGGCAACCTTTAACCAAATGATTTAAATGTTATGTGCCTTACATGAAAAGCAAGACTAGGTTGTTAGATATAGGAAAGTTAGATGATTTACTAGTAGTTTAACCTGTTTGCCACTATGCGTTTCCCTGTCTCAGCATAGTTTTTCCATTCCCACACAAGACATAAATAGCTCACTTTGTTCTCTGGTTTTATTTGACATTCCTGCATTTTATTCACCCTATTTAAGTTGCTATATACCTGTTTTTCTGCTCACATCTTCCAGCACAGTGTGGGTTTGATTTTATTTTCTGCTCTGTAACCTATGAATGCACTTTTTTTTTTTTAAATCTTCAGCAGACTGGCGTTTTCCCTTCTACTGAGAGGTGAGGTGAGGACATCTGCCAGTTTGACAATTTATTGCCAGCACTGAGAAGACCAAAGGTAGAGCTGCTCACAGTCAGCCACCCAGAATCCCTCAGTAACCCATGCAAGCCTGAAGACTGCCTATGAGATAGAGGGTCCATCAGTCACACAGGGTAGACCAGGGTCATTTCTTGTCCCTCCTGCCTGGAAAGTATGGCGCTGAGGCTTTGCATAAAGATTCATGCTTGAAACCACGCACTAACACGCTGCAGCATTCAGCTCAACACCCCGTAGCAAATGTGATTTCAGCAGTTGCTTTATATTTCCCCAAGTTCAGTAAGTTCTATCCACTCAGAAGTTGTCATTGCAGTCGTGTTTGTAACAGCAGGTTAGATTTCAGCTGCTTTTGTTTGTAACTGCAGGTTAGATTTCAGCTGCTTTTGCTGATTTTTGGAAGACTCACTGCCACTTCAAAGTGTATTTTTCCATCTGTTTATCATTAATTTACTTACAGTCCCCAGTGCTCCCAAGCTCCCCTCCCAGACAAGGCAAAATGGTACCCCTACAGTGCATGTGTTTGCCTGCAAACATCCCCAGAAATGTATCACCTCTCGCTGGAGTGCCCCAAGCAACAGTAACAATGGCAGCAGCTTTGAAGCAAAAACATGTTTGCTTGAGCCCTGCTGAGGTGGATGCACCGAGCTCTGAATTCAGTATTGTGATAGTCGTTTGCATTGAATGCCATTGTATTCCTGTTGCAGTGAGATTTGCAAATGTAGGTTGGTTTGGTGTGAATTATTTAGCAGAAATTCTCACCATAAGTGTTATTTATGCAAGTTTCAGCATTCGGATCTAGGAACTGCATGGGGTAACAGCACACATCCCAAAACTGCTACGTGTTGTTTAATGAAGGGGAAATACTCATCTCAAACGGGCAACTTTGAAAAGGTATTATCAATTCACCACAATTCAAGGGAAAGAGATGCAGGATCAGAGCTCTACACCGACAGCCAAAAAAAGACTGAGACAGATATGGATGCCTGTCACACCACGGAGTTGCCTGAGTGTGCCTCCGTGTCTCCTTTAGCCTTTGAATTTCCGTGTGTCTGCGGTCTTTTTCTGTTGGGGGCATGCAGGTGTCTGGATGAACTGAGCCTGGCTCATTCTTCACCCCCACTGGAAATGGTCCCTAATGTGTTCAGCTCAGTCTACGCCAAGTGCCATGTTTCTGGGACCACCGGGCTTCTGGCGTGCAAGTCAGTTGATTTAAGTAATAGCACACTGTGCTGCAATCTGCTGTATAATTACACACTTAATTAGATTCACAGTTTGTTACCTATGTCACGCTGTGACAGGGCTCGTTGCTCTTTAGGAGGGAAAAAAATGATTGTGGTTATAACTTAGAAAAGCATTATGAGAGTTGATTTTTCTCCCTGTAGGTGCGAGTTCCTTTTAGGGCAGATTAAAACTCAAGTAATCGCTGTTTATTAAATGTCTGTGGTTAACACCCCCCAATTAAAAGTATGCCTTTGGGCTAGCAGGGAAAAAGCCCTGAGAACAAGATGATGAACACTTGCTGCTGTGGGATAAGCAAAGATAAGAAATTTCAGTGTGTGAGTTCCGGGGTAGCTGCCTGGTTGCAAGATCTTGCGCTGCACTGAGTCAGTCAGCTTATGTCTCTGCCCTGGAGGGATGAATTGTCAAATGTGCTGTTAGTTGCTGTTCTGCCTCACTTCACAATACCTTCTTTATAAACCTTAAATCTGCACTGAAACTGTGTGCATGATGGATTCTGCTTGTGTGTATAGGTGAACATGTAATCACGTTAATTTGACACTGTTCTTCTAAAACAATAGTATGTTTTGGATGGTCTCTAAAGCCTGTGAAGGGAGTACAAAGGAAGGCAGGGCTTTCTAGAACAAGGAAACAAGAGTCATCCTAGTTCATTTATCTTGTGCTGGCAACTGCAGGTAGAAGTTTAAGGAAGTGAGGGCAATATGAGTTTTCATTACCATTATTTGTCTGGCAGTGTTGTATAAAAAGTAAACTTTTAGCTTTGTTATTTGGTGGTTCCCTGATGCTTTGCAGTCAAATAAGTTTACGTTCACATACAGTAAGGACTGTGGATAAATATGAAAAAACTTTATTATCTAGGGGGAAAAAAAATGAGTCACCAAATAAAACTATTTGCCTTGGAAAGAGACTGATCCACATAAAAGATCAGGGTAGCTTTCCTGATAAGCCATATGGTTGTTAGCAGCTGTGATTCAGACACTGCAAATTGGCTGGGAGACTTTCTGAGAGGGGCCTGGCACGGCCCAGCCCTGCTGTGAGAAACTCAAGCTACTGTCATCTGGCAATTGTGTGGCAAAGGGTTGCAATGGCTTTATAAACTTAATCAGTTATTTGCTCTTGTGGGAGGCTGCAAAGAGCAAAAGGGACTGGGAGGTAACTGAACAGTAACAGTTTCTTCCTTTCCCTCAGCTGATCAGGAAATACTGAACTGAAATTATTCTGAAAGCCAGAAGCTTTGATTTGTTATGATGGATTTGAAGAGAACATTCTTGGTTTGACATGTTTTACAGCTTTCATCCTTGTAGCATGCATCTTTGAAAGCAGATGTCCTACTCAGCAGCTTCCCCTTTGTTATCCCAGCTCTGTAATACTGAGACCTTGAGGTGTGACTGTCATGCTTTTTCTCAAGACCTCGATACATTAGCTAGAGGGTGTGTAAGGTGAACAGAAGGGAGTTGAGATTAATATGTCTTAAAGAGAGAAGGTGTTGCACAGGGGTGAAGCACAGAAGTGGCTTGTTTGGCTACCCAGCATGATATGTATGTCATGAAGAAAAGAAGCAGTCAACATTCATAATCTGCCTTTGTCTTCCAGTGTCCACAGCATACCACCATCCAGGCCTCAAGAGATAGTGTCCTACCAGTTCCACCACTGTTCACTTAATACTCCAGGCAGGCAGTTAATAGTGCTCTGAGATGCAGGGCACAAACCATCATTCACCTTCTATTCTCTATTGGTCCTTCACAGAGGAATCCTTCCACTCTTTTCTTTGAAACAAGATGAACAAGTGGGATTAAAAGTTGTCTTTCTCAGGTTGGTCTTCTGCTTCCTTCCTACATAGAAACTCTAAAAGTAGCTGGCTGCTTGAAGCCTCCACAGATGGGGTGTTTCCCAAAGCCTGACGCTATGTATTTCAAGGAACATGTGAAACTGTCCAGAGTTTTAAACCTACCAGAAATGTAAGCCAATGTTTTTCACTGTAAGGGAAGAATCCTTCACAACATCTTGCTGGTGCAAATATGCCAGATTGCATTTGTACAAATCTTGCCATAATACTGTGAAGATGAGTATAACACATTTCACTGGGAACCATCAATACGTAGGAGTGTATGTTGTTACTGTGCTGCTGCTCAAGGTGAGTGGGTCAGGACAGGATGAACTACAACTGTTCACGGGAGGAATGAGAAAAACTGGAGAGAATGGAAGGGGGAAGGAAGTTAGCTGAGTACACAGGCATCTGTGACAAAGCATCTCTTTAAATTAAACAGCTGTGGGTGCCATAAGGTATGGGGTATGGCCCTTCTAGTTACAGTCTTGGGTTATGAGACTCCACTAAGCACAAAAGCAAACAAGGCAAGATGGAGCTGAAAGTAGACCACTCTGGTCACTTTTTAATTACTTTATAGAATCACAGACTGGTTTGGCTTTGGAGGGACCTTAAAAATCATCTAATCCCAACCCTCTGCCATGGACATGGACACCCTCCACTAGACCAGGTTGCCCAAAGCCCCATCCACAGCTGCTCCGGGAAATCTGTTCTAGTGCCTCGCAACAATGTGCTGGAATAGATTGAAATCCATGTTTCTAAGCTTTCTCAGGCTCTCAACGCTTTAATTTTGGGACCTTATTGCTTAATGAAGGGATGCTTTCAGTTGAGAGTCCTCTCTGTAGGCTTTGAATTAAATCCTAGTTAATACCAATTATGTTTTTGAGAAACCAATAGGAAGAATATATATGGAGAAAAATAGAAAACAATATTCAACAACAGTGAAAACAAGAAACACTGTCAGAGAGATGTAGCAGACAAGACGAAGGAAACTGGCTGCCCTCTGTGAAATATTTGGGCTGCTTCTAATCAATAGTAGATGTCTTTGACACAACTGGTGATGGGCAGAAAATGGTTATTCCTCACTTTAAAAAACTTTAGGGGAGCATTGCAAGGTAAAAATGGCAAAAAGAATAATTGCAAGCTTCGTATTTAAAGATTTTCTGTGAAAGAACATAATTTTTTTAAAAAACATTGTTATTCATTAAAAATATTTCACTCTAAAATTAACATAAACAAAAAAACTATTCAAAAAAAGTTAGTTCAAAATAAGGCATTTTCAATTTCTGGGCATTCTTGTCTGTTTTTCTCCCCCTTCATTCCACTTCCTCCCAAAAAGGCAAAAAATGACCAAAGGTCTTTCAGTATAATTTCAGGCCAGATGTTTTTGTTTAATGAAGCCCCACCAAACCAACACGTCTGGCAAAGTTTTTACAACCAGGTCTAGTGGAAAATGGAGTATTAGCTTGACAAACATAAGTGAGGCTTGCTTATGTGTGGTTTAATGAAAGGCGGACTGCAGCTCCGGTGACACCTCTGTTTACTGGGTATCCATTATCATTCATCCCTCGTGAACTCTTGTTACAATTCCAGTTCTGCTGCCTTGAGTAAGGTTAATGCAACAAACAATTTCATCTGTAAATTATTGGTTGGTTCAAGACTATGTATGATTGCATATTTTACCCTGCTGTGCAGACATAACAGTTGAGTTTTTAACTTCCTAATGAGGGTTTTTTAATCATTAACCACACCAACTTCCATGGAAGCACTGAGCTACTTGTTAAATATTTTAGCTACTGGCATTGGCAACCAATGTCTAGAGGAACATCTTTTAAGATGAATTTTATCAAGTGGGCTGCTTATCTGTCTCTTAAACCTTTAGTTCTTTACCCTATTCTCTTTTCCACATAATTATTCCTGGAACTCTCAGATACATTAAAAAGGAGAATTCTGTGAGAATTTTGTGAGAATGTAAAAAGTCATTTCTAGTTGCTGAAGATGATGTGAGGTTTACTTTTCTGTTGCTAGTGTATAAAATGGGAAAATATATACATATAAATGCAAAGTATATATATATGCAAATCTAATTATGTAAAAATGGAAAAATAGAGCTTTGAGGGTTGTGATGAATTTTATTAGGTTGAAAACATTGACAATTTTTATCTGACTAGCATGTCATGAAATGACATACAAAGTGTCTGTTTTTCTGGCTACTCAGGCAACAAGGTAATGAAAGTTCTGACATGCCCATTTACTGTAACTGAAATGATCTTGGACTATTAACATTTTCTGACATCATCTATTGATCATATTTCGCAAAAGAAAATTCTTTTGGCTTGCATAAGACTGAATGATATTGTGGTGTAAGTACCACAGAAGTTATATAGACCAAACAGAATACATTGCAAGAATGAATGAATGGTGAGTATCATCTACACATGCTCTTCATAGTTCATTAAGAAACAGAAAAAACAAATAGCACATTAATAAAGGGGGTTTTAAACTTCAGAGGTGATTCTGCAAACTGATGTGTTGATGATTCATTAAGAATTTTGGAGTTTAAAATTTTTTATTTGGTTTTTGGTCTGGGTTTTTTGTGGGGGTTTTTTGTTTGCTTGGTTTTGGTTTTGACTTATTATTTTTGTTTCTTTCCCATTAGTATTTTGTGCATAAAAGAAAATGTGCTTTTTTATGCATTTTAATATTGACTTCTAGTGTTAATTACAGTTAGCATGACTCTGGCTCAGGACAATGTAAATGCCTTTCCCCACAGTTTAAAGGCATAAACTGAAGGAAAGAATGGAAACTGTCCTTTTTAAAATCTTCACGCATTATAGAGTCTATTTTCTCAGTGAGTGTCCTGAAAAAGCACTTTTCTTAGCATTGAAACATTTAACCATGTATCAGATTAAACTGGAACTGGTCCAGAAGCAATTGGAAAGCATGATGGAGCATGTAGATGCCTGCACTGACATGCATGTGGACTGTGTGCCTGAAAATCCTATTTCCTGAAGAAATTACTCTCAAAAACTTGCTGCATCTTTGATTCATTTTCTTTCTTTGTTACAAAGTATTCCTCAGTTTCCCATGCAAATTTGTGTCCAGCACTTCCAGTTTTAGATAGCTCTTTTCGATCTTGTATATTTCTGAACAAATTTAATTTCGGTCTGACACCACACAAAGTGTAATTATAAACTTCTGTTCAGGTAAAGAAATGAGGTGTACTGCTAGAATGGATGAAACTTTTATGAATTAAAGGGTCAGAAACCATAGGAAAATTAATTCAGATACATATGACCTTGAAAGACTCTTCAAATTCTAAGCTAGTCTCAGGTTTTGCCTCTCTTTGTGGCCTGACTTGTAGCTTTTGAAACTCAAGGTTTCACTGAGCAGATACTGAACATTGGGTATCTACTCAGTTTGGGATTTTTATTCCAACCCTGAGCCCAGGCCAAACAAAGCTGAGGAACTTGATCTGTCTTGCCTAGGATTGATCATGTCCATGTGATAAATGAAGCCCTTGGGCAACACATCTCTGGGGCAATTAAGTTCTAATAATTTATTTGGGTTTGGGTTGTGGTTTCTTTTTCCATATCAAAACACACAAAATAATCTGTGTTGTGTGGTAGCTCGGTCAAAATACAGTTTATAGTGAGGTGTGTTGTATGCCTGGGAAGGTGACATGAAGCATATATAAGCTTGTGATGGGCTGCAGGGCCTGCTGGGAGATCGTGCATCTTGAAGGGGTGACATCCACAGTGCCAAAAGAGTCTGGCACCCCAGAGTTGTACCTGAATTTCTGTTCGGAAAGAGCAAATTAGTTCCCTCCAGAAGAGGGTTTGTGAGCGTGGACAGTCAGGAGTGCAGACCCTGTGGATGAACGAAGGAGCTAAGCTGACTGACACTGTCTGCATACGTGCTATGGGTGTGTTCATGCCCTGTATCTCTTGGTTGTGGGACCCCAATATACAAGGGGCATACCACACTGAATCCTTATTTTAATTCACTTGACCTTGTACAAATGACCTCAGATGTAACTCCTGTATCACTCCATACTGAATGCTGAATATTGCAAGGTTTCATACTGTAAGAATTTCTTGTGTCTTTAAGAGCTGAAAACCTGTACAGGCTCTTCACAACCTGACTCACTCTCGCTCAGTATTTACTACACAGCAGCAAACTTCAGACCCAAAAAGCTGGCAGCACAAGCTGGGTTTTACGTTTATGACTTCTCATTTGTCTCCTCAAGTTGTCATTCTTGTCTCTTGAGGACTGGAACATATTTAGAGAGCTTTTGCGGAGCGGCAACTTCTAATGACCCAAGGAAAAAGTAAGGAGGCATCAATGTTGAACTGCAGAGCTTTGGCAGAGCTGCGTTAGGAGGGCAGAAGGAGAAGACTGAACAGGAGTGTTGGGCATTGCTGGAGCTGGGTAGGAAACCTAGGGCTGAGCCAAAGGGAGAGGAACAAGCTCCAGGGTGGGATTAAAGAGCAGTGGTAACGCTCTGAGACAAGAAGAGGATCACAGGAAGTTTACCATTGCACAGATCACCCCATTTTATATTCCTGTGTGTAAAACACAAAAAAGAGTATGTCAGTACCTCAGCTGATGATTAGAAGGAAAAGTACAAAAGGCTGCCTTTGGTGGGTCTGTTGACTTCTATCCTGACTCATAAGACCCCAATGCCAAGTTCAAATCTGTGATGAGGAAAGGGGCTGCTTTGTTGCATAGTAGATGTGAAGATAGCTTGAGCCAGGGCTTTGACCAATGCAGAGACCACAAGCCACCACTGGCAGCCACAACTCTTCAACTTCTGCCAGTATGCCAACCATGGCTAGTTTTCAGGTCATAAATGACAGTGATTGATTGTGACTTTTAGGAAGTGACACACCTCTCCACTGTGTACAAAGTATGGGTGTAGCTCTGAAAAGGAAGAAGTGGGAGGTATTTCTGTGACAAACCTTTGGTTTGTAAAACTTGGTGGAAAGTTGTTGGAAATTTGGGCAGCTACTCTCAGGACTCATGCCATAACTCCTGATGCAATTAAAACATTCAGTTCAGACAGGTGAAGAAATAAGGGCTATTTAGTCAGCCTTATTACACTTATTCTAGGAATGCAAGGTAAAACTTTAACACTGTAATATCTAGTTCACATGCAACTCTTAATCACTGAAGTCCTGGGCATGATTCACCTTGCCAGGAGGTCAAGTAGCGTTTAATATTCCCTCTTCTATAACAGTGCACTAGTTTTAATGAGATTTACTCACTTTCATTTAAAAAAACCCAGCCACTTAATCCTTAAATCCTTTCAGAGCTTTAAATACCTGCTTGTAGCTATTTATTTTATCAGTTTGTTTCAGCAACTGCTGCTTTCATCTCTCAGTCTCTGACTTGTCTACCCAGACAGACTGTCCCACGTTACCCTTCATGCTGCTCTTTTTCTTTGCTGATAAAGAAAAGCACCTTGTTTCTTTTGTTGTTCTTCATCTCTGTAAGGGCTTTGATGTTGCTCTCATTATTCCATGGACCGTGGACTGTTCCTGTGACAGTATTCCCAGCAGCTTTCTGAATGCCTCAGTTCCCTCACTATTCAAACCATCATGAACTTGTGATGCACTAAGGGACATCTAAGGAGTGGTCAGTTCAGAAAGGAAATGCTGAGACCGCTTGGCCTTTCCATCCTTTCCCAGGTTGTATCCCAAGAGCAACCAGCAGATATTTAACAGGACACTGTGGCCAACACCAGATCTGTACCCCATCAGGATCTCTATGGTCTTGATAGGATCCTGATTTTTTTTTAGTTCCACTGTTTTGTGCTGCACCAAGTTCATTAAATCGCAGAACGGTTGAGGTTGAAAGTGACCTTTGGAAATTGTCCAATTCAATCCTCCTTCTCAAAGCAGCTTCAGCTACAGCAGGTTGCCCAGGACCCTGTCCAGTTGGGTTTTGAATATCTTTTAGAATGGAGACTCCACAAACTCTTCAGGCAACCTGTTCCAGTGTTTTTCCACCTTGCAGTAATAAAGTATTTTCCTTGCCTTCAGATAGAATTGTATTTCAATTTAATCCTATTGCTTCTTGCCCAGTCATGTCACCAGTAAGAAGAGTCTTCTTTATGCCCTCCCATCAGATATTTCTACATAGACAACTCAGCCCAAGTCTTCACTTCTCCAGGCTGGGCTGTCCCTTAACCATCTTTGTGCTCCTGCGCTTTAGTTGCGACAGTAAGGCTGTTTCTCTCTTGACTGGTGAGCCCAGAGCTTGGCACTGCAGATATGTCTTCACCAGTTGTTCTGCAATAGGAGGTGCTGTGGGTTTTTTGTGATCCTAGTAAGAAAGGCACTCAGACTCTGTAAAGTATAACTTGAAATACTACTTACTAGATTTAATGCTATAAGGAAAGTATAGGTAATCTTAAATCCCTTCAGATGCTGGGATCACCCAGTTCCTAATGAGCTTCCAATCAGCATGCCATGCAGACCCTATCTTTAGAAAGGGTTACCCTATTTCGGTCATTTGAATTACTACAGGTTTTTCTTAAGATAACTCTGTCCAGCTTTTCTCATGTCAAAAAAAAAGGGCTGTTTGCATGAGAACTTCTTGCCCCGAATTTAGATAAAGGCAAGGTCAAGCAGGTGGTGCAATCGCTGGTGCCAAGTGGGAGCTGCCTGCAGGCTCCTCTGTTGCCATAAGCTGGCTTGAGCTCATCCTGTGGTCAAGGGGTTTGTGCAGCATGACATGGCCTGAAGGTCACACCTGCACCTGCTCAGGCTAACAGTAACTCTTACATGTACAGTGCTCTCTGGTAAGCATCACTACACCAGTGGTGAGTAGAGAGGAAGGATGATGGCTGGCAACAGTCTTCCTAACTTAATCCAGGATGTTGTTGACTTTCTCTGCTCCAAGGGCACATTGCTGACTCACAGTCAACCTGCTGTCTACCACAAAACCCAGAATACTCTCTGCAAATCTGTTTTCCAGCCAGTCCTCCTTGTTAGGATGGGCTGTTCCTGAACACAGAGTAGGTGGTCCTTGAATATCAAGGTCTCTTGGACATGTCTCCTCTCCAGGGCTGTGTCCTATGAGATTCTTCCAAGAAGATACCCAAAGAAGACCACGTCTGCTCTCCCAAAGGCCAGGGTTGTTATCCTGCTCCCTCCTCTCAGAATCCTGAACTCTACTTTCTCATGGTCACAACAGCCAAGACTGCTCCTAACATTCACATTTCTGATCAGTTCTTCCTGTTTTGTACGTCTGGTCTCTCCTTGTTTTCTACTTGTCCTGGGTTTGGCTGGGATTGGGTTAATTTTCACCAGAATTTGGGATGGGACATAGCCAGGACAGGTGTGGACATGGTTTATCTGGGACTAAACCATGACAAACTTACAAGACCTATGTTAGGAAATTGTCATTGATGTATTCCAGAAGCCTTCTGGATTGCTTATGCCCTGATGTGTTATCCCTCTAGAAGCTACTAGGACGGTAAAAGTTCCCCACAAGGACCAGAGACTGTGAATGTGGATCTTCTTCCACTTGCCTGAAGTGTCTTCTACTCCTTCTGTTTGATCAGGCAGTCTGTAGCAGACACCCACAACGACTTCATCTGTGTGGGTCTGCCCACTAGTCCTGATTCATAAGCCTTCAGATGGTTCATCACCCTTTCCTAGACAGAGGTCCATGCATCCCCATGGTGCTTTCATGTAAAGGGTACCTCCTCCTCACCTTCCTGGACTATCCTTCCTAAAGAATCTGGATCCTTCTTTTGCACCATTTGACTTGAGCGAGCTATCCCATGTCTCTGTGATACCAGTCAGATTGTAGCCCAGTAACTGTACACAGACTTCTGATTCCTCCTGTTGTACACTGTGGTGCTTGCACTGATGTGCTGGTGTATCAGAGGCACCGTGGCATACTGGTTTTCCAGAAAGGTATGAGAGCTTTCAGCATAATACTGTTCCATACACACTTCCTTATTTAAGTGCATGTGCTTAAGGTGACCCTACTTGAGCCCTGTTTTGTTGATTACAGAGTCCCTTCTGTTTGTATCGTTCCAGACTCTTTGCTTGCTGACACCATTCACCACTTCTTAACTTGATTGTTGGTCGTTCTCTCTCACCTTCATCATTCTTACTTTAAAGCTCTTACCAGATTGGACAGTCTGTTGGGAAAGAAAGATACTTTTCTCACACTTGGTCACATGGATCTTGTCCCTTCCAAACTATTGTTGATCTTCAGTGAGGGTCCCATGGTCATAGAAGCCAAAACCTTGTTGTCAATGGCAGCTCTACAAACCGTTGTTGACCTATAGAATACATCTACTCCTCTTCAAGCCTTCCATCTCACTGGCAGGATCAAGGGGAACACAAACTGGGCCCCCATGCCTTCGGTCATTGCCCCTTGAGCCATGCTGTCATGGTTGATATACTTCAGGTCTCCTTCAGAGTACAGGTGCTCTCATGTAAGAGAAGCGGCAGGCAAGAGTCTGAGGGCTTGACAAGTGCATCTCTATGATGAGCAGGGTCTCCAGGGAAACTCCTACTGCTTCTTGAATGTTGTTACTTCTGAGTATTTTGGGTTATTTAAGTAGCCTTTATGTTCTCTAGACAAACAGTTGTTTAAGTTCACAGGAAACCTACTTCTGCAAACCATGTCCTATTATGTTTATGCTGTCTCTGTACTCCACACTCAATACCCTTTTGTACAGGACTTTGGTAATATAATACAAATACTACGCTGACCTGGGATATGTTTGTCTGCAGGTACAACTATGTGTGTACACAGTGCATACATCTTCTTGGTCAATTGCAACTGGCGTTAGTGTACAAAATTTCTGGCTTTTGAAAGTGCAGTACTCTGTAGAATGCTAATGAAATGTCACACACATTAAATATTTGCACATTAGGCAGAACCATAGTAATCTACATCATAATGTGAATAAAGACTTTGCTTACTTCCTACTATTTTTTTTTTAATTAAAATGTAGTATTCCTGGCAAAGCGCCTGGCTTACCTTTGTTGAGCTCTGGTCATTTCATCACCTCAAGAAGATTAGTAGTAACAGGAAAGATTCAGTGAACTTTGACTGATAAACATAATGTGGATAAACCTATGCAAATGTTTCCTAGCTCTGCTCCATAGTAGTTTACAATAATAGGGTTTACAGTAATGTTGTGGTTTTGTGTGACAGCGTTTTGGTGGAGGAGGTGGGGCTGCAGGGGTGGCTTCTGCAAGAAGCAGTGAGAAGCTTCCTCAAGGCCCGACAGAGTAAACACCAGCTGGGCTCAAGGCCAGACCTGCTGCTGACCAGGGTCAAGCCCATCAGCAACAGTCATAGCACCTCTGTGAATCACATTTAAGAAAAAAAAAATCCAAGCAGCTGCTTTTTTCCACCAGAGAAGGGAGTGAGATGTAAGAAAATGTGCAGACACCAAGGTCAGTGAAGAAGGGGGTGAGGAGGTGCTGCAAGCACCCGAGAGAAAGAATCCCTTACAGCTCATGGCGAAGACCATGGTAAAGCCGGCTGTCCTCCTACAGCCCATGGAATATGATGGGGAGCTGACACCCCACCTGCAGGCCATGGAGAGACCCCACGCTGGGATGTGTGGAGACATATGGAAAACGCTGTGATCTGCATTGGAGCAAGCTCCTGGCAGGACCTGCAGCCCATGGAGAGAGAGACCCACGCTGGAGCAGGTTTGCTGGGGGGACTGAGAGACATTCTGTGATTTATGACTGCACCACATAGCAGTGACCCACACTGAGGCAGCTGGTGAAGAGCTGAAGCCCCGTGGGAAAGGACTCATGCTGGAGAAGTTCTTTTCCTACACATGCTTGGAGATAAGCTGTTCCATCAACTTCACAGGGATGGAGGTGAAGCTGACTGGCCTGTACTGTCCTGGGTTCTCCTTCTTGCCCTTTTTGAAGATTAGAGTGGCACTGGCTTTCCTCCAGACCTCAGTCACCTCTCCTGTTCTCCATGACCTTTCAAAGACGACAGAGAGTGGCTTAGCAATAATATCTGCCAGCTCCCTCAGCATATATGGATGTATCCCACCAGAGCCCATGGATTTGTGGGCATTGAGTTTACCTAAATAATCTCTAACCTATTACTCCTCAGCCAAGGGAAGGTCTTTCTTTCTCCAGACTTTCTCTCCTACTTTCAGGGTTTGAGATTCCTGAGGGCTGGCCTTAGCAGTAATGACTGATCTCCATTCTTTTCCAGTCCATGAACAAATAGTAGTGAGGAGAAATTCTTATTGATCTCTAAATATACACTCTTATACTTAATTTATTTAATCTCCTTTCTATAATTCTAGTCCTCTAATTCACTCAATTTTTTTGATTGATTTCCCAGTCTTTCTGAAGAAGCCTGTTTAATGAACTAATGACATGGCTCTTCATTATCATAGCCAAATAAGCAGTCCTTCTAGAAGTGACAGTTTCTGGTTTCAGCTTCAGGTATTTTTGGTGACGAGAAAAAAACCAAACCAATCCACAAAGCAACTAGATCCCCTTGCCCTCTTCACCTAAAACCACAATGTTTTATGCAAGACACTGTAAAAAAACTGAAGATGTACCTAAGTTCTTAAAGGACAAAAAGGTCTGGGAAAACTTTGGCTTTTGAAGTGGGAATATTTGGTGGTCACCAGCTTTGAAAATAAGGTTATGGGGGCAGGAAGGTTTAGAAATATAGAAATTTTTATTTACCTAAGCCAGTTTTGGAAGGTAAGGAGAGGGGTTTTTTTGGCTAGGTTAAATGAAATGCCACAGGACAATATTGAGTCCAAAGGCAAGGACATTAAAATTGATTGTCAATAGGGCTGAGAAACCTTAGAAGGAATTATTGATTTTTTGCAAAATTAGTTTTTATCCATGTAAACACTTGAGCCTGCTGCATTCTTGTCAGTCAGTCCTGTGCCAGCCTGTCTAGAGTTTCTTGAGAGATGGAAAGTTGACCTTTCTCTGTAGAAGAAATAGAAAGAAGAAAGCTGCCTTAGTATTTTCCAAGGAACCATGCTTTAAAGAAAAATCTTAGTTTTGAAAATACTGCATCTGATGGCATATTGCTTTCAGAAAACTCCACCAAGAACTTAAGCAGAAGTTGGCCTCACTTCAACCCAGACCCAAGCCTTGGAGTCCTCTGGCTCCTGCAGTTCATGGCTGCAGGGCAAACTTTGTGGCCTATCTCAAGGGAGAAAGCAGAGCATTTCCTAATGGGTTACTGGCAACTCTCCACAGCAGGAGACCTAGGAGGTTTTGGATATTCACTTTCTCTCTTATGGAATGTGATCAGAAAATTTTTACTATTTGGGGGTTTTAATTTTTTTTGCCTGCAAACCCTAGGATGCTGCCTGCAGTTAGAAACCTGTGTATTTTAGACATTTGCATCAGGAGAGGGCATAATTGTAGCTCTGAAACTAGAGAAGATATCATTAATTTTAGATTTCTGTCCAGGTATGCAGCTGTGTATAGCTCTAGTCTAAATCTTCTCGTGCTGAAGCCTCGAAAAGTCAGAATCAAAACTCAATAGCCTTGGTGACTGTTAAAACTCAAAGCATGCAAATATTTTCTACTCTCAAAACACACAAATATTCCTTATATTAAAGCTGTATTAATTAATTAATTGTCTCTTAAGCTACATCATTGAATCAGTGCAGGAAGTAAAATGTTCTGAGCCTGCAATTTCAAGTTTGTAATGATGACTTCTCTATCTTCTCTGATGTGACGTTGGGAAAAACATTTTCAGCATGTGAGTGGTTCAATGCTGGCAAAGCTCCTGAAGACAGTGAAATCCTCGTTGTCACAGAGTTTAAAAACTAGATACTTTTTGAGCAACCTGGTCAAATGTTGAAGTTAGGGCTAAGGGAGCTGGCATAGATGATCTCAAGAAGTCCCTTCTTACCTTAATTCCTACAGAAGTACTAAGTGATTATGCTACATATCTGCTGCCCTCTTGCTCAGGCCTTTCCCTTGATAGTGTTGGGATGTGCCCTGTGAGGTGTGCTCTTACAGGAAGGAAAGGTACCACCCTGCTTACTTTCCTCATTTGAAAAATTTGAATCAAACCACTGTGGAGTGTTGAGTGATGGGGTGGTTACTGTGTTTTCTGGGAAACCAGGGAGTTGGGTACCAAACAATGACCTCTACACCTGTGTTTGCAGTGGATGGTAGTCACCCTGAGCTGTCAACAGTCCAAACAGAGCCTGGAGATATTTCTAGGCCATAATTTAGACAGTTTTTGCGTGTTTTCAGTGTACAGCTAGGAGACAGTCTGATGGCTGACCAAGTGAGAGCAGGAGATGGTGGAGGCTTCAAATAACACCTTTTTTTTTTTTTTTTTTTTTTTTTCTGATGCTGCCTGAGAGAAGAAACTGGGCTCTGCAAACCCTTTGTATTTTTGTCTTAGCCTCTCCAGGTGGAGGCTCCCACCGGGTGACAAAGCAGCTCTGCCATATGCTATACCAACCCTTACAAGAGGTGGGCAGCACAGCCGAGCTACAACTGAAGCGCCCGAAAGAACCGAAATGGGAACAAACAAAAGACACCTCCCTCCTCCCACTGAAGTTTTCTTCTTCAGCCAGTCACGAGCTGTCACTGTGCAAGCCTTTGTGAAACCCGTGTGTGCACCTGCCTGGGTGGGTGCTTGTGCTGGAGGGGCTCTTCACCCACCCCACCCCAGCCCATCCAAACCCAGCCCACCCACCCCTGGGTGCAGGGCAGCGTCGTGCCAACCAGCGCCAGGCTTCCTCCAGTGGGGCAGAGGTCATGAGGTCAGCAGTCGGGTTATGTTTAAATAGTCTAAACCACACTCAAGATATCGCAGCCCCAGGAGCCTTGCTTTTGGGTACCAGAGCTGGACTTCACCCAGGAGATGGGGTTCCCGTACCTGCTGTGCCACCCTGAGGCCGAGCAGGGCACCGCGCACTGCTCAGGCTCTACAGCATCCTTCAAGGAAAGAAAAACCAAACCCCAGACCTGTTAAAAGGCTTGCTACCCGTCCTTAAATGAAATTCAAGAGATTTTCTTTTTTCCCTAGCTGTTTTTGCTCCTGTTTAATCACTTTAAACCACCCTGGAACTCCTCTGCCTCGGCTGCTGCTTATCTTCATGTTTCTGAGAGAAGTTCTCAGTGTTTGATCTGCTCTCTTATCCCTGAGGCTTAAGGCACCTGGCTGAACTTGCTGAGAAATCCTAGTTCCAAAACCATGGCTTACTGTAGATACTGAAGAGATATGCCTGCTCCAGATATTCTAGATGAACATCAGATTTTATTATTAGCAGGGTTCCTTTAATTGTTTTCTTTATCCATGCAGATGTTTTTTCTTTTCTATTTTTTTTTTTATTTCCCAATAAGGTTTTTTTTGGGGGGGGGGCGGGTTGTTGTTAAATTTTTCCAAATCCTACTTGGACAATTTTAGGAAAAAAGTGTTATTTTCTTTGTTTTTCTTTTTGCGTTTTTCCCCTTCCCTTGAACAACCCTTTATATGAGTAAATAAGCCTACTACCACATAAAAATTAAATTATCCAAGTGATATCCCAGTGCTTCAGGAATAATTTCTGCAGCTTTGAAATCAGTGTGTGTCTGTCTGTGTGTCTGTGTGTCTGTATTTCACCTTGTCTTTCCTCTCTGGGACAAGGTCTTCCCAAAGCCTTAGGTGTATTCAGGTTGAAAAAATGCAACTCCCACTCATTCCTTGTAAGTAATTTTTGGAAACTATCAAGGAAAGCTACATAATTAATCAGAAGAGAGTTCTGGCCTTCAAATAGTTGAGCTGTATCTCCTTCTCTCCTCCCTTCCCTCCCTGCCAAGTTCTGTCTATATTCACCAGGATCATCACCATTCACTGCATGATTAAAGCCAGGATCATGCAGTGAAATAGGCAGGCAGGGATTTAGCCCCAAATGTGTCTCCTTAGCTTTTGAAAATGTGAACAGAGCACTTAGACAAGCTCACAGCAGGCTTAAAATGTGGCCATCCAGCAGGAAAACCCTTTACTTCATTTGTTAAATACAGATCAAAATGTAGGCTCTGGCTGCTGCTTTTTTTTCCCTGCAAACTTGATGTTTTTCTAAGGAAGACAGACACGAACACCTCACTAAACACATCAGGAGCAATCTGAAGGGAATCAACAAAACTTATTCCTATGCATGAATTCAAGGATGAATTGTGTAAGGATTCTTCTGTATTAATGTGTTCACTTTTTTTTTGTTTCAGAAGGGAAGTTTCTAGGTTTTCTCTCCTCTGTGGAAAAGGTAGAAGTTTATTATATTGTAGGTTTATGCCTTTCTGTTACATCTTGCTGAAATTTGCCAGCGGTTGCAGAAATGGCTGCTAGAGTGACAAGGGCAGCCATTTGGTCAGGGAGAAATCAGGTGGCACTTGAGTAAAATGCAGTTCTGGGACATTTTTAGCACAGGTCCTGCTCTGAGGCCATGTTTTGTGACCTGTTTGTGGACATGCTGGTATGTAAGTAGCTAGGAAATGAGCCTACAAGGGTTTCTAAGGCTGATTTTGTTCAGATGCTGTTCAGTGTCTTATGGAAGTACCTTGCATCCCACGTGGGAGCATTACTGCTCCTGGGGAGCCATTCTCATCTCAGAGGTAGGAGACACTGTTAGAGCTTGGCTGCAAGTGGCTGGTGCCTTGAGATTCTTGGGCAAATGGTAACTTCACATATGGTCCTATTAAATTTGGGTAACTGGACAAAAAAAATGTCAACATGGAAAGACTCAATAGTTGTAAAACACAGTTTATTCCAACATAAAGTATTCCATGCTGAAAGCTGCACCTATCTTCTGCTAAAACTATGCTATTTAGAATGAACATGAAAAATGTGGGGCTTACTGAACAGTTTGCACTGTAACCTTGCTGCGTAACTTCCAGGATTACCACATTTCAGCTGTCAAATCAGAGCACCCATCAGGGGAGTACAGCACCCTGTGTACAAGGCCATGATCTCACCTGTGTGTTAAACCACAGTTTCTGACAACTTGGGAAGCCAACATAAAAGAAAGGCAGCATTGGCAGATTATTATCAAAATCGTAAAAAGCTGAGGAATAGATACTTGGGCAACAGGTAGATAACATCTGACGCAGATTTCTTCCCCACCCACAGCAGTAAATCCAGCTCCATAATAACAGTGCTCAGACTGAAGACAGGACTCTGCAAACATGCACCTGTGTAGTTCCCTTTGTCTGGGTGGGAAATGCCCCGGGCTTTTGTGGACTAAAATTTCGTAGTAGCTTTCTTATTATAAATCTTTGGTTTTAAGCTCTTCTGCCTTGGTTAGGAAAGTTCATTCAAGGCTGGCAGCTGGTACAAAAATGGTG
This sequence comes from Gallinula chloropus, assembly GCF_964237585.1. Lineage (NCBI taxonomy): Eukaryota > Metazoa > Chordata > Aves > Gruiformes > Rallidae > Gallinula > Gallinula chloropus. The sequence goes on from NC_140085.1 coordinate 67,576,163, forward strand.
TTCTGATCATCATGATCAAACTTTCATTTTTGATGGGAGCAACCGATGGGAGCAAAACTTGACTGGCTGTGCACTCATCAGCAGACAAATTTCAAAATAGAACTATGACAGACCTCAGTTGCGTGGGATTTAAATCTGAGTGACTGATTTGGACAGGGACAATTTCTGTCAGTGTTTGTACAGCAGTGGAGCATAATACAGCTTGCGTGTTGCCTGAGACCTTTTGGCACTGTTTTACTGTGAACTTGAAGTATCTACTCATTTTGTTTTTGCAGATGTCAAAAAATAGTTCATCTAGTCAAACATGCTTAATGATGGTGAGTATGACACTTCATCTAGTTCTTCCTGTATTAAGCCTAGGAACTCATTGAACCACAAACATAATTTAGACTTTTATGAGCTGATTCATTGGATACCTCATTAAGTAAGTTCAACAAAGACAGACATGAAGCTCTAGGATGGAATGACCCCACGTGCCTGCACAGGCTGGGCACTGACTGGCTAGTGAGCAGCTCTGCTGAGAAAAGTCTGGGATTCCTGCAGGACAACTTGAACACAAGTCAATAGTTGTGGCAAGGAAGGACAGCTGAACACTGAAATGTGTTATCAAAAGTGTATGAAGCATCTCAGAAGAAATCATCATTCCCTTCTACGCTGCTGTCAATCACTGCTGCAGGGCTGTGCCCAGCTCTGGGCCTCCCTGTGCAAGACAGCTACCACTAACTGGAGTGACTCTGGTGGACAGTAACTGAAATGGTTGGGGGGAAGGGGCTGTAGCACTTGATGTACCAGGAGAGGCTGAGGGTGCTCAGCTTGTTCAGCGTGAAGTAGAAAAGGTTCATGGGAGATCTAATTGCAGTTCTGCTCTACCAAATTGAAAGGGAAGGGAGAAAAGAGAAAGAGGAAGAGAAAGAGAAAGAGAGAGAGGAAGAGAGGAAGAAAAATAGAGAGGGAGAGGAGAGGAGAGGAGAGGAGAGGAGAGGAGAGGAGAGGAGAGGAGAGGAGAGGAGAGGAGAGGAGAGGAGGAGAGGAGAGAGAGAGAGGAGAGGAGAGGAGAGGAGAGGAGAGGAGAGGAGAGGAGAGGAGAGAGGAGAGGAGAGGAGAGGAGAGGAGAGGAGAGGAGAGGAGAGGAGAGGAGAGGAGAGGAGAGGAGAGGAGAGGAGAGGAGAGGAGAGGAGAGGAGAGGAGAGGAGAGGAGAGGAGAGGAGAGGAGAGGAGAGGAGAGGAAGAGGAGAGGAGAGGAGAGGAGAGGAGAGGAGAGAGGAGAGGAGAGGAGAGGAGAGGAGAGGAGAGGAGAGGAGAGAGAGGAGAGGAGAGGAGAGGAGAGGAGAGAGAGGAGAGGAGAGGAGAGGAGAGAGAGGAGAGGAGAGGAGAGGAGAGGGAGAGGAGAGGAGAGGAGAGGAGAGGAGAGGAGAGGAGAGGAGAGGAGAGGAGAAGGAAAGGAAAGGAAAGGAAAGGAAAGGAAAGGAAAGGAAAGGAAAGGAAAGGAAAGGAAAGGAAAGGAAAGGAAAGGAAAGGAAGGAAAGGAAAGGAAAGGAAAGGAAAGGAAAGGAAAGGAAAGGAAAGGAAAGGAAAGGAAAGGAAAGGAAAGGAAAGGAAAGGAAAGGAAAGGAAAGGAAAGGAAAGGAAAGGAAATGAGGAAAGGAAAGGAAAGGAAAAGAGGGGAAAGACAGACAGAGCCATTCGCATGAGCCCAGATAAAGAAAAAGAAGCAACTTGCACAAGCTACTATAAAGGAAATTCTCACCTGAAAGAGGGACCCTTCTACCACCTCTCCCCCTTCCCCAAGAATAGGTGCTCAAAGATGCTGTGGGATCTCCATGCTAGGAAATACTTAAAATCCAACCAGACACAGACCTGAGAAAACTGCTTTAGCTTTGAAAGTGATCCTGCTGGTAGCAGTGGACTGGAACAGAGACTTCTAGAGGTCCTTTCCAACCTAAGTATTTCTAGGACATCTAGGAGTACTTAGGACGTTACTAAGAACTTGGAAGACGGCGGTGTCTTAGAGAAGCAGCTCAGAGTAATAACACATGTGGAATCACAGTGTCCCAGCAGAGCTCTGGCAGAGGCTGTGAATCCGTCTGCTAGGACAGAAGGAAACAGTTACTGGGTCACTGCCACCCAGCACAATATATTCCCCTTTGAACTGGCCATAACAGCTTACCTGGTCAATTTGGCTGTGCATTTCCTAACCTCTCTAATGTTACTTGATTTGATCAACCATGTGAAACCCATGTGCCAGTGTCACGAATAAAGCCTTACTACACGGCTTTCGTTTAGCAGCAATGTATGATTCATTGATATTTTTGAGACAAATCACAAGACTAGGTTGTATAATTATTAACAGTGCTTAGTCATGAACCAGTAGCAAAGTGATTCAATGGGATTTGTTACAATCAATATAGTGACTTGATTAAAGATTCGAGAATGGCAAGGGTTCCCCGAAACACAGCACAGGGTAGCACACACAGATGGAGGTTGAATCAAGTCACACGTACAGGCAGGCCAACAAGCAGTCCTGAATCAAGCTGCACACAGACAGACAAATAGTTCTGAACCAATGCCATACACACACACACAGAGAAGTTAGGCCAAAATTTAAATTTTCCTTCTTATGTTTCACGAGTTGCTCATTTCATGTGCCAGCATTCATCAACAAACAGTTGGTGAACACCATTAAATCAGGCCTTTGAGACCTCATGAAATCATCAATTGACAGCATTTAAATCCTGGCAAGATCTACCCTGAGAGCCATCCCAGTTCGGGGGAGATACTGGGTCATGGCCCCCTGTGGTTCCAGAGAGCTGAAAGGGTCACCCGTTTGGATTGCTATTTATAGGATCTCAAGATGACTGGCTTAGGACAGTATTCTCCATTCTGGCCACAATTTGGGCTGAGTTATTCTGGAAGACAATTCAGGGAGCAGATGTCCCAGGCATGGCCAGGGAGTGCCTGGTGCTCATATCATTCCGCTTATATCCAAGATAGCAGCACAGTGGGGCTTCTCCTGAGGTCTCAGAGTGGATCACCAGGCTCGACCACCACAGCAACACAGGCTGACTTCTACAGGATGGACAGATGGATCAGACAGAACAGAAAAGAAAAGGTACTGAACTATAGATAGCAAAGTAGAACCAGGAATATTTTTATAATTAATCAGACATTATCAATGCGACTTCATGGAGGGGGAGGAAGTGTAGGTATGTCCTACATATGAGGCAGAGGCTTTATGCCCCCATTAGCAGTGACTAGTACAATGCATCATGAGACCTGTTCCAATAGTACAGCCTTATTCTACTCTCTCCTACTCAGTCTGTCCCTGTGAGCGATCTCCAGGACTATGACAAAATCAGCCAGGCCATCTCTGGTTGACTATAATTATCACACTAGAAAAAATACTGAGAAAGAGCAAAGTCATCCATGTGAAGAACAGAATATAAATGCACATTTTTCTTTTGCAGTAAAACTACTAAATCACATCTTCCCAGCCTGAAAACTCAGTTGTTTGCACATGTAATTGGAGAGAAGAGAATATTTACTCTACCTGATCCCTTTGGTTCCATACTTAAAAAATGAAAAGCTTTGGTCTGGAATTAATGAATGAGAAGCATGATCTATTTTATACAGATGTACCCAGGAGATGTTTCAAACAGGACTTTTTTAAACCTCTTTTTCCCCCTCTAATTCACAGCAAGGAAATTTAGCAAAAAATACCTTTTTTTTTTAAGCTGACATGCACAGCACTTTTTCTATCTGACTCTTTAGCAGAGACTGCTTGAGGACATATTAATCCCTTGACTCCAGAGTTTACTTTTGTTCATGAAGATATAATTCCCCGTCTTACTGCTGGAAAAAAATGCATGTGTGGGAGAAAGGGACTTTACAATATCAAGTGGGATGGTTGCAGACTTTTAAAAAGTTCATTCTATATGACTTCCATAGGCACTTCTGTATGACCAGTGAAATACTAGACTTCCACTGAGGGGCTTTTGAAAAGAAGCGTTGGCTGAAGGGTGCTTCTGGAAATCTCTACTCTGTCCTCCTGCAAGGTCAAACTGCCAGCCAACACTAGGTCACATCAGTCATGGCTTTGCCTCTCTGAATATTGAAGACCTCCAAAGATGGATTTTCTGTGGCAGAAGAGCCTTGGAAAATTTTACCATCATCTGTGCTAATTTGTCATCCCACAATTGGTAACATGGAATAGCTTTGCAGGAATCCACGGCTACAGAAGAGAATGTGCCTGCAACTGCAGAAATAAAGGTTAATTCATTTGTTGCTTTAAAAATGAATTAGCATATTATACTTTGAAAGTTTAAGCCAGATCTATATTTGGCACCTATACTTCCAGAAAAGATTAAAAGGCCATTCATTGTTCCAGTGATCCTTAGGATAATCAGTCCTCAAGTTGGAGATCAGGACATGCAGAACTGCTTAGAGGAATTAATGATTGTTTAGAAACTGAGAAGCTCAGATTTTTCCTCCCTTTTGAAAGCACTAAACCCTAACTGTTTTACCTGAAAATGTGAATATTCTACTATGGATGCACTGTTCCAAGAAAAAAAACGTGTGGCCTTGGTCTCCTGTTGTGTTTCCAGGTGATGGCTTCGGGAAGCTTTCAGAGTAGGATAGCCATATACTGTTCATTAGTTTCCCTGTGTTTGCACTGACCACAAAGCAATTCAGTGCTGCACAAGTCTCTAAGCAACTACCATTGTATGGTGTGATGCAGGGCCACAGCTTAGAGTCACAGAGTAACTTGGGTTAGGGAGGATTTCGGGAGGTCAGTGGTCCAACTTGCTGCTCAAAGCTGGATTGACTCTGAAGTCAGACCAGGTTGTGCATAACACTATCAAGCTGGGTCTTAAAAACTTTTAAGGACAGAGACTGCACAACATCTCTGCACTGTTCCAATGCTTTGCATATTGCTGTGAATTTTTTCCCACCCTTAACATTCACTAAAAAACATTTATGGCCGTTACTTGTTCTGTATCTGGCAACCTAAGACCCTGGCTCCTTATTCTCCATAACAGCAGGTCAGAAATTGAAAGGTGTCTTTGAAGTATCTCCAAAGCTTTTTGTTCTTCAGTATAATCAAGCTTCATTCCCTCAGCTCCATTCCTCACAGGACAAATTCGCCATCTCCTGGACAATCTTACTGCCCTTCCACTGAAAACACGGCACTCAGGCAGGCATAAACAGCACCCACAGCACTTGCCTGTTCAGGATGGAAGCCCATTAATGGATATTACAATGTGGATCCCTTCAGTATCTGGTCTTAGTGTACTCAGGAGCTGGCCAATGGGCCCCCAAGACTTGCTGGTTGCTAGCACCTGGGCATGTTAATCCTGAGGCTTACAGCCCTTGTAGAATACCAAAATACTCTTCCTAGCATCTTGTAATGAGTACCATATACACATAGGCAGTAACTCACCTGGTGGGTCTCATTGTCCCAAAATGTGTCTGGTCACTGTCCAGTGGCAGCCCTGGAGAGCTCTGGTGGCTCTGCTGAGGTTGCTGGGGTTTTCCCAGACTGCTGCTGTTCCTCTGTGCTCCTTTGTGTTTGTGGAGATGAGTCTTTAATCACACAACCCAAGAAAAAGTTCATATGATGTTGTAGTATAGACAAAGAGCAGAAACAGATTCACTGTGGGTTTGTGTTTGGTTTTGTGTTGTGGTTTTTTTTCCTTCAAAACAGAGCAAACTTGATCATGTATTCATATTTAACGCTCTGCCAAGAAACCCTCAGCTCTGCACAGATTAATTTTCCTTCCACACCATGTCCATCATCCTTGTGAGATGAGTTTTGAGTTACCATTTTACACTGGACATTATTAGAAGGTGCAGCTAGGGAAAATCAACCACTGGGGACAACATCCAGTAGAGCAGAGGACTCAGAAGCCTCCTGTTGGCTCGTAAGTGCTGTGATGTGAATCTTCTGGTCAGAAACAGATATGGAAGAGCAATGAAGGAAAGCCTTTATGCACTGTACATTTTATTGTGTTCCCCATGCACAAAGTCAGTCTCATGAGAACTAGTTGGGTGCAACATCACCCTATGGTGGTACAGTTAAGTGCACTCACCAGATTCAAGCTTATACGGTGACACAGGACACACAAAAAACACACATGTGGTAGACCTGGACATAGCATTGAAGTAGGAAGCATCTCCAAATACTCAAAAGCTCTCCATGGATCTATTCAGGGAATTTTGGAGAGGGCAGCTCCCCACAGAGATGTCAGACTTGTCTCTTTTCCAGTTATGAAGAGCAGCCCTACCTGGGGAGTTTCACATCCCATCCATTACACAAGGGAAATCCATGTCATGGACTCCAATCTCCTGCTCCTGTGAGTCTGGTAAAATATCTGTAAGCAGAAATGCTGTCTGTGTAGCAGGATAACCTTGTCTGCAGTGCAGCAGAGCAACACACTTTCTGTCCAATTGATTAAAATATAAGTATTCACAGGTATTGCTTTGTGATGAAGATTAATCAAGTTTTACAAGTCTCTGAAATAGTTATTTGTCCTTTAGGAGATTTTTCTCTTTCATCTAACAGGACGGATAATCACGACTAAAACATTTTGCCTGGATTTCCTATAGGCCTGTGTTCAAATATAGGAGTACACAGCATCTGTTTCACATTTCCTTGACATCCTGTCTGGGACATCTTTTTATTTTTGTGTCTCCCCTATGACACCCGGGAGTCCTATTCTGTTTCCATGGAGAAAACACAGAGGTTTTTGCTTTGCACTTAAACGAGGCCCAAAAGATGGGTTCCTTAAGCTTTTGTCCTACTCCTACTGCTTGTTTCATTAATTAGGCAAAAAACCCATGGAACTGCTGGTTAGAAATTCACATCTGTGTTGTGTTGGGAAGAAAAAAATATCTGGATATTGCTGTATATGTCTTATCATCACAGTAAATGTCAAACAGTGAGTAATTTACATTAATAATGCAATTGAATGAGCTTTCCTGTCAATTCAGCTGAGCACATTATGCTTCCCCCCCACACACACACCACTACAAAGAAATGTTCCTTCCTTTCTCAGACTTGGTCAAGAAAAATACTTCAGGAATAGAAACGAATTATATAAGGCTGTACCCTGGCCATCTGACAATCTTACATCTTCCCAGTAGGCACAGTACTAACTTTATCCCAGCACAGCGCTCGGGCTAATATGAGTCATCTGATAACCTCCTCATTGTGCATTGACCTCAACCTTGGACCAAAATAAACATAAATTAAATTACAAACCTATACTCGGTACCCTTAGACTCTCTTTAGTGTCTCTGAAGCTCTGAGGAGTGTGGCAGACTCGGAGGCTTCGCTTTCTTTCCATCCGGCTCTTGTGAAATTGGAGCCAAGTCTCAGAAGATATTATTGCTTTTGTCCTTTAAAGAGCCTGTGGGCCTGATCCCATTTTCTGTGGGTTCAGTGCTTATGCTGCTCTGCTCATTTCGGGTGGGTTACTTCTGAATGATGCTGGTATACGTGCGAGCAGGTGTCCTCTGTCATTGCATCTTCCTTTGAAGGTAGGACCTTGCCCCTAATAGCTATTTTTTCTGACTTTGCCTCTGATTGCATCGATGGATGGGGAAGGTTCCTATAGTTTTACAGTATTTCACCGTTCTCCCTGCTTAAAAGACACATGAAAGCTGGGGATCTCCAGGAGAAGAATAGGGCATCTGGGGTGAGGCAGAAGGATCGAGGAAAGGCTTTTTGGAATAATCTTTTCTCTGAAACAAATCCACTTTGAAGACACAAATTTATATCTGCCTCCACCCCTCTAGCTAGAGGTCCTTTAGCTGAATGCAGCGTCCAAGAATGGCCAGCTGAGATGCTCTCTGTGTGACAAGAGAGCGATGGCACATTGCCACACATGGGTATGCGTTCATTAGAGCATTGCCCCGAGGCAAAGATAACCTCAGCTCTGGGGCTTGCTCTGCCACTGAAGTGCTTTGTGCTCAAATGGGTCTTTTCCTCATCTACAACAAGGGGACCATTAGCTGTTCTAAAGCTGTATGTTTTTTAGGGAAACATCTGGTTTTGGGTAGTTCACCTGGAGAAGATGCCAATGGGGCTAATTTACAGATAGTTCTGAGTATCCATGCACCGAAAATATGACAGCTTACCTTCGAAAGCCCTGATTTAAAGCTCACTGAGCTGTTTTCCCTTAGTAAATTATAGAACAAATCTACCTCAGACTCTGGAGCCATCCAGTCCTGATTTCTCTTGAAATAAATGCTTGAAACTTCACAGTGAAAAGTAGATATAAAATCACGTTATTCTCCAGACTGCCTCTGAACTGCTTGCTATTGGTCACTTGCTCTCCAATGTCTGAAACCACTAAAGCAGGAAAGCAATCTGTGCAGAGAGAATAGTGTATGCAGTGCTCTTTAACATGCCTTTTCAGATACACTGTGCAAAAACTCCTTACATTATTTAAAAACATATTCATGCATAAATTTACACAGATATGTATTTCTACAACCAGTGAATAATTCTGTATGTAAGCACAGCCCTACAACCAAACACGTGCATATAAACATGCACATGTGCACTTAAATATCTGTACAAATCCTACAGTTACTTGGCTGTAATAGCTACCCTTGTACCTGGAGGTCAATCTGAAAGCAATTCTGAAGGTGAGTCAAGAAGTTTGGGTGGAAGATGCTACTGAAAAGTGCAGTTGTTATTTTTTTAAATGACCCTTCAAAAACAGGGACTTGCAGACAATTCCAGCAAACTTTCAATACTGAATCTGATCTGAATATAACAGGGAGACAAAAAAAATGATGGTTATGTTCTGGGAAAGAGCCTACTCACTTAATTTGTCCCCTAACTACCCCAGAATGAAAGGATTCTTTCATCTGAAGCATTGAGGCTGAATGCACCTTTTGTTTTACATGAAGCCAGAGGTATTCACCTCCTGTCACTTTACCGGTAAAGTGCTTTACCTCCTTTATAACTCGATCAGAAGATCTTTGTACTCAGCAGAATGTTTCCTTTGGTGCCAGTCAGGTTGAGATGATTTGTTCATCTCGGGTTTGAAAGAAAGGACTAATGATTCAGAAATGCATTCATTTTGAATGTCTGAAGTCAGGCACTTTGAAGAGTGTGATCCTGAAGAGTGGCAAGAACTTGTTTTGAAAATCAGAATTCCTTTTTTCAGCGTGTAGGAAGAATAGACAAATGCAGCAGTTCCTTGTGGAAATGCACTAATGAGCTCGTGCCTAAGTTCAGTCTTCTCTGGGAGCAACATTCTTTGTGCCTGGGGCAAGAATTCAAACTTGGGACCGAGCATAGTGCCTCTGTAGTAAGTATACAAGGAAAAAAGTAAGTTTCTGCACTTCCCCCCCTTCCTTTTTTTGTCTTCTTCTTTTTTTTCTTTTTCCTGTGGAGATGTAGGTGTGCTTCTTAAGAAAACAGATGACTTGGCAATGTGTCCTTATGAAATTCCCTGGTGTGGTTCTGCTTTTTCAGCTAATGGTGATCACTTGGGAAGAGCAGAGAAAGAAATGTATTTCATTATGATCTCCACTTTTTCTTCCTCAGCCATTTATCTGAACTGCAATATTGGTCTGATGTTCTATGTGCAGTACACTCATTGTTATGATTTTGGAGGATACACGCTGACCTTCAGAAAGGTTCCTCCTGATCAAGGATCAAATTCTGCACATGGGTACCATCCAGGGATTGAGCAGACTTCCCCAGTGCTCTGATGTGTTTATTTGTAGTGATCCTGATGGCTGCAGTGGAGTTTCTACATGTTTACCCAAGGATAGTCAACACCACTCTGGCTTTAGGGTGATTCTTTACTGGAGTCTCCTGCACTATCCTTTCCATTAATTAATAAATGGGGATCAGACAACCTTTCTTCCAAACAATGAAGATGGTGCTCCTTTATTTATGAGTACTTGGGAATTCCATTGTCACCAGGGATGGTGGGAATCTTCTGTCAGAAGATTTTCCATCAGTTTTCTGATGGAAAATGCATGTTGTCATACACCAAAACTTAATGGGGAGGAACTTTTTAATTTTCCATCCCCTTCACCCTGGGATGACTGGAGGGATGGATCCTGGGTGTACACTCACAAGTTTGAGCTTCAGAGGAAGAGTGAGCAATTCTCAAGTGAGGGTGCACAGCAATCACCTGCCTGAGTGACCCACTCAGCAGCACCTTTGGCAGCCAGGCACTAGGAGAGCCAAGAGACAGAAAAACACAGGACTTTGTTGCTCAGTCTTACAGTTCCTATAAAGAACTACCTTCAAATGCTCTTTCTTCTTAGAAGCAGCTGGGGAAAATGGGGGAAGAAATAAATGCATAGATAACACACCGAACCCCTCAATGGCATGCACCTAGTAAGTCAGAATTTCCACCAGTGTCTTTCTGATGCAGAGAACTAAGAAAAAGCAGAAGTCAGACACAGGCTGTTCCTTCAGGTTATCATTTTGCTGGGCGTAAGAGGTCAGGTGAATTCATCTAGCATGAGACAGGAGTAGTCTGTGCTGCTCGACATTGCTTTGTTGCTACAGTGCTCTGCCTCAGCTAGATCCACCTGCAATTTTCCACATAACTCAAAAATAAACAGCGGATGAGAGAGACATCCCTTCATAGCAGTATGTAGCACAGCCACGGATATCTCTCCATCTATCAGTATAAGCTGGATAGGCTTACAAGTAATTGAAGGAACACTGGAAGCAAATCCATTTAATGGGTTTTCAGTAGCACTGATGTCCTTCTAGGACACCAGGCAGAGGAATGCATCTCAGATCACTGTTGTCCATAGTAGATGTCAAGGAGATTGGCGAGAGAGCGGTCCTGTTTCGAGACATGTTTACTTTGCAGAAATGTCTGCCAAGGAGGCCCACTGGAGTGGAAAGCAGTCTGATCAGTACAGTGTTCACGTGGGATGTGAGTACTTCTGTTTGGTAGAGAGCACTGGTTGGCTGCAGAAAAGCAAATCTGTGAAAAAGCCCTCCCTAGAAGGCTTGGGAAATCTTTTTTTCAGGTTTAACCTTCCTCGAACATTGCTTGGGGAGCATACACCAAGCATTTTACTGGGCTACAATGGTGCCTACAGCCTGAGCATCAGGTGTTGCAAATGCCTCACCATCTTTCTTTGCAGAATTATTGGTCACTTTGGGCTCACAAAAATAGATTTGATCCTTAAGGCTCCATTCCAATAGCTGGCTCTGATGACAGCTCAAAATGCCTTACAAAATGAAATAGAGTTAAAGCTATTTCTGGCCTGAGCTAATCTATGGGTTTTTTTTAATTATTCTTAAATATTAATAGCAATGTCTCTGCAAAAGATAAAAAGTCTAGAATTTCACATTTACTAATCATTTAGTCAAACCATTCCTCATGTTAGGTGCTATTTATTGCTAAAAAGGCTAAAAGAGCACTTCTCAACTGGGTAAAAAAACCTGCAGGGTTAGGATCACATTTGTTATGTGAAATGGTTCCCTTGGGAAAAATCCTAGAGAATCTGCTCCTGAGAAACTACTGGAAATGAGAGGGTATTTGTTTGTTTTTAATAGACTGGAATACTCATTTATTTTTAGATGCCTGGCAATTAATCTGGCTGCTTTAGGAATGCTTAAGCTCTTCATATAATCAAGTGAGGTTGCTTATTTTTCATCCAACGTCAAAATGTCAACAATAGTTCTGATTATTTAGACCTGTCAGTTTGGTCATGTTTGCTTAATTGACAGTATTAGTCAATTAAGATGAAGTCTTGTTTGCAAATACTTAGTTCTCAGAGCTTGGCTGGCCTCTTGCACAGACAGGATATAACAAAAATGAGTTAGGAGATTATATTTTTTCTAACAAAGCCTCATTCCTAAAAAACAGTGGCTGCTTAATCCAGAGTTCTAGAAAGGGTCAGTACATAACGATGTCTACAAGCAGAAACTGAAATTTGTTTTTTCTGGGCTGTGAACCATGATAGTAGAGCAATCATGACAGTTCAAAATAAGCTTCAATGGGAAATTTAAGGCTCTTCTTAATTTTTTAACAAATAATTTAGTGATTTTCCTACAAGGGCTAATTGACTCCAGTGAGAGCAAAAGCAGAAAGAACTTCTGTTCTGAACTGCAGCAACCAGAGTTGGAAACCTTGCTGAAAAGCTATGGGAGAGGCATTATGCATTTTTCATAGAAAGCAATAAAATATTAATTCCTTTTAGTGACTTAGATGAGCACTATAAAAAAAAAAAGTATCAGAACTGGGGCAAAAGAACTGCATTATTTAACCACAGCCTCTTCATTACATATTATTAAAAAGACGTTCAATATTTTGAGAGGAAAAATACTTTTATAGTTATGGTTTTTAGAGTAAAAAAATTAAAATCTGTTCAGTCTTGGGAGAGACAACAGAGGTTGTAAAAAGATGTTCCCCCTCCTTCATTTCTCCCATCTCCTAAAGAAGCAAGCATCAACGCTATAAGTAAGGAGGGTTTTTTGACACCTTTATGGGCACATTTGTCTCTGTTGGAATAGAATTTTACAAGCTTCATCATCAGAAAAACCCTCAGCAGAGTTAGAGCCTAGCTCCACAGACACTGACGTGCTGGGGTCCCCAGGAGCCATCCCAAAGAGGTTAGCAGGGTTCCACCAGCCGAGGAAAGTTGCTCCCATGCCTGCCCTACAACAGTACCTAAGTTACTATATAAGGCTTCTCGTGAGTGCAAGATTGCGCACTATTTGTCAGTTACGACCATAATCCATTGGGTGTTGACATCTTCCCAGCAAGCTGTGACCCAGCAAGGATACACAAGGTTAGCAGTATGTATATCTCCTTAAACTCTTCTGGTGATTCAGGAAGGTCCCTGTTTTATTTTACAGGCAGGTTTTTGGTTTGGTTGTTTGGGTTGTTTGGTTTTGTTTGTTTGTTTGTTTGTTTTTAGAGAGTGGCACTGCTGTTAATCCTCCTCACAAGAGCTGAGGCTTGGTTTGGCAGCCATTAGGGAACTGTTGAATATAAGTGGATAAGACAGCTCTAATAGGAGAGATGTCATGGAAAGAGTGTGATTCATTGCTTTGAGCTGCGCACAGAGCTCAAATACTTGGTTTAATTTGGTGTTGGGTGCCAAACTACATATCTATAGTTTGACACCAGGACTAGGAAAGATTGCTTTTTTTTTCCTTTGTTCCCGCTGATCCTGAAACTCTTCCTCCCCATTTGAGGAGCCTTTCCTGAGTGTTTCAGGTTGATCACATTCCAGATAAATAACCAGGCTATCAGTGCTGTAGATGTGCTCTGTAAGGAGCAGCTGGAGCTTGGAAAACACACCCGTTCCTTAGAACTCCTCATGTACTCTCTAGGAAGTTTTATAAAAAAATCATCCCAGATTAACACACCAGGCTTAAAGCTGTAGCTAATGCTTAAAGTTGTGATTCTGTCAACCTCCAAATCTTGAAAAATCCCAAAATTGGAGGACCCGTATCAGAAAGATCTGCAGTATAGGCCTCTATTTTCATTCCCATTTAACACATTTTTCAGGATTTCTTAAGTTGTAGCACAGTGGTGGCATATACAGCAAGGAAAGCACAGTGGATGTTGTTTCCTATGTAATGTGCATGTCAGCATGAGGGAACACTGTATTTCTGATAAAACAAGGTAGACAACATCCACTGCTTTCCCCTTCTCCAGTGAACAAGTAAATTCATCCTAAAAGGGAATAAAAATTGGTCAGACATGATTTGCCTTTGAGAAATTCATGTTGGCTTCTCCCAGTCATCTTATCATCTTTCGTGTGGCTGGAAACAGCTTCAAGCAGGATTTGCTCTATAACCTTCCCAGGGACAGCAGTGAGGCTGACTGGCCTGCAGCTACCTGAATCCCCTTTCTGGGAAACGGGTTTATATTTGCCTTTCAGACAACAGCAACCTCTCCCTAGTCACCATGACCTTTGAGGTCATGACAGAAACTGGTCTTTAAATGACATTGGGAGGCTCCGTTATTGCCATAAAAAGCATCCTGACTGATGCCATGTACTTGTGTAAATCCAGTTGGCTTAAGTGCTCCCTAGACTCCATCTTAGGACAAGGGGTAATGGTTTTAAACCAGATTTAGTTTGGATATTAGGAAAAAGTTCTTCACCATGAGGGTGGTAGATCACTGGAACAGGTTGCCCAGAGAGGTAGTGGAGACCCCATCCCTGGAGATATTCAAGGTCAGGCTTGATGGGGCTCTGAGCAACCTGATGTAGTGAAGATGTCCCTGCTTACTGCAGGGGGGTTGGATTAGATGAGATGTCCCTGCTTACTGCAGGGGGGTTGGATTAGATGACCTTGAAAGGTCCTGTCCAACCTAACACATGCTATGATTCCTCTGTTGTGGGCAATGTTTCAGTCCCAAAGACTTTGCTCTTAGGTTTGCTGTCCTCAGAGGCCTGAGCTCAAACTTTGCTGATAAAAACTAATGCAACCTCCCCCCCCAAAAAAAACCTAACCCACCAACCAAAAAGCAAACAAACAATATAGAAACTCCCACAAAACACAAACAATTAATACCATAGTATTTTTCTTGTCCTTTGTCCCTACCTGCCTTTCCTTAGTGAGCAATAGGATAATTTCTTTATTAGCCTTTTTTTTTTGCCTGTTTACTTATGGACCCCAATCCCATTGCCCTGAAATCTGATTCAGACTGAAAGCTTGTGGTTCTCCAGTGGTTTCCAGAAAGCCCAGGAGTGAATGGAGATGACTGTGTGTGACTATTTCCTATCAAACATTTTATCCTCCCCTTATCAGTGGCCCTTATGATTTTTATTCAGCTTCCCTGCAATGCCTCACTGATCTTCAGCAGTTTTCATCCAGCAGAAGAGATGGCTCATGTTACAGGGCTGATGCTTACATTTGTTTCCCATTGTTTCCTATTCAAATATCATCATATTGTCCCAGTGGTCGAGAGGAAGTTATTCCTGTTCCTTATAGCAATTAAAATTGGAGGACTGTGTGAATGGAATTAGTCTATCTACTGATTTTTGTACATCAGGTTCCTCTGGTGGGTTTAATTTGGTTTAGAGCCTATTTAGTCTATATTCAATTAAAAAAGTTCTAAAAGGCTGTCACGAGGCACAATGATCATACTACTGTTATCGCTGATGAGTCTGGTAAAGCCTCTCCGCTCCAACTAGAGGATTTCTTGTTGATCTTAAGACTGTTCAAATAACATTTTTTCATGGTGGTTGCCTACCTCGGGGCTAATTTGCTTATTTGTTTTTATTTGGAAAGCTTCTTCTAAAATAAACAAAGGGAAAAAAATTATTTGGCTGCCCTTGAAACAAAGTTGGTGGAAAATGTTTGCTTTGCCTGTCAAAAATTATTACACTCATTTCGCTGCAAAGCTCTACAACTGTTTGAGCAGAGACAGAAAATTTGGCAGGGAGATTGTTTTGGTACCATGATGTGCTTTTTACCATCCTTGAGGAAATTTCCTCAAATATATTCCTTTTAACATGTATTTCCATAGAAAATTGACATTTACTATCAGAATCCCTGAGGATTTTCTTGCACCGACAAAACCAGATGTTTTGACATTGGTGGGAACAGCTCTATGGGCTTAACCATCACCTTGCTGCTCCTGTCCATGCAGGATGGATGGGATAACAAGTGACAGACCTGAGAGCTGTTTGTCCAGGGCTCTCCATGACACTGGAGAAATGAGAAGGTGCATGTATCGAGTGTGGAAGTTCACAGAGTCAGATGAAATGAGAGGCAGCCTGTGATAAGAGAAGGAACACAGTGTTGCCAGACTGGGCTTCACATGACCCCTTTCTGGTCAGATGAGTTCTTGAAGTCTCACCATTTCCATTCCAGGGGTGAACAGAAATCCCTGTGAAGGATGGTTTAGAAATTACAGAAAAGCCAAATTCTTTCCCCACACTTCATGGACAGAACAAGCAGAAAGAGCTGTGTGGCTCTGGGGAGCGATATTCCTTTCTGCTTTCCCTCCTGTGCACAGCTGGTAAGCCCACTGCCTACACTCAAATGCCTCATGAGAAAAAATGGAAACACAACCTTCCTAGGGACCCTCCACTCAAAGACAGGCTAGTGAAGACTCCTTACAGGTCAGGGCAGGTGTGGGGCTGAGAGACACAGCATTTATGTGTATGGAAGTGTTATCAGTCAATAGGCTGAGGACAGACAGATGTGCTGTTTGGGGGACAGCTGAGTTGCATGGAATCATGATGCGGGGAAGATTTTTGTGTATATGGGATATTCCTCACAGTGCTTTGTGTATGGGGGGCAGGGGGGACAGACAGGACAGGGGCTTACCCTGGGGACAGCAACCTTCACATCAGACTTACACAAATCTCACAAAATCTTTATTGTTCTCTCTCAATGGGGACATGCAGTGGTGACATAAAATAAAGGAGGTATTAAAATACAGGCAACATCTAACAACCTGTTACAGCTTGTCATAACTAACAGTTTAAATGTAACAAGTTTCCACAGGTTTTGGTGGAAGGGGATGGTGTCTTTATGGTCACTGGAGCCCAGGCCATGCGCCCAGAGACTCAGGGGTCTCCATCCCAGGCCAGTGGACATGGCTGCTGCCTTTTCATTTGCAGGTTGAACCAGTACAGAGGCTGAGTGTGCATCCTAGAGACACACGCTGACGCAGCTGGCTACACAGACTGCCACAGGCAAGGCACCAGCCTCCACAGCACCTGCACATATCACTACTGGGACTCAGGGAAAACACAGCTATAGGCAGGTAAGTTCCCTTCCACCTCTCCAGCTGCTCAGGGCTGAAGTTCACAGGTGATGGTGCACGCACAACACTCTCCAGGTTCAGAAGCTCACATGCATGTTTGTGGATTCCCTGAATACTAGCACAGCCCCTGTGTTTATCCAACACCCCTGCCCAGACCCCAGCCCCTCTTACCCACTGGACAGGTCCAGCGCAGTGCCAGCAAGCAGTCACGCTCACACACTGGTCTCATAGGCATCCCACACATATGAGACTCCCCCCAAATAGGCCTGCTCAGCCCCAGGGCTTCCTAGTAGTGCAGCTTGGAGCTTGCTAGGGAATTAATTGCACGCACAGAGCCCACACATCCCAGGCTTGGGGAAGACACAAGCAGCTGGCATGTGGGCTGTGATCCACAGTCCTGCTCCAGCTCCACTGAGCCCCTCACTCGCTCCACTCCCTCCAGCAGCTACACCTGAGACACATGCATCGGTCCTGATTTGGGGCTTTGTTGAGCCCCACACCTGCCCCAGTACCTGTCACCCACCCTGGGTCCAGCACCTGCCTTGACTCCAGAACCACATCCACTCACAGGGTGCCTCCAACACCTCATCCTTACAGCACGGACAGATACAGGGCAGGGAGGGAGATTCAGGGGGAGAAAAGGTTTAATGAGAAGCCAGGGGAGACTGTGGCTACCAGGAACAGGGCTGGATCAGACAAGTGCTCACACACTGTTGGCAGCTGCTCACACATGGCCCATCCCCTCCCCTCTGTTCACCCTCCTTCCCCTAGACTTCCTCAACAAGTTTTGCACAGTCTCACAGGCCTCAAATATCCCAAATCCTCCTGTTTCTGTTGTTTCTCCCTTATCAGTGATGAAGCCCAGGCTGGTCCTCCCCAAAGCTGGGTCTGGAATCTCTTAATGGCCCATCACTTAGTGGCTGAAGACTTTTGGTCTTTCCTTGTCTCCATTACCTTTTAGCTACCCGATTTGTGTCTGTGTGTGTGTCTGTATCTCCCTTCCCCTTTATCACCTTTGCATTGGAAGAGGCCTGGATTGATTGCCTTAATGAAACAGAAGCTTTCTCCTTCCACACTCCCTTACATGGGGTGCATGGCACTGAGGTGGATCACTGACAGGAGAACTTAGGAGAAAATTGTGGGATCCCTTACAAATTCATGTCACATTTCTCTTTCCCAACATGCTGCTACATATTCTTACCTCATTAACATTAGCTTGATAATGAACAACTGATAGTTCTGTACAGTGCTGCTCTCTGAAAACCTCCATTGAATTATTCACGTGCCAACACAAGTCTACTATAAATTTTTCTGTTGCCAACACTGCCAGATAAACATCACTAGAGATGCCATTGGCAGTACATGCAAGCTGATCTGAGCTGGGACTCCCAGCAAGGGTTTTCTGTACCTGGGCTAAAATAATGTCCCTCACTATACGTTCGTGGGAACTAGGAGGGCTGTAAATATCACTTGCACATAAATGCTGATGTAGCGAATTCCACAGCAGGGTTGCAGAGAATTGTCTGTCATTTTGGGAATAATGCCTTTGTCTTGCTTTGCAGGGCTGTATTGAAATGTTTGGGATTTGGGGGACTGAGCCATACTTAGAAGGGTTAGGAGCAGGCAGACCTGGGAAATGAAATGAGATAAAACAGAACTGAAAGGGCTGGGAGAGTGTCAGAGATGGGAACAGGATGGAGCGGACAGGGGCAGGAAACAAGGCACATGATGGCAGGATAAACATTCAGATCCAGCTCAGGAGCTGTGGGGTAGAAATTATTTAATGTGTAGAAACTGAATGACAGAGTGCAGGAGCAAAAGGGGTGGAAGAGAACGAAAAGAGGACAAAGTCCAGTGAAGGGTGGATAGACCTCTCAGAGAAGTTGTGTCTGAAACTGCAGAGCCTGAATTTGGACCCAGTGTTGGCACATCTCAGCAATTCTAAGTTTCCTAGCAAATAGTTGTGAAACCCTCCATCTTTTTACTGGTGATATGTCTGCATGCTGTTATTGTCTTCTGTCCCACTCATTCTTTTGTTCACACAGCACAGGGTTGTGTTGTGAACCTAAAAACTGTGACCATCTGGAAGGCCAACATGTTCTTCATCCTATGATAAACAGGGCCCTGGAGTGCCTGGAATACTTCTAGGGGGTCTTTCTCTCTCTCTCCAGAAGGCATCTGAGAGAAAAAAGAAAGGTTTATATGGAAAATATTTAAGGGATTTGGAAATAGACATTTAAAATATCTATAGAGGAGGTTTAAAAGTTGCTCATCTGTTGGATAAAAATTGGGGGGTTTTATTTTCAGTTTTTAGAAATCGCACACAGCATTTAAAGCACTTCAGGTTTACAAAGGTACTTACTACCTACTTAGAAGCTAGGAAATGTTTGCATGAAAATTCATGGTACAACCTCATTTCCCTTCCTCTTATCCCTTTATCCAACATTGTGACACAATTTTTAGTTACACAGTGATATGTTTTTGCCAGCACATGAACCTGTCCTCATTCAGTGCACAGAAGAGAGTGCTCCAGGAATAGTCCTGGGTGATACAGTGAATGGGACTGTCATCTTCAGCTTATCACAGAAGCGTAGTTCTTCCTCCGTCAGCTAACAGTTGCACAAGCATCCTGTTCAAAGCATAGTGTAGCAACAGCCTGAGTAGTATTTTGAGAGCATTGGAAGCTATACACTGTTTTGTTACTGAATTACAACTGTGACCTTAATGGTACAGGGAGATTAAGTCATTCGAGTGTGCATGTGCGAACACATGTGTGAGCATGTGAACTCATCACGCTGTGGCTGATGCCATATTTATGTAAGATCTCTGATGAGGTTGCTGGCTTTGCTTCAAATGTGTAACTAATGGAAAAAGGGCAGAACTTTATATGGAAGAATGAAAGGAGACAGTAGCTCAAAGCACTGGGATGGACACTTTCCCATCAGAAAAAAGAGTCAGAGTTGCTTCTATCTCTGGAAAGCTGAGAAGTCCTATCACTGCCCATTGTGGCAGTGATGGAAACTGCAGCATGATGGATGCATGAAAAGGGTGTTAAATGCCTGAACCCTACTCACCCCATTGCCATCTTCAGCTTTGAAATCTGCAGTTACACACAATGAGAAGTCCTCATGCATTTTCTTCACTCTTGCAGTGTAATACGAACACGAAAGCCAATGCTTTATTTCCCACATTCAGTGAAGTAACTCATCTTTCATAGCATAAGTGTGTCTAACATGGTGCCAGATGAAGAGGGTATCATTTCAGACCTACACCTTCACCTGGACAAGGACAAAGAGGCTGAAGGCACTAAAGAACATGGCCATGGATATCATACCAGTTGGCTGTTCTGATGCCTGGAAGGATGCTAACAAAAAGACAGGTTTGTTCCTGGTTTCTGGTAAGAGAAGAGGAGAACTACTGTTTCTGAGTGGCATGGCTAACAGTTTCAGGGCTTCAGCCAGTTCTGCTTCCCTCTCCTCTTTAGCACTCTCATTTATGGATTTATGACTCTGAGTAAGTAGGGAGGTATGAAGTTGGCTGTAATTGGTACTGTGCACAAATGCAAATGACCATTTCAAATGTGGATGCTCTGCCAGCTATTACAATTTTTAATTTCCCTGGCTATTGCTCTTTTTAGACCATCAGGATTTGTTTTATGTGTGGAATATTGTGGCTTCTGGGAGATGAATTCTCCCTTGGGGCCTCAGGCCTGAGAGGGTTATACTGTATCTCTTAGGCTGAATGTTAAGACGTTGATGCATGACTTCAGTGGTCCATAGTTCCCTAAAGTTACTGTGGGCTGTTTTTCTCCTGGTCTCTGCATTTGATGTGAATATTACAAGGGGTCACATGAACAAAGCATCCCTAGCTGTTCTCCTGGTTTCCCAATGTGTCCTGACGAGTCAGGAAATGAGCCGCTGTCTTCAGCGCTGACTGGGCAGGGTCCAGTCCAAATAGGTCTTCTGCATAAGGTACATGAAAAGTATATTGACTTTGATGCCAGCGGCTACTGGCCTGAAAGTAAGTGAAGAAACTAGTAGGATCAGAAGGAGGAGGTGCTTCATAACTGGAAATAGTATCCCAGTGTGGGAAGTGGGAGATTAGGCCACCACAGAAGCCATGGAAGAGAGAACTGGGTAGTTCAGGAGAAGATGGAGTGACTGGGAAACTGAGAAAGGTGGTAAACTAATATGTTCTGTGTACACTAGACATAAATCTGGATACCCATTTGTGATATCAGTTCTGGAGTGCTTACATTGAGGGTCTCTGTCTTTGGCATTTCCTGAGGAAATGCTACTTAAGCCATAATTCTGTGGCACCAGCAGTGCTGAGCACATAAAATCCAATGAAAGGAGAGCCAAAGGGTGATACCCAAAATGCAGACCCACATTCAGGGGTGCATCCAAGAAACAGGTTTGTTGAAGCTGCACTCCTTTGTCACAGATGTACAAGTGCCTGTAAGGGCCCGTCTCTGAGGAGGGGGCAATGTCTCCCCATCTTCTGGAGTAGGATGGGAGCCCAGAACCAGGTGTCCTCCTATGTTAGTCAGCATTATTTTTTCCCATGTATCATCCATAAAGGGATTTTTGTGCATCCTGGAATTAGTGACCAATATGATGTGGTCTAGTGGAGAGTGTCCCTCCCCATGGCAGAGAGATTTGAACTAGGTGATCTTTGAGGTCCCTTCCAACCCGAACCAGTCTGTGACTCCATGATTCTGTGGTACCTGAGGGAGGATGTGGTCATCCTAAACTCTTGAACCACATCAACATCCCATACTTGAGCTTGGAGATGTGAACACAGCCACCACCTCGAAGACAAGCTTAGCGGCACCTTTTGACGGCACCAGTCTTGTGGTGTTGTTAGCCTCAGACCTAGCAGCCAAACAATTCTGCAGGTAGTGTTACGGTACTGCTGTGTGGCTTTACTGAGTTCTTTTTTAGGGTTTGCCTCTTGCCCTTCCCTGACATCTCTGGATCTCCCTTGCTGTCCCTCTCCAGCTTTGCAAATTGTGTATCACCTCAAGATGCTGGCCCAGCAAGATCCGCACGGAGGCTGAATGGTGGCAGCTGGCATCGCCTCTTAATATAGAAGTGAGGGGTGCGGTTGCACAGGCAGTGTGGTGCAGATCAGTTTGGGAACAGGCTGTGTGCTAAAAAGAGTTTAGTTGCACGTTGCAAAGGCTTATGGGTTTAATGCTGAGTCTGAGGTGCAGCCTGAGTACACAGAAGGAAATACAGTGACTTCTTATGGGCTTTCAGGAGCAAGGACAGGCGGTGTGTAGCAGCCTGGGTGCCTACTCAGAGATGGACTCTGGTAGGAGGTGAGCAGCACAGGTAGACATGGCCGGATGGGACTGGAGGTTGTGTGGAGGCACCTGAGCTATCTGTAACCCTGCTAGCTCAGGTAACGTGAAGACCAGAGCTGTGGCAGCATGCAATGCCTGCGTGGGCTGGAAAATCATCCTGCAAATCGTGGCAGAGCTCCACGTTGTCTCTGCTGTGCTCTTTGAAGCTTGCTTGTTTAAAGCCAGCACAGGATGAGCTCGATCACCCCAGCAATTGCAATGAAGACATGCCCTGCACCTTCTTACAGACCTCGGGAGCTTTCCCCTCCCTCACAAAAGCTGGTTTTAAGGGAGTTCTCAATAGTTAACCACGTGAATAAATAAATCATATTTGTGATTCAAATATTCCTGTGAATGAATAATTCATTGTAATAATTGGAAAAGGAATATCAGCAGGAAGCTTTTTACTATTACAAAGGCAAACACTGATTTTTTTTATTTTTTTTAAAGAAAAGATACATTCTCCAGCAAAACATTTTTCATCTGCTTGCCATACCCTGATTATGTACAAGGTGAAAGAAAAACGTGCGACAGCCATCTTCATATAAACGAGAAGATACACGTCCTTTTGCAACAGCCATCTTCAGTGCTGAAGAGTGGGAAAGGAAAAAGGATTAAGCCACATTTAAACCGTCATCACCTCCTTCCTGAGCACAGAGCCAAACAAAGCAGCCACAGCCAGCCCGTCAAAATGTCCAGAGCCTGAAGTAACTTGAGTATTTATTGCCAGCTAGTTAGAGAGGCACTGGGAAGAAGGGTAAAGAGGGGAATGTTTTCTTCCAGATCTGTACTGCTAAGAGATAGTGTAGGCTAAGCATATGGCTCGCAGCCAGCAAAGGCATCAGATACTATGATGATAA
This sequence comes from Gallinula chloropus, assembly GCF_964237585.1. NCBI lineage: Eukaryota > Metazoa > Chordata > Aves > Gruiformes > Rallidae > Gallinula > Gallinula chloropus. Next base: position 67,599,100 of record NC_140085.1, read on the forward strand.
AAGCCTGATTAGTAACATTTAGCACTGACAAAGGGCTTTCAAGGGAAAGACAGACTTTCCTCCCGGGAAGGATGGAAGAACCCTCACCTGTTAGCCCCATTTCCAGAGGGAGAAAGTACACTGTCACGAGTTTCTCTGCGTTTTTCTGTGCCAAGCGTGACACGGATGGAGCAAGCCACAGGTTTCTACAGGCAAAAGAGCTGGAAGCCTGATTGCCTCCGAAATGCAGGTTTTGCTCCCAGCGAGACCAAATGCTGGCTGTGTGGTGGTAAACAAAAGAAAACAGAGCAAGCTCACCCGTTTGGTTCCTGGGAGGAGGGGACAAGCTCTACCCACCCCAAATGAGAGGAGAGGAAAGTGTATTTACCTGTGTCTCTCCCCAGTTGCACTGTTCACTGTGTGACAGGTTGTCTCCATCTGTGGCGGGTCCGGTGCCACTGTCGTGCTTGCATCACGGCAATGACATTTATAAATGGAGATCTGCGAGCCACAGGCATGGAGTGACTGGCTCAAGGTCAACCACAGCCTGCGGCGGGGACGGGTTCCACGGGCGAGCGCCCAGCACTGACCGGAGCCGCCGGTGTTTGACAAGTCCCTGCCAGGGTTTTGACTGAGCGGCCAGGGGCAGGGACAGGTTTTCGGGGGGAGAGGGAGGGAGAAGGGCAAGGGCGGTGCCACCCCTTGGGCAAGCTGTTGCGAAGCGCCCGGCCGGAGAGCTGCAGCCCGCAGCGGGATCCCTTCGGGGGTACCCACCCAAAAGCCGGATGCCCCCGAGCTGGGGCTGCTGCGGCCGCCGCGGCGGAGCCGAGGGAGGGGAGGGGAGGCGAGGCGAGGCGGGCACCAGCCTCCGCGCACGTCCGCGGGTGTGCGTGTGCCTCGCTGAGGAGGTGCGTGCCTCTGCCCGTGTGTGAGCGCGTCCGTGCCGGGCTGCCGCTCTCTGAGTGTGCCTGTCCTTCGGCATCCCTGCGTGCCGCTGCTCACGGGTGCGTGTCTCTGCGGGCGCCTGAGTGTGTCTGCCTGTACTTCTCTCCCCCTCGCTCTGTGTAACCGTGTGCGTGCGTGCTCGTACCCCTCCCTCTCCCCCTCTCCCTCTCGCTCCCCCCCTCCCGTGCGTGTGTGTGTGTGTGTGTGAGCGTGTGTGTGCGCGGCGGGGAGGGCAGAGCCGGGCGCGCCGTGCAGCAGCGCGGTACCCCGGCGCCGAGCACAGCACGCCGGAGCCGCGGACAGGGCAGGAGCTGGAGGAGGAGCTGCGCCGCGCCGGGAGCCCCGCGGAGCCGCCGGCGGAGCGCGGCCGCACCGAAGCGCAACAGGCGGGGCGCGGCGCGGGGGGCGGCGGCGGCGGGCGGATGGCGGAGGGCGGCGGCGCCGCCCGCTGAAGGCGAGCGGGCGAGGCGGCGGCGGCGGCGGCGAGGTGCGGGGCAGAGCGGGCGGGATGCGGGCGGAGGAGCCGCTGGCGCTGGCGGCCCCGCGGGCGGGCGGCGGCGAGGCGGAGGCGCCGGGCGACGAGCGGAGCGGCGGCAGCTGCTGCAGCAGCGAGCGGCTGGTGATCAACATCTCCGGGCTGCGGTTCGAGACGCAGCTGCGGACCCTCTCCATCTTCCCCGACACGCTGCTGGGCGACCCCAGCCGCCGGGTGCGCTACTTCGACCCGCTCCGCAACGAGTACTTCTTCGACCGCAACCGGCCCAGCTTCGACGCCATCCTCTACTATTACCAGTCCGGGGGGCGGCTCCGCCGGCCGGTCCACGTCCCCCTCGACATCTTCCTGGAGGAGATCCGCTTTTATCAGCTGGGCCAAGAGGCCATCGAGACCTTCCGGGAGGACGAGGGCTTCATTCAAGAGGAGGAGAAGCCCCTGCCCCAGCACCACTTCCAACGCCAGGTCTGGCTGCTCTTTGAGTATCCCGAGAGTTCCGGGCCGGCCCGGGCCATCGCCATCGTCTCCGTGCTGGTCATCCTCATCTCCATCGTCATCTTCTGCCTGGAGACCCTGCCCGAGTTTCGCCAGGAGCCCAAGGGTCCCCAGCCCGGCTTTGGGGAGGCGGCGCCGCCCGCCGACGAGGCACTGCTGCTGCTGCCGCCGCCGCCGCCGCCGAGCGGGACTCCGCCGCCCCTGCGCCCCGCCGCCGGCGCCGGACCCTTCTTCACCGACCCCTTCTTTCTCATCGAGACCCTGTGCATCATCTGGTTCTCCTTTGAGCTCCTCGTCCGATTCTTTGCCTGCCCCAGCAAGCCCGAGTTCTCCCGCAACATCATGAACATCATCGACATCGTGGCCATCATCCCCTACTTCATCACCCTGGGCACCGAGCTGGCCCAGCAGCAACAGCAAAAGCAGCAGCCCGGCAGCAGCAGCAACAATGGAGGTCAGCAGCAAGCCATGTCCTTGGCCATCCTCAGAGTCATCCGCCTGGTAAGAGTCTTCAGGATCTTCAAGCTCTCCAGGCACTCCAAGGGGCTGCAGATTTTGGGGAAGACTCTCCAGGCCAGCATGAGGGAGCTTGGCCTCCTCATCTTCTTCCTCTTCATCGGGGTGATCCTCTTCTCCAGTGCTGTCTACTTTGCAGAGACTGATGACCCGGACTCCCTGTTCACCAGCATCCCTGATGCTTTCTGGTGGGCGGTGGTGTCCATGACCACCGTGGGCTATGGGGACATGTATCCCATGACGATTGGTGGCAAGATTGTGGGATCCTTGTGTGCTATAGCGGGTGTGCTCACCATTGCCCTCCCTGTCCCCGTCATTGTGTCCAACTTCAACTACTTCTACCACCGAGAGACTGATCATGAAGAGCAGTGCCAGTACACCCACGTCACCTGCGGCCAGCAACAGTCGCCCTTCTCTGAGCCCAAGAAGGGGGACAGTAATCAGTCTCTCAGCAAATCTGAATTCCTGGAAGCAGAAGACCTGGAATCCATGAAATATTCCAACTTCATTCCTCCCAACAACCAGGGTTATAAAGAGAAGAAAATGCTGACAGAGGTGTGATCAGTTTTGTTATCCTGGGTCCAGACATGAAGCTCCAAGCTGCTGCACAGCCGTCTTCCCACTAGCAGCTGGATCTATTCAGCATTTACATGCCAGACTGTGAATTGTGATACCGTAAACAGAATGATTGTGATAATGGGCTCTTCTGTCCTGATTTGCTGTTTCTCATTCCCGTGTGCAGCCAGAAATGTTCTTGCTTTATTCCGTGGAGTGCTAGCTGTCATCTCCCACTCCCTCGTGAATTTCCTTCTCTGTTTTTGAAACCTGCTTTAATCCAGTATTTGCTCTGAAAACTAGCCTTTCTACTCCACTAGCAGAGGAGCCCCTGACACTGCTTCAGCTGAAGGACTCAGCAGAGAGTAAACAGTTAAAGGGGCTACAAACATCTGGCTCAAGCTGTGCCCTTAGTTCCTGTGCCAGCACAGTGCCCTTGGCTGAGGGATCAGTCACGCCTGCCATGCCATTGCCTTTGAATAATGGAAACGCTGCAGCCAGCATCACAGTGAGTTCTGCAGCTGTAAGGGAAAGTCAGCAAGCAGATGCCTTCCTTCTTTGCAACGCTCAGCATGCTAAAGATCCTCTTGGTTTGTGTTTTGACAAAGGTGCACAGATCCAAAAGTTCTCCATTACTTCTGACCATGTACAATTTATCAAAAGCAGGCTTAAAGAAATCAACAGGCTTGGTGAAAGTTCTCTGTTCTGAGCTTTTTTCAGCCTTATTTATGCCAGTGCCCTGATGTTAATTGGCTTTTATAGCATCAACTTAATCTTCATAGTGGTAAGTGCCTTCTGATGCAAGGCACATTTGAGTAAACTCATTTGTTATCCCCTCAGTTTATCTCCACACAATAGTGGTTAACGAGATGTACTTTATGCTTCAGATACCCAGTTGGCATGTGAGAGCAACTGACTCCACTGTGCTTTTATTGAAGCGCTTTGTGTAGCTGAGGGAAGTTTACATGTTGGTATTTTGTTAACATTGCCGAAAAGCCCTGGCCACCGACAGTTGCACCTGTGCTGTCTGAAGGCTGCACTGATTTAGCGGGTCACAGGCATAAATGGCCCCAGGGTAAGTGTGTCAGCATCCAAGACTGAGATTGGCACGGACTTGGACTTCCCTAAACCATCTGCACAAACCCAACAGCATACTCCAGGCCTTTCAAATGAGGGGAGAAGTGGCCAGCCTTGAAGAGATGCTCTTGCTGTGTTAATCATCTAGCCAGTTCTTGGTGTGTCACGGATAGAAGGCACAGCAATGTCTTTTGCATGCACTGGGTCTTGTGAGAGCAGTTCATGCTAGCAATGCTAAATGCATCACTTGGCCTGCAGTGCTGGGTTTGCAGAGGGACCAGAGATTTGCATCTTAAGGTGCACATTTTGCTTCCCAGATCATGTCATTTTTTTTAATCAGGTCTGCCTTACATCTAACTTTAAAATGTTTTGAATGCTGCCAGTGGGTAAGAAAGGGAAACGGATGCTTGTAGATTCTCTTGGAAAATTTTCCTGCAAGGAAAAAGTCTTTTTTGTTTTAAATCTAAGTGTATATTCTGCATTCACATGTGTGCATGTGTATGAACGCAAAGGCAGCCATTAATGCCTTGCATCATGCTGTACGATATGCGTATTAGAATGTACTACATATTGCATGTGACACATGTAATATACAAACCAGGCATAATATCAAGATGCAAAATATATAGGATACATTTTATGTATGTGTATATATTATTCTTTTTAACCACAAGGCTAAGAATGCTGAGGCATATACTTTCATATAGGCAGAATCGGCTATAGAACTGGTTGTGAGATGGGATCTGTTTGCATCTGTGTTACCCTGCTTGTTTTTCGCCGTCCTGAGATCTGGCTCCGTGCCTAGAGTGCTTTTATTGTGGCATCTCCTCATCAGGGCCCCAGCCATACAGTGAAAGTTGTTTGTGTAAATCCTAACTGCTGCATTTCTCCAGAGTCCCATTGTCTTCTCAAAGGTTTTTAATACATGGGGATCTCCCTCGGGGTCAGCGCACAAACATAGTATTAAATCCTCTGTTCCCTCTCCCCCTGAAGTCAGTAGCAATATGCCACTTGTCTAGGTTGCTGCAGGTCAGTCTGGGAGGCACAAGTGTGAGGTGTTGAGGGCTCTATAGTTGAGAGGAGTTTGCCTGATTACAATAGGTGCCTAATTGCTCTGTGGTTCATGAATGTCTCTGAAGGTCTGGGCCTTGAGAGCTGTTCTGCATCCCCCAAAGCATGTAACCAGCCAGTGGGTAAGTCACCCTGCTGAATAAGTGGGACTGAGGAAGGATCAGCATGGTGGCATCTCTGTTGATTTTGTGTAAAATGTCTTGGTCCTTGTGTTGATTCAGTAAAAAGCAGTTGCTGTTCTTAGCTGTGAGTGTGAGACACTGACTTTTCTTCCAATTTTGTATTGCTCTAGCAGATGCACTTAGAAACTAGCAAAAGAATCTGCTATTTGAGCGGGATGTTTCAAGGCTGCTACTGTCTCCCCACAGAATGCCCATGTTTGGGGTTATTTTATGCCTGAGCGTATCAGCTGATAAAAGTTTCCCCAAAATAAGATATAAAAAACTCAGGTTAAGCATGAGTTCAGGAGGAGGCATGAGACACGCTGAGCCTACGTCAGAAAATTCCCGTGCTTGTTTCTTCCCTTGGGCCTGACCCCATTACCCCTGCCAGGCAGGAGCCCTCCCTGGCTGGAACAGGTTGTCCTCCCGACCAGCATGACAGACGGCTGACTGGGCATGGAGACTCCAGCAAGAAGGGACGTGAGGCAAGTTACTGGTAGCATAATCCCAATACGTCTGTATTACAGAGGTGCTCCTGTCAAGAGATTTCCTGCTCCCAGGTGAAACACAGCAGTGAGGGTCTAGCTGGATTGTTGCCTGCCCACAGGAACATGCACACACACATGTGTGTGCACACACATGCACACGCACATGTGCACACACAAAGCACCGGTGTGAAGGAACCTTGCTGTGAATGGACAGTCTTGTGTGCAGTTTTCTTGCCATCCACATTTTTTTCAGCTCTGTAAAGAAAGCACAGGTGAAAAATGTGTATAGAACGGGAGTGGTGGTTCCTTGGTGGGTTTTATGTGTTGGAGCTAATTGAAATATAAGAAGCCAACAGAAGCATGGCAACTGTAACCTAGGAACTTCATTCGGGCAGGTAAACACTTCTCTAAGCAGCTCCTGAAAAGCAAGGCAGTGAAGTCCCAGAGTCATCAATAATACTATATATTACTTCTGGAATCTGACATTTTTATGAAGGAGCCTTTCAGGTCACTGCAGTGACATAGCAGACCCTGGCCCCTGACTTTGCAGAGGACTCATGTCACTGAATCACAGAGATGCTTTCAGAAATCTTACCTCAAGTTCTCAGCCTTTAGCCCTAACTCTTGGATGTTCGAAATACAAATCTGTCTAGCTATTTCCTTCTGCAGGCAGAGTACATCCTTGTGAAGCGAAGTAGGCACCTCCAGGGACTTGTTTCCATAACAACCTCCCAGACTGTTTCTCTCTACCCCGTGACTGTGGCTACAAGCAAAAGCACTCGTTGAGTATTTTCAGTTTTCAGATACTGGCACCTTATCTTGACAGCTGTTTTCTTTGCATACCGGAGATGATCCTTGTGTCATGTACAACTATTCTGTCCAACTCCAGACAGAGACTTATCAGCATTTGGTAGTGGAAAGCACAAACTGGGAGATGGTAAAGGATTTTTATCTGCATATCCTTTCATACAGCGAGGTGGGGAGTGTGGGAATGACTATCTGAGCACTCACCGTCTTTGAGGAGCTGAGGGGCAGCTGGCCTGTGAATGTAGAGTCATCCAGGTGCCCTGTAACAAGGAACACAAGCTAAAGCACCGCATTAGAAAACCAGAAACTCCTCTTTGAACAACCTCACTAGGAAATAGTTTTGCTGTGGAAGAGATGGTTGCTCCTTCCTGAACCACTGGCTGTTCTGTCACAATCAGTTCTCCCAGATAGTTTTCCTACCGGATTATTTGCACCAAAGCGGGACAGGGCAGAAATCAGCTTGTTGGAGATGGGAAAAGAAAGAAAGAAATAATTTTACTTAGGACACCTTTTTTTTTGTCTGAAACTCATCAAGCGCACAAAAACTGTAAGCAGAAAAGACATGAAAAGCTGATTTGTGATATTTTGAAGTCTACATCACTGGTGGATTCCTGGAGGTACCTCCAAGATGAAATGTCTGTTCTACTCCTGTTTGGAAAATGTTGCAATATGGGATTTTTGAGCAATTTTTCATTTTGGGCCTATTCCTTTTGATCCAGCTTTCATCCATAAAAATTCACTGCAAGAGCACCTGTGAGGGTGAAGGTGACTGGACTTGATGTTCTCTCCTAGGCCCCCTCGTTCAGCATAAAGAGATCCCTATGGAGATAAAGAATATTGACTATAAAGGAAATTCAGGGCAGCAAGAGACAGGGTAAGGAGTGAAGTGTCTTCCATACTGTGATGGAAAGAACAGCATCATCCCTAAAACCAAAGGAACAAACAGCTCCAGTGTCTGCTGCTACAGCAGAAATAGGTAAGGTTTCCTTTTCTTCTGTGAAACTAATGGCTAATAGTTTCTTGCAATTAATGAGGAAGGATTTCCTAATTAAGATTTGTAGCCTAAAGGGAGAATATGGTAAAGAAAGAAAGATAATTATAAACTACAGAAATATAGTATGAGACAGATCCACACCATCTGCTGATTCAAGTTGGCAAAATTCCATTTAGTACAACTACCTTGGTTTATATTTGGCTCCAGCTTCAATATTCCACATCACTTGTGTACTATTTTCTGAAATGCTTATTTTTGTTTCTTCTTCTCTTGAGGTCCTGTTCACATCAGGGAAGGATCTGCGGGTTACAGCAGGAGTTAACCACAGCTTTCCCAAAAGCTCTCCATCAGACTTGAGTCCAAGTAAGTCTACCAAACCCAGCAAAATTAAGCTTCTCTTTAAGTTTATGTTGTCAAAAATAAGAGCAGCACCATTTTATTTATTTTTCTTTTCCTCAATGGTGTAAACATGCAAATGTTTACATAGAGAAGTTCAAGACTAAACAAAATTCTTCCCTTAGCCATGGCCCTGTAAGCACAGGATGGCTCTATTTACATTGCTGTAATGGAAAGCACAGTCTGAGCTCTTCATCTTTGCTCTTTGGAGCTCTTGCTCCTGACAAATCCTGCTCTGAAGACATTTATGGCCATATTATCAGCAGGTTCACAGCCGTATTCCTGACTTGCAGTCATCTGCTTTACACCTAAAGTTAAGGAGGGGAGCAGGTGTTTGCAGGATGAAAAGACTTAATCCTCTGATAAAATGAACCATTGCCAGTGAATGCTGAGTGTCCTTAGCTGCCACCAAACACAGTTGGTGATGAGATTGCCTGTTTGTTATGAGGAGTTCTTCTTGTACAGGGTCGGGTCCTAAATAAGGTAACACCCTACTCAAAGAAATAAACCCAGAAGAATGTTTTTTGGGAAGGCAGACAAGGGACTGCAGTAGCATTGATTTCCAGTGTAGCTTATGCTTATGTTTGTTCATATTGATTCTATATTCCCTGCCTATCTGGCTGGGTTTTCACTTGCTCCAGGAAAGTCTGCCTGGGGCTCGCTGGCTGGCACAAGAACTCAAATATTACAGCATAGTTCTATGCTTTGGGAAATAGGTAGCTGTGATCAGTGTGGAGTTTACTTTCCTAAAACATGAATATTCATTGATAAACATTCACTGCAGGAATTAGCCATGTCGTCTGTAGTGCAAATTAAGAGGGGTTTAAGCAAGAGATTGAACTTTCCTATGTACCACTTTTTGTTAGTGAAAGAAAGGAAAGAATTTACAGGAGGCAAAGTGCTCATACACTTCCATGGTCACCCTAAAATACTGAAGCTGTGTTGCCTATTCATTAGAGTCAAGACTCAAGGGAAACCTTTGTCTTGATACAAAATATCATTGACATTTCAGTAAGTTGTCCTTTGGTTACACTTTTACTAAACTGATATATTTACTCACTGGTGTAAAGTTTTGGAAGACCAGTTGTCAGAAAGTGCTTAGATCACAAATGTACCAATTTGACGGCCAATTCTAACAACTAAATTACCAAATTTAGTTGGAATTGTAGCCACTGCTTATTTAAAGAAAATTTGGGTCTTGATTCTGCTCTCCACCTGAGGTTAGATGTTAGATAAATTTGTTCTCAAGGATATGAATGGTGCAACTCCTAATTTCAGTACCTGTGGGAGAGAGATCAGGCCCAAAGAGAGGGCTGTAAAGGCAAATATCTAGAATAGATCTCTTCAGGTGTTGTAGATACACATTGCTCCATTCACCTAAAAGGTTGTATGAAATTTTACACTAACAGAAGATTTGGCTTTTAGACTACATATTGTTTTTTTCTCTTCCATCCTCTGGAGAGAAATTGAATGGTGTTTTACAAGAAAACTGGAACATTACTGTCTCTTCTTGCTGCTCGTTGATGCATCTGTTGTTTTCAATTAGCTTGATGGCATCCATTTTCAGGAAGCAGATGCTGCCCTCTTTTACACTGGTGCAATTCTGGAATAACTCCACTGACGTCAGTGAAGTGACTCCAAATTTATCCCCGGTGAAAGCAGAATTGGACCACAGTCGTTTTGTCTGCTTATCTGCTACAACGCTCTCATGAAGGTGCACCACTACTATGCCATAAGGGAAAGGCAGAAGCCTGTCTGCTCTGCCATGCTCAGTTCTTTTGTGTCCTTGACATCACTCTGACGTGCCTGGCTGGACCAGAAATCAAGCTGGTGTGGGGTGTGTGTGGTGACCAGCTTCCCCACGTTGAATGGAGCAGGTGTTGGTCCTACATTCTTGACAACTTTTTCATTCCATCAGCTTCCCCTTGCTTGGATATGTTTCCCAAGGAGACAGAGGTTTTAATCTATAGAAATGTAACTGCAAGTCTTAAGTAACAGATGGGTAGCAGAGGTAGACATGGAGACAAACTACCCCTCCTACAGTTTTTTGCTGCTATGGCCGTGTGAAAATTGTTGCAGTCCTGGCAGGTTTGCTATACATCTGCTGGCTTCAGAGTCTCTATTTTCAGGGAATATAAAGTTTAAGTAAATTGGGATAGTTCCTTCCTGCTGATCTCAGTGATACTGTTCCTGAAACTGGTCAAAAAGCTTCATCAAAAAGCGGTAAGTGTGCTGTATGGAAAAATAACACTTGAGATGGGGCAGATGAGGGTGAATAGAAGAAATAAGAGCCAGTAAAGAATAGAGTAAATAAGTGGTGTGAGACAGGAGGGAGATTCTTAAAAGTAGCTCCTCGAGGATGAAGCTTGGGATTGTTTAAAATACTATCAGTAGAGCTCAAACTATGAAATTTAGCAATGAAGCAACCTAAGAGTCATTATCGAGATTGTGAATTAGGATACAGAACTAGAGGATGGGACATTGCCCCTTGTCCCGTGAAAGGACAAGTTGGAGCACAGGACGTTCCACACCAACATGCGGAAGAACCTCTTCACAGTGAGGGTGACAGAGCCCTGGGACAGGCTGCCCAGGGGGGTGGTGGAGTCTCCTTCTCTGGAGATACTCAAGACCTGTCTGGATGCCTCCCTGTGCGACTTGTCCCAGGGAACCTGCTTTGGCAGGGGGGTTGGACCTGATGATCTCTGCAGGTCCCTTCCAACCCCTATGATTCTGTGATTCTGTGACTGATTTAGTGACTTGGAGAAATGGAAGTATATTAAGTAGCACAGAAATTAAAGTTGTGATGAGGATATTGGTGGCAATATTGTATTGGAAGACAGACAGGGAGAAACATCGGGGGTGCTAGATCAGCCAGGGAACTGATGTCACTGAGGCACCAGAGTAATGCAGCCATAAAAACTGCAGGTTCAAGTCTTTGAAAGTCTCAGAAGGAGCACGTTTAATACCACCTGGGAAATGTTAATTCTGTAAGGCTTCATCTGGAATGCTGCATGCATTTTTGCTGACCTAAATTTGGTCAGGAAGGATATGCAGAAGAACAGCAAGAATGATCAGGTGAATGGAAACTTCTTTGCAAGAGGAAGGTGGAAAAGCCTGAGTTTTCTAGGCCAGCACAAGATTGACAAGACCTATAATTATAAAAATATGGGGGGCAGAATAGCCAAGAGGGGTAAGAGGTGTGTAAGCTGAAAGGCAATATTGGTATTTGAACAATAGAGCATAAACTGGCTATGAATAAATTTACCTTGGAAAGAAGATGATTTCTAATGTGAAAGACAAAGAAGAAGAAATAAAAGCTCATTCCAGGCTGTCTAGGAGAAACAAAGGCAAAAAACAATTAATTTTTTTTTCAGATGGACTTTGTTAAATTTGTGAAAAGGATAATATAGAGGTAGTTACATGCAATTGAAATAGCCTGAGTTCAGTGACTTTGTCTACTGTAAGCCTCTCCAACACCTGGGATGTATTTGAAATGCTAAACAGATAAGAAATTGTGACATCTTCTCTCATTTCTTATGTCCTCCAGCTCATTTGCCGTACTGCACCATTGGCTACAAAACACCAAATCCTGGTGATTTAATTTAATACTTGGAGTATGTGAGTAGAAGGGTGAACTAGGGGAAGAGCTGTGAATCATAGAATCATAGAATCATAGAATCATAGAATCATAGAATGGCATGGGTTGGAAGGGACCCCAAGGATCATAGAGCTCCAACCCCCCTGCCACAGGCAGGGCCACCAACCTCCAGCCTGGATCTACACAAGGTTGAATCTTGAGACATATTTTTCTCTGTGGGATTGGGAGAAGAAAAATAAGTCCTAGGAATGGGCTAGGGTGAGGCAGGGTTTACCAGATCGCTCTAGGAGCTAGTCTGGAGACAGAGGGGAAGTTCATATCCTCAAAAAACACACCAAAGTCTGTTCATCATTCTTCCCTTCAACCTGGAATCTCTGTTGACCTTGTCTGGTCTGTTCTTGCTATCCAGAGCTCTCCAGCCCTATGCTGACCTTCCTCCTTCCTGGGGTCTCTGGTAATTCCTCATTACTGTGAGCTCCCTGGGATCACTGGAAAAATGCATTGCACCCCATTTTGAGAAAAGGCCTGAGACACCTCTGCTGCAGCTCAGCCAGGTTACCTGATTTGGATGCACATTCTTCAACAACTTTTGTTGAAAGGAAGGTCAGAGCAGTTGTTAGCAATGGCCACTCTGCCCTGAAGAGGTTAGCAGAGTAATTTCCTATTCCAGGTGCTGTTCTGTCAGAGGCAGAATAAAACCTCATGTGTCCTCTCTTACCTCTTTAAGTTCATTTCATCCTGTGGAAAAGTGGCAAATCACCCTTTAAGCTCAGCAGCAAACCATTGACCAAGGTGGGAGCTTAACTCATCTCTCCAGCTCCATATCACAAAAGTGCCTAGAAGAATCTGGTCCTTATTCTTTGTCCTTGAGCCATCTAGCTTGTTGCTCTTTGTTCACTCCTGTGAGGAAATCATCATACTTGATTTCTAACTCTATCTGCTCTTTGATTTTGAAATAGCTCTGCTTTTTCTCCTTTGAGTAGTAAAAAGAAAAAAAAAAGGAAAGGGAATTTTACAAATAACCATGCATATTATGAAAGCATGTGAATACAGGCACCACTTGAGCTTTATCAGTGGCATTATTAGAAGGATGATGATGCACACAAACACAGTTGTCCATAAATTGTCTTAAGGGCTTTTCCCAAGTGCTTGGCTTCATTTCTTGAGTTATGGCACTAAGTCAAATCAGAAAGGAATTATAACAAATATAGAATGGGCCAATGAGTTTCATTTGAACCACGAACACAGTGTCACATTCGTTTCTGAGCTCAGATCACTTTGAAATTGATGGGAGAAACCACCAGCAGCATATGTGTACATGCTTCTTCATTTGCTGTTATAAATTCTTCATATACTGTTCTATCATGTGCACTATGATTGTGTACAGAGCATTGGTCTTTGTGTGTGTGACATGCTAAGGGTGAGGATTCTACTGCAGCCATCCCCAGGTAAACACAAAGAAAAAGGCTGGTCAAAGGGCCTAGATGGTTAAAATTGTATGTACCTCTTTGGAGCTTGAAGAACTTCCCAATTGTGAGAGAGTGTTGTTACATTTTTGTTTTATGGTAGGAGCAGAGTAAGACACAGTCAGCTGTTGCAAGTGGAAGGAAAGCGAGTCTGGCTGAGCAGATGCCACGACTACAGAACAAGTCTTCATATTCCTGGCCTTCCAGCCAGTCTGATGGATTTGTGCATAAGTAGTATTTACCCATACTATCTTTTTTTGGCTTTGCATTGCAAAATAAACAGCTCAGGAGTACTCTATCCAACGTGTGAAACACTCACGTGCTTCTGTGACTAGGTTCTGACCCTGTTTGCCCTTTCCATGCTTCGGTTTTAAACCTTCCTCAGTCAAGACATAAAACAGAAGGGTACAGAGTAGATATTTACCTCTGGTCATGTCAGATGGACAAACTTAAATATCTGTTTTATCACTGTAACTTTTCTTTAAGTAAATACCACAAATATGTTGTATATTTCTCAAATTTTGAATTATGTTGCAATTTTAATGTGTCAGAAATAGTACTTCAGGTACATTCCTTTCAGTACTCTAGACTGTGGGCTTTCATGCTTACAGACTAATACCCACAAAGCAATTGATCTTTGTCAATGAGATGGTCTCTCAGATGGCAGAGTGACTTCCAAAAACACTTTGAGGGTATTCTCTATTGCTTATCCATCAGTTTATTATCTGATGAACTATTACAGTTTTCTACAGCGGATTGCAAACATTACAGTAGCACATACTTCCATCAGAAGATCCTCCTTCCTAAAAATCAGCAATGTGTGAAGATTTTCATAATGTTCTGAACATTTCTGCTTTTTTTTTTTAAGGAAGGTACAATGCAAAATTTTGTAGTTATGTCTTTTTTTCTTTGATTTATAATGACAGATATAATGTGTATTTTTTGGGGGGTTTTGTTTTATTTTGATTTTTGGTGATTTTCAAAGGGGAGATTGTCCAGGGTTTAGGCAAGTTTATTTTCAAAAAACCCTATTTTCCCAGACACCTTAATGTTAGCATTATTTTTTCCTGTTTATTAGCATTGCAAACCCCAATACCTTCTTGCATTCAGTTGGATGATATTCAAGAGTCAGGAATGCTTTTACAATGCAGTGTGTGCTTCCTGGAATGTGTCATTATGAATTCTGAGTTCCCTTGTTTCCCCTCAGCAGGTAATCTTTTAGGGTCTTTTTTCTCACATGTTTGTAATAGTGGGGAAAGAAAAAAACCCCAAAGATGACTGATAGTTTTTTGGGGTTTATTGGGAAGATGAATGGAAGTAGAAGGTGCTATCTGCAATGTGCTGTAGCTCACTTCTTTATTTACCTTTTTTTCTTCAACTCTTAAAAAAACCCCCAAACTGCACAGCTTTTGGAACTGCCATTAACACATAGATAAGTGGATTTCAGAGGAGATAAGTAGTGAGCTCTTCTTTGCACAGTAACTGTTAATCAACATTTCCATAGAAGATGTCTGAATACATATTGATCAAGCCAGCTGCAGCTGTGATATAGCTGTGATGGGTTTTAGAGACTGATGCAGTTTTCCTTCCCCATCATGTAACCTACGCAGCAGAAAAAAACCCCACCCGCTGGTACTTCTGGCCCTGGCATTTCTGCTTACTAGTTAGTTGCATCAAAAGGTTGAACACAGCTTTTCATTAGTTAAAAGACCACTTAAGAAGGAAAGCCTTGTAATTAAATATTGGGCTTGAAGTTAAGGGGACAGTCCCCAGTTTTATCGCTTGATCTTTGGATGTCCCACATTATCTCAGTGCCACGGCAATAAAAAGGGACTGTATAGCACCATTGAGTTCCTCCTTTTCCTAAACCATTTAGACAGGTAGATCTTCCTGAGTGTGCCCCATCTCTTACTGAATACCTATTTAATATCGAGTACAGTCAGAGATCCCTGATCCCTTAGGAGTGTTGTGTTATTGTCATAACAGCCGTAACTAACATATGGAAAGTGAGGATCAAACAAACACAGGAAAACATTTGGCCCTGTGCATGAGGCTCATGGAACATCCAAACGCTAACAAGTCCTCCTGTTACCTAGCTCTGTCTTGGCTGTGGGCCAATGCTTTGGCCACGCTGATCTGATTTCTATTTTTCAGGCTCAGACACAAAATATTCATTGCAACCCCCTTATTCGTGACTCTCTGTTCCCTTACAGGCTGCCTTATAATTAAAGGTGTGCAAAATATTTCTATCTGACAAAGCCCAGAGCTGACTTATTGCAAGGTAAATTGAAAGCCCGTTGAATGTGCCATGGAGATAAGAAGCTGACATCAACTTTTCACAGCTAGTCCAAAAGAAGTAAATTTATGCAGGTTTTTCTTTTTTCACCCCTTGAATTGCTATCAGAGACCAAGGTATTAAAGCAGCAGAAGAAAATATGCTGGAGATGGGAGGAGTTCACCATGTTTCTTAGAGATTTGTATTAGCTCTCCAAGCACGAAGGTGATTTGGATGCTAGTGGCTCAGTGGTACTGAGCAGTCAAATCTGCACTTTGAATCTGACAAGATCATTTTTTAACGGATTTTCACTGACATTGTTAAAAACTAATCCTCCTAAATGCTTTTCTAGGTTTTGTTCCTTTATGGTCTTTCAGAGTAATACGAGGATACATTGAATAGCAATTATGGCTCCTCATGGTTTATATTTAGTCATGTATTGGTGATTCAGAAGGAAGCATATGCAAAAAGGCCCAGATTAATCCTCTTGCAGATTCCTTCCTGTCCTATAGTGTATTCAGGTGCCTGAGTCACATTTTTGAAGAGGGCCTATTGTCATGTCTTTGTGCCCCCCGTGACGCATGACGTGTTTTCTTCATGGCCGAAATACGTGAACACCCCTACTGATGCAGAGTTGGTTTCAGGCAATTGGAGCCAAACTCTCAGCTGGTAGTCATACATCAAGACATTTTTCTTCTGATGCCAACTATGCAGGGTGGTACAGGGTGCTGTAGAAGCCTTTACTTTTTCAGCTGGGCAGTTTTCCATATGGTAAAGAAATGGAACCTGTTACTTCGAAAATTCAGTGTCTTGAAGGACAACTAAAAGTTCCTGTTTAAATGTTTTTTGAATTTTGACTGTCCAATCTACCACAGCACCGTAACAGTCTGCGAAGGCTCCCAGGCACGTTCTGGGTCTGGATCTGGATCTGGTATGGGTCTGATATTTCATTGTTTTCCAAGCCTTAATTTCCCCAGTTGTAGGAGGGAAATAAAGTTTTTCTCCTTAGCTCGCGGCTGGGTGTTTATCAGTGTAAAGGATCTATAGGAACAGAAAATGTATTCATTAGTAAACTATTTTTTTTCTCCAGGTAGTGCAAATGAACCTTCTTCTTACAGGGAATCACAGAATCACTAGGTTGGAAGAGATCATTGAGTCCAACCATACCTGTCCTCTACTAAACCACCTACCCATCCTCTAAACACATCCAGGGTCGGTGACTCAACCACCTCCCTGGGCAGCCTGTTCCAATGCCCAATAGTCCTTTTGGTGAATAATTTTTTCCTAGTGTCTGATCTGAACCTGCCCTGGTGCAGCTTGAGTCCATTCCCCCTCATCCTATCAACTGTCGCTTGGGTGAAGAGACCAACCCCCTTTCGGGTAATTGCAGGGGCAGTGATAAGGTCTCCCCTCAGCCTCCTCTAGGCTAAACAACCCCAGTTCCCTCAACCTCTCATCATAAGGTTGGCTCTCCAGCCTATTCACCAACCTGATTGCCTTTCTCTGGACAAGCTCCAGGACCTTAATGTCTTTCTTATAGTGAGAGGCCCAAAACTGAACACAGTATTCAAGGTGCAGCCTCACCAATGCTGAGTACAGGGGCACAATCACTTCCCTGGATGTGCTGGCCATGCTATTTCTGGTACATGCCCAAGGTGCCATTAGCCTTCCTGGCCACCTGGGCACACTGCTGGCTTATCATGAGCAGATGGTATCAGGCAGGGCTGGGAAGTTGGTCTTAGATTTGCAGCTGGGGCAGCTGTTTACTGATTGGACTTGATGATCTTAGTGGTCTTTTCCAGCCTTAAAGATTCTATGATGCTATGATTCAAGAAAATTTGAAAATCCAGCCTCTTGCTCTAAGCTGGATTAGTACCCGACAACAAAAGAGCAACAGGTGCAAAGGATTCTTTGAACCCAAATCACCCACTTCTTAGGGACTGGAGAGCTGTAACAGCTGGTTGTATTTACATTGCTGATTTTGGTGACACTCCTTGTCTTCAGGTGACTGTTCCTCTGGTGATCACTTGAATGTGTGGCCTGCACCGTGTCACTTCCATTCACACCTCCACCTGTGGAGTCCACCAGAACAATGCCTGTTCTCACCATGCTTTCTTTTAACTCCATGACTTCATCAGAGTGTGACAACTTCCCTATAAATCAATGGTATTGCTCTCACTTTATTAATATTTCACCATGCCAGCCTGATACACCTCAGCTGCAAAGGCAAAGTTAGATATTGCTGCTTATGTGGGACCAGAGCTAAGCTTTGGGGAGGAACACAGAGAGAGAGAGGAAAGCCAGAGGGACCCTGGAAACCCTTGGAAGTAAGGAGTGGAGAAGACTGTTAACCATGGCAGTCATTTCCTTATCCCTAGGTCCCTTTCCACACTTCTCATCAGCAGTTGCTATCCTGGCTTCCCAGAGCTCGAGTACAAGCAGAGCAGGTGGCAGGACCACGGCTGCTTCGCTGTACCCAGCAGCCTGTTGTCCTTAGCAACTGATGTCTTTGCCTGTGCTGTGGACCCAGCTGTACTATTTTGTTGTGATTTTTGTATGCTGGTTCCCTGGGTATATCCATACTGTGAAAAAAGCATTTAAACCAACACTTAAATAAAACAGGTAAGGCTCTAGCAAGTGCTGGCAACTGAGGTTAAAGCTGACAGGCAAGGTTAGACTCAAGCTGAGTAGAACTCCAGTTACTTCATCTTCTCAGCTACTTTAAGCTGAAATAATTGACCTTGGCGATCCTTTTCAGAAATTTTAATACAGACAAGTGTATCCTGATGAATTTTTAATTTAAAGGTGTTGACTCTGCAGTTCTCCCAGAATGTTTTTCTTGAAGGGATGCTCTGTGAGTCTAGAGAAAAATCTAAATCCTGTGCCTTAGGATCCTGAAACGCTGTTGAGAAGGCTTTCAAATCTGACGCACAGTCCAGATTTTCATGTCTGTGGTTTGGCTCCATCTTTGACCCGTTAATTGGAGAAGATCATGAAACTCTGTGGATTCTGCATCACTTGTGCTGGAGTGTATGCATCAAGGGTGTCCAGGCATGTACATGTAAAGCCCAGAGCCCCCTTCAGTCCGTGTTTGATAGCTGCAGGTTACTTAGCTAAGCTCTTTTTAAGCTATTCTTAAGTAGCATGCAAATGAAGTGTTAATTAGTGAGACTGTTAACTGAATTTGGGTTTGTGTAGTACTCTGAACATGCAAAGCTTGCCGTGAGCAAAAGCTGCTATTAATCAGTGTCGGGCCTACCAAGTACAATTTCTGGGCAGCAAAAGGCAGCAGTTGTTCTGGAGGCTGCTGAGTAGCGACTGGGCTAACCCCTTTCGGGGTTACTCTTGTTTATTCAAGCCGAATGCCCACAGAAAGCAGATGGTGATCTTTCTGAGCAAAGAGGCAGAAGATCAGCTGCTGTGCCGGCATGGGACAATCGGCAGAGGCATGCTGGATTCTGGAAAGCCTGGAAGTTCAAAGGGAAAAAAAAAAACCCAATAACCCAAACCAGACCTGTGGTGTGGGAAAGCCGGCCCTGTGCTGACTGCTGCCGTCAAAAGCCCGTGTGGGGTTTGTGGGGCGGCACAGTGCCGTCCTGCGGGACGCGGAGGTATTTCACAGGGCAACACGGGGAGGGAGGGGTGCGACCAGCTCCCCCATCGGGCATTGGCAGCCGGTGGCAGAGGTGGGTTTCGCAGTGAAGGATCTGTTTGTGGGAGGAGAGTTGCCTTCCTCGGTGTTTGAAGCATTTAAGCAGGTTCCTTTGCTACTGGAGAGCTACCTGGGTAGCCAGTTCTGGGGTCTGTCATCAAGCCTCCCCGGTGTTCCTGATGCTCTACACCCTGGCTGCGCAGAAGCAGCACTTACAGGGCAGAAACCTTCCCCATTAAGAGACATAATGCCTTTACTTATTTATTTTTAATTAAGATGAGGACAAGAGGCCCTTTCAAGACACGAGAGGGCAGTTTTGCTTTGTGCAGTGAGCAGGATCCACGCTGCCAGGAGAGTCCCCTGGCCACTTCGACATCAGCAGAAGCTGGTTTAGGGGTGTAGGATGATGCTCTCCTTGCTGCTGAAGCTTTGCAGTACACAGGATTAATGATGCAGAAGAGGAAGTATGACCAGATAACACTCCTTGGAGCAGGGGAGAATACCTCCTGCTCTTCAGTCTGTCCTTTCCTGGGTGACAGTTTTTCCACCAGCAATCTGGTGGATCTAACTTGTTTTGCTGTTTTATTGGGTTTGTGTGGCTGTCACATGTCTCTATACCCCATAACCAGCACGATTTGACAGTGGCATTGCATCCACTCAAAGTACCTTCCCTTGCAGTTTTGCCATCCCTGGTGTTTTCAGCTATGACAGAGACACTCAAGGCCTTAAATTATTTTTGGTTAACTTGCCAGTATTTGTTCCTCTGCGTAGATCTTCCTCCTGCTTACGCATAGAATTTGAGTGGGATTGCACCTACCATCATTGCGAAGGATTCAAGGATCTTGCATAGTAGCAGAAGGCAGCAGTGTTTGGGGTTTTTTAATAGAGGAATATTTTATAATATTAAGATTATTTACAATTTTAATTTTCATACTTATTTTAATATTTATTTAGTATTTACATATTTGTTGATATTTATTTTAATATTTAATTTTAATTTTCATTTTTTAATATGAGGATTATTTAATCTTTTCAAATCATAGAGGTGTCTGAAATGGGATTGGAAAATTGCACAGGCAAATTTAGATCCTGTTACAGAGAATACTCTTTTTTCATACTGCTGGCTTCAGAAAGCCTCACTGAGGAGTTAGGAGCTCTTTACAGAGAATTTAGGCATCACTCTCTGAATCTCAAAATTAAGGGCAAATAGGGATATAGAAATGGGTCCTCCAAAATCAGTTCTTTGCACCCCTCTACACATCTATGAGGTCCACCTTTTAAAAAATGGCAGCAATGTAGTGAGTTTTGTTACTGGATGCTGGCAGAAGACCTGTGTAATCAGGTATGCTTTCTGAGCTATTTTCAGACATCTGATTAATGCTGTAGTGTTTGATCCCAGCAGTAGCTCTGTTTATAGAATATTTGATGAAAGGTGGTCCAGAAAAATTTAGATTTGGGGGTTTGGATTTGCAAATACTTCAAGATAATTTTTCATACTAAGTTGAAAAAACCGTATATGTCTCTATTTATTGGGACCATTTATATTGCTGTTGATTTTAAATTTTGTATAATCCTTACTTGGGACAGGCAGGTAACTCCACATGGCTTAACCATGCAATTCTTACAGTGCAAGAGTCTTGTTTGCTGCTAAGGAGCCTTACTAAATAAATTTAAAATAGGAATTTGATCCCTGAAGATGAGGAAACAAGCTACAAGGAAACATGTTTTACAATTTCTAAGCATTTGTTGGGTTATTAATGCACATAATGGATAAAAGGAGATCCTAGATATTAGGTATTGGATATACAGAGAATCATCCTCTACTCTTCTCCAGTGGAACATCTCTACTGACTTTGGGGAAGATCCAAATGAGATACATCAGTATGCGACTTAGTGTAGAATCAGATCAACAAATCCCCACTGTGATTGTTGTTCTTTTGAAAATCCACTGGTCTGTCATAGGTTGAATTAATGCAGCTGTTTCAGACATCTGTCTCTGCCTGTGAATTGTTTGGTGGGGTCTCTGACTTAAACTCAAAGCAGTCACGAATATCCAGTTACTGTTGCTCTGAATTTTTGGGCAACTATGAGGTACCCTTCGTATCTCTACCGACTTGTTCACTCTCTGCAATCACTGGATTGAAAACTTCCCTCTCTAACACGTAAGTACATAGGAAAAAGCTTACATGAAAGAAAATTCAGTGAGGGAACTTTGCTTTGAAGTTTAGCACAGATTTAGCCTGCAAATCTAATGTTTCTCACAATTTTCATTAACTCAAAGCAAACAGGCCACAGAGCTGGCATTTTCTTAGAAACATTTTGAAGAGTGATTGCATTTTGCAAATGCTTGTAATATTTGACACATCTAGATATATATATCCATAGTCATTGCTTAATTATGTAGCTTTTGTGTGAGTGTGAACGTGTTTATATATATTTATATTTATGTAAGCATGCATATTTATACATTTTGTGTACCACTGACATTTTCTCCTTTCTGAATCTACATAGTGTTCTTGACAAATCTTGTTCACTTTGTAAGCTTCTGATGTTTCTCCCACATCTTTGTTTCTCCTACTGTGGGCTTTGGCAACGTTGCAACCAACCTTCTGGCCCAAGCTTTTCTCACTGGTACACTTTTTTAAAGCTTGTTTTTGCTCTTCTTTTTCTGGCTCCATCAGTCATCACCAAGCAGTAGCAACAGGAGCATGAGGACTAGAAAGTGTGTGGTCTTCATGGTGGAATAAGCTGTTTTCACACTCTTGCACTGAGTGGGAAATTGAATTGTCTTGGTAGAAAACATTGTGTAAAAATATAAAATGTGTAAATTCCTTGCAGAACAAGGCTTGAGCTACTCATAGTGTTTAGGCAGGCACATGCTTAACTTCTTTAAGCTCATGATTAAGCCCTGTCAACTATTCATGTGATTATATTAAGTCTGAAACTCAGACTTTTGTTTAGAACTCAGGAGTCCTGAAATTATTAATATCACATCCTAACCACCTGTCATAGGAACACATAAACCATCCTGTGTAAAGAAGAATGCAATAGGTAACTTCTAGGGGCATGCTAGACTGGTGGAATTGAAGGTTTGCACTGTTGATGTACAGAGAGAAGAATGTATTGCTTGCTTTATGAGAAACTGTTATGTGACTTCTCAGATTGTAACAGACTTTGACAAATGTAGAAAGGCTCAAGAGCCACGCTTATTCCAGTGACTTCTGTCTTCCCTTTCTCTCTCTTTTGTTGTGGAGGACTGCAGACATTTTTAATAACTTACAAATAGCCCTTTAGGCTATTTGTTCTCCTCACTAAATGCACCAGCACAGATGGACCTCTGCAGCTAGAGTGGGCTGCATCAAAGTGTGACAGTGGAGAAGTCTCTAAATGAAAGTCCTTGCAGGCCCAACACATTTTCTATTTGTTGCCTCAGTAAATAATTTCAGATCTGTTTAATAAAATAAATAAATAAATAAATAAATAAATAAATCCTTCTTTTGTTCCAATAGTCAGCCAACACCCCCAGGTCCTTCTCTGTCTGACAGCTCTCCAGCCAGACTCTCCCAAGTCCTTAGCGCCGCATGGGGTTGTTATGTCCCATGTGCAGCACTCTACACTTGATGAAGACTGCAGACTGTCAGCAGTGTGCCCAGGTGGCCAGGAAAGCCTATGGCATCATGGCTTGTATCAAAAATAGTGTGGGCAGTATATCTAGGGAGGTGATTGTGCCCCTGTACTCAGCATTGGTGAGGCCGCACCTCGAGTACAGTATCCAGTTCTGGGCTCCTCACCATAAGAAGGACATTGAGGTCCTCGAGCGAGTGCAGAGAAGGGCAACCAGGCTGGTGAAGGGGCTAGAGGGCAAATCATATGAGGAACAGCTGAGGGAGCTGGGGATGTTTAACCTGGAGAAGAGGAAGCTGAGGGGAGACCTTATCACCACTTACAACTAGGAGGTTGTAGAGAGGTGGACGATGGTCTCTTCAGCCAGGTGACAGGAGATGGGACAAGGGGAAATGGCACAAAGCTGTACCAGGGCAAGGTCAGATTAGATGTTAGGGAAAAATTTTTTACTGAAAGAGTTGTCAGGGCCTGGAACAGGCTGCCCAGGGAGGGGGTTGAGTCACCTTCCCTGGATGTGTTTAAAAGACAGGTAGATCAGGTACTTAGGGATATGATTTACCATAGGACGGGAATGGTTGAACTTGATGATCTTAAAGGTCCTTGGAGCAGCACACCACTGCAATGCATCCTACCAAACTTTCCAACCTTCTGATATGCATATTTCATTTCACATGAGAAGAAATGTCTATAATTCCCAGCAGCAGCAAGAAAAAATCCCCCACAAACCAAATCCTACTAGGCTTCAAAGTAAGCCAGGAAAAGTAGCACTTTCAGTTATATTGACCAGGTATCTCATACTCAATCCCATCAACCATTCTCATTAAGAAGTGATCACTGAGCTTGACCTGTCTCAAATTAACACATTTGGTTTGGGCATTTTTTTAACATGTACCTTTTTTTTTCTTTTTTTTTTTTCTTGCTAGGCTGGATTCCTGATTCTGGATTCTCCAGTGCTGCTGTGTCAGGATGCTGCAAAAGAGGTTGTTGCATCTGCTTACTCTAGAGGTGGTGAAGTTTCCCCGTACGTGCAAGGAAGACAACATTCATGGACAGGAAACTGGTTTCCTTGTGTTGCATTTTTCTTGTTGCTGTTGTTTTTGAAGGAGTTAACACTCGTAGGAAACTGAAACTAGATGTGAATGGAGGTTGGAGAGAGGAGGCAGGGAGAATCACATAGAAGATACAAATGTGCCTCATTTCTGGGAAAACCTAATTAAAGAGGGATTTGATTGCCAGTGGCTAAATAGCAGCAGTTTATGAGCTGTTCATCAAAAGCCCCAGACAAGCACCAAGTCCTGTGGTAAACTGGAAATGGATGCAGGGCACCTCCAAAATCCTTGTTATTGAAATTTATTTTTAACTTTTTTCCAAGTGGAGGATCCAGTCCTGGCAAATTCATAAGGTCAGCCCTTAGAAGAGCAAATAGCTTTTTCCAGAGCATTGAACAAGCGGCCAAAGTCTGTCCATTTTTCTGCCTGTCTTTTGGCCCTGAATTACTGTGCTTTTTAAAGCTGTGTTTTCATAACTTGGATAAATGGTAGATGTTTAACATAGCTCTACAAGTAATAATCATCCTGTTCATGTATAATATCTGATATATAAAGGATGGGCCCAAACTAGAGGTATTTCTTGTTTATCTATGAAGTGTCTTGCTTTAATGTGTGTATTCTTGTTGTGAATATGTGAGTCCATTGCCTGCTCTGATGCAGGTTGTGGCTTAGTTTCAGTGGCTGTAGAGAGTTTCACTGAAATATTACTGTTTGTAGTCTTTCATGTGGTTTAGAAGGCACAATAGCCAGATAATTCTGAAAATGTAGTATAACTCTATGCAGCGTTCCCAGAAAATGCTCTGAAGTCCTCTCCCATTGCACCATTGTGATAAAAACCTCTCTTGCTTTTCAAGCTCCATAAGTCCATCCTGTGCCATGCTGGAACTGATGGAAAACCCAATTAGTACTGAAAGGAGAAGAGCAGAGAGGGATGCTCTGGCCTTGAATCCCCTCCCTTTGGCAGTGGCAAAGGTCAGCTGCACAGCCAAAACTCCGTAGCTAAAGGTGGACCCACCCAGTGCATTTTTCCAGCTCTTTGCATAGAAGAATGGGAGGGTGGGGAGAGAAAATTGATTCTGGGAGGGGAAAGACTGAGAAGAAGACTGGAGTAAAGGGTACGCTGAGCATGACAGCTGGGATTTTAAGAGGGTACTCTGGTAGACACTGGGCATCTAAGTTCCCTTGGACTCCTTATGGGTAGCATCCTGTATATGTTTGTGTGACTTTTAGCGTGGCTGGCAGTCATGTGTGAGAGAAAAGGGGCAGAAGGCAGCTCACTCTGATTTGGCAGCTCTCAGCATGTAATAGGCAAGGACTGTAATACCTCCTTGTGGCTGCTGGCTGAGGGTCTGACCCTTGCATGAGATGTGACTTCACAACTATCTGTGATTCAAACAGGCTTATAAGACCATGAGGTGCCAGATCCAAAGATGCTTTTGGAGAAGGTCTACCCCATCTACATGGAGTCACTGTCTACCATGATTGGCATGGCAAAGCCGTGTGATTGACCGTGGGTAGCGACGAGAGGTGCCATGGACCCTTGTTGCAAGGGCAGTTGTCTTCAGACTCCAGTGCAGGCTGCCTTTAGAAAGGTGTGAATACGCTGCAGAAGTCTGAGAAGGTGAGAGACTTCAGGCCATACTGTGAGCCAGCACAGACAACAGGAATGTTAGGCACAGGATGGCTTTTGCTTTGCTGTGAAACTTTACTCTGATGTATTATTTCAAGGAAGACAGTTGGGATTTTCAGGCCAGATCATGTGGTAAGAAAAGTAATTCCAGCTCCCTTATTGGAGCTAGGCTGATTTACACAAGTCTGGTCCAACATTTCTGAGAAATTTGGGATGGGAGGGGTTTTTTTTTTGTTTGTTGTGCTGAAAACCTGAAGGCTTTCAAATAAAGTATGTGAATTTTTAGATGGAGCATTGAAAATACAGTGCCCCAAGCTGTTTTCTGGATTCAGACTTTGAGAATACAAGTGGTAGGAGAAGACGTTATTGGGCTTGAAAACTGACCAAGAAGATGAAACTTAACTGAGCTTTGAGCAGCAATTATTGTCCCTATTGGTGATTCCATAATATGTGCTTGACTCAAACCAATGTTGCACAGGCCAGAATCTGATGAAAACATGTAACTAGGTATTTGTGATTGTTCCTACCAGTGTGATCCACTGTTAAATAGGCTAGACATATGAATAAAATCATTATTTTTTAAAGTGTGTTGTGATTTTTTACACCAGAAAGTTTGGCTGAACTCGTGGGCTTTATTATGTTCATGAGAACTATTTGTGGGCAGCTTTCTTAGGACAGTTCACAGCCACTTAGAGAAGTGCATGTTTTCTTCCTCAGAGGTCACTTCGTGCAGTACTGCACTGAACACCTAGGAGAGAGGCAAAGGCCACTTGGCACGTCCCGCAGGGGTGGTCCCCCTGCTCTGTGACAGAGCAGCCAAGGCTTTCATCAAATTGAAGTGATCTCATGCCTAGAGATCTGTGTAGTGCTCTTGAAGGGTGTATGTGTCTTAATACACCTGCTGCCACCTGTATCCTTCCCCTTCTTGCCTCATGGCCCTACAAATACTAAAGAACGGATGCATTTTAAAGGCTTTTTCCTTTTCTATACAGTATCTGGCTCCATTCTGGCCCTTGCCCAAAACAAGCTGTTTTTTGAAGTACCTCTAAGGTACCTTTGCATCTCCCAGGTTCTGGGTCTTGTTGGAAACCTAGGCAAACTCAAAACTGACTCAGACACTTCTCTAAGTGTTGCCACTTTCCAGGAGAGCTAGCTTGCTCCATCAAGCTCACCGCGGCTGAGAATGCTCCGCAGTAACCTCCAAATTATCCTTGCAACTTTTGCTTGCTCCTTGACCTGTCAGTCACAAAAGTAAGTCCACATATGTGGAATTTATCCACCAGGAAGACATTCTGTCTGTCTTACACTGAAAGAGCCTGATGAGACAACAGTGAAGGTAAACACAAGACTCTGTTCTCCTCACTAAATGCAGAGGAAGGGCAATGATTCACACACAGCATTTATTTTCTTCTAGCTTCACACTGTGATAGCTCTGTTACCAGTGAGTACAGGTGCTCATCTGCTCCCTGTCACTCATCTAAAGACTTGTCCCGAATCACAGACTCACACACCATCATATGAGGTCCACGGCTATTTTTCTAGTTTGGTGAACCCTGGACTCTGACTTTCAAATTTGAGTCCACACACATATTTTGTTTGTCTTACAAAGCCTTTGTTCTCTCAGCCGAGACTGAAGTCTCATCCTGACCCTACTTGCCTACTTGCTTCATCTCTTTCCCTTCTTCTTGCAGTCCAGATGATTCTTGACTCCTCTTTTGGAGGAAAGAAGCAAGCTGCTGTCCAAAAAACCCTCAGCACTAAAGTCAGTGGCACAAATGCCATTGAGGAACCAAAAAGTGTCTTGGTTCCTTTCATTACAGACACTATCACTGAAAGCCCCTGACCTCTGCTCTTGTAAATACTTACAGAATAAAAATGTGACTCCATAGAAACACATAATTTTGCACAGAACTGCACTGTGTGGTGATGCTGTATAATCAACAATAACAATTTCCTTCATGCTCCCATTCGTGCCTACGAGACCCTTAGGCATTTTATCCCTACACACTGGCACCATCCCATATCCTGCATCCTTGTTTGTTTGGACAAGCATGACATGCAGCCTGACTCATGGACACAATCTGATCTTTGCTATTCTAATGAGAGAAACATCCAGAAATCGAAACTAATGGGCTAGTTGCACAAAAAGAATCACTGAATCTCTTAGGTTGGAACAGAACTTTAAGATTAAGTCCAATGTCTAATACAATGCTAATCTAGCACTACCAAGACCACCACTAAGCCATGTCCCTAAGCACCACATCTACATGTCTTGTAAATATCTCCAGGGATGGTGACCCCAACACTTCCCTGTGAAGCCTCTTCCAGTGCCTAACAATCCTTCTGGTGAAGAAATATTTCCTAATATCCAATCTATGGGATGGCAGACTGAAGGACCTTGCTAGCCCACTGTCCCTCAAACATTAGCATGCTGCCCCCAGGCTATCTCTAGTGAGCTTGGTTTTACGCCATTCAGGCTTCAAATCCAGTTTAAAGCTCTTTCAATGAGTTCTACTAACTCCTATGCAAAGATATTTAAGAGGGGGAGGGAAGGACACACTTTCATTCTCAGTGATGCTGAGGGGAAAACAAATTATTACGTGGCTTCCTTCTGAAATCTGGGATTCAGAGAGTCCTGCCAAAAGATACAACCACTCCAGGACTCCAGGACTGGGTCTGTGAGCTCCAGAAATCCATCTTCCTACATTTCCTCAGAAATGATGGTGAGTTCAGCAGCACCCTCTTAGTATGACTCACTGCAGTGTAAGTGCTGTATATGATGGATGAGCCAGAGAGCTTTTTGATCCAATCAGGTTTAGGGTAAGTTTGGGAACTTGATTCTGGGGGAAGGGCTAAGGAGGGCCTCAGTTTTGCAAAGCTAACCCAGGTCTTATCAGTTGAGCTGCATCTACCATAAAGGCTGCAGAACCTATGGAGTATGATATCACAAGCATATTCATGGGCAATATGGGTATACAAAGAGCAGGGAAAAGGAGCAGCTGGAGGGATATAAATTTATGAAAGTACAGCGTTTATATTTGCTACAGAAATTGAATTAGCAATCCCAGTAGAGAACACAATTTGGAGAGTCATTGAATTAGAAGAAATTAAATCAAAGGCAGACTTCTATCTCTCCTATTAAGTAACCATGGCAGAAATTGTGTTGCAGGCATACAGAATGAATGCCAACAAATCACCAGAACTCACTGGTCTTCACTCATCACCTTTAAGAGAAAGTGCAGAATTACTTATGGCACTGTATAATTCACTTACACTTCCTTTCATGCCTGAAGTCTGGAGAGTAGCAAGCATGGTGCCATTTTTTAAAACAGTTTCCCCAAGGCTGTCTAAGGAACTGTGGTCTGGTAAATTTGACACTCACACTAGGAAAATAGTAGACAATATAACAAATAATTGAACCTATGAACACCTGATAAATGCAGAAAATTTCCTTGGGAAAAATAAACACAGTTTCTGTTTGGAAAGGGTTTGCTCAGAAAACTAATTTATTTGAAGGGGTAAACAAATCACAATGAGTCTATTTGGTTAGGTAAGTTTTCCAGAAGGATTTAGAGGGAACTGCGCAGCCATGGGATAAGAGGGAAGATCTTGGCATGACTGAAAATGGGAAAGAGTGAGCAGTCTCTGACAACTGATAGAATGGAGAGAAGTCACAATTGGATGGGGTCTGTCCTGAGACTTGCTCTATTTCACACTTCCACAAATGATCTGGCAGAGGTGGTGAGCAGTGAGGTCATCAACTTTGATGATGTTACGAAGCTTTTCAGGGCAGTAAGAAAAATGACTGATTGTAAAGAGTTGCAGAAAGACTTTACTAGACTGAGCACCAGCACAATGAAAAGGCAGATAAAATTCTGTGTAGGTAAATGTGAAGTGGTGGCTACGGGGAAAAATAACCCCAGTTTCACAGTGATAAGCACTGAGTTGGTCCTCAACGATTGGGAATGAAACTATGTGGTTACGATAGATATCTCCATCAAAAATCATCTCAGCACTCAGTAGCAGTCTAAACAGCAAATCAAAGGAAAGGCTCTGCTGTGAACTCAAGCGCTATCTGCAGTCCTGGTACCCCATCTTCTGACTGAAACTGGAAAATGTTAGGAGAAGGCAAGGAGGATTGTCATGTAAGCAACAGCTCTGAGGAGTGACTGAGTGGGCTGGCACTCTTCAAGCTGGAAAAGGGACTATGGATGGTGGGAAAAGTGTGACAGAGGTTTAATTATGAATGGCATGGAGAGCTTGTGTAAGGATTAAGAGTTACCTGTTTCTTCTGGGGTAACTAGACGGAGTTATGAAATGAGGCTGTTGGGATCCAGGTTCACAACACAAAGAAGGAACTGGTACTTCATGCAAAGAGAAGCAGAACTGGGGAGCACCTTGACACAGGCAAGAAATTTAAGTGGAAATAAGCACTAAAAAAAGGAGACCTGATAAGCGCTAATAAAGGAGATTGGATGCGGATTATTAAATAAACAAAACATCAGGTTCACAGAATCACAGAATCACAGAATTGTAGGGGTTGGAAGGGACCTTGAGAGATCATCGGGTCCAACCCCCAAAGTAGACCCCAAGAGCAAGAAATGTTTAAAAGATAGGAATGTGTAATATATGTTTGTTCTGTTCTTATTTTTCTTTACGTGTCTGTGGTCATCCTTCAGACCTGTTAATATTCATGCAGAAGATGGGCAGAAACAGAAAACCTAAACCTAGACCAAAATTGGATCAACTTGTGTAATGCTATTAAATTAGGTTATATAGCTTTACCCCATTGAAGAGATCAAGATGGGACCTTTCCCGAGCTATGATGGACTTAGACAACTGTTTTCTAGTTTGTTGTTTGGTTTTTGTTTGGGATTTTTTTTTTGTTTGTTTGTTAGGTTTTTAACTATTTTTATATTCAAGATCTTCTAAATACTGTTGGCGGAGATGAGAAGTACAGTAAATACCAGCTTAATGACAACTGACTATTTTTTCTTAATGACCTTTATGAACTTCTTAAAACTTGTCCACAGGCTGTTAGAGAGTCTTTAACAATAGCTTGATGGACACTAGCTGCACTGTGTAAAGTGCATCCATACTTTCTGAATTTATTATAGGCAGCAGACATCCACTCCCAGGAAATTAGCAAGTCAGTGGGCCCAACAGGGTCTGAAGTTGATGAAGAAGGGAGATGAAAAGTGCTCACCAGAGAAAGACTGGAGCTCTACATCTATTTGTCTTTATGACTTGTCCAAATTTGTCTTCATTAATTACCATGTCCAAAGAATTGAAGTGATGATGTACTTGGTGATACCATCAGGTAAAAAAAGATCTGTATAACACATTCTTGCTCTTTTAAAAGGGAAGAAATTATACTCCATCCCCCAGACCAATATTAGCCACTGCGACTGGTGTGTGTTTGTCTCTGAATGGAGCAGACAATCTGCCTGTCTATTGATTTTGTGCACATTAATAGCTCCTAATAGCCTAGGCTATTTCCTGAGTAGCAATTTTCATACTCCTAGGGGAATCATTTCCTTGTTTATTAATAGAAAAATTCACCCTTTACAGTATGCTTTGAGGCTGACCAGAAAATGACCATTTCAACCTGCCGTGTAATAGTCAGAGATGCATCACATAACCACAATCTCCATTACACTTGCAATCAACAAGCCTGGAGTGGACTGTGAGCCTAACTGTGTGTCCTTTGGGTCAGCAAGTTGAGCAAATGCTCATGTAAGACTTGTTTTGCTATGATCCCTTGATCTTTCTCTCTTGGAATACAGTTCTGAGGGTGAAGAGCATCAGGACACTTCCCCAGCAGTTTGTAGGAAGCAGGTGGGGATAGTGAGAATCCAAGCCTAAGTGCTCAGTAGAGAAAAATATGCCTTTGCATTTGTACCTGAATGCTGTCTGGGAGCTGGAGGTGTCTGTGGAGGCTCAGTGTGCATGCATCTTTGTCAAGCAGGGCCTGTAGGTAGCATAGGGGCATCCCTGGGTTGGGAGAGGTTTAGCGAAGATCTGAAGGAGGTGTTAAGGAGATACTGTGCTTCAGAAAGTCACCTCCTTTCCCAAACTGCTTCACTATACAGAGATGAGTAATTGTAGCTTCTTCCAAATCAACTGGGTACTGGTTACCTCCTGCAGCTGTTCGCTTTCTGTCTTCTGATTACTCTGTACACCCAATACAGCCCTTCTGTTGCTTTGTATGTACATACCGGCATCAAACCCGGGCATCACATGAGGAGGGAAGAAAGCCTCTAGGAATTTCATCCATACCATGCTCTCCTGACTGTGACCAAACTGGGAGCACTGCAGTTCCAAATTGGAGGCACCACCAAGTGGCAAAGGTGCAAATGCACTGCAGTGTCTTCAGTGTGGGCCCAGCTGGCTGCTGCCTTGCGAGGACCCACTTGGAACCCTATAGTCAGCCAGTCCTGCTATGGTTCACCTTCTAGACCTCCCTGTTACTTCTGTTGTGGTGCCAGGTCTCCTTGCTGTGACAGCTGGGAGAGGCTGGGGCTGTGGGGATTACCCTTCCCACCAGCTTACAAAACTCCCTTTCTCCCAGCAGGGAGACAGGACACGCATCAGGAATCACTAGATCTCTGCATGCCCTGGCCAGGGAAACACTGTCCCTTGAGAGCAGTGTGGATCTCCTAGGCTGCAGGGATAGGTGAAGTGAAGGGCTAAGCCTCAGTGACACCTTGCACTGTGGGTAGTGTCTCCAGACTTAGGGATGCCTTTCCCCTGTCTTTGGGGAACTGTTCCATCCATGAGGTGAGACTAGCAAGGAGCTGGGGGTTGTTGATGGGGGCGAGAGTGGGTTATCACTGCTGATGATCCTTGGTGGTGCTGGGATGCTGTTTGATATCAGTGTTGTGAAAGATCCAGACTATATCGTCCATGACCATAGCTCATACAGATGACAGTGAGATACACTGTGGCCCTTACATGTGGTTTCAGAAGTCTCAGAGCTCCTTCCTCATCCTACACGGGGAGAAGGGCATATTGGATTCCAGTCATGCTAAACTACTTGGTCTGGTCTAGTTTAAATGGAGAAGGGATGGAGAGGGAATGCTGCAGCAGGAAGAAATACAGGTGTGAGAAGGAAAAGGGTAATATACATAGGCTGATTCTGCATGTGCCTAGACTGGTGTGTGTGGGGCTGGGGTAGCACTGAAGTAATGTTGGCAAGAGCAGTAAGACTGCATTTCACAGAATCACAGAATTACTAGGTTGGAAAAGACCTTTAAGACCATTGAGTCCAACAGGGAAGGGAGTAAGATGACATCTTCTTACCTTTTCTCAGCTGCATATTTGGGCTGACCTGGGTTTTTTTGTTTGGGCTTTTAAAAATTTTGTTTATGTTTATTTTTTTTTATTCCTGTTTAGTTCCTTTTCCCAGGAAGATGAGAGGGAAGTGTAATGAGCAACATGTAATGTACAGCACTTGGAGTGACTTTAAAGGTAGATACTGAAGCTTGTTTCCACAAGATGCTTAGGTGACATTTGTACTAATAAATTAAACTCACTAGGGCTGGACATTAGAACCAAATCATCACAGTGATACCTGATGTAGATTTTGTCTATGAAATCTAGTACTCTTCCTAATAATTTGGGGAGCTCTTCTAGGAGTCTGGGAGTTAGATCAACCCCAAAGAACAGTTTGCATGAGGCCTGAGTGTTGTGGCAGACTTTAGGCCTCATACCTTCCCAGCATAAAGCACATTATTGATTGTGATACTCCAGGATGAAATTTATGCCAACTAGCTGAAATAGAATAGCTCTTGTGACTTCATAAAACTCAGTGAGAACTTCTTGCAGTGAATTCAGGTCTTTTTGGCTTATGGGCTTTGATTTCATTTAGTAGAAATCTCTATGGAGTGAAACGAGCAGCACCGGCACATGCCTGACACTGAGGAGTCTTCCCCAGAGGTTAGCGATTGTGCCGGCAGCACCCTTCATCAGTACCACTGATTTAACTTGTGTTTGGAGACTA
The DNA here is from genome assembly GCF_964237585.1 of Gallinula chloropus. Taxonomy (NCBI): domain Eukaryota; kingdom Metazoa; phylum Chordata; class Aves; order Gruiformes; family Rallidae; genus Gallinula; species Gallinula chloropus. The sequence continues at coordinate 67,632,373 of NC_140085.1, forward strand.
GGTTGGTACAATTCTGAGTGATGTCAGAGAATTCAGGTGAAGTTTTTTAGTAAATCTGCAAATCTGAATTGCCCTCCTTCTTGCATGCTCCACTGTAGTATCCAAATTTTGGGCCCTACCCTTAACTCTGCTGCGGAGTGAGCTAAGACAGACCCAAATCCCTTAGTCCATCCCCTTCCCTCCAGGCACCCCTCTAGACACCCACATCAGTGCAGACCTTCATTTTTCTCTCGTGTATAACCCTCATATTACATCACAGCCCTTGCACTTTCTCCCTTCCCTGCCTTTTCCCAACTCCAATCCTTTCCTTTGCTTCCCTTTCTTTAAACAAATCTTTATTTCCCTCTCTGCCCTGTCTGGCACCAGCACAGGGCTCCAGGAGAGGGCGCAGGAAGCGTTCAGAGATGAGCTGCAGAAAATTCCAATGCCTCATTATTATTGTTGTTGTTGTTGTTATTTAATAATAATAATAATAACAACAACAATGTTCTTCTTTTCCTCTTCAGTGCTGTTTCAGGTGCGCAAATACTTATCCCTACAGGCCCTGCCTCAAGGCCACTCTAGATTTTTCTGTCTCCCTTTTTTAGTACAGTCTAAGTAGCTGGTTTTTTGGTTTTCCTGGTGTCCATATATTAGGCAGTGCTTATGGAGCTGCCTATGCATCTGTTGTTATGCAGCACAACTGTTTTAAAACTCGCTAAACAGAACAAGTAAGTTGACATACTGTTGGTGACTTCAGGCCTGGGCTGTATTTACTTCTCCTTTACTAACTGCATTTCAGTGGTAAAAGGTACTATTAGTACCTTTAATGAGGTTGCCTCATTAGTGGGGGGTGCCAAGCCATCTCTGATGCAAGTATGGAGTGTCTACCTGCTGAGGTTGTCCTTTCTGGGTAACTTTAGAGGACAGAAAAGGTGCAAGGGTGCAATTTTCTCATTACATGATCATAGCAATCCTTCTGGCTTTAAAATTGATGGCAGATGTATTCCCCTGATAATGAGTCTCACAAAAAAAATGTATAAAATCTCCTGTTGAATTTGATAGCAGAGGTACTGTTCCAATTTAAAGGTTACAGCATGACGCAAAAAAAATCTAAAGAAAGGTTACCCTTTTCCACTCAACCTCTGGAATTTGGGTAATTATAGAGCTGACCTTGCTAACATTAAAGCATATGCTTTTGATGACTGAAAGGAAGCTCTCCATGGACAAGAAAATGCAGGAATGCATTTCCCATGTGTGAAGTGGACAGAGCTGGGGCCGTGCCACAGAGAGATGAGAACTGTGCCACCAAGATCTGTCACCATCTCCTTCTCATAGGAGAGTGGTGGCATTGAAAGTTTTTCTGAAAAAAAAAGAAATACTTTTTTCACATCAGAAATACTACAACATCATATCACACTTCAGAATTTTTAAATTATTGTTCCTATTAATCATGGTGGAATATATTAAAATGAAATAACCACAGTACTGTAATACTGTCAACCCTTTTTCATTATTAAACATTATGTCATCTTATAGACAGATCTGTAGCCTAAAGATTTTGCAACAGGTGCTCTTCTGCTTCTTAGACACTGAAGTCTTCATTCCTCTTAGCTGTGGAGTGTGGCTTTCATGGACAAAGCCCTGCTCTGACATCAGCCACTGTGGTGGACCTACACCTTTTCTCGAGGGCAGTGGCATCAGAACCTTATGCTATTGTATTTAACAAGAATTTGGTCCTAAGGTCACATAGTTGCTTGAAGGCAAACGTCCCTGCTAAAGGCCACATAAATAAGAATGGCTCAGGTTCATGCTCAGCAACAGAGTACAGAATAACCAGACCCTTCATGTCTTAATGTATCTTTCTTAAGAAAGATACACCCTTTTTTCTTTTCCTGTGGTTGCCCCACATGAAATTAGTCAGAATTTGGTACTGTGGCCCATGGCTGGGTATGTCAGGGATCACAGCAAAGCCGATAATGCTGATGAATAGTCAGAGAAGAATGTTTTCTGAACTGGGAAGGGCGTGATCTATTAGAGATCCAGGGTTTAGTGACTGTCATTCTGTTTAGTGCCACTAGGGGACACCCGAACCTGGCAGCGTGTGAGAGAAAGCCCCATAACCTCAGCTTCTTTGGAAATCAGTTTCTAAGAGAAGGAAAGGTATTTGGAGAGAACAGGGGGAACTGATAATAGGTGTATACAATCTTTCCTTCACGTTACAGTAGCATTTCAGTAATAGAATCATGCGCACATAAACTGAAGCACTGGGTGACAGCAAACTGATGAGCTCCCTGTAATTAAAAAGCATTCTCAGTCTCAGAAAGTGGCTGGTTCCTGTGGTGGAGCAGCCACGTCCTGTTGTGAGAGGCCAGAAAAGCTAAGGTGGTATAAGAGAGAGAAGGACGTGTCTTAGTGTCAGGTTAGAGAAGGGGCTGGTGGGACATTCTAGATTTCTGCTGGCTGGAATGCTGGGATCTGGTGCAAGCCAGGTAAGCAGACTTGGTTGAGGTTAACATTGCTTGTAGTATCAGAAGCAGCAGAACAAGCTCACAAAACTCACTGGGCATGTCTAATAGCAATAGTGGTGTCATGCAGTGACCCAGGGACTTCTTCACAAAAAAACCAAATCATTTCAGACAGGGAAGAGTCTAATAATGTCATGAACCTGGGCCTAACTAGGCTGCACCAAGTGCACCAGCACTGCTGATGCTGAATCTGGTGGTCTCACCACAAATCCTTGTATTGGGGAGGATGTGGAAAATTAATTCCTTTCTGACCTCTAGTGACAATCCTTGCTGTGTATTGTCTGGCTCCACAGGGAGGACTGTGATGAAGGCAATTGTCCTGTTATTGTCTGAACTGTTTCTTTTGGGGATGAATAAGGTGACAAAGGCTGTTAATCTGGCACTTAGAGCAAGGCATAGTTCTTTGCTACTAATCAAGGAAGTTCTTAAAGGGCGCATGAAATATGTCTGCCAGAGACCCATGGCAGAGCTTTATGAAGCTATTCACCAATGGTCTCATCCAACCCATGCAGGACTTATCCTCATAACTCATTCTGGGACTGTTCTTCCAGACCTTGCCTTCCCTTTAAAGACTGCAGTGGTGTGAACAAGATATGCAGCAGAAAATAAAAAGCCTCCAAACAATTTCCTTTTGAGACTGAAGGTAACTTCTTTAACAGGAGCTGGTCAGGAGTGCATCTGGATGATTCCATGATAAAAAGCTGTGCACTGGATTGGATAGCATGTTAACGTGACCTTCCTTCCCAGTCAAGGCCAGGCAGATGCTCCAAGCCTCATGGTCCTGCTGACACGTTTTCCCAAATGATTGCTTCTCTGTTTTTCGTTGTTGTAATACCTGCCCAGCTGAATACCATCTGTATGCTGCTGGCGTGAGGACTCCTTTCTTCTCTTCCAAGGGGTGTATATCAATGCTGAATAATGCAGCCAGAAGTCTCCAAAGCTCATGTACTGCAAGTCATTAAAGTGGACCGACTTTGGCTCCACGCGTGGTGAACAAGATGTTCTTTTTAAAACAGTGATTTACTGTCTTAGACTGTAGCAAGCACTGCCCTCTAGAACAGGCACGAGTCCTATTTGCAGTGAGACAATTTGCTTTCAGGTATTTGAAGACCCTTTAAATGTTCTCTTGGTTAAATTATATTCATTTCTAGTCACTGACCTCTCGATCTCAAAGCAAGATATAACACATATGAACATTTTTTTCTAGCAATTTGTGGTGCTTTTTCATCCACAAGAAGTTTCTCCAGCTGTGCCTTTGTAATCTTCAAAATTTCTTTCATCTTTTCCACTTCTTCCCCACCTGTTTGGGTTTTTTTTTTTCCTTTTGGTGTTAAAAACTGTGCCAAATGCTTGCTTGAGTTCTTCAGGCCCCCTGAAGTCTGCAGACTCCCCTTTCATTCTGCAAATTGCTTGTGGCAGGGCAAAAGATAGGCTTTTTTCTTTTTTTTCTTGTCTAAGAGCCTTTGTGGTAAGTTAGTCCTCCCAGAACATAAGGGAATAACTATCATGCCATTTATGGCTATGACTGGTGTTGGGGGGGGGGAGAACCCAACACTTTCTTTTGCTCACTGTTTCTTGAATCCTTAAGGCTGTGGACTTTTGCAGAGCACTTAACATTACGCAGCATCAGGAAAATATCTGAGGACTGAGGTGTCTGTGGTGGGGAAGAAGCAAAGAACAGACAAGTGGCTCTTGCTACCAATATTCTTATGGTTTGGTGCTTCATGTGCGAAAAGTCTTATCAGGCTTCAGAACTCAGCAGAACTGCATTTCTAAGGGTTTTTTCCCATTATTTCTGACTAAGATTTCTGTTGGGAATTAGGAGAAAGAAGTGATAGGTTTTGTTGAGTCTGATACCTTAAGACTTATCTAGGATGTCCAGCTGCTGGGTACAGAACTTGCTGTCATAGAAATACAATCTAAAGGGAAAACCTTTGTGATCTGAGTCTGGAAAAGAAATGGTATGGAAGAAGGGAAACTGAAGAGGGGTGTGCAGAGACAGATCTGTGCAAGAAAATGCAAAAGCAGGACAGGTAAGAAAGACAAATGGTTCCTACTTCAGCACCTGGCTATTTGTAGGACTCTTGCACAAGTCCTTTCCTCTCTGCACTGTTTTCAGCATGTATATAACAGAGGTAGTTGTGCTTATGTCCTCTGGTGTATCCTTGAGACCAAGTGGTATGTAATGTTGTTCTAGATATTGATGCAGCTTCACTTAGCTAGGTAAATGAATTTGCCTAATGAAGAATTACAACTGAGTTATAATTGGGCTATAACCTGAAGTTTGTAACTTTGACCTTACTGTCTGCCATTTGAAGAAAGGGGTGTGTATGTGTGTGAAATCTAAGAAATTTAAAACAAAGTAATTTTAATGGGTAGTTTAGATGAAATACTTTTAGCCATCAAATAATTCATTTAGGTAATATACTCTTTGAGGAAGAGGTAAAGATGAAACCTTCAGCTGGAACTGGAAGGCTGCTGGAAGACCAGCATGGTCTATGGCTTCCTGACGAGGGGGAGTGAAGGGGCAGCCGCCGATCTCCTCTCTTTGGTGACCAGTGATAGAACCAGAGGGAACGGTATGAAGCTGCAACAGGACAGGTTTAGGCTGGATATTAGGAAGAGGCACTTTACTGGGAAGGTGGTCAGGCACTGGCACAGGCTCTTCAGGTAAGTGGCCACAGCACCGAGCTTGGCTGAGTACAAGAAGCGTCTGGACGATGCACTTAGTCCCATGCTCTGACTCGTCTGGCCCTGTGTGGAGCCAGGAGTTGGACTTGATGATCCTTATGGGTCCCTTCCAGCTCAGGACATTCTATGATTCTATGATTCTGTGATTCTATGCTAGGTAACACAATAATTGCTAAAATCTGTGTCTATGCAAAGAAGGTATCTTTTGACATTCCTTGAGTATGCCATTCCAAGGAAGTAAATGAACTAATGACTTTGCTCAGGAAAGAAATGTCCATCAACCACCATGATAGAGAATGCAAGGGGAAAGACCTTTGAGGAGCACACAGCTAAGCCACTCGGGACTGCTGACCATGCCTGCAGCATCTCTGGGTGTTGTACTAACAAAAAAAGCCAGCTAGGTTCAGGCAACAGGAAGGCCCCTCATGCTGCTGTTCAGCATGCCAGCTGTGAAGCAGATTCTGGGATCAGACTCTAAGAAAACACAAACTATTCAATGTATTTTAACCTAAAGCAACATCTCTTCTCTGGGCCAGGCACAGCACTGTAGTCTGCAATCCCATCCCAATGCAATAAGGCACTGATCGTTGCCATCGCCAAAGAAAACAGACACTATCAGTTGCTGAAGTGTCTCTTAATTGTCTTCTTTTGTGGCTTTTTTTGCCATGCTTCTGGGATCTTCTGGCTTTGCTCCATGTCTTGGACCATTGTTTTCCCCTTCATTGCATGCTATTTTTAAGTATAGTGAGGTTTCTAGGATTATGTTTGGTTTTTGTATCTATGTATTCAACTTGATTTCTCCATGAGAGGAGTCCTAACATGGATTGAGAAGCTAAATCTTCATTCTGGCACCCAATATCCTTGAGGTTGAAAGCTCTGCAGAGCATTCCTTTGCTATCAGCACCTATTAGTGGACAGGGAAATGGCAAGCTGGAGCAGTGTGGGGAATCTCATGTGGCTGTGAACCTGCTGGAGAAGGATCACTTCACTGCAAGGTGAAACAAGTGACCAGTGAAATGCTTAACTGGTTTTCAGCTTCAAGAGTTTGGGGTGTTTATGTCAGAATAAAGTTGTGTTGGATGCAATAATGGACAAGAAAGAAAAGAAAATGGCACTCAATGTAGAGGAGAAGTCGCCCTGTCCCTGTCCACAGTCTGCAGGGTTAGGTAGTACAGATAAAGAAAAGAAATGGTGTTTCTCCTGGGAGAGCTTTCTCTGGGCTTGGTGAAGCTTCCTGCTCCTTTGTAGTGTTTCTCCCAAGAGCAATGATGGCTGAAACAAGGTCAAAACTTATGTGGCCCTGCAGGGGAGCAACATGCGAGGGAGGGCTCTGCCATGACATCCTTCAGCTGGAGCACCACAGAGCTGCCTGATTCAGCTGCTCAGAGTCTACCCACCCTGCGAGGAGGGTACTGATGATCATCAGAGTTCATGAGACTGCGCGGCACTTCCCTTCCATGGATCCCGAGGCTTTTGTTGTTGTGGGAAAACAAAAATCAAAACTAGGGTTATCAACATTCAAGGAAGAAAACAAGCAAATCTGCTTTCTTTTGCTTCAGACTGCTTCTGGCAAGGAGAGTCACAGGAGTCAGGTAATCCCACAAAGGAACTGTTGTTGCACTGTCAGGAGCACTGTTAGGTTACCCCATGACATGGGGTGGCACCCAGGAGGGTCAGCTTGAGTCCTCCCCTCAGTAAATACATTGCTGTGTTTCAGAAAGGAAAAGGACGTTTAGGTAAGTGCTCAAGTAAACAAAACAGCTACAGTGGGCAGTTGTAAAGCAGCTGCCAAAAGCACAGGCACAGCCTCATTTAGCTGAATTTTGTGGCCACCTGAAGGGAAGATGATTCCCTGGAGGCTCATAAGTATTCTGTGAGGTGACAGAGTGTCTCTTGTGTGGGTGCCTGACCTCTCTTGTACAGGTGGCTTACCTTTCTGTTGCACTCCCTCTGAGAAGTCAGGCTAGGCTTTTCCTCCCATGCAGCTTTCTGAGAGATGGATCAGGTTATTTCTAACAAGTGGCCATGACCATTTAAATGGCCTTTCCTTCCACTGTTGTCTTCTCAACCAGGAGGATGCTGAGGATGAAACCTGCATAGGGGTAATCCATGGGAAAATTACAGATTTGACAGATGTACCAGGACTTTACCCTGTGGGAGTCCACAGACCACACCTCTGTCTGTGCTGACTGTTCCCTGGCCCCAGTATATCCCACCAGCTTCAGCTGCTGAGCTTTTTCCATACCGTTTGTATGCCAAGGTAAAGTGGGTGAAGTAACCGGTAGACCATCTCCGGTTAGCCTCCTGCAAGGTTACTGGTGCAGCTCTGGCCACTGGAGGGCACCAGTTTTACTTCACAAATATGACAGAATGTTAATAGCAATTGCCATTGTAGGAGGCCAAAAGGAGGGTCTAAAATCCTGCAGAAACCGCGTGCCTTGTCCTAATGCTTGGGCATGCAAACCGAAAATGGGATGTCTGTCTTCCTGCATCACGAACAATCAAGAATCTGGGACACCTGCTTAAAATTATTTGGGTTATTACAATTATTTTTCTCAGCCTCTCGAGGTCTGATGCTGTGCCAGGGCAGCAAAAAATCCCTCTCTGTGTGAAGGAGCATTGTCAGGGGGTTGTGTGAGGGTGTGAGGGGGGAAAAGACTGTGAGAGAAACAGATAGATCCATGCACTTGTGTGAGATGTTTATATCAAGGGCTAGGCAGGGGTAGGAAGGGAGGGAATCCCCAGATTACATGGGATTGAATTTGCTAAAACCTTGCTTTTTTCTCTCTTCTTCCCTCATTGAGAGATGAATGCATCACAGGAGGGAATCAGGAGAGGAAGCTTTTATTCATTGCAGAGCACTGCAGTGAATTCATTGCGTGTCCTTGAAGGAACCCCATGTTTTGCAGCTGACCCTGAGCTTTAGCATCAGGAAAGCTTTTTTTTTTTTTTTTCCCTGCCTTTTTTTTCCCCTCCCTCAGCTCTTGTGCTATTTTTAGAGCTTGCTATTTTCTCAGGGGCTTCACAGTCTATTTTTAAAAGACTTCACAGGGTGCCAAACCATTGTTATTTTCTCTAGGGGAGTGTGAACGTAGTGCCTATAGTAAACAGCTCCAGCATTTGCAATTGGTACTTTTTTAAAGCAGAAAAGCGTTGTTGTTGAATGCAAAAAATGCTTTTGCAAATACAGACCCACTGTGAAGTGCTTTATTTCCACAGAGCGTCTTTTCCCTCGTCTCCTGGCCTTCCCCTTTTCTGGAACACCGTTGGTCTGACCGTCAAACTGCTCACTGCTGCATGAACCTGATCTGTACATTATTAGATCATCCAGAGTGACTGCAAATCAGGTTGGGTCCAAGTCTTGCAGCATGTTTAATGTTTTTACAAAGCTTGTTTTCATACCTTTTATCTTGGGAAAGGGCTAAACACCCTAGCTCTGAAAGCAAGGTAAGCAAGAGCTTGAAGCACTTAAAATATGAACAGTAGCAAATATTAGTAATAAACATCACGATAGCATCAGTTTCAGTGGCATTTCGCAAATGAATCCGAGATAACCACAGCTTCTTTTTACCTGTGGGGGGGAAAAAATACTGAAAAAGTCAGGAACAGTTATGTAAAGATGTGGGAGCAGATGTACTGCTGGTGTAAGCTGGCACTGCTCCACTGATGTCAGTCAAACTAGTTGATGTGGGGGAACATTTCCCAGAAAGGGAAGCTGGTCTCAGATTTGCCAGGGAGCTACAGTGCCTTGATAAGCTACCACTCATCTGCTTAACACAGAACCTGCCCATGCCGTGCTCTGATACCCCCACATAAGTGAGACACAATGCCTATATTAAATCTCTTTCATGTATACTTAAACCAATGTCTTTTCTATATTGCCTGCTGCAGACAACATTGCCAAAGAGGACAATTCCTGCTCTTCAACGCATGTGCAATCATTTATTGAGATGAAATAGCTCAGTTGTGGTTTTGAGCACCCAATTTACAGGCCACGGACATATGCAGCGTGCCTCCTCGATCAGCTGCTTGTGGGAAGTCTCCATGGGAGGTGGCGAGCCACCCTTCTCCACAGTCTAGTCCACCTCTAGACCATGTCCCCAAGCACAATATCTAAAAGCCTTTAAATGCCTCCAGGGATGGTGACTCCACCACTTCCCTGGGCAGCCTGTTCCAGTACTTAACTACCCTCTCAGTAAAGAAATCCTTCCTGATATCTAACCTAAATGTCACCTGGTGCAATTTGGAACCATTCCTTCTCATCCTATCGCTTGTTACCTGAGAGAAGAGAGAGACCCCCATCTCTCTACATCCTCCTTGCAGGTAGTTGTAGAGAGCAATAGGGTCTCCCCTCAGCCTCCTTTTCTTAAGACTAAAAAGCCCCAGTTCCTTCAGCCACTCCTCATAGGACTTGTGCTCCAGACTCTTCACCAGCTTCGTTGCTTTAAACAAATTCTGACTTGGTTCACGAAAGGCCCATCTCAAGTTTACCAGAAGACCTGTGAACTTTTGTGAACTTAACCCGAGAAGTCATGTTTGTAACCAAACCAGAGGAGTTTTGCCTATGTTTGCATTTCATTTCAGCTGCCTTACACTCTTCATATAATCCCACTGGACAAAGAGCGAAGTCCTCAAGAAAACTGCCTGACATGGTATGTAAACTCCCAGTCCTGCCTGAATTCAAATTATTTTGGCACCTGCCCTCTGCACCATAGCCTGAACTCTCAAGAGAAGCCACTGATTCTGGTTTGTGCTCTTGGCAGCTTGAGCTGGTTGGCTGGTTTTGAAGGTACAACTGCCATAGCAGATGGCTGCGAGGTTAGCAGGGAATTTATTCAGAGCTATGCATAAACCAGGCTGCCTTTCCTTGGAGGGAATGGCAATCAAGAGCACGCTCACATACCCACCCACATCTGCATACTAACATCCCAGTGCTACGTGGTGACCGAGGAGCGGAGGAGACAGCCTGTCTGTCACACACCAACTCTTCTGTGCTGCTTTACCCCACAGTCTGTGCCAGCTCAGTGGGGCTGTTGGCTCCATCTGTACTGCTGAATGGCGGAGGTGTTTCATGAATAGATGAACCTGCTCTGCTCACAGGGAAGCAGGGCTGAAATGGTGCAGAGCCTTCTTGGTCATATCCTTTTAGGCACCCTTCGTGATCCATGCCCAGGCAGCAGTCCAGGGTTGCTGCCATATTTCCACTGCACACTGGGTATCAGCAGAACATAGCACGGCTTTTCTGAAGTAGTGGTTTGTAGGAGACTCAAAGTCTGGTGGGAGTTAAAGGGCTGGGACAGGAGGGATAAGAATAATCCACTCATTATTTTCCTAAGAAATAATACTACGTTAGATGTTGGTGCTGCAGTGAAGATGGCTGAACAGACAGCAAGCTTTAAACCCTCGAGAAGTTTCCTCTGAAGAGTCTCCAAGAACTAAGCATCTTCACCATGTGCTGAAGCAGATGAGAAGGACCCTTTGTCAGAGCCTGTGACAACTCAGGAAAGGTAACAGCAGGTAATGGGATTTCAGCTGCCAGCTCCTTGACTTCTTTCTCTGCCCCTAGAGTAACTGCATTATTTTATCTTTAAGCATTCCTCTTACATGAAAAAAAAACCCACCAATGGTTCCAGCTCTGAGTCATGGCAGCGTCTTTGCATGCTGGTGTATCTAGGACTAAAGCTGTTTGAGTTCAGTAAGTATGAAGCAGCACTTGATAAGTGAAGTAGTGGTAGTAGTAGGCTATTTAGATAAGGGAAAGGGAGGCATGGTGTGCTGTCAGTAAGTACTCAGCACCTTGCAGTATTGGCCCCAAAATGAGGTTGGCCCAGGTTGTTTTTAAGCCACTGGATTTCCTCTGCTCAGACTTGGAGGACATATCGGCATTATCTGAGGCAGAAAAGATTTAGATAATGAAGTGTACTTTGCTGAGGATCTGTTCTTATCACTACAGCATTTGAAGGCTGTATCTGCTAAGCGATATGACTCACATCACCCCTGTTTGTCCTTTTCACCTCAGACTGTGGTTGCAGTTGATGACCCCCTGATATGGGGTTTCAGCTGGGTCTGAAATGAGGTATGGGCATTTACCACATTTCTGCTGCATTATTGATAGCACACGTGGCAGAGGCAGAGCACCTGCTCTGACATGAGGCTTCTTGGTACCGAGTTAATCTCATGCGCTTTGGGGTTCATTCTAGTGGGCATACTGAGTTGATATGCCTGATAAGCCATGTGGCTGTGGCCCTTGTGCTTTAGCACCATGAGTCTTAAAAACGAATTTGCAGCATCACTGCATGGAGTACAGCTTCCTCCTACCTAACTACTCTTGAGCCTGGAGTACAGGGGGCGTGTATTGGGGCTACCTATGAAGCATGGGTGGAGATCCATGAGGTATCCCTGTATCTGTAATGCCCTGGAGTTTTACAGCCTCTTGCTGGATCATGCAAACACATTAGCATTGCTTGGGAGGGGGTGGGATGGGTGGATTTTGGGCCATCCTTAAATGACAGCACCGACATAGCTATTGCTCCCCAGCTCCCTAGTTGCTTTATTCCACAAAGAGATGTCCCCTGTGACCAGACCAGCGCTCTCACTGCTCAGTCCTGGTTTCTTGTCTCCCACACAGAAACCCACTTGCTCCCCTGAAGCATAGGGGAGAAGCAGCCTTTTGTTAGGATTCAAGCCAAGCTCTTGGTTCAGACCTGCGTGCAAACCACCTCTGCTTGTCAGACTGCAGTTTCTGGGTTACTGCGTTGCAGAGCCCTTGCTGGTGTTTCAGGGGAACCGATTGACTCCTAGGTAATAGGTTACCTCTTTCCTTCCAGCTGCTACAGAGCACGGAAAGAGGATAAAAATACCTGTCGGCTGACACCTAGTGTCACTTCTCCACGTGAGGGTTTTGTGCAGCGGACACGGGGATGTCAGGCAATTGCACCAGGGAGGGGAAACAACCCTTGTTTTTGTGAATAGAAGCGCCTGTGAGAGAAGAAATAAAAATCCCTATATGAAAAGTCCGTGGAGCCCCGTGCTTTGATGGCTGTGTTGAAAAAGCGTACAGCTCAATACTCACAGATTTAGACCAACCAATCGTGTGTGAATGCTATTTTTGGAAAGCACAGTAGAGAAATATGGCACATGCATCACATGTGAATTGGGAAAGTGCAATCTATTTTTGGAGCCTGTTTGCATATGTGCTGAATCAAGGTTTGCACACAGAACAAGGCTGCACCTAGCATCTCTAAAAGCTGCTTTAGCAAGGTTGATAACTTTCAAGCATTTGCGGATGCCACGAAAATCCTTTCTGCCTCTGATTTTACCAGTATCTCGGCATTGCAGGGAGTTTAATTAGAAAAGCAATTAAAAAAAAATTGAGAAAGTGAGCTAAAGGAAAAGGGGAAACAATTTACAGTTGGAGGGGGGATGGGTTCTGCAAAAGCATTAGGTAGGTAAGTGCAGAAAGACCAGAAAAACATTGAAATGTGTGGAAAGGCAAGAATGGCTCTGAAAGAAGCAGGGAAATGTACCCCTTATTCTGTCTTTGCCAAAGGAAACCTGTATCTAGGGAGCAGTCCTTAAGGAAAACAGGAATCAGAGAAAGGAACTGGAAGAGCGTTGGCTGAATTCCAGCCACCCTTGGCTTTATGGGGGTGGGAGAAAAGCCCCTTGGTTACCAGGACTGTCAGGTGGCACAGCAAAGGGACGTTAGCTGTGGATTAAGACTGGCTGCTGGTGTTGGTCTCAGTGGATGGACCCTGTTCTGCAGGACACAGCCCTCTGCAGACTGCTTTCCCCAGCAGCACTGCTGTCCTTGCAAATGGTGAAAATTAAAATAGAGGTCCCTATATAGTCAGAGGTTTTGCCTAGCAAGGGATGCCCGCTCCTTTATCAACTAATTTCCAGGAGGCAAAGACTTCCAATACTGGAGACAATTAGGCTGCTGCAGACCACTGTGGTCATTAGCGGGGGACTTGAGGTCCTTGTCTTCTCTGTGCTACCATGCCACTGACATCACTGTACTCCAGTACTACAGCTGACCTTGTGCTGGAGGGAAGCAGCACAAACCTGCAGAGGGATTGGGAGCAGTGTTGAAGGGGAGGCTCTGACCACTCAGTTCTGGGCTGGAGAACTTCCTTGGTCCTGTGTCCATGGAGATGGGATTGCAGGTATAGAGAACATGGTGTGAACACTCCAGCAGGGACAGCAGCCAGACAGAGGTGCTGGCACGTGGCTGGGCAGAGGCCAAAGTAGGAACTACAGGAGAGGTTAGTCATAGCCCACAAACTGCAGCCTGCATTGTCATTGTTGCTGCGAGCTGGGTAAAGCACAACACAGCAAGGCCAAGTGAACACAACGTGCTGGGTCTACCCACCCACAGCCATCCTGCCTGACAGCAAGGGCAGCGCACGTGTGAGCAGAAGGTGAGGTAGCACAGTAGTATGAGCTGGAGTCTTTTCTCTTTACCTGCCCATTCCTGCTTTCCAGCAAGTCTCCCGACTTGGAGTGTATGTGACCACAAAGCAACCTCACAGAGAACAGCTCTGCTCTGGGAAGGTGCACATGACGTGCCTGCAGCTCCCTGTAGCGGGTCCCACAGTTCAGGGAGAGGCAGGCTGGTTTATGTGGAAGATAAAGAAGATGAAATATTGATTTCTGTCCAAATGAAAACCAGAAGGTGAGTGGAGCCAGATAATATACAGATTCCACTCATGCAGCTTTGTGGGGAAAGGAAAGCGTCTTTATACTAAGCAAGGACAGCAAGAGCAATCTGAGGATTGGCTTGTTGGTGAAGGTCCAGATGAATCCAGAGCAGAAACACCCTGTGTCCTTCATGTTGATACCATCCCTGCAGAGTTTGTAGTGAAGTTACAAAGCCCTTGTCATGGTGAGGTCAGCTGCAGAGATTGACCTGAGTGCCACCTAGTGATCTAAAAGCATAAATTAGTAGTATTTCATCCAAGTGACCGTGCCACACTGCAGCAGATGCTCTGCACAGTTCAGTCAGGGAAAGCAGAGAGACAGCCCACGTTGATGAGGTAGATCTCCATTGAGTAGACAGTGAAGGCCAGTTCTAGTTATGGGCAGAAGCATGGTCTGACACTGACATGTGAACAGCTCAGCTGAGCTCCACTGAAATCTGCACTGCTGCAGAACCTGCAGAGTTCTTGTGTTCCCAAAATGTGGGCAGCAGATGTAGACCCTTTTGTTTGCAATCTACATGAAAGGTGGCAAGCCCTGTCTGTGAGCAGCAGACATTGGGTTATATACATTCCCCAAAAAGTCTTCTGAAGTCACAGGTCTAGAAGGATTCGACTGACATCCTATTGTATTTCTCTCTGATGCTCCTAGGTCACCACAGAGGCTGCCTTTCAGTGGTTAGCAGTGCTTTCTGAAACCCATTAGTTGCAGAGCCCATTCAGCTCCACAACAGCTGCTTAGCACCTGTCCAACATACTGTCTCTAGGACTGTGGGTAGACACTGAAACATTAGCCCTGTTGTTCTCCTACGTGCACCCCCTTACAGACTGCAGGGAAATCATGAGGAGCTTCAGCAGTGTAAGGTGGAAGAGCTTTGGAGCATGGGCTACAGAAGAAAAGGGAGCAGCAGTAGCCTGACACAGTTAGCATATCTTGTGCTGGTAATACCGTGTCATGCAGCAGGATGCAGTGAAAAGGTGGGATTCACGCTGATCTCTGAAGGGGGATGTGGTTAACTCTACTTGTTTAGTCAGTTGCTGGAGTCATAAAGACAGATGTCAACATACCACCTGATGCACACCTTTAAACAGCATAAGACAAGCATGAAGCATGCCTGGCAGACCAGCTCCCATGTGTGCCCTCCTGGTGTCTTTAATGGAGATGGATGCATATGGTCCTTTCTGGACCCTTCTCTGCCTAGGAAGAGTCTGTTCAAATTACAATGGTTTTCTTCTTGTAATCAGATGAAATAAAAAATTAAATCTATTCAATAAAGGTAAAAAAAAGTTCTCCACTTTTAAGCAGTTGTACTAGCAAACCTTTTTCATTTTGCAACCTACTTACCATGGCTTTGACATCATCTCATTCTTCATATAACCAAAACAGAGAAGAAAGCAACACTTTTCCTAGTGGATTAGTTTCTGATCAAAAACCCACTAAGGTTCATAACCTTCCTTTCTGCAACCATAGATCCTCAGTCATAGATCCCAGGTTGACTCTAAGCGTAACTTGGAACTGCTGGAAATCTGAGCGCTCGTTTCAATACTCAGATCATGGCTGGAAACTTTGATGAACTTAACCTGAGATTCATGTTTGTAATCAAACCTCAGCAGAGATCAATTTTACCTGGGTTTTAGTTTCACATAAGAAGGTGCCCACCTTCCTACCTGTCTTCACCTTGACCAGGCAGTGGAATGTCCAGCTATCTCATCACATATCATCAGTAGCTTCTCAGGTTATGTAGCCAACCTCCTTGTCCTGATGCTAGTAACCCACCCATTTCTGCTTCATTCTCATAATACTTGCTTATTCTGGTTAGTGCTCCCTGCAGCTGACGTGGTCGGCTCTGTTCAAGGAATGACTCTCCGCCCAGATGGTAGCAAGCCTGACAAGGACTCTTTTCAGAGCTGTGTACAAATCATGCCATCTTTTCTTGGATGGATTAGAGTCAACAGCACCATAATTGCAAACCCACGCACCCACCTCTGCAAACTAGCATTCCAGGACTGTGCAGGAAAACAGAATGCCTGCCTGACCCACACAAGTCTGCCTTGCCAACAAACCTCACTGCCTGTAAGAAGAATTTGAGATAATAGATTATTAGCTTAATTCACATAGCATTTCTTGTTGATAGCATCAGAGTGGCCATTTTTCACTGGAGAAACTGAGGCATAGCAAATGAAAATGCTTTTCAGAGGTCAGGCATATATCCAGGAGCTATGGTTGCATCCAGCATTCTGTTGGACAGTGACTGCACCATGGACAGAGTGATGATCTGAATGTTAATTCAGCATCTTCGATACTGCTTTGCCAAAAAAAATGTGCAAATATACTTGTGTTTGCATCCTCTCTGCTCTCAGATTGTCTTAACCATCTGACTGCTTGTGGCTGGAGAAGTATGCCACATTCTCATGGGATGCTGTGGTACTCACTAATAGGCAATTATCAATAAATTGCTACTTAGAACCCTAGTTACATTTGCTTGCACAGATCAGATAAATAAATTGCACAGTTTGTTCTTTTTCTGTATTGCTCAGTGTTTTAGACTCTTGTTGGTCTTATTGAGACATTTAAAATGGAGTTCCTTTAGATATTGTGAAAGATTAACTTTGAGTGCACTGCTGCTTTGAATTGCTTGACCACTAGACTTTAAAAAAATAATAATTAGTTAAATCACAAGTTTTAAAATCAGAGCTTGAATAATAGGTCTTAGAAGCAACAGGTGTAGGATTGGTATAGGATTTTTGTTTCCATAGCAAATGCCATTAACTGGTGTTAATATCAGTGGCAAATGTGTCACACTGGGCACCTCTCTCTTGTGAGGGCATATTAAAATCCTCTCGTCTTCAGCAGACAGCATCTCTTCTGGAGCAAAAGAGTTTGAAATAAACAATCAGTGAGCTTCCTGGGGTATACCAGATATCCCTAAGGATTTGCAGCAACATCATGTGGTACTCTCCTGAAGCAGCAGCTGAAGGTCAAAGTGGGGACATCCTTGGCCATCTCAAAAGGCATCAGATGTCCATGATTAAGCAACCAAACTGAGCTGTGGAGATCCCATTGATAGACAATGGTGCTGAAAGAGAGCTTCTGCTTGGTCTGAAGTAGACCTCAGCTGGCGCGTTGGCTGCGTCACTGGGCTCCAGGGGCTTGCACTGCTTGGATTTTCTCCAACTGAGATGGCAAATGAGGTTGTATAAATACAAGCCTAACACTGTTCTCATTGATAAGAGAAGGAAGAATAAAAAGGCTAATGAAATGTATAGACCAGTAGCAGGGAAGATGTTTTGAATCATCACTGCCAGACAAGCCACTCAGTTTGAAAATACTACCTGGTACTTTGGTCAGGTGAGCACCTGGAATTTCACATGTATAATAAAGCCAGCTATAGTAGCCCTTTTTCAAGGCTAGGGTGAAAATACACTTCACGTTGTGAATGACTGTTTGCTGTGTGGAGTCTTATACAGAGACTTGTAATTTAGCAAAAAGTGTATTGTTGCCACATGCACAGCGTTAGGTCGCACAGTCTACTATGAGCAATGGCAGTAAAGTAGCCCATTTTGAGCACTGCACTGGTTTTGCCTGCTAGGTTGTTTTGTTGGCTGAATACATGAAAAGTATATGAACAATAACTAAGGCTATTTTAACTTTTGGGAAGAAGCACAAGTCTGTGATGCCGGCCTGATTATTTGAAGTGGAAGTTGTGCCACTCAAGCTGATGAAAATCCAGTGAGTTTTGAACCTGGTCCACAGGACACACCTAATCTCCTTTTGGGTGACAGAACTGGTGACAAATTCCACTGTGTGGCTATTGTTTCTGCTGGTGGCCCATTAAAAACCTCCATTGTTAAGCACAATGGAGCCGAGTTGTGTTGTAGGCATGGATCCAGCAAAGAGCACTTGAAGCACATCAGGAACATTGTTGACTTCATTAAGGCTACGTGCATGTTTAAACAGCTTCTGGAGAGCCCTGTTGGATCAAGCTTTACTTATCTAACAAAGAGCCCTGAAGGTTGAGGTTCATCTCTGAACATAACTTTATTTGGTTTAAGCCACCCATCACACTGAAATAATGCTGCTGTTGGGTAGGAGATATGACTATTTTTATGACTATGTGTAATATTTTCCCCTCTCACCAAAGTGCCTTTCTGAGTGATAAATGTGTAGGCTTCCTGCTTCTCCCGGTCTGAAGAAGCAGAGGAGGCTGGCTGGGTAAGGTGCCTTTTCCCTGTTTATACAAGCAGCGCTGATGGAATGGTGGAAACGTCCGGGCTGTAAACTGGTAATGATCAGCCTGCAGATGCCCTTTCGCTAGCGGCACATCGGCAGGCTGATGCAGAACAGGAACTTCTTGTTTACACAGCTCACCATCTGCATCAAAGTGGCACCATCCTCCCATCTGTGTGTACAAACTGGAACGCTGTCCCCCATGAGCAGCACTCCTTTTTAACTCCTTGTAGCCTTCTGAGAAACCAAAATCTTCTCACTAATCTTTGCCCCTGCACCTCTCCATCTCGGGGACAGGTTCTGTAGTCTGGATCTGCATGGCACTGTTGTAACCATTTAGTGTGAGAAAGACAAAGGAAATGAAGCAATACATGGAAGTGAAGGACTCTATTTGGTAACCTGCTGAAGTTTCACTGTGAAATGTTTTATGCATATATTTTAACCATTAGCTGAGAAAAAAAAAAGAAAACAAGAAAAAAGCCCTTTTTTATTTTCCCTCTTACATAGTGAAGGCAGGAATGAGTCATGGTCAGGTTTTTGTGGTCAAGTGTGCAATCACCAGAGGATTAAGCCTTGCCACAGTTAATGACAAGGCCATCAGTCACAGGCCTCAGTTAAAGGCAACAGCCTCTATGGACTTTATCTAGACAGGTGACGTGGTAAACATGGCTTCTCCCTCTCTGTAGTTACAAAAGCGATGTTTGTATTTGTATTGGTGAAGATATCTTAAGGTAGCATGCTAATGCTGCAGTTTTCCCAGAAAAGGCTAATGTGATCCTCTAGTGGTTTCACTAAGAAACTTAAGCTACAGGATGGAAAGGACCATGAAGCAGTATCACCAGGTCACACCAAGCTTTTTCTAGATGCTGATTTCTTTTCAAGTCTGAAGTGACAGAGAGGATTACAAAGAAGTGCACATGTGATGCCTAACAGGTTAGCATCAGGTTACGCTCATGTCTCTGCTGGGTGAGAATTTATTCCCCTCAGATGGGGACAGATCTAAAACATCTGCAGACATCTTCTCTGCGGCAAGCATGGTGGCATCTGATCACTCTCTCAGCAGAACACTTCCCCACTTCCTGCACCCGTCCTGCATCTCTGTGACAGTGGAAGGCATGGGGACAATCAGGGTGCCAGCTCTTCTCTGACATGTGGGTAATTGTCTGTTAGGTTATCCAGTTGTTGCTGTCCCATCCTTAGAACCATCCCAGACTTGGCCTCTGCTCAGATGGGGGCAGATCTTTACAAAGGATCTTTGCTAGATCCTTTTCTGCTCCTCATGACCCATCCATTATTAGCTCTGTTCTTTTGTGGATTTTCTTTACCTTTTTCTGATTGTTTTTAATATTTTTTCCACTTTGAAAAACAGCTCCATGTTTAGCTGAAACAAACGTCCTTACACTTGCGTTTGAAGACCCAAAACCCTGCCAAAGCTCCAGTGTTCCCCAGTGTCCTTAAATGCAGCAAAGGTCTGTTTTCTTCTTCTTCAACACTTTCTGTCCTTTCTGCTCCCCTCTGACAAATTAAGGTGTCTTTTCAAATGTAAAGAAAGCCGTTCTTTTTCTTTGTACTGGTGAGTGGTTTTGTATCAGGATTGCTCCCAGAGAGGATTGCCAAAATCTTCAGAAGAGTGGCCCCGCTTTCTGTTTCTGGAGGCTTACATACTCCTTTTAGAAGCAGCGATTTTATGTATCTTGCCCTTAGCTTGACAGTTTGTTGGAGAAAGCGAGGCACTGGCTCCAAAGAGTACCTTTGTCAGCACCCTCTGTGCCAGGCGCTAGCAATCTATATTTGCAACCAGCTTTCACAAAGCAATGACTGTTTCTTTCTCATGAGACTTCTACTGCTACACGGGTCTAAAAAACCCATGTATACAGATCTGAGTCCTTCATTTACCAGCACAAAGACCACTGTTAGGAGTGATGTGTGTGGTCCTGCCTGCAGTTCAGATATTCTCTGCAGAGCAAAGGCGATACAACAACCATCTGGTGCAAGTGGTCTTTCTGTGTTCATGCCTTCTTCACCTAGTCCTTTATCCTTCAGCATCAGCCTAAACTTAAACTCTCTGTGTAATAAAGGACTTTCTCAGAGTTTTGAGAAGCTTTTCTTCTTGTTTTCTACTCCAGCTGCAAGGCTGAGCTACTTTCTTATGGCAGCAGCTTCTCTACTACTTTTTGGTGAATATAAGGACCTTGATGCTCTGACCCTTCTTTCAGCTCATTTCAAAATCTAATTCCCACTGAGCATTAACACCCAGACAGAAATACCCTGAAGAACAGGAGACAAACCCAAGCATATGCTGCTTGCATTGGACCAAGGGCTCTCAGCACTTCAGTCACTGGAAACACACAGTTTTTTTGTGGAGTCTGTTTTTTTGCTGGTAAACTTTACTGCATGCTACTATTTTAAGACAGAGTTTAAACTGGTGAAAATTTTCAGCGTAAAACTTGGATTAAAATCCCAATTGTTTTCACATGTGTCTTACTATAGGTGCCTGGAAATAAACCAAAGGAGCAACAGAATATGGGTCATCCTATGGCTATACCATTGTACCCTGAAGCCTCAACCCACCACCGTATGCCCAAACATGATCTTGCCTAATTCTCCATTCAGTTTTGCAGAGACCCTAAGTAGAACATGAAGGATGAAGTTGTCGGCCCATTGTAGAGCAAAACCTGGTGAAGAAAACACATTTCACTTAGAAGGGAGCAAACCAGATACTTTGCAAGATAATTGTAAAAAAACCTATGGCAAGACAGGGTAAATCTAGTGACAGGTGGGAGCTGGTCACAAAGTCCTTTCACACATGCAGCTTAACAAGCCAACACAACCTTTTTGCACTTCCTCTCAGCGCAAGAAAACCTGCTTGAGGTTTCTTACACTGGCAGAGTTTTCTTACCCGCAGTGGGAGTTTGTTTACTGTTACACATTTGAGGAAGGTGTGAAAGAGCTTTTGTAGAAAAGATGTTGGTGGTGAGGTAATTAAAGGCGGGGTGATGAACGCGACAGGCCTGCTGCACTAGCTGTCAGCACTGGATTCACGGCTGTACAGTGCTTCCTACACCTACACTGAAGGCCTCTTGTCCCTAATCCTTCTGCTCCCCCACCACTGATAATCACCCGGCCTGTCTCCCCAGGCTGGATAAGCAAGGGGAAGCTTGATAATAACGTAAACTTGGAATAAGACTGAGATTCCTGCAGCCATTCTGCTGTGCTTATCACTAGCCAGCTCCCTCCTTCGAGCCTGAGGAAAAGGGGTGAAGGTGGCTCTGCTGGCAGCTCCCATGTTCCTGCTCTGTCACAGACCCAGAGGGGAGACATACACAGTTGGTTTTACCTGGAGAGGTGGTAACTCCCTTTCTTACTGTCTGCAAAATACCATGCAGTGGCATTTGGGGTCAGATCTAAGTGGCTGATGATGCTTGAGCTAGCCCAAGGAAGGCAATAAGCGATGCTAGTCAGTAGAGCCTGAACTGACAGTCAGGGTTTGGAAAACATTGCTTTATTTCCTCAATAATGAATTACTGTCAGTTCTTGATCCATTTTATGACCACCAACTAACCTGCAATTCAGAGCTTCCGTGAGTGCCTTAGTTGAATTTCAGCAGCTTTTGGTACAGCAGTTCCAGCCCTTACTACCTCGCACTAACCACAGCTGTCCTTTTGCTGGACTCTCGGTCTGTCAAATTCAGCAACCCCAGAAGATCACTTTGCTGTTTGTTCTTCTGAACTTGCATGGAAAGATTACCTAATATTTCCTAGAAATTTGGTGGTATAGTTATGGTTATGGGGTTTAATTAGCTCCTCTTCTGCTCTGTGAGGAAACACTTTGCCCTAGTGCTATTCCAGTTCTGCCAAAAACACTTTTTGAAAAAAACACACAGCTTTAATTTCCAGTTTTCATGAGGAATAATACTATGGAGTGAGGGAAGTGCAGAAGGGTGGTATTTGACTTTGGCAGCCTCCAGGGTCTTCCTTTTTCCCTCCTCCACTGCTGGGGGTAGTACAGCTAGATTGTGCTCCATACACAGTGTATAGCACAGCCACTAACTCATCCTGAGATTCGATGCAAAAGTACAAGACATGCCCACAGAAACAACACAGCAGATTGTGATTATAGTCATCTTTCCATATGCAGGACAGTCTGAACTGGACATATATGTGCATTATGTGCATTTATATATATATAAATATACACACCCACCCCTTTTTGACTGCAAGTGACTAATGTGATTGCCTCTGCAGCACAACTGGATGCTACGAGCTTCTTTTTGCTAGCAGTTGAATCCACAGATTTGTTTTAACAGAAGGTCTATGCGGGACCTTGTGGTGGAAATTGTTCAGTGTAGGCCTCAGATGCCAGATAATCAGGCCCAAGTAAGCTTCTGAAAAAAAGTGTAAGGCACAGAGAACCAGCTAGATGTGTTTTTCCTCCATTTGGGAATCAGAAGTGTGAGCTGCAGGAATCAGGACAATTCACATCCCTTTGGGAATTAGCTATCTGTGTATTTTGTCAGAATTTGTGACTATATTTAGCAAGTAGCACAACTCCAGAGTGCTAGGTACTCCCCCCACCCCCGTCAATGATGCCAGAGGTTTCCCTTGTGGAAACTTTTCTGCTTGTGCTGCCAGCAATTAAAGCGTTACTGTCCTTTTTTCTTTGGTATTAAGCATTAATGGTACACATCGCCTTGGCTTGAGCTGTCAGGAACAAGACCTGTTTCTTTTATCTCACAGAGAGTGCACTGCCAGAAAGTTAATGAATATGCACTTCCAGCTGAGGATGTTCCACTTATTTCTTGTTTTTTTCCAGCAAGATTCTTTGTGCTTCTTGTTCCTGGAGTGTGGATAGGTCATACGGTCAGATTGATGTGTACATGTTTTTCTGCTTTCTAAACATTCATTTGCAAAGATGGTGGTGTTACACCTTTTCCCTCTAAGTTGTCCTGTGTCTGTTTTCTAGATGAGAGCCTTTCCTTCACTCTAATATGTTTTAAACAGCTTTATTATAAGCCAGTACAGCAGCTGTCAAGAGGTTAATGTTTTCCTTTCTGCAGCATGAAACAGAAGTCAGGGAACAAGATACCCAAAGGAGAGCCTATGCGTTAACTACATAAACTAAAGAAACAAACAAACAAGAGAGAAATAAATGGCAGGGCAAGAATTTCAGCCAACTTTCACTGTTCTCCAGGGCAGTTAGAAATCAAATGGAAAAATACAGGCAACCCTTGTCATGCAGAGCATCCCTACTGGTAACAAACAACCCTGAGCATTGGACTGGTCATTCACAGATCTTCCTTAATTTATGCTGCTTAGGGAGGATTTGCTGAATTGATTTTAATTCCTTTTTTTTTTTTTTTTTCTTTTCTTGAAATACCTGAGAGTAATTCACAAATACCTTTCAGTTCACAGGCCAGTAAGGGAAGGTAATTTGCCTTTTCTTTTTTTAACCTAACACTGTGCTTGGTCAGATGGACTCAGTCCTGTATGGAGAAGTAGTAGCTTTTATTAGGCCAGCTAACAAAGTTGGCAAACACAGGCAAGTTCTCTGTGACACAGTCCCTTCATCAAACCGAGTGCTATGTTTATTATCATGTTACTGCAATGTAAAAGTACTGTAGGTCTACAGAAATCAATGGAGTTACATTAGCATAATATTAGGGTATACCAGCAGTAAATCAGACCACGGTTGTGGTTAATGAGCTCTGAAGCAGAGCTTTATTTCCTGCAAAGGTCAGGGTGATGGATTGCACATCAAATTTTACCTCCCCTGCTACATGTTTACTTCTAAACAGCCTTTCAAAAACCAGCAAAATAGAGCATATTGTACCCTTCCACAAGCTAGAACTTTTCTGAATTGAGTCAAGATGACAAACAAGGTCCTTGGTCCTCCTGGATTTGACAAAAAGGCTGTGTCTGTTGTGGTAAACCCGCATGTGTCTGGGAACATTCCTGGGTGCTGGAATGTGACCGCCTGCACTACCAAAGCCCTGCAAGCACCCAGGCATGAGCTTGACTTCTCCTAACTAGCACAGTGCTTTGCATGCAGCCACCTCGTGTGAATGGACCTGATGTAGCGCCAGGTGTAGGACCTTCCATGCCAGTCGCTATGTGTGCCCAGGAATGCTGCTGGGTTTGTTTGGTCCCGTACAGTGCAGATGTAATAAAATTATCTGAGGACAAAAGCATAGCAAACCAGTCAGAATCTCCCAAACCTCACCCACCCACAAAGACCAGCTCTGAAACTGGGGAAGGGTTTTGTTCAGTATCTCCTGTTCAGCCTCTGCCATTTTAAAACTGTACCTTTTATAATGCAGCAGCCATAGCTTGCTGGAGGAAGATGATCAGAACAAACGTGGTGTCCAAATGCAGGTCCACACTCAGCCTTGTTGAGTGGGTGATGCTGAGTTTTTAACCACTGTTGTAGTTTTGCGTGGCAAACTCCAGCCAGCTCAAGGCCGGAGTTATTACTGACCAAGGCCGAGCCCATCAGTGATGGTCACAGCGCCTCTGGGAATCACATTTAAGAAGAAAAAAAAGTGCAAGCAGCTGCTTTTTGCCACCAGAGAAGAGAGTGAGAAGATGTGAGGAGCTGTGCAGACACCAAGGTCAGTGAAGGGGTGGAAGGAGGCACCCCAGGTGTGGGAGAGAATGATGCCCCTGCAGCCCGTGGAGAAACCCATGATGGAGTGGGTTTCCCCCCCACAGCCCATGGAAAAGGCCGAGACCCCACCTGCAGCCCATGGAGAGGCCCCACACTGGAGCAGGGGGAGACATACAGGAGATGCTGTGACTGGAGTTGGAGGAAGCCTCTGCCAGCACTTGAAGCCAGTGGAGAGAGACAGACACACAGAGATGAGTGTGAGAGAGATCGATCCATGCCAGAGCAGGTTTTCTGGGGGGACTTGTGACTCCATGGGGGACCTGTGACTCCATGGGGGACCAGGCTAGAGCAGTCTGGGCCTGAGAGACTGAGACATTCTATGATTTTTTGACTTTTCCCAAGCTGGAGCAGGGGAAGGGTGTGAAGAATCCCCCCTCCCTACACATGCCCCCCCCCCCCAGCTAAGAAGGAAAACAGCTCATGAGGAACTTACTGAAACCCTCATTTCCCCATTCCCTGCCCATCCTCATGCCACAATGGTGGGGAAGAAGGGAGCGAAATCATGACAAGAGTTGAATAGTAAAAATGGAGTTCAGGAAGAAAGATGATGGCAAGGTGATGGCTTACAGAGATGAATGTGAGCTCTGAGCTAGTGTGGAAAACTGGGGGAGCCTGTACAATCTATTTACTCCAGGGAGAATTTTATGCTTTGAAGGCATTTAGCTGGTGGAAGCTTTAAAGATAAGCAACATTTACTAAAGTCAGGCAGACAGAGTCACCTGTATTTGAGGGAAGTGAGTATGTGAATATGTGAGTATGCGACAGCAAACTTAGATCTAAGAGGCTTAAATTTCGTGCTGAGGACTACAGTGACCAGGCAAAAAGGACCTGGGATGACTGGATAAGATAAGTAAGGATGATAAATGGGGTTTTGGATTTCAAGTCATGAAACACTATAAATGGAAGTAACTCTGCGACATGATGTAAACAGCAAGTAT
Organism: Gallinula chloropus; assembly: GCF_964237585.1. NCBI lineage: Eukaryota > Metazoa > Chordata > Aves > Gruiformes > Rallidae > Gallinula > Gallinula chloropus. The sequence goes on from NC_140085.1 coordinate 67,658,096, forward strand.
ACATAGGGGATGACTAAAACCGAAGTAGAATGAAAGGATGAGGATAGATGTCCAGAGATGCTGTGAAATGTTAAGGTTCATCCCACTTGCCACACAGTGCTCCACTCCTGCTGCATGTAGACTTCTTGTTGAATACTGAGGCCAGGCTCCTGGACTTTATGAATAGTGCCTGTGCATGGTAAGCCTGACTCTCAGCTTTGAGGTCTGAGAACAAATGTTCACGTTTCTTCACAGTGGGTATTTTATTTTTACAACCTCCTTTTGTGATCCTTAAAGGCATTATAAGACACAGCTTGGTAGTGTTAGTCTACGGAAATTGCTCCTGCAAGCCTGACCTCAAGCCTTATCACTGTCTAATCCAAATATAAAACCCATTAATTTTTTTTGATTATTATTTTTTTCTCGGCCACAAAAGTGCTGAGGAGCACAGATTAGTAAGACCTGGAATTCAGCAGACAATACAGACTGCTTGCTTGACAGGTCACAGGGAAGACAGAGACCTTCTATTTTGTGCTTTAAATATTTTTACAAGGTAAAACTGTAAAAAACATTAATACTGAATAACAGAGGTCTGGAAAGTTAGGAAATGCCAGAACTGGAGTCATTCGTGCTACACAGAGGTTCAAAACCTCTACAGCAGGACAGAAACAAGCTCTGAAGAGTTCATCTAAAGTACAAGAGCAAGTGAGGCAGACATTCATTCAGTGGCTGGAACAGTCACCAGGGATGTGGAAGACCTGGGTATGAGGTCTTGCTGTGCCTTCTCCTGCATCCTCTGTGAGTGCCCCGACCCCAGAGCCATTACTGTCTCTCACTTCTTCTGACTGCAGCTGCCCCATTTTCCATGAATAATTAAATATTCATTGATGCAGGGACCTGAACCTCAGCTTCCCACATCCTGTGTGAACGCCTGAACAACAGCACTGTCAAACCAATCTCTTGCAAAACACTCTTCTCTCTCATCAAGTGTTTAAGTATTTATGCAGCTTAGATACGGTCTAGCAGAGAAAACTGTGAAAGACTTGCCCTGGGATAGAAAGTAGCTTCAGAAGGGGAGAGGGGCTTTTCTTGGATACAAGAGAGACAGGACACTCAGGCTGCAGTTCCCTGCCAAATCCAGGTGTTGAGAAATAAATCTACTTATTATGGACATGGGTAGTCAAGGAAAACCAGCTCTTTCACATCCATTTTTACCAAGGCTTTTCTCCTGGATTCAAGAGCTCTGTCTCCCCAGAACTTTCATGGAATGAAAAAAAAAAAGGTTCCTTTTTGTCACAGCAACATTTCTAACAGCAAGTCCCTGGCTAAAAACTCCTTCACAAACAGTGCAAACTAGGGCTTGCTGCAGCCTAGCACTTGGGCTAAATGAACAGCAAGCACCACACATGAGAGAACCATCCTCTGTTTAGGCCTTCCCCAGGGACCAGAAATGTCATCCTTTATTGAGGAACACACAGGCCAGGGATCCCAGTTTTCATCTCCTGGATTTGGTGGCTGTGCATTGAAGGGGAGCATGGGTTAGAGCTGTGGTTGCAGATAGAGCATCTAAACACAGACGTGGCGTATCCTGAGAAACAAAACAAATGAGAGTCAGCTCAGTCGTATCAGTGACTGGGTTAAATTTCCAGCTGTGCCTGTGATGACCTTTTATGAAGCCTCTCCAACTCCTTCACGTGATGGCAGAGGTTTTGAGCTGTAATAAAGGTGACGAGTTGTAGCAGGGCATGAAAGCTACTTGGAAGAAGTGATGAAAGAGCACACAAAGTTGTTTGCCTCTACCTAAACAGAGACACGTTTCTGTCTGACTGTAGCTGTGAGTCCGGCATGTTTAAAGTTAGGTTCTTTGAGGTTCTTCTCATGGCTTCTGCCATAGCCATGTGGCTTGCAAATTGGGTAGAAGGAAGAGAGGAAAGTGAGGAAAGGAACAGGAGATACTAGTGAAAGAGACACTAGCGATGCAGAGGACACATAAAATGAAAGAAATTTCATGGTGGATAACAGAAAATAACAGAAACCTTTTAGAAAACTGAACTAAACTCTTTTACAGCTTTTCTCTGGAAAAGGCACTGGAGATGAAACCCACATGTTGTGCAGCTGCATGGAGCATGTCCCAGTCAATCCACCTTTTGGCCATGCCTCAGAAAGAGCTACGTCTGAACTCCCTAGCACCCATCCTGCCCCAGCATGGTACCCAGGGATCCCATGGCATAGAATCATAGAATCATCATAGAATCATAGAATGGTCTGGGTTGGAAGGGACCCCAAGGATCATAGAGCTCCAACCCCCCTGCCACAGGCAGGGACACCAACCTCCAGGTCTGGATCTACACAAGGCTGCCCAGGGCCCCATCCAACCTGGCCTTGAACACCTCCAGGGACAGGGCATCCACCACCTCTCTGGGCAGCCTGTTCCAGCACCTCACCACTCTTTCTGTAAAAAACTTCCCCCTAATATCTAATCTAAACCTTCCCTCCTTTAGCTTTAGTCCATTCCCCCTTGTCCTGCCATTATCTGCTCTTTTAAAAAGTCGAATCCCCTCCTGCCTATAAGCTCCCTTCAGGTACTGGAAGGCTGCAATGAGGTCCCCCCGTAGCCTTCTCTTCTCCAGGCTGAACAAGCCCAGTTCCCTCAGCCTCTCTTTGTAGGGCAGGTGCTCCAGCCCTCTTTGTAGGGCAGGTGCTCCAGCCCTCTAATCATCCTTGTGGCCCTCCTCTGAACCTTCTCCAACAGTTCCACATCCTTCTTGTATTGAGGGCCCCAGATCTGGACACAGTACTCCAGATGGGGCCTCACGAGGGCAGAGTAGAGAGGGACAATCACCTCCCTGTCCCTGCTGGCCACTCCTCTCCTGATGGAGCCCAGGATACCATTGGCCCTACGAGCTGCAAGAGCACACTGCTGGCTCATGTCAAGCTTCTCATCCACCACAATCCCCAAGTCCTTCTCAGCAGGGCTACTCTCAATAAGCTCTTCTCCCAGTCTGTATCTGTGTCTGGGATTCTTCCGTCCCAAGTGCAACACCTTACACTTGGCAATGTTGAACCTCATTAGGTTCCCTCGGGCATGGACAGCTGTGTTTGAGTTCCACTGCTCTCTGTGCAGCTGGGGGCTGGCCTGTCTCGGTCACCACTCCCCTCCTCACAGGGAGTGTAGGAGTGAGGCAGGAGAATGCTACAAGGCTCCAAACCCAAAAGGCAGCAAAGTAACAGGCAGCAACATGGCTCTCCATGGGTTTGCTCATCCTCAGCACTGACATTGCTGAAGGGAACAGCAGAACTGTGGTAGGAATGAGTGAGGAGGAGGATGGCAGCATCAGCTGTCCTGGTGTGCAAGCCAGGAGAGTAGAGGGAGTAAAACTTGTCAGGGCTTCAGCATGAATTAGGAGGTGGTGACAGCTAGGGTAGGAGGCAGAGGGTGTCAGAGGGAGAAAGGAAGAGAAAGTGCCGTGGAAGTACAGTATTGAGCTTACTCTTATGAGGCTCAGGTGTAAAAAAATTGGCTTCATGTTAGAACTTCATTGATTCCAAATAACACTGCAAATGCAGGTGACCCTTTTGACACCAAGCAGACAACTGCACACCTGCAAAAAATGCAGATCTACCCTTACCATGGTGGCAATGATAAAGCTAGGAAGTGTTTCTCTGAGGGTAGGGATGCCCTATAGTCCAGTTATGAGTCACACTTCATGAAACAATCAGTGGAACAAAATAGATCATCCTGACCATCTCAGTAGTAGTTTTTAACTGGATAGAGAGCCCAAATCCTGAGGTACCTGACATGCTGGTGGAGAGAAAAGAGCCTCAATTCACACAGAATTGACTTCAGTTTCCCACTCAGAGACTTAAAGCTTTCATGGAGATGTTTTGTTCAATCTGATGCTTGACATTCCTGGGGATGGCAGTCTGGTGGGGACCCATTGGATACCAAATCAGAATATTGGAGCAGGTAAGCAAAAAGATTGTGGCAAAAAGGGGATACAGGGTATACAGAGTTTAGCCCTGAGAAGGAGGCAGAAAGGGAGACTGAGGCTTCAAGCTAATCTCATTAAAAAGTAAAGGGGAATGCAGAAGAAAGTGGAAGAGGGTCTGCAGAAGGGTGGGGGAGAGAAGAATATTATTTGGGGTAAATAAAGACCCTAGGAGATATGAGGAATGCTGGGGGCTGAGAACTGATTGAGAGAGAAGTTTGGAGACAAGGGTGCAGGGGAGAGATAGACTGTGCAGAGCTGAACCTTTCCATGGCTCAGTGAAGAGCCTGGAACTCAGAAGAGCCTGAAGGGAAATTCAGGGCATGCAGAGGAAAGACTGAAACACTGGAAGCATGTGGGGCAAGAGCAGTCAGCCCTTGCAGGGAATGGGTGGATGCTACTGTGTTGGTCACAGTACTTTTACCTCCATGAGACTGAAAAAACGCTGAGAGGCACAAGTTTTATTAGTCCTCTGATGCCAGGAAATGCCTGTGAAACCTACTGATAAAGCACTTGGCTTATTTACCATCCATGTGCTTGTGCTAGAAGACTACTATCTTCAGGCTCCTTTGTTCCCAGAGAGGGTCCTCTGGGGTAGGGGGCAAAAGGGTGGGGAGTGATTCAGTGCAAATAAATTCAACCGCTGGAGAATTCACTCCCCTTATGGGAAAACAGCACCCTAAACGTAACACTAAGCTACAGCTATCCCCTCCTCTGTTGGAACGCAGTACTTCCCACACTTATCAGGTTATCTATTACAGCTGTTTGTTAATAGTGCTTAGTCCTTCTACTGCCTTGTGTAAACAAGACGTGCAAGCCAGAGACCAGGACGAAAAGGCTTCCTGACCCAGTCTAAATGTAAAACTGCCACACGCAGTCCTGCTGGCTGCTGATGCTGGTGATAACTTTCTTGCTGACTTTAGTGGGAGCAGAGTCCAGGCTTTCTAAAAGTAGCCTCCAGAAACATCTTCAGAGAACGTTTTTCTCTTCCCCTCAGCCACGAAGCAAGCTGTTGTTCTCCTTCAAGGACAAATACACAAAGTCATTAGCAAAACATGCTCTAACAGCGCTTCAGAAGTTCACTCTCCAGGAGAGTGAGTAAAGTCTATTTCCTTTGAGTCGCAGACTACATGTTACCTTTAGAGAAAGCTGCAGGAGAAGGAACAGCTCTCCAAGGACCCGGCGGCAGTTGGTTTATCGGATGTGTTTTAACTCTCCTCGGAGCTTTGAACTTCAAAGGTGTCTTTGAGCTCCAGCTCTGAAATTCTTCTGCAAGTGGGACAAACTCGTAACCTCAGCAGGCAGAAGGCACCTGGCTGAGCGGTGTCTGGGTCATACAACCCTATGGCTGCAGGTCAAAAGACCCCGTGGCAGGTGGTTCAGGGCCTCTGTTCAAATAGACTGCAAGCAGTTAAGAGGGCAGCACTTTACTTAATTCAACAGCGAATCTACACCATTTTTTTTATGCTGCTAATAGTCTGCTAATGTTCTAAACCTTTACCTCTAAGGTTTTAATACTGTCAGGATCTACACCCACTTTTGTCAAAAGAAAAATTTATTACAGCTCCTTTATTGAACTTGAATTCTCAAAATCACCAACTCTCCCTTCCCCCTCAGGAATATTCTGCCCTGCAAAACCCAGTTTCTTTGTGACACAGCTTAGCAGACCAGCATGGATTTACAGTATTTTCTGTGTTTTCAACTTCTATCAAGCCTGTCTGATGGTGGAAATTGTGGATTTTTTGGCACTCAAAGGTGTTGCATGGCAGAAGGGCACCCTGTATTCTCACAGAAGGCCTGACTCACGTTCTCTCATCATCCATGGTTTATCAATTGTTTTGGGATGCAAAAACACACCTCCAGAGAATCAAGGGATTCAGGTGTGGATGTACTAAAAGGGGAGCATTTCCACAAGGCAGGTTGGACACAGCAGGAAAAGGGTGGTGACAGAGGCAGAGATGTACCTTGTCACATTACATCTCAATTCGTTACATTACTGCACATACTGCATTGGGTAGGAATACTGGGGAGAGAAAGGGGAATCACCATTCCCACCTTTGTCCCTCCCTCCTGGTAAATCTATCCCTGCATGAAAAAGTTAGATCTTTTCAGGAGGCACTGCAGAAAAATAGAAAATGATAGAACAAGATTTTTGGTGCATAGGACAAAGCTGCCCTTAGGCAGTGTTAACTTGTCTTACTGACATTTAAATGGCCTAAATCAAGGTGACAGAGATGTTAGTGGCATTATGTGAAGAACTGTTCTGTAGGAATGAGTTGTTCTTTAGAACAATTTATACTCAGAGCAGAGAATTAAACATAAGTGGGTTTAACATGAGACTCACATGTCATCATTTTCCAGCTCTTATTATCTGTGGTGTGACTAATACTGGATTACTCTTCATTTGTGCTCATGACTAACTTATTTCTGTTCTGTATCCCACTGCAGAGCCTTGTTCCAAATTGCCACTTAGAACCTTAATTGATGCTCCATCTCCCAGAGAATCGAGGCGCCCATGATTATGTTCAGTCTCTCCCATCCCAGGGCAGTGCTTGGACAGAGGGGGAGACCACAGATCCTCCTACTGGGGAAAACCAGCTCACAAGGAGTCCTGCCTGCTCGTTTGCTTCTCTCTGATATTCTCTACACTGTTTGGATGCTTTTAAATTCCTCAAATGAGCCTTGAGGATGGGCACAATTGCTTGTTCATTCAATGTTGGATAAGAAAGCAGTTGGATTATTGTGCAATGAATCTATAGAAGACCAATGCAGAGTTGGAATGATTGACTTAGTTGATTTTTTTTCCTTCTGTTATGGGTTTTATTCTCCCAGAAGATGCTGCATAAACCAGATGGATGCCAGACTGGTCAAAACTAATAGCAAATATGTTAGTAAGCATGGTTCTTCGCAGCTCCAGGACAGAAGTACTGAATGTATGCTAGACCATTTCCACACCAAATATCATGATAAAAGGATATTTGCAAGTTAATCTTCAGTATCATGAGGACAGATATCGAGTAAAGCTGGGAAAAATGTGTTCTGAAGAAAGAAGAAAATTTTTGTTTCTACTTACTTCTAGATAACTGTTGGCTAACTGAGCATTTTACAGGTTGATATGTGTTAACAACATTTATTCCAACACACACATTTTGCATTAGTAAGTTTCTGGGGAAAAAGAAAAAAAGGAAGAATAAAACATTTCTTTTTAACAATCCGATTTAGATTTCAGGCCCTGATTCAGTCAAATGTTTATTATTCAAGTTTTTAACCTTAACCATTTGAGCACATATTACATAAATTATTTGAACTGCTTCACTACTTAAAGTCAGGTATGGTCTAAAGCAATTTTGATATCAGAATCCTGAGTCAGTGCCTATTAAACATGTCTACATTCTGATTAGCTAAATCCATCCAATTTCAGAACAGGGTTTTTTTTTTTACAGAATCATTTGTTAGCACTATGGCATTCAATACAAAGGTTTCATGATAGAGGATAACATGCATTAATCATTGTTTAATCCCATGACTTTCTGATGAAAGTGTGATTAGAGCCTTTGAAACTGTCTGAAATATAAGAAAGTGTTTGGGTTTTTTTCCACATGCGGTGAAAGAGGACTAAAAATTGGCCCGACAGACCCAAATTTTAAAAGGATGAAGGGCAAGAAGGGGAACTATTGGGGAACTATTGTTCACTTTTCTATTACATTATGGTTTCAAACTGAAATGGTGGATAAATAAATAAATAATTAACCAGACAATTTCAGGCAAACCTGAGTAGGAGTTCACTCTTTTTATTTGACAATCAAATTAATTAGCCCCTTATCTTGCAAAGCTTAGCTGTGTGCCTGAATCATATGAGACTTGATATTCGTGCTGAAGGTTAAATCCACTTATCAAGGCTTGCAGTGCTGAGCTTTCTTGGGCAAAGGAAAGGCAGTAGACATAGAATTTAATGAAATGTTGAAAATGGCAGGATGCAAGGATGATGAGAAACGAGGTGAAAAATCACATGCTGACAAGGACTTGTGAGTAGGTGGGTGGTTGAGCTAAGCCTCCAAGTGAACATGACTAGAAAGGAGGCTAATTACTTTTCATTTGTCAGGCATGGTGCCTGTGTAAGATATCAAGGGGTATGAATAAAAGTTGTGAGTTGCCCAATCTCCACGAATAACAGACATTCCTAAAACTCAGAGGACTTTGATTCAGAGGCTAGAAGGACAGCTGCATGTTTCAGGGAAAGGCAAGTTTTGTTTAAAAGTTGCATTAAACAAATCTTATGTGTCTTTCCAGTTAACTTTCAGACAACACTCTGATTTTGGTTTTTTGGGGTTTTTTTTGTTGTTTTTTTTTAACTTGGAAAGTTATTGTAAAACAGTTACAGGATCACAGTATTGACGCTGCTTCTTTATGCGATCACATGTGCAAGAAAACAGATCAATTGCCATTTCTGCCACAGGTATTATGTGCTGATAGGTAAGTGAGATACAGGCTGATGTGTCTGGCATTCAGGTGTGTATCATATGATATCCATGATCAATACACATCTCATTTTCTCATAAAACATCCTCTCTATCTGGTTGGATTGTAGACTGTTAAGGCAGGGACTACTAGATCGTTTAGACACAAAGCAATATATTATATATCTGCTATCTTACAGCAGTGTTAGAAATCAACAGGGAAGTGATCTGTATCCTTAACTTTAGGGAAATGCACAAGTATTCTAGGCTGTAAAAGTCCAAACCGCCTGAGACAAGATGTAGGTATAAATCTGTTGGTTCTGTGAGAAAAAAAAAAGTTAATTGTTCCAAAGAGAACTCTAAAGCAAAATATATCACCTTCAAGAACTAAAAATGAGATTCATAAATAGAGGAATACAGGGAAAAACAATAACAAAGCTATCAAATAACAATTACATAGTCACATGTTCCCTGGGGAGTTCTTAGACTTCTTGAGGGATTTTATAATGATAAATTCCTGCCGCAGTCCAAATCCTATGGCGTGATTAAGTGTCATTGCTATCCTGCCACCAAACACACACTTAAATGGAAATACTGATTTTTTCAGGCTAAAAATTTAGATGTGGTTACTCTAAGTCTTAAAGCCCTATGGGTACCTCCTATAAAATGGGATTCTTTTAGTTTTGTCAGTGAAAAGGCTTCTGTACAATATAAATGACACTGTTTTTTGTACTTCCTGACACGCTGCTTACTCCACTGTTTAACCTGCTGCCTTGTCTTCAATATCTTCCTTCCTCTGGTCAGAATCAGGAGTTTCACAGACAGATTGCTGATGCCTTAAAATCACTTTGTAGTTACTCAGAGAAGAGATGATGGAGTATTAATTCTTCAGGTACTCAGTTGATTAAAAAACTTTTAAGCTAAAAAATATACTCAGGCATAACATTAATTTGAAAACGTAAAAAAAATAATAAATTGTTTCAACCTGAACCAAAATGTTTCATTACAGCACCAACAAATAGTGGCAGCTTTATGAGAATTACTCAGATTGAAATGTTTTGTGTGGTTCAACAAATGAAAATTTTGAACTAATTTTGGGTTAATATAAGAAAAAAACCCTCAATCTTATTTTTCTTATAAGAAATTTGAAAAGTTAAAAAAGTTAAATAATTTTTTTTTTTTGATAAAGTGTTTAGCTTTCTTAAAAGATAATTTCAAAGCAAATTTCTTCAAGACTTCTTCTCTAAACGTATACTCTCATTTCAAACACTGGAATTCAAGTTGAACATTAAAATTTCTGAATATATGGACCCAAGACATTTCCAGATCTGTTCTGCATCAGAGCAACCAGTCTTTGGGTTGTTGGATTCCCTGCTCAGTTGGAATGCAAGCAATTCTTTATCCAAAGGAGAAGAGTTGCTTCTGACATTAGTATGGGTGCATATTGTTTCTGTTTCAAATGGTCATTTTGAAATAATCTGTATAAATCATTTTCTGTTCTGGACCGCAGCGAACTGAGGCCTTTGATTCCTCTCTTGTTTCTTCAGGACTTCTTTAGTCTGCTTGGAAGATATTAATTTGCAACCACAATATTACAGGACAAAATCTGTTCCAATTCAGGTCAGGGGAACCCCATTGGCTTTAGCGTGAATTGGATGAGGCACAAGTTATTTCTAAGTACTTCATAGAAGGTTCAAAATCTTATTAAAAGGTCAGTGTTCAGAGCCTTTTATCTTCACATAATACACAAAATGTATGCAAAGGATAATCTGATAGGAAATTCAGTATTATTGCAGCGCTACATCTGAGAGAAGAGCAGGACATGGTGGCACATGGCAATGTTTTCAAGTATCTGTATTTGAACTGCCAAATCCATAAAAAAATTAAATATTTAAAGATGATGAGGGAATTCATGTGGTGCATCCCAAAGTAGGTTTCCTGACATTCTGATTAGAAGAGACTGTAGATATGGTTTGTGGCTTTAGTTCCCAACAGACGGCTGTGTTCTGCCATGCACTTCTTAGAACGAAACTAATATTTTGCATGAGCTGAGCACGAGTCAGATTTGTGGGCTGCACAGCACTTACAGTTCCCATCACCCTTGGAAGGAAACATTCAGCTCAACAGACCTTGTATCAAATGCACCATGTGCACGTTCATCATAAAAAGTGGCTTCTATGAGAAAATAAAAAATACTGAAGATTCTGATAAACACCCTTGTTTCATAAGTGTTCAACACAACAATCTCCTTTCCCCCCTCTCCTTTTCCTTTTTCCCTTCTCACTCTTTCCCTAAATGTTGCTTGAACTCTGTGCAAATGCCCTCTGAAGAGGAAATGCTGGTTGTGACATGCACACTGTGCACCACAGTAGACACGTTATCATCTCCAAGCCTTTTACACCCAGCAAATTCAAAAGCTCCACTAGCCTATAAACACTGGAAATTAATGACATGACAGCCTCAGGAAATAGTAGTTCAGATGTGCAAGTGCCTCATGGGAGGAACTCATTACTGGAGTTACAGTAAATTGCCCCTGAATGAATGCTGGAGGAGCTTCCCACACTTCATAAGCTTGATCGTGTCTGATTTAAAAGGCTAAGTGAATTTTGGCATGATTAAATACTAAAAACTGTGACCATCTGAAAAGGCTCGGTGTTTTGGTCTTGTTACATCCACCTGCAGTGAGAGCGATGCTCAGTATGCATTGCAGCAGCCTGCTCAAGGTTTTGTTTGTTTCTTTGCTTGCTTGTTCACTTTGAATTAAAGGCCAGCTACCAAGCAGGGAAAATATATGCTGTTTGAGGCTCTGCTGTTGTAATTTTAGACTGTTTTTATATAGATGTGAGGTGATGGGAGTTAGGGGGAATGGCACTGCAGAAAGGCACAGTCCAGATTTTTATTGACTTCTGGGTTTTGCCGCTATCAGATTCAGTGCATTTGGCTAGATACACATGTAGAAAGAAGCCTGGCTTGAACCGCTACTTGCTTTGCTGTATGACAGACTTCCACTTTCATTTTGGAAAGTTATTTTTTTCCTGTCTTAAATCATTGTTAAGTGACATAATAGCAAAGTTATCCGTCCTGAAACCACCCTGCCCTGAGGTGTGATCTCGATAAGCCTTTATAAACTGAAGCTGGCTCCCATCAGCAAGTCAAGTGCCATAAGGACAAAAGGTGTCTCATATATCACACCAGATTAGACAAAGTGTTTCACGCTGGACAGAACTTCCCTCTGCAGCACAGCGGTGTTTGCTTCAGTCATTGGTGTTTTCATTAAAATCAAACTCTCAGTGAGAGGTGTGCAAGTTCAGAATTGCAATTCTTCCATGGGGGATGGCAAACTCAACCGTGCCCTTTCTAATGGATAGCTGACTGATGAAGAAAAGAAGGTGACCAGCGATACTGTGAATATTGGTAATGTGTACCTTCTGCTGATCTATTCAGATACGTGGGGCCATGCCATTTCACATGGCTGCACCACTGGTGGTGTCCCTAAGTGCTCTTATGCTGCTTTACTGCCTGCTGTTAAAGATATTTGTAGCAGAGAATTGAAATTGGGATAACAATGGAAAAAATATTACTCCCTAGCACAGCACGTTCTAGGCTGACATACCTGAGGTTAAAGTTGTGTTAAACTATTGCTAAATTGGCAAAATACTAACCTACACCTTTCCCAGCTGCTGTGCTGCCATTTAACCTTAAGTCATTCTGGGACAAGTGAGATGCAGGCTCATTGCAAGAACTAATAAGCAAGGTCATAAGCTTTCTTTTAGCTTTAAAATGCAAAAAATACCCACAAATATTCAGAAAAACCTGGTATTCTAGAATTTGTGGGTGCCACCAATATCCAATGTACATTGTTTTTTTCTCTTTTATTAATAAGTTTCTGTTACTTCCTGGATAACCCAAGCAATTCTTTGTCTTTGAAAATCTTGGGGGTTTTTTTCCTTCTCTTGTTGCCACTAAGAAAACATGATTTTGATTCTCCACTGCCACATGTCATATGCCTTTAAACAAGAACCCCCCCAAAATGATGTATTTCGGCTTAGCTTTTTGATGTCTATCGCTTTAGTATACACTGTCAGCAGAGGAGAGAAGACAGATACTGGGGGGCTAAAATCTTATCCAACTGCCTTTAACTGTGCCAGAAGTCACAACTAGAGCTTCTGTATGCATTCTCCACATCGTGTACTACTCTGCATAGCACCGATGACTTCAGAGGAATTTCTCACAATATGGGGAGATGGTAGCTGTGACACAACTTGTCTTCAAAATTAAACTTCCATTATTTCAGAAGAATATGACCTTTTCACATCCCCCTTTCTCATGGCAGTATTCAGGTGTGTGTGACACCAGGGAAACAAGGCAAAACTGACCAAACACACATTATAACCTGCCTGACTGTTGGACCCATTCTTCAAGAATCCAATATTCATCTGATAAAGGACACGTTACTTTTAGTTTTTTGACATCAAAGGGCAGTCAGAAAAAAATTTTTAGGGGGGGGGGAACTGTTCTTAATGGGAATCTATCTTCCATGCATTTGATGAATTACTCCTTTAAGTTAAAAAATCGTGGTCCTGAATGCATGAACAAGCAAAGCTCTAAATACGCAGACAGTGCTGCTGTTTGTTGAAAATTACACATTTCTAGAGGAGTGCCTGCATTAGTTCTATGTTGGTGCTTTTCCCACAGGAACCCTCTCTTTGGCGGTGTGGGAACAGAGTCAAATGGAGTTAATTCCAGGGTTGAGCCTGTCCATGAAGCAGACCCCCGTGTTAGGGTCAGGCTGATATGTGATGTGAACTTCAATGAGATTTGTGGCACGAAGAAAGATTCCAAGCTTTGTTCCTTCTCTACAAATTGCTTTATCCATCTTTGTTGCTGGGATATGAAGCATTGCCACGCAGAAACCTACAGGTATAAATATTTTAAGGTTATCTTTGGGACAAAATCAGTAGCCTGGTCAAAATTTCTCCAGCACCAGTTCAGATAACTTTTCAGCCCTGGGTACACTCACACTGGCTGCCTGCAGTCAACAGTGCTTCTTAATTTGTGGACAACCACTAGTTCTGATTAAAAATACATCTTTTCCTACCCAACATCTGTTTTCTATCTAATCTGCTCTTTGCTAACAATCCACTTGGAGTCAGATAAGATCTATTTCTGTTCCACAGCAAAAAGCTCAAGTCGAAATACAACTAATTGTTGAGAGGGAAATTTAGGCACACATCTGCATTTTGAAAGGGCACACAATTACAATCATTGATCACTTTGGACTAGTAAGTTTGTGTCATTGGGTAGTCGAGGTAGTGAATTGAAATGAACCTGTGGGAAAATGGGAGAGTCTTCCATAGTTCTGTGAACTGGTTTGGCTTGGTTTGGTTGGAAGAAAAGGTTTTCAGTTCAACTGAAACACTGAAGTGTTCTGGGAGGTAACTGGTGCAATCTGATTGTACTAATATCTTTATTGCTCTTTACTTCATATTTTCAGGGAGGAATTCTTCCATGCTGGAATCCCACCCTGGGGTTCATCTGAGCTATCTTTAATTTCCTTCCTTTGACAAGATATCTTAACACCAAGTTAAGGCAAGTGTTAAGGCAAGTCTGTAGGTGCAAGTCCACGTGAACAGAAACATCTCAGTTTGCCATATGCTCTGTGGCCCAGGCTTTGCTGTCTTGGATGCAGCGGCATGCTAACTGCTTGTGCTTTAGGTAATATAGTCTGTCTCAGGCTTAGCTCACATAGCTTCTTTGCTTAATGCTATATCTAACAAAATGGGGATAGCAGCACTACCTGCCCTTGGGAGGTGGGAGAAAGGAAGGGATTATTATGAGATGCAAAAATCCCTATCTGAGGAGTTCATCTGCTTTGACAAACACAATTGTAATGGAGTCAGTCTATGTCCACACTTGGAAGGTGCTGGAAAATGTGGTATTAAGCACAGGGTTTGTGACATCCATTTCATTAGGTTGGTACTGAACTGGTGCACTGTGTGCCCTGTTAGTGGACACTGCGGTGTTGACAGCGCTATCTTTCCAGTGACACAAACTGATATCCTCATCACTTATCCTCTCGAAGAGATCAATTACACTTTTCTCAAGTGTTGTAGGACCATTAACCTTAGCTTACCGCTCAAATTCAATGTGGTTAATTATAGCCTAAGTATCTAAGCTTTCATCTTGCAATGGCAATTAGATCTGGTAATCTGCAGTGCTCCGTAGCCTACAGTGATGCACAGGAGTGTTGTGTGCTGCTAAACGGCTGCCATGTTCGGCTCTAGAAGTGGCTCCGTTTCTCACAGAGGGACATGCTGGAATATATAAAGACAGCAATTTCTAAATATATTGAGTGGCAGTGGCAGTGAGTAGGCATATAAGCAACAAATAAACATGGGCTGAAAGGTATATTGCACTTCAAAGCAGTAGAAACAGAAACATTCTTTCTGTACATCAGTCATGGATGACATGAGGAATACAAAATAACCTCAATATCAAAACCTACCTTTTTCTTTCTTAGCTGCCAAGCCTTTGAACAGCAATTCGGTGAAGAAAGTCAGGCTGACCATTCAAACTGATTTCCTCTTCAGCTGACATATCTCTGGTCTCTTTCATTTTGTCCCAATCATATGCATTTGCAGTCACCTGCAACTTGTCATCTCATAGACAGGAACAGAAATAAACTGGCCTTTATTCCTGACTGACGTATAATTTCCTCATCATACCATTTTATACACCTACCCTATTGGTTCATAAAGCCCTACTCCATTTGTTGCTTAGATAGACTGTCCTCCACACCCTGATAAAGTCAACAATCTCTAAAGTCCTCTTTTGCTATCAGTGTCATGCACAACCAGAGCCTAAATTCCTGTTAAGATCTAAGGTAGTGCTAACTGCTGAGAAAGATTAGAAACACAGACCATATTTAGTGTGCTCAGCCCCTCTTTCTTGGGGCCAACCTCAACATTTACAAAACCTTCTACTGAAATTCTTAGGTGAGTGTTTGATGAACGCATATGTCAGTCTGTGTGTGCCTGTGTCCTCTTTGCAACAGCTACTGCGACACTTGCATTGGGGAAGGAAACCAGAGCAATTAAACAAATGCATGGAAGATAGATTCCCATTAAGACATTAAGAACAATCTCCCTCATGATTATGGCCAGAAGTGTAACATCCCTTTGTGGACATATGGACAAACATTAACGGAAAATGAGGAGGAAAAGTGACACAGAGAACACACAGGCTGCCATGGCCTTGGTATGCTTCCACTGCTCTTGTTACAGACTGCTGGGCCTCACACAACCTTTACGAATCACCATTTGCTATACACAGAGCTTCATAGCACCAACAGCAACCAAAATATACATGGATCATTGTTGGTACTGATGTATGTGCTGGTACCCAGATTCTGCAAGAGTAATTTATTGGATTGAGGAGAATTTTATGCTGAAGCCTCCTTCTGTCTCTACTGTATTCACCCAAAGCCCCCTAAAGATTTTGCACCCCCTACAATGCTGCTGATCCCTCTCAGCCCTCCTCCACTGAAGGCATGCTTCTCTCACTTGCAGTTGTATCAGCCCCTCCTAGATTTTTTTCTTCACCTTTCAGCCATTTGGAGTGCCAAACATTCACTGGTCTTGCCTGTTTCCTTCCTCTTCTCATCCTGGTCCAACTCTGCTAATGCTGCTGAATGGAAAGATCTGAAAGCAGCAAAATTAAATGGTGCCTTTTGTGAGATGTGCTGGAGAGGTCTCTTTGAGTAAGCTCTGAATCATGAGAAATTTGAGATAAGGAAGGCATTTTCCTCAGAGGTCCAGGGGCTGGGGAAACATTTGAGCTGTGTAAGTTTTGAAGGGAGGAGGAACTAGTTTGTGTTTCCGAAACATTCTGGTGAACTGTGCTGGACGACAAATTTGAAGGGAGCTGTACTGTTTGTTTTTCTGTGCTGGGATGCAGACCAGCTGGAATGCCTGACAGAGGCAGGCTGGGACTGAGGCAATGACTGGACAACATGCTGGTGGAGGGCAGGAGTTGCTACATTCCTGGTCATGTTTTCACTGCCTACCACCCTGGCTCTGATTTTGCCCTTGGTAGCAAAGACCTTGAACGCTTCCACTGCAGATGCTGGACAATCCAGTTTAGACACAACCATGATGAGACTACTAAACAGCCTTTTGCTCTTCTGACAAGCACAGGATTGAAAAACTGGGTTCATGTTGCAGGACATGAGCCAGCCAGTGATAACCTATGTTTCTATAGCGCTGGGCATAGCCCACACAGCAGAGGAAGCATCATTGTCTCCATCACTACCATGTTTGAAAGAACATCAGAGCATAACAATGGGCATCTCTACATGTTTATTCTGCCAATCTTTATAAAGTCAAATTTCAGAAATATAGCCTCTAAATCCCTTTCCAAGCTGAAATACCTCCTTTGCATTTTTGCCAGCATCTCCTCCCTCCTCCCAAGTCTAATCAAAGGGCAAACTTCTAAAAGCAGTCAGATGCAATATAGTCTAATCATCATTACCGTGTTACGAAGTTGATGGCATGGAAGCCTCTGAGTAGCCAGCTTGGTAGTATTTATTGGGATTTAAGAGCTTACTATAATTATGATGTCCAGTAACTGCCTGGATTGATGTGTGAAGGGAGAAAGAAAGGAAGCTAGAAACATGTCTTGTTGTCGGGATGTGTACAAGATCAATGAATGGACAGATGGACAGATATGGATGGACAGGTATTTACTCTGACACGCATTTTTATGTTTTCCCAGACAGCTATCCCTGTTCTTCTGATATATCTTGCAACAGTCTGGAAAAATGTTTGCCGTACCTGTATATAGGGATCATAAGCAGATGTAATTTTGTCTGGTCTTTGTGAC
The DNA here is from genome assembly GCF_964237585.1 of Gallinula chloropus. Lineage (NCBI taxonomy): Eukaryota > Metazoa > Chordata > Aves > Gruiformes > Rallidae > Gallinula > Gallinula chloropus. The sequence goes on from NC_140085.1 coordinate 67,675,401, forward strand.
TTTCATTTTTCAGTGCCTACAGACCTGCAGAAAAACAAGTTTTCTGCAAAATTGTCATTTTTTTTTATTTTATTCAAAAAACATTGCCTTAGCAGGTGAGTTCCCAGCATATGGATGAAATTCACTGTAGACAGCACATTTTAGATGACTTTGAAAGATAGTAGCCAAAGAAAAGTTACATTAGATTCCAACAAATGTGCCTGTCTCTCTTGAAGGGTCTCACCCTTGCCAGGGTCTCTACCCATCTATCCCAGTGGGCTGGATCTATGCCTTTGGTCATTGCTATAATATATCTGCATTTCGTGCTCTCTTCTGAAAGTCCTGGGAAAATCTGAAGCGTCCTAGGTTTCTGGGTCTCCATCACAACCTGAGGTGGAGTTCCCTTCTTATCCCATTATTTCCAGCCAAGTGTGGGGGTTTTTTTCTTCATTTTTCTTAGAGACAGAAAATAAGAAGGCTTCTTTTAATGACTATCTTCATTAGGCAACTTCGTGCTGCCTTGAGGTCAAAGCTGAAGTAATTTTCAGGATGAAAACTCACATTATTTGGTGAACTATTACCCCAGTAGCCCTTCTGAAGTGTAAAATGGATCTTAAGCTAATGGGAAGCCCATTAGTATACGTCCAAAATGCATTCATGTCCATACTGTATTCCTCTGACATACATTTACTTTGTCTCAGTCTATGAAAGAGTAGAAATGGGATTTTGATATTTTTAGGCCCAAAGAAGCCTGGATACTAGACTTGGGTTTTTGTTTGTTTTGTTTTGTTTTTATTTTTATTTATCTGGGATTTCTGTTGAGCTCTTGAATGTTTATTTCATATTCTTTCTGCTGGGCTTCCCCATCTGCCTTTCACTTGTTCCCTGGGATCCTCCCCTAGGCTGTCTTAGGGGAGCCTGGCTGCCACAGCAGTCTCTGATGAGATTAGTCACAATAATGCTGCAGAGTTAAGCTCCTTATACTGAAGCCTGGGAGAGCTGGTAATATTATCCAAAGAGCAAAAGGCTAAAGCAATGTTTGGCCTGTGTTGTTTTATTTAAATTATGGATTGAGGTGGTGGCAGGTCTGCTGCAAATATATAGGCTTCCTTGCACCAGACGTAAAGGCAAATTTCTTTGAGGCACATGAAATCCAGTATCATATTCCATCTATGGTGGCTGGGTGTATGGAGTTCCCCATCTATTGCCATCCCTCTCAAGCTAATAAAATTACATGGGTGAACACACCTCTGCTGGCTTTGGTCTCGGTTCATTTCTTTCTCTTTCCATGCACCAAAGGGGGGCTACACTGTGCCCTAAAGTTATCCTGACACCGTAATGCACCAGCCTGAACAATATGAATGGTGGTAACATGGCTTAATGGCAAGACTTGTCGGCCTTCCAACTGAAAGCACTTTCCTCTTCTGAGACAGCAGTATGAATGCTCTGCAGTTATTTGTGTGTCACCCCGTAGGGGTGTTGCAATTTGCTCTGTGTAATTAAAGTGTGTTATTTTGGCTATGAGTGGATAAACATTATTTGATGCATTTTGTAATCCTCTCTTAAGCAGGATGCCCTGGTATGACTTTCGTTTTGTGATCTCATGAAAATGTCTCTTGTCTAGTGCCCTGCTTGGGCACACAGGCATGAAACTAAGATTTAACATCTATCCATAGTGTTTTATATACTCTGAGGACAGTGATATTTAGCTAGTGCCTTTGCATGGCAGTTCTTAATTAGCCTGTGGCATTAGCCTATCTGTCTCAGCAACTACAGAACAGAAATATGGAAAAATAACCCTACTTAAAACAAACAAGGGGCATCTTGAAATGGAGACTTCTGATGGCTGGAGACAATCATGTCTGATGGTATTGAGGACCCTTTCTTCATTCAACTTTCAGAAGACAACCCAGTAGTCAGCTCATCTCAAGGTCATTATTAAATAACTACAAAAGGCTTGCTTTGCTGGGATGGTTTTTTGTTGGTTTCCCAAAGAATTTATCGAGTTCATGGAGAATGATGTTGCACTTTTATTCTCCTCTTGCCATCACCTCTTTTTGGTCTTTATTGAGCTCTGTGATGTACAGTAGGAGTCTTGATTAATACAGTGTAGATCAGGATCTGAGTTAAGGTCACCTTGAGAAAACATGTTCCTCCTACCTCACTGCCACTCTCACAAGACCTTAATATCCCAAAGGGAGCAATACTGGAGCTTTTCTTTCTTTTGGAACGAGTTTTGGTCAGTGTAAAGCAGAGCATGAAGTGAAGCCTGTGCTCTGTGTGGGATGTCCTCGATCCCCCACTTCTTTATATCCCAGACCTCGAGCCTCGGTTCAGCTTCACCATCCCCGCTCTATCTTATTTCTCTTGCACCGTCCACAAAAGTTCATCTGATTCTCCATTGCCCTCTTGCCCCATGCAGCAACTCTCTGCTGCAAATTCTTGGATCTGGATCTCCAGGACCTGCTTGCTTTCTGGGACGGGAGAGAGATTCAGAGAGGCCCTCAGTCCTTGGTTCACTTTCTTCCATCACCAGGGCTGAGTGAAGCACACTGTTGTCAATCCATTTTCTCCAGATCTGCTTTCACTCTTATCTTCTATGGGCAACGTTTGCTGGACAAGCAATGTCTTCAGTGCTGCACATGATCTCTCCCTTTGTATCACCACGCTGTGTTACCATATTAATTACATGTTAGACGGTGCAGAATGAACATAAGGGAAGATGACCGCGTAATATTTCCCAGCTACAATTGCCAGGAGGCAATGGTTCCTGTGGAGTACTACAGTTAAACATTGAATTGATCTGAGACAGAACTGTAAAAGTAGTTCAGCAACGCAGGTTACTTCAGTCCAGGTTAAAATGAAAATGTTTTCTTCTTCAGGGTTTCCCAATAATGCAAAACATGCATGTTGATGAAGTTTTCTCCAGTTTTTCAGAAATAACTCTTTACATTGAAATAAAATAATCAAATCACTTTCTCACAATCTTAGTCCCCCCCTCAAAGGAATAGAATAACCAAGTCTAAGTTGTCTATTGAAGAGTCCCAAACTGTGTGTCAGAATTGCAAAGTTTCCAGAGATTGGGATCTTTTGATCCACAGACATGTGCCAATTAGATTATTGTAAAGTTTTTCACACACAGAATTATTATTGCAATACTGATCGTGACTTCTACATTGGTGACAAAAGCTGATTTTCTTTGCTGTTCACAGTGTGTGGAGGAAGGGAGAAGGGAGGCAGCTATTGCTTTGATTTGATCATCCTAAAAGGCATTTTTCACATTTCAGTGTAAGATGCTAAATTGTAATTTTGGTAAATTGGAATCCTAGGCCTTTTTTTTGGTGCCCACGGTTCATGTAAATCTGGTAATTAAGTAACTCAGTTTTCAGCCATGTAGAAATATCTTGTCTCATATTGTACTGAAACATGGTTATTAACGAGATCCAATGGGCTGATAACCTTGATATTCATTTAGTGTAACAAATGCTGACTAGGAAAAGATAACACTGTGCAGCAAATAACTGAAATTGTATTTTGACATATAACATCTTGGGAAAGTCACGGAAAGAAATGGTAACATAGCAAAATCCTAGTAGGTGCAATTTTAGTCACAGAACTTACTCTGCAGCACCTCCCTCTATGGATAAGAAAGCTCAGAGGAAAAGATTGCATGAAATAGCTGTGCAAGGCTTTCTTTCTATTTCCACTTCCATCTCTGTACATTTCCATTGTATATACACAGCCCTAAAGGATAGCCTTGAATTCAAAGCACGCAGTCAGCATGACATTTAATGTCTTCTGACATTAAATTGTTTGCTCGTTTTACCTTTAACAGTTAACATATTTTAAGTCAGCTTTATTTAAACCTGAAAAAATACACAGAGGAATGTTGAGAAAAATATACTCAGAAGTACAAAAAACTAGTGTGAGGATTGTAATTTTTGGGACAGGAACTCAGAGAACTGGAGGAAAAAATAGCTTGTTAAAGACGGAAGGTTCAGTCTCTGAAAACCACTAAATATACAGGAAAACACCGGTCTTCAGAGTCCAAAGTATCCGAGCTGTGTCAAACTGATGCATTGCATTGATCAGGCTTTAGAATTAGTAATCAGATTTCTGTCCATACTTGCCTGTTTTCCTGTTTGGACAGGGTCCAGAGCAGGGCCACAAAGATGATTAAAGGGCTGGAGCACCTCCCCTATGAAGAGAGGCTGAGGGAGCTGGGCTTGTTCAGCCTAGAGAAGAGAAGGCTGTGGGGGGACCTCATTGCAGCCTTCCAGCACCTGAAGGGAGCAGAGAAACTGGAGGGGAATCAACTTTTTAAAAGGGTAGACACTGGCAGGAAAAGAGGGAATGGTTTGAAGCTAAAAGAGGGAAGATTTAGATTAGATATTAAGGGGAAGTTCTTTACAGAAAGAGTGGTGAGGTGCTGGAACAGGCTGCCCAGAGAGGTGGTGGATGCCCCATCCCTGGAGGTGTTCAAGGCCAGGTTGGATGGGGCCCTGGGCAACTTTGTGTGGATCCAGGCCTGGAGGTTGGGGGCCCTGCCCGTGGCAGGGGGGTTGGAGCTCTATGATCCTTGGAGTCCCTTCCAACCCAGACCATTTTATGATTCTATGATTCATGGAGTCTTATCTAAGACACTGTGACTGATGCCTGGTATCCTGAAATTTTCACTGTCTTTTTATGTATATCCAGATAGGCAATGCCTGTGTTCACCCAGGCAGAGGCTTCTGTGTCCAGCATCTTCTTGCAACTCATCAGAACAAAAAGTTTCTAATTGACTTCAGAAGTTTTGGAGAGTCTAGTTGCAGTGCTTTGATATATGACTCCAACTGTCCATGATGAGTTTCTGCTATTGCTTCACCCCACCTATAGTAGAAGCAGCACAGGAAAATACTCTCTTCCCTTAACTTCCCTGATTTGCACTCCAAATATACCAGTGTAAACTGCTAAGGTAGGTGACTTTGCTCTAAGTATACACTTCTCTGCCTGCTATCACTGTTACACAGGTATCCTGCCCTCTGACCCAGGGTAGGAGCGTGAGGTGATAAACTCCTAACCTTGCACAGACTTGCACAGACACAACAACCCTGATTTACATGAGTCAAAATTCCAGCAAAGCTCAAGGGAAAATCTCCAGAGCCTTATAATGCCCTTTGTGTTGGGAAAAGCAGCTTGAATTTTATGTGTATTTGGAAATATAAAACGATCCTTTGGCCTTAGCTGAAATAGTTTGTATGGGGGGTTTTTTGTTGTTGTTTGTTTGTGGGTTTTTTGAATCAAAAGAAAAAATATTATGGATGCTTCACAAGTCTGCACGAGGATAGGATATTGCTGATCTGCAATAAATATTAAAATGAACCTCCTGACACGAGAAGATGGAATTGACATTGTAGCTGTGACGTTTGCATTTCCCCCTTTTTTTTCTGCTTGGGGTTTTTTTTTTTTTTTTTGGAATGCTTGAACATTTATTTTAAATGTTGAAATGATGCTATCTTTTTGCCTAATTTGATTTACAATATAGCATTGCAGTTACTCTACATGGGAGCAGAAATGCTGTTCGCTTTGAGCATTTTGTCGAACTCCCTGGAAAACGATGATCCTAAATCAGTTGAAGTGCACTGCTCCATGCAACGGATTTCCTGGTTGAACTGCATTTTGGGGAAAAAAAAAAAAGAAAAAAAGAAAGCTGAAATTTGCAACACCTTCAAAGACAGTGATCGAGCTTTGAAAATATCTATGTACATCTTTACCTTAAAAATATAAAGGTGATTGCCAAAATCCGCAAATTACTTTAAAGTAGTTGTAGTGGGATCCATTCCACAGGTTGAAAAGGGTTTAATGCTGTCAGGGAAGAGCTGCTTTTGCCAAGGCAATACCAACGGGAACAGAAATGCACCCTCTCCTCCAGAAACTGCTACTGAGTGAGCATGACTAGAGCACTGTGGGACTTCGGTGGTTTCCACTCAACCAAAACACATATTAGGAACTCTCGCTATGGAATAAAACCAGCACTGAGCAAACTCCAGGTTAGCGTAACATACAGGATGTCCTTATTTGGCTCCCTGTCTCTTAGATCTGCTGACTTGCTTGCTGCTACAGGCTCATCCTTGAGACCTGTATCCTATCTACCTAGCCCATTATTTTCACCCTCCTGGCATCATCAATGAGGAGGAAATCCATCAAATGCCATGGCTCTGGGCTGGTTCAATCATAGAATCATAGAATGGTCTGGGTTGGAAGGGACCCCAAGGATCATAGAGTTCCAACCCCCTTGCCACAGCCAGGGCTGGGGAAAGAAGTTAAGCCACAGGGCTTGTAATAGGCACTGAAGGCAAGGAGGGTGGCAGTGGGACCGGTGAGCTCTGGATCACCATTTCTTGCTAATAAACAGAGGTCAGGCATTGCGCCTCATGCCACAGGAGATGCCTTTGGTTTATAATTGCATTAAGAAAAACCTCTGCTGATGGGAAAGCAGTTTCCTCTCAGCAGGGACAGAGCAGTGGGAGTTTCTGCCGCAGCTGGGGAACTACCCAGTAACAGAAAAGGACACCACAGTAGGGAAAGTAGCACAAAAGGATCTAGGAAAGATTTCTTTTCTTAAGTGATCAAAGATGGACAGTGGTAGAGGTCATGCTCCATTAGGAACAAATGGTGCTATTAGTCCCTCTCCAGCTTTCCAGCTGTGTCGTTGAGTGTCAAGCTGAAGATCTTTGCATTCTTGTACTGGCAATGGATCAGGATCGCCGGAGTCAGATGCGGCACTCATACGTAGTGAACTCTTCCTGCAGAGACAGTGCAGCCTACATAGAAAAGGCAAGATGAAAGATGGGAAGGGAAAGAAAAGAAACATGTCTGGACCAAGATAACACTGCTGATGAGGGTCAGAAGTGGGTGCCAGGCTTCTAGCACTAGCATCAAGCATCTAGAACTTTATCTAGGGTTTGGTGTCTAGCATTTTATCCTGTCAGACAAATTGCCATTCCTTCATACTCTGAAGAACCACACTGTGTCTCTGACAGAGAAGAGCAGTGACTCTCTGAGACTGCACTCCTCCACCAACTTTTGGATTTATTATCTGGACAAAAGGATTGTTCTGTTTGGAGTTTGTGTCTAATATTTTTTCATTCCAAATTTTTCTCTGCATTCCTCAATGTGTTTGAATTTCTGTTCCCCTGCCTGTTAAGAAGTTAACAAAGTCAGGATGCAATTTTCCAATAAGATTTACATTCCTCAGGAATTTTCTTTTGCCTTTTAAGAAAGGAGAAATTAAAGTATCAGTCCCCCTGCAAAGAAACTCTGAGAGCTGAGGGGCCTGGCAAGTGGTGAGGGTGTGTATTTGTTTCCATTTATTGAAAGATTCTTAAGCATGAAAGTGGCTCAGACGCAAAGGGAAGTAAAAGCCAGAAGCATAATTTCACCTTTGTAAGCTTATACGGTATCCTAAGGAGTGTCGTTTGACAGAATTATAGATCAGATTCATCCCCTTTCCGCTGCATGCTGCAAAACTGAGTTGTGATAGATGCAGGAGTCACTGACAAAGGGCCTACAAAAAAAAAACCTGCAAGAGGAACAATAATAGATTACCATAAAGATGCATGAACCAGAAACCCAAGCAAAATAAATTCACATACACTATGCAAAAGGTATCTGAAGCCATCTTTTGCAGTTTGGCTCTTACCCTGAAAAGCAGCATCATTTAGGCACTGTCTTACTGATTTTGGCCCGTTTCCAGATTGGTTGTGTTCTCTGCAAACAGACAGACTATTTTGTGTGTGTGTCTCTGTCTGTGCCTCTGTGTGTGTGGAAAGCAGAGACTCTGCCACGCTGGATCAGATCAATGAACTGTCAGAAGAGACCTCCTGCCTTTATTACTGGCTGATGCCTGATGCTTTGGTAAAAGCTCCTCCTTGACTTATTTTCCCAGCCAGATATGCAATGATGCCGGTAAGAGGCATACATTACCTCCAGAACCCTCTGGGGACTCAATGCACACCATAAACCATGAGTTTTGATTATCAGTATGTCAGATGTTAAAGCTACAGCTGCAACAGTGAGACAGAGCATCATCCAGACCGTCCTGAACACAGCAGTGTTACTGCACCGGTGGGTCCCACAGCAGAATTTTCCATGGCTCAGCTGACACTACGGTGGGTAAAAATCATTCTTGTGCAGAGAACATGCACAAGGCTTATGAATCACTTGAATGTCCCTTAAATCCTCAAAGCAGGGATTAAGTAGGACTTAAGAGGAACATATGACTTGTGCTTGTCCTCAATACAGTGGTGACTTTCATATTAGGCAAAGAAATAGCTCCTTTGATTGTTCTGTATTTACTGGGTGTAGATGTCACTGGATGTCTTTGTTGCTCCCCTGGCTAGTGCAAAAGAGCATCCTGGTCTGCTCATACAGCCTTTTATCAAAGCAGGATGCCTTCCACACCTGAGTGGGCCCTCCAACCGCTGCTGTAATAACATGTAACAGTATTCTCCTACATGTAATGCTCCAAGTTATAATTCACAGCTTCTTCATCTTCCTGGCTAAATAAATAGAGTCCTTTGTCCTTCGTGGGCTAGTTGACAAAGTGTATCTTTGCACAAGTGAATTTGATTTCTGGGTCCCATTGCCATGAATCACTTCCTCTTTAATGAGGATTCTCCTTTACCACCTACAGATGATTGTTTCCTCCTGATTTTGAAGCAGAAAGGTCAAAGTTCTGCTCGACACACTGATTTTCCAGCCGGTAGAAACCCAATGAGATATTCACGGTCCCAAGTAACTGTGTGCTAGAAGGGTGACCCTTTTTAAAGTAAGTTAAATCTAAAAAATATACAACTGAAACTACTCACAATTTCTGATAAATTTCATAAATTGCAGTGACCAATTAAAGAAGGATTTGGTTTATGTTGAAATACTTTATTTTTACACATTTTGGGGTTTTTGTGTGTATACCATTCCCCACCTTAGTTATATTCAATGTGTTTTCAATCTCTGCTTTTTTCCCCACAAGATACCCAGACATAGATCTCACACTACAGATAAAAATAGCATCCATTATAATTTCTATTTCTTTTTATTAATCAAACAAAATGTCATAACTACTTTTCTACTCCTTTGCTTTTGTAGGAAAATGACCTTGCAGAACTATGCACAGTGACTTAGTACAGCCCTAGGTAGATTTTTCACGAGGAAACCTGAAATCTGCCCATAGATACGCAAGTGGTAAGTTGTGAATTCTTTAAAATTACAAACAAATGGGTAAAAAATACCCACGTTCACTCACAGTGGAAAAAAAGAGATGGATTTGTCATGTATACAACATGCCAAGACACAGGTGGCCTGGCTGGTAGATATTTCCTGTTCTAACAGCTAGACTGGGTGCCTTTCATTTCACCCAGTTCATGGAAGGCTCTGTAGGCAAGGTGTTGGCTTGCAAGCACAGAGGCAAGGATAAGGTTTATGTTTTTAAGCTGTACCGATGAGGTTAAGTAAAAATCAAAGGTCATGACTGGATGACAGGCTCTGAATCCGAATACAGGCAGCAAGGGAGTTGAGTGTGGAACAAGGATTGTGCCTCCCTGAAAAGCACACCTGCTAGTTCCATTACTGTGAGACCTCCAGGTTTCAGGCAGACACCTAGCACCCTTCTCTGAGCAGGTTTGATGGATCGCAGTGGCTGAGATGTTTACCCAAGATGATATTGCTGTGGTCCCATATAGGGAAACCAGCTTTGGCCATCAGATGACCCATTCCAAAGCACCTCTTGTAGTGTAAGAAAAAGAAGATATTCAGGAAGATTGAATAAGAACAGAGGTTTGATATTCTGACTCAGATTTGGAGAATCCTAGTGTGTGTCTTTGCCTCTTATAACACACTGTTATTAGTAGAACATTTTAAAGTAGCTGCTGGCAAGACATTTTGCACTGTGGTGTTAGGTTTGCCCTGCAACATACATCTTGCCATACTTACTGCTACCTGTACCTTGTTGAAAGGCTTTTCCTGGCATGTCTTGCATTAGCAATGTGTTTCTCTGCTGCGTAGTACAATGGGATCATTATCCTGGAATCAATCCTTAGACACTATTAAAGTCAGAAAATACTGCTGTACAGTGTTGAATACTAACTCATGGACTATTGCTTTGAGGCAACGGGACGCAGACAGGAGGTAGATTCATGTCCTTTATTTTTTTCTACATAATGCACAAGGCTTTGAAATATGGGACATAATGGGGCAAAAGCTTTAGAAATTCAAAAGGCAAGTAATTTGTAAATAAATCAGAGAGTTGCTATGTAAGGAGGGAAAGATTTGTCTGAAGTGTAATGGCCCTACTGCAATGTGCTCACTAAGCTCTCGGCGGCATTTTAAACATCATGAGACTTGATTTTGAGACTTCAAGGGAAAATAAATCATAAAAAGAGGTGCTCAGAACTCGAGTGGTAGGATCTAACAAAGCACTTAAGGAATACACCCAATAGAAAGCAGACCATTCCCTTCTGCCATAGGCAGCACAGAAAAATGGAGGTTTCCAGTGCTGCAGAAAAGGAACAGATCATGGACCTCTACAGTCCAAAATAGACCCTGGCCCAGATGTAAGCAGGACTACACACAAAAAGGCAAGACTGAGAAGCTACAACAACAGCAATGCCTAAAGCACCGGAAAGATTGGGCTTTGATGGACTGATCGTCTCTGAGGGGTGCTGAGCTGCCTTCATTTTGGGTAGGACTTAGAATTATTCTGAAAGGGCTTACAATCACCTAGGGACAAGGCTTCAAAGCATCTGGGTCTTTCACTTTAGTACGCAGTTAGCTGCCAGTATTTCTGCTTATTCAAGTTCCTTCTTTTTATATAAATAATTGCTTCTGCTTCACTTCAGCTGTCTCTCCGGTATACAGCAACCATTCTGTCCAGGCAGGTCAGCAAGCACATCAAAAAGAAACCATCCTATCCCTGAAAGAGGATGTACAACTTAGGTAAGTGTGTGTTTGAAACACACCCTGCTAGGCATTTTTGCCTCTCCTGCATGCTGATAATAATGTGAGAGGAAGCCCTGGTCCCAGAGCAGCTCTGCAAAGCAACCTGCACTGCGAGGTTTCATCAGGGAAGGACAGCAGTGGCAGGAAGTATTTCCAGTCCTGAGCCATAGACAAAGGCATCTCAACTACCTGCTTAGCATCTTCTGCCCTTGTGTGGTTCTTTCAAGCTTTTTCTAGCCTTGAAGTTGAAGCTGCAGATCCTGAGTCTCTCTAAGGGAGATGGAGTTCCTTACTGATAGACTTTTTTTATTCCCCATTTCCTGCTCATGCTGCTACAGTACATAAGAAGCATGATGCTGATCTCTCCTGTGAGGTTCTGCACTTGCTCTGCAGCTATCTTCAGTTTCCCTTTACCACTGTCTTGTCACTGTAGTTACTACCTGCGATCCCTGCCACACTGCGTCTGCTTTCCTTTGGCCATCACCCATGTTGCTACTCACTGTCTGTCTGAATCTGTTCCACAGTGGCCACAAATTATTATTTTCTTCCATTTTTTTTTCTTTCTTTTGAGTAGCTTGTCTGGTGTAACTGCTTCTAAAGCCTGTCTGCTGGAGTGCAACCCACCCCCCTCCACACCTTCTTCTTGTGGCGATGCATTCCTGGGTTCCTGTCTAGTCTTAGGGAAAAGGCATCGCTGCCGCAGGTAAGGATCTCTTCCCGCCCATCCTGTTTTTGCTGCCAGCCCCTCTGCTGCGTGTGCTGCCAACTTTGTTTGCTCTCGCTCTCTTTCATTTTTGATACCCACGGCAAGACATCTGGTGCTCAAATCTGCCCTGCTAAGTGCTGAATCGCGTAAATTCTGCTGCAGTGTGCTACAAGTCGCGTCAGAGCAGAGCGTGTTCGGCGTGCCATACGGTGGAAAGGGGCTGCTGGACTCCTGATCCGTTCTTGCCAGAGCTTCCTCCAGAGTCACCTCTCAGAAAGCAGGCTGTCCCTCTCCCATCCTTAAGAACGGCCATTTGCAAGGGCACCTTGGACTGGCAGAAAGATCATAACTGATCAGTGCACCCTGCACGGGCAACACGCTGGGTCATATACGTTCTGCAATGCACACTGGTGCCTGGCCAATGGAAAGAGTCTGGCTCAAATAAAGCACCCTCTATCCCGAGGTATGAAGTTACTCATTTCCTGATGTCAGCTCTTCTATCTGCAGGGATTACTGCTTGTCCTGCTTTAAATAAAATCCCATCTTGCACATGTGCGCACGCACACACAAACAACGCTCGATCCTTTGCCTAGTAACAAGGCGGGCGATGCCTGTGATCTTCCTCCCTTCCTTCCCATACAGCCACACACTCTGTGTACAAACTGTTTTAATGCCTTTATCATCACACCCAGACAGCTTTCAGGAGCCGTCAGCACTTCCTCAGCGTGCTCTTTTTTTTTTTTGCTGGAGCTCACACTCATCTTTAAGCTGTGCCCCAAACTGACACGATGGGATTGTTGTCCCTCCCCCAGCCCCCTCCATGCAGGGGCAGTGACTCCTTGTTTATCTGACTCCATCCCAGTTGTGTCAGGGCTCCACCAGTAAGTGCTCAAGGTGCTGACTTCGCAGCGGTGTGGCTCCAAGCTTTTTGTGGCTCTCTCTGTTCCAGGGGTTTATAGCAATTTGGGATTGGTTCCCTGCATTGGATTGCCTTTACCCCATCACATGGGGCTCTGACTGCTGCCAAATGGTATCTCTGCATGTTAACTGCTTAGACGATTCTTGTGCCCTGAGAGGCAGGAGGATAAACAAGAATTTAGTAGTTTATCTTCTCTATGAACCCCTACAAATCCTTCACCACTTTTGCTCTGGACATTTCCTTAGTGGCTCTAAGGTTTCTAAGGTATAATTGGAAGCAATCAAAAGTTCACAGATGTTCAAGTCGTCATTCTCTGCAAGTTTCAGCTTATCTGCATTTGAGCTATTATGCTGTTCTCAGCATCATCTTGAGGCCAGAGAGAGTCTGGAATCATGGCTGGTGACTCCTTCAACACCTTCTGTAAGAGTAGAACATGCCATCAGCCACCATCTTGGTGCCTGGGAGTGCCTCTACGGTGTGTTTTAGCTTCTTCTGGGAACCCTGTATTCATGATCATCTTCCTGGCATTCACACTCTGTCAGGTGTGGTAAAGGTGATCATGAATCCAGTTCAAGATCCTGTCCTAACTCATAAGGAACACTGAATACCTCTGAATTTGACACAACAAAGTGAGCCTGACTTCTATTACTGCTAAAGACCAGTGACTTCTCTCCATTCCTGTATCCACTGCTTTGGCATCAGTGTAGATTCTTATTTTGTGCAGATGCCTGTTGTTTTTCTTTTTTCTACTGCCACTGATTTTTTCTCTGCTCCTTTCTCTGTAGGTCTCTTGACATCTCTCTTTTATGGAGCTTTCCCCTCAGTAATGTTGAGTGCCATGAGAGTTTTGTGTTTTGGTAGCTTGAATGTCAGGTTTGTAGTCAGCTTTTAAGGTAGGCATCAGTCTCCTTAAACTATAAGGCAGCACATTTTTGGAAGGCTGAATGGGGCCCATGAGGACGACTTCATCGCTCTCTCAAACTGAAGATATTCTGGTGGAGTAGTATGCCTACCACGTGACTTGCTTAGTGATAGATGGACTTTTTGAGTGTCTTTTATCATAAGACTAAGTGATAACATGGCCTATTTCACGGCAATTTACCAAGAGCTTGTGTAAATCATCACTGTGAGCTGTAAGGCCCGTTACTGCAGTCTAATGTTTCTGTTAATGAGCATTCTTGGAGTTCTGTTGCAGTTGACCTTGCACCCCAGCTAGGACTATATTTGGCTCTGATTCCGTGGGATAGCTGTAGTTATAGCAATGGTAAAACTGGTAGATTATTTGAGCACTGTGAATACTCTGAAAGGCCTTGATTTACTAATTTGTAATTGATTTACTTGGTTTTCTCAGAAAAATCAGCTAAATTATGATGTCACCACTCTGTCTTCAGCCTCAAGCTTGGGGTTTCTTAACAAACCTTGTTGTGCTATAAGGACCACTGCATTCTTTGTCTTTCCTGGGCAGCTGAAGTAGAAATGCCATATGATGTGGGCATTCTTTATATATGTGTCAGCTTTGTTGGAGCATCTTTCCTGTAGGATGGAATCATCCTGCAAATGATCTCACACAGTGAGAGACTTCAGTGTTTCCAAAGTTCTCCCCTGCCTGGACATCCCTCCACGCTTAGCCCATATCTGGTCTGCTGATGAATAAAAAGCAGCAAGGTGGTGGAATCTTTCCTCTCCAAGGCTGGTCTTAGCAGCAAACCTGTCATGTGAGTGAGGGCAGTTTCTGCTTGCTTCCTCCCAGGGATGCACTCCCAAGCTCTCCTCTTTCCTCCATGTAGCAGCAGGACTGGATCCATCCATTGCCTCTTTTGATCATAGAGGGCCTGTATTTAAAGGAGCAGGAAAAAACAATGAAATGATATGACAAGAGGGAACAAAAGTCATTGTCATCTCCCATCAACTACCAGCATGCTTTGAAGCATGAGATTTGATTATCCCAGTCATAACAATGCCTAATAATACTGCAGGACAGTAACAAGACTCATAAATCAGTATTAAAAGATAAAAACCTTTTGAAAGATCCCTTTTTCCCTCTCACCCCACCAAGGAATAAAATCCAACTGTCAACACCACAAGCTTACCTTTGCTTTTATCTGTTGGCCCATATTATAGACCATTATGACTGATGCAGACTCTGCAAGGCAAATTTAGGCCAAAGCATCCACCTTCATGCATAGCATCCTTTGCCTCCAAACCATTAAATGATGTCTATGGTGACACCTGCACAACTCATTTGTGGGTTTATGCAGCTGTCAATGGAACTACAATGTTACTATGATGTTTTCCAGGCCTGGATGGATTGGGGCTACACTGCCTGTGAAGATCTGTAAGGCTCAAACAAGTAGGATACCATTTCCTGCTTTGGATTTTGCAGTGGTTTCTATCACACAACCCGTCTCTTCACGTTGAGGAAATTCAGCATGCTAAGCATGTCACCCATGACGCCTACATGAACCATGTCATGCTGGGAAATCCATTCTGCTTCTGTGTCTGCTGATTTCAACCAGTAGTTTTCAGGTTCCCCAGGTGACAGTGTTTAAAGTCTGCCTCACTGTGTAAAACCAGTGGTTATTTTTTTAATCCAGCTTCAGATTCATAGTCAGTTGATATAATTTTTCTTTAATCCTTACAATAAACTGATCATTTCAATCAAGAACATGATCCTCCCTGCCTACCAAACCCAGCAATTCTGTTCTTCCTAGCCAGGGGAAATCTTATGTTTGCCAGATGAGGCAGGGAAACCTGCAGCTTTCTCTACAGAGCACGACTCTGAACTTGCAGAAATGGTCCTGCTTTTGCTGTAGCGGTCTACCTTTGACCCAAGGAGTCTATCAATCAGTTCTGGTCGCTGATGAAAAGTTACCTCAGCAGCAGTCAAAGACGGCAGCGGAGCTCCTCAACCTGCGCAGCTCAGAGCGCCTGCTGCTTCCCCATCTGCTTGTGCTCATCCGCGCTACCGTGCCAGGCTGGATGCACTTTCTATGGGGGAGCTCAGGAGGAAGGGTTCCTCATAGCAAACGGCTGTCTGAGAGGGGTCTGTCTGACACCAGACAGACCACTGTACAAGGCTGAGCTTCACCTTGTTTGCAACTTGTAGTTTCCCTATGAGAACTTTTTGCTCCTGAACGGAACTTCTCAGTTTGACTCCTGGGGGACGTTACCAGGTCAACTGCTGGTGACCATTTTTCTGCAATACAGAAAGCATGGAATAGCAGCAGCCTGGCTTCAAATTTGACAGCAAGTTGGAGTTGCCTTCCATTCCTCATGATTTAATTCAAGCTACTTAGCACTGTAACTTACAACACATGACCTCTTTGCAAGCCCTAGTTTTACTGCTCATTAGTCTATATACCTTGACAAGATTTGCAGTGACCCGATAGTTAATAGTCCACTTTTCTTAGAAAGATAACTACCTCCCAGCATGATTGCTTGTCACTAATGTCAGACTGGAAGGGGAAATCAGCATTCAAAGCTACTCAAAATGTGGGGGGAGGGGAAGGGGAGGTGCAGTGGGGGAGAGCAATATCAAAGTTTGTCCTTCCGCTGTGCTGTCATATGAAAACAAATGGCACTATTATTCTGTTAGTATTGTGGTTTGTTCTGCTGCTCTTGTACCCGCAGCTTCCAATGAAGACTTGGGTTCTGCTGTGCTAAGACAGCCCTCAGGAACAAACACCCTAAGCAGCTCTGACAGGCAAAGAAAGCACTTTTAGTCCTGTTTTTCAGATATAAAAGCAGAACATACAGGCTTGTCTGCAACCGTGCAGGAAACCAAGGGCAGAGCAGCACCTTGAACTCAGGGATCTTGATTGTCAGGTCTGCGTTTTCATCACGCTCCTGAGCGTCAGTATTTGTCTTTGAACTAGTACAGGGGGATATAGCACTGCACCAGAGCCGGGCGAGCGCAAGCTCACAGAGCTGTTCCTGCAAAGCAGTTCCAAGCGCACTGAATGCAGAGCTCTCCGAATACTTTGCAGTCAGCTCTGTGCAGCGTGTCATCCAGGCGTGGAATTCACTGCCATAAGAGGATGTTGAGTCAAAGGCTGTAGCTGGGTTTCTCGAAAGGTTGAAAAACAGCCTGGTTAGTTTAGGCGATTGGGGCTGCCTTTCTGTTTTGGAGGGGGTTTAGTTTGTACAGGGTCTGTAAGGCTGCTGGGTCCAAGGCCAGGTGCTGATGCTGAGGTGCTGAGCTGTCAGAGAACCGGTGATTGTGGTTTTCACTAGGGGAAGGTGCTCTCTGTGCATTTAGTGTTTTGACTGTTTTGCAGTGGCAGAAAGAAACTTTTCTCTTCTTCAGAACTTAACAGAAGTCTCTCACGAAACTTTCAGCATCTGTGATGTTCACTGGGGGAAAAAAAAACCCAACAACCAACCAACCAAAACCCAAACAAAACCAAACCAAAATATTAAGCCTATACCAGGCTAGACAGAAACTCTGTTCCTTTTTCTTTGCACTTTTGTTTCCACCAGGGCTGGCGAATGCAGCATGCAAAGCAGCTGTGATTACAGCACAGAGGACTTTATAATGGTCTGTACTCTTACAAAAAAAATCCCAGACCCAACCAATCATCCAAAAAAACTCCACCCCAAAACAACGTGGCATGGGGATAAATAAAGGGAAGGGGAAAAGAGACAGAAACCATCTGTGAGGTCAGGTGGTTAAGTATTTTTGGACTGCCAAGGTGGTGATCTTAAGTGAAGATAATGTATTATGCAGTGGAAAGCTAATGAGACCAGGTCTGTTAAACATGGACTTGGTGTTACTTAGCTCTGGAGTGCTTCAAATTACACAGGCCCAGGTTGTATTTGATCACCTCTCCCGCTCTGACAAAGTGAGCAGCAGGCTTTTATATAATGTACACGATCATATACTGTGGGGAACAATCCTGCGCTGGCAGGGGAGGGAAGTTGATGACATAATGGGTCTTCTCCATCTCGAAGTTATGTGATTCATCAATTAAATGAATTCAGTGGGATAAAGCAGCATGAAAGGGCAATTTCGCTGTAATATGCTGCCTGCCGATTAACTCTTCCAACTCCAGCCACACCGTTTAGGACCCAGCCTCCCCCTCCATGCCCAGGAGGCTCCGACCTCGCAACCCCGTCCAACACCGAGCACACGCCGGGCCGGGGATCGAGACCGGGGCCACCAGCAGCGCCGGGACCCCGTTCCGAGCCACTCCGTGCCGGGCCGACCCCGCACCGCTCCGCACCACGGGGGCTCCGGGCACTGCAGGCGCAGCCGCCGCCCGCCGCGGCTGCAGCATCGCGCTCCGTGCGGGGTGTGTAAAGCCCTGCACCACTCCGGCCGCCTCCTCTGCAGGTGCCGCGCCGGGCCGGCCTGCGGGCAGCGCCGAGCCGGCTGCCAGCCGGGGAAAGGGCCCGGGGGGATCCGGCGGAGAAAAGCGACGACCCGCTCCACGCTGCTCCCCTGCGCGGCGGGGGCGGGTGCTCCACGCACCTGCCCGGGCCGCTTGTGCACACGCCCCCTCCCCCTTTCCCTTTCCCCGGGGACCCGCTGGCTCTCCGCGACCCCCCGTCGCCCGCTGCGGGCTGCCGGGTCCGGCGGGCCGGTGCCGCCGCCTGCATTGCGTCGGGGGCGCGGCGCGCAGCGTGCCGCGGCGGCGAGGGCCGCGCTGGCGGCGGCGCGGGTGGCCGGCCCGGGGTTGGGGGGGAGCAGCGCGCCTCCCCTCCTCTCTCCGGTCCCGTCCCCCGCCCCGTTCCCCCCCCCCCCCCCCCCCCGCCGCCCGCCCTCCCGCTCCCCGAGCTGCACCAAACAGCTCTCAGGTTTCTGCTGATACTGCAGCATCAAGAAATGGCTCGAGTTCGCTCCTTGCTCTTATGCATTCAGCAGCCCTCTCGCCTCTGCCACACGCGTCCAGCTCCTGCCTCCTGCTGCTGCTGCCGGGACGAGCCAAGACCGACTCCGGGGATGCGGCTGCAGGACTGCGGCTCTCTTACATCTCCCCAGCCGCCGCTGCCCAGCGCCCGGCTCCTTTTCCAGCTGTCTTAAGGGAAGGGAGCAGGAAAACCCAGCAACTATCTCGGACTCCTTGATTTTATCTACAAACTCAAGCCTTTCGGAAAAAAGACACTTTGCAATCTTTACACCGCCACCTCCCCCCCCACCACCCCCCCACTGCGGTTCTCGGCAGAAACTAATTAAACCCACTCGCTCTTGGTGCAGCCTAAGACAGTGTATGAATATTTCAGTGTCTCTCAGGCAGCCCTGTAAAGCGATCGCTGTATTATTAAGAGGGGCGCAAGAGGAAGGAGGAGGAGGAGGGTTGAGTTTGCCGCTGCGGTTTTTGTTTTGGTTTGGTTTTTTTGGATGCTGCTGCAAGGCGACTTGACGCATTCCGGCACTGGCTCCTACTCCTAACCAGCGCATCTCACCCGGAGCAGGTAAGGAAGAGCTCTTTCTTTCCCCCCACTCCCGCGCTGTTGGGACTATATTTTGGACAGTTTGAGTATGGGTTGTCGGTCTCCCTCTCCTCGTCTCTCTCTCTCACTCTCTCAGTTGTGTTTAGCTTCTGCAAAGCAAGAGAGGAGATACTTTGCCCTGTGTCCCCCCGCCCCCCCCCCCCCCCCCAAATCCCCCAGTTGGTGCGATGAAATTGTCAGTGCTCAGCTAACTCTCCACCGTCTGTGAAGTGGGGAGAGTGGTGGTCAGGAGACTTATCGCAGGAGCTGACCCTGCTGAAGTTGCCAGGGAAGCCCTCCCGCTGCGCTCAGGGTACCGCAGGGTCCACAGCAGCCCCTCTTCCTGACTCGAAGGCCCCGGTGTGCGTCCGGGGATGTGCGGGTACGCGTAGGGCTCCGCTGCGCTGCCGTAGTGGGCAGAGCGGGATGTTCTTGCCGGTGTGAAAGCCAATCCATTGCGCCTGAGCGTGTGTGTGTGTGTGGTGGGGCTTGGGGGCTGGTTTATTATGTTTCTCTCCTCCCTGGCAGCTTCCAACCTGCAAGTGAGCTTTCTACCTTCAAAAGCAGAGTACCTCCATCCCTCCCTCCTTCCCCAGCGCACTAGGGGACCGGGGCAGTGTGTGTGTGTGTGTGTGTGGAGACGGAGGGGGGCAGGGGATGGAAATTTGCTGAGTTGGCATTGCAAGGACTCGCCTCCCGGATGCCCCGTGATTTATTTATTTATTTATCTGTTTAGTTCTTTACTATTTATTTATTTTTTATTTATTTATTTGTGTGTGCGTGTGTGTGTGTGTGTGTGTGGTAACTTCGTGACAGCAGCCGCGGCGATGGTCGAGTCGGCGAGAAAAGTGGACGGATCGAGTTAAAGGCAAAAGGAGACGGCTGGGGAGGGGACCCCAGCCTGGGGGTGCACTTCATAGACCTTCAGCCTCCTGGCTTGGGGGACAGGACCCCTCACCTTACCTGCCCTCTTCCCCCCCCCAAAGGTACTTCTTCCCTCTTTCTTCACCCTCCCACCATCCCTGATGCCTTTCCCTTTACTCCACCTCTCCTTTCCCCTTTTGGATATTTCCATCCTTTAGGTTTCTCATCCACCCCTTACTCAAGCTCTCCATCCCAACTCATCATCCCTCCCCACAGATTCCCAGACTCTACCCTCCCTCCCCTCCCCTTCCCTTCCCTCTCCTCCCCTCCCCCCTGAACTGCCCTGGGGCTCTCTGCTCTCCTCCCCTGGGTCCCCTTTCCTGTGTGCCACCATGACCGTGATGGCTGGAGAGAACATGGATGAGACTTCTGTGCTACCTGGCCACCCCCAGGATAGCTACCAGCCCGCTGCCCACGATGACCATGAGTGCTGTGAGCGCGTAGTGATAAACATTGCTGGACTACGCTTTGAGACGCAGCTGAAGACCTTAGCCCAGTTCCCCAACACTTTGCTGGGCAACCCCAAGAAGCGCATGCGGTACTTTGACCCCTTGCGCAACGAGTACTTCTTTGACCGGAATCGACCCAGCTTCGATGCCATCCTCTACTATTATCAGTCTGGGGGGCGGCTTCGCCGGCCGGTCAATGTGCCCTTGGACATGTTCTCTGAGGAGATCAAATTTTATGAGCTGGGTGAGGAGGCCATGGAGAAGTTCCGGGAAGATGAAGGATTCATCAAAGATGAGGAGAGACCCTTGCCGGAGGGGGAGTACCAGCGCCAAGTATGGCTCCTCTTTGAATACCCAGAGAGCTCTGGGCCTGCAAGGGTCATTGCAATAGTCTCTGTCATGGTGATCCTCATCTCCATCGTGATCTTCTGCCTAGAGACATTACCTGAGTTGAAGGAAGACAAGGAGTATACAGTGCATCGCACTGACAACACCACCCAGGTCTACAAATCCAACATCTTCACAGATCCCTTCTTTGTTGTGGAGACCCTGTGCATCATCTGGTTCTCCTTTGAGCTGGTGGTGCGCTTCTTTGCTTGTCCCAGCAAGACTGAATTCTTCAAGAATATCATGAACTTCATTGACATTGTGGCCATCATCCCTTACTTCATCACCCTGGGCACTGAGATGGCCGAGCGGGAGGGGACTCAGAAAGGAGAGCAGGCCACCTCCTTGGCCATCCTGAGAGTCATCAGACTGGTAAGAGTCTTTCGAATCTTCAAACTCTCCCGGCACTCTAAGGGCCTCCAGATTTTGGGACAGACCCTCAAAGCAAGTATGAGAGAGCTAGGTTTACTAATCTTCTTCCTCTTCATTGGGGTGATCTTGTTCTCTAGTGCGGTATATTTTGCTGAGGCTGAAGAACCTGAGTCTCATTTCACAAGTATCCCTGATGCTTTCTGGTGGGCGGTGGTATCCATGACCACTGTGGGCTATGGTGACATGTACCCTGTGACAATTGGAGGCAAAATCGTAGGCTCCTTGTGTGCCATCGCTGGTGTGCTGACAATTGCCCTGCCTGTACCTGTCATCGTGTCCAACTTCAACTACTTCTACCACCGAGAAACAGAAGGGGAAGAACAGGCTCAGTTACTTCACGTTAGCTCCCCTAATTTAGCATCTGACAGTGATCTCAGTCGCCGCAGCTCCTCCACAATCAGCAAATCTGAGTACATGGAAATCGAAGAGGATATGAATAATAGCATAGACAATTTTAGAGAGGCTAATCTCAGAACTGGCAACTGCACTGTAGCCAACCAAAACTGCGTTAATAAAAGCAAGCTGCTGACTGATGTGTAAACAAAAAAACCCACCCCAAATCCCCTCTCACAGCTTGAAGACTCTAGTGACACACAGTCACACTTTGTAGATGCTTTACTGATAGTCTTTGAATGCTTTATTTACCTCGTAAATGCATTGTTGCATTGCGAATTTTTGCTCAGCGATAAAGAAGCTTCCAGGATCCATGAAAGATAAGATTTTTGTTTCTTTTTAAAAAAGCATTTTCCACCTGGTAAATGATGAACATTTGAACTAGTTTAGTTTTAAGCTGTATGACGCTAGACCTAAACTCTTCCTCTCCCATCTCCCTTTTCCTTTAAATGAAGTTGACTTAAAACTAAGCAAGACAGTTTTTAGAGCTATAAAGCATATGCATGGATTCCAGTAAAAATACCCTGCAAAACTGCACAGCTGTAAGAAAGTGCATCAGATAACAATAATAATGATAATGATAATAAAAGAGATTAGCAAAAACCCGCAGCAAGCATTTGCCATGGTTTTTATGAAGGAGCGCAAATCTTCCTTCCGCCCCCAATGTGAGAGATGACATACTTCCAATCTACAGATCCACACAGCACCTTATTAAAAACATACTTAAGCCTGGTCTCTTCTGCTGTCCTTAGAAGAACTATTCTGAAAGGAGAATAACAAACAAAACGGAAGACAAAACATCTGCAATGCTGCTAAGTTCTCTTTCATGCAGATGATTTAAACACACTTTTCCTTTTCCCTGTCCAGAACTGGATACAAAACTTTAAGCCCCTCTGTTGCAAGATAGCACAATGGAGTTTAATATAAGCATGTTTGAATTTGATACTATTTATTTTATAATCGCATGCCTGAAACGTTACCTCAGACAATAGCGGATAAGCTTTCGTTTGAACTGAATCTTCTAAAAATAGGTCCTTTATCTCTCTTTATTTTTTTTCTTTTCTTTTCTTTTTCTTTTTTGATTTGCATTCACCAGAAGTGCACTCCTTAATTTATTCAATCGTCGACTAGTAATTTAAAGTACTGTATTTAAGTGCGTATGTTAGTCAAATGGGAACAATAACTTTTGGAGATCAAAGCATGTTCAAATATTCAGCATTATGGCCTATTTGATTAAGGTGTAACTTGAATTAATTAATGCATGGATTCAATAATAATAATAATAATGATAACAATAATAATGATAACAATAAAAACAAAATAAAAAAAGGTGCTTGATAGACCGAGGGCCTGAATGAACTGATCAGAGAAACATGATTGTTTTCCTGCATTGCTCAGGGAAATGTGTTGGCTTTTGTCCAGGCGCTGTCAGAAAGGAACATATCCCATCCCTTAAAGGGAAAGCTCTATGGAAAATTAAGAAGTCGAGTTATATATAGCAACACCTAAAACCTAATAGCCGAAAGGTGCAGATGCATGCTTTTTGGTGCATTCTCAGAATGTAAACGAAACTTATCTATTACATGCATCCAAATTGCAGCAGCTGGTTTCTTTTGCAGTCATTAGTTGAGACTTTTTTTTTCCTTTTTTTTTTTTTTTTTTGTGTATTCCCCTAAAACTCGCTGAAGAGACTCAACAGATTGATTTAGGTAGTTGCGCAGTGCCTTTATCTTACATCCCCTAAATTGCTGAAAGTGCCTCCAGGAACTGGGCTGATCAGAGATAGCGAAGGAAAGGGCAAGGCACCAACACACTGTCTGGAGTGTTCTGTGCAGCCTCCTGGCACAGCACAGAAGGTGGTAGAGACAGAAAGGAAGGAGTGTGAGCGAGAGGGATGCAGAAGAGGCGGGCAGAGACCACCAGCGCCCATGGGATACCTTCCTTCCCCAGCCGGTTTGATGCTGCAGGGCTCAGCATTTGCTTCTGCCAAATAACTCATAGTTGTGTTTATGCAAGACTTCAAGTTTCCCTAGGCTGTTTATAGAGACATCGCTGCCATCGTTGTTTCTGCCCTTCCTTTCCCTGAGATGGCTTTTTGGCAGCCTGTCCCAGCATGCCAGGACGCAGGAGGAACTAGGGACCGGCATGAGCTGCGGCATTGCCCAGTCAGGCCACCAGACTGCAGGGCTGTGTTTTTCTTTCCCTTGGATTCCCCACCAGGTAGGTGGGAGAGGCTTTCCAGTGAAAGTGTTTTCCTCCCATCCCTGCCTCCTCCATCACCTTTTGGCAGTTTATCAGACCTTAAATCCCATCACAGATCCTTTAAGCCATATTGTTCTTTCTGGTCCCTAACCTTGCTCTACTTCCACCATCATCTAATGAAGGAGGGAACACTAGGAGAAGGTATCTTCTGCAATATGCCAGCCTTGACTGCTAGGCCCTGGAAGATAGTCACCTTTGATCTGCACTGACGTAGGCACTAATCTTCAATTTTTAAATGGACAAAGTTGAGGATCTTCATCTGCACTTAGCATGTGGCCAACTGCTGTTGAACACTTCTCCTTCCACAGTGTACAGATTCTTTCTTTCCCTATCTTCCTGATATATGTATATATATATGTGTGTGTGTGTATATAAATATGTACGTGTGTGTGTGTCTGCACACGTGTGTGCACGTACATGTGTGTGTCACGCACATGTGCAGACACACATATACAGCAACCCAAGGCGCTTAGAGCTAAAAAACAACCCTAACTCCGCAGTTACGCACAAGCCTGACCTGCCAGGTTTCCAGAAAGACTTGACTTTATTTCTCACTGTGTGGCTTCTGTGAATCTTAGCAATGAGAAAGCGATCCTGAACCAAGGGAGCTCTTAACTCCTGCAAGGAATGCAAAGCATCCGATAAAACAGGGCATTAACATCCTCTAGGCAGATGTTGTAAAGCTTCCTTCCTGTCCCCCGCTCACACCCCCGCCCATCCGACACCTCTCTCCCCATCAAATTCTGGTGGTCCTGATCTTCCCAAACTCTTGAATTCCAGGATATGATTTCTCATGTTGAAATAGACTTGAATGCTGCACTCGGCTTATAAAACAACCAATTGACTAAACTTAACAGCAATAATCAATTCAGTGCTGTGGGACTGATGAGCAGAGAGTAGGATCTGGGAGATGAGCCCTCACTTTGGTGACATAAACTGCTGCCACAGTTGGGTATGCCCACCTTAGTTTAAGGAGCAGAATGGTAATCCCTCTGCATATGTCAACAGAAGGGTGCTGCATGAAGTGATTCTTTGTCAGGAGACAGGGATGGATCATTAGGACTCAAGGTGGTTTGGGGAGCCTGAATATTGCTTTGTTCATTTATAGCTCACTGCAAAGGATCACAATACATATGGAACACAGGAATTAACCTCATGTAGCATAGCCATGCATTTTTGACAAGTTTGACACAAACAACAACAACAAAAAAGGCTCTTACACCCTTTACACAGGAGTGCTGAAATGTCTTTGTGGGCCTGAAGGTGCACTTAAAAAACTGCCTGTTCTTATCAGTAAGCATCCTGTTTTTCTTTTCTTTTCTTTTCTTTTCTTTTCTTTTCTTTTCTTTTCTTTTCTTTTCTTTTCTTTTCTTTTCTTTTCTTTTCTTTCTCTTCTCTTCTCTTCTCTTCTCTTCTCTTCTCTTCTCTTCTCTTCTCTTCTCTTCTCTTCTCTTCTCTTCTCTTCTCTTCTCTTCTCTTCTCTTCTCTTCTCTTCTCTTCTCTTCTCTTCTCTTCTCTTCTCTTCTCTTCTCTTCTCTTCTCTTCTCTTCTCTTCTCTTTTTATTCTTTTCTCTTCTTTTCTTTTTTCTCCTTCCTTCCTTCCTTCCTTCCTTCCTTCCTTCCTTCCTTCCTTCCTTCCTTCCTTCCTTCCTTCCTTCCTTCCTTCCTTCCTTCCTTCCTTCCTTCCTTCCTTCCTTCCTTCCTTCCTTCCTTCCTTCCTTCCTTCCTTCCTTCCTTCCTTCCTTCCTTCCTTCCTTCCTTCCTTCCTTCCTTCCTTCCTTCCTTCCTTCCTTCCTTCCTTCCTTCCTTCCTTCCTTCCTTCCTTCCTTCCTTCCTTCCTTCCTTCCCTCCTTCCCTCCTTCCCTCCTTCCCTCCTTCCATTTTCTCTGTTTTCTCTTTATTTTGGCACACATGAACTTTATGGGTTTGTTTATGTCAGTGGAAGAGGACTGAAAATGAGCAGATGGCCAATTTAGTGCATCTCTGAAAGAATCAAGAGACCTTCATTCATTTGGTAGGGACCTCCCAGGAGCGAACCCCATGTTAGGGTGGACAGAGAAACCAATAGATGCGGCAGCCTTAGTTGCGCTGTAGTTTGATGAGGCAAGGCAGCTATTCCAGCATAAGGTGTCACTACCAAGCCTCCTTTACCAGCCACTGCTCTAGGCCTCTCTGTGTTTCCAAGTTGCCCCCATACAGCTTTTTTCATCCACTCACTGAAGAGGATGAAGGGACTTATCTGGCATGAGTAAGGCTGCAGTGCACTGCAGTGCAGAGGCAGGAATGAAGTGGAGAGGCAGTGGGCAGGAATCCTGTAGGCTGGTATCACTGCCAAAAATCCCCATCTGGTCCTACCATACTTAGCTACAGAACACTAGGGAACAGGCAGAGGAGCAAGGGGGAGAGTGAAAATGAAAGGCTCTGTACCCCTTCCTTCACAGAACCGGGAGGTTGGACTGCCAAGAGCTCAAACCCTGTGTGTGGCAGCTCCAGCAGAGACAATGAACTGGTTCACTTGTCTTCATGAGGAAGTTTAGTGTGCACTAAGCCAGGGTGTGAGTTCACAGCATCCTAGCAAACCCATGCAGGTTTGCCTGCATGGAGTCTCTTAAGCCTTATCTCCACTGGGGACTTCAGGAAAACTAATCCAAATTAATGAAAGGTGTGCATTCAAAGTAGATTTGTTAAACTGCTTTAAAGCCCAGCATGGACATTCTGTTGCAGTATAAAAGCAACCTTAATCTGATTTGGAATCATTCTTTTTGGAAGGAGAGTAAACTGAATTGAATTAAGGCTGCTTTAATTCTGAACACAATGGGGCTTAATGCAGTTTACCTCATCTGCCTCACAAGTTCATTCAGATAGATAAGCCTTGAGAAATCATTAAATATAATGGAACTAACCCTCCTTTGCAGGGGGTGGCTGGGCAGAATGTGGCCACGTGCTACAAAACTCTTTGAGTACATGAGTGCTGGGAATTCACAGCTTGGCTTACTGAGGCATAACATGTTGTTCTGGGTAACAATTCCAGAGATTTCCTCACGTTCTTCCTAGTTTATGAGTTTGTAGGTGTGAGGAGAATCAATCCTGCTGCCTTCTGGGAAGCTGACAGTAATCATGGCCCAAGGAAATTAATTTCCATTGACAAAGTCTCTAACGGTGTATACGCTTAACCTGATGTACTGGTGATCGTGTGGACAAGTCCTTGAAAGACAGTAGGAAGCACTAGAGACATCAAAAAAATCAGCACAAGTCCTCTTGTTTTCAGCAGTGATTTTGCCCCAAGTAGAGATTTCAGTTGACCCTTAGTGAGTCAACTGTGTGTCTGTCACAAGAGGCTGCGTTGGCCCAAATCAACAGCTGGAGCCGTGACAACTTCTGCTGACAAGGATTTCACTAAGGGACAATTGTTTTCACTAGGCAGAAGTAGAGAAAGTCCGTTTCTATTGTCAGAGAGCTGAAGCCCAAGCGTAACATAAAAACCTGCTTATTTTTAAGGCTAAGGAACTGAGGGCAAGTTTCACTTTTCTGTAGTTCACACTTGGACAGTGCAGTTTCTTATAAGCACATGATGTACTAACCAAAATAAAATCAGCACTAGGACAGGAACATCTGAAGTTTTGTTAGAAAAAGGTGGAAACTTGTATTTTAGGGTAAGATCTTCTGCATACATATGGAGAGAATATACTCCTTTTCCAGATACTAGCTTGAGAAGTGTTTTTAGAGGGGTGCCATTCTGGATTAATTGATTTCCCCTAACATGAAGAAGAGGGAAGTCCCACAGCTTTTCCAGGAATGGTCTGATCCTGTAGGCTTCCAGCAGCCTGATGCCACTGATGCTCACAGTAATTTCAGACCTGCAGGAACGCAGAACCAGCTCCCAAGCGTGATTTACCCTTCATAGCCACAGAGCTGGACAGAATTGGAAAGCTGTCCTTGCAATTGCACAACATGGCCAGTTTGTTCCAGACCTGCCTACCGCGAGTCTGAAACAGGCTCCTTTTCTGAGATGCTTTAACCAGGGACCTACATTTCAGTTTTGGTTGGACTTATTTCAGGCTGAGTTTCTTCTTCTGTTTTCTGTTGTTCTGGCTTTACTTAATCAGGTGTAGAGAATTTATTTTTTTTTCCTGAAATGCTTATCAAGTATTCTTAAAGGTGTCAGTATTTGTATCTGCAAAACTGAAACTTCAGGGTGTTCTACTGTTTCACTCAGTACAGGCGAACTTGCCACTGGTGAGGTCAACAATTTATGCTGTCAAGGCATAGCAGGCTTTGATATTTTCAAAGGAAATAAAGTGAAACTGAGGTCTTAACTGAAATTTGTCTCAAAGTATCTGTTAATATCTATGTAATTCTGTATATTAGCAAATGTCACTTCAACTTATAAGAAAAAAACCCAATCATCTTCCATTTCTAGTTTCTATAATAAAATGCAGACATTGGATTTGGTTCCTTTAGGTGCATCAGTCTTTGATCCATGTTATTGTTTCAGTGACATTTCTATGATGTAATTGGGATCAAATGTATATTTTACTTTTGTACAAAAGTAAAAATGATATTTTTATGACTAAATTCAGCAAACCCTTACCTATACCCTGCTAAGATGAAATCATTTTTTTTCTCTCTTTTACATGTAAACCATTGTTTTTGCAGTATGTCAGTTTGAAATTAATAAATAACAGCCGTCGATAGAACTGTATATGGCCTCTGAGACATACCTCTGATTTTAATGATCAAATATTACTGATGTGAAATATATAAACTGAATAGTCTCCATATGAAAGTGCACCATCAGGGCAACAAACCATTTAAGCTGACACAGCTGTACTTATTTCCACCATTTACAGATCGCTTACACTCTGGGTCAAGTATGTACTTCATTGTCACATTACAGCTCATTTGACTTCTGGTAGTGAATTTGTTTGACTTATAATTTTTAGAACATCTAATGTTATGAGTTCTTGAACTATTTGAAATGCATAGTTTTCATCTATGCAATTTTACCTGCTTCTGTACTTGTTCATCTGTTCATACTTGGCATCAATTAAAGATAATTTTTAAGGATCTTACCCAGGATTATTCTGTCTGGTTATTTTCTGGAGTCTGGTTTCTCTGCTGTCACTGCTGGCCGGATCTACCTGAAATGAATGGTTGGTTCCTTGATGGTTTTTATTACTGAACAGTGTAAGAAATGGCAATGTAGTGAATGGAAAATGTGGCTGTGGGCTTTGAGAGGCTTGTAAATGTCAACTCAAGCTTTACAGTACAATTAATCCCAGGGTTTGGCTTTGGATCTAGCCTCGAGTGAGTAATATTCTGGGGCCAAACTCTGCTTCCTTCACTGCTGACACAGCACTCAGTTCCACCAAAACCAGTGGAAATAAGATTAAGCCTGCTGATTGTGTTCTCCAAAGGCTTGTGGGTATCAATTAGCATGTTACAGATACATTCCTGAATCTGAACCACTGCCTGTAGTGTTGTCCTGCAAGTGCTGACTTGTAATCAGGTTTCAAACAGCCGTGTGACTGATCATGGGTTTGTTTGGGTTGAATGTAAGCAAGTCAAATTGACTGGCTCTCGTTTTCTTGTGAAAACTGTTTGTTTTTTCAAGGTGCATTTCATGCAAACTCGTCTGATACAGTCATGTCTGCCATGTCTCAATATCGTATTACAGATACAGAAGGCCATGACATAAATGCTAATTATTTTATGCCCATCAAATGGTGTAATTAGAGGTCCGTCTATAAAGCCTGCTAAGTCTTTATGCAGATAGGTGCAGTTTGTAACAGTGGCATGCATACACAGTAGAGTGCTGATGACACACGGTGAAAGGAAATCAAGTGAAAATACCTTATATGAGGCAGAACTTTTTGTGTCTTGTGATTGCATTTACTTATGTGTTTCACTTTCTTGGTCAAGAATAGCTTTCATCAATGAAATACTCCTTCATCAGTAGCTTCAAGTGTATCTAGCCAGTGTTATTTAAGTGTATTTAGTTAGTCTTTCATAAATTCACAAAAAATGTTCTGTTGAGCTGACAGTAAGGATTTGCAATTATCGGTCTTAAATGCGTCTAGTCCAAGTCATTTGTCTGTTAGCTGCTCTGTGGTGGTGGTCTTAATTCAGCGAGGTGCTTATGTCCATACCTCACTTCAAGAGTGTAATCACTGTCCTTGAGTTTTGTTGGCTCTAGGTGTTTCTAAAGTCTCATCGCTCCTTCTGGTTTTACTTCTCTGTGTAAAAAACAAAACAAAAAAATAACTACTTGTTTTTATCACTTCCACAGTATGAATCTTCTCCCTTTTGTCCTTCGCAAAGGTCCTGTGGCATTGTTGGGATTAAGTTGTGATGTTGCTGCATAAGCTTCTTTCTGGACTCTACGATTCACTTGCCATATAAACCCATTTCTGTGGCCCTCTATTAGTTTCCTCCCTTCTTGGCCATGCTTCATATTGTGAAACACTGCTCCCAGAGCCTTCACTGCTGAGGTTCTTCATGATCTGTCTCATCATCCCTGTCATGGATTTAGCTCAAAAAGCTCCTTTCTCTTAGGACTAGGAATGTCAATTCTTGTATCACAATCATACCTTTTTCTGAAGAAAGACCTAGCCTGTTTCCATCTATGCTGCCTTCTCTGCCTAGCTCTCGCTAGGTTCCTTTGGCTATGCTGCTAACAAGGTAACATCTCATACTTTATGATTCCTCATCTTTCCCACAGTCTGTGCCATCACTGTACCCCTTGGTGTATCTGAGATGCTTAGTGTCATGTGGGCAGTTTTGCAAAGTGGAGATTTTCAAGCAAAACTGTGCATATTCAAGTATCCAAGACCAGGTCCTAGGGCATGGTTTTTTCCCTTTAAAATCACCCCATTAAAAAAAAAAAAAAAAAGAAAAATAAAGTGTACCGGCTTAGTCGAGTCTGTGAGTTAATTTCTTTCTTAATCTCAAAAGTGAATATATGTGTGGGGTTGTTTCCCCCCAAAATGCAAAACCTCCTATCTTGTCTTTCATGCTTCATCAATTAAAAAAAAATAATTGTGTATTGGGTCTTTCCTTTGGTTACACCAAGTTACCTCCTTATCTTGTATGTTTTCTCTGAAACAATCTATACTGAGAAAAAAATTGTGTCTCTGCAGATTTAACTTAGATAACAGACAAGCTGATGGTCCATGGAATAGGCTCCTCTTTCTTCTTCAGCTGCCCTGGCACTCAGGTTATAAGGGCAACAAAGACAAATTCAGCAGGCTTTCAACACAGAGAGGGAGAAACTCCATTCAGTAACAATGTGCTCTTTTTATGTGTTACCTCATTTATATGATACTGATGATTTCAGCATTGATTTGATTTACCTAACAGTCTGGGAAGTTACTCAGCTTCCATATACTGTTTGGCTAATGGATACAACATGATTGTTCTCAGGAAACGTATGAATCTCAGGTGTGAGTACGTACTCCCTTACGATGCAGAAACTGGATATTTATACATCAGTGAATAGGAACCCTGATGCTCCGCAGCACACGGTGGCTCTTACCTTGGAAAGCAAAAAGAAAATGTTCTTAACAGGTGTGCTGTTACCCCCTGTTAAAAGTTTTGTCCTTCCTTTAAAACATCTGGAGCCAGCTGCCTTCGGGGCTGGTCAGCCTGAAGTCGAGTGGCCCGACTGCCAAAGAAAATCAGACCGTGTGAGTCAGCGCTATCCCTGAGAGCAGCCGCGATGTGCTGCTGCAGCCAAGCTCGGCAAATCCCTACAGGGAGCTGCTGCCTCCTGAAGTAAACCAGAGCCCCCAGAATGAAATAGGATTGTATCTTTTCACTTCAGGAGACTGTAGAAAGACCATGTTTTCATGCTCCCTTTCAGTCTACTAAGAAAAGAAGATGAGAGATGTTCTGTACTCTCTAACAGGTACTTTCAGAGTTGGTCTTTCTATAAAAATGCTCACTTTATAGAGTGTTGACATTAAGCATTGGAAAATCAAAGAAGCTTTAATTAGCACAACAATACTTCAATCCACTCAGCTTCTCTTAACAGCTTCCTAAAATACCTCACATTTTATTCCAACGAGAAGACAATTATGACTCTTGAATAGAAAGCTTTTACAGCTAGAAGATGAAAATGTAATTGTAGATGGTATATTTGGTGACCTCCTCTCACTAGGTAGGAACACTAGCACATTTGGCTTTTGAGCAGGGGCCTGCCGTTGTCACTGACTGCGGTAGAGAGGGCTGCATGAAAAGAGGCTGGATGGTCCCTAAAAGGACAGGTCGAGAACAAACGTGTTTCACAGGTCACCGTTTCCATCCTACGTGGTTAACAGCAGAGTGTGAAGAATGAGAGGTTCACTTGTATTCAGTTCATATAAGAAGCCTGCTATGTGACAGCCAGGTGCAACGTGAAGTGGGGTTTGGTGTCCCACAGTTACCTTGGCTGATACCAATTGATACAGCCTGCTGTCCCTTCAACGGATTTAGTTAAACGTCTTTGATTTATACAAATAATAAAAGGTCACATGCCTGAGGGCTTGACAGTCCAAATGTAACTGCTACAGAGAGCATATGTAGCAGGTTTCCTGTCATTGCAGTCCATGAGAGAAAATACCTCATATTTTCCATCTTGATATGTACAGACAGGTTCACCAGGGAAAGCAGTGGCTAAGCCCACAGTTACACTCTCAGGTGCTAGACATCTGCATTCATGGAGCCACTTGCTTCTTTTCCAGTAGCTAAATTACTTTTGGTAGAGTTGTTTCTGTTTGACAAGGAATACACAGGGCCTGAATCAGGCCCATTGCTCACTGTAAGGGTAAACTTTATTGAGAATAATTCAGTCATGAGCAAGACAAAAAAAAACCAGCCATCCAAATACTAGTTCTGCAGACAAAGCCATGGAAGGATTCTGAAGGTATTCTTCTATTAATACTGGGAATGCATTTTTTCAGGTTGGAACCCCCCCTCCCCTAATTATTGAATATTTAGTTCATTGATGTATGGCCATTCTGAACACAGATCTGCACATAAAATTCTGCACTAAACTCTGAATGAAGGCTCTTCTAGACTTATGGCATTTGGTTTGCTACATGTTCTGGATTGGTGACGGGAGCTGAGATTGCCAAAAGGGTCCTGCCTCCAAGTGGAATCAGTCAGGCAATGGTAGGTGTTCAGATGCATCTTTGCCTTCTGCTCACTTTGCCTCTTCTGTTCTGTTTTTGGTGTGTAGTATTCCTATTCAGCGCCACAAAGCCAATTCCAGTTTACATGAGAGTTAGATTTCCTTTGGTTCTTTTTCTGGTTATCCAAAAATTGTTATGAATCTGGTTTGCTGAGCTTCAACTGTTGCCATGTCTTTTGATGCAAATAAATAACTTGCAGATGTTCCTGAAATACTCAGATATATGTTTATTTCTCACTGCCCTGATATATACAGCTTCACTTAGTGTCATTAAATTTGGTTGTTGCAGTGGCAAACTGTTTGGGTTTTTTTCCGTCAGGAATTTAGAAAGATAAAAAAGGAAATTAATGTTTCCCAAAGTATACTGGAACAGCTTCCTCCCAAAAAGGGGGAATTTTTGAAACTGTTTCTTTTTTTTTGTTTGGTTTGTTTTGCTTTATTTTAATTACCTTAGCATTAGTTATTGGGAAAGAATAAAAGAAAAAATAAAAGAAAAAAAAAGGGTCTGTTACTTGAGGTGCGTGCCTTTGTTACGATTATTTAGATGATAAAAATGGCTGGCGTTCCAAGAGAGGAGCATTTACTGCTAATGGGGCTTTAATGTAAACTCTTGTGATACTTAACATTTAGATCTTGAAGAGGCTAAGATATGAATACTGGAAGCAGGAACAGCTGCTGGATATGTACAGTAACAGCACGGTGGCTGTGCAGCTCCAGAGTGACAGCCACCACTGGTCTTTGGAGCGTTGTAGTGCAGCTGGAACTGAGTGTTGGCCATTGAGCTGAGAGCTGGGTTAAGACCACAGAGTCATCTTGGGTCATTGATTCAGTGAGGCAATAGTTCAACCAAAGAAAGAATTAACCTTAAGGCTCCAAATAAGAAAACTTCTTGCCTATGAGAAAAACAGTGATCTGATATGAACTTACTTGTCCTGAATGTATTTATTCAATAAATTGTGGTGGGCTAACATCTCCCAGCAGACTTCATGCCGTACTGATTTTCTGTTGTTTTGGCTGTAGTATTTGGCATCTTTTCCCTCCATGATTTTGTTTATTCTCCTGACTTTGAGACATAAAACTGACATGAGTCAGAAGGCTGCCATGTTTTGTGTGCTGTGGCTGGTCTGTGAGAGGTGCCATTGAATGCCCTGACTTAGGCAAAATTTGTTTTGCTGAATTCTCCAGCAAGTCTGTATGTTTGGTGTGGAGACTTTGAATCCACTGATTCAGTCCTTCTGGGGTAATGTTGAATTGATCTCCAGCATGGTAGTAAGAGGCATCCTGTTGGCACTTGGGACAAGAAATGGAGTAAGATCTTGGTCCCATTAAAGTCTGTGATGCCATCCTGGTGTCTGTGCTGAATTAGGGTTCTGCTTTGGTCCACTTCGGTTTTTATGTCTCTTTGCCTTCTGAACATTTCATGTGCTGGTCTTGTCATTTGGTAGCAGCCTAGCATGCTGTTGGAGGGCAGATGTGCTTTGCCCCAGCCATAGCTGTGTCTCAAAACCGGGAAGGGAGCTTGTGTGACTGTTTATTAAATCGATAAACAGTTCAGGGAGTGTTCAGGATGACACATGTTAATATATAGGGTATCAGCCTATGTATTGGAGGCTGCTAAACAGCAATCTGAAATAATGGTAGGCAATATCTTGAATTATTAATTAAAGGTAGTAAATGGAAGCTGGCTATTACTGCATAGTATAGAAGTGCTATTGCTAATGCATATTCAAAGCATGCATTCTGTCTGACAGGGCTGTGATGTGTTTTTCCTGGTCTTCAAATGTCTGTGATCTCATCCGTTTATGACACTTTAAAAAGGCTACTGAAATCCACCAACATAAAGAGCGACTCAGTCCTGCTGATCTTAAAGGTCTTTTCCAACCCAAATTATTCGATGATATACCCACACAGCCCCACCTCTCAGTTTGAAGTATCTCTGTCATATGGAGGGGCATGGGCAGCAGAGTGGAGGGGTGCTGGTATTTTGTTTTCTGTGTCTCTTTGTGGTAACACCTATGAAGTTCTTAGCCCTACGACTTGGGTACCAACATGAGTGTAAGAACATGGGAAGTGAGACTTCACCTTCAGCATCTTGTGCTGTTCTTTTCTCCTATGTAAACTGAAAAATAACCTGCTGCAAATCAATGAAACATTTTGTCTGAATTAACTAGATGAGGGTCTTTCTTTCCAATTCATATATGATCATTTTTTACATGAATAAGAACTTTTATATGGTCATCGAGAAAGAATCTTGCCCATCAGGTTCTACTGTAGAACAATAAATAGAAAAACCCCAAACCTCTTTTAAAGGAGAGATGTGTTAAAGCAACATCAAGAGCATTTTTATCTATTGATGTTTTGTGACTCTGGATAGAATCCTGTGAGCACACAGAATGTATGCTTTAAGACAATAAAATTAAAAATTGGAGGCAATGAAATATATATTTGAACATCCCTTTCTTTGCTTATAGGTCTCATAACCGTGATGTTTTAGTGAAGACTTAAATTCTTCTCTTTCACGGTGCATAGATTGGAACTTAATTTGGAACAGTTTATGAAAAACGTAAGTGATTGTTGAAGAATTAATTTTATATTATCTAAGATAGAGGAGAAATGTCAGCTTTCATGGAGACATTTAGAGAGCAAGCTATCTCGTTAATTCCTTCTCTTCCTCAGAGTTCTTTTCACACTCCTCTGATAAAGCCAGTGTAGCTGTATCAAAAGACGTGATTTACTGTAGTGGAAGTTAATATGCTCCAGGCTTCATTTGCTTCTACAAGAAAGCCTAAAGCCTTCTGCAGATAAATATTATCTAGAAGTGTAATGGAAGAAAGTAGCTATTTCTCTCACAGTAAATCTCCGCTATGATACTGTAAATCCGCTCATGTATCTTCCTTCGTGCAGAACATTGTTAAGAACCCATACTAGTATTTTTTTTTCTACAAACATAACCTACATGCACTTTGGAGGTTTTGTTAGTGTAGCAGCACCGCTGAATCTTCTCTAATGCAGTCTAAACTGTCCTAAAGCTTGATGAAACACTGATAAGCATGGATAATGATAAAGCAATTAAAACAGCTGGATCTTTTCAGGGTGTCATGGCTGGTAGGATGTGGCTGACTCTTCTGTGTCTCACAGAAAGTTATTAATCTCATGGGATATTTTTTGTTGGTTTATGGGTGGGAGAGGATTCAACCTTTTGCCAGCTGTCTTGAGACATAAACCCTGACCAGATAATTTTATGGTCACAGAAGAATCTTAATAAGTTTTAAACAACTGGAATCTTTGCTGCACAGAATGGTGCAGGTGGTTTGGACCACTCGGCTCATGGTCCAAGCGTTATGTGGCTGGGAAGGGTACATCAGAAATTGACTGAGCCCAGCATGAACCATTGGCTGAGCCAGTGTTCCCTCATTTTCCAGGATGGTGGCAAGGGAGGCAAAGAAGCCCCTGTCTCTGTAGCAGGGAGGCAGACTATGGACTACTTAGGTGCTCAATTTAGGTTTAAATGGGTTGAGTTCCCAGAAAGCCAGTGGCCCCATGAGATTACCAGTGTGAAGAAAATGAGCAGGCATCAGCCATGAAATTGTAGTACAAAAGCAGCTTATGGCAGCAGAGAGCAATTGAGGGCATTTGTCTGCGAATACCCGTGCATTTCCGAGCTGATCTTTCCAAGTGCCCTAAATTCCTGTTGAGTTCAGCACCTCTTAATATGTTACTGACAGGAATTGTATTAACAATGACATGTGGAAAAGCAGTAGATGCTGTTGTTTGAATGATGTTCTGGTGTTAGTTCTGCATGCTTGTTACCCACTCAAGACAGGGACTGTTGGTGTGAAGCACCAAGTAAAATAGAGCTCCAGGTCCCAGGGTGTGACTGTACTGAAAATATGAATTAAAACAAGGGGTTTAATTTTTTTTTCATAATCTTTGTGATTAGTGTTTAAAATAAAGCCCCCTCTGATTATTTCTATTCAGTAACATCTGGAGTGAGGCAGGTGTTTTATGGATAAATGGGAGAAAAGCTCTCTGTCTCATTCTGTTTGCAACCTGTGTGAATAGGATCTCTGTGGAAGCTGAGATTGTGACTGACAGAGAACTGGACATAAAAAAAGGTCTTACTATTTCTCAGTTCTTTGAACTTTTCCAGGGTAATACTTTTTATGGGATATATGGGAGACTGGTTTATTCTTTGCTGTACTCTCTCAGGATTTCAGTTGGGTAACATGAAGTAAAGCTCAGTAGAAGCAGTAAGATGTTTGTCCTTTTATGGGTCTACTAGGAAATGGATTCAGTAAATGTCTCTTTGCTCATAAATATTGTACAGAGACACTATAATCTGTTGATAATGTGAGTAAGTTACAGCTACCAAGTAATGGTTTTAGCCTTTAGTCTTTAGGATGCATAATTACGGAAAAACATGTTTACAACATCCATGTCTACAGCATCCAACACACATGACCAGGGTGATGATTTGCTCTGAGAAAACTTGTGTACTGACAGTTTACTGCCTCTATCACTACCTGACTTTTCAGAGTCCTTGCCTGTAGAGGTATAGAGAATTCCTGGTGCCTGGGGCACACAGGAGTTTCGTGTGATCTCCTGCTCTTCAGCCTGCCTTAAACAGCAGGAGCACCATAAGGAGTAGGTGAGAAGGCTTGCCTAGCTGGTGATACAAAGCTGTGCAACTGTATGACTCTTTCTTTTCACATCTAGCTGGCAAGAAGTGTGGGCCTGCTTCTTGTCATGGGAACGCATCATGTGGCAGGCAGCAAGCAAGGCTGTGTAATCTGTAACTCTCTGCCATGGCAGAATGAGCAAGCCAGCAAGGTCTGCCAAGAAAAGTGAATGCTGTGCCCATCCTCATTTTGTAGTGGAGAGGAGGGGTGACTGGAAACCTCTCCCAGCACTCTCCTTCTTTGCAATTCTCCAAGTAACACAGTACGTTTCTCGGCTGCATGGACATTTTGGTGTGTGGCTCATGGAGTCAAAAGAATTTTGTTCTCTTATGAGTGTGAAGAATTGGTATGGTATAAAGAGCATCCTGGTCCTTGCCTACCATATGCCTCCCCTCCCCACCGTTCCCCTTACCTTTCTTTGCATTCCCAGATTCAGAATTAATGTTATCTGCAAATATTTTTTAGCCCCTGGTATTTACCCTTTTCAGCTGCAAGCACAGGGCCCTGCTCCATCCTAATCACATCCTTTCTCTGTGGGTTAGATGACTTGAAGCTCATTTGGGTCAAAACAATCTCCAGGTTAGTGGTGAGGGATCATTGCTCTGGAGTGATGCAGGTCAGTAGCATGGCAAGAAGCAGGGAAGGAAAGTATCATGTGGGGAAGTCAAAGCCATTTTACTTCTTTCTGCTTCCTCGCATTGGTTTTCCAAGGACACAGTCATCTATCTGTAATTGAAGTTTTATGATACAGGGGAAACTAATATACTGCCTCACAAAGAGATGTTCAGCATTCTTTTTGCATTCTTTTAACAACAAACAAGTGCAGTTCTTAGGAAATCCAAGGTTGAGGAATAGTGCTGCTTACATTTGTGTTTGGCCAGATGTTGAAAGTCATTATTTTCTGCTCAGCTGCGGTACAGAATCACAGGAATGCTGAATTTGGAAGAGACTTCTGGCAATTGTTTAGTCCCATCCCTGTGCTCCAAGCAGTGTCTCCTGGATTCAACTGCCAAGGACCATGTAAAGTTGTGTTTTGAGTATCTCAAAGGATGGACACTCCACAGCCTCTCTGAGAAATGTGTTCCACTGTCCAACCACCTTTCCCTTTAAAAAAAAAAAAAAGTTTTTCTTCTGTTCAGCCAGGATTTCTTGTGGTTCAGTTTGTGCCTATTAGACGCCATGTCATTGGGTACCACTGAGAAGAGTCTGACTCTGTCTTCTTTACATCCTCCCCCATCAGTTATTTATACACCCTGGTAAGGTCCCCCTGAACCTTTCCTTCTCCAGTCTGAGCAGTCCCAGCTCTCCCAGCCTCTCTTGGAGCATATGACAAATGCTCCAGTCCTTTGATCATCTTTGTGGGATGTGTGATCACAAGTGGGACAGTGTGATCACAAGTAACTGGGAATTCAGACAGAGGCAGTTGGAGGCCCATCTCTGCACATACATGCCACATCAGTAGCTTGGAGTCTGGCTCTGGCCAGTATGACTGGTAGTCCAGCTGTCTGTAGCACCACACAAACCCCAGAGCATATACATGTAGGACCATCTAAGTCACCTGATGTATATAAATATACATATTCTCTTATGCAGTCTCACCCTGATTTCTGGTACATAGAGGTTGCTTTACCTAAAAGATGAAGTTTGGTGTCTCTTTCAAAAGTTAAAAACACACATTTTCTTGGATATATTTCTGTCTCTGAAGGTCAAGGCAAGAACCAAACCAGAAAATCTAGAGACAAATTCTTTCATGTTTCTTGTCCCTTAAGGAATTATTAACATGGGGGAGACCTGTTTGATCTTATGCTGATTTAGTTTGCTTGAATAGAATTTATTCTGTGCAGATTTACATACATAAAAGCTAAAGCAGAGTTGTTAATAAGTTCAAAGATGCTAATTCTTGGAGCAGATGTTCTCAGACTAGCCTTTCACTAGACCAGTGGTCTAATCAAACCTGCTAGATTTATAAGTACCTTGTATGCATGAAAGCTTTTAGGTGATGGGAACTGCTGTAGGTCCATTGGTTATGCCAGTTTACAGCAGATGCAAATTGGTCTGGTGATTTCAGCAACAAACATAATTCGGAGAGAGGGGAGATTGGTGCATGGGTTATTCACCCAGCATTCCCACTCTTTCAGGATGCCCACACATATACACTAATTATTCATTAGAATTTACGTTTGAGATAAATACACTTGAATATATATCAGCATACTTATTTAGCATCCCTCTAACTGTACACCTATCCAACAATTTCACTTTTTCACTTGGAAAAGAAGATGCATTTCATTAGAAAAAGTACCAGAAAAAAAACCTACTTTTTTTTTCTCTCTTTTTTTTCACCCTCAGTGTTATCAGCAGTAGAATATATTACACATTAGCCAAAATATATCCTCTGCACAAGTTTCACAGGAACTACTGACTGCAGTACAGTACAGAAATGGGGGCTGACCAAGGAGCCCAAACTAGAAAAGACAACAGGAACATGTGACTGGTAACATGTGAAGACATGTCAGTGCAATTTCTTGGCATTGGGCCATATGTGGGAGGAATTAGTAGTGGGGGGTGAAGGGACACTGGTCTGCCATAGTACGTGTGATGACCTCAGGTACTAGAGGCAGTTAATGCTGTTGTGCAGTCAGAGGGAATCCAGGAGTTGTGCTTCCCCATGTTGATGAGGCTGATTATGGAACCAGAGGGTGTGACTTTTAAACCACTTACTTCCTTTGAAAATGCCATATCACTTGCATGCCTTTATCCACACTGCTTTGTCCTGCTTGCTTGAGTTGGGCTCAAGGCATGGAGGTCAAGGCGCTCCTTCCCACGTGACATCCATCACATGGGTGGTGCAGACAGCTTTTCCACCCATAGCTGTGCGAGGCACGCATCCCAAGGAAGGCTGTGCTTGGATGTCCTGGAAATGTCTTAATTATTTGTGTTTGCTGGGTTTGATTATCGCTGATTACTGCTGCGTGGGATTCAGGCAAACACTGAAAAATTACATGACATGAGGAGATAGTGGAAACAGCGCTGTGATTTGATGGCAGCGTGGAGCAGATGCTGTCACTGTAGAAATCCAGGCATAGACAAATGACAAACACTGCTCTGGAATACATCATTATAAATCAGTCGTCTTCATTTCAGTCAATCATTGTCAATGAAGGAGAACGTGGACAGAGTTAGAGGCTGGGAGTTTCGTCTTCAGCTGGGACTATCAGTCTCTGCAGAATCAGGAAATAAAGGATGCTTAGATTCTTCTGATTTAGGGGATCTTTTGACCTGAAATCTAATTTGCAGAGTGGAAGGCATGGTATTGGGTTTTGCCAAAGTAGCAGAAGTTCTGGTGGAAGTGTAAGAGTCAGAGTTAGTAAGGGGTATGGAGTTGCACAAAGCAGGAGTGTGTCACCGAACAGAGCTCACTGAGCTTATGAGACCAAGGAAGGAAGGGACATGAATCTTTTGCCTAAAGGAAGAGATTAAAAGCTTCTCTTCCTCAAATATTGATGGTTTCACAAACCAGCACCAGAAGCATGACAGGAGCCTTCACTTTCATCAGTTTACTTACTTTCAACAGTATAAAAATCTCAGCTAGAGAAAACTAACAGGAAAGCTTTTGAAACGTGCAAAACCAGGATTTGAAGAAAAAGATTTTTCTTTTTTCTAGAAATTTTCAGCAAAATACCCAAGAGTTTTCTTGTTGCCAGAAGAAAACATTTGCCTGTCAAAAAAAATAAATCCCAAACAAACAAAAAATAATTTTTTGACTTCTAGTTTTATTGACAATTACTTTTTTTGAGGGTGAGGAGGAGCTGAAAACTAAAAAACAAAACCCAAACCCAACCTTCACACATTTAGCAAACTTCATTACAGTGAGCACCCTGATATATCTAAGTCACTACCTGTAAACTGATTCTTAACATATTTACTGGTTTCTGTTCCCCTCCCAAAGAAGGGGACTGGGGATACCTGCTGCAGCACACACACACAGCTTCTTCAGAGTACACCACCTTTCACAGTTCCTGTCCATCTTTCTCTGCTTGTTACAGGAGAGAGAGCAGAACTTGTCATGTAGAGAGAATATAACTTAATGGAGGGTCATCTGGGGAGTCATGATTCTATAGATGCGTGATCAAAACAGTTTGGGTAGCATCTCCTTGGTTAAGCTCGTGGCAGTTAAAGGAAGCCTTGTGTTAGTGTTATGAGATGCAGTAAAAGGCAATATTTATTCTTTCTATTGAAACTCAGAAATCCCAAAGGATTTAGAGAATAATAAGAGTCTGTAAACTTCCACATTTTATAGACAAGCTAACTCACCTTTATCCATCTTTCTGCTGAAAAAGGCTTTGAGGGATCATTTTCAGTCAATCTAAATTATTATTATTTTGACCTTTTCAGGGTTTGCATGGCTGGTAGCCATAAATTTCTGGTAATGGGAAACCCATCAGCATAGTGATAAGGCATAAAGAAATTCACTGCTCCATGAATTGCTGATTGCCCATTCCAGAGTATTTTCATCTCATCTAAGAGTAACTCCTGATTCAGACATCTAAAAGATCCAAATCCAGCACCAGCTGTGCTGGGTTTATATGAGAAACAAATAATCCCAGCAACCTTCCTTGCCATTTACATATCTTCAGAAAGGGCTTAATCATTAGAAAGTGTGACATTCTAAATTTTATTTTCCCCAGTATCCTTTTACTGTGACTTTTCCCTTTAGAGTGTGACAGGTAATTCCCCACTTCACTCTCTGAGTGCATGGGAGATGTCTGTCACTTCCCTTGGCTTTTTTATGTGGTCTTTATGTAACTTGCCATATGATAGAGGCTGGGTAGATCTCTAGAAGAAAAAAGTGGGAATAAAATTAGGGCAGACTGATGGGGAGAAATAATTTCTTTAGAAATAGAGCCCTTGAAGTCCTTTTGTCACACTTGAATGGAATTGTTCAGGGTTGATGCTATGCTTTCAATACAAATGATCCCAGAAATCAATGCAGTAATTTGAGGTACAGTCTATCTCTATATCTGTGCCTCATGTCTACACAGTGCCAGCTGGAGAATCCATACAGTGTTGCTATTTACAGCACTATGTAGACATGGACCTTATGTCTGCAAAGAAGCTGTATCTTAAATTAGTTCATTGACTTCTGGGCACTTCATTGCTCATGTTTCTGGGGCTCCCTGGTTAAGTGGGTATCTTTGCCCACTCATGCACTTCCCTGTGTAGACAAACCTTGCAGAGGATACCAGCAGCTTGGCCATATCAGGTAACAGAGTTTATGCACAGCCTGTGAGAATACTGCTAATCCCACACCTCTTGACACTTTCTTCTAATGGCCCTACCCTTCTCCCATTGAAACTATTAGCCTCTGTTTACAATTCCTCTTCATTTTATGTTGTTATTTGATACCCACACCATGAGATGTTTCCGGTGGCTGCGTTGGTGGGGTATTATTTTTACTTTCAATCTGCGTGAGTTGTGCTGCTTGGCCACGGCACTATGCAGCAGTGGATGACTGAGTTTTGCCAAAGACTGTTGTGGGAACAGTTTCAACCTGCCATTCTTAAATTCAAACTGATCGTCCCCTCACTCCCGGGACTACTTTTCATCTCCTCATTATGCCAAACTGCTTTGAAACCCTGGGTCTGCTTTAGCATTAACTGGTCTGTGAAGAATCAGGCTTCGTGATTACTTTGTGGGATTTCCACAGTGGATTTCATAGCTGCTGTCTACCATGCTGATTTCTCTTGCTGTCCAGCTGCACCTGCTTCCCTCTTTTGAAATGCAGGTATTTACATGGAGGTAATTAAGAAGCTCTTATCACCTTACACGTGTTGTTGGTGTTCTCTGATACAGTGCAGCCCATCTCTACTGTTCATTTATACTTGGTTTTCAATCCATTTATTATGTCCAAGTTTTATTTCAAACAAGATTTTTGAGACACTGCTAAATGCTTTGCTGAGAGTCGCCTACACTGCATCTCCTGCCTCCTTATGCCCATTCATTTTGTCTTTCTGTCAGAATACATAATCAAGTCCTTCTAAGATGAATTTTGAAGTTTGGATTTTAGTTGGTTTGGGTTTTTTTTTTCCCTTTAAAGTAAAACTATGCTATGGTTTTACATAATCTCAGAGGTATGTTCTCCTGTGGGTACATAATTACAGGTCCTGCTGGCTTCAAGGGGAGCTGCACAATGCGACTGAGGGCAGATGTATCTTCATAGATTGCAGTGTTCCTTTCATTATTGTCTTCTATTGAGTATGAAGAGGGAGGACTTTCCCAGCTTGCTTCTTTCACTTTTGTAAGGGCTGGTATTGGGCTTATGCTCCCAGCACTCAGATCTCTTGACCTTCTGCACAGGCTCTCTGTGGTAGTCTTAAAAGAATGATCTAGGTTTTGGAAGGCATCTGACAGTCTCCATGGGCATTCTGTGATGCAGGCTGGCCTAAAATAGAACCACAAGTTTGCGTTGGGGTGAGGCAGCCACAGTGGTCCTTAGTAACTTTTGGGACCCTGGAAACACTGGAAAACAGTGGTCTCCTGGAAACACCTTTGGAAACATACTGTTCTTCAGTGCCTTACTGAGACTGTTGCACTTCAATGCTATTTCTTAAAAATCACAGTCGTAAACCCATGAAATTCCCATCCCTGAAACTGTCCTTTTGGTAATGCTAAA
The DNA here is from genome assembly GCF_964237585.1 of Gallinula chloropus. NCBI lineage: Eukaryota > Metazoa > Chordata > Aves > Gruiformes > Rallidae > Gallinula > Gallinula chloropus. The sequence goes on from NC_140085.1 coordinate 67,719,782, forward strand.
CTTGGAACCAAAATTAGGTCATATTTAACTGGAGCTTTGCAGCTGTATGTCCTATATAAAGCTTTGAAAATGGAAGGGCAAGGTGGTATGTGATAGTGTGGGAGTTTGATGAATAAGGATGGGACCTGTCTGAAAAATAAATGGTATTGAGATGGAGAAAAATCAGTGTGAGGTCTCCAGTGATATTACTGAGGTTCAGATTGAACATTAGAAAAAAAAAAGGCACCAGGTGGGTAGTTTAGCAATGGAATGAGTCACCTGGAGAGGTGTTGGAAACTACAACATTTGAAATTTAAGATTTGGCTAGATGAAGCTGCAGTTGGTCTTATCTATCTTTGATAATAATGTTGCTCTAAGCAGGCAGTTGGTCTCGATGATCTTTTGTCGTGGTTTAGCCCTGATAAGCAGTTAAGCCCCACACAGCCACTCAGTTCCCTCTCAGTTCCCCTCAGTAGGATAGGGGAGAGAATCAGCAGTGCAAAAGTGAGAAAACTTGTGGTTTGAGATACATGAAGCAATAGCTGTGCATGCAATCAAAGCAAGACAAGGAATTCATTCCCCCTTTCCCACAGGCAGGCAGGTGTTCAGCCATCTCCAGGAAAGCTGGGCCCCATTACACATAACTGTGACTTAGAGAGACAAACACCATCATTCTGAACATCCCTTCCTTCCTTCTTCTTCCCACAGCTTCATATGCTGAGCATAACCTTATATAGTATGGAGTATCCCTTTGGTCAGTTGGGGTCAGCTGTCACGCCTGTATCCCCTCCCAAATCCTTGTGCACCTCCAGCTCACTAGTGGGGTGGGGTGAGCAGCAGTAAAGCCCTTGGCTCTGTGTAAGCCCTGCTCAGCAGTAATGAAAACATCCCTGTGTTACCAACACTTTTCAGCACAAATCCAAAACAGCCCCATACTAGCTACTGTGAAGAGAATTAACTCTATCCCACCCAAACCCAGCACACGTCTAGAGGTCACTTACAGCTGACACTTTGTGTTGAGAACAGCTGTTGTGTGAGTAAAAAGAGATAGGGGAGTGCACAACACCACAGATTGTTCTGAGACTAATGGAGCTGCATCTTGTAGCTAAGAAATCACCTTGCCTATCCTTTGTGTGCCAGGAATGAAGCATTCTCTGCAGATGATTTGCAAGAGAAGGATTATACCGTGGGAAACACCAAGGTTGAAGGGACAAGTGAACGCTGAGGACTTCAGTGTTGTGTATCTTCCCATCTCTTACAGTGCAGAGAGGCTGTGTCTTAGTTTGTGCAAACAACTTCAGCCCAGGGACTGCAGCAGAAGTGAAGGAGGAGACTTTTTTTATGATATAGAAGAGATACATCAATGCTTTCTGCCAAATTCATACACTGGGGACAAGCTGCTGCTTTCTTCTAACGTTGGTGTTTTATTCCAGCATGTGCAGTTTATGTTCCTGAGCCAAGTGGAATGACTGTGGTCTGGTACCAGCTATTTTACTGCCGCGGTGTTTGTCTGTATGGGAACAGTGGTCACCTCTGCTCTGGTGGGAGTTCTAACTACAGCTGAGCTGAGAAAGAGCTAAGGAGGTGAAATGTCCTTGCTTTCCCACTTTTAGAGGGAACAGTGCAGCCTAACCATGGCTGACAGTGCTGCACTAGGACCACAGAATGGCCAAAAGCCTTTCCCCTAGCCCCAACTTACCCTCAAACCAGAGAACTTAAATGCTTCTCACTGCCTGTGGAATCCCTGTTTCACCCTCACGTGGAAAGCGCTAAGCATAGTGGACCTGGTTCAGGAAATCACTTAACTGGGGCAGCTCAACATGGGTCTGTGATGGTTCCAGTGGCTGTGCTTTCCTTTTTAGCCATCCCATTTCATCTCTGTAAGTGTGTCTGAAATCGCGCCCTTCAGTGCATGGCGTTAACCAGCTTTGTTTTCTCACTCAGGCTCCTCTGGAGAAAAGGAGCTGACTTCTGCTCTCCTATGGTCATTCTGGGAAAGAGGTTGCAGACAGTAGATACATCTTTGAGTTTTGGAGTGGGAGGATGCCCAGATACCATGGAGATGTTACAAGAATGTAGAAAGAAGACAATGTTATATCAGTTCCTGGAGCTAGAAGATTTTTCCCCATGATAATTTGCGAATGTCCTTGGAAGTATTTGATACTGTAACGATTTGTTAAGAACATCACCATGGGAACACAAACTCATTTATCTCATTTATGTGCATGGTCCCCATAGGGCCCTGCTGCAATCACTGTTCAATCCTGACTCTTAATTGGATATTTAAAAATCCACAATGTATGAATTACTGTTTCATTACATGCAAAGTCTCCAAAAGAACTAAGTGACAGTGAAGTTTTTCCTGACCTGTTCATTAGCTTGACTCCAGCCTCACTCCTGGAGAAGCTCAGGCAATGGTCATACAAGTGTGAATCCTGGAAACACACCAATATATAATAAAAAGCACTTATTGCCCAAATGCTGTAGAAATTATTAAGATATTGATATGGCCAAGAACTGATCTGGGTGGGAATTGGATTTTTCTTGGACTGACTGCTTTGCTTTCCAATGTGGGGGGTGTGTGTGTGGGGAAGTTTTACATAAAGCAAAAATCATATGGGAGTAAAGTGTCTGGGTCACTTAAAAAAACATAGATGCCAGTAGCAGCTGAGCATTACTTTAACTGAATTTGTGTTCTACACGTGCTACTGAAACAGATCAAATACTTCCATTTTCCAGTGGGAAAAAAAATAGCTGTGCATGACTTTCTGTGACGCTGTTGTAAGTATTTGTGTCAGCGTTCTGTAACTGCTCTGAAGAACACTTTTGGGAAAGTTTTCTTGACAGTATGTTCACAGCTTGTGCTGCCTGCTGAAAAGTTTGTGCTTTCATAAGGAAATTGCACTGAGATTAAATCCTTCAGGGGAGTTACAGCGATATGCAGTTTGACAGTGGTGATCTTCAGCACATCCTAAGGCTAGCAAATACTTACCATTCAGTTTGAAACACTAAAGTGGGATCAGTTAAAGAAGAGTAGATCGTGCTACAGGATAGCTTGTCTGGAAAGACACCATTTCATCTGCCTTTTTAAAAAGCATTCTGGGGGTTTTAATTGTCTAAAAGTAAATACCTTTGTCAAAATGTCCAAAGTGACATCAGTAGCTGCTGTTGTTGCTGTCTTTATGCTGATAGTAATAGCGGACAGAGTTTTTAATGATCTTCTCATCCCGATCTTCTCCATTTGCTGCCTCTGGCACCTCTAGAGCAGATGTGGTTCAAGCTATTGAACAGACACGAAGATCACACTCTGTCTCTCAGGCTGAGCAACCAACACTGAGGCACCCCAAAAGACAAGCTAGAATATCCTTTCCTGACTGGAAAGTCACGTGAGTGGGAGGTTGCAAAATAGGAGAAGAACCGAGGGCCTGAGCAATCTGATGTAGCTTTGAAGCTGGCCCTACTGTTGATTCAACTGTAGAAGTCCAGAGGTTGCTTCCCCCGCAAATTACTCTGTGGTTCTCTTTTGTTCTGACTGTGGCACCTTATAGTAGTAACAGCTTCTCCAGTGATGATTTATCTCAGCACATCATCACTTAGATGATCTTTGCAGCACTGAACTTCAGTTGCTCTCTTCCTCCTCTCTTAAACGGAGCATGAACATGATACTTTTCACATCTTACTTGCTAAAGCTCTAACCCACTCTCAAAACAGCTGGGGTTTTTTTGTTTGGTTGCTTGGTTTGGTTTTTTACATTTTTTTGTCCTTTTCCTTGTCATTTCTGGGTCCCAAATTCTTTGGTGTTTCTACTTCTAAGGTTATGGTCCAGCTGATGATTTTTTGAGGAACAGGTAGCTTCCAAGATGTCTGAGTGAGGCTCCCATGCTGGAGAAAGGTCATATAATCAACAGCAGGGCTGTTTCAATTTGTGAACTTTTAAGTAGTTTGAACAACCTGGGGAGAAAGCAAACAAGTAGGTGTCTGTGAGACCACTATTAATAAGTCACTGTTGGACTCATCTCTATAACCAGACCATGCAATTGCCACTCCTGTCTTAAACTCTCTAGAAGCGTCTGTCTGTTGACTCTTTGAGGTATGGGCTTTGTATCCCATGGCATCAGGTTTCTGAAGGTTTTGACATGTTGAAGACAAGACAGGATTTTTCTCACCCTTTCTCTATCTTTGTTTACAATTTCTACTTTCCTCCTATGCTTGGTGTCATAATGCTTAGTGCACTAATAGAACTTAATTAATGGAACTAGTTACTGTCACTATGATGGCCCTGCTTGCATGCTATGGCACTGTGCCCTGCTTGGTGATAGCAATGCACTTGTTGCAGTTCTGTTTGGCTAATAGCTTGTTCTCCATGCTCGTGCAGCTCTTGGGGCTTGAGACAAATGATCTGTTTTGAGCATGGGAGCATCCATAGAAATGGGGTATGTGGATGTCTTCATGCTTGTTAACGTGTCAAAATACAGAAGGAGGAAAGCTGTAATAAAATAGATTCAATGCACTGCTCCATTCAGTGTGGCTGTACTTTACAGTTTGAGGAACAGGCAGGCAAGGGGGGATTTTCTGGTCATTTGTGCATAGCATTTAGCCCTTTAGGCAATTCTCTGCTGTTGGAGATAGGTATTTAATCCTTAGGGGTGTATTCTAAAGCTCATTAAAGTCACCCAAAGTTTTCTCATTGTCTTCAGTAGAACTTAAATGCAGAGGCAGAAGAGGCTAGTCAGATGTGCTTATGGTAAGGAGGATGGCAAAAAACAATGTGAGATATTTGGGTTGAATTTTAATTAACAAAACAAGTCATATGGTTAAACAGACAGTGTCTGAAAAGGAGATTCCTGAGTAAAGCCTGGAAGAAAGAGGTCATGCGATTAGCAGCTCTGGCATATCAGACGCAGTGCTGCGTCTGTGTATTACAATGGTACCAGAAAGCAGAGTAATCTTTCATTGACAAGGGGGTTTTGAGACAAAGAGGAAGGTTTTGGCTCTTCATGAGTAACAGGCTTCTCAGGTTCAAATAGCTGGCCGAAGTCCAGTGTTGGTGTCTATATTCCCCTATTTAAATGTACCTCTCACTCCTCACCATGACACGATTTCTCAGCGGTATCTTCCACTTCCGTGCTTAAATGTTTTTTTCAGCTGATAGCCTACTTAAGCGGTTGCCACCTCTCACCAGATGGGTAGCTGGCTTTGTGGTGGGTAAAATGGCAGCTACTTGCAGTATGCCAAGCACTCCAACTTACTCTTAAGGTGAAAAGCTCCACAGAAACTTTGGTTTCATGGCTGTTGGGTGTTCTTCAGTCTGCAAAGGGTTTATTTTCTCTGATTTCACTGTCAGTCAGGACATAGGAGCCTTGTGGCTTCAGGGGAGGAGAGCAAAACAGTTTTTCTACCCGTGTTGGCCCCTGGAGCCCTGGAAAAGAGGCCAGCTTTGCTCTCTTGAGCAAGATGAGGAACATCTGCTCCTGGCCTACAGGCCTAGAAAATATGACAGTCCTTTCCCAAGCTGAGGGTCTGATGAATGAGCTGGTCTTGTCTACAGCATGCTGCTTTCTGACATTGAGCTTCCATAGCATGCTCGATTTGTACCCATGGTGGCAAACACAGTTAAGCTCAACTGTGTTGCTTGTCAGACTGGAGTATCCTCATTTGGGGGGAGGGGATTGCTACAGAGCTAGAAATGATGTTTTTAATCTCCTGGTAGCACCCTCAGGAGATGCCATCCCCACCCTCTCTTGTTAAGCTTTAGAGGTCTTGTACTGAGATGTCACCAGTCTGAAGAGTACTTCAACATTAATGATGTTTTTGTTTTCTCTTACTATATCTAGGCCTTGCATACAGTAGAAGTGCTAAACTTGGAATGGTTGGAGCATATGGGGGTGTTGATATCTTATATTTAGCTTGATCTGTCAGTTATACAAGCATCTGTCACAGCGGTAGCAGATGGCAGAAAGCCTTAATAGGGTTCAGAGGGAAAAGAACCGAGATCTTGGTTATTTGGAACAGGGTATGCTTAGGAGTGGAACACGCTTCTGAAACATATGCCTGTTTTCTGTATGGGAGAAGTTAGATTGTGATGTGACGTGATCAGCGTGGATCTAGGACTGTGGTTATAGTAAAGTTGATAGGGCTCAAAAGTGTCTCCTGTGCTGGGGTGCTTCTTGGTTCTGGGGGTAGTACAAAGATACACAAAAATGTGGCCCATAGTCCAGGGAGCTTTGCAGCCTATTAGTGGAGTGTGTATCGCTCTGTGGCTACAGCTGCTGGAGCTGAGTTAAAAGAAGCATTTGACTGAGGATGTGGCTTCATGGCCAGCTTCTCCTGACTGAATTACAGTCTGCTGCCAAAAGGAGCAATTCTGCCCATGCTCAGCTAATGTTCCCAGCAAGCCTGGATCTACTACTGATCAACCCGCTGATCTGATTATTGTGTAGCTGGAAGATTAGTGGTGCTGGTGCAAAATGGGGGAGTGGGGGAAGAACGGGATACCTGAACCTGTGGGCAAGGCAAAAAAGTGAAAACCATTCCTTCAACCAACAGGACAGTCTCACATGGGTTGAAGATTACTGAGATCGAACGTGGAAAATATCCCACTGAGGTACTGTGGGCATAGCAGAGCAAAAAAACCTAGCACAGGCTTTCCCACAAGTAGGGGGGCTGTGCTGCCCCCCTGGATGGGAAAGGGCTGCCACACCACGGCAGCTGAGAGGCAGGAGTTCGCTCGCTCGGGCAGACCATCAGCTGCTGCTGCACTGCCCTCGGTTCTCTGGCACAGCCTTGCCTTGGGTAGCTCTCACTGCCTTAACAGCGCTGCTCTCGTGGCTGCTTTTCCCGCTTCACACGGAGAGGTATTAAGTGATTCATTGCGGTCGTTTTACTTTCTCACTAATATCCACTTGCTTATTACAGACTCCTTGTATCGCAAATTAAGATAAATTATAAATTAAGTTGAATTGGCTGAAAATGAACAGTTTCTGGAGACTACCTCGAGGCTTTCCTTCCCCTAGAAAACGCTTCCATTCTCATTTCCTCACGAGCAAGCACACAAAATCCCCACGATAAATTAACTGATGTAGCAGGTCTAGTTACATAGGTGACAGCCAGTAAAGTCAACCCCCTTTGACACGTTGAGGCCAGGCTGTCAGAGTCACCGCTTCCCTCAGTGCTTTCTGTCCTGAACCCACATGCACGGCTCATGCTTGCATGCAATTCTGGAAGACAGGAATTGGTGTGTACCCACAGTGGTAGTGGGGCATGCAGAAGGATTCTCTATTTGCAAGCTGCTGAATCTTAGGAGGAAGGGAAAGGATGAAGAAGCACTAAAGCTTATTCTGTACCGCTTTACTTTAAATGTTCAGTAGGAACAAAACAACTTAAAAACAAACAAAAAATTAACTTTGCAGCCAGTAGAAGTGAATCTGTGACTGAGATTTTTCATAGAAACGCTTCATTTGTTGCCTGGCTTGTCTCCAGCATTTAGTCAGGTTGATTTTGCAGTTAATGTGAATGCATCACACAAGCAATTTTTGTTTTACTTACACCTTTGGTGCATCCTTTCTGTGCAGCAGCAGCTGTAGGGATCCGTTCAAGTGGTTAGGCTGCTGCTTTCCTATCTGTTGATGGCAGCATAACCTTTCTGTGCATCAGGAAGTGGGAACCTGCTGAATCCCAGGAGTAGTATTAGCCCCTCAGAGGTAGTTGAACTTCTACTCAACTTCTGACTGTGGGCTTTGAGAGTAATTTTCCTCCTGAAAGGGTGACCTAAACTTTAGGGTTTAAGTACTCACCAGCATGGGTTAAGCTATGCACACTAGATTTGCAGAGAGTTATGTGAAAGATAAAACTTGATGTTGATGAAGGGTCTTTAATGAAAAAGTAAGGGTTTCTACTGATGTGAAAAGTTGTTGCATTAGGTCCTTCAAAGCACATCTTAATGAGCATTGGAATAACAATGTTTTATCTAGCTGTCTTACTGCCAGTTAGATAATGATCTTAGTTAGATAATGCTGAGTGGTATTCTTCTGGTGCAAACAGAAAACAGGGCAGCAGTTCACTCTCCATACTTCGATGCATTAAGCTGTCATCTTTATTGGTAATCAATAATGCTGCAGAAATAGCTGTGCCATTGTTTATAGCTGCACTTTGCAAACAATAAATATTTTTCTTAGCAGCAACTGATTGTGTCACATTTCCAAATGGATTTGAAGAAATGTGTCTATTTAAACTGATGTTACTGATAGAATCTGCTAGTTCAGGTACTTGAGAAAAATATTTAAAGCATATTTTTAGTCTGGAGTTGTAAATTAATAAGAACCAGAACAAAACACCAAGAATACAAGCACCCAACTGTCTCATACTGCAATTCTGGCTTGTTAATAACATCAATTGAACCATCCATAGAATCATAGAGTGCTGTGGCTTGGAAGGGACCTCGAAGATCATCTAGTTCCATCTCTCCAGACTGTCAAGGTCCCTCTGGATGGCATCTCTTCGTTCCAGTGTGTTGACCTCACCACATAGCTTGGTGTCGTTGGCAAATTTGCTGAGGGTGCACTTGATCCTGCTGTCCATGTTAGTGATGGTTACTGAACAGTGCTGTGTGGCTAATATACTAGGGTGTCCTGCTGCCATCCAGAGGGACCTTGACAGGAACCTTGCGAAGTACAGTAAGGAGAAATGCAAAGTCCTGTACCTGGGGAGGGATGATCCCCTGCACCAGTATATGCTGGGGACTGACTAGCTGGAAAGCAGCTTGTCAGAAAAGGACCTGGCAGACACCAAGGCTGAACATGAGCCAACAGTGTACTCCTGTAGCAAAGGCAGCTAGAAGAATTCTGTGCTGCATTAGGAGAAACATTGCCAGCAGGTCAAGGGAGGTGGTCCTTCCCCTCTGCTCAGCACTGGTGAGGCCATACCTGGAGTATGGTCTTCAGTTCTGGATGTCCAGTACAAGAAAGACATGGTCATGCTGCAGAGAGTCCAGTAAAGAACCAGGAAGGTTACTGAAGCATCTTTCCTGTGAGGAAAAGCTGAGGAAGCTGGGACACTTGAGAGGTGTCAGGAGAATAAGTGTATAATTATCTGATGGGAGGGGGTAAAGGAGATGGAGCCAGGCTCTTTTCAGTGGTTTCCAGTGACAAGAGAAGAGGCAGTGGGCACAAACTGAAACACAAGAGGTTGTGGCCTCTCCATCCTTGGAGATACTCAAAAGCAGTCTGAACATGGTTGTGGGCAAGGAGCAGGCTAGCTGGACCTGATGACCTCCAGAGGTCCCTGCCAACCTCAGCC